>NC_081298.1:144701250-146092500 GCF_030435805.1 Mustela lutreola | reverse complement strand
TCTTTCCTTGTCTTCCATTCCAATTTCTTTCCAAGCTGTGTTCGTTCCTTGGCTTCGCAGGTAAGATTTCATGATTTCTCACCTGCATAGAACACCCAGAGCTCATCACAGCAAAGACCCTCCCTGCCTGCCACCCAGGAGGAAACCGTGCCATGGGAGGCTATGCAGAACCCTAGGAATGGAACAACCCGCATGCCTCCCTGAGGACACCCCCAACCTCAACGCCAACCTCCCCAGTCACAAACTCACAGCCTGACGTGCTTCCTGACCCCTGTGTTTGACTCAGCTCCCCGAGTTCTCACCTCAGCACGGGCAGATTGGGCCTGGATACCCCTAAACCCTAACCCAAACCCTACTTTGTGTGTTCAGGCTTCTGTGCCCAGAGAACTGGCCTACGAGCCCTCCAGATTGGGAACCCCTGAGCCACACCTGAGGACTCCGCCAGCCATCCGGGAGGAAATCCTTCCATGGAGAGCTGTCCAGAACCCTCGGACCATGAGAGACCCACAGGCATTCCTGAGGCCACCCTCACCGCAGAGGGCACGCACGACAACAAATCCCAGAGCCTGACATGCCACTTGAGCCCATTCTGGACTCAGCCCGACAGGGAACCTGCCTCAGCAGCGGCAGGTTGGGTCTGCCGTGCCCCTAGGCCATAACCCTACGTTGGCTTTTCTGGCTTCCATCCACAGAGAACTGGCCCCCGAGCCCTCCAGATTGGGGACACCTGAGCCACACCCCAGCAGTCCACCTGCCCCTCAGGAGGAGACTGCAGCCACGCAGAACCCTCAGAAAAGAACAAACCCGCATGCTTCCCTGAGACCACCCCCACCTCAGGCAGCCCACCCGGCCACAAAACCACGAGCCTGATGCACCACTGGACCGCTGTCCTCGACTCAGGTACCCGGGGATCCTGCTTCAGTGTGGGCATATTAGACCTGTCATACCCCTAGGCCCTAACAGTAACCCTAGAGTGGGTTCTCAGGCTTCTGTCCCCATAGAACTAGCCACCAATCCCTCCAGATGGTGGACCTCTGAGCCACAGCCAGGACTCTGCCTGCCATTCAAGAAGGAACCATGCTGCTTGGAGCTGTACAAAACCCTCAGAGTGGGAGAGACCTGCATCCTGAGGCCACCCCCACATATGGCTCCCCACCAGACCACAAACATGCAGGCTGGTGCTCAGCTGGACCCTCTCCCTCAACTCTGCCTGTGGAGCAGGGGAGCTGCATGGGCCAAACCCATGTTCCTGGATGGCCACAACAAACACCGAGAAAGAAAGAGCTCTAGACTGCATGTGCCAGCATGGCCTGAATCACCACCCAATGCTGACCAATTCTCACAGCTTTCTGCCCAAATCGATATCAATTTGGGCAGAAAAAAATGTCATATTTAGCCAGAAAAACCGAGCGAACTTGCATTTGGCAGCAGAGGCTGGCAGAGCCACTTCCTGAGCCTGGCACGGGGTCCCAAGTAGTTGTGGTCCAAACCCTGCTATAAAGCCCTCTGTGAGGCAGATGCACGTGATGCCAACCACTCCCGCTACTGAACCCCTGAGATGTGCACCCTGGCACTGGCATATCAGATCTGCCATGCCCCTAGGCCCTTGCCCTAAGCCTTGGTTGGGGTTTCAAGCTTCCATCCCCAGGGGTCTGTCCCCAGAGCCCTCCAGATTGGGGACCCCAGGAGCCACACCCCAGGAGTCCACCTGCCACCCAAGAGGAAACCGTGCTATCTGGACCTGTGCAGAACCCTCAGACCGTGAGAAATCCCCATGCCTCCCTAAAGCTAACCCCACCTCTGGCGGCCACCCCTGGCCACAAAAACCAGAGTCTGATGCACTGCCTGACCCCCGTCCTCTACTCAGCACCCCTGGGATCCCACCTAAGAGCCATCAGATTGGACCTACCATGCCCCTAGGCCCCAATCCTAACCCTACTTTGGTTTTTAGACTTCTGTCCCCAGAGTCCTGGCCCCCACCACATTTGAACCCTGAGCCACACCCCAGGATTCCGCCTGCCACCCAGGTAGAAAGCATGACATTTAGAGCAGCGTAGAACCCTCAGAGTGTGAGAAACCTGCATGCACCCCAGAGACCACCAACACATTCAGCAGATCCCCTGGCCACAAACCTGGAGCCTAAGGTGCCGCCTGACCCCCATCCTCAATTCAGTCCCCCGGAAATCTCACTTCAGCATGGACAGATCAGCCCTACCATGCCCCTAGGCCCTCACCATAACCCTAGGTTGGATTTTCATGCTCCTACCCCAAAGGCCTGGCCCCCAAGCCCTCCACATTGGGTACCCCTGAGCACATCCTAGGACTCCACCTTCCCTACAGGAGGAAACCATGCTGCTCAGAGCTGCACAGAGATCTCAGAGCGGGAGAAAACTGCATGACCCCTGAGACCACCCACTTTGTGCCCCCCCCCCCCGAGCACAAAGCCAAAGCCTGATGCCCAGCCTCACCCCCTTCCTAAACTCTGCCCCTGAGGAGCAAATCTCAGCAGGGACCCTCAGGCAAGTCCTGTGGGTCTGGCCCTTGGTTCCAGATGGTCGCAACATGCCCTTGGCAAGAAAGTGCTCCAAACACCATGCACGCACACCCCAAATCACTGCACAATGCCGGCCGATTCTCTTAATCTTTCTGCACAAATCGATATGGACTTGGACAGAAACCTCGTGAGAATTGGCCAGAAACCCCCCGGCAAACTCGCTTCTGGCACTAGGAGCCCTCAGGAGAGCCGATTGGGCCTAGCCGGTGGTCCCAGGGGTCACGGCCTGAACCTTCTGAGAAAGCACTCTCAACGGCAGGCACTTGCTGGCCTGAATCACCCCAGAACACTGGCGACCCCTGCCCTCTACTCAGCCCCCTGAAAAGGTCATCTCAGCGCTGGCAGATCAGGCCTTCCAGGTCCTTAGGCCCTAAACCTAGGTTGTGTTTTTAGGCTCCATCACCAGAGGCGTGGCCCCCAAGCCCTCCTGACCAGGAACCCTGAGCCAAACCACAGGACTCCACACATTCCCCAGGAGGAAACGGTTCTGTTTGGAGCTGTGCAAATCCCTCCAAGTAGGAGACTTGTGCATGCCCCCCTGAGATCACCCCCACATTCAGCGCCCCCCCCCCCCGGAAGAAAAGCCTCATCCTGACAGTCCGCTTGAACCCTGACCTCAACTTGGCCCCCCAGGGATCTTGCCTCAGTGATGACAGATCAGGCCTGGCGGGGCCCTAGGCCCTAACCCTGACCCTATGTTAAGTTTTAAGTCTTCCATCCCCACAGGCCTGCCCCCAAGCCCTGCAGATTGGGACACCTGAAGCATACCAGAGGATTCTGCTCGCCACCCAGAAAGAACTGTGTCATTTGCAACTCCATAAAGGCTTCAGAGTGGGAGAACTCCGCATACCACATGAGACCACCATCCACCTTCAGCCGCCTCATGGACACAGTCCTGGAGCCTGACACTCTGCCTGACTCACGCCCTCAACTCAGCACCCCAGGGCCCTTGCCTCTGCGCAGGAAGATCTGACCTTTGTGCCCCTACACCCTAACCCTTTCTCTAGCTTGGGTTTTCAGGCTTCTGTCCACAGAGTCCTGGCCCTCAAGCCCTCCAGACTGGGGACACTTGAGTCATTCCGTGGCATCGCCTGCCACCCGGAAGCTAAGCGTGCCATTTGGAACTGCGAAAACTTCGTGGCAGGAGAAGTCAATATGCCCACCAGAGGCCAACCCCACCTTCACTGGAACCTGAGTACGAACCTGGAAACGGACATTCAGCCTGACCCATGGCCTCAACTCAAGCCCCTAGGGTGCTCCCCTCAGCACCAGCAGACCCTAGAGTCTGTGGTGTTCTTAAAGGTCTGTCCCCAGACACCTGACTCCCAAGGGACTGCATACACAGGAACGATACCAGTGGACACCTCCTGCCACCCAAAAGGCATCCATGCCTTTTGTTGTTCCAGAAAAGATTCAGAGAGGGGGAAATATGTATGCCCACTTAACCCACCACACCTTCAGCATCCTCCTCTGGACACAGAGCCTGATACTCACCCTAACCCTTGCCTTCCACTCAAGCCCTCGGAAGTGTCACCTCAGCACTGGCAAATCAGGCCTGCCATGCCTCTAGGCCCTAACCCTAACTCTAGGTTGGATTCTAAAGCTTCCCTCCCCAGAGTCCTGGCTCCAATTCCCCAAAGCCTAGAATATCTGAGCCATGCCAGAGGCCTCAGCATGCCTCCCAGAAGGACACCATGCCACTTTGAACTCAGCAACGGATTCAGAGTAGGAGTTATCTGCATGCCCCCTTGAATCCACCCCCAATTCAGCAGCCCCCTGGACACAAACCCTGTTCACTCCCGTTGACCCATGCCCTCAATTCAGCCCCCTGGGAAGTTCACCATACTGATGGAAGATCGGGCATACCAGGCCACTAGACCCTAACCTTAACCTTGGGTTGGCTTTTTCAAGAACCACTCCCACTGGTCTGGCTCTAAATCCCAGGGAATAGGACACCTGCGGGAAGTAGAGGACTCACCCCACAGCAAGGTCAAAAATCATACCTTTTCAGAACTCCAGAAAGGATTTAGATCAGGAGAAATCTGAATGAAATCTTGAACCGATCCCTGCTTACTTCTACTTTAATACCATACTGACCAGAATATGGAGACTCATACCCTCCTTATCTCTACACCTCAATTCAGAGCTTGTGAAGCTCTCCGTACCTAAGCAGATCACACCTTCCATGCTCCTGGGCCTACCCCCATCCCAGCTTAAAACATGGGTATATACATGAACACACCTTTCCACAAAGAGGACATTCGAGTGACCGACAGACACACGAAAAAGTGCTCAACATCAGTGGCCATGAGGACAACGCACATCAAAACCACAATTAGATACCAGCTTACAACATTCGGCATGTTTGAATTTATCAAGACAGGGAGCAACAACGGTTGGCAAGGATGCAGTGAAAGAGTAGCCCTCTTGCGCTTTTGGTGGGAATGCAAGCTGATACAGTCACTCTGTAAAATGGTATTGAGTTTCCTGAAGAAGTTAAAAATAGAGCTACTCTACGAACTGGCAATTGCACGACTAGGTATTTACCCTGAAGATACAGATTTAGTGAAAAATGGTTACACCTTCTCACCAAGGTTTCTAGCAGGAATATCCACTATAGCCAAACTACAGAAAGAGCCCAGATGTTCACGGGCAGATGAGAGCATAAAGAAGATGTGGTTCATATCTACAATGGAATAGTATTCAGCCATCAGAGAGGATGAATACTTACCATCACATCGACCTGGATGGACCTAGACGGAATTATGCTGAGGGAAATAAGTCTATCAGAGAAAGACAATTATCATATGGTTTCACTCGTATATGAACTATAAGAAACAGCACAGAGGATCATAGGGGAAGGGAGGAAAAACGGAATGGGAAGTCATCAGAGAGGGAGGAAAACCATGAGAGACTCCTAACTACAGAGACAAGCTGAGGGTTGCTGGAGGAGATCACTGGGTGATGGGCATGAAGGAGAGCTTAGGATGCAATGTGCACCGCGGGTTATACACAACTGATATATTACTGACCACTACATCGGAAACGAATGACGTACTAGAAGTTGGCTAATTAAATTTAAATTAAACAGAGAGAGCTCAAATAAACACCCTAAAAATTTGTATGGAACCACAAAAGATACTGAATAGCTAACACAATGTTGAGACTAAAAAGAAAGCTGGAAGAGTCACGACTCCAGATTTCAATTTCTACTACAAAGCTGTAGTCATCCTAACAGTGTGGTACTGGCACAAAAATACAACGACCAAGGGAATAAACCCACAATTATGAGGCCAACTAATCTTCCACAAAGCAGGTAAGAATATCAAAAGGGGAAAGGACAGTCTCTGTAACAAATAGTGTTGGAGAAACTGGACATCTCTGCGCAAAAGAATGAAATTGTACCACTTTCTGACACCATACAGACAAATAAACTCAAAACAGTTTCTTGACTTCTTTGGGAGACCTGAAACCATAAAAACCCTACAAGACAGCACAGACAGTAACTTCTTGACATGGAATAGCAATATTTTTATAGACTGTCTCCTGAGGCAAAGGAAGCAAAAGCAAGAATAAACTCTTGGGACTATATGAAAATAAAAAGTTTCCACACAGTGGTAAAACAATGAAAAAGTAATAATAAGATGACCTATGAAAGGGAGAAGATATCCTATGCAATAAAGAGATACTGCCTAAAATATATAAAACTGATACTACTTAACACCCAAAAAAACAAATTGTCCAGTTGAAAAATGGGCAGAAGATACAAACAGACATGTCTCCAAGGAATACAGATGGCCAACAGAAAAGATGTTCACCACCACCCATCATCAAGAAGATGCAAACCAAAAGTACAATAAGATATTACCTCATACTGTCAGAATGGCTCACATACAGCACAAGAAACAACAGATGTTGGAAGGATGTGAAGAAAGAGGAACTCTCATGCTCTGTTGGTGGGAATGAACCTAGTTCAGCCACTCTGGAAAACAGTATGGAGGTTCCTCAAGATGTGGAAAATAGAGCTACCCTAGGATCCAGCAATCACACTACTGGGTATTTACCCAATGAATTTGAAAACAGTAACTCAAAAGGATACATGCACCCCTATGTTTCTTGCAACATTATTTACAATATCACAATATGAAGGCAACCCAAGTGTCTGTTGATAAAGCGATAAATGAGATGATAGATGCGTACACACATACACACACAGAGAGAGTAGACTATTATTCAGCCATAAAAAGAATAAAATCTTGCCATTTGCAGCCACATGGGTGGAGCTAGAAAGTATTATCCTAAGTGAAATCAGTCAGTCAGAGAAAGACAATACTATAGGATGTCCCTCTGGTGTAGAATTTAAGAAACAAACATACATAAATAAAGGAGAAAGATAGAGTACAATAGAGTACAAACTGATGGTTACCAGATGGGAGATGACTGGAGGGATGAGTGAAACAGAGGAAGGGGACTGAGAGTACACTTCTCCTGATGAGCACTGAGTAATATATGGAATTACTGAATCACATGACTGTATACCTGAAACTAATACAACACTGGGTTAACTCAACTGGAATTAAAATAAATAATTTTTAGAAAAAGATTTTTCTTCCAATAACCTATCTGAAAGAGCTGTTGCTACATAATGTTCCTAAGCCCTACTTGGGAGTATTTACTCTACAATAATTATTCACTCTATGCCTGGAATTCAAATTATATTGAATTCTTATACTATTTTTTATTTTATTTTTTCAGTGTTCCAAGATTCATTGTTTATGCACCACACCCAGTGTTCCATGTAATATGTGCCCTCCTTAATACCCATCACCAGGCTCCCCTAAACCCCCACCACTTCCCTTCCAAAACCTTCGGTTTGTTTCTCAGAGTCCACAGTATCGCATGCTTCATCTCCCCCTCCGTTTTCCCCCAATTCACTTTTCCTTTCCTTCTCCTAAGGGCCTCCATGTTATTCCTTATCCTCCACAAGTGAGTGAAACCACATAATTGACTCTCTCTTCTTGACTTATTTCACTCAGCTTAATGTCCTCCAGTCCCATCCATGTTGATACAAAAGTTGGGTATTCATCTTTCTGTTGGAGGCATAACATTCCCTTGTATATGTGGACCATATCTTCTTCATCCATCAATCTGTTGAAAGCATCTCAGCTTTTTCCACAGATTGGCGACTGTGGCCATTGTTGCTATGAACATTGGGGTATGGATGGCCCTTCTGTTCACTACATCTGTATCTTTGGGGTAAATACCCAGTAGCACAATTGCAAGGTCACAGGGTAGCTCTATTTTTAATTTCTTAAGGAATCTGAACACTTATTTCCAAAGTGACTGCACAGACTTACATTCCCACCAACAGTGTAAGAGGGTTCCCCTTTCTCTGCATCCTCTCCAACACTTGTTTACTGTCTTGTTAATTTTGGCCATTCTAACTGGTATAAAGTGGTATCCCAAAGTGGCTTTGATTTGAATCTCCCTGATGGCTAATGTGTCTGTTAGCCATTTGTATATCTTCTTTGGAGAAGTGTCTATTCATGTCTTCTGCCCATTTTTTGACGTGATTATCTGTTGAATTCTTCTACTTTGCCTGTTAAACCTGGCCCATGGGACCCATGGTCCCTTTCTGTCCAGTCTCAGCACCTATGCATTCAAGAGTGTAAGTAGAGACAGATGCCACTTCATATCCAGAAAGCTAATACTGTTACTGGTTTAGTATGAGATAGTCACAGAGTGTGAGATAGGCTTCAGAGCAGGTTTGTTATACATCCTGGATATCTAATTCGGTGGTCTTCACCTGGATCCATTTGGCTAATAGTTTCCCTGTGGATGGGTTTGCTTCCAAGCACATACATGGAAGATACAAATGTGGATGGGCTCAGTGCAGGACAGGAAGAAAACTATCACCCTCGGCCCGCAAGGACGACAAGAAGCCCCAGTTTGGATGCATCTTCTCTCTCTTTATTTCCGCAAGTCTACACACTTATATACGCTTACATGACCAATCAGTGAGCAGGGTACAGGAGGGAGCGTATCAGGCTGTGTACCTAAACGAACAACTTCGCTAGCAACCAATGCTGTTTACTTCCTCTTTGGGCGTTGCGCTTAGTCTCACGAGGCAATCCTAACCTGGCAACTAGCCAGGCGCCATCTTTTAATGGTGGAGGCCGCCCTGGCCAGGGGCCTGCCTCCGACAGAAAACCAAGTACAGACCAGGGTACAATCCCTCCCCTGATGGAGTAAATGCCATGAGTGCGGGTACAGGAGGCAGAAGCAACGTGAAACACCAAGGTCACCAGCTAAAGGCAGGAGCACAGATCAAGGCCTCTTGAGATACGGGGCTTGGAGGCGGCTCTGAGCTAACTCTGGGAAGAAGAGGGGGTAAAGAGTGATAAAAAGAAAGTATCTGCCCCTGCACTGGTCCATGCCAGCTTCCCACCACTCCTGGCCACATCAGTCTACACAGATGGCACATCCTGGTCTCAGGATGGGCTGTCCTGCAACCATCAGTGGGACAGCTGGCCCCAGGGCTCAGGGACATGCTGAGGGAATTGAGAAGGAAGGCTTCCCCTCTGCGGTCGTCCCATCCTTGAGCAGACAGCCCTACAGGACTGCTGAAAGCCCACTAACAGGTTCAAAAGATGTGGCATGGTTGAACCAGGGTGATGAGAAATTTAAAACAATATTCATTTTTTAACTTCAGAGCTGTAAGCTCAGGAAGTGGGGAGAACATCCCTGAGGAAGACTGAGGGGAGGGCAGGCCAGGCTGAAAAGGGAGATGGCTCTCTTGATTGGGGACCTGCAACCCCCTTTCAGGGCAAGGTATTATCCTCACCTCACAGGGGATCCATGGAAGTGTTCCATCAGGGTACTGACAAGGGCTACCTCTTTAGAAGGCTACCCTGGCATCAGGTTTCACAGAGCAGAAGAGGAGGACCAAATGGTGGGAAAGCAATACCCCGAAGGTCATGGACAAGAGGGCAAGAGTAGAGGGTCATGACCATGAAGATGATGAAAATTAGGAGGCAACAGCATGGGAGCCCGCCGGCACAAAAGTACCATGGGCACAGTGTCCACAGCTACAGTGACTGGGTGCCTTCTGGCCAGGCATGACTGACCTCGTGAGCTCCTGATTAGTCCTGACCACAACCCCGGGAAGTATGCACCACCACATCCCTCCTCTCCCCGTGTTGCTCGTAGGAATCACAGTCCCCAGATCCCAGTCAGCTTTCATGGAAGTCAAATAGTGGCTCTCCCCACACACTGCCCTTCTAGTGGCACTCTAATGTGACCCTTGTGCCTGGCCAGGGACTGCTGTCTACCTGACTCCACACAACTCAATAGACAAGAGGGTGTCCCTGAATTCCACAGGACATGATGAGACAGATCCACAGGCCCTGCTACCCCACCCACCACCAACACCCAGTGGGTCACTCAGGACCTCAGCTATTGTCATGAAGCTCACCATGCCCTGTTTCAGTTACTTTCAACAGAAAGCCTAGTTCTGATCCCCCACAATACCATACATCCTGGTTGCTGACCTGGGGCCATGCCATGAACTCACATGGCACCTTTCAGTTAGAGAAGGGCACCCCTGCACCTCATATAAAATACTTCTAATGAAGTACACGTCCATTAGGACTAAATTGTGAACAGTGATGCACAGCCTGCATGGTAGTCAGTACTTCTAATGAGGGCTAACCACCACCCCGACTCCAGTCTCACAAAACCTCCCTCTGTCCCCACAGAACTCATGCTCTTCCCTCAGACCAAAAAAAAAAAAAAAAAAACCAGGAAACAAATATTTAATCTGAATGCTCCCTTCACCTTCTAGTTCAGATCTTGTCCAATCACAATGATATGAAACTGGCCATCATTCACAAAAAGAAAATGGGACTGTCAAAAATATGGGGAGATTGAACAACATGCTACTAAACAACCAACTGTCATAGAAGAAATCAAGAAACCTTAGAGGTACCCTGAGACAAAAAGGAGAACCTACAAAAACTTATGGGATGCAATAAAAATAGTTCTAAGGGGGAAAGTCATAGAAATTCAGATCTTGTCAATCCAGAAGAAGGCTCTCCAATACACATCCATGGGAAAAAAGGAGGGGGGAGAAAAGCAAATCCCCAAATCAGTAGTAATAGGGAAATAACAAAAGGAATGTGTAAATAATTCAATGGAAACTAAAAAGACAAAAGATCAATGAAAATAAAAGCTGGGAGCCTGGGTGACTCAGTGGGTTAAGGCTCTGCCTTCGGCTCAGGTCATGATCTCAGGTTCCTGGAATCGAGCCCTGCATAGGCTCTCTGCTCAGTGGGGAGCCTGCTTCCCCTTCTCTCTCTGCCTGCCTCTCTGCCTACTTGTGATCTCTGTCTCTCTCTCTCTGTCAAATAAATAAATAAAATCTTTTTTTTTTTTTTTTAAGGGAGATGTGGTTCATATAGACAATGGAATATTACTCAGCCATCAGAAACGATGAATACTTACCATTTGCATGGACATGGCTGGAACTGGAGGGGATTATGCTAAGTGAAATAAGTCAAGCAGAGAAAGACAGTTATCATACGGTTTTACTCGTATATGGAATATAAGGAATAACACAGAGGATCATAGGGACAGGGTGGGAAACCTGAATGGGAAGATATCTGAGAGGAAGAAAAACCATATGAGACTTTGGACTCTGGGAAACAAATAGAGGGTTGCAGAAAGGGAAGTGGGTGGGGGATGGGATAACTGGGTGATGAGCATGAAAGAGGGCATGTGTGGTGAAAAGCACTGGCTGTTGTACTCTATAAATCAGGGAACTAATTGAAGCATGAATAATGAATCATTGAACATTACATCAAAAACTAACAATGTATTATAACTTTGCCTAATTGAATTTAAATTTTTAAAAATGACGAACTTTAAAAAAAGGAATGAAAGATGATCCATGACGATGAATACCACAAAAATACAAAGGATCATCCAAGTACTATGAGCAAGTAGAGGCCAACACACTGGACAGCCTAGAAGAAATGGGTAAGTCCCTCCCAACAACCTAGAAAGACAGAACCAAGAAAGGGAAAAATCTGAACAGACTGATCACTAGTAAAAAAGATTGACTTGATAATCAAAAATCTCCCAAGAAACAGATGTCCAAGACTGAAAAGTTTCACTAAGGTGTTCAGCAAACAGTAGAAGAATTAATACAAATCCTTCTCAAACTCTTTAAAAAATAGGAGAGGAGGGCATCCGTTCAAACCCATTTTAGGAACTAAGCATTATCCTGCTACCAAAACAGTTCAAGAAAAGGATTCCAGAAACATACAAGAAAAGGAAATGCCAATATCCCTCATGAACATAGATGTCAAAATCCTCAAAAAATTAATCAGCAAACTTAATTCAAAAATATGTCAGAAGAATCCCACAACATGGTCCAGTGGGACTGATTCCAGTGATGCAAGGACGATTCGATGTCTGCACATCCACCAATGGGATACACCACCTCAACCAAATAAAAGATAGAATCACATGATTGTTAAAATAGATGCAGAAAGAACTTCTCACAAGATTAAATATGCATTTATGATAAAACTCTAAACCATCTGGGTATAAAAATCCCTAATGATTCCACCAAAAAAACTGTTACAAAAAAACAAATTCAGTAAAACTGCAGGATACAAAGTTGACATACAGAGACCTGTTGCATTTCTTCTTTTAAAAGATTTTATTTATTTATTTGACAGAGGAAGGATGAGCACAAGCAGGGGGAGCAACAGAGGGAGAGAGAAATGCAGGCTCCCCACTGAGCAGGGAGCCCGATTAGGGGCTCCATCCCAGGACCCCAGAATCATGACCTGACCTGAAAGCAGATGCTTCACAGTGGAACCACCCAGGTGCCCCAACTTGTTGTGTTTCTATATACTGAAGACAAACTTTCACAAAGAGAAACTAAGAAAGCAATGCCATTTACAATTACATGGAGAAAAAATATCTAGGAATAAGAGTAAGCAAGAATAAGAAAGACCTGGTACGGGCGCCTGGGTGGCTCAGTGGGTTAAGCCGCTGCCTTCGGCTCAGGTCATGATCTCAGGGTCCTGGGATGGAGTCCCGCATCAGGCAGGCTCTCTGCTCAGCAGGGAGCCTGCTTCCTCCTCTCTCTCTCTCTGCCTGCCTCTATGCCTACTTGTGATCTCTCTCTGTCAAATAAATAAATAAAATCTTTAAAAAAAAAAAAGAAAAAAATAGAAAGACCTGGTACACTGAACACATGGTGGAAAATAAAGGAAGTGCATGTGTGCATTGGGGTGGGGAGAAATGCATGGGTCAAAGAAATGGAAGATGATGCAAATAAACAGAAGCATATGCCATGCTCATTAACTGGACATTAACATGTTCATCATAGCCAAAGCAATCTAGAGATGTGATGAAATCCCTATCCTAATCCCAATGACATTATTCAAAGAAATAGAAGACAGTTCTAAAATTCAAATGGATTCACAAAAGATGCCAAATACCCAAAGCAATCTCGGGATAGAAAGCTGCAGTCGCCACACTCCCAGATTTAAAACTAGAATACAATGTTATAATCATCAAAACCGTATGGTACTGGCATAAACACAAATACACAGAATAGAATAGAACAAAATAGAAAGCTCAGAAACTAACCCACACATATATGGTCTTAACTTACTATACAGGAGCAGAAAATGTACAATGCGGAGAAGACTGTCTCTTCAGTGAATGATACAGAGAAAACTGGACACTAAATGCAGAAGAATGTAACCAGATCACAACACCACACACAGAAATTTTAAACGGATGAATGACTTGAACATGAGACCTGAATCCATAAACCTCCAAGAAGAAAACACAGTAGTAAGTTTCTTGACATTGGTTTTGGCAAAGTCTTCAGATCAGACACCAAAAGCAAAGGCAACAAAGGCAAAAATAAACAAGTGGAACAACAACAAACTGAAATCTTCTTCACGGCAAAAGAAACCAACAAAAACTTAAAAGGCAACCCAGCCAGTGACAAAATCATCTGTAAATCATACGTGTGAGAAGAGGCTAATATCCAAAAGACACAAAACACACATACAAATCTAAACAAAAACTAAATAAAAATGGGAAGAATATGTGACTAGATACTTTCCAATGATAACATACATGTGGCCAACAGACACAGAAAAAGTTGTTCAGCATCACTAATCGTCATCAGGGAACTGTAAGTCAAAACAGGAGTCAGCTGTCACAGCTGTTGGAACAGCAATTGTCCCAGAGACAATTGGTCAAGCATGTGTAGATGGTGTGGTCAAGCATGTGTGGTCAAGCATGTGTAGATGAGGGGACCCAGTGGGCTGTTGGTGGGAATGTACATTGCTGCAGCCACAGTGGAAAACAGTAGGGAGGTTCCTGAAAATAATAAACACAACTACCATGAGACCCAGTAACTGCTCTATCAAATATTTTTTGGAGCACACAAAAATACTCCCTCAAAAAGAGAGATGCACTCCCAAGTTCACTGGAGCATCATTCACAATAACCAGACATGGAAACAAACCTTGAGAGCATTATGCTAAGGAACGTAGACACAGAACGACAAACCAGATGCTCTCATGTCCAGTCCACATGGGCACAAAAACATAATGAACACATACATACTGAAAACAAATTAGTGGTTTCCAGATTCAGGGAAGCTGGGGGCGGGAAACAGATGGAGGTGGTCAGAGGCGCAACGTTTGCGTGATAAAATCTGCAGGTCATGGAACGTTCTGTGTCACTGGGAGACTAAAGCTAACCCTGCGCAATGTTTGCATGATAAAATCTGCAAGTCATGGAACGTTCTGTGTCACTGGGAGACTAAAGCTAACCCTGCGGGAGGGGTCCAGGTTCCCCTGTTCTTTGAAAGTACATTTTTCCTAGGAAACCTTTCACAGCAGAAATTGTGTAAAGAATGAATTACCATTAAAACGTACAGAAAAATTAGTGAGTATGATCGGACTCTAAAAATTTCTTCTCCGGCCTCAGCACACAACTTCCTAATGGATACCCAAGATAAATGGAGATAAAGCACAACAGATATTCACAGACACAATTCAAAGCACTGGTGGCTGGATACACTGCTGCCCAGGTTGGGGTGCATGCTGCCTCTGTAGCGGTTCCCCACAAAAGAGATGCTGAACGCAATGTCCACTCTTTGACTTTTTTCATAAGAAGGAAATCCTCTTCAGATTTCTTCCTGCTACTGAAGCTGGGTGAAAACGTAGATCTTTCAAAAGAGCCAAGTGTCTTACTATGAACTTTGAAAAAGTGGGGGAGACTTGTACTTGAAAGTTGCTGATGGGGTAGAAGTTCAGAGTTTCCCAGACACGAACATCGGCAGGTCCACTGTGAAAGGCACCTTCCTCGGCATGTGGAACACAGACTCCCTCCTACTCCCAGAAACCTCCTCCTTCCCCTCACTTGGGGCAACCAACAAGAGCTGGGAGTTCTCTCAATTCCTCCTTTCTCCCATTCCCAATATCCAGGCCATCAGCAAATCCTGTGAACTTCGTCTTCAAAATGTACCCAGAATAGGATTAACCACTCCTTCCACGGCCACCTGTCTGGTCCACACTAGAACCTATCTCTTGCCTGAGTTCCTAGAAAAGCTTCATGATTGACCTCCCTTGTCTATCCTCAACCTTGTGTGTTGTGTTCTCAACACTGTAGCCAGGATGGCCCAGTGAAACAAAGTCCCATGGGGTCAAAGCCCTGTAATGGCTTTCTGTCACCCTACTGTCACCTCCTGGAGGTCACGTCCTAAGCTGTCTCATGTGGCCACAGGGCTTTCTTGCTGCTCCTGGACATACCTGGTATGCTCCTGTCCCAGGGCTTTTGCACATGCTTTTCCTTCTATTTAGAAGGCTCTTGATGTGATATCAGTCACTTTCTTTAGATCTTGATTCAAGTATCACCTTCCTAGTGAAATACCACCTTCCCCCATGTGAATATCAACCAACACCCCACCTCCCTTTCATCACCCCGGCCATGCCTCCTGCTTTATATTTCCAGAGCAATTATCACAGTCACCAGTCCATCTTGGCAAGGGAGAAACAGAGGCCTACATGGATGGTTTCACTTCTGACTCACTCCAATTTCCGACTCCAGAGCCCTGGGGGAAAAGGTGACCAGAGCTCTTGCACAGTCAGGATGCCTGGGCCAAGGAGTCCACCTAATGCACCCTCCACACCATCAGGGAAATGAGCCATAAGGGGAATCCATTTGCACATGAAACCTGAAACCAGACACCTTCCTCGATTACAGGTGAGCACACACACTTCCAACCCTTGCCTGATGAGCTCACCTGAGAAAACTGAGCAGAAAAGCATCCCAGGGCCTCAATATCCCTCTGGTCCACGTCCTGGGAAACATACATCTCTCCTCCCTACACCAGCTACCTGTGACGGACGTCCAGCATCCTCCTGTGGTCAGGCAGAGCGCTGCACCTATTCCTCTTTCCTGGGATGTCATCACAAACCAGACTTTGGTGCACAGTTTTCAGGAAGGAAACTGCAGCAGCAGCAGCAGCAGGCTGCCCAGGTTTGGCTTCAGTCTTGCACATCAGGCCCCAAGCGGAACTAGAGTTTCCTGGAGACTGCTGTGCTGTGTGGCCTTGGAACCTAATAGCAGGAGCTGAGATTTCAGTTCCAAATGAAAACTGGCCTCTTCCACATAGCACAGGAAAGTGGAGGATTTCTCAGGGGTGTGGCTTTGGAAGAAGTTCTTCTGCTCGTTGAATTCATAGGCACCAGCAGAGGACACCTGCTGCTCCTCGTCTGAGAAAACAAGGGGCACCCGAGCAGGATCAATAAGGTTGCCTGTGGACTGCTTCCCACCAACCACCCTGCTGAGCCGAGGGCATGAGAACCAAAGAGAAAGTAGCTTTCGTGGTACATCTGCAGCAGTAGGGCTGGCCAGGAAGCAGAGCCCTGTCCCTGGAGCAGGATGGCCTGCCCTCAAGAGTAGTGGTCCACCACCATGGCCTCACAATCTCCCAGATATCTGATCTGACAATGCTTCCAGGCTCAGACCTGCTCACATGATGAGTCATAAGATCCAGAGACTGCTTTCCACCCCGGCTCAATGCTACTCACAGAGAAGCAAACTCCAGCCTCAGAAATGTAATCATCATTAGCTCTGAAACCCCCTGAGTTTGTCTACACTGGCCCACCCAGGTGTCCCATCCGATCATTCCTCAAGTGCCCTAGGGTTTCAAGCCACTTTCAAGCTGCCCTTATAAAGGCAGGAACTGGTCCAAGTAGAAAGACCAGCCAAGTGACTCTGCGTGCTGGAAACTTGGACAACATCCTCCCTGTACACCAACACTTCCAAGTCCAAGCTTCAAACCTTTGCTCACTGTGCACTGAGGACCGTGTCAGCGTGAACACTGCGCTGTCAAATCTCTCATCTCCCATTTCTTCAAATCGGAAACCAGGCTCCAGTCACCACTTCCTTGTCCCTTCAGAGAAGTAAGGAAAAGGATAGAATAAAACACTACATGTGTGCGGCGCCTGGGTGTCCCAGTGGGTTAGGCCTCTGCCTTCGGCTCAGGTCATGATCTCAGGGTGCTGGGATCGAGCCCCGCATCAGGCTCTCTGCTTCCCCTCTCTCTGCCTAGTGCTCTGCCTACTTGTGATGTCTCTCCCTCTGTGTCAAGTAAAATCTTTTAAAAAACACACACACGAGCAAGACGGCGGAGAAGTAACAGGCTGAGACGACATCGGCAGCAGGAGACCAGCTAGATAGCTGGTCAAACCATTGCGAACACCTACAAGCCCAACAGGAGATCAAAGAGAAGAAAAGCAACAATTCTAGAAACAGAAAATCGACCACTTTCTGAAAGGTAGGACCTGCGGAAAAGCAAATCCAAAGTGATGGGAAGATAGACCGCGGTAGGAGGGGCCGGCTCCTGGCAAGCAGCGGCGGAACAATGGAGCACAAAATCGGGACTTTTAAAAGTCTGCTCCACTGAGGGACATCGCTCCAGAGGCTTAACCAGGGTGAAGCCCACGCGGGGTCAGCGTGGCCCCAGGTCCCGCGGGGTCACAGAAGGATCGGGATGTCTGAGTGTCGCAGAACTCGCAGGTATTAGAGCGGGGAAGCCAGCTACAGAGACAGAGCCGACAGTGAGCTCTCAACTCAGGGTTACCTTGGACCGGTCGCAGGCTGGGTGAGCTCGGAGCATGGCTGGAGACCAGGGAGACGGGAGTGATTGAGCACTTTTCTCTGAGGGCGCACTGAGGAGTGGGGCCCCGGGCTCTCGGCTCCTCCAGGCTGGAGACCAGGAGGCCGCCATCTTCATCCCCATCCTCCGGAACTCTACGGAAAGCGTTCAGGGAACAAAAGCTCCTGAAAGCGAACCCGAGGGAATGACTTAGCCTGGCCCCGGCTAAGGGCGGTGCAATTCTGCCTCGGGCAAAGACACTTGAGAATCACTACAACAGCCCCCCACCCCAGAAGATCAGCAAGAAATAGAGCCAAGACCAAGTTCACTTACCAAGGAGAACAGCAGAATTCCAGAGGAGGAAAAAGCAAAGCACGGAATTCATGGCTTTCTCCCCATGATTCTTTAGTCTTGCAGTTAATTAATCTTTTTAAATTTTTTTTTCTTCTGCTATTTTTTTAACTTTTACCCTTTCCTCTTTTAAGGTTTTTTAACTAGTTTATCTTAACAATACCTTTCATTAAAAAAGATAATCATAATCTTTTTTTAAAAGATTTTATTTATTTATTTATTTGACAGATAGAGATCACAAGTAGGCAGAGAAAAAGAGGAGGAAGCAGGCTCCCTGCCAAACAGAGAGCCCAATGCAGGACTCGATCCCAGGACCCTGGGATCATGACCTGAGCCAAAGGCAGAGGCTTTAACCCACTGAGCCACCCAGGCGCCCCAATCATAATCTTTTTGAACGTTTGTTATTATAGTCATATTTTATCCTTCATTGTATCTAGCTTTATTTTTTTTTTTTTTTTACACATAGGGTTTTTTTCTTCTAAAAAAATTTAGGGTACAACTTCTTCTAATAGATCAAAATATACCCTAAATCTAGCTCCAGGCCTGTTCTAGTCTCCAGCCCAAGCAAATTCTCTCCACTTTCTTTTTCTTTATTCTCCCAACCAACTTACTATATCAACTCTTTTTTTAGAAATTTTTTTTTTTTTAAATTTTATATTTTTTATAAACATATATTTTTATCCCCAGGGGTACAGGTCTGTGAATCACCAGGTTTACACACTTCACAGCACTCACCAAATCACATACCCTCCCCAATGTCCATAATCCCACCCCCTTCTCCCAAAACCCCTCCCCCCGGCAACCCTCAGTTTGTTTTGTGAGATTAAGAGTCACTTATGGTTTGTCTCCCTCCCAATCCCATCTTGTTTCATTTATTCTTCTTCTACCCACTTAAGCCTCCATGTTGTATCACCACTTCCTCATATCAGGGAGATCATATGATAGTTGTCTTTCTCTGCTTGACTTATTTCGCTAAGCATGATACGCTCTAGTTCCATCCATGTTGTTGCAAATGGCAAGATTTCATTTCTTTTGATGGCTGCATAGTATTCCATTGTGTATATATACCACATCTTCTTGATCCATTCATCTGTTGATGGACATCTAGGTTCTTTCCATAGTTTGGCTATTGTGGACATTGCTGCTATAAACATTCGGGTGCATGTGCCCCTTTGGATCACTACATTTGTATCTTTAGGGTAAATACCCAATAGTGCAATTGCTGGGTCATAGGGCAGTTCTATTTTCAACATTTTGAGGAACCTCCATGCTGTTTTCCAGAGTGGCTGCACCAGCTTGCATTCCCACCAACAGTGTAGGAGGGTTCCCCTTTCTCCGCATCCTCGCCAGCATCTGTCATTTCCTGACTTGTTGATTTTAGCCATTCTGACTGGTGTGAGGTGATATCTCATTGTGGTTTTGATTTGTATTTCCCTGATGCCGAGTGATATGGAGCACTTTTTCATGTGTCTGTTCGCCATCTGGATGTCTTCTTTGCAGAAATGTCTGTTCATGTCCTCTGCCCATTTCTTGATTGGATTATTTGTTCTTTGGGTGTTGAGTTTGCTAAGTTCTTTATAGATTCTGGACACTAGTCCTTTATCTGATATGTCATTTGCAAATATCTTCTCCCATTCTGTCAGTTGTCTTTTGATTTTGTTAACTGTTTCCTTTGCTGTGCAAAAGCTTTTGATCTTGATGAAATCCCAGTAGTTCATTTTTTCCCTTGCTTCCCTTGCCTTTTGCGTTGTTCCTAGGAAGATGTTGCTGCGGCAGAGGTCGAAGAGGTTGCTGCCCGTGTTCTCCTCAAGGATTTTGATGGATTCCTTTCGCACATTGAGGTCCTTCATCCATTTTGAGTCTATTTTTGTGTGTGGTGTAAGGGAATGGTCCAATTTCATTTTTCTGCATGTGGCTGTCCAATTTTCCCAGCACCATTTATTGAAAAGGCTGTCTTTTTTCCATTGGACATTCTTTCCTGCTTTGTCGAAGATTAGTTGACCATAGATTTGAGGGTCTATTTCTGGGCTCTCTATTCTGTTCCATTGATCTATGTGTCTGTTTTTGTGCCAGTACCATGCTGTCTTGATGATGACAGCTTTGTAATAGAGCCTGAAGTCCGGAATTGTGATGCCACCAACGTTGGCTTTCTTTTTCAATATCCCTTTAGCTATTCGAGGTCTTTTCTGGTTCCATATAAATTTTAGCATTATTTGTTCCATTTCTTTGAAAAAGATGGATGGTACTTTGATAGGAATTGCATTAAATGTGTAGATTGCTTTAGGTAGCATAGACATTTTCACAATATTTATTCTTCCAATCCAGGAGCATGGAACATTTTTCCATTTCTTTGTGTCTTCCTCAATTTCTTTCATGAGTACTTTATAGTTTTCTGAGTATAGATTCTGTGTCTCTTTGGTTAGGTTTATTCCTAGGTATCTTATGGTTTTGGATGCAATTGTAAATGGGATTGACTCCTTAATATCTCTTTCTTCTGTCTTGCTGTTGGTGTAGAGAAATGCAACTGATTTCTGTGCATTGATTTTATATCCTGACACTTTACTGAATTCCTGTATAAGTTCTAGCAGTTTTGGAGTGGAGTCTTTTGGGTTTTCCACATATAGTATCATATCATCTGCGAAGAGTGATAATTTGACTTCTTCTTTGCTGATTTGGATGCCTTTAATTTCCTTTTGTTGTCTGATTGCTGAGGCTAGGACCTCTAGTACGATGTTGAATAGCAGTGGTGATAATGGACATCCCTGCCGTGTTCCTGACCTTAGCGGAAAAGCTTTCAGTTTTTCTCCATTGAGAATGATATTTGCGGTGGGTTTTTCATAGATGGCTTTGATGATATTGAGGTATGTGCCCTCTATCCCTACACTTTGAAGAGTTTTGATCAGGAAGGGATGTTGTACTTTGTCAAATGCTTTTTCAGCATCTATTGAGAGTATCATATGGTTCTTGTTCTTTCTTTTATTGATGTGTTGTATCACATTGACTGATTTGCGGATGTTGAACCAACCTTGCAGCCCTGGAATAAATCCCACTTGGTCGTGGTGAATAATCCTTTTAATGTACTGTTGAATCCTATTGGCTAGTATTTTGTTGAGTATTTTCGCATCTGTGTTCATCAAGGATATCGGTCTATAGCTCTCTTTTTTGGTTGCTGTTCTTCTTCTCTTCGATCTGCCCCTTTTTTTAGAAATTTAAAAAAAATTTTTTTCACCTTTATGGGCATGTTCCATCCCTTCATTGTGTTTACCCTTAAATATGTTCTTCATTCTTTAAAATTTAGAAAGGCAGTTTCTTCTAAGAGACCAAGATACTCCCAAAATTAAATGGGTGACCCTGTTCTAGTCACCAGTCTAATACATATACATTTTTAATCCAGCTTCCAGGCCCCCCAACTGGGGACACTCCTGCAGGATCCTGACCGGCTATGACCACCAACCCCAGGGCATGAGGCACAGTGCTGAAGTTGGGGGACTACTCTGAGGATTGTTGCCACCACACCTGTGCCTAGGGGAACAGGGACCTGGAGGACCCTTCTGCACAATCCTGACAGCCTATTGCCACCATCCATGAGGGACACAGGGAACAATGCTAAAATTAGGAGATGCCTCTGGGACATCTACACCTGTGCCTGGGGCGGGAGACAGGAACCTGGAGGACACACCTGCATGATCCTTGGGGGCCTTTACCACCATCTCCAAGGGACACAGGGCACAATGTTGAAGTTGGGGGTTGGCTCTGAGGCTTGGTGCTGCAACACTTGTGCCTGAACAGGGGGACCTGCTGAGCTGGAGGTGCTGCTCAAGGTCCATTACCTGCACTGTGTCAGGGACTGGGGTGCAACCCACTGACGTGGGGACTGTGTGCCATCCTGACATCCCAGTCTTCCAGGGGAACACTGGGAAACCTGAAATGTCCACAACTCATCCCACAAAACCAGGGGTGAGTGGGCGTCCTAGAGTTCAAGGATCTGGGGGGTATGGCCAATTAACGGATATAGGGCAGAAGGGACTTTCAATGGAAAAAGGAGAACTCATCTGAGTTCCCAGGATTAGCTCATTCCATGCCCCCTTCCAGTACACCCACTTCCCACATGGAGCTCAACCTACCACCTGGGTCCCCACCCCAGCCCACAGCGTGTACTCACCCACCAGGGAACCCCCACAGGTCAATCTCACTTTCTCCTGCCTCACTGCTGTATCCAGGGGCAGCTGGGGGCCCACCCACAGAGAGGTAGCTCCACCCCCACATGGTGACTGGTCAGGGAGGGTGGTGCCCTAAGCCCATTGGTGGCTACACCTACCTGCATCCAAGCACCAGAACTTATACCGGTGCCTCCCTGTAACTGCAGGGGGTCCTGGAGGCCCTTCCCACCTGTACAGCTGGCTGCAGCTGGCTGGGCCGCACAGGCATTGGCGGAGTTTGGGGCGGGGCCCCCACAAACAGGGCCCCTTCCCCGGATTCCTCTAGCTGCAGACCACCCTCAGAGCCTTGCCCCTTCCCTTCCTGCACCAACACTTCCTGAGGAGTTGTGCCTGGCTCCTGACAAGGTCAACTGTTCTCAGACCTTCTGAGGCTTGGGCTTCAGGAAATGCAATGGTTTCCCACATTTCCAAGACAATCTTAAGACCCAAATAGTAATGCTCCAAGTGGAAAGAACTTCATTTTCTGGTCTAACCCATGGAGTGGATAGTGCTTCTTAGACCTTCAAAACACCCTTCTAGGATGAGCCCATTTGTGATGGAATATATATTCCCAATTAAAACTCTTCAGAGTGTAGGGATAGAGGAACATTCCTCAATTTCATTAAAAAACGCCTATGAAAAGTCCATGGCACATGTCATTCTCAATGGGGAAAAGCGGAGAGCTTTTCCCTTAAGCTCAGGAACACAACAAAGATGCCCCATTCTTGCCACTATTTTTCAACATAGTACTAGAAGTCCTAGCATCAGCAATCATAAAACAACAAGAAATAGAAAGCATTCAAACTGACAAAAAAAGTCAAACTCTCTCTCTTCACAGATGACATGACACTCTATGTAGAAAACCCAGAAGACTCCACCCCCATATTACTAGAACTCATACAGCATTTCAGTCATGTGGCAGAATACAAAATCAATGCACAGAAATCAGTTGCTTTTCTATACACTAAAAATGTAACTGTAGAAGGAGAAATTAGGGAATCAATTCCATTTACAACAGCGCCAAAAACCATAAGATACCTAGGAATAAACCTAACCAAAGAGGTAAAGGCTATATACTCTAGAAACTATAGAAAAGTAATTGAGGAAGACACAAAGAGATGGAAAAATATTCCATGTTCATGGGTTGGAAGAATAAACATTGTCAAAATATCTATGCTGCCCAGGGCAATCTACACGTTCAATGTCATCCCTAGCAAAATACCATTGGCATTTTTCAAAGAGCTGGAACAAACAGGAACCAGAAAAGACTCCACATAACAAGGGAAAGTTTGAAAAAGAAAACCAAATCTGGGATCATCACATCACGATGCCTGACGTCAAGCTGTATTACAAAGCTGTGAGCATCAAGACAGCATGGTATTGGCACAAAAACAGAACATAAATCAATGGAACAGAGTAGAGAACCCAAAAATGGATCCTCACTTCTATGGTCAACCCATCTTTGGCAAATCAGGAATGAATATCCAATGGAAAAAGAACAGTCTCTTAAATAAACTGTGCTGGGAAAATTGGACATCCACATGCAGAAGAATGAAACTGGACCATTCTTTTACACCATACACAAAGATAAAATCAAAATGGATGAAAGACCACAATGTGAGACAGGAATCCATCAAAATCCTAGAGGAGAACATAGGCAGTAACCTCTTTGACCTCAGCCACAGCAACTTCTTTAAAGACACATCTCTAGGGGCACCTGGGTGGCTTGGTCATTAAACGTCTGCCTTCAGCTCAGGTCATGATCCCAGATTCCTGGGATCAAGCCCCACATCAGATTCCCTGTTCAGCAGGAGGCCTGCCTCCCCCTTTCCCACTCCCCTTGCTTGTGTTCCCCCTCTCCCTGTGTCTTTCTCTGTCTAATAAAAAATAAAAATCTTAAAAAGAAAAAGACTTGTCAAGGGAAACAAAAAAAAAATAAATTTGGGGGACATCATCAAGATGAAAAGCTTCTGCACAACAAAGGAAACCGTCAACAAAACTAAGAGACAACCCATGGAATGGGAGAAGATATTTGCAAATGGCATTACAGATAAAGGGCTCGTATCCAAGATCTATAAAGAACTTATCAAACTCAACACCCAAAAAAACAAATAATGAAGTCAAGAAATGGACAGAAGACATGAACAGACACTTCTCCAAAGAAGACATACAAATGGCCAAAAGACACATGAAAAAGTGCTCCACATCACTAGCCATCAGGGAAATTCAAGTCAAAACCACAATGAGGTGCCACCACATTCTAACACCAGTTAGAATGGCAAAAATTAACAAGACAGGAAACAACAAATGTTGGCAAGAATGTGGAGAAAGGGGAACCCTCTTACACTCCTGGTGGGAGTGTCAGCTGGTACAGCCACCTTGGAAAACAGTATGGAGGTATCTCAGACATTAAAAATAAAGCTACTCTACAACTGACCAATTGCACTACTGGGTATTTACCTGAAACATACAGATGTAGTGAAAAGAAGAGACATGTGCACCCCAGTGTTCATAGCAGCGATGTCCACAATAGCCAAACTGTGGAAGGAGTTGAGATGCCCTTCAACAGACAAACGGATAAAGAATATATGGTCCATGGGGCGCCTGGGTGGCTCAGTGGGTTAAAGCCTCTGCCTTCAGCTCAAGTCATGATCTCAGGGTCCTGGGATCGAGTCCCGCATCAGGCTCTCTGCTCAGCAGGGAGCTTGCTTCCCCCTCTCTCTCTGCCTGCCTCTCTGCCTACTTGTGATCTCTCTCTGTCAAATAAATAAATAAAATCTTTAAAAAAAAAAGAATATATGGTCCATATATACGATGGAATATCACCCCGCCATCAGAAAGGATGAATACCCACCATTTGCATCAACATGGGTAGAACTGGAGGGGATTAAGTCACAGAACTGGAGTGAAGTAAGTCAACCACAGAAAGACAACTATCATACAGTTTTACTCATACGAGTAACGTAAGGAATAACATGGAGGACCACAGGGGAAGGAGGGAAAACTGAGTGGGAAGAAATCAGAGAGGGAGACAAACATGAGAGACTCTGGATTCTGGAAACCAAACTGAGGCTTACAGAAGGGAGGGGAATGGGGTACCACGGTGATGGGTATTAAGAAGGGCACGTGTTGTGATGAGCTCTGGGTGTTATACACAACTAACGAATCATTGAACACTACATTGAAATCTAATGTACTACATGTGGCTAACTGAGCATAATAAATAAATAAATGTGCTTTCTACATGAAAAACAACAATGGGAACAGAAGTTCAGATTTGTAAGATGTAATGTTCACATTATAAGATGAAACGTTCTCAAGATCTGTTTCACAGCAGTGTAAACACACTTAACACTGCCAACTTTATACTGAAAATGCTAAAAATGGCAAAATCAATGTTCAATTCTTTATAATTTTTTAAAAGTACATTCTGTACGATGCCATTTTTATATTTTACTCATTTATTTCGGAGAGAGAGTGTGGGGCATGAGAGTGGTGGGAAAGGCAGGAGGGGGAAGAGAGAATCATGAGCCCAAACTACACTGAACACAGACCCTGCACTGGGCTCGATCCCACATCCTGAGCCAAAATCAAGACTCCGTGGCTTAATTGAGCCACCATCCACCTCCACAGGCACTGGCGTTGTTTACTCCGCTGCTATCTCCACCACCGCTGTGTTGAACTCTGTTCAAAATACATCTATGAGGGGCACGTGGGTGGCTCAGTGGGTTAAAGCCTCTGCCTTCAGCTCAGGTCATGGTCCCAGAGTCCTGGGATCAAGCCCCATATCGGGCTCTCTGCTCAGCAGGAAGCCTACTTCTCCCCACCCCCCCAACTGCCCCTCTACCTACTAGTGATCTGTCTGTCAAATAAATAAATTAATCTTTTAAAAAAATACATCTATGAAAACCTGTGCCAGAGCTTCCAGGGGTGAGTCGGAGTATAAGCACTGCCAGGTGACGGGTGTACCTGTGGCCTAGGAAAGGTGCTGCTCACCATTCTCCCAGACAGGGGTGTCCGTCACCCTTCTCTCCAGGGGAACTGCAGGAGACCCCCTGTCCTCAGGCACCTGAGGTCTACCTGACCCAGGAATTCACCTTCTCTAGCAGAGGACAGATGGGGCTTCCTTCTCTGGCTAAGAATATGAACCTTGGGGGCGCCTGGGTGGCTCAGTGGGTTAAAGCCTCTGCCTTCAGCTCGGGTCATGATCTCAGGGCCCTGGGATCGAACCCTACATCGGGATCTCTGCTCAGCAGGGAGCCTGCTTCCTCCTCTCTCTCTGCCTGCCTCTCTGCCTACTTGTGATCTCTCTCTGTCAAATAAATAAAAATATTTAAAAAAAAAAAAAAAAAGAATATGAACCTTGATCCTGCGAAAGGAGAGCTCCGCTGGGACTCCTGGCCTGGTAAAGAAGCTGTGCCCACTGTGTATGTGACAGAGCCAGAGCAGCTGGGCATGGAGGGAATGAGTGCCTTAAGTCAGCCTTGTGTGCGGCAGTGTGGGAGCAGCAGCCCCTGCTTCCTGGGTAGCAGTGATGTGTGCAAAAGGAGGGAGGCAGGGGCACCTGGGTGGCTCAGTGGGTTGAGGCCTCTGCCTTCGGCTCAGGTCGTGATCTCAGGGGCCTGGGATCGAGCCCCGAGTCCGGCTCTCTGCTCGCCGGGGAGCCTGCTTCCTCCTCTCTCTCTGCCTGCCTCTCTGCCTGCTTGTGATCTCTCTCTGTCAAATAAATAAATAAATAAAATATTTTTTTTAAAAAAAAAGGAGGGAGGCAAGGGTGGAGGCTTCTAAGCCACACCACAGTCTCACCCTTGGTCCTGAAACCAGCAGGAAGAGAACGCTGAAGACAGAGACTCCAGGGGGATTCCCATCCAAGGAAAGGGGGTCCGCTGGAGGGCACTGAAGCTGCAAGCCCCGCCGACCACAGGCCATTGGCACAGGATCACCTCTGGCACTTCTTTAGCATGTTGTCCGTGTTCATGTGTGGATAGTGATTGACCCACTGGTGCACTTCCAGAGTCAGACTGGAAAACTTTCAGTGCCTGCTCATGGGTCAGAGGACCCCACGCCCAGAGAAGCAGAAGATATCCCTCTTTCTCCAGAGCTGGAGAAGGCAGCCACCACCCTGGGGCAGGACCTGGGCCAGGCATATGTTCTTCCTGAAACCCCCACATTCAGTGGGCATTGCTGCACCTGAGAAAGACCCCCTCAGCCCCAGAGTCAGGAGCTGTAAGGGGCTTTCTCCCATTCTGGCCCAGGATCATGACTAGAAACAATCCTGTCTTTGAGATGACGGGTCTTCTTCAGGAGCCAGAGAGAGGACCGGCCCCTCCCCCTTCCCAAGTCCAGGACGCCCAGGACCCTGCGAGAGCTCTTCATTCAAGGAGGAGTCATGGAGAGCGTGTGTGTCTTGTCAGCCCAGCAAGTGAAAGAACCAAACCCCAGTTCTCAGGTTCTAACAGAAGCAGAATTTCAATGTACTGCTTGGGGGCAGCCACCTCCCCTCTTACATGGCCTTGGGGGACCCCAGGGGAAGTCTTCCTTGCTCTCCTGCCCTCAGAGTGAGGAGATGACCCCGTGTTCCAGGGTCCCACCCTGTCCCACTGCTGAGGAAGAGCCACACATAGGGACCTGGTGTCAGGAATGTGGTCTCTCAGGGGCCTGACAGCTGCGTGGAAGGGCTGAATGGCTTTGGGAGGAGGGGTGCTCACTGGCAACACTGTGCACCATCCCCCGCAGCACTCTGCAATCCAGACTCTGTGCCCACAACAGGTCAATCACCAGCATCCCATATGTTCCTGCCATGGGAGCGATTGATCATTCGGGATCACTGCATTGCACAGAGGCAGAGAGTGAGGCCCAGAGAGGGGAGGCAAATGACTCCAGTCACAGGGCTGCTCAGCAGAGGGGCTGGAAGGCCAGCCCTCCCAAGCCACCGTTAGCCCAGCCAGGGATTCCCTGAGCCGAGGGCGAGCTCTCCCCCTGCCTGCCTGGCCACATACTGGCCCCTGAGCTGACTGATGGGCTGTTCTTGGCTCTGAGGGTGTTGCTGACCAACTAGGAGAGGGAGTCCAGCTGGCAGGACAGGCTATAGCTATAGGACAGAGTGACAGTCTGAGCTAGCACAAGCCACACTCTGGTTTCCCTCCCAGAGCCTGCCTGGGAGCTGGAGTATGGGTGCCCTAGGGGCCAGCACACAACAGGGTCTGTGCAGACCAGGGAGCCATGGCCCCCAGGGAGAGTCCATTCTGCCCTCTCCCTGCTCCTGTGCCACATAACCTCTCCTCACTGTGGGACTCCAGGACCTAAAATCAGGCCCCATAGGGCTGGCGCGGCGCCAGCTTGCAATGAGTTTCAAGCCTCCTGGAGCAGCAGATTTCCTGGGGCTGGAGGGAGGTCTGGCTGCAGACGAAGACTGGGCTGGGGGAAATGCGGCCTCATGGAAGGTGAAGGAGGGGGCAGGGGCCGAGTCCTGGGGCCACAGCTCACGTCTAAAAAGGGCTGAAATCCATGCGTGTCCACAGGGCCCTCATTACGGTAACAACCCCCTCACACTTGGGCATCCTGGTGGTGACCCCCTCCTGCCTGCCCTCCTTCCCACCCCTCTGACTCTAGCCAGGGCTGAGTCCAGGGACAGGCTAGAGCTCTGTCCCAGGGCACAGCCGGGAAGACAAGCAGAAGGCGGGGAGGAGAACTGGAAGGGGCGGACTGATCTCCCTGCCCTGACTAGGCCTCCACTGATGTCGCCAAGTCCTCTGGCTCAACCTCGCATTCAGCTGGACCCTGTAATGCAGTCTGAATTCCAGACCAGCTGGGTGGGGGGAATTCAGTGACTTTCGCATCCCCAGATGTCCAACCCATCTGGCCTTGTACCCTGAGCCTTGCTTCCCAGGGTAGGCATGGATCTGGTGCTCAGCAGACTTTGGGGCCACAAAGCACCTGGCAGTGATGAGGGAACATGGGGGACCAGTCGGGGACAGTGCCATGGTGGGTCCGCATCCACCACAAGGCTGGGTCAGGGGACAGATGCTGTGTGCAGGTCTCCTGGGCACACCTGGCCCTCTCGGAATGGAGGTCTGTGTGCCTGGTGCACCTTTCATCCACCTACACCTACACCTGGAGGAACAGCCAGGTTCAAGCATTTCCATGTCCAACCCTCAGGGACAGTTGGGAACCTGGGCTCAAGAGAGGCAGCGACTGGCCCAGGACAAAAATCGGGTACCGAGTCCAAGGGGCAGTGCTTCCCTCCAGGCCTAGGCAATTCCTGACCCTCCCAGGAGGTTTGCTTTGAGGGTGAGAGCTCCTCAGATGCTTGGGGAGAGCTACCCACCCCATCCCATGAGGGGACATGACCTCGGGCATCCCCAGACAGCTAGAGGCATATGTGTTTGAGCGTGCATGTGTGTGTGTGTGTGTGTGTGTGTGTGTGCGCGCGCACACACACACACACACACACACACACACACTCACACCCCACTCTGCCCAGCTAGGGGTCAGAGGGGGAGACACCCTGGGACAATGGTGGGTAACAAGGGGGAAAGAAGAAAGAGTTTGGAGACAGCAGGGCCATGGGGTCGGGAGCATCAGGACTCCTGGCAAGGGCCGAGATCCAAAGCATGGGGAGGGGAGACAGGACAGGCTGATGGTCAAGGGGTCCCCAAGGGGCCCAGGGGCTTTGCCAGGGCACTGGGTAGGGACAGGGTCTGGGGCCTGGTGTCCATCACCACCCTGGACTACTGGAAGTAGGAAGAGGTACCCCCCACCCCCAGTGTGGACAGGGCTACAACACCGAAGGCCTCCCCTTCCTCTTCTATCAGTGGGGCCATAGAGACAGGGTGTCCCTAGTCTCCCTCAGGCTTGCAGAAGAGCCTGTTGGCCTTGAATCTCTGTCCCTGACCCACTGTGCTCCCAGGCTTGGGAAAATGCTTTGGACTCCCTCGAGGTCCTTCTGAGCAGAAGACAGCCTGGGGACTCGGGGGGCTGACCTTGTGGGCTTGCAGAATGTGGCAGAGCACTGGACCCCTGGTCTGGGGACCCAGGGCAGGACCCTCCTTGTTGCAGCCTCAGGACCCCCACTGGGAAGAGGTTCCAGAGTCAGAGCTCTGCTCGGGGTGAGAAGGCCTTACTTAGCAAGGAACCGAGCACCAGCCCAGGAGAGGGAAACAGGGACAAGGGAGACCTCGGAGGTTTCTCCCCTCAGCCCTGGAGCCCCCAGATCCGGCTCCTGGGAGACACCCACGAACAGAGACAGACGCAGGCACAGAGACAAAGACAGAGGCAGAGACAGACACTGAACCCAGGAGAGAGGGAACCAGGAGAACTCCCAGACTTTCCTCCAGCGGCTGGGAAATGGCAGCCAAACATTGTGTCCCCTTCTCAGTCCCACGGGCCATCCACCCTGGGAGGACGGATTCGGGAATGCCCGGGGTCCCCTGTGGGGGCTGGCCAGCACATGGGCGCAGACGAGGCCCTTGGACCTCAACCTAATGGGAGCCCCGGGAAGCCTGTGTCACCAAGGTCAGAAGCCATGCACTGCCACCTTGCCACGGGGGATGGGACCCAGGCAGGAGGACGGTGGCTTTGCCTGGATCCCAGAGCAGATGCAGGCCCCTCGGGGCCGTGTTCCATGCCCCCGCCCAGCCCCTGGCTCACCCGTGACGGCCAAGTGTGTGCACCAGCCTCCTGGGAGAGCGGGGATGGAACGTACGCAGGGGTCCTACCCCTGATGCCATCCCTAGCGGGAGAAGCCAGGACACCCCCAGTGTGCAGACGGGGAGCCTGGGGAGGTGTGAGAGCCACAGGGTGTGTGCGGGCTCACAGTCCTGGGCAGGAGCAGGAGCCCGGTCTGAACCCAGCGCTGGGCCCTCCCAGCGGGGACAACAGCTGCACCCAGGCCTCCCAGGGGCTGGGGGGAAGCTGTGTGGTGGTCACTGGATGGACAGGGCACGGGGTGGAGGGGGAGCCTTGAGCAGCTGGGGGAGGGGCGCCCCCAGGGAGCTCTGGTGGGAGCAGGAAGTCCGGTAAGGAGCCCCAGGCAGTGGTGACCTCACTTCCCTGAAGACAGAGCCCAACGGACTTGGAACCCACGTATCCAGGCACCCACATTCCAGAGAAAACCCCCCTGCCCAGCTCATTTCTGGGCAGATCTGAAGGAAGTGACATGTTCTGCTGCTGCCTACCGAAGCCCAGAGGATGCAGGCAGAGGAGAGCTCGCCCGCCAAACACGTCCCCTCACTGGGCAGGTCGTGTCAGGCTTCCCCGACGACTCTGGCCCTTTGGCAAAAAGAATCAAAAGGTGACACCGGGAGGCTCAGAGTCAGACGGCCCCACACCTTCTGACCGACCCGTGTAGGCCTAGGGCTCCTCCCCGTGTGTGTGTGTGTGTGTGTGTGTGTGTGTGTGTGTACAGAGAGCTCTTCGGGGATGGAGATGCCCCGAGCGGGAGCAGGCTGATGAAGGGTCAGATGCCTGGTGGGCAGGTCATGTTCACACCCCAGGTTAAGGCTGGCTAGGTGGGACGGAGTGTGGGGGCTGCACCCTTCTGCCCAGGGTTGATCCTGAGACCCTGCAGGGACGGGTCACTGACCCAGGTGCGGGGCTGGGCACGCTCAGGTCTGCGTGGAATCTGGGAGAAGCAGGGGCACTGGGCAGGAGCACGGTGGGTACGGCCGGGCAGGGCTCTGACGCCTCTTGCACACTCCCCGTCTCTGCTTTGGCAGGCCACGGATGAACTAGGAAGGAGGCGGGAAGACACCCATTCCTCCCCGACCCCGGAGGCCCCGGTCCTGGGAAGGCACCCGCTACCTCCCAGACCACTGGCCGTGGTACTCCACTGGATTGCGGTCCTGGACACAGAGCCCACGGAGGCTAAGTCCAAGGGTGAGAAGGCTGGGGTAGGGTGCCTGTGGCTGTGTGGGGAGGGGTCGGTGCTGGGCCCCACAGGGAGAAGCCCCCACAGGCTGGTGTGGGGCCAGGAGCCTCGACTTGGCTCGGAGCACCCAGAGGCAGGACTGCAGTCGGGGAGACGTCTCCTGGAAGGTTCCTTCGTGGCTGCGGCTTCTCTGGGAGGCCCCGGGCTGGGCTCTGTCTCTGCAAAGCCACAGGGAGAGGCAGGCCCGCGGGTGACCTTCTCTCCTCTCCCAGCTTCTCCAGCGGAGGAGCTAGACCCGCTCCCAAGTTCAGCAACTCCGGAGGGGCAGAGGTTGTCTGGAGTCACTTCGGAGGGAGACCGGGAGCCCACAGCTGCCCGGGCGCCTGCCCACGGAGATGCTGATGCTGTCCAGGGAGAGCTGGCTCCTGCTCCTGCCCCCACCCCTGCTCCTGCCGCTCCCCCTGCCCCTACCCCTGCCAGAGCGACTCCCACTTCACCTGCTCCTGCCTGTGCTCCTGTTCTGGGCCTTGACCCAGATCCTCCCTTGGTCCCTCCCCTTCCCCAACCCCTCCCTGGGCCCCTGTTCCTGCCCCAGACCCAGCTCCTGCCCTTGACCTCGCCCAGGCCATCACCCCTGCCCTTGCCCCAGCTCCTGCCCCTGCCCCTTCCCCCGCCCCTATCCCTTCTCCTTTCCCTGCCAGGGCCACTGCCCCGGCACCTGCCCCTGCACCGGCCCCAGACCCAGGTCCTAACCCTGCACGTGCCCCTACACCTGCCCCAGACCCAAGTCCTAACCCTGGTCTTGCCCCTGCCCCTGCCCCCGCCCCTGCCAGGAAGGCCTCCACTTTCCCTGCCTGCGCCCCTGTTCCTGCCCCAGACCCAGGCCCTGTCCCTGCGTCTTCCCCTTCAACTGCCGCCACCCCTTCCCCTGGCCCTGCCAGGACCACTGCCCCTTCCCCTGGCCCTGCCTAGGCCCCTGTTCCCGCCCCATACCCAGTCCCTCTCATTTGCTCCTGCTCCTTTCCCTGACGTTGCCTGTGCTCCTGCTCCTGCCTCTGACCCAGCTCCTGCTCTGGATCCTGCACCGGCCACTACTGCTGACCCTGTCCCCGCCCCTAGCCCAAACCCTGTCCCTACACCTTCTCCTGCAGGACTCCCAGACCCGCATCCAGAGCCCACAACTCTGCAGGGAGATCTCCCCAGAAAAATGCCGTCAGGTCCATCCTCTGACCCCGACATCCCCCCAGAATGTTTCATCCCCCCTCCTTGTGTTCTTCCTCTCCTGTATGGAGCCACCGTTCTCGTCGCTGTCCATCTCCTCTATGCCGTGTATTATTTATTTTAAATAAAAGTTCTTGTTTTCCCTTGAACACGTCATGAGCATGAAGTGCATTCCCAACGCTGTGCCACCACGCCACAGAACATCGTTGCAGGATACCTCCTTCCCCAAAGGAGGAGACCCTGAGCCCAAGCCCTCCTGCCCACTGTTCCCCCAGCCTGGCCCCTCGCAAGCCCTAAGCTGTTCCTGCACGTGTTCTGGAGGTTTCTGGAAGTGGAATCCCTCAATAGGTGCCTTTGTGTCTGCACCTATTTTCAAAGGGCCCTTGTTTGGGGTTGGGTTGGGTTTGGTTTGGTTAGGTTTGGTTTTTGTTTCTTCTCTCTGTTTGACATAGAATTTCCCTTCTTGGTTGTTGAGATGCCCAATGGATTACAGAGGAGATGTCATCCTAGGGACCCCTTTAGGAATTCTGGGCACAATCTCGGGGCCAAGGCCCCTGTTCCTGCTGGGACACCACAGTCCGTCCCCAGACAGGACATGGCTGTTTCCTCCTGTGGCCCACACAGAAACCAGGGAAATGCAGGAAGCTGGAAGACACACCGCGGAGCGCAAAAGCATCGCTCACAACCCTAGGCCAGAGAAAGGTCTCCCATGGGTCTGCTCCAATCCATGCTCCAAGTCTCTGGGTCCCACAGGGACAGAGACTAGACACGTGCAAGTTCAAGGGGGAGGAGAAGCACACAGGGAGTATGTGTCAGGAGATGCAGGAGCTCCCGGGGAAGGACTCAGGCAAAGGAAACCCTGGGGAGGCAGTGCTGGTCACCCTCAGACTGGCAGGTGTCTGGTCTGGGGACCAGCAGCCCTGGGGAGAACGTGAGGAAGCAGAGGTCCGATGCAGGGCCCCGGAGAGAAGGGGGACAGGCACCGCTGTCTGAGATAACCGTGAGCGGCACCCATCCCAGGCCACAGGGGCACCTGTCACCTAGCAGGGCTCAGCCTGGGACTCACCCCCAGAAACTCTGGCTCGGTGGGTCACAGATGTGTTTTCAGTAGGATTGGGCACAGCAGTGGTGAGACAGCAGGGAATGGAACAGTGTTCGTGCCCAGGGAGATGGAGGGGATCCTCATCACCGTCCTCCTGACACAATGTCCTGGGGCTCCTTTCTCAGTGCTGTCTGGGGCACAGGATCGAGGCAGGCCCTCCTGAACCCCACTCCTGCCACCCTGCTCCTGGGGACATTCATAATAGTTTAAGGAGGACGTAGAGAGGATCCAGGATGACAGAGGGCCAAGGACAAGGAAGGTCAGCACTGGGAGGACAGATGGACCAGCCCCGAGCTACCATTCAAGGCCTGGGCTGTGATTCCCTCAGGTCTCACCCAGAATACCGGCTCCTGATGTGTGGACCGGCTTCTGGGGTTTCCCTCCCTCCCTCCCTCCCTCATTTCTTCACTCCATCACTCATTCCCCTTCCTTCCCCTCCACCCCTCCCTGCCCTCCCTGACTGCATGCTCCCCCCCCGCCTCCCTCCCTCTCTGCCCTCCGTCACCCCCAGCCTCTCTCATGCCCCCCCTCATTCAGCAGAGGACCTGGGGTCCCTGCTCTGTACTGAGCACTGGGGCTTCATCAGTGAGGTCCCCTCACCCATGGGGTCACATCCACTGTGGGAGGGAACAGGGGTCGTCCTCAGGGCTCGCAGCGGTGATGAGAACCAGGAATCTTCCCCTGAAAACAGAGGCCCATTTCACAAATAAATGTTGGAAAGACACATGCTTAGCATTTCCTCAAGAAAAACCTAGTCCTGAGAAATGATGAAAAGTAAATATATCCTAGACTTCATGCACTGTGAGTTCTACTGGCCCATACACACTGATTCCTAGAAGCAACAAAGAGTAACTCATTCAATGTTAACTAAGGGTCTGTAACACAACTTTTCTGACCAAATGACAGCATTTCAGCCCACATTTCCAGGGCCTCTGAGTTTACCCAAAGGTCTCTGTGATCCTCTGACTCTTCCATCGACCTCCGGGGAAGCTCGGTCCTATTGCCTTCCTTGTCTCCTGCCTCTTCTGGGACACTTCCATGGACCCCTACTCCCGCCAGGGCCTCCCCCACCAGGACTCCCCATGCCCTGTGGCCTGGTGCCCAGGTCCTGCACTGGGTCCCTTGAGCCCGGTGCTTTGTGCAAGCCCTGGGTGCTCCCTCTGGGGTCACTTGGCATCTCCCATGTAGTGGCCTGCATCTTCCTGCACTGGGTCTCCTCTGACGAATCTGTGAGGCCAGCCTATGCCCATGTCATGGGCATGGAAGCACGAGTCCAGAAGGTCCAGATGACCTGCTCCGAATCCCAGCGTGTGGAGCCTGGGCCGAGAATGGTCCCTGAGGAGGGGACGGCTTGGGCCTAAGGAGCCTAAGGGAGGACGCAGTCCACTGAGCCCACAGGAGAGTGAGCACCTTGGGGGCCTGGCGCTCAAGCCAGCTGGAAGACCACACCCCACCCACACTGGCTCTGTCCCCAGGGCTGGAGGTCATCGGGGTATCTACCCTCCCATGCTGCAGGCTGGCAGTGACTGGCAGGGGAGGAGGCACCACTGGAGCAGGAGAGAGCCGCAGAGCAGGAGAGAGCAGGAGAGCCCTCCGCAGAGAGGAGGGGGCAGGGGCTCTCCCAGCAGCAGGTGCACTGGGGTGGGCTGAGGAGGCATCAGGAGACAGCAGTGTCTGCAGCTGGGGTCTCCACACAGACCCCCTCCTCAGGCTTGGCACTAGCTTATCTGGATGGCCTTTGTGCCCCAAACACATAGTCTGACTCAGGACTTCCCCTCAAGCTCCCACTCCCAATCTTTTGTATTCAGCTCGTGACAAGAAAGGGCCAATAGTTTAGGTGGTGTTGGGTGCAGAGACGTGATTTTCTGGCCCACACTGTAACACTGCTGGCATTTTAAAAATCTCAGGGCTTGGATGCAAAAACGGTAGGATGCCTGGGACCATGGAAAGCTTTCTGAAACATGCTTCGGTGCCCTGCAGCCCTCGCATCCCACCAGCTCTGCTTAGATCCCTCCAGGCCACAGACCCACAGTCTTGGGTCCTCAGACAGCCCAGACAATGTGCCTTCAAAAAAGTGAGGCAGCAGGACACACTGCGGATTCCAGCAAATCCCCTGCCCGGAAAGTGCAGGTACCGCTGGATGAACTGTCTGAGAACAGCCAGGTCAGGGTTCCAGGAAGACCCCCAGAGGCACAGGAGTAACTGAGGAGCATCTGAAGGCAGCCACCTCACCACTGGGAGAGTTGGTGGCAAGCGAGAAGTCACAGAGGACTCCAAAGGTCTGGACTTGGTGTTTCCCTCTCCTGAGATGGGGACACCTGTGGGAGGAGCAGGTCACCAGCTGGTGGGGAGTGCAGGTGCCTGACATGGCAGATGGGGTAAGTGAGGCCTGAGACCCCCGGGGGATGTTCCTGGCATCTGGACTGAACAGGTCTTCAAAGCTGCAGATCGGTTGGGATCATTTTCAGGCTGAGAAGGAAGATGAGGGGGACAGAGGGGACTGAGGAGGCTCGGCGTAGACAGGAAAGGGCTGAGCCACGCCTTTGGGGGGAAAGTGGGTCAGCTCCAGGCTCATGGGGACAGGCCTTAAGGCCATTATGCTACATGAAATAAGCCAGTCCCCAAAGGACTGATACTGAAGAACCCCACTTGTGAGGGACGGAGAGCACCGGTTCATAGAGGTGGAAGGAGCTAGTGGGTGCCAGGGCGGGGGAGGGGAGATGGAGGGTTAGGATGAGGGTGACTAGAGTTCGGTTTGGGGTGAGGACAAAGTTATGCCAGTGGATGGCGGTGGCAGGTCCAGAAGAGCGAATGTACTTATTGTCACTGAGCTGACCCTGAAACGTGCTTAACAGAGTCAGTTATATGTCTGGTACGCCACAGTAGGAAAGAAGTGAGTCAGGAGGTCTGAGTCATCATGAGTCCCAGGAGGGCCCTAGAGCAGGGATCCTGTATCTTAGTTCTCACTCTCACACTCTGACCCTCGTTGGTGACTGAGCTCACAGTAGGCACTCAGTGAATGCTTGCGAAGACACAGTGCAGGCAGATGGGGGCACAAGTGCAAACCCACTGGTGGGCACTGAGGAGTCCCAACAGGATGCACATCCCGGCGGAGCCATTACAAATACCAGCACAGAAATAGCCACTTAAAACCAAGGCAGGAACCACATATAACCCAGAGGGTTCCATTCTCCTGGAGGATGAGCTAGCGGCCACAGCCAAGGCCTCTGGCAGTCAGGGGACTGGGGGTCTGGCAGGTGGCTCGGCACACCCTCGACCCTGAAGCCCCATGGGACTGGGAGGGAATACCCAGCCAGGGCCCATTCTGACTCCACAGCGCCTGCAGGGCCACTCCCAGCCCCACCAAGATGTGTCTGTTTAGAACCAGGGAGGAAATCTTTTCTCTTGACTATTCTTTTTAAAGATGATTGCTCAGCATTGACACAGAAAAATGTCTGACATAAAACGGGAGCCATTCACAGCTGCCAGGGACCCAGAAGTTATCAAAATGCAGTGACCACAAAGAGAGAAACTTGTGTCCCCAGGATGACATCTCATATGCAGGTGCAGCCCCAGATGTTCAGAGGTCCTGGACATCTGGGCCTCACAGTCTCCCTCAAGGAGACAGAAAAAGGAACCTGCTCTGATGGCTCCACTGGCAGCATCTCCTGATGGAAAGGGGGGCAGCCCCTCATGTGTTCCTGGCGTCCAGGTGATTCTTGGGCACAGCCATGTATCTCAGCTTCTCCATGATTGGGGGGAGGGTGGCCCAGCAGCTTCAGGTCCCACAGATCCTCCAGGGACAGCCCAGCATCTGAAGGTCCCACAGGTCCTCCAGGGGACAGCGTGGCAGCCACAGGTCCCACAGGTCCTCCAGGGCACAACCCAGCCACTGCAGGTCCCACAGGTCTTCCAGGGATAGCATCTTGGTGAGCTTGTGGTTGAGCAGGTACCTGCTCGGTGGCTCTTGTCATGCCATATGGCCTCCATCCCATTGGGCAGGTCGACCCCCATTGCATGGTGATAGGCCAAGTTCAGTCAGTGAACCTCCACCACCAATACCCTAAAAAAGGCCCCCAGGTAGTAAATGTTGCCCTGATCCCTGGGGATATGGGCCTGGGACTCTAGCTGGCATCCGTAGCCAAAGTCCTTGCAGGCTTCCCAGTAGGAACTGGGGTACAGGGTGCCAAAGACGGGGGACAGGATCTCCACACCCATGTGGTCACAGAACTTCAGGTCTACACCTGCACACCAAGTCGTCCACCTCGCAGAGGAAGTGCTGCTCGCAGAAGCAGCTGACCATCACCATGTGCTCCACGGACACATCCTGCCAGTATGGAGCACCACAGACCTGGAGGACCACCGCCTTCCAGCCCTCCTGGTGGGAACACAAGGGCCCGGCAGCAAGCTGGTCAGTGAAGATGTAGACCCTGTGTCTCACCATGAAGATCACTATCTTTCAGCCCTCCTGGAGGGGCACATGGACCCGGCAGCCAGCAGGTAGTAGGTGACCCTGTGTCCCACCATGGAGGGCTTCTCCACTGTCTGCAAGAACAGGTCCAGGAAGCTATAGGGACAGGGGACAGGGCATGAGAAGGTTCACTGCCAGAGGCTGGCAGCAGGACCCCAGAGCTGGGGGCCGTGAACATGTACACCTTCTTCAAGGGGGCAGGCTCTGGGCTGTTTTAAGCAACAGTCACTCTCCCAGCCTGTCCTGAGTGAGTCTGCCCCTGGGGTCTCCCTGCCTCCTGCTCCCAGAGATGGGGGCCATTAGCACCCCATCTTACAAAGGGGACCCTAAGGCTTAGAAGGTTGGAAACCCATGCAGCCCAACATTTAAGTGGGAGAAAAGCTCACACACACCCAGCAGGCATGAGGCAGGTCATCAGGGGGCAAATCGCGGCTCAGCCAATGGGGAAACAAGCCGGACGGGAAGCAGGAGGAGGGAACGGTGCTCCTGGCAGAGGCACAGCATAGGCAAAGGCTTGGGTTCCAGCCTGAGGCACCTGTGGGAATCCACACTCCGGGGTGCCCACCGAGGGAGGGTCCCCGTGGGAGAGGTGAGACTGGGAGGGGAGCAGGAGGGGAGCAAACCACAGAGAGGCCCGAAGATTATGTTCCAGAAAGATCACTGTGGTTGCTGGAGGAGAACAGGCTCTGTGCCGGCGAGGACAGGGAGATCCTAACCCTAAGGCCACCCTAACCCTAACCCCTAACCCTAATCCCCATCCTAACCACGAATACCAACCCCAATGAAATCATCACAAAATCAGCGAAATGCAATCCTATACGTTTCTTTAAGCAAATGTAAGGATCCTGGTCAGGAACATTGCGAAACCGAGAGCTCGCGGACACGCCAGGCGCCATAAGCCAGTGTCTGTTCCCAGGCGCCTCCCGCTGTGCAACAGAGTGAAACAATGTTGCGCGGCGCAATGAGTGCGGGAGTAAAACCACGCGGTCGTCTCAGTGGCGCGGAAAAGGTTCTGACCCAAATCCACGTCTGCTGCCGAGACAACCTCTCACCAACGCAGGAAGAAGGGGTCATTTTCCCGTAAATCTCCGGCGAACACGGCGCGCACGTCTGAAGGCCGCCGGCTCCCCTCCGAGTCCGGAACGAGGGCGGACGCTGGTGCCCACGGAGGGACAGACCCCAGGACCGCACTCGGAGGCGGCGTCCGGGACTCACGGTCGGACGCGGCTGCGGGACCAAGGGAGGGGACCGGGAGCTGGTGGGTCGTGCGCACAGTCCCCTCGGGGATAGCGAGAACGTTCCGGAGAACGACGTGCGGCACGTGGCCTCGGCCGGGGCAGCGAACTGCCACCCGCCGTGTCTGAAGCGGGCCGTGTCGTCGTGTTTAGTCGCCGTGAGGACGCGAAGGATGACGCCTGTCACCACGCGCGTGGACCCCGGGAACGGCCCCAGGGACACAGCCCTGTGGAAATGCCCCTCAGACGGGACCCTCCGCGCTCCGTAAGCCCGTCCGGGTCGTGCACACGGGGGACTCTCGGGAGCGGCTCCGGAGGGAGAAAACCGGTCGGGACCGGAGAAGGCGCCGCGGACGGGGCGGCAGGCGGTGACCGGCAACGTGGGCCTGCGGTCCGGGGACCACTGCGGGCGCTGTCAGGGTTTCCTCACCTGCGGTTCCGTGGGGGTTCCGCGGGACGGGACGGTGTCGCTGTTTGGGGTCAAACGCCCCACGCAGCCCGTGTCACACGACGGACGGTTCGGAAGCGACGGCGGGGGGTCTGCGTGCGGGACGAGAGTCTCTGTGAGACCCGCAGATCCGAGGTCACCGCAGAGGACGCGGCGCTTCCCGACCCCCGCGGCACCAGGTCGCAGGAGCAGAGCCGACGTCGGGCTCCGGGAGGGAGGCCGAGCCCACCGGGTCCAGGTCCCCCGCGCGGACGGGCCACTCGCCCTCGCAGGAGGCCGCGGCCGGCCCGAGACTCGCGGGAGTCGGGGCGAGTCAGACGCGGCGGGATTCGGGGTCCCAGGTCCCCGCGGCGCCCCCACAGCCCGGTCGGAGCCGTGAGGAAGCGGGTCGGGCCTCGGGCCGGCGGCCGAGGAGCCCGAGCGGCAGCGGGAAGGGGGCGGGTCGGCGCTCGGCAGAAGCCGCGGTGGAGACGCGCCCGCTCCCGGCCGGAGCCGCGGTTCACCCCCCCGCAGGAAGTCGCCGCCCCCGCATCTCCGCGGCTGGAACCTCCGTGCCCCCCCCCCGGCCCCCAGCTCTCTCCACGGACACGCCCTCCCGGCAGCCCTCCCGGCTTCCCGCGCCCTTGTCCGGGACCCGCTGAGCCGGGGACAGGCCGGTGCTCCGACGCCGCGCGCCGCCGACGACGGACACGGAGCGGGACGCGCGGGGACGGGAGACGCTCGGGCTCGGGGACGAACCGCGCCGGGAAACACCCGCTGTCCGCGCCACAGCCCGCAGAGCCCGCGCTGTCGCTCCCGGACACCCGGACTCCGGCCCCGGGGCGGGTGTGGATGCGGGAAGGACGCACGGGGCCGAGGCGGACGGGGCGGAGGGACCGCGAGCCCCGAGGGGGCGGCAGGAGTCGAGTCAGCTGCGCCCGGACACAGCCGCGACCCGGGGCGCGTCCGAGCCCGGACAGGGGGTACCCCACAGCCCCGCGCTCAACCCCGCGGGACCACCGCGCTGCCCACAAAGCCGCGGAAGCCGCACCATCTACACAGCGCGCCCTTCCTCCGGGGGTCCTGTGAGCCCCGCACCACCTCGGCAGTCCCCGCTCCGGCGCCTTCTGCTCACCTTCTCCCACGACGGGGCCTGAGGGGGCCGGACTCCTGTCGGCGTGGACGCGGCCCCGCGCCCTCCACAGCGCGTTGTGAGGAGGCCGTGCTACTGACTGTGGAGAAGCCCCACCTCCTCCCGTGCACTGACAGGTGTTCCAAGGCCTCAGGACCCTCTGTGCTGACCCCCAGGCTTCAGGAGGAGACACTCAGGAGCCCCCTGCGGGGGGGGGGGGGGGGGCGGAGCGGTGCAGGATGCTATGGTCAGTTCAAGGCAGGCTCCTGTCCCTTCTGGGGTCCAGCTGAATTCATTACATTTGGGAAATTCAAACTGAAATGGAGCCCAATTATCCCCTGACTTCCCGGGAAATAGAAACAATTAGGAACCATACTGAATTAAGTGAAATGCAGACACAGGCTTTATAAATTACACTAAAATTCACTCAAAATTGTAGATATATTTAAAATGTGAAACGAACAAAATAGCAAAGAAAACCCACATGGCCTCGAGCTTGGTGATGAGTTTTAACCCACAACACCACAAGCTAATCCACAAAAGAAAAAAATTGATAACATGAACTTCCTAAAATTAAAACTTCTGCTCCGTGAAAGACCTTGATCAGAAAACTAAAAGACAAGCCACAAACTGGGAGGAAATATTTGCAAAACACATATCTGGTAAAATATTTGTATTCAAAACACACACAAAACTATCAGAACTCAACAATAAGGAAATAACATCCTAATCCATAATGGTAAGGATCTGAAAATGCCTAGACAAAGAAGACCTACAGATAGAAAATAAGCATACAAAAATATGCTTGACCTCATCATTAGGAAAGCACAAATTTAAACAAGAGGGAGACAGCACTGCACAACTATTATAAATGCTAAACTCTAGAGAAAGGCTTCAGAGGATACCAGTTGCTGGGAGGTGAGGAAATCAGCAACTGTCCCTTCAAAGATAGTTTGGCTCTTTTTCCCAAACCTAAATAAGTCTCATGTTAAGAACCAACAATCGCACTTCTAGTATTTAGACAACCGCTTTGAAAAACTATTTCCAAGCAAAAACTCCCATGCAGTTATGCACAGAAACTCTATTCATAATCGTTACAAACTTAAAGAAGTCAGGATGCCCTTCCATAAATGCATCCATAAGGAAACTGAGCACATCCATGTGAAGGAAGCAGATTATGATGCCCAAAGTATGCCTCTTTGGCACAAGGTTTGTTTGAGCTGATTAATTTTAAGAAACAGCAGACTCGGGACAATCTCTGAAAACTGAGCATAGGTTGTTTTGGGGTAAGTGAAATGCATATTTATAAAGGAAATCTCCATTCTTTTTTTTTTTAAGATTTTATTTATTTATTTGACAGGGAGAAAGATCACAAGCAGGCAGAGAGGCAGGCAGAGAGAGAGGAGGAAGCAGGCTCCCTGCTGAGCAGAGAGCCTCATGCGGGGCCTGAGCCGAAGGCAGAGGCTTTAACCCACTGAGCCACCCAGGTGCCCTGGAAATCTCCATTTGTAAGGGTGTCTCTCTGTACCAGGAACAGAAGAACGACTAAATCTCAAGAAAATCTTAGCAAAAGAGAAGACACAAACTTAAATCAGCAAGGGAGAAAGGGGTTCACTTAGGGTCAGAGGCTTCAGCTGCCCATGTGGTGCTCTTGCTGTGATTCTACAATTGCAAAACACTCTTACACTTGTTTAAAAAGCAATGTTGCTCTTGGTGGGAAACTCAAGGCTCTAGCTTTGGGCATCTGGTCTCCACATCTCAGAGACTGGAAGGCACACAGACCTGATTCTTGTCCCGAGGAGGAGGGAGCCCACAAGTCACCCACACCCCCCACAGTAATCACCCTTCCCCAAGGAACAAACTGGCTTACTTTTCTATATTTTCTCTCTTCTTTACAAATACCAGAACCCCAACATGAGGATAGTGAAAGAAATTATTGTTCAGTGAAGCTGTTGAAGGCTCAAGGATTATTCCACAGGGTGGAATCTATACTTGGCAGATTTTCAGAGACCACCTGCCCTGGGCCATGTACATGGCTCTCAGAGACCATGCAGCCTCAGTGAGGAACTGTCCACTGGGAGGCACAGTTGTTCCAATGCCCTTAATTCTTAACAAGTATGAATGCCAAGGGTTTACATTACAACTGGGAGGCCAATGGACTGCAGGGCAGTCGGCTATATGGCTATAGCGGCCAGGACTGCATTCAATGTTTGCAGCAATGTTACCTTTTTTTTTTTTTTTTAATTGTACTATGTTTTTCACCATACAGTACATTCATTTTGAGGGGGTTTTTTTCTGTTTTTTTTTTTAATTTTATTTTTTCAGTGTTCCAAGATTCATTATTTATGCACCATGCCTAGTGTTCCATGCAATACATGCCCTCCTTAATACACATCACCAGGCTAACCCCTCTTCCCACCCTCCTCCCTTCCAAAACCCTTAGTTTATTTCTCAGAGTCTGTAGTCTCTCATGGTTCATCTCCCCCTCCAGTTTCCCTCAATTCACTTTTCCTTTCCTTCACCTAATGTCCTCCATGCTAGTCTCATGTTCCACAAGTAAGTGGAACCATATGATAATTGACTTTCTCTGCTTGACTGATTTCACTCAACATAATCTCCTCCAGTCCCTTCCATGTTGATACAAAAGTTAGGTACACAGCCGTTCTGATGGAGGCATAATATCCCATTGTGTATATGGACCACATCTTCTTTTTCCATTCATCTGTTGAAGGGCATCTTGGTTCTTTCCAATTTGGCAATTGTGACCATTGTTGCTATGAACATTGGGGTACACATGGCCTTTCTTTTCACTATATATTTATCTTTGGGGTACGTACCCAGTAGTGCAATAGTCAGGTCATAGGGCAGCTCTATTTTTAATTTTTAAAGGAATCTCCATGCTGTTTTCCAAAGTGGCTGCACCAGCTTACATTCCCACCAACAGTGTAAGAGGGTTCCCCTTTCTCCACATCTTCTCCAACATGTTGTTTCCTGTCCTGATAATTTTGGCCATTCTAACTGGTAGAATATCAGTTAGAATGTCAGTTAGATATACACCTCATTGAGGTATCTCAATGAGGTTTGAATTTATATCTCCCTGATGGCTAATGATGATGAACATTTTTAATGTGTCTGTCAGCCATTTATTTGTCTTCTTTTTTTTAATTTAATTTTATTTTTTCAGTATCCCAAGATTCATTGTTTATGCACCACTCCCAGTGCTCCATGCAATACATGCCCTCCTTAATACCCACCACCAGGCTCACCTAAACCCCAACCTCCCTCACCTCCAAAACCCTTTGGAGAAGTGTCTGTTCATGTCTTCTGCCCATTTTTTGATCGGATTATTTGTTTTTTTGGGTGTTGAGTTTGAGGAGTTCTTTATAAATCTTAGATATCAGCCCTTTGTCTGTAGTGTCATTTGCAAATATCTTCTCCTATTCTGTGGGTTTTCTCTTTGTTTTGTTGACTGTTTCCTTTGCTGTGCAGAAGCTTTTTATCTTGATGAAGTCCCAAAAGTTCATTTTCGCTTTTGCTTCCTTTGCCTTTGGAGACAGGTTTTGAACGAAATTGCTGTGTCTGATGTCAAAGAGGTTACTGCCTATGTTCTTCTCTAGGATTTTGATAGATTCCTGCCTCACATTGAAGTCTTTCATCCATTTCAAGTTTATCTTTGTGAATGGTGTAAGAGAATGGTTGAGTTTCATTCTTCTACACATAGCTGTCCAATTTTCTCAGGACCATTTATTGAAGAGACTGCCTTTTTTCCACTGGATATTTTTTCCTACTTTGTCAAAGATTATTTGACCATAGAGTTGAGGGTCCATATCTGGGCTCTTTACTCTGTTCCATTGGTCTATGTGTTTGTTTTTGTGCCAGTACCTTGCTGTCTTGTTGACCACAGCTTCGTAGTAAAGTTTGAAATCAGGTAACGTGATGCCCCCAGTTTTTTTTTTTTTTTTTCTGCAATTCCTTAGTGATCCGGGGTCTTTTCTAGTTCCATACAAATTTTAGAATTGTTTGTTCTAGCACTTTGAAAAATGCCAATGGAATTTTGATTGGGATGGCATTGAAAGTATAGATTGCTCTGGGCAGTATAGACATTTTTAACAATATTTATTCTTCCAATCCATGAGCATGGAATGCTTTTCCATCTCTTTTGTGTCTTCTTCAATTTCTTCCATGAGTTCTCTGTCATTCCTTGAGTACAAATCCTTTACCTCTTTTTCATGGTACCTTATGGTTCTTGGTGCTATAGTAAATGGAATCAATTCTCTAATTTCCCTTTCTATATTTACATTGTTAGTGTATAAGAAAGCCACTGATTTCTGTACATTGATTTTGTATCCTGCCACATTACTGAATTGCTTTATGAGCTCAAGTAATTTGAGGAGTGGAGTCTCTTGGGTTTTCCACATAAAGTTTCATGTCATCTGTGAAGAGAGTTTGATTTCTTCTTTGCCAGTTTGAATACATTTTATCTCTTTTTGTTGTCCGATTGCTGTTGCTGGGACTTCTAGTACTACGCTGAACAAGAGTGGTGAGAGTGGGCATCCTTGTTGTGTTCCTGATCTCAGTGGGAAAGCTGTCGGCTTTCCCCCATTGGGGATGATATTCACTGTGGGTTTTTCCTAGATAGATTTTGTAAAGTTGAGAAAGTTCCTTCTATCCTTATACTTTGAAGAGTTTTAATCAGGAACGGATGCTGTATTTTGTCAAAGGCTTTTTCTGCATCAATTGAGAGGACCATGTAATTCTTCTATCTTCTCTTATTGATTTGTTCTGTCACATTGATTGATTTGTGAATGTTGACCCACCATTGTATCCCAGGGATAAATCCCACCTGCTCATGGTGGATAATCTTTTTAATGTACTGTTGGATCCTATTAACTAGGATCTTGTTGAGAATCTTGGCATCTATATTCAGCAGGGATTTGGGTCTGAAATTCTCCTTTTTGATGGGTTCATTGCCTGATTTGGGGATCAGGGTAATGCTGGCTTCACAGAAAGAACCTGGAAATTTTCCTTCTGTTTCTATTTTTGAAACAGCTTCAGGAGAACAGATATCATTTCTTCTTTGAATGTTTGGTAGTATTCCCCAGGGAATCTGTCAGGTTCTGGGCTCTTGTTTTCCTAGAGGTTTTTGATCATTGCTTCAATCTCATTACTAGATATTGGTATATTCAGGTTGTCAATTTCTTTCAGTTTAAGTCTTGGAAGTTTATAGGTTTCCAGGATTTCATTCATTTCTTCTAGGTTGCTTAACTCATTGGCATAAAACTGTTGATGATAATTTCTGACGATTGTTTCTATTTCCTTCATGTTTTTCATGACCTCTCCCCTTTCATTCATAACTTTATTAATTTGAGTCCTCTCTCTTTTCTTTTGGATTGGCCAGTGTTTTATCAAGAGGCTGTGAGGGAGGAGGAGCTTGTCTCAACCACAGATATGGAATAGAAATACCCCAAGGGGCTATCTTCACTGACCCAGGACCAGTTCCATTGCCCAGCAGCACAGTCAGCTCAATAATGGGGGTTGTCTGGATCTTAGCTGGCCTGACCTGGATGACCACAGATACCTACCTGGATGGTTGGAGGCCAAGGGCTGTACTGTCTGAAACCTGACTGTCTACTTCTAATTGCTCAGTTGGGGAAAAGATTCAGCTGGTGCCAGAAGGGCCCATCAGCCTACAAGAAGGGAGCAACCAGAGGCTGTCAGGTTGATGCACCTAGCCTATATAAATCCACATGTGTTCACTGAGTGTCCTTGGGATCAGGGCTGTGCTGAAGGTTGCCCAGGCAGAATGGGGCCAACAGCACCCTTCCCAGGTGAGGGAGTGGAAGGACCCTTCTGGAGCTCTGAGGCCCTCACACTCTTCACTAAGATTGAGTTGGATTTAAAATAGCCAGTGACTAGATGGGTATTTCACTGTACTTCTGTTAGAGCCCAATACTGAGGGACAAAATAACTAATGTTCTGGGTCAACCCCTGATGTGTGTGTGACCACAAGCAAGTACATCCTAGAGGTCCAGAGATATGGAGGGAAACAGAGAAGACACAAAAGATAGGGAAGAGGACTACTTCTGCTAAAGCCAACCCTGATCCAGGCCCTGACATGAACACTGACCTTGACCCTAACTCAGAATGTAAGAGCAACACAGAGCCAGACTAATGTGCTCATGCAGAAGCTGACCCAGATCCTGACCTTGAACCTGATACTGATCAAGACCCTGATCCTGATCTCAAGTCTGACCCTGACCCCAACACATGACCCTAACCCTGACCCAGACCTTCACTCTAAACTTTCCCAGACCATCACCCCACTGATCGCCAGGGTTGATGCGGCTGATGCGGCTGGCTAGGCGGGGGTCCCCTTCCTCCCTCACCGCTCCATGTGCGTCCCTCCCGAAGCTGCACGCTCGGTCGAAGAGGACGACCTTCCCCGATAGAGGAGAGGACCGTTCTTCGGTCAAGGTTATACGAGTAGCTGCGCTCCCCTGCTAGAACCTCCAAACAAGCTCTCAAGGTCATAAACTATCCCAGACCTTGGCCCTGACCCTTACTCTAAACCCTGACCCTGACCCTGACCTGTCCAACAAATAAGGAATATTGAGTGGAAATAATGAAAAACTAGACTGTAAAAGACTGATCCAGTTTGGATTGTGGAGAGAGATTCAAATGTCTGGCTGTGCACTGGGGGCTGTGATGCTTGAGCAGAAACACTTGGGCCCTACATGGAGGGGAGAATGTCTCATAAGCCAGTGTTTCCATCCATGGAAGGTGGAGACCTGGACCAAAGAACCGCTGATCTGAGTGGCTTCCAGAAGGATAAATCAGCCATTTCCACCCACAACACACAAAGACAGACCATCTCACAGTTATGACCTGGGGCGGCTCTTCTTTGCCTCATTCTCTTCTGAGTGTTTTTGGAAAACATACTGTGTTCTTCTTAGATCTAAAATTATTAGGTGGTCCTCATAAATTTTAAGAGTCTATTGACTAGGGAATCTGAGGCCAACAGCCACGTTCAAGCATGGGTACTTAGCAGAAAAATGACTCATACTCACTGGTCTTATTCAATGCAGATTTTCTGCAACATCGGTCACAAATAAGGTTTGACCTGTTGGCTTGTTCCCTTACCTTGGGGTGATGTAGTAAGTCACAAGGGGGCCAGCTGAACCTCAGAAAAATAAAGAATCACAAAATTTCCAGTGCCTGGAGAGGCACCTGGGTGGTTCAGTTGGTTTTGTGGCCAACTCGATTTCAGTTCAGGTCATGATCCCAGGGAAATGGGATAGAGCCCCACATTGAGCCTTGCATCAGGCTCCACACTCAGTGGGGAATCTTCTTGAGAATTCTGCTCTCCTCTCCTTTTGCTATTCCTCTGCTCACATGCTCTCTCTCTGTCTCTCAAATAAATAAATAAATCTTTCTGAAAGTCCATTGCCTGGAGATGATAGTTTGGAAGGTGTTAGAACATGTCTGGAGGGTGACAGGGGCAGGGAGAGGTGTGTGCCTTCACAGAGGGGTGAGAAGTTTAGGATCACAAAGGTCATTTTGGAGAATGTCCACTCAGAGACCTAGGAAGACACAGGGGTGGAGGCCACCAACCCCTGAAATGAAAGCTGATGTTTTTGATCTATTGTAATGAAGACAGAAGCAAAAACGGAGCCACAGACTACAGCTGATCTGACAGTTAGGGGAAAGAAGCGTGCTGAGAGATTGGAACATTCATCCACTTTTTTAAAAAATGGTAGAATTCATACAATTGATTCCAAGTTTAAAAAAAAATCACTAATAATAATTAATAATAAACAAAGGGATCTACAGTAGGAATTGAACAGATTTCACAAATGGGTATCAGTTATGAAGGCATGTCTCTGGCTCTACCTCACCTTCATGTTTGGATTGTGTGTGTCACAAAAGAAAGCCTACTAGGGTTGTGAGAAAGTCACTGGATTCTCTAAGCAGCCTGTGAACCCACTGCTGGAAAGAAAAGTTGGTTGAGAAAAACAGTTGGAGCAGACCAACCTGGAGCGAAGCAGAATGTTCCTTCCCAATCTTCTTTTATGCAGCCTATGCTGTGGGCTTAACCAAAAGTCAAAGCCACTTTATCCATGAGTGGGGCCCTCACTGTTCCCTGAATTCAGTGGACAGAGAAGAGACTAGTTTTTTTGTTTGTTTGTATTGTTTTTGTTTTTGTTTTCCCTCAAAAAGCAATTCACATCTACAAATATCCAGTCATAGAAGGGATGTGACTTACTCAGTTTCAAGAACATGGTTTTTAAAAATATTCTCCTATAGTTTTCCTTCAGTAACAACAGAACTTAATTTAGTTGCTTAGGAATCTAAGAATGATTAAGATGGGCTTTTGGAAACAAAATAACACCAGAGAGGTAACACTAAGATAAAAGAAAATATTACTGTGTTTTCACTCTACACTTTAAATAAATCTATAGATACATATATTTTTTAAGATTTTATTTATTTATTTATTTATTTATTTGACAGACAGAGACAGCGAGAGAGGGAACACAAACAGGGAGAGTAGGAGAGGGAAAAGCAGGCTGCCCGCCCAGCAGGGAGCCCAATGCAGGGCTCAATCCCAGGACCCTGGGATCATGACCTGAGCCTAAGACAGATGCTTAAGACTGAGCCACCGGGTGCTCCTATACATACATATTTTTGAAAGAAATAAAATGTTAGATGTACTTTTTCTATAAAGCAAAACGATACTGGAAATAGAAGCATTGGGCCATAGCTGTACTGGAAATATACTGAGATAGAAACAGGAAACCACCAGTGGAATCCTCTCATGCATATGGAGGGACCCAGAAGGAAGGGATGCCAGGCACATGGAGGCTTCAGGTTTTGACTGCAAGAAAGCACTTCCTGGAGTTTCGGTGTCGTATGCAAGGTGGAGGCTGCTGCAGGAGAAAGATGGGTCAAAGGTTCCTCTATCCCTTCCACTTCTGTAGATTGCAAGGTTTCAGACTTGTTACATTTCTAGTTGAAGGGTTATTGTACATATTTACTTAAGATAATAAAATTCTCAGTGTTTGAAGTGACAAAGTCTGCCTTGTCCAAAAAGCAGGGAAGAGGGAAAAGAGGAAGAAACAGCTCAATCATTTGATGGACTTGAACTCCCCTCCCCCATTATCACTGAAAACAGAAGGAAAGATGTGGGAGAAAGTACCATTATATGTGATTTTATATGTGATTTGTGCCTGAAGAGAAATCATGTCTGCTTCCTTCCTATTTCCTTTCTTTAGTACCTGACTTTGTTGGTGGTCCATGAAGTTGCCCTGTGTTTTCTAGCACAACTATGCATTCTCTCTCTCTTTCATCTTTTACCCTCTACGTTTAGGGCCAAGGGTCAGGAAAGATAGATCCCAGTGTTCATCCACTCGACCATCTTAAATCAGGAGCTGTCTCGGCCATCATCCATCATGCTGCTAATCTGAGGTGCTGCAAGTCACCATGCACAGGCCAAGTCTGGCCAGCACTTGCTGTCTGCACATAAAGCATTGTGGGAACGCAGCCACACACATTAGTTCTGCATGCTCTGCAACTGCTCTCAGGCCACAGTGCAAACATGGAGTCGTTGTCAGAGAGACCACAGAATTCTCCATATTTTCTGTTTAGCCCTGTACAGAAATTCCGGGTAGAATTGTCAAAGATAAATATTATCATCCATTCCTTTGAGGAGAAGGCTCCATAATACCTTCAGGAAAAAAATCTAATCTCTAATCTCAATCTCATCTCATCTAATCCGTGATGCACAAAGGCTTCCATCCTTTAGCCAGACCTCCATATCCATGCTCATCCGTTCACATTCCTTCTTGTTAGTTTCCTTCCAGCCACATGGTGGAATGTGCTGGAAAATCTCACCCACTCTGGACATTGCATTTCTTCCTCCAAAGACATTCCTGTTCCATGGCAAGTTCCTTCTTTGTGCTTGAGAACTCAGCCCATGCATCCCCACATGTTCAGACATGTTTGCCCTTAACCCCCGGATCTCCCAGAGCAGCCAGTGCTCTCCCTGCACTTTTTCCATCTGCTCCCCACATCTCCAGACTTCACCCATCTCATGATAGGCTGAGCACAGACATGACATGGCAGCAGGATTGAGATGCTCGTCTAAGGTATTTGCAGCTTAAAATTACATGAAGACAGTCCTGAGCACAAAGTCCCCTTAACATGAAGAGAATGAATGGTTGTGTAAGCTCTCAAAGACAAAACAGCCCCCTGTGTGTTTCTGTGTTCAACGGTTATTCAGCCTGGGATCAAAACTGTGACCCTGCCCTTACCTGCTATGGTCCTGGGAGGTCCCTCGGTGTCCCTCAGCTTGAGATGTGCTGTCACTAACACCTTTCCTCCCGTTGCTGTCTGTTGTATTGGCTGAAGAAAAACAACACAAAGCATGTGGCCTTCTGGAAACTTGTTAAATGTCAGCTCTGTTGGTAACATTAGATGGCAGAGAGCTTTTGGACTTGCCGACAGTGTCACTGAGGCACAGGTGCTAACTGTTGAAAGGCACATTCCATCAGTGACTGCCACAGGAATCCTCGTCCTCATGAACATGTAGAAACTGAGGCCATCCTTTGAAGAGAACATGCTCTTATAGCCTTTCAGTTATTTACATCATCATTTCTCCAGGCCATTGTACCTGGAAATTCTGAAGAAAAGTATCTGAGTGAGATCAAGAGGAATGACTCATGTTTTTTGTTTTGATCCGGGATAGAGAAGCTGTGATTCCTGTGGTTAGTGGAATTTAAGTGCACTGCTGGGATCCATCAGGAACACGTTTTCTTACCCCCCAAAGCCCAACCAGATGCTCTCCTGAGAGCATAATCAGCAGTTCTATTCACTCATTGAGACAAGAATTCTACCCACATAAGAAGTGCTTTTGCTATAATTCAGAATGATACTATTTATCTAAGCCTTACTTTGGAGAATACTGCCTCACATAGTTCATCTTCAAATTTTTCTCATACTATCAGGGTCATAGCTAATGTCAATGGCATGTAAGATGAGAGGGCTTTTTTAAAAAAATATTTTTCTTTTACGAGAGGAAACACCCTTATGTTACAAATTTTAATGTCTCATGTTACAAACAGGTAAATTGGAAAGTTACACGTTCCTCTGCCAGCACTATCATAGATAATAACCAAGATCTCCTACCTGAAAACTACCTTTCCCTCCATTTGTTAGGCCTGGCATTCGCTGGCTGGCTGTGGGCAGCTGGCAAACATCCTCATCACTCAGGCCACACAGGTGACAACTGCCTGGGGCACGGTGGATGGTGAGGTGACAGCAGCCGACCTGGGTTCTAGACTGTCTCTCCCTGTCTTTCTCCCTCTGAGTTTCTGACTCTGTCTCTATCTCTCCCTCTCTCTCTTTCTAATTTTCACAATAGCCTCTGGGCATAGCACAGGTGCCTCAGATGTGGGGCTTGGGAGGGTGTCTCATTCTGGACCAGCACATTGGCTACTTTGAGCTTATTTACAATAATTAACATTTGTTGCAGAACAAAATGAGTTGCTAAAGTGAGAAACCTCCTATAGCATTTTTCTGATACTTTGAATATATGACCATATGTTTATCTCTCGTTTCTGAAATATCACCAGCCACACAGTCAACATTATGAACAACTTCAGTTTCTGTGGTGAGTGAGCTTCGGAAGACAGGGTGTACATGCTGGAGGCAGGTGGCTCAGCAGCAGCAGCACATATGTGGGTTTCTGGCTGACAGTGGCTGGGTCTCCACCCTGGCTGACCCACAGCCCATCGCACACACAGAGCTATGGCGGGAGCACCTCCTAGCTCCACTGGGGGAGTTAGCCTGCAGAACTGCTGTGGCTCCTCCTGGGGTAAACAGCTGCTGTTCCTCCTCACACTTCTCTCAGCATTGAACATGGTTGTTTGAGCCTGCCTCCCCGGATTCAGCAGAGCAGGGAGGTGTGACCAGCCGGCAGGCTGCTGTGCACACCCAGGAAGGCTTCAGTGATCACGGGTCCCCAAAGGCAGATGGAATCACTCTTGTTCAGCATCTCTAGCTATACATTCTTTACCATCAGACCAAGTGACCAAGAATAAGTTTCTCATAAGAATGCAATCTCAGAGGATAATGCGAATTCATGATTGATGTTTTTCTCATCATATTTGTACCAGGCTTTGAATCGGTTGGGGGCATAGATATTTGTGCTCACTCTGGAACACCACGGAGAAGTTTCTGGGATCCATGTGCTGTTCTGGGGGCAGGAATTGGACAGAGAGCAGCTTGCTTCCAGTGCAGGGCTGCAGAAGATGCTCACAGTTGAGACCATATCTCCCATCTCTGTGTCTGCTCCACCTGCACTACACTGGCACCTAGAGATGTCAACTAATTAAATACCAAAAACAAAACAAAAAGTATGTCTAAACTACTTTTTAATACTACTGTTACCTAGTTTTTAACTGATTTAAATGAATAAACTTCCCTTTCATCTTGGCAAGATGCATGATCAAATCACAAATATTTCAGACCAAAATGTAATATTGTGCCAAGAGAAAAATGCATTTTATGCCTTAGTTTGATTTTTTTTTAAGACATATGTATTTAGGGGATAAGCAAGATGGTGGAGAAGTAGCCGACTGGAATGACATCAGAGACCAGGAGTTCAGCTAGACGGGTATCAAATCATTCCAAACACCTACAAACTCAACAGGAGATAGAAGAAAAGGAGAGAAGCAATTCTAGGAACAGAAAATTGGCCACTTTCTGAAAGGTAGAACATGTGGAGAAGTGAATCCGAAGCAACAGGAAGATAGACCACAAGGGGAGGGGCTGGCTCCCGGCAAGTGGCAGAGCAGTGGGGCACAAAATTAGAACTTTTAAAAGTCTTCTCAACTGAGGAACATCACTCCAGATGCTAAGCAGGGTGGAGTCCTCACGGGGACAGTGTGGTCTCAGGTCTCTTCGGGTCACAGAAAGATCAGGGGTGTCTGAGCGTGGCAGAGTTGCCAGGTATCAGAGTGGGGAAGCCAACTGCAGAGACAGAGCCAAAGAGTGAGTTTTCAGATTGGGATTACCTTAAACCATGATCCAAGGCACAGTTGGACCACGGCTCTTCAAGCAGGGACCCCACAAGTGGCAGATCCAGGGAGACCCAAATTCCTGCTCTGGGAAGAGCATCACATCAGGAATCTGCTAGGTTTGGAGACTTCAGGCAGGGCCATGCACCAGAAATAGAAACACTCAGTCACAGGCTGGGTAAGCTCAGAGTGCAGTCAGAGACCAGGGAGACAGGAGTGATTGACCATTTTTCTCTGAGTGCACACTGAGGAGTGGGGCCCTGAGCTCTTGGCTCCTCTGGGCCAGAGATTGGGAAGCCACCATTTTCATTCCTGTCCTCCAGAGCTCTATGGAAATCATTCAGGGGAAAAAAAGTTCTGGAGAGTGAACCTGAGCAGATTACTTAGCCTGGCCCCTGGTAAGGGTCGAGCAATTCTGCCTTGGGCAAAGACATTTGAGAATCACCACAACAGGCCCCTCCTGCAAAATATCAGCAAGAACATACAGCCAAGACCAAGCTTACCGATCAAGGAGAACAGCAGAACTCCAGAGCTAGGGGAAAACAACACATAGAATTCATGGTTTTTTTCCCATGATCATTAAGTCTTGCAAAGTTACTATTTTTTTTCTTATTCTATTTTTTTTAACTTTTCCTCTTTCTTCTTTTAATGCTTTTTTAATTAATTTATTTTAACAATACCTTTCTTTTAAAAAATCTTTTTTAAACCTTCATTGTTATAGTCATATTTTATACCTTCATTGTATTTAACCTCATTTTTTGTATACATAAAAGTTTCTTTTTCTTTTTTCTAAAAAATTCTGGGATATAATTTCTTCTAATAGATCAAAATATACCCTAATCTAGCATATGGCTTTTTTTCTAGTCTCCAGCCTGAACACATTCCTTTCTTTTTTTTTTTTTTTCTTTTTCCAATCAACCTAATCAATTCCTTTGTTAGATTTTTTTAAAATTTTCATCTTTATAGTTATATTCCATTTCTTCATCCTGTTTATCCTTACTTTGTGTGTGTGTGCATGTGTGTGTGTATGTTTTTCTTTCTTTAAAATTGTGAGAAGTAGTTTATTCTAAGAGACCAAAATACACCCAAAATCAAGTGGTTGGCGCTGTTCTATTCACCAGTTATATATATATTCTATATATATATATAGAATACATTCTATATATATGTATATAAATATGTATATGTATATATGTATACCTATGTGTATATATACATATATATGTGTATATATATATATATATATATATATGTGTGTGTGTGTGTGTGTGTGTGTATGTATATATATATTTTAAATTTCTTTCCCCCTACTTTCTTCTCCCCCCCAGTTTTGGATCTCTTCTGATTTGGTCAGTGTACATTTTCTGGGGTCTTTGCCACCCTTTTAGTATTTTATTCTCTCATTCATATATTCTTACCTGGCATGGAGCACTGGGTGTGGTGCATAAACAATGAATTCTGGAACACTGGAAAGAAATTTAAAAAATAAATAAAAAATAAAAATAAAAAATGGTATGACAAAAAAAAAATGACAAGGTGAAAAAACTCACCAAAACAAACAAACAAAAACAAAGAACAACAACAACAACAAAACAAGAGGCAGTACCGAAGGCTAGGAACTTAATCAAAATGGACTTTGTTAATACATCGGATCTAGAGTTCAGAATGATGATTCTCAAGGTGCTGGCTGGCATCAAAAAAGCCATGGAAGATATTAGAGAAACCCATTCTGGAGAAATAAAATCACATTCTGGAAATAAAAAGAACTAAAATCTACCCAAGTTGAGATTTTTTTAAAAAGCTATTAATGAGGTACAATAAAAAATCGAGGCTCTTACTGCTAGGATAAATGAGGCAGAGGAGAGAATTAGTGATATAGAAGACAAACAACTACTGGACCATGAAGGGAGAATTCAAGAAATAAGTGATACCTTAAGATGAAACAATATTAGAATACTTGGGATTCCAGAAGAAGAAGAAAAAGAGGGAGGGACAGACGGTATATTGGAGCAAATTATAGTAGAGAATTTCCCTAATATGGTAAAGGGAACAAGCATCAAAATCCAGGAGGCACAGAGAACCCTCCCTCAAAATCAATAAAAATAGGTTCACACCCTGTCATCTAATAGTAAAACTTACAAGTCTTAGTAACAAAGAGATGATGCTGAAAGCAGCTTAGGACAAGAAGTTTGTAACATACAATGGTAGAAATATTAGATTAGCAGCAGACTTATCCACAGAGACCTGACTGGCAAGATATATTCAGAGCACTAAATGAGAAAAATATACAGTGAAGAATACTATATCTAGCTAGCCTATCACTGAAAATAGAAGGAGAGATAAAAGGATTCAAGGACAAACAAAAATTTAAAAATTTTGCAAACACCAAACCAGCCCTACAGGAAATACTGAAAGGGGGTTCTAAGCAAAGAGAGAGCCTGAAAGTAGTAGGCCATAAAGGAACAAAGACAATATACAATAACAGTTACCTTAGAGACAATACAATGGTACTAAATTCATATCTTTCAATAGCTATCCTGAATGTAAATGGACTAAGCCCCAATCAAAAGACACAGGTATCAGAATGGATAACCACAATCACCACCACCACAACAACAAATATGCTGCCTACAAGAAACTCATTTTAGACCCAAAGACACCTCCAGATTTAAAGTGAGGGGGTGGAAAACAATTTACCACACTAATAGACACCAAAAGAAAGCTGGGGTGGCAATCCTTATATCAGATACATTAGATTTTAAGCCAAACAGTATGATAAGAGATAAGGAAGGACACTATATCATACTTAGAGGGTCTGTTCAACAAGAAAATCTAATAAATTTAAATATCTATGCCCCTAATATGGGAGTACCCAACTATATAAACCAATTCATAACAAAATCAAAGAAACACATTGACAATAATACAATAATAGTAGAGTAATTTAACCTCCCCCTCATGGAAATGGGCAGATCATCCAAGCAAAAGATCAACAAGGAAATAAAGGCCTTAAAGGACACACTGGATCAGATGGACATCACAGATGTATTCAGAACATTCCATCCCAAAGCAGCAGAATACACATTCTTCTCTAGTGCACATGGAACATTCTCTGGAATGGATCACATCCTGGGTCACAAATCAGGTCTCAACTGGTATCAAAAGATTGGGATCATTCCCTGCATATTTTCAGACCACAATGCTCTGAAGCTAGAACTCAATCACAAGAGGAAAGTTGGAAAGAAATCAAATACATGGAGGCTAAAGAGCACCCTACTAAAGAATGAATGGGTCAACCAGAAAATTAAAGAAGAATTTAAAAATTCATGGAAACAAATGAAAATGAAAACACAACGGTTCAAAATCTGTGGGATGTAGCAAAGGCAGTCCTGAGAGGAAATTATACAGCAATACAAGCCTTTCTCAAGAAACAAGAAAGGTCTCAAGTACACAACCTAACCCTACACCTAAAGGAGCTGGACAAAGAACAGCAAAGAAAGCCTAAACCCAGCAGGAGATGAGAAATAATAAAGATCAGAACAGAAATCAATGAAATAGAAACCAAAAAAACAGTAGAACAGATCAACAAAACTAGCAACTGGTTCTTTGAAAGAATTAATAAGATTGATAAATCCCTGGCCAGATTTATGAAAAGAAAAGAGAAAGGACCCAAATAAATACAGTCATGAATGAAAGAGGAGAGATCACAACCAACAGCAAAGAAATACAAACAATTATAAGAACATATTATGAGCAACTTTACGCCAGCAAATTTGACAATCTGGAAGAATTAGATGCATTCCTAAAGATGTATAAACTACCAAAACTGAAGCAGGAAGACATAGAAAACCTGAGCAGACTCATAGCCAGTAAGGAGATTTAAGCAGTCATCAAAAATCTCCTAACACCCCTGGGGCTAATAATACATTATATGTTTATAAAAAATTTTTAAATTATTTTTTAAAAATCTCCCAACAAAGAAGAGCCCAGGGCCAGATGGCTTCCCAGGGGAATTCTACAAAACCTTTAAAGAAGAATTAATACCTATTCTCCTGAAACTGTTCCAAAAAATAGAAATGGAAGGAAAACTTCCCAACTCAGTTAATGAGTCCAGCATTACCTTGATCACAAAACCAGACAAAGACCACAGCAAAAAGAATTACAAACCAATATCCTTGATGAACACAGATGCGAAAATTCTCACCAAAATACTAGAATCCAACAGTACATTAAAAGGATTATTGGCCATGACCAAGTGGGATTTATTCCTGGGCTGCAAGTTTAGTTCAGCATTTGCAAATCAATCAATGTGATACAATACAATAATAAAAGAAAAAAACAAGAACCATATGATACTCTCAATAGATGCTGAAAAAGCATTTGACAAAGTACAGCATCCCTTCCTGATCAAAACTCTTCAAAGTGTAGGGGTAGAAGGCACATACCTCAATATTATCAAAGCCATGTATGAAAAACCCACAGGAAATATCATCCTTAATGGGGAAAAACTGAAAGCATTTCCCCTAAGGTCAGGAACACAGCAGGGATGTCCACTATCACCACTGCTATTCAACATAGTACTAGAAGTCCTAGCCTCAGCAATCAGACAACAACAACAACAACAAAAGGCATCTGAATCAGCAAAGAAGAAGTCAAACTCTCACTCTTCGCAGATGATATGATACTTTATGTGGAAAACTCAAAAGACTCCATTCCAAAACTGCAAGAACTCATATAGGAATTCAGTAAAGTGTCAGGATATAAAACAAATGCACATAAATGAATTGCATTTCTATACACCAACACCAAGACAGAAGAAAGAGAAATTAAGGAGTCAATCCCATTTTCAATTGCACCCAAAACCATAAGATACCTAGAAATAAACCCAACCAAAGAAGCAAGGAATCTGTACTCAGAAAGCTGTAAAGTACTCATGAAAGAAATTGAGGAAAAAACAAAGAAATAGAAAAATGTTCCATGCTCATGGATTGGAATAACAAATATTGTGAAAATGTCTATGCTACCTAAAGCAATCTACACATTTAATGCAATCCCTATCAAAATCCCATCCATTTTCTTCAAAGAAATGGAATAAATAATCCTAAAATTCATATGGAACCAGAAAAGACCCCAAATAGCCAGAGGATTGCTGAGAAAGAAAGCCAAAGTTGGTGGCATCACAATTCCGGACTTCAAGCTCTATTACAAAGCTGTCATCATCAATACAGTATGGTACTGGCACAAAAACAGACAAATAGATCAACAGAACAGAATAGAGATCCCAGAAATGGACCCTCAATTTTATGGTCAACTAATCTTTGACAAAGCAGGAAAGAATGTCCAATGGAAAAAAGACAGCCTCTTCAATAAATGGTGTTGGGAACATTGGACAGCCACATGCAGAAGAATGAAACTGGACCATTTCCTTACACCACACACAAAAATAGACTCAAAATGGATGAAGGACCTCAATGTGTGAAAGGAATCCATCAAAATCCTTAAGGAGAACACAGGCAGCAACCTCTTCCACCTCAGTCACAACAATTTCTTCCTAGAAACATTGCCAAAGGCAAGGGAAGCAAGGGCAAAAATGAACTATTGGGACTTCATCAAGATCAAAAGCTTTTGCACAGCAAAGGAAACAGTTAACAAAATCAAAAGACAACTGACAGAATGGGAGAAGATATTTGCAAACAACATATCAGATAAAGGGCCAGTATCCAAAATGTATGAAGAACTTAACAAACTCAACACCCAACAAACAAATAATCCATCAAGAAATGGACAGAGGGGGGTGCCTGGGTGGTTCAGTGGGTTAAGCTTCTGCCTTAGGCTCAGGTCATGATCTCAGGATCCAGGGATCGAGTCCCACATCAGGCTCTCTGCTCTCTCTTTCTCTGCCTGCCTGCCTTTCCACCTGCTTGTGATCTCTGTCTGTCAAATACATAAATAAAATCTTCACTAAAAAAAAAAAAGAAAGAAAAAGAAAAGAAAAGAAAAGGAAGGAAGGAAGGAAAGAAATGGACAGAGGACATAAACAGACATTTCTGCAGAGAGACATCCAGATGGCCAACAGACACATGAAAAAGTGCTCAACATCACTCAGCATCAGGGAAATACAAATCAAAACAACCTCACACCAGTCAGAATGGCTAAAATTAAGTCAGGAAATGACAGATGTGAGCGAGGTTGCAGAGAAAGGAGAACTCTCCTACACTGTTGGTGGGAATGTAAGCTGGTGCAGCCACTCTGGAAAACAGCATGGAGGTTCCTTAAGAAGTTGAAAATAGAGCTACCCTACGACCTAGCAATCACACTACTGGGTATTTACTCTAAAGATATAAATGTAGTGATCCAAAGGGGCACGTGCACCCGAATGTTTATAGCAGCAATGTTCACAATAGCCAAACTACAGAAAGAGCCTAGATGTCCATCCACAGATGAATGGATAAAGAAGATGTGGTATATACACAATGGAATACTCTGCAGCCATCAAAAGAAACGAACTCTTGCCATTTGCAATGATGTGGATGGAACTAGAGAGTTTTATGCTGAGCAAAATAAGTCAATCAGAGATAGACAATTATCATATGATTTCCGTGATATGAGGAATTTGAGAGGCAGGGTGGGGGGTTTGGAGGGTAGGGAAGGAAAAAATTAAACAAGATGGGATTGGGAGGGAGACAAACCTTAAGAGACTCTTAGTCTCACAAAACAAACTGAGGGTCGCGGGAGTGGGGAGTAGGGAGAGGGAGGTTGGGTTATGGACGCTGGGGCAGGTATGTGCTATGGTGAGTGCTGTGAAGTGTGTAAACCTGGTGATTCACAGGCCTGTACCCCTGAGGCTAATAATACATTGTATGTTAATAAAAATAAATTTTTTTTAAGTGTTAAAATAAAGACTTATGTATTTATTTGGGGGGTGGACATGCTCATAAGTAGGAGTACAGAGAAAGAGGCAGAGAAAATCTCAGACCCTGAACTGAACATGGGGCCCAATGTGGGGTCAATCTCATGACCCCGAGATCAAGTCTGAGCTGAAACCAAGTCAGATGCTTAACCAACTGTGCCTCGCAGGACCCCCAGTGTTAGTTTGATTATTTTTTTCCTGTCATTTAGTGATTTTAAGGTAATTAAATCAGAAAGTGTGTGTCTCTAAGAGTCCTTTAGTATAAGTATTTCTGCATTTTGGAAAAGAAAAACCTCAATACATCTTCTGTTGTAAACAGACGTCCGTCAACGGATACTGATGACAAATGAAGACTTTAAAATGGACATCCTTCTGCGATGAACTTCCACGGACGACCTCAGTACACCAGGCCGGACCCCCGCAGCCGCACTTAGAGGGGTACATGGAACATGGCTCCATCCAGTTCACACACACACATCTAACAAGCCTGAAGAATGTGCAGAGACTGTTGCTTGGTGACAGTAGACTCTGGGGTCAAGAGGGGGGGATGGCTGAAGGACCAGAGACACAGATGAGCTAATCTGGGTTGTGGGGTGGCGATCGTCTGGACATTTCAGGAGCCCGGCAGCTGGGGCTGCCTGGGCTGCGGTTTGTGGGATTCCCCTCAGTCAGGCTATTTTCAGGCTCTGGAGGTCCTTTGATATATAGAAAAAGAGTTATTAAAAAAATTATCACCACTAAAATTTTTCTAAGTACTTTTCCTATTCTTTAAATATAAAATCATCCTGTGAATAAAATTTCCAATCATCTCTTTTTTCCCACTATTAGATCATGAACATTTACATACCATTTAATGTATCTGTACATCAGCAATTTTCATGGCCAGATACTCGACTTAACCCTTCTTATGCTGTTAGTCATTTACATTTCTCTTTTATCACAGTATAACACCTTCAGTGTGTTGTTATTCTTGTATATAAACCATTCATAATCTTGCTGAGCATTTATTTATGAGTTAGTTATATATGACTCGCGCTGATGTGGTTCTATGCTTATATGTTTATTCCAAATGGAGTAAGACACAAGACAAAGTGTGTGAGCTCTGAGATGAGATAGAGCCACCCTGCCCACCTTCCTACTCCTGCTCTAGCTCCGTCCCAGTGTTCTGACACAGAAGATGCGGGCAGTGCCTCCTGACAGTGCTGTAAAGCCCACGGGGGACACTGCAGGGGTGTGCTTAGCAGACAGCACAGCTGGGTCCTTTCCCTGCCTCTAAGACAGACTGTCAGACACCCTGAAAGCCTCTCACAGAGTCTGCACTAGGTTTGAGTATGTTTTCAGCAAATGTGGCTTTCCTCTGGGTCACTCTCAGCTGCCCTACAGCCCAGTTGGCACTCCTGGGTCCTCCAGGGGGCGGGTGGGTGTTGGCATTAGTGGAGGGTGACCCTCCCAGGTGTCTGTCTCCCTTTTGGGTTGCAAACAGCCCCCTGCCCTTGATGTGCCTAAAGGAAAGGGGAAAAGCTGTGCTTCCAAGCTTGTGCAGCAAATCTTTAACTCCCATTCCCACATGACAACTGATACTGCATCCACAGCCAACAGCTCCGGGGTTAGGGTACAGTTCTTACCAGTAGGGAGCCCAGTGAACTCAAGCCAGCTGTTGTGTAACAAGAAAACAAAACACAAGTCTTTAAGTTAAATATTAAACTAGAATAGAACAGGTGATGGAGCATGTCTACATCCCATGTAGAGCAGCGCCTGGCCATGGCCTACATCACAGAGCCACAAGGACTTTCTGGGGAGAGGCTGCCATTCCCGTGGGAGGTGTGAGGACCATGGCTGAGGCAGCATGTCGCCAGGGTCATCTCCTTCCTAAGTCAGGATTTTCTTTGAAGAATGAGGAACAACTCAAACCAGTCCTGTTTTTCCAATGAAATACAAGGGAGCCCAGAGAGTTGATGGACTGAGTCACCGACGCCTAGTCTATCCATTCAAGTCTTCCTTCAACCATAAAAGGCGGAAAGCGGTAGAAGGTCCCGTGGTGGTGGGACCTGGCCCCACTGCTGTGGGATCCCACCATCTGTCCAGCCCACCAGCTCCCATGGGGGCAGCTAGAGTCCTCATCTTCTTGGGGGTGGTCAGGAAGGGGGTTGGATGCAGCTCAGGATGGAACTCCTCTTTGAAACAGTACACGCATTAGTTTCTTCACTCTTCTGCTTTTTGTGCCATCAATGACCACCAGCATAGTGTTTCTCACTTTCCTTGCCATGACAAGACCCCATATTTTATACAACTGAGTATTTTGAACCCTCTTTACTGGATTCCAGTGCAGTTTTACCTTGTTAATAGTGACATTTGAACATGTGAAGTTCTAGCTGTAGATCAGAGTGAAAAAAAGAAAGTAACACTGCCACACAAAGGAAATGCGGATGCGCCTGTCCTGGGTCATGTCCACCTCAGGTACCACCCAGCCCCACCTCTCACTCCTAACCTTGTCTCATGTTTTGGGGAGTATTTGAGAAGGGTTGGCGTTAATCTTTCTTTAAACGTTTGGTGAAACTCCACAATGAAACAATCTGGTTCTGGGTTGTTTTTTTTTTTTTTTTTTTTTTTTAAGTTTTTGGTTAGTGACGCAATCTCCTTGTGATTAATCTCTTCAGGTTTTCTGTATCTTCATGATTTAGTCTTAGCAGGTTGTATGTTTCTGAGAATTTATCAGATTTTCTCCAAGTTGTCCACTTTGCTGGCATGCAGCTGCCCCGTTGACTGTCTTATGACCCTCTGTATTTGCGTAATGTCCTCAGTGGTCATCCACACTCTTCCAGGTACAATTTTAGTTTTTTGGATCCTTTCTCTTTTTTTCTAGTCTAGCTAGAAGTTTGTCAATTTTGTTTATGTTTTCAAAGAACCAGCTCTTATTTTTATGTTGAGCCTTTTTAGGTTTTAGTACTATGATAAGTATTTTATATGTATGAAAACATCGCAAATACCCACCTTGACAACCCAACTCTATAGTCGTATTCACGTTTTTGACCTGTGCAGTGGCATGTTAGATTAAGCAATCTAATGGTATCATATCTTTAATTGCCGACAGGGCTGGGGTTTAAACCTGCGTCTGTGTGACACAAATGTTTCTGTCTGTGATCACTGGTGTCATGTTATCACCTGCATCAGAATCCAGATTCTAACCAGACTCACGGAACCAGAATCTCCAGCGCAGGCCGGGGCATACTCACTGCAGTGCTCTCCTGTCTCATGTAGCACTGAGGCTGACTCTGTGCCTTGCTGGCCTCCTTCCAGCCCCAATGCCTCCTCCCTTCACTCCTTACTCCGTCGAAGACCTGGCTTCTGGATAACGCTCTACCTCCCTCCTGCACGGTGGTCTACGGTGGAACTCATGCCCTCCATGCAGGGGGGCCATCTGCACTCCTTGAGGTCTGAAAGCTCTTTATTTCCCAGTTGGCGACCTGCACACATGGCCCCTGAGGCACCATAGCCAACTGTGCTTTATTCCTTAAGGATTTCGCCTGCTCCCCATTAGTTATTGGGATCTAGTGTGGGCTTGTCACAGCCCTGTTCAAAGTGGGTGATTTGCAAGAACCTGAGCATGGCTCTCTGATTAAAGGTAAGTTCTTTCTAAATGCTAACAGTGCGTGCAAAACGCTGGAGCTTCAGGAGAATCTTGGCACTCAGGGATCGGGAGTCCTGTGGGGCTGGATGGAGAAGGTTGGGTGGGGGCAGAAACAGCATATGCTCACGGATTTGGTGATTTAACTTAGGGGTGTGGTGACGCAGGCTTTTCAGGGTTTCTCTCAGAAAGTCAATGAAGAGCCATCTCCTCATTCTGAGTGTTTATCAACCCTCTTCCTTCACCCCTGTCAGCCGGACATGGGGACAAGACGGGAAGGGAAGTTGAGAAGACGTCTGCAGCCGGCATTCCTCAAGCATCTCCTGGAAGTGACCCGTCTCCAAACGGGCACTGCCTGAGTGATCCCGAAACCGGCTCAGCAGCTGGGGTTCCATTTCGGGAAGATTCTCTTCAACCAGCCCTGATCCACAAGAATTCTCTTTCCCTTTCTCCATTGCATGTACACTTCCCTCAGAGCACATGGCACCCCTCTGCACACACACGGCTTCCTAGCAGGTTACAGTCGTAGGCTCAGAGTCGGTGTTACAGTCCGCTCAGACAAGGGTTGGATCTTAGGTCACTTTACACATCGGTTTCCGATCACACTGCGCTTTCTCTCACTCGTCACATGAGCGAAAGACCCCATGCCTGTCAGCTTTTGGAAGGACCTCACTCTCTTCCTCAAATGCAACTTTCCCCTTCCCTGAAAACTAATTTCCCTTTATCCTTTTGGACTTAGCAGCAGTTCATGGTTGTGGGCGCACCCACAATTTGGAATGAAAGGGTCTCCATCTGAGCCTGGTTCTGTGGGTTGGTGGCTGTGTGGCCACAGGCCATTGGCTTCACCTTGGCCGCCTACCTTTTTTCACTTACTACTGGGTGATGGTAACGGCTGAAGCTGACAGCAGAGCTGGGCAGGGTCAAACAACACACAGTGTCTCAATCTTTGGTGCCTGAAACACCAACTCCTGTGGTCTCATCAGCATGCATCTCCGCTTGTTGCATTCACAGTGGTCAATGTTATGGCAACTTTGCGTCAGAGTTTCCTCCACAAAATGTCTTCATAGTAACCCTTGTGAGTTCCAGCTCAAAACAGGAGACATCAAAGTGCAGTCTGGGGGTGAGAGGTCCCACTGCAGGGGTGGGGTGACGGAGCTCCCTACTCTAGAAGACACTGGAGAGGGGAGCCCACTAGCCTGGTCTGCAACTGGCTGAATAGGGCCAGAGGAAGGGCCTATTTCTTGGAAATCTTTAATAAAAGTAACCAAGAAATTAATGAAGTGGGACTTGACTTGACTTGGACTCATCCCCATGGTCTCTGTCTCTCCAGGGACATTTCTCAGCAGCAAATCCGAGCCTATTCCTGGACGCTGAGAACACCTTTGTACAAGCACACGTATCGAGGCAGCTTTAGAGATCCTCCTTGACTTCAGTAAACCACAAATCTCTTCAGACTTTCCTATACTGAACTTTGATATATTTAACTATAATTGTGACCTGAGTAGCACCAAGTGGGATAAAAGGCAGGCCAGTGAGGGTTTACCTTTTCTGGTCAATAATCAATTCAGGGAAATGAACTGCACCATCCACAGGCCTGAGAAGAACAAGAGATCCTGTCCTTATCTGCATAGGAATATAATAGAAAACAAAAAGGAGAATAAGCTGTAAAATTATGCGCATGACGCCTATTGCCCCGGGACTCAAGGGAGAAAAGGCTCACAGAGCAGTTAAGCCCTTTGGCTTCTAATAAACACACACACACACACACACACACACACACTAGATTGCAATCTGGGGTATACACAATGCTGATTAATCATTTCCCAAATATTTTATGATGTGGGACTTCTTTTGAGTTATCCTAGCATTAAATAAGGATCTCAGCTTTGGGAAATATTGTTCCTGAGCTCTTAAACCACAGTGGCCCAACCGTGTATATGATGAGGTTCATCTCCAGTCCAGTGAGCTAGGCTGGCACAATTTCTCCTAGAGGCCCTCACTGGAGAACCTCGGGAAGTACGCAGTGTGCGTGCTTTGGGGACACACACCACAGAGAATACCCTGACACTGCAAAGGGGCCCAGCATAGATCACAGAGACCCAGTGAGTGACATAAGATGAAGTTGAAGGAGAATTCGAAATCAGAAGCTCAAAGGAGAACATGCTAGGAATTTCCTGAGTAACTTCAATTAAGATGCCACTGAGGGCCAACCTTTGGAGCATCTTCTTCTCTTCATCCTGAAAGAGGAAGAGGAAACCCTGTATCTCTTGCTAATAGATACAAAATAACACAAGGAATTGGCATTTGTGGGTGGAACACTTCTATTTCTAAGTGAGGATTTTTTTTTTTTTTTTTAACAGACTAGCAGCAGCTGTCAAGGGAATAATTAGGTTTCTTCACCACTAAGACTTTCACTGCATTTTCTAGACTTTTGTCTTGAAGCTCTGTTAACCTGAAAATGAAGACCGGGCCATAGAGCTTCAGCTGGGCGTGTTATGATCATGATAAGGTGATGTCATGAAGGCCGCGAGAGAGGGGAGTGGGACTCAGAATCCTGTGGACCGAAGCAACAGAGCAAAGCTTTACAGGTGTCATTCAGAGACCAGATGGGGGTACCCAACAGCAGCTACTGCCGTATGCGCACCTGCCCTCTCTGAAAGACAGTACCACTAGCCAACCACACTCACGTTCCCCTTAAACCAACGTAAGGAACGTCATACCACATCTACTCTAGGTATGACAAAATGAACCCAACGAGTCATACATGAGCTCCACAAATCGAGGGAGCGTTCATTTTGTAAGTGGGCAAACTGTAAAACGGGGAGTAACAGAAGTGCCCACGAACAGGGCTCTGAGGGACTGGTAAGGGCACCTGTTGTGGTGGGAAGGATTCTTTATCTACCCTTCATGGCTTCTGACTAATTCACTAATTCGGTCATTCAATGGAGTCAAATTCACTTAAGAGTTATAAAGTGTTGGTACTCTTAAATTCTTGTTATGAAATTCATTCTAAAAATCATAGTGCCCCGAGTCTAAGGGAATTCTCCTCTAGAATATGACGGATTTGGGGTTTGGGGGACATGCTACACCATGATGATTTCAAGCTCTTTCTCGTTCATCCTGTTTTCCTTAGGCCGGTGGTTTCTTTTAGGGACCTTTCAGAAAAGTGCTTGGACCACAGTATTGTACCAGGACTTCATAAACTAAGTGGGTTGAATTTAAAATTAACTTAATAAACCTGTTTTCTGTAGGAATATTTACTTGAGAATCTTACATCTATGATAAAATGATAATAACTTAATTTTTGTGTGGTGTAGTCTAGTTCTTTTGCACTTTCAAAACTATATTTTTGATGCTTCTTAGAATAATCTCAAATTGGCATCTGGATATAGAAATATGTATTTGAAATGTCAATCCAAAAATAAACAGAGTGTTCTTTTTACCATATGTTTACTTTCTTTTTAACAATCACGAGTGTTAAACCAAAAAAACCCAACCAACCAAACATGCAGAAACAGCCAGCCTCACTTTACAGGGAGAGGAGAGTTGACTAGGAGCCCTGAATAGTCATGTCACTAACGGCCAGACTGGGAACAGGCTTTGTTGCCTTGGTGGGTTCTGTCTAAAGTGTGTTTTTTGTGCCAGGGCAATAACCACAGTGTGCAAGTGAACACTAACACCACAATCCAGATTTCCACTGCCTACGTTTTGGGTGCAGAAGGACTGAGTGTGAACCTACCAAAAGTTGGGGGTGGGGGCACACCTGTCCCAGCCACACCTGTCCGAGGGTTAGAGGGCAGGCGTTGTGGCTGTCCCAGGCCTCCAGGCTAGGAAGGCGGCTCCAGCTCAGACAGACCCTGGGTCTGAGGCAGCCCCTGCCCCTCAGTTAAAGAGACTCAGCGGTGTGCACACCCCGTACGCTCCAGACGGTTAATAACAGATCTAGTTTGAGGGCCGGCACACTTTACTTTCTCCGATCATCAGGCAGTCGTTCTGTTTCTATGATTTCAACCACGGAGACGGGGTGCACGGGCGGAAAACAGAACCCATTAAAGCTGCTCTGCGCTGTCATGTCAGGCTGGACCCAGCTGATCTCCGAAGGGCTCCCCTCTGAATGCCCAGCGGGTAAGGCCACAGTCTCCCAAAGGATAACACCTGAAATCCAGGCCTGCATGTGGCCAAAGCCGCCTGGGTCCCCTGACCTCCTGCCGCCCTGGGCCTGGCCTGTGTCTATGCGGACTGACGGGCTCCACGGCCTCGCTGCAGCTCAGGGACTACACTTGGGCTCTGGGCAAAGTCTCCTGTTTTCCTCCGGCCCGGCCGCGCAGTTTAGCGCTGGCGCCTGGTCGCAGACCAGCGACCTGTCCACGCCCCAGGCTGTCCTTGCACAGAAGCCTCCCCTGTTAACAGAGGCTTCTGGCCACGAAGCCACAGAGCCTCTGCGTGCCTGTCGGTCGGTGCGTCGGATCCCAGGGCCAGCGGCTCATGTCCTTCTCCCCAGACTAAGATTAAGAATGTGCTGAGCCTCGAGCAGAGTCATGGCCAGTACGCCCCAGAAAGCGGGAGCCCAGGATGAAAGCCCTGAGTGCCCCACAATGACCGCGGCGCACCTGCGCTCGGGGCTGGGGCAGCTTCCCGGTCACTGCGGAGAAACGCAAGGCTGTGTGCTCACACCACCAACCAGGTGTCTGCAATTCCTTGTTCTGTATTACAAACCTCAACCTGGAATTCACAGAGGAGGCATTGTGGGTGTGGCATACGCAAGAGAGAAAATGCAAAATTCCAAGAGACTTCCGCTGAACGGTTGGCAAACTAATGTCCGTTTTTGTATGTTCAGATTAAAGTACTATAGGTTCAACGTGCATGTTAGTCCATGTATGGATTTTTTCCTGTAACGGGCTGTTTGCACTGTAATTTTAAGTGACCAGATAGTTTCCTGCAGGAAATCATGTGCTGACTTGGAGTTTCTGAAGAAGGAGGAAGGTCTCTGAGAGGCAGATGCAACCCTGACCAGTCCGCTCGGGGGGAAGGTCGGCTCCTTGGGGAGACTGAGGGTTTGGGCTCTCCCACCTTGAACTGCGGCCTGCACTGCCCGCTGGCCTTCCTCGTCGCACCTGGTTTTGAGATCACATCTGCCTTGGGCTATTCAGAGGCTGGTTCTGACGAGCAGCTGCCTGGCTGACATCAGGGTATCTGCTGCCTCGCTGACATCAGGGTATCTTCAGGGTATCTACTGTCTTGCGGAGACTATTTCTGGGCTCTGGAGCAGCTCACCTACTGTGTCGGGAGAAGTTTTACTGATTTCATAGGATGTAGTGCTCCTGGATGTGAGGGCGATCTGGCTGCGACATCTGTCACCCCACTGATCGCCAGGGTTGATGCGGCTGATGTGGCTGGCTAGGCGGGTGTCCCCTTCCTCCTTCACCGCTCCATGTGCGTCCCTCCCGAAGCTGCGCGCTCGGTCGAAGAGGACGACCTTCCCCGATAGAGGAGAGGACCGTTCTTCGGTCAAGGGTATACGAGTAGCTGCGCTCCCCTGCTAGAACCTCCAAACAAGCTCTCAAGGATGTAGTACTCCTATTATTGATGTTAGGTTATCCCCAAGGAAACAGAATCACAAGTTCATAATATGGCAAAGATTCCGGTACTTATCAGAAAAATTGTTGCTCGCATCTGTCCTTGGAGCAGGACCACGTGGCAGTGACTGTTACTTGATGGACCAAGTGTCCTTTCCGCTAACTTGATGCCAGATATAAGCCATCTCTCTCTCTCTCTCTCCTTCTCTGCCGTCTGGATCAGTAGTCCCTCCTCTAGTGGAGACGGACCCATTTGTGCACATCAGCTCTTCATCATCTGTGGGTCTGGGCTGGTAGGACCTGAAGACACTTCCACCTGTGAGGGGTCAGGGTCAGGCTGGTGGTCTTCTGGCCACTCTCTGTACAGAGTCCACTAGCTCCGTTAGCCATGAAGGTTGTAAATGAACATACATGGGCTTGGTTCACAGAGGCTATTTGATGGGCAGCCCTGCCAGAAGGACCTCGGCCTGGGGGCTCTCTACCATTTAGGCCGGACTTATGTTCAGAAGCCTTTGTTGCTGCTGCTGTCCTTCCCACACCAACTTCTGATCTCACCAAGGCTCTGGGCCTCGTACTTACAGGACATAACCGATTTGCTTTGTTTTCTTTTGACCTCAGGGGACTGGCCTCAAATCACATCTCTAGGTTTGTTTCTGACCCAACCTTCCACCCCAGCCCTACCCTATGCATTCCAGGGGCTCCCTAGCCCAGTGGGAAACCTTCTTACCAATGGTCCTTCAGAGAAAGGATAAGACCAAGCAAATCCCTGCACATGGCCAAGGAGCTAAGGCAGGGATCTTCATGTGAAACTTTATGGGGTGGTGGGAGGGGTGAAGAGCATTTAGGAAGGCTACTTCAGCATGAGAAGGCACCTGCGTTCCTCAGGCTGTACTAGAAGTGGGCTGGTGGGGAGTCCCTTATACGATCTGCCTCAGTTGAGCAAACTGGTGTGATGAAAAAGTGCACTGAGCTGGAAGTCTTATCATCTTTTTTTTTTTTTTTAAGATTTTATTTATTTATTTGACAGACAGAGATCACAAGCAGGCAGAGAGGCAGAGAGAGAGAGAGGAGGAAGCAGGCTCCCTGCAGAGCAGAGAGCCCGATGTGGGGCTCGATCCCAGGACCCTGAGATCATGACCTGAGCCGAAGGCAGAGGCTTTAACCCACTGAGCCACCCAGGCGCCCCTGGAAATCTTATCTTATAGATAGCTTATTGTAGCTTATTTCTCCACCGCTGACTCATTCCATGCCTTGGGAAATTGAACCTCAGGGAATTTCTCGGATTTCTTAGCCCTCAGTGTCCCCTTCTATACGGTGTGGGTATTAGGCTAGAGAACCCTTAAGGTCCTGTCTCGTTCTAATACCCCATGATCCACTGAGACAGTGTTTGAGGGAAAATTATTTTTTGGTTATGCTGTGCCTTTAATAAAAGTAAATATTTCTCTGGCTGTGCAGCAAGAATATGCACCAGGACTCCTTCCACTTCCGTTGTGATGTGGCGTCTCTCATTCCAACATAAACACTGTCCTGTGGCACGGATGAGGTTGGAGACAGACGAATGTGAGCTGGGGAAGCGCGTCCGGGAGAGTCAGCACGTCACTGCTCGGGTTATCACAGCGGACTGCGGGCCCAACGCCGCCGCGGGCTCGAGCAGGGGGGCGGACATGAGGACGCAGCAGCCACTGCCTCACAGGAGGAAGGGACAGGGCAGGGCCTCCTTGGATGTCTAGCTCTGTCCCGCACACCCTCTGAGGTCCCTGTTCCTTCTGCTCATCCCCTTGTCGCAAGCACCTTCTTCTCCACCAGCTCACCCATTAGTGCCAACCAGGCTTGTTCCTCCCGCCTGCCACGGCCAACCTGCTCTCACCTGCCTCCCTCTTCGCTGGCATCACCTGCCCTGTTCTCCTTCTTTCCCAAATAACACCAAACTCCAATAACACATGAAGAGTCTTTCTAAAAATATCTTTTTAAAAAAGTCTTTCTAAAAATATCTTAGTGGGCACTCCCTTGTCCAGGCTGATACCTGGAGCCCTAACTTTACTGAGCACCCCTCCTCCCTAGGATAAAAATGAAAACAAAATGTCTGTGGTCTTGGCTTTCTGCCTCCTTTCCAATGTCTCCTGCCTCGGGGCGCCTGGGTGGCTCAGTGGGTTAAGCCGATGTCTCCTGCCTCTTCTTTGCTGGCCCCTCCTCAGAATTACAAACAGCTTCTCCCACTGCATTTAAGAAGAAAAATCTATACTGCTCACTGGGTCTGAAGACTACGGTGCATAGCACTCTGGCTTTCACCCTTTTGGGGGGCTGCGGGGAGGCAGACTGCACCAGCCGCGCCTCATCTGGGCACGTCTTGAGTTATGGAAGCTTGACCGCCCCGTGTCCTCCTGCGGATAGACCTTGAGAGGGCGTCTGAAGGCTCTAACGGGGGGAGTGCGGTGACTCACTTGCGCTGGACTGGAGAGCAGGGAAGGTCACTGGCTTGGAACAGCACAGAGCTTCACAAGGGGCTCATGTTGAGCGCTGAGGGAAGAAGGGGACCCCTGCCTATAGCCAGATCAGTGGAACCAACCCGGGTGACCGTGGGGTGGCAGCTGCTGCAGCCAGATGGCCCGCACATCCTCCCCCTACTTTTCTGCAAGCATCTCCCCCCATCTCCCGGTCACCCCCTGTGTTCTGGTCACGGTAGCCTCTTTCACAGCTTTGTGGATCGAATTCTTTCCATCCCAGGATTCTCATACATGCTGTTTCCTCCTCCTGGCCGCCTCTACTGAGCTGTTTTCCTTTCTCAGTCACTCCCTTATGAAAAGAGGGGCCACGAGCAGCAAAGGTCACTTCACGCAGGAAGTGGTGCAGAGAAGATCACTTCCTGCAGGAAAAGACTTAGACATGCTCCAAGCTACCAAGAAGGAGGCCAAGCTGCTGACTCTGGGGTGAGGGGTTCGCTGAGGAGCCGGGAGGCTCGGGGGGGCCAACCCTGCAGAGAGCTGGGCAGGGACGCGGAGTGAGATCGTTCCGGTGATGCAAAGGTAAGACCGTTCTGAGTCAACCCTGCAGGGTTACCTTTGGAGAGACACAGCGACGCGGCGAGTTACACATTAACCCGGAACCAGGTCTCTGCAGATGTTACCTGCGCTTTCCTTCGGACACTCCATTCCTGTTCTTAATGGCCAGTTAGAGTGTTCTCTTGCTCTAGACACTAAAGGTGAGTTGTTTTTGTTCTGAAACGTGAAGTTTTCATTAAGTTACTGAAAGAGTTCTCAGTCATCGATTCCAGGATGTTTCTAATGAGGAGGACATGCAGGGAGTGGCCCGGGACCATGCCCTGGGAGCGGACCCAGGAGGAGGGGCTGAGAGTCGCCCAAGATAACCCTGGGGCTCCGGTTCCTCCCCTGCAGACCGAGGCTGTACACAGCTGACCTTGAAGGCCCTGCCATCTCCTTCTCCCATCCGTGGCGTCCTTTGCAGCTGCTGAACTGAAACCTGTGCTTTAACCTTTTATCCCGGATGTACAACAGAGACCGTTTGTGTAGGTAAGAGGTCCCGTCTTAAGCAGAAGCAACAACTCCCTCACATCCCCAGAGTCTGAATCGACCCTGAAACCGGAATACGTTCCTTGGAGCCATCAGGTCCGGCTGGACGCCTGGCCTACTTGACTCCCTCCGCCTCTGGTGATTTCATCCAGGGGACGCGTACCTTACGAAGCCAGGGAGCCGGGTGGGAAGATGACTTTGAAATCTTCTGATTAGTGACAATGTCTTTGGACAGTTTTTATACTCAAGTGTTCTACTGTCTGTAAACAGGAAAGGTCAGAAAGGAAGGGGTGTCAGAGTAGGAATAAACTTTTCACCTACGAAGAGCTGGGTTTCAGACTATAAGCTCTCGTGCAATATTATGCATTTTATGGTATTTATTCTAAAACTTCTGAATATAAAACATGATCTATTATGAAGAACTAGAAAAACAAAACAAAATGAAACACCCGATGAGTACCGAGAACTTTGGTTACAAAGACTGTTGGGAGGATCAGAGGAAGAGACAATGCGGCGATGCGCAGACAGTTGGTCTCTTTGTCTGTTTGTTTGTCCCTGAGTCTGCCTGAAAACAAGCATGACCATTTGTACACTCCCTATGCTATAGGGTAGTGGCACTCCAAATGAGGCAACTGTGTGTAGGAGGAACCTTGTAAACATGTTCTGCAAATGCAAGGGGTCATCTAGGCTTCAGAGAACTCAGCGTAAGTTTCCCTCCCACTAAGAGCAAAGAGCTGCTTCTGGGCAGGAGACACAGGCTGCTGCGTGCACGTGGGGCCAGTAAGAGCAGTCAAGAGGTCGTGTCAAACTGGCACCCACACAGACATATGCACACACATTGCATTCCTCATACGCCAGGTCTCATGCGATAGGATGAGTTTAAAAATTCATTTGGGTCTCTCATTGGACTGAACAAAGCCTTAGTGGGCAATCTCATGAGAAAGATATAGGAATTTTAGACAGAAAGCTTTAGGAAAACTCAAACACAAACACGAAACACAAACCAGAGCTGCCCCCATTAAGCTCTTGAATGAGCCTCGGGGAGAGCCTGACGAGGAAGTGAAGCTGGTGACGTCTTTCTGGCCCCTCCAACCACCCAGCTCAGGTGTGTCACCAACCGGCTGTGTGAGGCTGGGCGGGTACTTTGACTCTTGATCTCGTCCATGGAACAGAAGCAGCGGTGACACTTTCCCTGATTGCCTCAAAGATGTTTGTAAAGACCCAGTGAGAAACTAGTATGAGAGAGCCTGGCAAACCTTAAACTTCTAAATGAGAACGAGATTTTGTTCCTTTGCCATTTGCCATCAGCACCACGTGGGACTTTGCGGCCCCTAAGCACACAGTCGGCAAGTTCGACGCTTCTCTAGAATTCTCGGGTGCCGCTGGGGTGCTTTCTCCAGCTGGAAACACCAGCAACAAGAAATCATGTGTTTCTTTCTGATTTCTGTCTTCAAACTCTAGCCTACCCTCACTTGACTCACTGACCCATGGCGGTGAGGGACTTTCTAGACACCACTGAGTCCTGTGCTGAACGCAGTCTCTGTCTAGGGCACGACAGAGCTGGCCAGCACACCCAGAGCCGTGAAGTGTAGAGCTGTTAGAGCTGGAGGCCTCCAGAAAAGAAAAAGTATGAATTGTCACACAAGCAACAGCAGCTTGACCACGTAAACTGGTTTACACGCACATTAGACAAATCACTGAATGACAAACGCATCGAACTCTTAGGGGACGGAGATGATGAGGAAGCAAACAGTGACCGAGCCTGGAGCTTCCTCCACGCTCAGGGCCTTTATGTACACTCTCCCCCATCTGATGTTCGCAGTCACTTCTAATGCACAGGACACGGAAAGAGCTATCTCCTCCAGGTCCGTCAGCTCCGGAGGCCGTGTGGCAGCTCCGTGCTGCTAAGGCACTTGGCCTCCTCGGGCCATTACTCAGTGGGCACCCACGCTGCTGCGCGTGCAGATGCATTTCTGTTAGAACACATTCCTCCTCGGAGAAAGCACTGTAGCTCTCTGGCAGGGGCCCTGACGCCATGGGCCGCCGCACGGTTATGGTGTTGACTACAGGAGTGCGCCCTGTGGCCACGGTGGCCTTAGGTGAGCAACCCTGAGCGATGTCAGCAGAGCAGGCAACAGCTTCCTGCAATCTTCAAGTCGCAGCTTTTCCCTCAGCCCTGCCCTGAGCCAGTAGCAAACGTGAGTCATGCTGCCTTCACCGGCCCCTGCGTGGAGGAAGCGGGACACCAGCCTCACCCGTACTTCTCACCTAGAAAAGACTAATATTTGTAGGGCCTAGAAACGCACTCAAGAGGCTGCAAGTTGATGCTTTGAGTGTGCATATCTTAGCCTTTTCTTTCACTACTGCTGAAAAAATCACCCAAAGATGGGCCACACTTTCTAGTATTTCAAAGTAAATTTAAAGGAGTCTCTCCGCTTTTTAAAACTGTGGCATTTTCCATTGACCTAAAAGTCAATGGTTAGCTACCAAAATAATCACAGTTCTGCCAGACTTGTCTGTGGTGATCTAGAAGGTCTTGAACTTCTAATCCAGCCTCAGAATTCCCTGGTACACAAGTGCTTTGGACTCACAGCTCTGTAGTGGGATCCATGAGGCAGCAAGTGACCACCACCCCATCTAGCAGGTCAGCTCCTGCAAGGCCCTGTCCAGTGCTGGTCTGAGCTCTTCTGGTCTACCTTGTTTCCATCCCTCTGATTTTCCTCATTGTCCTCTTTTTAAAGCACATGTGATCTTCTGTGAAATCACCAGCATAAACTAAGTCATGAGAGCATTTCCTGTGATGTGAATGTCCGCAGCCCTGCTTTAAGATCTGGGACGTGGGAGCCCCATGCTCATCCTCGAGGCAACCCAGCCTTGCCTGAGTCATCAGCAGATGGTAATCAGGTAACCTGGGAGTGGCATCTTGGATCCGAAACCTGCTTAGGTTTTGACCTGTTGAATCAGTCTATGCCTCTGAGAAATGATGCAATCTTTTAAACATTCTGGTTGGCATTTACTTCTTAAAAACAGCTTGGTGCATACGCATGAGAGCCAGGTAGATTTGAGTTCAGACTCTCACTTCTCCAAGCTATAAGTTCTTCAACCCAGGCTGCTACTAACCCTCCCCACTTTAGCTCCCTCCTCTCTGAGATGACCAGCATCACAGACGGTCTGAGGGTTGACTGGAAGACCCACATTAAAGCTCTTAGTCCTATCCCTGCTACTGAAGAAGCCTGGGAAGTGCTGGCTTCGCTCCTGATCGGAGGGGACAAGCTTCTTCCTGCAGAGCCAGGTCCTCCCAGGTGCAGGGCTAAAACAGGGCTCCAGGTTCCTTCCCCTCAGAGAGCCTTCTGGACCTCCCCAGTCCAAAAGGTATCATCTTCCCCACTATGCAGGAAACACCCTAAGCTGCCCTAATCGGACCTCAGTGTCCTCAGGGTGGGAGTTGAAGTGAAACGAAATGTGGCAGCCACACGTGGCTTAGCAAAGGCTTCCTGTCTTAGGGTGTCCGACCTCCCCAACTTACTGCAGACTGGAATCCCTCCCAGGAAATGAACTCAAGTGTTTACACCAGGAAGAGGGGGAAACAGGACCAGCGGCTCACCTTACTAACACTCACCTGAAAATGCACTGGCAGAGCTCAGAACGAACCCTGGACAGAGGAGGAAGGGTCCACGTGTCAAGACCCCACACACCAGGCAGCTCTGTGAGCTGGGGTGTTGAGTACCCCAGGGACTTGGGAGGGGCGGACACACGTGATCTCCAGCATCCCATCCGGCTCCGCCCTCCGTGCTCCTGACCCAGTGCCCTGTGCCCATGTGAACCTCCTCTTGTAGGCACCCCCTACGTGCCTCCCCAGGGAAACAGTGTGAGCGTGCCCTCAGGCACCTGGAACGTGCTTCCTTTCTGAGCTGCGGAGGCTGCTGTCCCGACTTGCAGCCTCAGAAGGAACAGGACCCTGAAGGGCTGGCAATGTTAGCCTGGCTCTGCCCAGCCTTCTGTTCAGCTCCACCGCCCCAGAGATGCTCCGGACACCGTTCAGAGGAAACACTGCCACTTCTCTGGGACCGACCTGCTCTGGCCTGCAGGTCCTGCTTATTTGCTGTGTGGCTTTTTTTTTAATTCTGTCCCTCTGTGAAGCAGACTTCCTCTCAAAGCCAAGGGAAGGCTTGCAGACCCTTACCGACAAGCTTCCAACCGGACACAGACCAACGCAAGTCTCACGTGCAGCGTTTGTCAGCTCGTCAGTTACCGCTGGTCGTCGGTTTAGACTTCCACCGCCGTGACGCCCGGTGAGCAAGACCTGCTAGTGGCCATCCCGGTGAAGGGTCTTCGGGGATTAAAATGAACCTCTCAGGGGGAAAGTGTCATTTACAATCGGCAAGCTTCTCTTCTCTCTTGCTTGCTTATTTTAATATGATTTGGAAGTTTGAGTTCCATTTGTGGTCCAGACAGTCGGGCCACCACACAGAAACCATACCCAGAATGGTCACACCGAACGTGATAAATTAGGGTCACAGTGCCACTCAGTCTGTCCATTTCCTTTCTCTCCTTTTCCTCCCTCTGTCGCTCCTTCCCTTCCTTCAGCGTGTCTTTGTCATCTGTCTGTCTCTCTGTCATGTACTCCGTCTATGCATCTACCTGTCTATCCATCTCTCTGGCCTTATGGGACATCTGACCCCTCCAAGAATGTCAGCCCATCGTGGCAGGAGCTTGGGGACTCCCTGGTGCCTCATGCAGCATTTGGCTCCTCAGTAATGTGGGTGGGTGAGTTGTGCTTGTTGCCAGAGAGGGCTGTCCCCGATGGCCATCAGCACTGCTCAGGAGCACAGACGTTCCCAGCCAGCCAGCAGGTGGACAGCAGAACACGGGTTAGCTGGCCGTGCCATGTCCTGTTCTGGCACTTGTACCTAAGAGTCCTACTTAAGCTAAAAACTGACCATACCTCAGGTTACACTGAGACCAAAATCCAGGTCTTTCCATTTCTGTTCCTATAGTTCAGGAAACCAATTAGCAATTAACTAATTGATTACTAATTACTTTTTCTAAGGAAATTAATATTCTATTTTGACCTAAAGATGAATAGATATCAATGGTTTAATACATTCTCCCTTTCAGATAGAATTCTAATTTTATGACAGTTTTCGAGGAGATAACATGATGACGACAATGGAAGAATTTGGGTATTGTAGCAGACATAATGAAGAAAGTATCACCGGGTAGGAACACATATTTTGGTGTGTCTGCATTTTCTCTCTGCACTGTTCCCTGATACTTCTGTGGCCAGAAGAATAAGCTTGCTTGGGAACTCAATTTCCTTCTTGTTCAGTGTTTCCGACATGGAACATTCAAAACATAAATCTATCTCATTACTCAAAATGCAAGCGAAGTTTAAACACCTCACTTTAAGTGTTGCCTCTGTTTTGCTGAATTTTCACAAAGGTAACTGAAAGGTAAGAACTCGGGTTTACCTGAAGGAAGAACCTGGCAGCTGCTGTGTGATGGGACAGTTTCTAGAGCTACCTAAGACCACTCCTAGGGTGCCTGGGGTGGGGGGTGGGGGTCCATTGTCTTCATGGAAATGCAGAGCGGTTCATTTCTTCTCCAAAGAATGCCTGTCTTTAGAGGCTGGCCTAGGTTTGGGCAGAAGCCACGGAAGGACTGAAAAGGGAAGCCAGTTGACCTGAGCACAGCTGGGTTTAGGGATCTAGCCGCCCTTCATGCCCCGCTCCTACATCTCCAGTCTGAGCAGATGCTGAGAGCAAACTTGGTGTTCACAGAGTTTGCCTTCAAACTCTTGGAACTCCGATGAATTAGCTAACACGAAAGCTTATAAACTGTGCTTTCTTATTTATCTGTGTGCCCACTTTCCAATATGATATTAATAAAGATGGGTAAAAAGTATTATGAAGCAAAAGACTGAGGAAACAAAGAAAGACAGTGTGCTAAATATCCCAGACTGTTTTGACTGCATGCGCTCTGCGGGGAGAGCCGGAGACTTCCACGCCCTCTGACTTGCCTACACGCGACCGGCCTACGGTGCGTCTGCATTTCCGCTGATAATCTGACCTCGGGGAGAGAGGGAGACCACAGGAGACGTGAGCGGCTACAATACGCACACTCTAGCTTCAGGGTCTCTGTCATGGGTCCATAACCAGGAACAAACGAGAAAAATACTTCACTTCTTTAATACAGAACGCATACCATTGCAATCTAGCAAGGTAGTGCTTGCGAGACAACCGCAGCAATCGCCTGGGCGCGATGTTCTGTGGCGCCACCAACCGTGACCGCGGCACTGAACTCTGAACCTACTGCAACGTTTAATAAAGCCTTCTTCCTTCAGGGCCAGTGACCAGTGGTTTAATAGGTATACACACAACGAGGAAACTTTACAGTAACACAAATACCTCTCAGAGGCACGGCTTATCTGTAGCCATATGTTAGAGAAATAGACACTATCGAGCTATTTTTCTTGCTTTATCAATAACTCTTTCTTTTCATTGTGTTTAATCATAGTACTTTACATGCTATTCTTTCATGAACGAATGAAACTACTTCATAGCAGTAGCCATTGCTATTCTTGGGAAAAACAATTACAAGATTTGTTTTCAGACCAAGCTTCAAAGTTGGATGTTCTCAAAGTCACTCAGTAAACTGGGGTCATTCGGGATTAAGAAGGGACTTCTCACCTGCACCCACACACCTGGGACCTGACCCTGAGGCACGAGTCTTAGTGGAGGAAGGGGAGCATCACTGGTCCTGTTGGAGCCCGGGGACACCCTGTTCCTCCTCTCCACAGCTACCTCTGAGATCTGCTTCTGAACTCCCTGTGGCTGAATTCCTCCCCGGACCTCCACGGACACAAAGATGCTTCCGGAAGCTCTTGGTGTTTTTAAACACAACCAGCTGGTCTATATATACGTTTATTTGTTACATGAATTATGAGTCTGCACCATTCCAATCTAAGGCAAATATGATGGAAGTTCTAGTTCACCCTACTTTGAGAGTAGAAAGGCACAAAACAGGTTTGCCCGAAGCATTGACATGTACAATTAATGCAACACCTTAAGTAAGGGAATGGGTGTATGTAGAGACCCTTTAAAAAAAACTCTCATCTTTGACATTATGTTTTTAAATTAACTGCAATCGATTGAACCCTAAAATAGCAGCCTTTTGAGAGGAACAACTGGAGGAAATTCTTAAAGCATGGATCTGTTGTCTTTAAATAGTCTACGATGAGAAAGGTACATCCATGGGCCAACAGAGGCTCCAAAAATCCCTACGTGTGACTTATTTGAAAACAAATCACTGTGGTACAGAGAGCAGGGAGCACGATGCTTACAGACAGGAGTGGGACATCCAGTGAAACGACACGCACAAACACAAGCACGGAGAAAATGATGGAAAACTGATAAAAACTAAAACCATATGATGTTAAAGCAAACTATCTAATGACCAGTAACTGCAAAAAATAAAATAAAGAACCCCTCACAGTAGGAGTTACAAAAATAGAACACAATATTAAACAAGTATATGAACATATCGAAATGCATTGGTTTATAAAATGTTCTACCACTGAGAAGCAATCTTTCTCTCCTCCATACTCTTCTCCGTAATAATATTGCTCCTGAGGACATGTACTTCATTAAAACCCAGCAGGCTTGGGAAGAGTCAGCTGGGTTACAGAGTCTTCCGGGTTGTCATCATGGATACAAAGTTTCTCTCCACAAGCTCTGAATCTGAAATCTATGTGGTCTGGGTGTGAGGAGTAGGCGAGGGTCAGTAACTCCCTGCCCACAGGATTCTGATCCTGGAGAAGCCAGGTGCCCTGAGGCTGCCCCTCATCTCAGACACATCCTGGGCAGAAAAGGGTGAGCCAGTGCCAAACCTGAGATGACTGTGTGATCCGCAGGTGGGGGTTAGACAGATGGGCAGGGTGTGCTGTGTGGACCCTGGGCTCTCCCTGCTTTGGGCAATTGGGGAACCAGAGCCCTGTGGAGGCCATGCTGCCAGGGAAGGGAGTTCCTAGGTCTCCTGCCAGCTCCCAAAAAGGCATTTTTAGCAATATCAACTCCAACTTCCCTTCCAACGGCACGTCCACACGTACGCAACCCAACGGGAGTGGCAGTACTAAAATTACTTTAAGAGTACATTCTGCAGTTTCCGTGGCAGTGATGCTCAGAACGGAGGTGTCCATGAGAGCATGTGACTGTGTTTACTCTCCGCTACCCACACTGCTGAAGTATAATACACCTTCTCACGGCTACAGAACTTTGGTTTAATTGGAGCCCAACAGCCCAGACTGATGAAAAGCAGTAAATGCTATGGTATCCATGCTTGGCTTTCCTACTCTTGGACTTCTTTTTCTTTTTAGAATCAATTTAAATATCATTACAATGCATCATGGTACCTCTTTGTCACCAAGCCAGTCAAACAGAGAGCCCTGAAAACATTTCCAAGAAGGCTTCCCTCCTCTGCTGCCCTCTGGGAGCAAGACCAGATCCGCCTCAAACAAGAAACTACCTCCCCAAGCTCCAGCTGTCTTAACAGCTACAAGTCAGCTGATTTCCAAGTTCCAAGGTCCTCTTTCTCCACCGCATCTCAAACCTTCTGAACTCTGTACGTCTCTTCAGTGGGTGCTTCATTCCCAGGAAAGCAGCAATCGTGTGGTCCCCTGGGTGCACGGGACAAGTCCTGTGGCACTGAGGATGGCCCCGGGGTCCCCAGTCATCCAGGACATACTTCAAGGAGCCCCCACAGTCTGGAAGCCTCGCTTCCTGCGGAGTAAGGAAAAAGCAGTGAACCAACACGTCAGTCTAGGCCAAGGTTGTACCACAAAGTCTGGTCCCCACAGTCTTTGCTTCTGTGGTACCTACTGCATTTTAAATTCTGAAAAGAAGTCAGTAGCCTTAGCAAAGACAGCTCTCTGGTTTCTGCGGCCGAAGAAACATCCATCTCCCCGAGGCCTTTTTCTGGACTTTTGAAGTTTCCAATGCCTCCGACTCACGGGACCATGAGAAAAGTGATCTTTCTCGTAGGCCAGGCCACGGCTCACGAGAGCAGAGCAGGACAACACAGGAAAACGAGGCAGACAGTCCAAATACATATGAGAAGGCAAACGGGTTCCACCCTTTCCACACACGAATCTCTCTGAAAGGCCCGGGCCCGCCTGAAGACAGAGCAGAGCGGCCTTCTAGCGGCTTCAGCCGCTGGTTCCCCTAAAGCGAGCTCACACGGCGACTGGAGAGCCTCTCAGCTAGTCCCAGTGAAAGGAGCAGAAAGTCAGGAGCATCACAGCTTGTCCTATCCCCCACGGCCTCTTTGCAAACAATGAGACACGCTCTACCCCACCAGCTAATAGGGCGTGTCTACGGGTGCTCCGTCTTGTATCTAAGAGAAATGAGAAATGTGAGAATATCCGAGCTTTTTGCCGTGAAATTGAACAACATTCATCCCTAATTAGCCCAAAGAACACGTTACTATTCTTTTGCAATCATACTAACATCAGTAACTTCTATATTCTACGGCAAAGACAGGGCACCAGAGAGACTAAGTCCGGGCAGCCCCACTGTTGAAATGAACCAAAGGACAGAGAGGACTCGCCCCGCAGTAGAGGTAAGTCTTCAGGCATCACGCACGGGGGTGCAGAACGCCACAATCCCCCAGGAACTACCACTCACGGACCCCCGGCGGGCTTGCACACAGACTCTGAGCTATTCTCTAGCCCAGAGAGCATCAGTTTTGAAAAGCATGCGTTTTTACTTTACATGAGTTTGAACGTATTTAATTTTGGATGGGCTATTTTTATTTTAATTTATCTCTATTCACCCAAGGAACAAAGGCCTCTCTATAAAATATATTTGTTTTCCTTTCCACTTAGAAAGTACACATTTGTTCATGTCAGATTTTCTGAAATTTTCATGGAACCCTAAAATGAATATATATGGATTCTGGCACAAATATTGAGATACACTAAAGGAAAACTACTCTCTTGAATTCTTGCTTCCACAGCTTCCAGAAGTTATGAAACCCCCTGTGAGGACAGGTCAGCTGCCTTTCTGTTCAAGCTGACCCTCGCCAGGGGAGGTGGTGGCTGCCGCACTCTGTGCTTCGGGTGCTGCTCTCCCTGCCGGCTTTTCCCCGAAGCGATGGCCCGCCGCCGGGTGTGCTGAGTTGAGTGTCTGTGGCCCTGCCAACATCGCACAGTCCCACTGAGCTGCACGAAGCCCAGGGACGCTCACTTCCTCCAGGACCACGGAAGGAGCCAGCCTTTGGGCCTCTTGTAATGAATTTCAAAGAAGGCGAACAAGGGATTTAATGGAGCAAATCTGTGACACAGATGTTAACGGTGCTGGTGACAGGCGAAGACACACACGCAGCAGTGGGCTCCGGGTCACATCTTCTCCCTTCTCTGAGCAAAAACAAACCACTCAGAAGGCAGAGGACACTGTCTTCCACTGGAACCAGCGGGAATACAGGAGAGGAAACCTCTACTCTCCCACAAAGATTCATGCCGGCGGTTTCCTGACCCTTCTGTCACTGTTCCTCTGGCCTCAACTACTTACCTTCCTCATAAAAGTGTACGTTCTCATAACCTAACCCAACTTCTTGATTCTTCTTGGGCTCAAACCTAAAAGGGGCTTCGGAGGCCTAATTCCTAGAGGGAACCTTAAATTCTCTGGCAGGACCCCGCCTTGCCACTGGAGCCTGGAGAAGACAGTGGTGTATCTGGGTCTGGAGGGGTCAGAAGGGAGAGTGCTGGTTTTCACGCTGTCAGGATTTAATTTGTTTTCTTTGTGCATCATCTCATTACCTTGGTACTATTTATACCCACCAATTCTACCTCCCCTTTGTGAGAAAAGTACAGCACAAAGCTGGGAACCTGAAGGGAACTTGGTTTAAGTTCGCTGTTTACATATCCAATAGAAAATGGTCTTCTGGGGCGCCTGGGTGGTTCAGTGGGTTAAAGCCCCTGCCTTCACCTCAGGTCATGATCCCAGGGTCCTGGGATCGATCCCTACATCAGGCTCTCTGCTCGGCAGGGAGCCTGCTTCCCTCCTCTCTGCCTGCCTCTCTGCCTACTTGTGATCTCTGTCTCTCAAATATATAAATAAAATCTTTAAAATAAAGAAAATGGTCTTCTGTTTTCCTTTTCCAGGCTCCAATCATAAAACACAGATACACAAATTATTAACTATACAGAATCGAAAAGAATAAAGGTTGGAAACTATCTGCCTCTCTGCCTTCATTTGACGGACCATGGGAGGCTAAGGTAGAGGAGGGATTACCAATGGAAGACGCTCCCAGTCCGTCCACTTTAGTGCTCTGTCTACCGGACCACGAGTCTCCGGAACGATGCCGTTCCCACAGCTTTCCTCCTTGACCCCGAGGCGATCATGGTGGCTTGGGGGAGTTTCAAAAAACAGTTTGTGAAAAGCACAAGCTAATGTGTTGTTATTCTTAATTTAAATGTTGACTGCCTATATAGATTCTAAGGCTGGTGAAAAATACAATATTCAATAAACTATACGGAAAAAAGTCATGATTCTTCTGAATCCACTCTACTTCTCCTTGTTAATTTTCAAGTCTGTATTTAGGCCATGGATAAAGGAACTTAGGCCTTTGTCCACTCAGTCTTCTAGCCGGGGGGCTGTGAGCAATCACCCCTGCAGCATCCTCCCCACTGTGAAGACCCCAGGTCCCTGATGAGTTTATATCAGAGGCAGACAAAATACTTCCATCTCGTGAATTTTGTTTTAATCTATAGCAAGTTGTCATTGAAGGGAAAGAGAAAAATATGGGGCAATGTTTAAATTCTTGTTTCCAAAGGAGAACCCCAAAAAGGTACCTTCTCTTCTCCCTTCTCTACCCCCAAATTGTCCTCTCCACATGTTCTTGGAAGTAAGAGTAGCGGTCTAAGGATAAGCATTCCTCAGTTCCTCAGTGAAAAAGAACTCGAGATCAACCCTGTGCTACTGGTGTCCAGGGGGAAGAGATTTATCCCCCTACGATCATATGAGGTACATAAACCACTGAATCATAGCCCTGCAGAGTTCTAAAACACCACCAACCACCGAGTCAGACCCCAGCTCAACAAACGGACGCTCCTTCTTGTGAACTAAGACTCTCCGTAGAAAGCTCTCAAGACAACTCAAACAAAACACAGCCACGCGGAAACCTGTGCTGCTGTGTGTGCCAAGCTGGCAAATGCTGTAAAGAAGTTCTCCCTCGGCCAGGTTTGATGAGGGCCTCCAGCAAGGAGCTCAGAGCCTTCTGTCCTGCAGGACCAGGGTTGTCCCTCCCACTCTAGGGCTACAGGTGGGCCAGGACCTCTGATCCAACCTCAGGATGCCCCCAGGTCAATCCACACAGCCCCTAGGGCGCTCAGGCTATTTTCAAGGCGAGAAATCACAGCAGGGGTACAAGCGGCTCTCTGAACATTTTGTAACTCTAACTTCTCCTCTTCTCAGACTACATTTCCAGGCAGTTAGAAGCAAAACACTCAAAAGAAAGGGTTCTGTCCCTGCAGGGGACCTGGACTGATGGCCCTTCTGCTCTTTCAGGAGCGGTCCCTTGGGCGCATGAGCCTCTGGGTCTTCATATCTAGGGTCCCTTGCAACGTCAGAGGGCTGGATCCATCCAGCTCGGCCATACTCACCAAGCCCTCACAGACACGCACACACAGACCCCCCCCCCCAGGCTTTCCGGATGCACACCTGGGGTCCAGGTCTCCGCAGAGCGCGAGCGATCACACCGGGCCCTGCAGCGCCTGGCCCGGCTTCTCCCTGGCTTTCCTGCAGGTGTACAGCCACTTGATGATGCGGGCGTTCCTCTCGACCACCGAGGTGGTGCTGGGCACCTGCTCCGCCAGCCCTTCCTCCTGCAGCCCCGCGTCGCTGCCGCTCTGCCGGGAGAAGCCGCTGTCGGAGGTGGCGACGCTCACGCTGCGGACCTTGAGTGTGACGCGGTCCGACCCCGCGGAGAAGTTCTCCCTCCCGAGAGCTTCCACGACCTCCGGTTCCAGGCCGCAGAACTGGAAGAAGGTGTCCCACTCGGCCAAGGACGCAGAGTAGCGGGAGCTGAGGTCTGACTGCGACCGCTGCAGCCCCCCGCGCCTCGACCCTCGCAGCTCCGGTTCCCGGGGCGCAGCCGGCACTCGGGTGGGCGTCCCACAAGGTGCTGGGCGCGCCGGGGGCGCGGGAACGCCGGGGGCCGCGGAGGCCGCCGCAGAGCCGGGCTTGGACGGGGCAGGCTCCTCGCTCCTGGCCCCGATCTCCTCTCGCACCTGGGGCGTCTCCGGGGACAGCGACGTCTTGTCCTTGCCCGGGCCTTGGAAGAGCTTCTTCACCAGGCCCGCCCTGGAGCTGTCGGCGCCCTGGCCTCGGACGAAGTCGCATTTCTGCCGGTAGATGATCAGCGAGTCGGGCCTCAGTGGCTTCCGGGCTATGGCCCTGCGCGCCACGGCACCGGCGACACGAGGCGGAGGCCGAGGATCGCCCGCGGTCCCTTCGCTCGCCCCGGGGTTGCTGCCCGCGGCCGCGGGCCCCGCGCCGGCTCTCGGAGGGCCCCGCACATACTTGGCGCGGTCGGCCGCCAGCCTCTCCACGGCGCTCCTGCGTGCTGGCCCCGCCGCGTCCCGGACCCTGACGGCCGCGGGGTCCCGGGTCAGCAGTCGCTCGTTCTGGGGCGCGTCCAGGGCTGGCAGGGCTCGCATCCTCGGGGCTCCGCCGGTGCTCCGCGTCCCGTGGAAACGCGCTCCGCAGGCGGCTCCTGCGCGTCTTGGGCCAGTTCCGAAGTCCGCACGGGGTGGGGAAGGGCGCTCGCGCCAGCCGGCCCAGGTCCAGAGTCTGGCTAACCCGAGTCCGCACCTATCGGCGACCCGCCCCAGCACCCCCCACCCACCGCGCCCCCGGCTCCTCCCCGCGCGCCCTCACCTCCTTCCCGGCACAGCTCCGGGTTCGGCACCGCCCCCTCGCCGGGCTCCACCCCTACCTCCCGCCCGGCCCCGCCTCTCACCTCCCGCCGGGTCCGGGCGCCCGGTTCCCGCCCCCGCCCCCCGCTCCCGGCGGAGCAGCCAGGCTCCGGGGGGACGGCGGGGCGGACCGCGCTAGGGCGCCGCGCAACCCGGAGGGGCTCTGCGGCGCGGGAAAGCCCGGGCTGTGCCCCAGGGCGGAGGAGCCGGGAACTCCCGAGCTGGTTCAGCCCCAGGTATCAGCCGCCTCCTCCCCGCCAGGGCTGCCCTGGGTCACCGCTGGACGCTGGCACTTCCGGAGTGGGGTAGGGCAGCGGGACCGGCGGTCCCCACCCCCGGAGCAGGTGTCCTACGTCCTTTGAATTCTTAAAGGGACCTCGGCGTGTTTCGAAACTTTCCACTTTGCTTCACTTTCTAAGGTCTGCTCAGAGCACGCACCCTTACCAGAAAGCAAACGGTTAGGAAAGGAACGGAGACGCATCGCACCACAGGGCTTGGCTATGCGTCGGATAAAAAAGAATCTGGGAACACAGCAGGGACCAGCCGTGGGTCAGCCCAGCCCAGACCACCAGGGGCAGAGACTCATGGGAAGAGCAGGCTGGTGGCAGAGGCGAGGCCCCAGGGAGTTGGGAAAAAACCCGACCCAAAATCAGGAATGTCTGCTAATTTTACTGTAACCAAGGCAACGGGGACCGGTTCACCAGGGCAGTGGGTCAGGTTAGGAATGCTAGAAGTGTAAGAGAAAATATTAACAAAATTTCACTATTTCCAAAAGTTGGGCAAAAGACAAAGTATTTGCTGGAGAAGTGAGAGGTCCATTTTATCTCTTATGTTAAAGCCAGCTCCAAAGTATATATGGACCTTTCCGGGTTGTGGTTGAGTGCCACACAGCAGCCTGTGGATGGCAGACAGGAGGGTTCTTGCGGTCTGGGGGCAGGTCTCATTTCACCGCTTGAGGGCCAGGGAACACCAAAGGGGCTGGTGGTGGGTCAGCAGTCGCCGCGGACTGACCGCCATGCCCTGATGATCAGAGAACCGCAGTGAGCTTGTGCCGAATGCGCCTTTAGACCTTTCGTCCCTGTGAAGCTAAACCTCATAGGGATAGAGCCCGGCAAGAAACCAGGTCTCGGAGAACCAGACTAACCAGATAGTATCCTGGGAAGATGTTATAGTCTCGGAAAAAGAAGTCCATGATCCATGGGGGGGGGGGGGGGTGTTATAGAGTAAGAGAGAGATTTAGAGAGGGCAGGATGCTGGGCTGGACACTGTATCCCACAGCTGATGGGAGCCCAAAGTCTAGCATTTTTTCCCCTCAGGCAGCATGGTCTTTTTTCAGTCAGAGCAGGGAAAATATGTGTTTAATTGTTTAGTCCAAACTGTCTGCCCTTGTCTAATTTGTACTTATTCTTGTGCAGTTACAGCAGTTCTGAGAACTCCTGAGCATGGGCCCTGCTATGTCCGAGCTAGCTGACTTATGTGTCCTTTTGAACACATAACAAACCTTTCAGGGACTTCATTTTGCCATTCATACAAATTCTCACTTTTATAGCTCAGACCTTTCATTGCTTGATACTGAGCAATAAATGCTCATATAAATGCTCAACAAATGCTCATCGGAGCAGCCTAGGCTTAGGTTTCAGCTCTGCTTCCTCTTCGGACTTCAGGATCGGACCTCTCAGTGCCTTCGGTGGCTCATCTGTCAATCAGAGCTCACTGTACCCACTTTGCTAAGGTTTCTGTTAAGTTAATGAGATTATGTACATAAAGAGCAAATTTTCTAAATTTAGCAAATTCACTAAATGTTAAATCTATTATTTTGCTGATGATGGTTTTAAGTTAGCTGCTTATCAAATTTTAAATACAGTTAGTAAATTCACATATGAGAACTGAACAACTTAAGAGTAAAAGTAAAACTACTATAAATAAAGTTGTATTTAAGACATTGCTACTGGACAAAGCTAATTATATTTATATCCATAATTTTCTACCCATTAAACATAATTTACTGGAAAACTAGAACTGGAATAGCAAAATAATAACAAGAAAATTGCTTAAGTAAAGTATTCTTGTTGCTCACTTTGTAGCTTAAACTTTGACCTAATTTCCTTCCTGTGTCTCCTCAAAAGGAGAAGGTGCTTATGGACCCAGTGATCCACAAACTCTATTGCTGGGAATTTACCCCAAGAAACCAAGAAGAGATGTGTGCACAGTATGAGGACTTTCACTGCAGACAGAGAGTTGAAGTCTAGTCATTCCACGACGGAAGGAAGGGCGAGGTGATGTGTGATACCCGGTGAAATAGTATTATCCAAACATTTACAATCATACTTTATACAATACCTTATGAAGTAAGAAATTATCGTGATAATCATGAATTTATTTAAGTATTACAAATATAGTAGCAGTGTGGATAAATTTCTAGAAACATAAAACTTCTCAAGACTACATCATGAAGAATGGAAAATCTGACCTAGAACTAGGAAGGAGATTGAATCAATAATCAAATATCTCCCCAAAACAAAAGCCCTGGGCCTGATGACTTCACTAATCATACATTTAAAGAACTAATACCAATCCTTCTTAGCATTTACCCAAAAATCAGAGAGGAGGCAACACTCCCTAACTCACTCTATAAGTTACCTGATTACCCTGACACCAAAGCCATACAAAGACACTGCACGAAAACTACAGATCAATCCCTATGAACATTGATGCAAAAATCCTCAACAAAATGCCAGTGAGCAGAACTCAGCAGCATATTGAAAATAACAGTATATACCATAGCCAAGTGGGATTTATTCTTGGAATGCAAGGATGGTTTAACCATATGCAGTTTGATCAAAGGAATGTACCCCATCCACAGAATGAAGAAGAAAAAGAAAAAAAAAAGATCATTGCAATTGATGCAGAAAAAAACATTTGACAAGAAAATACACTTTCATGATAAAAAGCACTCAACAAACTAGGAAGAGAGGAAAACCATCTCAACACTAATTAGAGCCATTTCTGAACCCACAGTAAATATTATATTTAATGATGAAAGAAATTATTTCTCTAAGATGAGGAACAAGGCAGAAATGCTTGCTTTACTACTTCTATTAACATAGTGCTGGAAGTTCTATCAGAGCATTTAAGCAAGAAAATGGCATAAAAGGCATCCAATTTGGGAGAAAAAAAGGACGTAAAATTTTCTCTGCGTGCATATGATATGATCTTATACATAGGAAACCCTAAAGACGGTGGTCACATACACACACACAAACTGTTAGAATGAAAAGTTAAATTCAACAAAGTAGCAGGATACAAAGCCAATATATAAAAATCATTTTCATATTTATACACTAACAAACAATCTGAGAAGAAAATTACAAAAACAATTGTACTTATAATAGCATCATAAAAGGAAATTCTAAGGAATTAAACAGGGAAGTTGAAAACTTGTACAATGAAAACTACATTGCTGAAATAAATTTTAAAAACGATGTAAATAAATAGAAATTTATTTACATCTTTTTAAATGTTTATGGAGTAGAAAACTTAATCTTGTTAAAATCTCAATACTACCCAAAGAAATCTACAGATTCCATTTAATCTCTATCAAAGTCCCAATGACATCTTTGCAGAAATGGGAAAAAGCCAAACCTGAAATTTATATGGAATCTCAAGGGACCTCAAATAGTCCAAATAATCTTAATAAAGAAGAATAAAACTGAAGCACTCACCCCCACCATTTCAAAACTTAACTACAAAGCTACAGTAAGCAAAAGAGTGTGGTATTGCCATAATACCCAATATAAATAAACCCAGTACAAAGAAACCATAGACCCAGAATTAATCCCTGATATATATGGCAAATGATTTTCAAGTCTTCATTGATTTCATTGAAATCAATTTCAATTTCAAAGAATTGAAAACAATGAAATCATTGATTTCATCGAAGTCATTGAAAAATGACTTCAAATCAAATCATGTTGGAAATCAAATGATTTTTAACAAGGGTGCCAAGACCATTCAATGGAGGAAAGCACAGGTTTTTCAATGAAAGGTGCTGGGAAAACAGTATCCACATGCAGAAGAGTGTATCTGAACTCTTACCTAATCGACTAGAAAAATGAATTCAAAATGGACCAAGACCTAAAACAGTAACTTAGAAGAAAACAAGACAAAATCTTCATGACATTAGATTTAACAATGATTTCTTGCATGTGACAGCAAAGGCACAGGCAACAGAAGGAAAATACACAAGTTGGACTTCATGAAAATCGAAGCATTCTTGCATCAAAGGCACCATCCTTAGAGTACAAAAACACCCCACAGAGTGAGCCTGGTGGTGGGTATTAAGGAGGGCATGTATGGCATGGGGCACTGGGGGTGGCGCATAAACAATGAATATTGGAACATGACACCAAAAACCAATGATGTACTATATGGTGACTAGCATAACACAATAAAAAAAAAAAAAATGCAATCCACAGAATGACAGGAAATGCTTGCCAACCACGCATCTGATGAGGGAGTACATCCAGAATGATAGAGAAATCCTACCAGTCAAGAACACAAAAACAAAACAATTCAGAAGTGGGCAAAGGATTTGAATACACATTTCTCTAAGAAAGATTATAAAAATGGCCAATAAACATGTGAAAAGATGCTCAACATCAGTGGTCACATAAATGAAATAAAAACCACAGTGAGTTGTTGCCCCACAGCTGTTAGGGTGGCTAACACACACACACACACACACACACACACACACACACACACACACAAGAAGGCAGGAAACAACTGGTGCCGATGAGCAGTTGGAGAAAGGGAGACCCTGGGCACCTGCGGTGGGAACATAAAACGGCATGATGCCGCGGAAACACCACGGTGCTTCATGAAAAAATTAAAATAGAACCGCATGTGATCCAGCAATGCCACTTCTGGTTATTTTACCCAAAACAATTGAAAGCAAGGTCTCAGAGATTCATAGTAGCTAAAATAGGGAAGCAGCCCAAGTGTTCCTCAGTAGGCGACGGGGTGAGCAGCATGCGGCGTGTCCCTCCAGCGGAGCGTCATCAGCCTTTAGCTGGGAGACAGCCCTGTAACACGCTGCAATGCGGGGTCACCCTCACGTCGTGCCCAGTGAGACGAGCCAGTCACAAAAAGACAAACGCGGTATGCTTCCACTTATATGAGGTCCTTGGAAGACTCAGAATTATGAAGACAGAAAGTGTGATGGTGGTTTCCAGAAGCTAGGAAAAGGGGAGAATAGGGAATAGGGAATCTTTTTTTAAGATTTTATTTATTTATTTGACAGAGAGAGATCACAAGTAACAGAGAGGCAGACAGAGAGAGGGGGAAGAAGGCTCCCTGCTGAGCAGAAAGCCCGATGCGGGGCTCGATCCCAGGACCCCTGAGTCCATGACCTGAGCCAAAGGCAGAGACTTAACCCCCTGAGCCACCCAGGCGCCCCAGGGAGTTGTCTTCTAAGGGGGACAGAGTTTCTGTTTTACAAGATGAGAAGTTACGGGGTGGACAGTGGTGCTGGTCGCACACAGTGTGATTGTCTTTAGTAACACTGAACTCAACACTCAGAAATGGTTAATGTGATTGCTGGGTTATTTTGCCACAATAAAAAAATGAAAATAAAGACAAATCTGCAGTAAAACTATACAATGGAGTATGACTCAGCAATAGTGAGGAATGAATTACTGATAGATCCAATTTAGATGAGTCACAGGAATTATGCTGAGTGACAAAAGCCATCCCGAAACTTTGCCCTATGCGTTCATTTGAATAGAATTCTCAAAATGACAACATTATGGAAATGGAGAGCAGATTGGTGGTGCCGGGGTTAGGGACAGAAGTAGTTGAAACGAGGGTCTAACAATGAAAGGACAGCATGGGGCATGTTGTGACGGACGTGGTCTGTGTCCGGACTTGCACCCCAGCAGAGGCCTGGCTATGATGTTTTATCACATATTCACAGATATTACCCTTGGGGGAAGCTGGGCAAAGGGTTAACTGATCTTTCCCTATTATTTCTCACATCTGCATATTAACTATCTTTTTTAATCTCAAAGTATGTTTAATCATTAAAAAGTAAAAATAGTAATATAAATAAGTGAATAAATAAATAGGTTTATTGGTTATATTTACTCTAGCACTTCAGTCTTGCAGAGCATAATAAATATTTATTGAGCATTTATTATATGAAGAGCACTGTTGCTTTTAAAGTGCAACATTTTTCTGATCATATTGTGTAGTTTTTGAAGACCAGAACTTTTCCTTTCTACATTGAGTCCCTAACAACTAGCAGAGTGTCTGCATCCAGTGGGTGACCAATAGGAGTTTGTCGACTAATTTGTACTCTTATACTCCTGATCAATTACTGACATTGACCAGTATCAATAGCTCTTCAGCTACTTCTCTGAATGTATCCATTAAACCACGAGTCCCTTGGATCTTTATATTAACAGGCCGCCTTGCTCGTTTCACTCCGCAACCAGAAGCTGAGTCACAACAGACAGTCTGTGTTCTGTCCGACGTCAGTTTCTACGTGCATATAGGGGCGCGTCCCTGGGCCTAAGGAGGGAGCAAAATCACAGTTTCTAATTTTCAAAATAGTTAAGTTCCGTTCTTTGGGGAATGGGTTCTTGCCTTCTTTTACACACACTGAAGAATTTGAAGAACGACATTAGTACTTAATTGCTGTGGTTTGATCTAGTTCGGGTGATGCACAGCTGGATGCGGGGTTTATCACAGCAAACTGCACAAACATTGAAATAGTTTTTTTTTCAAGCTGAGTTTGTGAAATAAAATACAAAACATTTTCTTCAATTAAAAAAAACCACTGTCGTTTCAATAGAACCAGTGCACAAAAGTGCTTCTTACTATTCTTGTGGATCTGTTAGGGGTCAGGCTCAAGGCAAGACACAGAAGGTCTAGTTATAGCTGGGGGAGCGCAGATCTGTGTTTGTGGGGCACTAGCCCAGGTTACGCCTGTATTCTGGCCTAATTACTCACACTGTCCCTCTAACAAATACCTCATTTGGATGATAGCCATATGTTCATTCCAGTTATGAAGGTTAATTAACTTTAACTTAATTAATTATCTAATTAATTAATTTTTTTAAAAAAAGTTGTTTTTCTGGGCTCAGTTCCCCATTCTGAAAATGAGAATGTCAGCCTAGGTGACGCCTCCGGTCTGTTTGGCTCTGCCCCTGTGACCTGTGAGGAAAGCACGGTAGGTCTGAAGGGCGATGTTTCTTCTGGTTTTCTGGTTCTCAGGAAATCAGCCTCCTTCACCAAAGAAATTCAACGGAAGCATCCTTAAAGTAAAACAGAAGTGCCAACCCTGCTCTGATCACACTCTGGAGTGCCATCCGTGCTCTCACTTGCTAGGCTTCCTGGGACTCAAGAATGACAAAGCCCTCACAATGATGGGCTTTGTCTGCGTAGGCCTCTAAGTTAGATAAGCTTCCTGTCCTCCAAGTATGGGATACGCAGGAGGTTGTAGGCAGGGGAAGCTGGAAGCAGCAGCAAGACCAGGAAAGGGGGGCTGCTGGGGGTGGAGGGGGGCACTCTGAGCCGCGGGAGGGGCTGGGGCTGCCTCAGAGCCAGTGCCGTAGGAAGGCACCCATGGCAAGAGGGGTTTCCAGAGATCTTCACAAGCAATACAAAGGATCTATAAACTATCATCAATATTGTGAAAATCCAAATAGAAATGGTTCCTCTCCTTTACAGCTGATTGGCTTAACCAGAGTGTCGGACTCCTGGGCTTCCAGCCAGCATGAGAGCAGGGGAAACAGAAGCAGACAGAACAAAGCCTGGTGAGACGATTCTGGAGAGGAACAGGACGACCCCGACCTCACTCTCTTCACTTACAGACGTCAGAGTCCCCTGCAGCCCACGCGTCACGCACAACAGGCCTCGAGCAGTTTCTTTAGCTTAGGAAGAGAATAAAATGCCTTGTTGAGAATGACTCGGCGCGTCCTACGACGAGAACAGGACAGACTCTGCTTCAACGTAAGATGTGCAGGACGGTTACATGACATAGACGCTGCGGTCAGACAGTAATTCCTTCTTCTTCAGGCTCTGCTCGGTCACTACCCCCTTTCAGGGTAGCTGGGACCATTGGTCTGGTTTGGGATGCTGTTCCTTCCAGACTCAGAAGGCCTGTGTGTGCCCTGAGGTCTTGCCCTGGGCAGTCTCCGCGGCAGACTTCCCTTGTTTGTGTGTTTGTTTGTTTTTGATGTGTGTTTGTTTGTTTTTGTTGTGTGTTTGTTTGTTTTAACGAATGACAGGCAGTTCTTGGATTTTGCTAGGCCATTTTCTCAAGACACGGTTCCTATATACAAATTCTTTTTCTTTTGTTTTCCATCTGATTTGCTGTGAAATTTGCTGGATGCCTTCTTGCTAGTTACAGAGGTTAGTGCTTCTTGTGAGATAAATCTGAGCAAATAGAAGCATGCCCAGGGCGGGTTGTGGGAAACAACCCTGGTGAATGTGCAGGGCCTTGCTGGGGAGGTGTGAAATGCTAGGCAGTAGGCTTCATCAAACATTTCTGGTTAGGAGACTGACAAAATTATGAGGTCCTAAATTAATTGGAGTACTCTAGTTTTCTTGGGTCCTAACTTCAGTCATATCGAAAAGGGGCTTTCCTTTACCCCTGATTCCAGGAAGAGGAGTGTCTTCCTAAGTGATAGCAGGAGGCATTTATAGGAGCGCCCAGGGAAATGGGCCTTGTCCTCAGAAAAGTCTGGGAAATTACCTCTTAAATTGTCCTTTTGGGACTAACGTTATACAGCGACATCATGAAGAACCTGAGTTCTCTGCCTGAGGGAAACCCGTTTAATTTTGTTTGGTACAAACCTTCTCAGGCGTACTGGAGAGCATCCCTTGCTGGGGAGTCCTAGCACACAGTTCAGTGTTTGTTTTACCTTGTTCTTTCTGCTCAACTCTGCCCACAGGCCCTGCTCAGAGAGAACAAGGTGAACTCACTGAAGTGCCTTTTGAATATTGAACACAAGTTAAAATTCATTTGTTAACTTTTTAACTATATGTCAGGACCCATTTTCTACAGGCATGTGCCCTGCCTTAGCCAGAGGGAGACCCCGCTGTAGCCTGTCCCAGCCACAGGAAGACCAGCACGCCCTCTCCCAGCACCAGAATCCTGCCATGTCACTGCAGCCTAGTTCCTCCTGCAGACTGTCCTAAACTTTCGGGAAACTGGTCAGTACCCCCTTGTGAAAACCTACTGAGTAGTCATGAGAAAACATTCCTTAACAGCCTCTCACTATCTGGGCATCACGCCGGGTGGCTTTGCTCACCTTTTTGTGACTGTCACCACGGTCCATTTTCTTCCTTACAGTCACTCTAGGGCAGCTTTGAAGTTCATCAGGAAACAAGAAACACAGGGAACAGAGACTTCCCAGTGCACAGAGGCAGCTGAGTCATAGTTCTTGGAGCAGAGAGCTCTAGGTCGCCAGAGGGAAGGGGGGTGGGGTTAGTGGGGGTGTTAGTGGGGGTCAGTGGGAGGCTAGTGGGGGGATGCTTACTTCCCCAGGGGTTGAGGCCACAGAAGCAGACAACTCCAGGTGCTAGAGGGAAGGGGGGAGGTTAGTGTTGGAGGAGGTTGGAGGGGGGTTAGTGGGGGGCTAGTTTTGGGGAGGGATGCTTACCTCCCCAGGTTTTGAAGCCCCCAGAGGCTCCAGGTCACAGCATGACCCCATCCACCCCAGTAGCAGCCGGATGGCTTTTAGGCAAACACACAGAGACTCCTCAGGAACACTGTGGGAAACCAGTCACAGTGGAAAAGTGGCACAGTTGTTCTTTCCGGACAAGAACACAGTGTGCTTGTCTAGCACCTGAGCACACAGGTGCTTCAGACAGCGACACTGTGACCTGAGTGAAAGAAGACACTGGTGTCGAATTGCAGGGACGTGTTTCTAATTCTCTCTAAAACTTTCATGGCTTTGTGTGGATGTTAATCTTCAGTTAATACGATTTTACATAATCAATTGGCAGTTCAACAGTATTGAACCTGTTCTAAGAGGGCAGATATAGTTTCTGGAAACCAAAAACCCGTATCAAGGAACCTACTTATCGTGTCCGTGACTATGCCAAAAAATGAAGTTTGGAGGAAAAGGCCCTGGCTTGACAAGTTTGCCTTGAGTGGCCAAACGAGGAGCAATCCTCTGTGACCCATGGGAGGTTAGTCATGTCGTTTTTGAAGAGCTCACACCCTCCTCGGAATCCAAGGGACCAAGAAGTTCCCAAAACCAATTGCTAAGAACTGGATATTAACCAAACAGTAAAATAAATAATAAATTACCTATACAATAATATACTTCCAGAGATAATGGCAGACTTTACTAATTTACTTTGACTTTATGGAGGAAGTTTATTAATTTTGAGACAGCTTTTTTTTCTTAAAGATCTGCACATTGATAGACCATGGGAACAGCAGCCGCATGGACACGTTTGCTCCAATTTCCGGTTCTGATTGTAAGTCAACACCGGGTTGGGAAAGTACATGGATTTGTTCTATTTTTTTAAGATTTTATTTATTTATTTGACAGAAAGAGAGAGCACAAGCAGGGGGAGCAGCAGGCAGAAGGAGAGGGAGAAGCAGGCTCTCCACGGAGCAGGAGCCTGATGGAGGACTGCATCCTAGGACCCCGGGCCACGACACAAGCCAGAGGCTGTCGCCCAACCTACGGAACCACTCAGGTGCCCCAGCACACTGATGTTGAAGCCAGGTGGTCTGGGGCCAAGTCCCAGCTCTGCCGCCGACTAGCTATAAGGCCTAATGGAAATTAAGGACTGTCCACTAGAGCTGCATGAGGCTATTCCGCCTTCCTCGCGGGATCCTACACAGACTGTAGGGCATTGTGTGTGGAAGTCTCGGATACAATCAGCATTTTTTCTTCCTCTAATGAACTCTTTCCCTTTACTCAGATATTCTCTTTCTGTCAGTTCTGAAATCTTGAGGTTCCCTAAGCTAGAAAGTATGTCTGAAAGCAGCTGGGAGACTGCGGGCCCCATTTCCCTGACAACCTTGTACAAGCTTCTTCGGGCAGATCTTCGCCTCTGTAGTTAAATTTGCTAAATTTGCTCAAATTGTCAATGTGATACTCCAGATCAGGAGTCAAGTACTGATTTTGGTCCTTAAAATCCCATCTCTCATGCTCCAGGGGTGCCCTTGGGCTCCAGCGGTGGGAAACCTGCATCTCTGAAACCCTAAAGAGAGAACGAGCAGCCGCAGAAAGCTGTCTGGACGCCCACTGGAAACCATGGGACAGGAGGAGCGAAAGGGAGCTTGTTGGCAAAACGGGTGATAGCTTCGGGCTGTTTGGGGCCTTCGGTCAGGCAGACCCCACAGTACTCAGGCTCTGACCAGTCCAAATCAAGTCAAAGCCCCAGAGGGTTATCTTGTTGGTACTTCCATTTCCTCTGAGTCTAAATTACATGATCGTTTACCACAGATCTGTCATCTGAAACACCTGGTTAGTTAGCTGTCAGCATTCTCTTCTTTTCCTTCTAGATTTTAGAAAAGACACAGTTTGATGTGAGTCATGAGGAACAAAAAGCTCCAGGTCGCACCCGTACGTGGCAGTGATTTGTAGTGGGAAAGTGTTACGAAGGAACTTTGAGGTGGTTGCACACAACAGCATCTGAAAAATGGAAAATAGGTACCTCCCTTGAGAACTGGGTTAGGCTTTTCTTTAGCTCTCTCTGTTAACTCTCACATGGATCAGTAGTAACGTTCTCCCTCTCCCCTCAAAACAAACAAACAAACAAACGAGAGAGAGAGAGAGAGAGAGAGAGAGAGAAAACGGAGGGTTTTGAGTCAGAGATGGGAGCTCAAATCCTGGTTCCATCAAGTCAGTAAATGTGAAATCTTGGGCAAAGCATACGGCCTTTCTTAGACTTGGGTTCCTAATTGGCAAAGTGACTCCAACTCCATCAACCCGTAGTTCATGTCCCCTGAAACAAACACCGCCGCACCCGTACCCAAAGATACGTGCTGTTTGGAGAAACGCAGGCTTCCTCCTCTCTGCGCTCTCTCGGCACTACAGACACTGCCTCAGCCTGGTCCAGCACTCCAGTGGCCTCGGAGATCATGCCTCGCTTGTTCTCGGAATTTCACCAAGTGTAATGCATAATGCAGAGCATAAAGGCCAGGGCAGAGGATCTGCCGCCGCACTGGGCTGGCTTGATCCCTGACTCGGTGACTTGCTAGTAGAGGGATACGAAGAATGGTGCATCGACTTCTGCTCTAGCTGCAGAGGGACAGGCACCGTCCTATAGGCTAGGATGAGGGTTAGAGAAGCTGATATTGGAACTTAGTACATCCCCTAGTTTGTGGGAGGTGCTACACACTCCTCTGATAAAGGAAGGAACTTGTTCTCACGTCCACAGTCGTGTCCCTTCAAAGACCCACCTCAGATGTTTCTCTACGGTTCCATCTCCTTTCCCTCTACTTCCAAATCTTGATAGCAGTAAACTGGTAGTCAATGGTTATCCCTTTGGAGTATGGAATTGTCTCCCTTGGTACAAAGTAAGAAAGAAAACCATCTTTGATAACTAAAATAACCCCACAAAATTATAGGGGCTTAACATAACAGAAGTCACATTTCTCACAAGGCAGCAGGGATTGGGAAGTGGATGGCTCTCCACCAAAGATTTGTGGTCGCCTCAATGCACTTATATTTTGCAATGTTCCTATGAGGAACAACATTTGCTAGCGCATCTTGCATGGGTGAATTCATGCAACTGAGTCCCAGCCAATAGAATATGGACAGAACGATGCATATGTTTCCAGGGTCAGCCCGTAGAAGTGTTCCCGTGGATCCTCCACTCTGATCTTGACCCCAGCGGCCACTGGGTATTGTTGGAGCTGACTTCAGTGGGTCTTAGAAGCCATTCATGGAAAATAGCCAGGTTACTGTTAGGAGGGTCCCTGCAAGTTGACCTGACCCCTCATCCCTGCTGCTGGTCAGAAACACCCACCCTTGGAGATTCTTGGAGATTACTTCCAAGAACCTAGAGCCAACATGAGAAGTCCTCACTGTCTCCCTCAGTGATTAAAATTCATGGAAGCTCACATCCTTCTAACCCATTAATTCCAATGAATTTGGTGGTCTGAATTTAAGTGTATTTGATGAGAGAAAACAAAGACAAGAATGTGTTCATGTAACCTATCATTATATTTTGGAATATTAGTCTATTGTGTTTTTGTTTCTCCCCCATTCTGTTAAGGTTTAAACATGAAACTTGTGTTTCTAAGTTTTAAAACTCTTTTAATTATTAATATTTGAGTAAAATATTGCATGAAAAGTTGTATGAGAGAATATGTATTCTTGGGCTGGGAAATATATCCTTGCACCCAATGCAGACTTTCAAAAAATTACTTTTATCACACAATACTACACGCATATGACCTTTGTTTTTCCACAGAAGACATACAGATGATCAACAGACACATGAAAAGATGCTCGACATCACTCATCACCAGTGAAACACAAATCAAGCCACAATGAGGTGTCACCTCACACCTGTCAGAATGGCTAGAATCAACAGCACAAGGAACGACAGGTTTTGACAGGATGCGGAGAAAGGGAAACCCTTGTGCACTGTTGGTGGGAATGCAAGCTGGTGCAACCACTCTGGAAAACAGCATGGAGGTTCCTCAAGACATTAAAAATAAAACGACCCTATGATCCAGCAATTTCACTATTGGGTATTTAGCAAAGAAAATGAAAACACTAATTCAAAAAGATAAATGCACTCTATGTTTACCTCAGCATTATTTACAAGAGCCAAGATATGGAAGCAATCCTAGTATTCACCCATAGATGAATGGATAAAGAAGATGGGGAAAATATAAGCAATGGAATATTACCCAGCCAGCAAAAATACGCCATCTTGCTATTTGCAAGAACATAGATGGCTCTAGAGGGTATAATGCTAAGTAAAATAAGTCAGAAAAAGACAAACATCATATTATTTCACTCCTATGTGGAATTTAAAAAACAAAACAAACAGTGGCACCTGGGTGATGCCCAGGTTAAGCATCTGAATCTTGGTTTCAGTTCAGGCTGTGATCTCAGGGTTGTGGGATCGAGCCCCACATTGGGCTCTGCACTCAGTGCAGAGTCTGCTTAAGACTCTCTCTCTCTCTCCCTCTGCCCTTCCCCTTGCTCTCTCTCAAATAAAAAAATCTTCTAAAAAATAAAATAAAAACACAAAACAAGTGAACAAAAAAAGAGACACACAAACAAACAATAATGGACTCTTAAATACAGAGAATAAACGGGTAGTTACCAGAGGGGAGGTGGGCTGGGGGACGGATGAAGCAGGTGAAGGGGATTGAGAGTAAGCGTGATCCGTGTGACACTGAGTAATGTAGAGAATTGCTGGGTCATTAGACTGTACACCGGAAGCTAATATAACATATTAATTACGTTAATTTGTCATCTATACTGGAATAAAATGGAGAACACACACATAAGTGTCCGTGTAATGAGTTATTACATGAACACCAACGTGCCCACCACTCAGGCAGGAATAAAACATTGTCAGCATCTCCCCTGTGACTTGGCCTGGTCGTAATGTCTTCCCGTCGAACACACCAGGTGTGTTGGGCTTATCATCATTTCAGAAGGGAAGAGTTCATCATGGGGGAGCCGTAAAGCTTCTCAGCAAAAGGCATTAGAAAGGACCTGTACTAGGATTTGATTTATATTTGGTAATTTGGGGGAAAACTTAAGGAAGCAGGGCTTTGCTCTGGACTGGAGGCTCCCCGGGGGATGGGTGATTTCACTGCTGGGCCCCAAAACATCTGGTGCAGGAGATGGAGGACGGAGTGAGGCAGACAGCCAGCAGACACGGCCTCTGGCTGGAGATGGGCACTGGGCGGTTTGTAGCTTGGACAATGTCCACATTTGGTCTGTTGAGGCGTGACTGCCAAGGGCTCTTAATCTTTGTCCACACCCGGTGTTGAGGAGGAGGGCACCAGCCCAGCTCCAAAAGGGGAGGGTAAGTTTTTCTCTCTCTCAGGGGTCACCACACCTCTCTGTGCTCCTCTTCCTGGGGACCTGCAGCTGCTGTGTCATTAAAAGTACCTTTGTGACCCTGGGAATCCAGGTGTTGAAATTATCTGCCGGACAGTAGCACATGGGTCCCCGACCTCCCGTTCAAACTGAGGGTCCTTTCTATTCTTCTCCAAGTTAACACTGAAACAATTACAGGTGACCTCAGAACAACACAGGTTTGAATTGCATGGGTCTACTTATTTGTGGATTTTTTTCAATAAGTATCAAAAACATGTGATATCAATAAATACAGCACAGTACTGTAAGTATATTTTCTTCTCCTTATGATTTTCTTCATAACATTTGCTTTTCTCTACCTTGCTTTATGAAGAACATGGTATATAATGCACATAACATACCAAATATGGATTAATCAACTGTTTATATTATCAGTAAGGCTTCCAGACAACAGTGGGCTATTAGCAGTTAAGTGTTTGGGGAGTCAAAGTTACATGAGGTTTTTGAATTGAGAAGGGGGCTCAGTGGCCCTAAAGCCCATATTTCCAAAGGTCAACTATATACCATTTTCCTCAGTTTTTAAAGAACTCTAGAATCAAGCATTTAAAGATTGAAGGAAATAGTCAGATGTATTGACACAACAGCTCACTTTCACAAAACTCCGTGTGGTATTTAAAAGGACCACCTTTGACTTGCTTTGTGGCTTCAGCCTTTCTGTGCCCTCAACTCCATGCTTCGTGCAGTACCAGCCCATTTTCAGAAGGAAATCTGCTTCAAAACCATATGAAACATATCTTCTCTATTGACCATATTGGCAGCTAACCCATAATCCGCATGGTCAAAAGATGTGCCCCGTTCTGCTAACTTGGATGCGACTGGCTGTGGAACTCGGGTTTACTCCCACCAGCAACATGGTGCCAGGAGGGCTTCTGGGGATAAAGGGGGTGACACCAGAGAACACGCAGTGAGTTCTTGGTCAACTGCTGCGTATTTTACAGAACTTCTCTACCTTACACTTATGAATCTTACTGTGCTGTTGTCTTATGTAATGATTATTGTTTTAACTAGAGTGAGAATATTCAACCATAGAGTGGTTCAGCAATTAGCCCAATTTCATTTATTGTGTTAAAGCCAGAAACCGAACTTTATTTTTTTTTTCACTCCAAACATATATATTATTACCACTGTTCTACTGAATTGTTTTTATTTTTTCATGTTCCAAGATTCATTGTTTATGCACCACACCCAGTGCCCTCCACAATACCCACCACCAGGCTCACCCAACATTCCATCTCCCTCTCCTCCAAAACCCTCAGTTAGTTCCTGAGTCCACAGTCTGTCAGGGTTTGTCTCTTCCTCTGATTTACTCCAATAACTCAAGGCTTTTTTCCTAAGGAGAATTATGCTATATTTTCCTGAACACTCTCATTTTCATGCAGGGAAAGCACTACAATACAAAGATAAGAAGAGGGGCACCTGGGTGGCTCAGTGGGTTAAGCCTCTGCCTTCAGCTCAGGTCATGATCCCAGGGTCCTGGGATCGAGCCCCGCATCAGGCTCTCTGCTAAGGGAGTCTGTTTCCTCCTCTCTCTCTCTGCCTGCCTCTCTGCCTACTTGTGATCGCTCTCTCTATCAAATAAATAAATAAAATCTTTAAAAAAGAAAAGATAAGAAGAGCAAAGCTTACACCCCTAATAGCCCAAAGGCTGTGACTTTTGGGTCAAGATCTTAGCAGTCTGAGTGTGACTGTCCTGGAGCCTGCTTCCCAAGTCAGTACTGAAGTTAGACGTCACTAAACACTCTGCTTTCCAGCAGTTCCAGCCATGCCGCCTGTTGTCCTGCTATTAGTTAGCATTTCAGGGTGATCTGAGAAAATCTGAAGTGGAAAACCATTACACACCAACCAAAACAAGAGGAAAATATGCATGTAATGCAATCACCGCTCTCAGAATCTAGTCATTGACTCCAGGCCTCTGAGCCCGCACCTGACCCCAATGCAGCCTTCTAAAGATAGATATTGGGGAAATTATATAAGTAGGAAGAACAAGACAAAATAATAATAGATATATGGTAACTTTAATTTAGGAATAGAGACATAGAATTATTGCTAAAGGTGAAAATAACTAGTGTTTCTTGACTTAAAAAAAGCTCCCCACTGAGCAGAGAGCTCGATAGGAGGCTTGATCCCAGGATGCTGAGATTATGACCCAAGCCGGAGGCAGCCACTTAACCAACTGAGCCCTGCATGTGCCCCAAGAGCACCGGGTCTTAAGTCAGAGAACTGAGATTGAGACCGGTCTCTGCATTTGCTAGATGAAACTTCATCTTTCTTCTATAAACGATGATTCTAACATTTGTTCTACCCAACTCCCAAGATGGTTATGAGGATCAACTATTTAACATTCTTGTGTTTGGAACCTCTGTAATGTTCCTTTTACTTGTATCTCACTGACATTATTAGTAAACTTTATCTGTGAAAAGAAAGAATTAAATTTAAAAATTGCCACGATTACCTTCCTGACTCTAAAATTGAGAAGATGTGTGACTTTTTGCCTTCCCCACCCTCTGAGCACCTACTTCTCATCATAAGATCAAATGAAACCCTGACAGCTTCCAGCTGTTGAGAACTTTCTGGGTCCTTCGTGTGCACTGCTCTCATCTGCACTTTAATTTTTGTGATTAAGCTACAGACCTTTTCCCCAGGAAACACACACACACACAAACACAGGTGCATGCTTGTTGATTCAAGAGCACTTCACCGGTATTCATATATTATTTATCAAATGCTAATTAGGCATCTAATGTGTACTAAGTGCTATGCACCAAATGCTAATATTCCAGATTGGCAAATAAGGATCCTGACATTAAACAGTGCAAAATTAAACCACCAGTTAGTCCCAAAGGCAGGATTCAAACTCAGGCCCTTCTTATTCCAAAGTCTGTGCTAACACACTCTGCTATGTTGCTGTTTCTCCAACAGTCCAGTAGAATACAAGTGAGTTGTCTTGAATCCTTCCACTATCATTCATTCAGTATAAAGTCAACTGAACAGAATCCTGGGGACAATCACGTTCTGCTTACAGGAACCACAGTCCAAAGACAGTTTTACTAATGAGTAACATATGCACAGCACCTATTCTGACCCATAACACCTACAGGTGGGTGCTGTCTTGCATGGTTACGTTAGCCATGAAAAGTGCTACAAGCCAGGCAGCGATGGCTCAAGGGAAGAGCTTAGGAAGCAGTGGAGAAAGAACATGACAGGGGTTCCATCAGAGCCTTCAGGATTTGGATGCCCAAGGAAGGAGCCAGGGTCACTGGAGCAGGGGAAGTTGCTGAGGTTGATGGTTAAGTTCCTGAACAGGATCACTCTGAGGTAGGGGCTGGATCACAGACAAAGTGCCGGTGGGACACTCGTGAGTAAGGTACCGAGCCCAAACTGTATCTCAACAAAATGTCAGATCAGAAGCAGGAGTCAAAGGCAAACAGAACGAAATTTTTTTGGGGAAACCCAAGTCCACAGGGACAAGCCCCCGGAGCTCCCATAGGGAGCCTGGGCCATGGCCTACTGGTCATTTGAAACCATGCCTCCTTTAGTGTTAGCCTTCTGCTCACAAGCTGCCATGTGAGAGGCAGGGTTAAGGACCACTTTGAGTCAGACTCTCGAAAGCCCTGCTCGTCTGTGGAAGACTCAAGCAGCAGGAGCTTGAAATCCAAGACTACTGGTTAAGAAGGAGCCATGAAGCACCATAGGCCAAACAGCAATGCAGTCTTCCCAGAACCTGGGGAACCATAGACTGTAAAATAATAATCAGCGTTCTTTATCAGATAACAGAACAACTGGAAAGTTCTCATGTCATTAATGCCATGGACATCTGTTCCTTTTTAGAAAAGGCACACACACATACATATTGTTAACATATTTTTATCTAACCCCTTGTTAGTGATAATAACAGTTTCTTCAGGAGGCCAAATGGTTTATTTTATATTTTTGTTAATTATGGATCAGGAAGCTTAACTTCTTTTCCATGTATGGGATAAAGACATCCTTCTGTGAATACCTGTGAACAAATATCACAACTTTAGAGACAAAAATCTACAGTTGTATGAAAAGAATGTAACAATTTTTGCAAGGTCTGACTTCAAAGAACCCAGAAAACATGAAATATATTGTCCTAAAATAAAAGCCCCAATACATTGCTTAGTAAAGCCATTGTATTCACTGGAAATAGGTTTCCATATACAAAAAAGAGGTTGGCTAAATAAGGTAGATATTATTTTACTTTCAAATTCAAGAATCTCAGCTTTTGCTTATCTTTTGTAACCATGTCTTTTAACACATGCCACTTTTGAAGATTACAGACCAATTATTTTGTGCTTATTATCCTTAAAGGATAAAAAGCAAATTTACAGTGGAGAAACCCAGAAGACATGACTTTCAACAAGCAATCAAAGTTGACATAAACTTTGATGGGAAAAGTTGAAATCATATGCCATTCCATAGGATGAACCAAGAAGGACATAGTATCTCGTCTGTGATATATTTGCCAAAGATGTATGATATGACTCAAATTAGGAAGAACATGATAAGCCCAAATGAGGAACATTCTCCAAAAAAGACATACAAATGGCCAACTGGTATATGAAAAATTGTTCAACGTCACTCATCATCAGGGAAATACAAACCAAAACCACATTAAGACATCAGATCACAGGGCACCTGGGTGGCTCAGTGGGTTAAAGCCTCTGCCTTTGGCTCAGGTCATGATCTCAGGGTCCTGGAATTGAGCCCTGCATTGGGCTCTCTGCTTGGCAGGGAGCCTGCTTCCTCCTCTCTCTCCCTCTCTCTCTCTCTCTCTCTCTGCCTACTTGTGATCTCTCTCTGTCAAATAAATAAATAAAATCTTAAAAAAAAAAAAAGACATCACATCACACATGTTAGAATTGTAATTACAAAAAAAAAAGCTTATTGTTGGTGGAAATTGAAATCCTTGTGTACTATTGATAGGAATGGAACTTTGATAGGAATGGAACAGCCACTGTAGAAAATACCATGGAGGTTCCTAATAAAAAAGTGTGTGTGTGTGTGTGTATGTGTGTGTGTATGTGTGTGTATGTGTGTGTGTATGTGTGTGTATGTGTGTGTGTACATGTGTGTGTATGTGTGTGTGTATGTGTGTGTATGTGTGTGTGTATGTGTGTGTATGTGTGTGTATGTGTGTGTGTATATGTGTGTGTGTGTATGTGTGTGTGTATGTGTGTATATATGAATGACATGATTATATATGGGAATGACATGATGTGTAGATATATATGACATGATTCAAGCAATCTCCCTTCTGGATATTTACCCAAAAGAACTGAAATCCCATCTTAGTTGGGATAGGCACGTACAGGCACCGTGGAAAACAGTGTGAAGGTCTCTCGTAACTCAAAAATAGAACTGTTCCATGAGCCAGTAATCCTAATTCTGGGCTTTTAAATGACTCCAACTTCTCTCTTTTCTTAGAGTATTAGTCATCCTTTAGAACATCATTTAAGTAGTTGCAACAGAGTTTTCAATATACATTTGAAAGGAGTGGAAGTTTCCTTTTTTTATTGTGTTATGTTAGTCACCATAAAGTACACCAGTAGTTTTCGACGCGGCGTGCTTCTCAGGCAGCGCAGGGGTCTTCTTATGAGCACCCCACTCCTGCTCTCTGTGCCTTTGCCACTGCCGTCAGTATTCCACTCTCTGACCTGTAACAACCCAGGCATTATTCTATTACTACTTTGAAAAAGGCTGTCAGCTCAATATGTTTTAGCATTAAGGAAGATAAAAATTTAGTAAGTAAAGTAGATTTAATTTTACCTTCATTCATTCCTTCTTTAATGCTCTTTCTTTCTTTATGTAGGTGCAAGTTTCTGATCTATATATTGTTCCTTCTCTGTGAAGAACTTGCTTTAACATGTTCTGCAAGTCAGCTCCACTACGAATTTCTTCAGATTTTGCATGTCTGAATAATTCTTCTTCACTTTTGGAAAAATAATTTTGCTAGATATTGAATTCTACACTTTTTACGTCTCCTTTCTACTCTTTTCCTGCAAGCACCATTTCTGAAAAGAGGCTCAGTGCAGTTCCTGTCCCTGTTTCTTACAGGTAAGTTGTCTCTAACTCCCCTTCGGCACTTCTCAAGATTTGTTTTGTGTTGAGCTGTTTGAACACGATATGCCTAGGTGTACTCCTATCCTGTTTGGCCTTCTCTCGGCATCCTGGATCTACGATTTGGTGTCTATCATTAACTTTGGGAATCCTCAGCCGATCAATATTACTGGAAAGATTTGTTCTGCTCCTTTCTCTCTCTTCTGTGATTTCTGTTATACGTGTGTTACACCTTTTTTAGTCGTTCCACAGTTCTCGGATACTCTGTTCCATTTCTTTCTAGGTTTTTGTTTGTCTGTTTGTTTTTCTCTTTGCTTTTCAGCTTGGGAAGTTTCTACTGACATATCTTCAAGCCAACTTATTTTTCCTTGGTTGTTTCCAGTTTGCTGATAACCTCTTCAAAGGCTTTCTTCGTTTCTATTACCATGTTTAATATTTCTACCATTTCTTTCTCCTTCTTTAAAATTTTTTTCCTGTAGTTTCTACCTCTCTGCTTACATGACCTAACTGTCCCTGCGTTTTGTACACTTTTCCCATTAAAACCGCTGGTATAATAATCATAGCTGTCTTAAGTTTCCAGTCTAATTACTGCAAAATCTCTGCCAAATCTGAGTCTGGGTCTGAGGCTCATGTGTTTCTTCAGACTGGGTATTGCCTTCTAGCATGCCTTGTAATGTGATGGTGAAAGCTGGATGTAATGTACATAGTAAAAGGAATTGAGGTAAATAGTCCATGAGTATGAGGACGTGTGTGTGTCCGCCTAGGAGTCAAGTGTTACTTGCTGTAGCTGAAGATGTAAGAACTAGAATTTTCTCTAGTTTCCCTGTTTTTGTCTTCCCTGATGTCTTTGGGTTTCTTTGGACTTTTTTTTTAAGATTTTATTTATTTATTTGACAGAAAGACATCACAGTAGGCATAGAGGCAGGCAGAGAGAGGGGGGGGGAGCAGGCTTCCTGCTGAGCAGACAGCCCGATGCAGGGCTCGATCCCAGGACCCTGAAATCATGACCTGAGCAGAGGCTTTAACCTACTGAGTCACCCAGGTGCCCTTCTTTGGACTTCTCAAATAGGTTCTGAGCCTCCCAGGTTTTTCCCTTGTCCTCTCCCAAGGGAGCCTATTGCTATGGCGAAGCATGGGTGGAGAGGACACATCCCGTCACACTGTGCTTGTGTCGTAGCCTTTCCAGGAGCCTGTTTCCCTTGGCTGCAGGTTTCACGTGTGCTCTCAGCCTTTTTCTCATCCCTAGGTAAAACAGGAAGGCTGGAGTTGGTATTCCCCTTCCCAATGTTGGCTGTTGTGGTAAAGGAGTTTTCCTTGAGGGCAAGTGGAGAGCAGAATGCTCTGGGTGTACCTCCTCCTGGTTCTTTTTCCCCAGATGTATTTCAAAGTGCTTACTATCTTGTCTGTCTACTGGAATGTAAAGAATTGTCCTCCTGTTTTCTCTGTGAGTAGCTGGTGGAAATTCTGGAGGCAAATCTCATGAAATTGTGGGGACCCTCTTAAGATTGACTCCTCATAGGAGTAATCATGACGTCTGTAGTCATGCTTTCCAAGGGTTATAAGGACTTTTTTAAGGCATTGACTATTTTTGTTATATAGAAGTTTTTGTTCTAGACAGGTGAAAGTTATTATTGCTTATGAGATATGAATATAATGACCTGTGGCCACTAGTGATGTATGCCTCCATCATCACTAGCCGTTGACTAGTTCTCTCCCACACTGACCCAGGGCCGGCCCTCTCTGACCCATGTAATAAGGAGGGAATGTGTGACTTCCGAGGGGAGGTTATTAAAGGCACCACTACTCCTACTTTGGCCTGCTGCATTGCTTTCTCTGGAAAACCCAGTCACCATCCTAGAGATGGTCTGTGGGCAGAGGACTAAAGCCTCCAAAACAGCCAGCGCCAGCTTTAAAGCCCCATTCCAACTTTCAGATGACAGCCCCTTGTAGATCAGCACATAGCCACAGCTGAATAGCTTTCTGTCTGTCCTGCAGAGTCTCAGAATCCAACAGACTTCCTTCATTTTGTCACATCTCCATTTCCTTCCGTCAGAACTGGCATTGTTTCTGCTCATAGAATCCATTCTCATTCCTGATGTCTGCTGAGGTGGCCAATTAAATTTGAAATTCACAGGCATACTGATCTTATCAAATGGTTGTCCAACCACACCTCTTATGTTCTTTTGGAACACAATTTTTCTCCCTCTCTTTGCAATACAGATAAGCAGAGAATTTTCTAAGTCTCTAAATTCTTTAATCCCAAGGATTACCTTTTCTCTATTTAACAACAACCTTTTCTGATTTGCTACATACAAGGAATCCTCAATAAGATTATAAGGAGGCTTCTCATCAGAATCCATGGAAACCAGATGGTGGTGAGCTGATATATTCAAAATGCTAAAAAGAAAAAAAGAGTCCACAAAAAATTCTACATATAGCAAATTTATCTTTCCAAAGTGATGGAAAAGTTGAGTTCTCAAGCCAACAAAAGTTGAGGGTTTGTGACCACTAGATCTACAGGGAAAAATTCACATGGGGATCCTGCAGGTTGAAATGAAAGGACACTAGACAGAGACTTGAAACACTTACTGAGAAATAAAGAGTTCAGTAAAGGTAGGTACAAGGCCGCTGGGTGTAAGAAGTCAGTGACAGCCCTGGGGTGTTCTCAGTCTTGCAGGCTGAGACTTGGGAGGGGTGATCTGACCATTGGTTCCTTTGGTTACCATGCCGGGTTAGACTCAATCTGGCAAAGGAGAGCCACACTGACATCACTTCCTTGTTTGACTTTTCTCAGTCTCTCCCTTTTTCTTTGGTCCCTCCTCCGCCCTCTCCTACTCCTCTTCCACTTCTTTCCCACTAAATTGATTTTTCTTTTGTTCAGGCTTAAACCTGTGGATGGTTGCTCCTATAGGGGTTGGGGAGGCGGTTGTAAAAGACCATTGTTCCATGAAATGATGCTTTAAGCTAAAATATCCAGAAGCATCAACTCTAAGTGGCTAAACTCGTTGAATTAAATGACATATTGCTCAGACATGACTGATGGCAAGTGACATGAACCCCAGGAGTACAGTTGAACCACAGGAACAGGTATGACTCCAAAACAGGATTCAAGGTGAGTTTCAATGACCACGACAAGGTTAGATGGAGCTTAAATCCCTAGTTAGAAGATTTAAATTGTGACCAGATATTGTTTGTTTAAAATACAGTATTTGATAATATTATTTCTCTTATTTTAAGATTTATTTATTTATTTATTTATTTGAGAGAGAGAATGAGCAGAGGGAAGGGGCAGAGGGAGAAGCAGGCTCCCCACTTAGCAAGGAGCCTGATGCAGGACTCCATCTCAGGACCCTGAGAGCATGACCTGAGTCAAAGGCAGAGGCTTAACCAACTGAGCCACCCAGGTGCTCCAATAATATTGCTTCTGTTTAGAAACTCTATTTTTCTAAAATTGTATTAATTTTTTTAAGAAAATGGGGAATTCACTTTTTAAAATCTGAGTCCTATGGTTTAATCCATGGGGTCCTCCCCTGGGATTCGATTTTCTTCTCCCTAACAGTATATGCTAGCAGTGTGTCAATTAAGTAGGAGGGAATTACTTCTCTAGCTTCAAACCTGCCACCTCTAACTTACCAGATTCCAGCATGGCAACGTCAGTTCTTTTCCTGAGAAACCACTCATGCTGTGGCACTAAGGATGCAAGTATTAAGGATAAGGATAAATAAATAAATAAAAAGCAGGACTTACTTTCCCTTGGTCCATGTAGAGATGTAGAGATACCACAGGAGCTGCCTCTCAAGTCAAGCTACTGAATTTTCTGTACCTCAGTTTCCATATCTGAAACAAATCTACCTTACAGGCATGTTGGGAGGACGAAATGAGATCTGGCCTCCATATCCCTTAGCCACGTGACTGTATTATAGAAGGCATGATAAAGCCATACAACTAGCTTTATTAGGGTTATTTCTATTGTTCTTTTGCCTAGATGACTGTGACTAAATTTTAAAACAGATATTTGAACACTTACTTGTACAAATCTTATCATGTCTCATTGAGTGCTGAGAGTAAAGTGTCTTCATAAACTAAACAAGACCCATACTTGCCATGTAAATTGTACTGACACTTCTTTAGGATATTTTAAAGCAAAACTCTCCCTAATTGTTAAACTGGTATCATTGTGATCAGGAACTGTTGGCAGCTTGTGCTGCATTTCATTACTGATCAATAATACAAACAAATATTAGTCAGTGAGCCACTAAGGACAAGGAAACTGACTTTTAAAAAAGAAAAAGAAAAAAGAAATACAATATTTAAATATTAGTCTAGAATTTTGTTTCTGTAAAGTGACTTCTTTTTTACTGTCTTCTGATCCTTGTGCTGACACAGTGATGTAACAAGTTGGAAGTGTGCAAACTAACCATAAAATGCATATTGTTTAACTTCTTCTGTGAAGTAACTGCAAAATGCTGACATTTTTACTATCTTATTAAGTTAGGGACTTGAACCACCTGCTATACTTTCTTAGGAAAACCATTTATAAGCTTTTTGTTAGTGATCTGATTGGGCATGTAACATTTTAAGAAGTTTTGTTTTCTTTTCTTTGGTAAGAAAGAAAGGTAAGAGAGTGTCCACAGAGGAATAGTATAAACTTTCCAAGATAAAGACACTTAGGAGCTGACAAAAACCAGTGCTGGCTGTGCCGAGACCTTACACTAACAGAACTTCTCACAGCTGGAGTAAATGGTAGAGGCTATGTTTGCTTGAAAACCTGCTTATACACACACGTGATTGCTGTGCACTTTGAAATAACGACTTACAGGCTGACTGTCAACTTATCCAGGCACTGGAAGGGTCTTCATCCTTAATTTATCTTGACTTTAGACTTAGTTCAGAATAGCTAAGAAATTAGCAAAACCGATTATTTTTATGATTTCCTGAAAGCAAATCAAATGTGCCAGAAAAATCCACACCATCTGGTAAGGCAGGACAAAATTTGAAATATTCTTCATTGAGATTGATAATTTATAGTTTCTGCATTACTCCAAGTAATTCAACGGAGGTTGAACACTAAAAAAAAAAGAAATAAGATAAAATAAAAAAATTCCCACAGACATGCATATGTTTCCAAATTATTACCTGTTTGTATTTATATAGACAAAACATCTAGACATCTGGCTTAACTTCTCAACTTTGTATTTGTGTTAGGTGAGCAGTATTTTCTTTTAAGTCCCAGGACTGTGAACAGCTTATCCCTTAACCTCACTAAAAGAGATGCCGCACTGAAAATTGCCCCAGGCATAAAAATGGAATTCTACTGATTCTAGCATTTTGGCACATTACATTTTTCCTTAGAAATCACGTTCATAAAATAGTGTGAATGACTTACGCAAGATGTAAAGCAGTATGTCTGCCAACCCACCAAACTATCCTTTTGTGATGTTTTCAGGGAAAGGCAGTAAATTAGAATTAAGATCATCATCAAACCTGAACTGGATTAGAATTATATTTGTTGAATGAATGAAATGAAGTGTTAAAAGTATTCGTTGCTATGTTATTGCATAGGAAGATGAAAAAATTTGGTCAGCAAGATTTGTTTCACTTTTGAGATACAAATATAGCCAAAGATAGAACCCAAGGATCAGAATTAAGAATTATCAAAACTTGAGTTTCTCTTTCCCTATAAAATGTAGTAAGCGATTCCTAAGTTTGTCTGGCTCTCTGCACACAGGCATCCTCCAAACTAGTAGTGGGGCTGAGGAATTCACCAGGATAAAATGGTGTCCTGATGTTGACTGGTCGGCAAAGACTGGTCAGATTATACTGGGTATGGACTGACTTATCTCCACAGAGCTAATTAAATTAAGAGGCTGCATCGCATTAAATGTAATACTAGGAAGAGATGAGTTCCCGTTGATTAGGAAACTCAGGCTGAGTATGAACCTCAAGTCTGAGCAATGGCAAACTGACCCAGAATTATTATTTTCAAGAGTATCAACCTCATTTATCACTCTATCCCCAACGTTTGACATAGTGCTTGGTACATAGTAGGGACTCCATAACTATTGTTTTAAATATCAAATGAATAAAGAAAGAAATGACCTTAATGAATTACTTCATTTAAATTTTAATTCCAAGAATAAAACCTTGAGATTCTACCTTTTTTTGAGGAAAGACAGAAAAAATAAGTAGATATGGATTTTAGACAAATAATTATGTATTTCATGAAGGACAATACTCATATCAAATTTTGAAGAAATAAAAAAGTCTAAAAACTATGGTAAAAGGAAAACACATTTCATAAAATTATGTAGAATTCTCCAAATGGGAACACTGAGAAATTTCCACCAGACTTATCCTAACGGTAATCCTGTGTGGAACAGAAAACACATCTGATTCGTGTCCTACCCGCTTGTTCTTTAACTGTCCATGGGAGCAGTGCCAAGAAAGCTTGTTTCTTCTCAGAGAGTTTTACACAACTTCAGGTCATCCTAGTTTTCTGCAGACTGCCTCAGACTTCCTCAACCACTCCTAAAACGGTGCAGGTCCTAGTGCCGCCCCCACCACGTTGTCATCCTGCAGATAGACTCCAGGTCGCTGGGGTCCTGCAAAAGGGTAGAGGGGCCCTAACCGAAGCCCCCAGAACCCTAGGCATAGCTGAATCTGTGGTTTTTCCCCCATTTGCTCGGTGCCTTTCCTCTTCTCCAACCTGTTACTCTGTGTGCCGAGAATACTTGCCTCCCTGCCCTCTTCCTGTCATTAGGGTTTCCTCTAGGGACCTTTCAGTGATCATGACTACTTCGAACCCCCTCATATTTCACGGCTCCCTGTACTTAACTTTGCACTACACTGATCATCATAGAAAATGTATTTATTTGGATTCGTGATTCTTCGATGAGTACGTGTTTCTCCCACTAGACAGTAAAGCGCAGGAGAGAAAGGATCATGACTGATGTTCGCACTTGCTATCTCACGGCTGGCACGGTGACTGACATGGAGGTAACAAAATGCTCCGTATTCATTTACCTAATACTCTGGGAACTGAATTTCTGATCCCATACCTTTAGGTGAAATTTGCTTTGCTTTTCCCCAATCATTGTTGATTTACTTTTAGTATGGGTTCCCTAAGAGTAACAGTGGGATTTTCGTTAGGTTTTTTTTGGTAACTGAAGTCACACAGTCCGTTAAAAGGTGAGCCCAGATCCCAACCAAGTCATGACGATTCTAGAGCTTTCGTTTCACAGTGCTCGGACAGAGAGAAGGAAGGGTTCCAGGTGCCAACGCAGACACTTGGTGGGAACTCTGATGCTAGTCACAGTTCTCACCAATAAGCCCTGTGTGTGTTCACGCGTGTGCACGGGACACCCAGAAGTCAATATGCAGGACTGAACGCTTGTGGGCCGGGCTCAGCAGCTGTGGTGAGCCGTAGCCCCACACAGCCCCTGCGGCCCGGGGACCACAGACACAGGCACTGTGGGTCACATTGCCCCAGGCCCCTGTTCCGGATGGATTCCCAGGGAGAGGCAGGAGTGGGGACAGCCTCTGCCTCTGGTCTCGGAGACTGCGTGGCAGCTACCCTGGGGTAGAGCTTGGTGATGTAAAGACGGTCATGCAGCGTGTCAGTTCGCACCATGCCCTGACGTATCAATAATGCTTTTGCCACCCTCCGCGCACCGTCTGTAAACAGACGTCCACGTTGAAGAGACGTCCTAACCCCTCTGTCCTGCAGTTTGAAACGTCGGCTCTCGCCCGACTGTGCTCACGCCGCCTCTTCTCTGCTCAACACCCAGCCTCTTCCAGGGCCTCCGGCTGCTGATCGGAGGCTGTTCTCGCGCTGGCACCCATGTGCCCGGGAGACGTGCTCCCGCCCCAGACGAGCGCAGCGGCTGAGGGAGCCTGACAGGTCACAGCCAGGGAGGAGAGCTCTCCTCGGCCACCAGAGTAGTCACTGACAGCGGGCTGCGTCTCCTTCCCTGCCCGGAGAGCACGGAGCCAGGGGCTGAATTCCCGAGACAACGGCTCAGGACTGGGGCGTTCGTGGGTCTCGCTGTCTGCAGCTTATGGGCCGACGTGGCCTCCCTGCCGCCTCTGCTGCAACTGCGGAGGGTCGGATTCTCCATCGCGGCCTGTGCACTGACACTCAGAGGTGTGCTGGTGGGGCTCTGGGGCTCGTGCTGAGTGCCGTCACTGCGTGGACGGGCCTGTCCTCACAATGCGTCAAAGTCGTCGTGTGCGAGTTACCCTGTTATGTGGTTTCCCTGGAAACAAAAACTGTCTCATGTCTGTGCCATAAGGGAGAGCCTCTCTCCCAGCCTTTTGGGCTAACCCCGTAGGGAGAGACAGTCCCTTGCCATCGGCGAGACGGGCACCCGCTCGCAGGGGGATGGTCCTGCCGTCCTTGTGAGGCTCTGTGCCCTGAGGTCAGTGTTGCCGAACAGTGCAGGGGTCCTCTGGGGCCACGACTGCTGGGGTCCTGGGGGAATCTCTGGACGTTCAGTGGTGGCGGCAGAGGCTTCTGAAGTCGCCTCGTTCTACTTTTCCTCCATGGGGGGCAGAGCTAAGCCAAGGGAACCCTGTTGGCATGGGGTCCGGCATATAGCGCAGAGAGGGGCTCTGGAGCTGGAGTCAGGGGTGCGTGGAACTTCTGTAGCCCCTGGGATTTAGGGCACGAGAACCAACAGTTGCTATGGTGGGGGAGCTGCTGTGTGAGGTTCGAGCGTGTACAGATCACCAACGCAGCGGGGCTGCAGGTCTCTGGGGCTCACTGCCTTGACTCAGGTCTGGGGCTGGGATGAGACACACCATTGGCATGGACCCGGGAATGAGGGCCCAGGAATGAGGGCCCAACAGCAGCTCGGCCCAGGGTGCGAGTGCAGCTGGTCGGAAACCTCACTTGGGAGCCAGGCCCAGGCAGCAGCACTGCAGGTCCGTAGATGGTGAGGACGTGGGGATCCCACGGCCACAGAGTGTGGGACAGCAACAGCTCAGGCCTCTGGGGCAGGTGTCAGCATAGTACAAGCTCTGGTCCCAGGGATGCAGGGTGCCTCCTTCAAATGGGTTCAGCATTAGTGAAGACCAGGACACCCTTGGTAGTGAAGACTGTAGGTGTCCGGCTGATGTCACCTCCAGTGGTGTTTTCTGAATAAATGTACTATAGCCAACGAGTGTTTATACATTATATCATCTATGTTTTATAGAATATTGTGAAAATAATACAGTTTTCATATACCCAATATCCGGTTCCTCCTTATTAGAAAATCTCACACTAGTGTGGTATATTTGCCACAATTAATGAACCAATGTTGATACATGATTATTAACTGAAACTCATACTTTATTCAAATTTGCCTAATTTTTCCTTAATGTCCTCATTCAGTTCCAAGATCCCTCCAGAACACCACCTTACATGGTAGTCATGTCTTCCTAATCTCCTCTTGTTTTTATGACCTTGATGGTCTGGAGGAGGACTGCTCAGGTATTTCGTATGTCACTTGCTTGGAGTCTCTACGCCTGGTTTTCATAATTAGACTGGAACTAGGGTTTGGGGAGGAAGACGCTGCAGTCTTGCTCACCATGTCGTATCAAGAATGGGTGTGGTCAATGTGACATCGTGGGGATGCGAGCCACGTCACCTGGTTGAGGTCACGTTTTTCAGGTTTCTTTGCTGTGAAGTTAGTCTTTCCCCCACTTTCCGTGCATACTTGTTGAAAAAGGTCATCATACACAGCCCACGTCTAAGGAGTGGGGAGCTATACTCCAGTGTTTTAGAGAGAAGTACCCTCACGAGTCCATAAACTAAGGGGACATGCTGTGTTCCTGAGTGTACTGAGGGTCTGAAGCAGAGACATGCAGGGGTGCACACTACTGGGATGTCTTAAAAAGCAGGAGGAGGAGCCACCCTCCCTCTAGCATGTGGCTGAAGAATTAATCAACCGCACACACAGTTTGAGCTCAGAGTTTTGTTTCTGGATGTTACCAGCCCTGAGTTCAGGGAACTACTTCCAGGATTTGAAATACGCACTATTTCATGTCGCATGGTAACCCTTAAATCTGTTTACCATGTCTGATCTCCCTCCCTCTAACACTAACACCCAAGGATAAGCAGCTTGTTGACAGCAGAAAGAGCCACCTCTATATTCATTTTAACGCAGGCCAGTGGTGATTTGGGAATGGAAAGGTATCTGAAATGGTGTGTACCTTTATTGTCATTATCAGCGCGTGTCATTGTGGACACAGAGGCACAGGCTGTTTACTTCCGACTGAGTTTAAAGGTAGAGTCAGATTCTCAGATATTGGCTTGGGTATCTGAGAAGTATTCTCTGAGATAAAGGCAATTGCTACGAATCATATGAACATTGGCTTAATGAAGAGAAATTACTTTATAGTCCTAAACTCAAAAAAGATAAATATACACGTGCAGTTTGTGCATTTTCTATTAGTACAAATCAATTGCCCATATGAAGGGAAGGTGAGGTACGTAGAGCCTCAGCCCACAGCTGGCCTCTGAGGGACAGACACAGAGAGGAGAAGCAGAGACTAATCACGCAGGGTTAGAAGCGTTCTTGGCACAACCTGTTAGCAGTGTCCACCTTTGTCTCTTCGTTTTGGTTCCTCTCTGATGACTTAACTGGTCTTCCCAGGGATGCCTGCGTGGCTCAGTGGGTTAGCATCTGCCTTCAGCTCAGGTCATGATTCCGGGGTCCTGGGATCGAGTCCCATGTTGGCCTCCGACTCAGTGGGGAGCCTGCTTCTCCCTCTCCCTCTGTCTCTCCCCGCTCTCTCCAAAATAAGTAAATGAGATTTTTTTAAAATGTCTTTTGGAGAGGAGAAGGGAGTTGGGGGAAATCGGAGGGGGAAATGAATCCTGAGAGACTGTGGACTCCGGGAAACAAACAGGGTTACAGAGGGGAGGGTGGGGGAGGGGCGAGCCGGGGCTGGGTAGGAAGGAGGGCCAGGTCCGCACGGAGCACTGGGTGTTACAGCAAACAAGGAACCTCGGAGCACGACATCAAGAACCAATGATGTGCTGTATGGCGACTAACAGAACGTGATAACACACACACACACACACACACACACACACACACACACACTAGAGCGTTATAAACGGTGCTGTCCTTTGTTCTCGCAGACGGACGAATTCCTGCTACGATGACGTGTTCCTCGGAGAGAGCCCGACGGCTGGTGATCGGCCGCAGCCCCCGGAGCTGAGCCCCGTGGGCCGCTGGTCATGTCTGCTATTTACACACTTCAAGTTTTCCTGCCAGTTTATTACTACATATTTTTTTTTAGTAAAGCTGTGTTGAAATTTTATGTCAGTTGCCAAACTACTTTAAAATCAGGTTGTAAAGTTTTCTCTCCTGGAGCACAAACTTTTCCCGTGAGAACGCATAAAACCCAGGACTTGCAACCATGGGGACTGTCGTTCAAGATATCTGCACTTATAAGCCAGAACGTGCAATTTCTCATAAAATAAATTCGAGGCGGTCATTTTCTTTGGAAGTATGGTATCCGTCAGCCAACTGTAACCATGTGGTTCCAAACACTCAGTAAACTAGGTCTTTGTTTGGTCAACACGTGGGACTTCAAGTGCAAGCACCGGAGCACAGAAGGCCGCGTGTCACCCACGTCCCGGGCTGCGGCGAGCGCCGGCCCCAGAGCTCTGTTCACACCCGACCAACCCGGGAGCCTGTCTTCCTCCTTTGTCTCGGGCTCACTTTAATACACAAAATGACACCTGCTCCCGCTTCCCAAGAAGAAAGGCAACTCTAGCGCCGGGAAGAGGCCTTGGCCCTGCCTTGCTGTCCCCAGGCCCCGGGCGGCCCTAGGTCCGCGGGTGAGACGGAGCGCACGGCCCTGCGCGAGTCCTGCGGGCCCGGGAGGTGGGACTGGGGAGCGCACGGCCGGGCATCTGCCATCTGCGGGCGGGTGAGCTTCTCCAGGCCGCAGCTGCCCCCGCGGGCGCCAGGACTCCGTGGAGACCGAACTGAAGCGGCTTCCCGGGATCCCTGCTCCGGGCAACCCCCGGCGTGGCTCTCGGGAGTGCAGAGCTCGGCTTTTCGGGGGGACGTGGACGCGGGCACCAGAGCGACGTCCTCCGCGGGAGCCCGGGGTCCCTCAGACTCATTCCTCCGAGGCGGAGCCGACACGTACCAAAGCTGGGCTCGGGCTCCCGGGTCCCCCCGTCGGGGACACACGACCCCCGCGTCCTCGGAGAAGATGAGGCTCCGAGACGCGCCCGCCCCGTCACGGGCCCCGTCAACGTTAAAGGCAGGATTTGGATGGTGGGGGGGGCAGGGGAGACGGACGCACGGACGGACGGACGGGCGGCCTGCAGCGGGCAGGGACGCCGGCGGGGACTGTGCAGACGGCGGGGCCGGAGTCCAGCAGGCTCGGGGCGGCCGCATCGCGGACACTGAGCGTCGGTTCGGGAATGGCGCGTCCGGCCGAGCTGCGGGTCTCGGGCTCCGTCCGCGCAGAAGCCGCGTCCCCGCAGCGAGGCCGGCCGGGCAGGGCAGGGAGCGCCGTGGCAGAGGCGAGTGCGGAGAAGGACGCCCGCGCGCCCCGGGGAGACGGGCAGAGGCTCCCAGGGAGCCGCCAGCGGAGCAGGAGGAAGAAGCACTGAGCGTCCGGAGGAGACGGGAGGAAGCGCGGAGAGACGCACCCCGCGGTCAGGACGCACGCACCGGACACCCCACGCGGAGCCCGAGCGGACCGGGAGGTGGCCCGGGGCGGGGGTGGCTCAGCCAGGGGACATCTGCCTGCCGCGCTCCCGTGTGTGACGCCCAAGCCCGGGACACTCTCGGGTGTGGAACACGGAAAGTGTGAGAAACGGACGACCCAGTGGATAATTGAACACACGGCGAGACCCGGTTTCAACGTCGAGACATAAGCTCCTAAAGGCAAAAAGCACATGAACAAGTTATATTTCTATTTATTTATTCTATTTATATATTATATTTCTATTTATTTCTCTGACATAAAAAAAGGTCAGAGAGAGCCGGTCTGAAGAATTCGCAGGGTCGGCAGCCAGTGGAGTGAGGCTGCATTTCTCCGCACTACCCTCCGTGCTCTGCCAGTTTTATCAAAACGCTTCCACAACCCCGGGTCATGGAGAGTAGGGGGTTGGCGGTTAATAGGGGCTTTACCCGCGTCTGTGCCCCGCCTGTGCGTCCCGGGCGAGGGCCTGCGCTCCTCTCCGCGCTCCGCGCTGACTGGTTCAGGTTGGAGGGGCCCGGCCGAGGCCTGCTTCGCAGAGCGCTTCCACAGAGCAGGCGTGTTCTCGTTTGAGCTATGGTTGACGGACCTTCTGCCTTAGCACAGTGAGATCTTCCCGTGAGTGAATCCGGCGAAAGCGTTCCAGCCGAGTGACAAGGAATCTGCCCGTACTCACGGCCCCTGCTGTGTGCAACGGCTGCGTGCAGTTTCTGAGAATTCTCTTCATGTTGGTGCATTTATCTCTATTATTGGTTATTTTGAAGACGACATATCTGCATGTTTTTCATTTACTTGCTCTTTTAGCGGACCCCCTTTCTGCCGACTTGTGGTAGCTGGAGATGGAACACTTTGGAGAAGGGTGACCACAGTCGTGACCCCAAGACTCCATTCCAATACATTAAAAAATAAATCTAACTATTAAATGAATCTACATGTTGAAAATATAAATCACAGACTGCCTTAGGATGGTCAGGGATACTTCTAAGCAAACCCATTACATCCCTGAAACTTGAGAAGACCAGACAATCTGATCCCTTTCTCAGGGAGGGCTGCTGTCCTGGCAACAATCCCGCTGACCCAGTGGAAGATCAAACAATGCTTACGTAGGATTAGAAACTGTGGCCTGGGTCTGGGACAACCTGTGACTTTTGGCCTGTGAGCTGCACAGGACTGTTTCCCCACCTCAAATCAGGTAGAGAACTGTTGTGGTAACATGGGAAAAAGAAAGTTCATTATAGATATCGAATGCTCCAACTCCAGAACCTGTAATGATCAAAATCAGAATTTTTATAGACATAACTGCAGAAAATGCATTTAAATTAAACACATTTGTCATCCGGATGGCAAATTAAATAGTCATATGTGGTCAAACCAAAAATATTTACTACATAACACCAGATTCAAAGTTGTGAGGCCTGAGGCCATCAGTCTCAATGGCGTATTTTGAGGATATAATTAAAAAATTGTAAATGAATCTATTAAGCTTTTGCCCCCTCTCAAGTATCAACCACAGTGTGTTTTTAATTCCATGAATATTTGAGAATCTTACTGATGTCACAGACTGTGTTGGAAGAAGACAGAAATGAATAAAAAGCATAGTCTGTTAATTGAATCAAGCAGACAATGTACGTGTTCATTCAAACACTAATCAGAATGAAAAGAGCTAAATTTAAGGGAAGATTTTAAGCACTTGTGTTAGGACTTTTCTGGTGCAAGTTGTTGTCTCATGCACCTGCCTCACAGTGTCCGTTGGCATCCACGTATTAGCCCCACACGGTATTTTACTACTATTACCACTTCTGAAAAACAAACTTAAAAACAATTGCTATGGGGGAAATACCTTGTTCTGCCTTTAGTTTCATAGGCTTGGCTGTGGCTGGAAGCCAGAGGGACTTACACCCACCTCCATGCAGACAACCAGAGACGCAGCCTGCCTGGGCTGCCGAGACTTCGGGGCACCCAGGGCCAATCTGGGTGAAGCCGGTGCCTCACAGAAGACCACCCCAGCACTCGGCCTAAGGCTCAGAGATCACGATAGAAAAAAAAGTTGGACCACAGGCCCAACGAAGTGTGAAGACATGTGTTTATGGTGTAAGAAAGAAAGTCTGTGTGATGCTTCTTTGGAAAAAGGGCAATTTTAGTATGAAATGAAGCATCATGTGAGAATGAGCCATGGAAATGTGCCTCTGCTGGCAATGTCTGCAGTCGTGGTACATCCTGAGTAAGAGGCTTGGCACATACTGAAACTCCCTCATTCTATTTTGAGAATAAATACATCATTTAGCAAGTGTCGACTCTGACAGTTCCCTTTGAAGAATGTCCGGGAACTTTCCATGCTGTCCGGCACCAGGACTGAATCAGGGCACCTCGAGATTAGGCAATGGGCAGAGGAGGTGCTCTGACGAAAGTGGTCCCAACCAAGATGAATTGTTGGGACCTCAGCCTCCGGCGAGATGAATAATGTAAGATCTCACAGGAAATTCCCAGTGACTGAGAAACTTCGTCATCTCCTACACGACTGAATGCTGACTCTAGAGCTGGGCACTGTGGTTGCGTTTACTATAAAGCCCAGAGTCGCCTGTGGCTGCTCTTTCCAGGGGTTCAACGGTGAAGAGGAGCACAGAGCATTTGGATCCTGCCCTTTTCTTTGCTTATAGTTCTGGAGCTTTGGTTTCTTCAGCTACAAGGTGGGGATAGTCATAGCCCCTAACTCACAGAGCTGACGTGAAAAATAGGAGTGAACATAGGTACAGCACTTGGGAAATGCCCACTGGCTGTTATGAGTTACAAGAAAATTGAAGCTCAGACCACAGAGGACGTGGCCAAGTAGCACCGACAGGAAGTGGAAGGGCCGGCATCGGTGTCCTGGGCAGTTGGGCTCTAGAGGACTCTCTCAGCCGGCGCGCCACACTGTGGGGAAGTGTTTACTTCACGTCAATAGCTGCTCACCGAGGGTGCTGGACTCTAACCCCTTGGAGGTCGGGGACCAGGTCTTATTTACGTTAGTGCCCTGAAAACCCAGTGCAGAGTCGGGCACACAAGAGATGACACACGGTGACTCAGGAGGTGTCAGGCTCAGGGAGGTATCACGGGATGCGCAGAGGAAGACAATTGTCGGTCTAGAAGGAGTTCCAGCTGTGGGCCGACTCACCTGGCCCGAGCCCAAGCGCGCCCGAGGGAGTAAAATACCACATGACCACAGGTTGTGTGACTTGTCACATATAAAGAAACGCCTGAATCGAAACAAGATTGTGCCGGAGTTCTCAGAGACCGTCCCTTTCCGCAAGAGGTTAGGGTGATTGCTTGCCCTTCTCTTCTTCACTTTAACGTCGATACAAAAGTCCTTCCAACTTATTTTTGTTCATGTTAATGGCCTAGAACTTGGAAAAGGATAAGAGACTTCTGCCAAAGGGCTGCGTGAAGGGCGTTTCTCAGGAGAAACTGGCGCGGGCAGACTCACGGGTTGCAGAGCGAGCTTCGCCTCTGAACAACGACAGGACTTCGGAAAACCCCTCGGCACTCCTCTGTTGAAGGAGAGGGCTGCATCAGGTTTTCTTCCCAATGCCTTCCTACCTAAACTTTCTAGAATTATTTGACAGACGGGCTTCAACGATTATCTGTGAAAATGGCCAAGAGGACTTTGAAAACGATGTTTGACTCCAGGTGTTGAGAAATCAGAAAGCTAAGCTCGCAGTTCTCAACTACAAAACCACCTTCAGGGTTTTCCCGTGAATTCAGATCTTCTAGGTATTGTTGAATGAAAGCACTTTTGTTCTTATGGTTTTCTGGTTCTAAAAAACTCCTTCTCTAGATCTGAGCCAAAAACAATCAGAACTTGAGTATTAGTCACATTAGTCGTTAGGGTTCTATTTCTAGTTTATCACGCTCCTTAGATCCTCTGTATTGCTAAAAAAAAATAAGTCCAAGAGCAGGGCTTGTTTTTCTTAAAGACAAATATCATTTTGTATTCACCACATAGCAAGCTTACTCAGTAACAACCCCTAGTGGATTTCCCAAGACATTTTTGTCCGTGGTAGATAGACTAAAGCGCATAAAATAGGGCAACGTAAGAATTCAGTGCTCCAGATTCTTACTGCACAAGACACCCGTGACAGCTTCATTTACGCTGTGTTTGGATGAGACGGTAATTTCCCACATTTTGCAGCAGATTTTTAAAAAATTTTTGATACTATGTTATCAGTGGTACGTAAATGCCAGATGTGCCTGAAAATGTCCTTACAATCTTGATTCTTTGGATCATTAAACCTAGCTTCCATTGATGCATTCAACTCTAACAATAGCCCCACTTGTTGGAAATCTAATACACATTCGATGGTGTGCGAGGTACTTGCACTTCCATTTGCTCCCAGCAACACCACAACGTGAGAACTGTTACTCCCATCTTGCAACTGGGGACGCTGGGCTTCCAGTGACCGGCAAGTTCTTCAGGCCGGAAACAGCTGTCAGGAGACGGTGCTGGGATGCTTTCCTAGACTGCATGACTCTGAACCTTTGCTCTTCCCCATGCTGTGTTCTAGGATTTAGGATTACCTGTTAGGGTCAGGGACACAGACAGTAAGTGACAAGGTGATCTCCTATGGAACACCTTGAACAGTTTGGGAGCTGACAAGTAAACATGCTTGAAATGTGAAATAAACAGTGGGTGGTTATGTACAATGGAGAATCAGAAAAAATGTAATTCTGAGAAAGCTGGCATGCTGGGAGCTACAGTGGTCCATGAGGGCCCCACAGGGGAGGAACAGGCTACTCCCTGACCTCATGTAGGATCTAGACCAGAAACCAGAGCGGGAGTTATGTGGAGGAGGTGAAATCAGTCTGGTAAGCAAACACATTTGCGGAGATCCAGGAAGTTTGAGTAGTGGTCAAGGGTCACACATTAGCAGCCTGAGGGCTGACTAGGACTCTGAGATGCTGTTGTCGTGACCAACACGGTGTACGCGCAACTCTTCAGCTCTGGGTCTCTCCAAGCGGGATGAAGGCCTTGTTCTTTGCCAGAGGTCCCTTTCTTCTGTACGTCTGGTCAACGTACCCATCTACCTGCTGTCCACCGAGCCAACTTCAACAGTCCCTAACCTGCCCTGGTCCGGAGCACATTCAATTCCGTGGCCTCCAGCATAGACTGCTGTGGCACATCTGTGTTGGTAGACTTGGACCCCAACTGACAATAGTACGGCAAGATCGTTTGGCCTAACTTCCAGGAGATCTAAGAGTCATAGAAGTAATAAAAATAATAATCCTTGTATTTGCTTACTAAATCTCCTCAGGAAGGACCTGGTGAGAGTCGTACATGCATTTTTTTTTTCTTATTTGAACCTCCAAATCCCTCTGTGTGTGTGTGTGTGTGTGTGTGTGTGTGTGTGTGTGTGTGTAACAGAAAGCCCTAATTTATACAAATACATCTCGGCCTTTGGGAAATGATTTGGAGAATGGGAAAGGTAATGCGAAGCGCACACAAAAATATTACGAATCAGTCATTTCTCTGGTAGTTCAGCCCGTAACACTGGGCATATCTGAAATAACAGATTTAACACATGCTCATCGAGTGTATTTTAAAATTTAGCACTGACGACATGAGTGTTGCCAGCGAAGCCCCATTTTTCTGCGGGCCACGGGATGAATGCCCACCGCCTCCATGAGTGCAAGCGCCGCTGCGTGGGAACCAGAGACGATTTTTGTTTCCGCTTCAGTCCCCCCGCAACCACTGACCATTGTGCTGTCTCCATGGTTTTAGGCTTCCCAGAATGTCATAGAGTCGGAGTCAGACACGATGCAACCCTCTCAGATTGTCTTGCCTCACTCAGTAATACGCATTTTTGGATACTCCATGTCTTTTTGTGAGTGCTTCGCGCGTTTTCTGTGGAGAGAGTCTCCATTGTGCGGCTGGGCCGTCATGCTTAGCCATTCGCCTATGGACACACCTCCCTTGCCTCTAGTTTCCAGCGTTATGAATAAAGCTCCTCCACACGTTTGTCTACAGGTTTTGTGTGGACATAACTCTTTAACTCAATTGGTTGGACATGAGCGCGATTACCAGGTCAGACGACAAATCTATCTGAGCTTCCTGAGAAATGGCGGGGCTCCCTTCCACGCGGCCTGCAGCCCTGCATTCCCAGCGGCGACACAGCAGCGTTCCTGCCGCACCCCACCGTGTGTCCACATTCTGGGGCTGAGCGGTCCCTTCCGCGTGGCGTGCTGGCTCATCGCTCTTTTAATGTGCGTCTCCCTGGTGACGGCTTGTGCTCCTGTTCTCCCCTGCGCTTCTCTGTCACCCGCACACCTGTTCCTTTGAACTGAGTTCTCTGTCTGCTTATTGTTGTTTTCCCTCTTTGTATATTTTAGATACAGATCCTTTCATAGATTAGTTTTGCAAATATTTTTTTCCCATTACATGGCTTGTCTTTTCATTCTCTTAACAGAAGCTTTCAATTTAAATTTTATATTTAGGTTAGTCATAAAATGTTAAACTTTGGAAAAGATTCCAGTATTCAAACTCTGAACTATAAAACTTGAATTTTCTTTTTTAAAAAGATTTTATTTATTTATTTGACAGAGCGAGATCAAGAGAGGAAACACAGTCGGGGAGGGGAGAGGGAGAAGCAGGCTCCCCTCCCAGCAGGGAGCCCGATGTGGGGCTCGATGTCAGGACCCCAGGATCATGACCCAAGCTGAAGGCAGATGCTTAACAACTGAGTCACCCGGGCGCCCTAGAACTTGAATTTTTTTCTAAATTGAGTGCAGTTTTATTCAGAATTATGTATTTTCCACTTATTTACCAAGAACTATAGGAAATGTCATTTGGGCATCTTTACAGAGTGGGAGACGTGACATCCACACCTGTGGATTAGGTGCTACCACAAATGTCATGTGGATTTTTCTTTCCCTTCTAAACGGAGGTCACTGAAATGTGGCTGGAGCCTAACCCCGTTCTCATCTACGGTGGTCCTGGTAGAATTCTCATTTGCTGTGTGCCCCTCGGGGCTCCTGAGGCAGATCAGGAGGGGAGAGACACTGCCAGTCAAGGCAAGTCTAACTGCTGGGTTCGTTTCCGAGGGTGGCGTTGAAGCGGGCGCTGGCAGGCATCTGTGCACCCACAAAACGCCTGTGTGACTTTTCTACACAGTCAGGGTTTGGGGACCCACATGCTCCTGCAAGAAAAAAGTCATTGTCTATGTTCCTGAGAAGTCAGATATTCAACTGCATTATTAAGCATCCATTCCAGTGTGGAAATGTTTTGAAATCAGACTTACACCTTGGAACTTAGCATTTAATTCGTTGATACGTAGCTGTTTCCAAATTTTAATTACAATGTTCAAAACCACTAGTTGTGTTTTTTGGGAATGTTACATTAAAAATGATTAGACATTGTTTTGAAATTGGTGAAAAAATAGAAAGCAGAAATTCATCTTTCCTGTGGGGCACGCCTCCAAGTCTGTGAGGAAACGGGCCTCCAAATTTTCTCTGCACTTGAAAAAAAAAATGTTTAATGTCCTTGCAAAAGTCAAACTGATTCGCTTCTTTCACTAGTCAAAGGCTGTAACTAATCTCTCCCAGAGCAGCCTTGTGAGGATCAGCTGCCCCACCTCCACGAAGCCGATCTGGTAAAGATTCTGGAAGGCCAAAGGGGTCAGGAGGAATGTCAGATTTATTGGGCAGAGGGGTTTCTTTTCACTAAAATCCCATGAAGTAGTAAATTACGTACCATTCCCACTTTAATTTTAAAATAACTTGTTTTTTCTCTGCTCCAACATGGATCCCACAGCCACGAGTGCTGGGCGGCAAGAACTCTGCGGAACGCAAGACAAAAGGACAAAACGGCGCGCGAGTACCATGAGGCAGAACGACTCCTGCAGGCGCGAGAACCAGAGCAGACGCAGCAGAGTCGGGGCAGCAGGAGCGAGGACCGGCAGCGCGAGGCTCGGGGCCGCAGAGACGTGACTCTTCTGAGAAGCTCCTGTCCTCCCTGCCTCGTCCCCGGAGCTCGTGGTGCCCCCAAGGGCGCAGTGGGAAGACGGTCGTGAAGCTGCGGAGGCGAGGAGGGGCCTCGGTTCCGGGAGCGGCACAGGCTGCTGCGGCCGGGGGACCCTGCGCGTCTCAAGGGGGGCGTCCCTGCTGTCCAGCCTGAGGGTGGTGTGCTGTGGCGCTTTGTCCAAGGTATGACTCTGTGAATGACGAACGTGGCTTTACAGCCGCGAATTCACATCGCATCCTGGGCAAATGCTTATTGTAAATTAAAATGCATTTTCAACTTCTATGCGCATCTGCTAATTTGGCGGGTGTTTGGTTCCCTCAGAATCATTTCAGCCAATTCGGTTAATCAGACACGCGTCCGCACTTGAAGCCGGCACTGCCGCACCGCCCGGCGCGCACCCAGCCATTTGGGTTTGTCGCATTGTCAGAAAGTGACGTTTCCCGGAGATGCCACGTCGCCAAAATAAGTTGTTCGGGTTTGCTTTCTTAGCGCTCCTGTTTCCCTTCTACCTCGGCTCTCTAACTGTTGGCGTTTCCCGAGGGTCTGATGACAGAAGTGCGCTGTGCGGTCATGGAGCAGCGCGGACGTGGCGACTCAGAACACGAAGTAGCAGCCGCTGACGGACAGACCACCACCTGGCGGCGTAGCAAGGGACAGGAGACAACAGCCAGGAAGGCTGCAGAGAGGGTCCTGCCAGCCTGCTGTGGGTCACCCAAGGGCCAGTGTTCTGCTGGAGACCGGGAAGAGGAAACCTGTGAACCGGAGTTTCCCACATCTTGGTATGTGGAAGCTTCTGCTACGGAGCTTCGTTTATATTTTGAAAAGAAACATAATCGTTGCGCATTTAAACATCGTAGAACGGTTAGTGGTCGTCGTCCAGACGTTCAGGTTAGTGGTTGTCGTCTGGATGTTCTTGAGTCTGAGGTCCTGAACTTCACGCCGGTGGACTCGCGTTTTTCAGAGCCACTAGAGAGACGTCACAATAAGTGCAGAGCAGCTGTTGTACAATGTGTTGTGACCTCAGAAATACAATATGAGTAACAATGCCCGGCATGGAGAGAATCAAGTGCTGAAACCCTGTTAGGCAGAGTTTAAAGAGAAACTGTGTAGGTCGTGAAGCTCCTTGAAGTTCTCTTGAAACATCGGGAAGCCACAGGCTCAGACAATGTCAGAGGCGTGTAACCCTCTCACGTGTCCCTAACCTTAGCGGGCAGTTTACCTTTCCCTGGGGTGTTTGAATGGAATGGAGGCCGGTGTGTTCACAGAAGAGGGGTCGGTCCTCCTGGGAACCTCGGGCAGGTCCCTTAGGCGCTGGGACGTGGCCACCAGGGGGCCCTCTGCCGCTGCCGGGGAAGGACCCAGGCAGGCTCGGCCTGTCCTTGAGAAGCCCCAGGACGTGGGCCACGGGGCCCTCTCCGACCCTCTCCGACCCGCCGCCCCGCCACCCCGCACTAAAGGGAGAGAGAAAGAAATGCGGGGTTAGCACGGTGAGAGCAGGCATCTGCCCCCAGCCGGCCAAGCAAAGAAATCCACGCAGAAGGACGGATGCCACATCGTAGGAGAGAAGGACATTAACCTGTGGAACAGAAATCCAGGGTCTGGTCTCAGTGTAGCCGCTGAAGAACACTCCTGAAGCTTGGTTTCCGGCTCTGAGGAGGGCAGCCGTGGGCGCCACCCTCCCCGAGGTCTTCAGCAACAAAGCCGCGTAACTTCCCGGCCGGCGCGACAGAACGAGAAGCGACACAGTGAGTCACCTGGTTATTCTTGTGTCCCAAATCTTCTAGAAAACCAAGAAAGATAACAGAATTCCCAAATAATTTTTTTTTCAAAATACAATATCTGCATTCTTACAGAGAAGAAGAGTCCATTTTGTCTCAAAGCTTTGGTGGCACCACAAGGATGGTCCTAGAGCTTAGTGGTTTCTTCAAAGAAAACCTTATATCTAAATTTAATCTGCACTTTCTGAATGTGAATAACACCACACACACCTGTGTAATAGATTTAAAACAAAGCAGAGGCTAAATAAGCAATTATTCTCCTATCATTACTTTCAGGAAACTCAGGACAAATACTCAGTAGCGCAACTTTTGGGGACGTTCATATTGTCCCAAAAAGTTGAGCTACTGAGTATTTTTAAACGCTTTCCCCACGCCTAGAAGAAAAGGCCTTCCAAGTTGATGATGACAGACCAAGGGAAGCCTGGGTGGCTCAGTCAGTCAAGTGTTCGACTCCTGGTCTCAGCTCAGGGCATGATCTCAGGGCTGTGAGACGGAGCCCGCCTCTCTGCTGAGGCCCTCTTCCTCGTCCCTCCCCCAACTCGCGCTCTTATGCTCTCCCTCGAATAAATGAGATACATCTCTTATATTTATTTTTAAAAAAAGAGTTTATTCATCTATTTGACAGACAGAGATCACAAGCAGGCAGAGAGGCAGGCAGAGAGAGAGGGGGAAGCAGGCTCGCCGCGGAGCAGAGAGCCCGATGCGGGGCTCGATCCCAGGACCCTGAGATCATGATCTGGGCCGAAGGCAGAGGCTTTATCCCACTGAGCCACCCAGGCGCCCAATAAATCTTTTTTAAAAAATGAAACAGCATTAGACCAAACATTCACACGTGTTGTCCTTCCTTCCGCAGAAACCACAGCACAACGGGCAAAGGGAGCCACGGGCTTGGAGCATAGAAGCCTGTGGAAACGAGGCCCTGATCGCTGGGCCTGAGGCTGCGGGCCACGGGCCTGGAGGGGCATGCGGACAACTACCTGGAAATGGAGGGACCGATTCAAATCTGGACTCAGTGGGGCCCCTCGTTAGCCCACATCAGCCCTCTCTGCCGGTAGCATGTAGGACACCAGCCAGCAGGCAGCTGCCTTCCAGCGAGAAGAAGAAGAACTTTTCTCCCCAAGAAAGGACACTGACTAGACCAAAGACCTCACTTCCTGATGTTCAGGAAATATCCAGAGTAACAGTCTACTCCCTGCCAAATTACCCCAGAGAAAGGCCCTGAGCTGCTCTCACTGATGGTAGCATAGACCGTGCCCACCTGAGTAATGGGGTACTGTAAAATGCGAACAGAAAGTAAAGGATCACCAGACATTCGGGGAAACCGCCTGCAGGGAACAGGACGTGAGCGCATACCCGCAGGTGCGTGTCCTCCGGAAACCGGCCCTCGATGCCGGCAGCGCTCCTTGTGCAGCCCGTCCGGCCTGTTCGGGGCTTCAGCCCCGCACATACATCGCGCTGCCGTGTTTTCACTGGCAGGATAAAACATGTGAAATTGCCAGTCTCACAGCTAAAAAGAGTCTAACATTGCCCGTTTCCCGTGTTTGACAACTTAAAAGAAATAGAAGGATGGAATTAACTCGGGTCTGGGTCAGCAACCAAGGAAGAAACAGGACTGGAGGGTTTTAAAATCATCGAAGAATAACAAGATCTGAGCTTAAAGTTTACAGAACAGGCTGACGCACAGTGTCTTGTTTGACCTTTCAGCGACTCTGCAATCATGATTATTATGAATATATGCAAAAATCTACATGTAAGTCAGTCTCGAGCAATGCAAGACTGACTCAGTGCAGCTGCCGCTAGCCCGCAGCTCTGCCCCAGCGAGTGACTGGTGGGGGCGGGGCCAGAGCTCCAGGTGCCTGACTCGTTGCCCTGAAGTGATGGGGAGAGATGGGAACTCGGGGCACCGGGAGACAGAGGCGGCCGGAAGGGTGGAGGACAATATTGAAACGGGGAGAATCGAGCCCGAAACCCAGGAGTTCTTGTCGCGGAGCCAGAAGTCGCACGGATCCCTGTAATCACAGAGCCTGGTGCTGGCAGCGACTCTCCAACGCTCAGGGGGAAAACATTCATGACACTGATTCCAGGAAGGATCAACTTGAGATATTCCAGATGCGAAGCAATTAAACCCTCACTTGGAAAGAATGACCCACATAACTGCAAAATGTCCATGTTAAGACATCAAAATCCATATGCCCACAGCAAATACAGCAAAGAAAAGACTCGTCAGCTTTCTGGAGACCAAATCAACGAATGTGGGAAACATACATGCACACACCAGCACATACACACCCGCACACCTGGGCAGCGTGCACACACTAACACACACACACCAGCATATACACACCCGCACACCTGGGCAGCGTGCACACACTCACACACACACACCAGCACATACACACCCGCACACCTGGGCAGCGTGCACACACTCTCACGCACACACAGGCACATACACACATGCACACCTGGGCAGCGTGCACACACTCACACACACAGGCACATACACACCCACACAGCTGGGCAGGTGTGCACACACACACACAGAGGCACATACACACCCGCACACCTGGGCAGGCATGCATACACTCACACACACAGGCACATACACACCCACACAGCTGGGCAGGTGTGCACACACACACACAGAGGCACATACACACCTGCACACCTGGCAGGTGTGCACACACTCACACACACACACAGGCACATACACACCCGCACACCTGGGCAGCTGTGTGAGCACAGATGTGCATATGCTCCTGTAAATACACACGTATGCACACATACATGCACACGTGTGCACACACCCATCATGAGCCATGAAAAATGGGTCAAACAAGGCACTTAGGCAGCTGGGGGTGTGTCTTTGGCAGGAGGATTGTTGTATCCCTGTCCTCCTGTTCTCCTTGTCTAGAAATGAATCCTGTTCACACACTGAGACCTGAGCTTCCTGAATCCGAATCAGCTCCCTTTGGAGCCAAGGGACACCCGTGTGACTCACGAGACCTGACTCCATGTTCTCTGCCGCGTGCAGCCTCTAGGGCAGGCAGAGAACATAAATGTAGTCAGTGGGCGGATGGAGACGGTGCCTGGGAAGTCACTTCCAGCGCGTCCCAGGACCAACTGTTTTCAAATGTTCACACAGAGAAGAGAGCACAGTCTGCAAACCGAGACCGAGCGGGGCGAACTCCCCTGTGGCTCAAAGCAGTGGAAGGCGGACGTCTGCAAGAAAGCCCAAGACATGGCTGAGCCGCATTCCACTGTACACGTGGACCATGTCTTCTTCATTCCTCAGCCGTCAGAAGGATGCAACCCACCGTCTGCATCAACACGGACGGGACTGGAGGAGATGATGCTGAGTGAAATCCGCCAAGCAGAGAGAGTCAGTTATCATACGGTTTCACTTCTTGTGGAGTAACACGGAGGACATGGGCAGATGGAGAGGAGAAGTGAAGGTGGGGCAGGAATCAGACGGGGAGACGAGCCATGACAGACTGTGGACTCCGGGAAACAGGGTTGCAGAGAGGAGGGTGGGGGATGGGAGAGCCCGGTGATGGGTTCTAAGGAGGGCACTGGGTGCTGCCTGCAAACAATGAATCGTGGAACACGAGCTCAAACACGAATGACGTACTGCATGGCGACTAACAGATCACAGTAAAATACAAGACCCAGACACGAAGCGCAACCACCTTGATGCCGGTCCATGAGGGTTGCAGGAAGTCCGTGTTCCCTCCCCACCTATAGACCTCCAGCTCTGCTGCAGAAAGCATCGGGCTCTGGCTGGGCTGTGGGAACCAGCACCTGCCTTGTCTCCGCCCCCCCGAGCAGGTGGCAGGGCTCCGTGCTCCTTGCGCCCGGCACCTGGGGCGACCAGAATGTCCGTGAGGACGCTCGTCCCTCCTCTGGGGAGAGGGACTCCCAGCCCACAGTAGGTCGAGTCCAGGCCCTTCGAGGTCACAGGCAGCTCTCTTCTGTGCATCGCTGGGAAGGCACACGGCAGAATGGTCACGGAAGCTGTGCTCTGACACCCAACTTCCGCTACTCGGTTCATATTTTTCATCCCAAGTGAATGAAACATCTTTGATCTTTCAAATGATCTGTTTGGAAATGTAAAAACAAAACAAGTTGAAACTCTGAATCCCAAGAAAACAACATTCAGTATTAGCAGACAGCTCTTAACGACCTAGGGCAACACTCTCAGGCACCTGACTCCCCTCCTTGCAGAATAAAGGATGGCCGGACGGCTCTCAGCCGCACCTATTCTAAACTTCGCAAACGTCAGCAAGTCCTCAGGCTGCTTATTTCTCCTTTTGGAAAAAAAGGCAGTGCCATTTGCTGTGTTCTAGGTCCTGCGAAGATGGATCCAAGCAGAGGTCGTAGAGCACACAAACTGAAACGTGCAGTCTTGGGAAAGAGGGTTGATTATTTTTAGACATCATAAGCTTGGTTTTATTGACACCTTTTATTAAACAGACCTTCCTTGCCAAACACCGCAAGACCAGCGCTGTGGAGGTCCCCCTGGGCGGACGCTGTCGGAGACGCGGGTTGGTGACTCGGGGAGGAAGCCTCAGCGCAGAGCAGCTGCCCCGAGAGCCTGTAAGTTCACAGGGTGCCGTTCTTTCTTTCAGAAATCTGTTTGCATTTTAAAGATTGTTGTTACATTTTCTTATGTAAGCTTTATGCACTGTAAGGTCCTAATTAAAGATTTTTAAATGTTGAGTAAAATGCTCATCAGTCTAGTTTGTAATATATATAATAAACCTGTCATGTAATTTAATTTTTTAAACAAGCTTCTTATACAAATTGCCCATGGAACTTTTATTTAGAATTTAAGGTCATTTGAGGCTTAAGGTAATATAAACAAAATTCTCAAAACTGCTAAGGTCCTTTTTGGGGCTGCATTGCTATACACCATAATCAAGCCAGGTTTGGTCAGCTATTGGAAAAACAAATCTTTCTTGGTCTGGGAGCTCGAATGCCTCCGGCTGTGCCAGATGAAGTTTTCATTACTGAGTCATAAATTCCTAAATGCAGTGCATTCTAGAAAAACAGACACACCTTTAACATCAACATTTTCATCTGACAAAGGCTTCAGATATTTTTCTCACTATAAAAGTTACAAAAAGGTGACCTTGATTCCTGGAAGGAACTTGCGGAGGACCTGGGCTCATGGAACCGGTGAGACACAGCGTGTGGGTCAGGAAGCCTCTGGACCTGAGCAGAAAGAACCCAGAGCCCCGTCCCACCTGCACTAGGCTCCAGAACACGGGCATACTTTTCCAAACTTCGGTTTCCTTCCAGTTAACAGAAAATCACAATATTAACCTGTTAGGGCCAATGTGTGGATTAAATGTGCTGCCCGGTGAGGTGCCTGGAATGAGGTGTGGCCCAGAAAGAGGAATCAGGACACGGATTCATCCCGTACCAGGCGCTGGGTGAGGAAGGGCCGAAGGTACCAGAACTTCAGGGAGCTGCCCTTAACTCCCTCCTGCGGTGTCCCCGAGGTGCGTGAGGAGAGGGGCTACGATAGGAGCAAGCAGGACTCGGATGCGGCAGGGCCCGGCGTGCCATACCCATGGCCGAATTCACTCTCCTGGATCCCGTCTTCCACGGTCACCTGCGCACAACAGCAGCCCCGAGTCCACTCCGTGTAGACAAACCCTGGTTTCCTGCGTTAACCCAAGAGCCACCTAAGCGCAGGCCGCCTTCACCCATCCCCCAAGTGCTTCTAGAGTAGGAGGGTGAATGGAGCGAATTAGCAGACGCGACACGACGTGACGTGGACCTATGAACCGTCTCAGAGGCTTCAAGGCTCTGCCGTGGGAGTCCCCAGTGGGCCTCGGCGCGTCACACGCTCCGTGGGGACACCACCCGCCGCGCCCCCGTGGCTCCGGGCGCACGGTCACCGCTCCGCCAACGAGCTCGTCCCTCTGCGGCCGGCGGAGAAAGCGACCCACGGGTCGACCCGAGCGCGAGGTGAAGGGGCGGCGGGGGCCTCCGTGGTTAGCTCGGTGGCTCCCAGGGCTGGGGAGCAGGCAAACAAACACAGCGGCAGAGCTTTCAGAACGCGCACGATCTCCTGTGTCCGGAAAGCCGCTGTTCCTGCCTGGGGGGGCCGCGCACGATGGAAGTTGGCGCTCCAGGTTAGGTTAATCTGAGAACCCGGTCTCTACTGTCCACAAAGGGTTGATGTGAGAACCGGGTCTCTGTTGTCAATACCTGAAGGTACCTTAGTTCTCATTTCGCTGGTTTCTGTAATGTAAAGCACAGGAGATGGAGCCGCCCGGGCGGGGAGTGGCCTCAGCCCCGGCGCGGGGTCTCCTGCGCGCGGACAGCCTGGGACCGGCCGCGCCGCGCTGCCTCCGCCGACGCCGCCTCCGGGGCCTGAGCCAGCGACCAGACCTGCGGCGGTGAACGGCACGGGCCCCGGCGAGGGCGAGCTCGTTCCAAGCCGCGGCCGCGGAGAGGCTCCGGCCGCCTCTTGCCGTCGATCCTCGCGCCTCTGCAGGGAGCTGCCCTCGGAGAGGCCGGTGCGGCCGCGGCCCGGCAGCCCGCGTGGAGGCGACAGCCTCGGGGTCCGGGTGAGAGCCGCGGGGACCCCGTGCGGACCGCAGGACGACGCGGCTCCGGGCCAACCCGCGGCTCCGGCTCCCGGGCCTGGAGCGCAGAAACCCACCGGGCCTGGGGCTGGTTCACTCTCGGCGCGACGTGACCTTCCCGCCTCCGGCCCGGGGCTCGGCACGAGACACCCGGACTGTCTAGAGACGCGGCGACCCCGGCCTCCAGCGTCCTCCGCCGGGGCCCCGAAGCGCCCGCGTGCGGACGGACCGACCCGGGACAGGAGCCGCGGGGGCGAGGGGCGGCCTGTGGGCGGGGGTCCCCGAGCGGCCTGAGACCTGCCGACGGCGCAGTGCGAAATCACCATCAGGCTCGGTAGAAAATCAGTTTAAGAAGGCGCTGGTTAAAATTTATAAAAGTGACTACTAACAAAGTTGTATGAATAAACAAATATATAAAGACCATAAAATTCACAAGAAAACCAACATTTCGTTACTATGTGAGGTGACAATAACTAGACACTTCAAAGATCATCTCACACCGTTTACTAATATCACGTCATTAATTTGTCCCCCTGAAACTAATACACTCTATGCCAACTACACCTCAATAAAAATATCTTAATTAAAGTTTTTAAAAGAAATCACATGAAAAACTGAGCTTTTATTTTTTTCTTGTCCAAACACCAATTTTATTATATCTCACAAGCTTTATAAATTACATTTTATTAACATTAATTACTGTTTTTAAAAGTTTTCATTTTAATTTTTCTTTATCTCATTCGTTAATTAGCATCATATATTATTTTTTTGATTTTAATTTTCTTTTTTATAAAGATTTTACTTTTTAAAAAAAATTTTTAAATTTCTTTTCAGCATAACAGTATTCATTGTTATTGCACCACACCCAGGGCTCCATGCAATCCGTGCCCTCTATAATACCCACCACCTGGTTCCCCCAACCTCCCACCCCCCCTTCAAAACCCTCAGATTGTTTTTCAGAGTCCATAGTCTCTCATGGTTCACCTCCCCTTCCAATTTCCCCCAACTCCCTTCTCCTCTCCATCTCCCCATGTCCTCCATGCTATTTGTTATGCTCCACAAATAAGTGAAACCATATGATTAAAAAAAAAAGACAAAAAAAAGACAGTCTCTTCAATAAATGGTGCTGGGAAAACTGGGCAGCTCTATGTAGAAGAATGAAACTCGACCATTCTCTTACACCGTACACAAAGATAAACTCAAAATGGATAAAAGACCTCAACGTGAGACAGGAATCCATCAGAATCCTAGAGGAGAACATGGGCAGTAATCTCTTCAATAGCCACAGTGACTTCTTTCAAGATATGCCTCCAAAGGCAAAGGAAACAAGAGCGAAAATTAACTTTTGGGACTTCAACAAAATCAAAAGCTTCTGCACAGCAAAGGAAACAGTCAAGAAAACAAAGAGGCAACCCACGGAATGGGAGAAGATATTTGCAAATGACAGTACAGACAAAAGGTTGATAACCGGGATCTATAATGAACTCCTCAAACTCAACACACACAAAACAGACAATCATATGAAAAAATGGGCAGAAGATATGAACAGACACTTCTCCAATGAAGACATACAAATGGCTATCAGACACATGAAAAAATGTTCATCATCACTAGCCATCAGGGAGATTCAAATTAAAACCACATTGAGAGACCACCTCACACCAGTTAGAATGGCCAAAATTAACAAGACAGGAAACAACATGTGTTGGAGGGGATGTGGAGAAAGGGGAACCCTCTTCCACTGTTGGTGGGAATGCAGGTTGGTGCAGCCTCTTTGGAGAACAGTGTGTAGATTCCTCAAGAAATTAAAAATAGAGCTTCCCTATGACCCAGCAACTGCACTCCTGGGTATTTACCCCAAAGATACAGATGTCGTGAAAAGAAGGGCCATCCGTACCCCAACGTTCCTAGCAGAAATGGCCACAGTTGCCAAACTATGGAAAGAACCAAGATGCCCTTCAACAGACGAATGGATAAGGAAGATGTGGTCCATATACACTATGGAGCTTTTATTTTTTGATTAGATATGAGCATGTTAGAGCATGTGGAAGCTCTGGCCAGTGGATCAAAGGGAACAGGATTTTGAAAACACTGCACCATCCTCTCTCCGTACTGATAATAGCTACTAGGAAAACAACCTGCGGGCGCCTGGGTGGCTCAGTGGGTTAAAGTCTCTGCCTTTGGCTCTGGTCATGGTCCCAGGGTCCTGGGATTGAGCCCCACATCGGGCTCTCTGCTCTGTGGGGAACCTGCTTCCTCCTCTCTCTCTCTCTGCCTACTTGTGATCTCTCTATGTCAGGTAAATAAATAAAGTCTTAAAAAAAAAAAAACCAAAAAACTTGGGGTAAAGTATGGATTTAATTAGCTAAAGTGGACACCAGGGGAAAATTTAAAGAGAGTTTTGTTGTTATTTTTAAAGAACATGCATTTGTGCCAGAATTCAAGAGCGATTACATAGAAAGTTTATTTTTCTAAGAATATTTATAAAAGGTCTGGAGAGATGTTTTATTTTTATAGACTATGGTACACATGTCAAACATAATTGAAATAATACTAAGTTAGTTGTTTTCCACACAAATCGTTATCTCCCTGTTGGCTTAAAACCACTTGCTGATAAGATTTTTTAGGTAAAAACAAACTTTAAATTCCTCCACAACACCAGAATTTTCTCTCAGAGCCATTTGCACCCCATACTTTAAGCAATGGAGAATCTTTGGAATGAGAACCTTTGGCTGTCCTTGTTCTATGCTTCTCTCACGAGGTGTAAAGACCTTCGCTGCAGTGCACGACAGGGCTGGGGTGCATGACAGGGCTGGGGGGCGAAAGGCAGCCGCGATCTCCACCGCACTGGGCGAAACCCAGACGAGCGGTCCCAACGACACCAGCGTCCCCACAAGGACCACGGGACTCCCCCCCAGGGTGCTCTGTCCTCAGTCCCGAAGAGAGGCCGGTGTCCGCTTGTCACAGGGGCACCTGGCCAGTGCCGGGCTGTGCTGCTGTCCGGTACCCAACCCTGCGCAGAACAGCCTCCACTGCAAAGAGTTATCCAGGTCAGAATGTCAGCAGTGCTGAGGCTGAGAAACCCTGAATTAAATGAGAGATTTAATTAAATGATACATTTTTCTCTCTCTGATTTTTTTTTTCACTTGTGTATACTCCGTAATACCAGAAGACAGACTCTAGTCTTAGGCATCTCTTAAGGGAAGAGTTCTTTATTAACCTAACTATGTGGTAACTGTGTGATTTAAAAGCACATTTGCTTCAGCAGCAGCAACAACAAAACATATAATCTGGTTAAAAATGAGCAGAGGTGGGGGCGCCTGGGTGGCTCAGTGGGTTGGGCTGCTGCCTTTGGCTCAGGTCATGATCTCAGGGTCCTGGGATCAAGCCCCGCATTGGGCTCTCTGCTCAGCGAGGAGCCTGCTTCCTCCTCTCTCTCTGCCTGCCTCTCTGCCTACTTGTGATCTCTGTCTGTCAAATAAATAAATAAAATCTTTAAAAAAAAAAAAAAGAGCGGAGGACTTGGACAGACATTTTCGCAGAGAAATACGCAAATGGCCAGGCAGCACAGCCACGCGTCAGAGAAACCAGGTAAAAACCACAATGAGAGAACAGCCTTCACTCGCTCAGATCCTGATCAGGTCAGTAGAAAATATCAATGGCTGAAATCAGAATTAGAACCACTGGCCCTGCCGGTGGGATTGTGAATTCCGCGGCCACCGTGGAGACAGGACGGAGGCGCCTCAGATCACTACGGACAGAACGGCCGTACTACGGACAGAACAGCCGTACGGTCCAGCATCCCGCTCTGGGCAGCACCCAAAGGACTCAAGGCAGGATCCGCAGGACACGTCTGCAGGCCCCATCCTCACTGCAGCGCTGTTCCCAGTCGGCAAGAGGCGGAGACAGCCTCACGTGCGCGGACAGACGAACGGATGAAGAAAATGTGCGACGGAATATTGTTCAGCTTAAAACAAAACAAAACAAAGCAAAACAGGCTGTGACTCAGGCTGCCCCATGGATGAGCCTCAGGTCTTGCTCCAAGTGAAGTAGGGAAGAGGAAAGACGCTGCTGAGCCACTGCCACGAGGTGCGCAAAGTCTGCAGATCCCGGAGCAGAGAGGCGGCTGCCCGGGCTGGGGAGGGAAGGGGCGGGCGGAGTTCCAAGCGCCCCGAGTGCCAGTCGCCGGACGACAGAGGTTTACTTAACCCTCCTCAGCCATGGACTTAGAAATGTTAGGGTGGCAAATTGAGTGTCCTCTGACCCTCATAGCAATTAGAAGTGAAATTCAGAGTTTTAAAAAGTGCACGTGCCCATGCAGTCATAGACATGACCTCCCAGACCCAAGACGCTGGGGGCTGGGAGCGCAGCCAGCAGGGGCTGAGGGACGCCCACAGCTGCCCCACAGCTGCTTCTGTGGACGTGGCCACCTCCTGTTCTTCCAGATCACGGCCGGCTTTCCCCTCCTCTGTCTGCACCTGTTCCTTGCTTTCTTTATTTTTTAAGATTTCATGTATTTATTTGAGGGAGACTGAGAATGGGAGAAAGAGAGCATGAGAAGGGGCCGTCAGAGAGAGAAGCAGGCTCCCAGCCGAGCAGGGAGCCCGATGTGGGACTCGATCCCGGGACTCCAGGATCATGACCCAAGCTGAGGTCAGTTGCTTAACCAACGGAGCCCCCCAGGCGCCCACGTTTGCACCTGTTTCTGTCCAGCTGCCTCCACCCCTGCCACGCTCCAGCCGGCCACTCCTGCCAGAACTGACCAGAGTGAACGGTCCCGTGGGCACAGGAGGGCAGCCCACTCCACAAGGCTCTCCTGCAAGCAGGGTCACGGCTCTAAGGAGTGAACAAAGGGAAGACGGCACAGTTTTCTCGGCAAGAGAGCGAAGAAGGCAACGGGAAGCATCTACCGTCGGCTGGACACCCGCCCGCTGCAGGTGCTTCTTCCGAACCCGTGCAAGAACCTGGTGGCCTGAGCTGCCGCGGGCCTCGCCTGGGGCCACGGGGCTGCCGTCAACCAGCCTTCCTGTCCCACCTCTGTGCTTTCCCCATGTCGAGGGCCTCTAGCTGCTTGGATATCCTTAGCAGTTTCTCCATTTTAGCCAAATTGTCTCCTATTCAGACCAGGGGATGCCCTGGCTGTTGCGTCACCACTGCCCATCTGTTGGACAGGGATTCTTCAGGGGACCTCTGGGCTGTTTGCAGCTGGGGGATCGTGAGTAGAGCTGACGTAAGCATTCGTGTGCACGTTTTCTTCTTGGCCCTGGGATATACGACCTACTCTCAGAGGACACTCTCCATGTTCCCAGGTAGGTATCTAAGCGCGGATTGTTGGTCACTGTGCTGATGTGTCTGACCTTGCGGAACTGGGACAACGTAGACAAGTGGCTGCGCTGTGTGTTGTCAGCGGCCACGTGGACAGTGGACGGTGCTCGTCCTCACAGTGGACACCCAGCGCCTGCCCGGAGAAAGAGCCCCTGGAAGAGGTGCGTCTCCCTGACTGCTGGGACCCCAGGGCTTCGCACCGTGCCCCCGCTCTCCCACGGCCTCCGCATGTGGCCTTCACGCCCTGTTTCTCGGGAAAGCTTGGGTCTGGAGGATCCCCGGTTCCGGAAGATCAGCGGAGAACTTGACTTGCTTGACAGCCTCACGGGCCGGGCTGTCTGCCCCTCCCCACGGCCTTCCACTCTGTCGTCTGGAGAAGCGCCGCGCTGGGCATGGGACCCACACCAGCCTGGGCTGCCTCTGCGAAGGCGTCAGGTCCGCAGTCACGCCCACGGATGCCTGGACTCGCCTCCTCGCGGCCGCCTCCAAAAGCTCCTCTCAGGGCACCTTCCTTCACCCAGAGCCCAGGGTGACTATAAATAGGCCAAAGGCACAGCTCTGCTGCTCAGAGTCATAAACAGTCCTTCCTGGGACATTATTCCCTTCAGAAAACATCTGACTCCTACAGTTTTCTAGCTCTGGGGGAGGCACAGAAAGAGAGGGTTATTTTAGAAATTATTTTTAACCTTCCAATTTTACACAGTCTTGGCCCTTCTGTGGCCCAAGTGGACATTTTCCCATAACTAATAACATACCATGAGCCCGAGGAGAAGCTCGACAGAAAAACCACTAAGACTTAAAATGTATTTTCTCCTATGAGCTCACAACCTGTGCTTAATGAACAAGAGAATCAAGAGAAATGAGTTCTTAACGGGACCCTGTTTTGATGGGCTCTGGGCACGCAGCAGGGTCAGGAGATGGGAACCACAGCCTGGGACGCTCAGTAGGTTTCGGAGACGGGAATTGGGTGGGCAGGCCCTCGAGGGCCAGGAGCCCGGCTCTGGTCGCTTACGACAGTCTCCCAACTACTGGTCTTCGAAGGAGGAGGCCAGGACGGTGTAGACGCTGACGGCCGTGCCCGAGCAGGTTTACACGGGTGCTGCTGTATTTCCCTCCACTCCGATAGTCGCTCGCACTTCAGCCTGCTGGAGAGAGCGTGTGTAGAGCTTTAAAGAGCAACTAACGCAGAAACAGTAACATTAAAAAACCCTCGGATTCCTTCTTTTTCCTCAAATCCTCTCTACCCCAAATCATTTGTTCGTATCCCTTGTTCATACAGATGAATCCCGTTTACCTATTCGAGCCCTTGCCTGGAGCGAGTATCCGGGGACGGCGCTCCCTGCGCTCCGTCCTCCAAGCAACCCAGTGTCCTGCTACCGCGGCAGGGTGTCTGGGCTCTCGCACAAGGGTCGTAAGAGTGACTCTGCATGATCTCTCACGCTCACGTTCAAGTCGTATCATGATATTCCGTCTTGACTTGAGTCCTTTTAATCGTTCTCATTCTCCCTTTATTTTCTTGAGGTGCACGTCCCACATTTAACCAGCTGATGTCAGAGACGGACTTCAGTTCTTCCAGACTCATGCATGTTTAAGGGATTGAAGTGCCCTCATCCCCGGGGCAGAGGAACGCGGGGTTTCTCACCTCTCAACAGAGCCCTTCCCGGGCCCCTCCTCCCCTTCCCTGCGCCCTGAAGGCTAGCTTGTTTCCAGCCCCACACGTATCACCTAGAAGCTTCCGGCTGGCTCAGGATTGGCGCCCCTTGCCGTGGCCACCCCCAGCCACGCTGTCTGCCAGGCCGCTCCCCCGGGGCCTCCTCTGGCAGCCCAGGGAGGACTCGTCCCCAGACCGTCATGGACAGCTGCACTCCATTTCCCTAAAACTGCCTCCCAGTCTCCACAGCCACCGGCCTCTCTTCTCTCTCTCAGAGAGCTAGCTCTTTCTTTTTTGTGAGAATAGAAGTCAGACAGGACAGCCTTGGTCTTCTGAGCTCCAAACCTGCCAGTCTGTCAGCATTTGAACTCAGAGTTCGTCTTGCCTCCCAAGAGAGCCAGTGGCCTGGTCTGGGACAAGTCGCCCTTGTCTGGGCCTCCATTCCGGCAGTGTGCCCCCACCACCGGCATCGAACCCCTGCAGAAGGGCCTCCTGGTTCCCTGCCCCCTGCTCCTGCTTCCTGGCGCCACCTTCACAGCTGTGAGGTCTGTGAGACCCCCACCCTGCACCCAGCTCACCCCTGGAACGGCTGTTGGCAAGACCGTCCATGGCTTCCATGCCAGTGACCCAAGGACCTCTCCTCCGTCCCAGTGGCCGCTGGCCTCACTGTGGCTGCCTCTCGCTGTAACTACTTTTTCTTCCTCAGCTTTCCTTTCCTTGAATCTTCCTGGCTTTGCTGACCACTCACGTCCGCAGTCCTGCTCAGTTCGGCACAGACCTCTGCCCGGACCTGACCCTTCCTCTGTGCTTTACTTCTGGTAAATGCACGCGTCCTGACCTCGAGAGCCCCTCTGCTGATAGGCTCACTCTACGTTTCCACATGTTTAGCCATAAACTTTTTAATGTTTTGTTTGCTTTAATGTTTTTCTGGCATCTTTGTGTGTTCTGGGCTGGGGAGGGTTCCCTGGTCCACGGATACGCCATGTTTTCCGGAGCGAGCCCTCTCTCCACCGTTTGTTGCTCGTTGTGATGAAGGACTTTGTGTCATTCTCAACCAGTTTAGTCCAATGAAATGCAAGACGAATGCAATTGTTCTACATGCATCCCTGAGTCGGTGAGGAGAGGGTCCATGTGAAAAGCCTGTTTCATGAAGCAGGAGGACTTCATAGCAATAGGAAGGGCTTTCTGACCCCGACATCTTCAAACATCGCACGGTCCAACACACTGGGGCTCTTCCTGCCTGAGGAGGAATCAGCAGGCCAGGAAGAACGGGGTGGGCAGTGGACGAGCCTGATGGGCAGGAGGTCAGAGAATGTTGGTTGCAAGGTCAGCCGTTCCCCAGGGAAGCAGGAGGGGGCCTGTTCCTCATTCCAGTGCTCAAGAGAAGGCCAAAGGCCCTTTCTTAAGGGGGAATCTTAGCCGAGGTTTGGCTAACAAGGATTTTGTTCCAAATATCAGTGGAGACAGAGCAGTTCAGCTACGTCATTTATGGGACCAAGAATGGGAACTTGGAGGGTGTGTGTCTGGCCTTGTTACTGGTGACCAAGAGCCACTAAGGACATGGGGGAGGAGGCGGCTCTGTCTCGGAACGGGGGGGCTGCCTCACCTTTGCTCTTTTCCGGGAGCATGGGCGGTCGTAAAGGTTACTTCTCCAGCATCTACAGAAAGAACTGTTGTCCAGCGTAGACGTCATCCTGTGTCCGAGGTCTAACGTCCGCGCACTTCTCTGTGCTGAATTCTGTGGGTTTATCTCAGCTCTGTCTCATCGACCACAGAAGAATTAGCCCCTGGCACGACTGTAACTCTGCTGGGGGTGCCTGACCCCTGCCGGGTCAGCTGTGCACATGGCACAGGTGGGCGGACAGAGCGTCCTCTTCGGTGGAAAGAACACCGCTGCCCCGGGGCTGAACTGAAAATGGACCTCGTTCCGCAGAACACGAGAACCTCAGTGAGACCTCGATGACCCCAGGAAGCAGAAGTTAAGGGTTTTAATTACTTTGTTTCTGTAATGATGTGGTGTGTGTCTGTAGGCATATATCGCACACTTGATCTTTTTCTAGTAAACATGGGACAGCTTTTTGAAGTCCGAGGTTTAAGAAACCCTCCCAGGATTGCTGCAGACGAAGAGCCTGGTCCAAGTGGGCCCCACAGAAGCACCGGAGCCCCCCAGTCAGGCCCGGGCCAGGTGCTGCTGCTTTCAGAAGGGGGTCCGGCAAGGGTTCCTCCTTCAGTCCACCACACAAAACAAGGACACACAAGCAATCCCTGTGCTTCTCCGTGACTTCTATTGGGTAAAAGGCAGTTGCTTCTAATCATTTGAAATTAAGGGCGATCAGGGTGCCTGGGGGGCTTCGCCTGTGGCTCAGGTCAAGATCCCCGGTCTCCTGGAGAGCGCCGCGCGTCAGGCTCCCTTCTGCTTCTCCCTCTGCTGGTCTCCTTTCTCCCTCTTTCAAATAAATAAATAAAATCTCTAAAATAAAATAGAAAGTTATCCGTGGACACGTGCTGCGAGAAAGTTGTTCTCAGGTGTGAACTGAGGAGGGTGGTTTCCTGGTTAACTTTGTTTCAGCACTTTCGTAACATGAACCTGTCCACAGTGTGATACACTGACCTTGTTTCGAGGAACCACCAATGTGATTTCACAGGTAGGTCTCTTTTTCAGGATTTACGTTGCGATTATAATCCCCTTAGAGGTGCTGGGGAGACGTCCCAGCTAGTTTGGCAAAGCTCAGCCAGAACAAAGCAAGACCAAGTGATACCGTGCTTGTGTTCATTTTCGTCCTTCAGAAAAAATTAATTCTACGTGAATTCTTATCGTAGCTGTTACCATTACTAAGAAAATACGACATGCTTTACAATGTTGGACCAAAAAAGTCTCAATGCACAACCTCAGCACCCAACACACAAAACATTTCCAGCTCCAGTTTCTTTCCAGGTTCTGGGCAGGTGCACAGCTGCGGCCACAATGCACACAGGGCTGGGGGAGCTCGGTCTCTTCTGGACAGTATGCACTCGGCTGTGCTGGTATTTGACGGTCATGGTCACAGCGTTAATGGCTGAGTCACAGGTAGGTTTCTCCATGCTGATAAATAAAATGTCTGTGTGGCGGTGAGCAACACAACATTGTACCACAGTGGAAAACACAACCCGAAGCCTTAGGCATTTAGAGAGTTAAATGTGTGACATGCACGGCCACAGTAGCTTACGCTCGTGTACTTGACAGTTCACTAAATAGACCACAAGGAAATCCGTCCATCTCATTGCTGGATCCTTCTTGTCGAGTCGGCAACATGAGCTCCCCCTTGCCTGGGCCTTGCTGGGTCAGTGCACGGAAACAGAGATATTAGACTCGTTCTCTGTCATTCTCAGGGTCCCCTGCATTCCCACAGTTTAAAGTTTATTTTAAACTTTATCCTTTCCCACATTCTTTGGTTTTTCTTTTTTAGATAACATGCATGTAATTAGGAAAATAAATTCAGAGGAAGCAGGGACATGCACAGCACAACTGCCACGGGCTGCAAGGAGGGCTCCTGTCTGTGCTTACTCTGGGGGAATAAGCAGTATCATCATCGCTTTAGAATGTTAAGAAAATAAAAACCCAAAACACTGAGTACAGTTGAACCCGGCCAGCCTGTTTGGTCGTCTCTGAGTGGCTCAAACAGACCCCACAGGCCGTTAGGTCTTATTCAGCCTTAATTTCTCTGACGCTTTTTCTTGCAAGGGTGCAAGCAAGCTAAAGACTCACTTCAGTTCAGTTGAGCTTGTTGCTGACTAGACATGTGCCCTGACGAGAGGAGGACGGGGACAGCCCTGCCATCGGAGCCCAGTGTTGGGAGGGACACAGACAGGAGAAAGTTGTGGGACACGCTTGGCTTCCATGGGTCCAGGGCAGGAACGAGCCTGTCTTGCATGGGGTGGGGAAGACCTAAGCGAAGCCAGGCGAGTTTCACTTCCATTTCGTAGCATGGCCTCAGCAAGGGTGAGTCCGCCCAGTCCTGCTTCCGAGGCGGCCTGGCGCTGCTTTTCTGGGCCCTGGCAAGTGACGAGAATGCAAGCAGTTTCTGCTGTGCACCCGGCACAGAGCCTCGGGGTACTTCTCAGGAGCCCTCCACCGCCGCACAGGGCAGGACACTGGTCCCTTTCGTTCTCTGCCTGGAGTGGCGTCTGGAACGTAGCTGACAACAGACACTTGTCGATCAAATCAATGGATGATAGAACCGGCGTGTCACACAGTAGATTCTCATAGTAAAGTCTTATAGGAAGTGGTTTTAGTAGACAAGATGGTATAAAATCTGAACATGGGAACTACAAAACTTACCCAACACCCACTTATTTAAGGGCATTTCCTGCACCTCAGTTAGCCTCCTGAGCCCAGTGGGCACGACAGCACGGTTTATGTCCCTCCAGGGAGCTACTGCTGTGCGGTGGGAGACACGGCATGGAAGCTGGCGCAGAAAGAATGATGTGAGCTAGAGGGAAGCTAAGTTGGAGTGAGGACCTCCAGGCACGGAGCTCATGGCCCATCCTCGGTAAATGTGTGACAGAAACTCCAGTCAGAACACTCGGCACAGGGATTCCTGAGTTTACAACCCTGGGTGGTGCTCCGCGGGCTCCTACAGCTTGCTCAGGGACGCAGGCAGGTCTGTCAGTGACCGTGTGGGATGGCGGCAGAAGCCAAGCAGAGCACTGTCTCCACTCGTGCCTGGAACTGAACGACCTGTTGGTCGATGGTCGATGGTGATCACCCCTCGAGTGGGAGGTTTCATGGGGCGACAGGAGTGGCGCTTCCGTGAGGCTGCTGAGCACCTCCTGTGTGCCCAGCCCTCGCATTCGTTGTTGTGTCTCGTACCTACTTAGCAGATGAGAAACCAGGATTCAAAGACAGCAAGTCACTCAGATGGGCCTTGTTGCTGGTGGGCGCCAGGGCCAGTGTCCCACCCGGCATTTGGGCTCGGGATCTGGGGCTCGTCTAACCACAGCACAGCGCAGGGGCTCCCAGTGGACGTGCACAGATGCAGCCACTCACAGAGCAGGCCCCTCGATGGACACCGGGGAACAGCGCTGGTGGGGTGTGGCCAAGAGCGCGGCGGAGAAGAGCTGGTCCCCACGGGGTCCCCACGGGGTCCCCACGCTGTCCCTGCGTGGTTTTGAGACAGTGCTGCAGATAGTCCTCACCACCAGTATTCGCACAACAGTCCTGCACCCGTTCAGCCGTGGGGCTCCAGGAGAGTGGTTTTCTTTTTTATTTTTTTACAGATTTTATTTATTTAGTTATTTGACATAGAGACAGCGAGAGAGAGAGAGAAAGAGCACAAGCAGGGGGAGCAGCCGAGGGAGAGGAGAAGCAGGTTCTCCACCGAGCAGGGACCGGACATGGGGCTCGATCCCACGACCCCTGGGATCACGACCAGAGTTGAAGGCAGATGCTCAATGACTGAGACCCTCAGGTGCCCCAAGAGAAAGGTTTTAAAAACAAATGGTAAGCTGTGAAGCCATGAAGCCTGAGACACACACGTTAACACTTTTATTTGATCTGATGACAGCATAGACATTTTTAAAGAAAAACACTGTTCACCATTTTTAACGAATGCAGTTATAGAAGTTCTAACTTTGTGTTTTATTGATGTTTTACGTAGACTCTTTGATCACTTCTTCTCCGTATGACACCAGTCGTGTTGTATTGACGTACGCTGTGGCCAGCAGGAATTTGGGGGGCATCTGGTGGAGAGATCAGCCGTTCAGAATCTGCACTGGCCCCACAGAACTTAAGTGAGTGTGGGTCTGAGCTCACAAGGAACGCCAGCCTCCCATACCTGGGAGCCGGAGGAAGTCTGGACAGACGGGCCAGCAGGACCTGCGGAGCTCGGGGCTGCATGCTCTCAGCACGGCTCTGACCCGGCCCAGGAAAGAAAGAAATCACTCAGAACCAGCTTCTTTTTTTTTTCAAACTTATGTCCAAGTCTGAGTAACTTTCCCAGAAATATTATTTTAGTATTTGATGAGCCAACAGCCTAAGGGCTGCAGACGGACTTCAGGTGGCGCTTGGGAACCCCAGTGAGAAGGGTCCCTTACCTCACGCGAAGCCGTCGCTGTCTCTACCCGCCCCCCCTCGCTGACGTGGCCCACAGGAACTGTGTCTGAAGAGAGACAGATTTGCTTTCACTGTTTTGATAATAAAAACACAATTATGAAATAATGCAAATGTGCATATAAAACATACAGAAAAGCCAAACCCAACAGTGACCCAGCCAAGTCCAGCAGTCTAGCCGTGACCCCTAACAATGCCAAAGACAGACTCAGGCCTTAAAGGTTTATTCAAACAGCACTTAAAAATATGTAAACTTAAAAACAAAACAAAACAAAACTCTATGCAAAAAATTCAAATGCAAGTCTGTATTTTTTAAATTTTGAAATAATTTTAGACTTGCGGGAAATTCACAAAAATAATACATAGGTTTCCCACATACCCGTCTTCCCCTCAAGTTAGTATCTGATGGGACCTCAGTGCAAGTGTCTGAACTACGGCCTGAATAACAGGTCAGTCTTCACCGCTGCCCTCACTGCCCCGGGACCCAGCTCAGGCCCCACACGGCCTCTCTTGCCAAAACCCCCTGGTCCTCACGGCGTCCGCGGCCCTCGGTCTCTCCACACCGCTCGTGAGATGAGGGGATGTGCTGAGATCATCCCTCGATATCTTACCACCGAGGACCCCAACGCTGACCCCTCGGCTGTGGCAGCCTCTGCTGGGTTTCTCTGATGCTTCCCTTGTCATCACGTGTGTTGACTGACCCATGATGCCCACATCGGGCGCCCCTAATTCTAATCTGAGACTTGGGTTTACTCCTGACCCTGGCCTGTGCTTGCCTCTTCTTTCTCCAAGGTTGAGATAGGCACAGGTCTCATATGTTCAGGGCATCTTCCTGTTTCTCCGACCCTGGTACACACATGGAGTCTTTCTTCATGCTTATCCGATACCATTAAACAGCTAATTTACCAACTAGAGTACAGTACTTGTGTACAAGTTTTAATTTCTTTGCTACATTCACACTATGGGATCAGAATGCTGTCAGAGAGACACCGGCAAGTTCCCGCCCTTCCCGGCCCTCTGGCTGACACACACCATCCCTCGTAAGACAGCAAGTTTACCGTGTGGTTTTCCAGTCATTTTAGGTCACTTTCCTGATCTCTGGCTCTGTGTAAAGTGAAGTTTTATTTACATGGTGGCGTTCCAAAGACGTCTGGTGAGGTTGGTGGAAGACAGCCCTGGAGGAGAACGTGGGCGTCTTGGCACCGTGGCCAGTGTCCCCCTGGGCTCCCGTGGGGTGCAGAAACACCTCTGAAAATGCCCGGAGCAGAGACGGGACCCCAGACAGGCACAAGGCCACCTGCAGGTCATCCAAGCCAGACACATCCACCTTTCCTGGCTGCTCCCCACGCACAGGGACACTTTCATCTATGTGGTTTGCTTCTCTGGACATTGGACAAGGGCAGTTTCAAGGTCCAGCAGAGATTAAAGGGTGAAACTCCAGGGGCTGCCATGAGGAGAGAAGTTTGTTTGTGATGACGGGTGTGTGCAGACGTGCAGACCTACAGGAATCCGTGGGGCTTATGGCTCGTCTGTCGTTCCAACCATCCCACTGCCTGGAGCTGCTGGGGCCTGACCTTCCCTGATGGTTTTCAGGGCAGAGCCGGACTCCGTGAGGAGGTTCTCCCCCCGCCCGGGCAGAGGCTCTTCAGGGAAAGTGTGGGAGGCGGGGCTCGCGGCATCACCCTCTGTTTTTATCAAGGGTCAGTGGTTTTCCTTGGATAAATGCTTCTCAACTTATCTTACGCTTAATTGTCAGAGTTCAGAATAGTTGTTTTTGACAATTTCTTTGAGCTTTTTCATGGCTTTTTGAAGAGAGTTACCCTGAGCTTCTACGCCGCCATTCTGCTTGTCCCTGGCCAAGACAAAAATGTTTCCTTTCCTTTGCCTAAAACAGATATTCCACTGTGGACTGACTGTGAGCTCCGGGTACGGAGCGTCTCAGACCCCGGGTTTGCTTCGCTGACCCCCTCCCTTGCCGCACCCCGACCGACTCGGTCCAAGGAGGGGTGGGGAGGGAGACGGGGCCGAGTCATCTTCACCTGCTTGAGTCATGTCCTATCAGGTTTGGCCTTGGCTCTAGTCTGTAAAGATATTTGGAGACGGAAATATCATTTTACGTACTTGTGCTCCCTGACACATTCGCTTAATCAGGAATGTGGTAATCCAGACTTTTACAGTGAAACCCAACGCGCTAGTGAAAACTGTGAGTAGGAACAGGCCTGGGAAGGCCGACGACCATTCACGCTTTCCGCAGCTCTGTGCTGGCGCCCAGCAGCGCCCTCTCAGATCAGGGTCCTGCTCAAGCCCCAGGAGCAGCCCAGCGCAAGGAAGCCAGCAGAGTGTTCACAGCGCGCACGCGGCAGGTCTGTCTCGCGGCTTAGGGAAGGTGGGGCACCGTGAGGCCGACTCAGACTGAGCTGCACACACGCTTTTGTGGGATCTCCGGGCCGCCCATGCCGCAGCAGCCGCATCCTTCCACAGCGCTCGCGTTAAGACTCCCACGAACCACAGAGAGGCGCCCAGTTTTGGTGAAAGTGGGTGTCGAGATCTCTTAAGTACTATTTCTCAAACATCGATCATTTCAGAAGAGAATTCAATTTTTTAGTTCTGATGTTAAGTCGATCTCCAAAAACCAACTTGTGTGTTTGAAAAATCACAATTATTTTTCCTCTTCTCATTATTAAATTCTCATTAATTTATAATCAAAATCAAGCACAAATTTTTAAAAATCCTTCTGTTTCCAAAAGCTCTGTTACCAGGAGTGATGGGTTGTTCTTCTGTTTGCTAGGCCGTTCTGCAATGTCCACAAAGAAAACGAAAAGACCCATTTTTCCCTCTGCTGCCACCTGGTTTGAGGAAATATTTATGACGTAATGACAATGTGGAAACTATTTCAATCTGAAATATTTTCGGTGACTTTCTGTGGCGTGAGGATGTAGTACTCTGCTCTGAGCATAACAATGTTCACTGTCATTTTAAATCTTCAGCTGGCTTCATGGTACACATCTCAGGGTGTGAGTGGAAATGAAGCTTAGAAAATACAGTTTTTCTTTGGTTTTATTCATACTACCCAGAAATCAGAACATGAGCAGCAGATGATTTAGTTACTGAAATCCTTAAGTATAATCCTTAAGTATTATCCACATTTGTAAGTGCTCGTGCCTATATTTTGTATAATTTACACAATGTAGATTTTTATTAAAATACCATCTTTTGTCTTACCCTAACTAGTTAAGTTTACGAAACAATGTGTTTGCTGTGATATCTTCATTTTTTTTTCTAACTCACACAAAAACACTGACACCTTAACATTTGCACACGTCAGTCCAGACTCTCAGTTTGAAGGTAACTGAATAAGTGAACATTCCCCCTTTGTCCTCTGGGGAATCACTAAAAAGCCACAAGGGCAATGCATTTTTACAAAATGATGAAAACTCCATTTCTAACAAAACACATCAAGCAGGTGTGATCTGCGGATCCCATGGGAACTCTAAGGCATGTCGAAGAGAGCGGACGCCGGGCGGCGTGCAGAGCGGACCTGGCGGGAGGCAGGTGTGGAGAAGCAGACACACTTCTGGGTGCTGAGAAGCAGAAGCGGACAGGAGGCCCCTGGGGAGGCTCGCCGGACACCCAACCCAACCCCGCACCAGCCCTCTTCACAAAAGACAGGTGTCACAAGGAACGGAGACAAACCCCGTGGGCAGAAAGCAGCACCTTCTGTGGCAGAAGGAACGTGAGTTTCTGCATCGTGCCAACCACGTGGGGAAGAGTACAGCTCCTCTCAGCGCACAGGAAACTCTAGAAGATGCTGGACATGAAACCCCACCCCTGCGGTGATTCGGACTTAGAAGGAAAGGGACAGTATTAACAAAGGGAGGGAGGAAGGAGGACGTGGGGGGTGGGGAGGGGAGCAGGAAGGAAGGAAGGAACGCGCGAAACGGAGCAGCAGCCACATGGCTTCCAGGGGGTGGGAACCGCGACGGAACGTTGCGTCGACCACACAAATCAGTGCTGTGGTAAAAGAAGATCAAGAAGCAGAAAAGCACAATCTTCAGGGCGAGGCGGTGAGATAGCGCAGAAGAGGAAGCCGAGCGAGTAGAAGTCAGAGAAGTAAGGTCCCGTCCGACATGGTGACAAACCCCGAAGCAGCATCTGGGTGAGGAGTTGCCTCAGGAAACTCAATAGAAAGCAGAAAATTGAAAGCTGGAAGCAAGTGAAGAAAGGTTGGAAAGACTTTCCAACAGTGAGTCAGGCCTCAAAATCTTTGTGGTGATGGGGTCAGAACGAGGAGAAACAGGAGGGCCGGGGAAGCAGTGCGGGCCTGGCCCAAAGAAGGGGTCCGGCAGGCAAACAGATGGAGGGATCCTGTGGGATGGACCCCCCGAGCAGCCAGACCCGCACTGGACTCCAGTGGGAGCTGGAGCTGCACGGGAACACAGGACAAGCAGCCACGTCTGCAGCCGAGGCTGGCAGGAGACCCCAGATAACCGGAAACCCCAAACGGTCACACGTGGCCAAAAGGGTTGGTGAGGAATGAGCTCTGCCCACGGAAGGGGAAGGACGCCTGGGTCACACGGCCCGGCTGGCGTCCAGGCTCACACCACCCATGGGGCCCCTGGATGGGGCCTTTCAGCGGGAAGTACTTCTGGACTGTCAGAGCAGGCAGGCCCTCGGCAAAAACACACTTTCTCTGCAGGTCTGCAACCGGAAGCCGAGACACAAACACAGTTGCCAGGAAATTGATCTGTTTCCTATCAAAAAATAGCCAAGGCCATGGCGGGTAAGAAACAGCCAAGAACTGAGCAGAGTAAAGGACTCACGAAGGACTTTCAGCGCCGGAGTTCTCACACGTGAGAGGTGGAGCCCCAGCGGTCACACCAGCACAGCAGAGGCCAGCGGAGAGACGCGAGCACAAGAGACTGACAAGGAGAAGCAGCACATCTCGAAATCCGGCTGCAGAAAGTCCAGTGAGTACCAAGTGGGGAGAAGTGAAACGTAAAACTCGATGGTGCATTGAACCGCGGCCACAACTGAAGGCGAGTTTAGGGAACAGAAGGTCGCGTCTGGAAACATTCTCCGAAGCACAGTCTGATGAGACCAGGGGATGGGAAGACGCGCGAAAAGCGTGGCCACGGCGAGGAGGCTGGCCCTTCTGCGAGCTCCGGGGAAAAAGAGGGAACGAGAGAACACGACAAAACTTTAAGGACGTTTGCTCAGAACGTTTCCGAATGGTTGAAAAGGCAGCCCTTGGGTCCAGGGAGCCCAGGGAGCTCTCATCCTAAGGAAAAGGGTCAACACTGAAAATAAACCCACTGAAGATCAAAGGGTTTTGCTCCATCCCTTCTCAGGACAGACAAAAACGGCTGCAAATGGATCATAGACCTAAACACAAACCCCAAGCGGTAATGCTGCAAGGAGACCCCTGAGAGACTCCTCGAGGCTGAGGGTTTGGCGGAGACTGTTCAGGTTCACAGAAGAAAAATAGACAGAGACTTTACAAAACGCTTGCGCTCTAAAGTGCGTTGTGACGAGAATGGGAACGCGGGCCGCGAGAAAATCCTTGCACGTGGGATATCTGGTTTTATCCAAAATGTATAAAGAAACTGCAGGACTCAAAAAAAAAAAAAAAAAAAAAAAAAAAAAGCAAAATTAAAATGAGGAAAAAACTGACTTGGGGAGCCCGCTGGGTACAGGATGGGCAGAGCACAACACGGTCCGTCGGGAAGTAAACACGGAAGCCGCGCCCCAGAGCTGCGGGGCCGTGGGACGCTGGGCCAGGACAGCCCTCCGGGCCGGGTGCTCACAGCGTTTGCCCGCGGGCGCCGCTTCCCACCCCGTCCTCAAACCCGCCTGTTCTCCAGCCAGGGAACGGCTTTGGAGCCTGTGTGCCACTCACCCCGCCCGGCACCGTCCCAGGAAACGTGTCTTCTCCTCGCATCTCCCCCTCTTTGTCTCGGCGTCCGGCCCTGTAAGCTCCCCCGAGGGTGCTGTGCCGACCACACCCCGCACAGCAACTATCGCTAGTCCCCAATTCTTCCCACTTCTTTACAGGTCCCTCTCCAGACACCCCAGATTTCAAGAGACCAGGGGGGTCCTGGCTCGGCCTCTGTCCCTCACCAGGCCTTCCATCTGGAAGTCTCTGGGCAGGTGCCAAGGCTAAACCCAGGGGACATGCTGCAGCCACCCTCCTCCTGCCCACAGCCCGAGATCCACTGAAACCAGCTCACGCCCACCCTCTTCCCAGCCACACACCTTTTCGCCTCGCTTGAGACCCTGGCAGGCTTCCTGCCGAGAAAAGAAGCCAGGAGGGAGGGACGACCCCACCGCCGGCAGCCTTCCTGAAACTGTCCCCAGCCTGGGCAAGTCCCTCCCGGTGACAGAGGGCGTCCGCTTCCCGACCTCACCCTTCTCAAGGAATTCGGTGCCCACAGGCGCTTCTGCTCGGGAGACCTTTCCCGCAAAGCCCCCAGCACCACCCTCTCCTCCTGTTTCCCACGGGAGCATCTTCACCTCCAAGAGACCTCTGCACCCCCTGAGGAGCTCTCTTACCCCATCCAGGAACTCGTTATGTCTTCTTTCTAGCATTTCTCACTTTCTAAAATTACTGTGGTGGTTCTTGTTCTATGTCCTAGGAACTGTGCATCCTCCAGACTCGCTCCGTTCGCCCGTATCCCCAGCACGCCGATAACACCAAGCAGAAGAGGCCCTCAGAAAAGTGTTTCCACAAACCACCTGAGTCCGCCTTGGAGATGAGGGAGTTGCCAAAGAGCAAAGAAAAACCACGCACCCGGGGACCCCGAAAGTCTCCCCCACGGGCCGCTGTTCTCAGGCAGCGGACTCCTTCCCGTGCAGGTGGGCCTGGCCGGCGTGAGTCAGTTTGGGCTGGAAGCCTCATTCCTACAGGGATGACCACCGAGGAGACGAGGAACCTGCAAGCAGGGACCCTGAGAAGAACTCAGGCTCCCAGTCTGGTATCCCAAGGAGGCCTTGTGTGTAGACGGAGAGAGAAGAGCCCCGCGGGCTTCTGCATGAGCCAGGCCGTCTTCTGTATACATACGGCATCACACCTGGGAGCAGAATAAAATTGCTTCTTCCCTTTCCAATGTACTTCATCCGAACTCTCAGTGCCAGAGAAGAGTTGAAAGCGCAGGTTAAGCTAGCGCATCTGGGATTCTTCCGGTGGCAGAGAAACACTAGTAACTGCGATCATCGGAGCTAAGCTTCGGGGGCTGCTTGCGGAGTACACAAACGCCCGGCCCAGAGCCTCGGTGCGTGCGTCCCTGCTCCCAGGCCTGCAGGGCAGGTGTGTTCTGGAGAGGCCGAGTGAATTCTAACCTGTCGCAGGGAGTCATTTGCCAGCCACAGTGTGCGGTGGGCGCAAAGTCCAAAGTCCACTGTCGGCCTGCAAAACCATGTCAAAGGACGTGAGGGTTCTGCCCAAGGCCAATATTCACATTTCAAAGTTCTGGAAGAGGTAGCCATCTCATAAATTCACAGGACAGTCAGATTTCACTTTTGCCTCAGTTTTAGGCAGAGTGATCTGACTTTTGGTTGGAAAATCCATCATGTCCAAAGCTCTTGGGTACAACGTCCTCACTGCGGAGAACAGGGGGGCCCAGCCGGCGTCTCTCTCACCTGACGGACTTGTTAGAGTGTGTTACATTGTTGGAGATGTTTTCAGGAAACCCTGTGGCCTCATCTGAACTCTCCTAGAAGCAGTAAGGTAAACCACATTTAAACAAAATTAAGACCATTCTGCAAAAAGGATTGGCGCAGTGACATCGGAACTTAGCGAGGAGCTGCTAACGTTCATTGCGATGTCCGTCTGCAGCTCCGACGGACAGCGCGCGATGCTGTCTCCAGTCCCCAACCAACCGAGTGGGAACCTAGACTACTTAGGTAATCGAGTAAACAGGAAGCCGAGAACGCTGAAATCTAGGAGAGAGCACATGGGAAATGTGTGTTTTACCCCACAGACGGCAACGGCCAGTTCAAAGTGGTTCTTGCTGCTGGGTTAAGGTTTCTTTCTTTCTTTTTTTTTTTTTTAATGTTGTTAATTCTAATTGAAACCTTTGTTAAAGTTTCCCAATTGTAGATAATATTGAAGAAATGCTCATGAGCATTTTGGATGGGAAAATGTTTATCTTTTTACCAAAGTTGCCTTTTAGTGAAGTCTAAAATGTAAAACATCTTCATGGTTGGACGATTTGGTTGAATTCTTTTCAGTACAGACTATAGACTAAGAAGAGTGCTCTAGGGTCCAGGTCTTGGTAAAAGCAGGGAAACTTGGGCACGCTCTAAATCTCCCAGGCCATCTCTCTGTCCTCTGCTCAGCTGGGAACTAGATGTCCCTTCGGAGACAGACCACTGGGCCCAGCACTGTAAACAGACGGGGACACAGCACCTGCTCTCCCCACCAAAGCACTTGGCAGTATGCGGTGTGGGGGCAGTAATTAAAGTAGGTAGACGGCAAATTAAAATATGTGTGAAAACGTAAACATGACAAGAAATATGCAAGTTACACGAGGGCACGTTAAAACATCCCTAAAAACAACAAAATTAGTCTTGAGCCAATGGAGAAATGTCCTTTATCCTCGCTTGGGCAACTGACAATCATAAGGGTACCAGTGTTCCTTACGTCAAAACACGAATTTAACAAAATTCCACTAAAAAATATACTAAGTCTGTTTTCTGGAGATAGTCAAGTTGATTGTAAAGTTCACATGTGGAAATAAACAAGCGGAAGAGCTGGGAAACCTGCAAAGCAGTGAGAGGAGTTGCTGGTCACGGTTACCACGGGACATCACCTCTTGTCACCTGGTTAGCCTGTGGTGGGAAATGAGTAAGCAGCCGCAACTTTCCTGCACTTTATTTAAGATTTCATCCGTTTATTGACAGAGAAAGAGCCCAAGCAGGGGGAGGGACAGACGCAGACGCCCTGCTGAGCAGGCTCCTTGCAGGACTTGAACCCCAGACCCTGGCACAGAGATCTGAGCTGAACCCACCAAGCTCCCAGGAGCCCCTTTCCTGCAGTTTAAACAAGCATATGTTTCTGAACTTCAGTACAGCAATTCTATTTTTGTTGTGTCTAAGTTACTGTTTTGATAATTTTTTTTCAAGATTTTATGTATTTATTTGACAGAGAGAGATCACAAGCAGGCAGAGAGGCAGGCGGAGAGAGAGGAGGAAGCAGGCTCCTCGCTGAGCAGAGAGCCCGACGCGGGACTCGATCCCAGGATCCTGGGATCACGACTGAGCCGAAGGCAGAGCCACCCAGGCGCCCCTAAGTTACTGTTCAATCCATTCTTTATCTTCTTGGGTTATTTTTTTTTTCAATTCCAAGTTTTCCATTTAGTTTTCTCCTATTATATCAACTTTCTGTTAAATTTTACGCTTTATCGTGTGTGTCTGTGTGGTCTCAAATTTTTCTTTCAATCCCAGCCAGTCGGCACACAGTGTGAGTTTCAGGAAGAATCTGCTGATCCATGCCCCCGGGGGCCATCACAAGTGCCCCTTCGTCCCCACCAGCCAGCGCCCCCACCCCAGTCCTCTCCCAGCAACCCGCAGTTTGTTCTCTGTAGTAAAGTCTGTCTTGTGCTTTTCCTCTCTTTGTCCCTCTATGTTCATCTGGGTTGTTTCTTACATTCTACGTATGAGTGAGATCCTGTAGTATCTGTCTTTCTCTGACGGACTTATTTTGTTTAAATCATACCATCTAGTCCCATCCACGTTGTTGCACGTGCCAAGATTTTGTTCTTTTTATGACTGAGTAATACTCCACTGTACGAACATACCGTAACTTCACCTTTTCATCCTTGAATGTATACATCATCACTTGTTTATGACAATTCAATGGAAAAGGAACACTGTATCATCTTTGTAAGTTTAGAAGTTTAAATTTTGTAAGCTTACAAGTATGTGAGACCATAGCACACAGAGCCCGGGGACACACGCACACACAGAAAGCCATAAAGCCACATGGGGGACTGGGAATGAGCAAGCTCGGGGGCGCTGACCTTTGAGGAAGGAGAGGTCAGGAGGGTGGGGGGGTACACTTGGTTTTGTTTCCTGCTGGGTGACAAAAACGCGGGTCTTTGTGCTTTTCCTCCTGTCTTCAGAGTTGACTCTGAACAGATGCTGGCACGTGTGTGTGACATACGGCTGTCGGGAAAGCTGGTGAAGGCCACGATGTAGTTAAATTCAGAATATTCTGATACTATAATGAGGATGGGAAAATCACAAAACTCTAGGATAAAGAGGAAAAGAAAAGTATTGGGGCCCCTGGGGAACTCAGTCAATAAGCATCCGCTTCAGCTCAGGTCATGGTCTCAGGGTTCTGGGATGGAGCCCCGCGTCTGCTCCCTGCCCGGCGGGAAGCCTGCTTCTCCCTCTGCCTCTCCCTGCTTGTGCTCTCTCTCTCTCTCTGTGTCTCTCTCTGTCAAATAAATAATTTAAAAAATTTTTAAAAAGTATTAGTAACTATACAATAGTTTCAATGGATATGAACTGTAAAAAATATAAATTGTGACATCAAGGAGAAAATGAGGGTTTAGAAAAGCTTTTATGTGCGTCCAAGTTGTTATCAGTGTAAAGTGCACAGCTGTCACTCTGTTTTGTGTAAGTCTTAGGGTAACCACAAGCAAAAACCCGCAGAAAATGCACAAAAACAAAGAGAACGGCATGAAAGCATACTGACCGTGACAGAAAACCATCATAAAGGGGAAGGCAAGAGAAGCGAAACAGAACTACACAATAGCCAGGAAACAACGAACAAAGTGTTAATAGTAAGTCCGCGACATTCCAAAATCACTGCAAAGGTAAACGGACTGAAGTCACCATCAGGAGACTTGCCGGGACTGAGGGGACTTGAAAAGACTCGAGTGAGTCTCACTTCAGACGTGAGGACACACTCAGACCACGAGTGCGGGATTGGGTCCCTATACTTCTGTCACACAGCATAGACTTCAGGCCAAAGACCGCAACGAGACAAGGGTTCCTACGTAATGATAACGGGGTCGACGGGCCGAGCCCAGGAACAGCTGTGACGACGCACCGACACCAGAGTGCCCTGACTGCACACGGCCGAGGCTGGTGGACCTGAAGGAGGAAGAGACTGCAGTGCGGGCCCGGGGGAGGGGAGCGGCGGGGAGGGGGCAACCCCCACGTGCGACAGAATGCAGCATCCAGACAGAAAATCATGAGGACTTGAACTTGGGCTACTGTCAGAGCAGCTGAACCCACAAACATTCTGTGCCGCGGCGGCAGGACTCACAGGCCACATTCTCCAGGACAGATCAGCCCCCGAACCACGGCCTGATACATTCGATAAGGCCGAAATCCCACCAGAGACCCTTTCTGAACACAGTGGTGCAGCCGTAGAAATCCAGTACAAGAACAAACTGGCAAATCCGTCCGTATGTAGAGATCAAACGAGAAGCACACGGGACCCGTCCGCTGGCGTCATCACCCCACAGGGAGACGTGGAAGTGTGTCCCCGGGATCGGTACGGACCAGGGTGCTCACCCTTGGCCCTTCTGTTCCACTCGGTGCTGGGAGTCCCGTGCGGACACTCAGGCAAGAAAACAAAGCACGAGTGAAAGACACAGACTTCTGGTTGGGGAATGACTCAAGGCCACATGGGGAGGGACAAGCACAGTAACCTCCGCTGGCAGGTGACAAGCTATTGTGTATAGAAAGCCCCGTGTCCGTTAACAGATGAATGGCTAAAGAAAATGTGAGGAGAGAGATATATATGGAAATCCTGGAGTTTGAGGAAATATGGATGGATCCTGAGGGCATTACCCTAAGTGAAACAAGTCAGTACAAGACAAACACTGTATGATCTCAATTACACAGGACTCTAGAAAAGCCCAAGCTCACAGAAGCAGAGAGCAATGGGGTGGGGGTCACCGCAGGCTGGGAGATGGGGGAACTTAACATACTGGTCGAAGGCTACAAATTTCCAGGCATAAGAGGAACAAGTTCCAGGTCGAGTGTCCAGCATGGTGACTAAGTTCGGTAATATTGTATTCGATAACTGAGATCCGCTGAGAGAGGAGAACATCACTGTTCTCACCAAAAAATAAATAAATACATAAAATACTTGAAATGATGATGGGTTAATTAACTCGGTGGGACCTTCCGCAGTGCATCTGTACATCAAACCATCACACTGTGGTCTTTAAATAATACTACTACTACTGCTACTACTATTAAATAAACACCAGTGTATTTGTCAAGCATGTATTAGTAAACCCAAAAAGAAAACAAGTCGGGCAGCCAATCATCGTGCTGGATTTTAACCTTCAGGCCAACCACAGGACCTCTTACTTTACACAGAGAAAATGCGAAAAACAAGACATTAACTTATCTTTTTTTTTTTTTTTTTTTAAAGATTTTATTTATTTATTTGTCAGAGAGAGAGCGAGCGAGAGCAAGCACAGGCAGACAGAGTGGAAGGCAGAGTCAGAGGGAGAAGCAGGCTCCCTGCGGAGCAAGGAGCCTGATGTGGGACTCGATCCCAGGACGCTGGGATCATGACCTGAGCCGAAGGCAGCTGCTTAACCCACTGAGCCACCCAGGCGTCCCTAACTTATCATTTAAAGAACATTTATTTAGGCACAACTAGGCCATGTCAACATAAGTTGATTCTCCTACTAGAAATGAATAAACATAACCTCATGCAGAAGAAAAGTCAATGTCACCTTTGTTCAATGCAGAGCGGCTGAAATTCGCAACAGCAGGTCTCTGCCACCAACACACACAGAGGTGGTTTTTAGGAAATAAAGATCATCTTTAAGGATTCACACTCTAGCTTGCACCTACAACTAGGATTACTAAATACCTTCCTTAAGCAGATTCCTTCTTCTCTAGGCACTTTGCAAATAGAAATACATGAGTCGGTATTCACAGCCTGCCCCTAAGATCCTCAATTAGAATAAGCAATTACCACATACAGAGCCACTTGTGGGCTTAGCGATGCTTGAAAAGGAACACAGAAGGACTGTGACCATATGAATTGGAGTATATTAACTATTAAATAGGATGTGTGATAAAATTAGTATGAAGTATTGAAACGTATGTAAGTTAACCAGCTATACAGAGAGAAAAAATCTTTACATATTTGATAAAAGTTTAAGAAAAAGAGCTGTATTTTAAAACTTATATTAAACACTGCCTAACTGCAGAGTAAATCCTGTCCGTGGAGAAATAAATGTTTTATAATTCTCAAAGAAGAAAATAATATAAACTTTAATTCATGGCAACATAGTTGGCTGGAAAAATGCCAGTTTGACCTCGAAGCTTTCCTTCCCACCAATCGAACTGTGAGTCTGTTTTTGATATAACTGTGATTCTGTCTCCAGCTTGAAAATTCAAGTCCCCAGGCTGTTGTCCCTTGAAAGAATACAACGCCGTCACTTCCACGGGCTCGTCCAGATAGCCTAGAACAAACAAGCAGAGGTACTTAGACTACGCACACGTCTGATGGGAAAGCCTGGGAAGGGTGTGGGGCTAAGACGTAAATTAACTTCCCTACTTGATACTCTAATGCCTTCGCACATGGGGTCTGTGAGATTTTCATCCTATTATTAAACTCGTGTTTTTCTTCTTCAAAAAGAGCAAGTGTTTGGTAATAACACTTCCTAAATCCACACAAGTCAAACTACCTACTATTATATACTTGACTATGCATTTAGCAAATATCTGTGGTTGTAATTGTTGGACTTCTGAATGATCTCCAGGATACCACCACAAGCCAACCCTTGAACGCGGTGGGCGCTTACACATGGAATGTTTTTGTGATTAACAGTATGATAATATAAATGTATTTTCTCCTTCTTTCCTTTTTTTTAAAAAATTAATTTATTGACTTGACAGCACAAGAGAGCACTGGCAGAGGGAGAAGCAGACTTCCCGCAGAGCAGGGAGCCCAGAGCGGGACTCGATCCCAGGAGCCAGGACATAGAATCAAAAGTGATATGTGGATTTTCAGCTGATTGGGGTTTGGTGCCCCCAAATGCCACGCCCCACATGTTCAAAGGTCAACTGTATTTACATTTTCCCCCTTTTAATCGAATGGTCATTGTGGCTTCCATGAACTGTAGCTGTTAGAGAAAAACACATTTATGGTCACGATTGTATCATACAGGATTTAATTGAAAAACCATGCTCCAGGATGGAAGTAGATGTTATTACGCTAAGGGAAATAAGTCAGTCAGAGAAAGACAAATATCCTATGAGCTCACTCGTATGTGGAATTTAAGAAACAAATGTGCAAAGGAAGAAAAAGAGAGAGAAACACACAGAATCTGAGGAACAGACCCAGACTCTAAACTCTAGAGAAATACGGTTACCCGAGGGGCAGTGGGTAGGACAGGGATTGAAGAGAACACGTATCGTGCTGAAAAATAACACAAAATGTTAAAGAGAACAGAACAGGAGCCGCGCTCAGGAGCCGTTGGTTTTGAGGGCTCCGACTCCCAGGCACTTTGCCGGTTCAGGAGCGCTTTCCCCACAGGCTTCACGGCTGCTCGCTCTACACTGTCGGAACAGAGACAAAACTCAAACCAGCGCAAGAAGAAGGTCTGCCTATGCTTAATCAGAGTTTCTCTCTCTCTCTTTTTTAGGATTTTATTTATTTGACAGACAGCGATCATAAGCAGGCAGAGCAGCAGGCGGGGTTGGGGTGGCGAGCAGGCTCCCTGCCAAGCAGAGAGCCCGATGCGGGGCTCGATCCCAGGACCCTGAGATCATGACCTGAGCCGATGGTAGAGGCTTAACCCACTGGGCCACCCAGGTGCCCCTTAATAAGAGTTTCAACATAATCTGTAAAATTTTTTATATTGTGTTAGGAAGAAAATACTTTGAGAACTGAGGAGTTATTACGAGTAAAATACAGTAACTTTACGAACTGTGCACCAGCAAAAGAAATATAGAGAAACAGATACTTTCTGTTCATTCATCCTTGTGCGCATTTTAGGCAATTTGATGGTTGTTAAATGCGTCTTAGTAGAGGCACACTGAAAACATAAATAACCGAATTCTGAAACTTAGTTATTTAACCCGATAATACTATAATAAAAGATAAACCAAATTTGGCTTGTTGGTAAGAAATAAAAAGTCAAGACTTGAGTTACACCGTACTGAGCGAGATTCGCCGTGTGTCACCCACACACAGCGTGCGACAGTCCTTCCTGTGAGAGCGGTGCCCCGGAATTGTCCGAGTCCTGCGGAAACAACCCCAGCAGCAACCCAGGGTCACATCACAGAGACTCCGGGGGTCGTTATTTTTTCTACCACAGACATGCTCTGTTTTTGTAATTTATACCATGTGAACTTGCAGTCTGTCCATTTTAAGGAAGAAGGACAAACGTGTGTCACCGAAAAGAAGAATCCTGATGCAGCCTGGGTATCATCGAGACCAGCGGAGTGACAGCCAACACACACTAACGAGCCCTCCGTTCCTCTGCATGTGACAAGCGCAGTGGGACACCGAGCCAGTCCTCACAACAGGCCTCTCTGTCATTAAACCGGAGGAATGCAAGCTGGTGTGAGAGGGAACGTCGTTCTGAACAGCATCTTCCCATCAGCTTACTCACCACCCACACACGAAGCTCAACCTCTTCAACCCCAGTTAACGGACACCCTCAAGACTCCTCCTCTCCCGTCTCCAGACGTCTCGGATGACACAAAGCACAACTGGAGGAGCCCCAGTGAGCATCAGGGAGTGTTCTGGAAGTCATCGCCATCTCAGCAGCCACGTGTCGCACAACATTAAGACATCCGAAGGGACGAGAGCAATGGTGACAGGTGCTGCCTCTGAGCTGTACCTTCCAGATGCACGGAGGACAAAGTGCTGATGGGAACGTGGTGCGAGGGCAGAGCCAGCGGTTTCGAGAGAAGGCGGCGGCACGGCGGGGCTTCCCCGACCCAAACTCTGGGCAGACATGAGGCAGAGGGGCGGGGATCGTGGCTGGTAGAGCGAGGGGCAGTACGGGCAGGACAGGGAGCCGGGGGGAGCCCCAGAAGACTCAGAAGCTGAAGCCGTTTCGGGGAAAATCCACACACAAGAACACGAGGCAGGGAGCCCAGCCCGAATGAAGGCCCTGGAGGCCGCAGCCCGCAGGCCCCGCAGGCCAGGCCCTACTGCTGCTTCTTCCAGCAAAATGACTTAAAGCTCTCCTTTGCTGTAAATATTCGGGATATTTCCCACAAGGAAAAGTTTAATGCCCACAAAATAGCTTATAAAAAAAAAAAAAGTGGGCCTTTTTCTTCCGGGAGGGGGGTTGGACCTTTCAGAAAGGGAAAGCCCCCCAGGGACCACGGAAACCGGCCCCACTGCTGATGAAAGTATCTGGCGTTCACAGATGCCTTCCCTTCTGAGTGACCCAGGCCTTCCAGTTTCCTATTCCTGTGCTCAAGAAATACGGAGGCTGGGGCGCCTGGGGGGCTCTGTGGGTAAAGCCTCTGCCTTCAGCTCAGGTCATGATCTCAGGGTCCTGGGATCGAGTCCGGCATCGGGCTCCCTGCTCACGGGGGAGCCTGCTTCCCCCTCTCTCTCTGCCTCCTTGTGATCTGTCAAATAAATTAAAAAAAAAAAAAAAAAAGACAGAAAGAAATATGGAGGCTCTTTGAAACAATTAGCCATTTTCCTCATCATATCCAACTTGAATTCAAACACAGGTTACTCTTCTCTCCCAGGTCAGACCCACAACAGGAAACAGATCACAGGCCCCAGGGACGGGCAGCTGCCCTGAGGCTTCTAATTAGAGAGGCCACATCTACTGGGTCTCACTGCGTCCTTCCCTGTTGCTTCCTCCGTGCTCTGCGTCATGTAGCCATAGGTAAGCAGCGTCTCTGGCCCCGACATGGTTCAGGAAAGGAATCCCAGCCTTCGGGAGGGCGTCTCAAGGCAAGTGGAAGTAAGAGCACAGACACGTCCTCGGTTTTGGGTACATTTAATACAGTAGTGAGCTGCATGACTGACCTAAGTCTCCAGGTCGGGGGTGGGGGTCTATCACTGTGGGGACCACATCCTCTGGAAGAGGATGACAGTCCCTGGGGACTGAGGCAGACAAGGCCACAAGGTGAGTCCACCAGAACCAGCCGCTCTCAGATGGTAACATCTGGGGCAATTGTGCTTGTCGCAACTGGGGCAGGAGTCCTATCGGCACAGACTGACTCAGCCCAGGGCACCCTGCAGCACAGGATGGCCCCCACGGTGGACGTGTCCAGACTGTCACTGACAACTACAGGGTGAATGGGGGGTGGATGGTGAAGACTGACACAGGAGGGCACGGGGACAAGGTACAGTAAATCAGGCTGTGCACTTGCAAGGCTGTCTCGCTGAGACACCCAAGCACCAGATAGCTGGAGCTTCCAAAGGGTAGAACAAAAGTACACGCAGTTAGGAGAATCACTGCTTTCCCCAACAGCCATGCAGAAGTGCAGCTGGTCAGCGTGTATGGGTCAGGCAGAGAGCAAGCCCGCGGCAGCCTGGACGTCCTGGTAGGTCGTGTTTAACTTGAGGTTCAGGCCTGTGCCCTGTGCTTTTTCTCTGCAGCAGTGCTTGGCCAGGATGTAAGAAAGTCCTTGCTAAGAACTGAACTGGTTTGACAGCTGCTTTAAAAAAACAAAACAAAACAAAACAAACAAAACGAAACAAACAAACAAACAAAAAACCCCACAATCATGTAAAGTAAGTTTTATTTTAAAAATAGACTTTAAATCTTCTTTTCCATTTTTTTTCAACATCCCTTATATTTGGAGAAAGTTATCCCAGTACCCACTGTTTGTACAAATTAATTCACCCTATACTCAAATATATAAACAAAACCTGATCGGCCAAGAACTGTCTGTGGTCGCATGGCCAATGCTCAACGTCCGAGCCTGATTCCAGAGCCCACTCAGGGTTTGCTGCTTCTAACTTCACACCGCCCTCAGTGCCTTTGAGGGGTGTTTCTAACATTCCTGAGGCACCCAGCCTGCGGGCACAGGCCCTTGGAGAACCCTGTGGAAAGGGGGTCACCTCTACTTCCGCTGTCCCTTGTCCTTCGGTGTCCCCGCTGGCCCCTCTCCCTCAGCAACTCAGCTTGTCTGTTGACCTCAAATTTAAGAACCGCTTTAACTGCAAGCTATCTAAGTGTAGGTCTAATTCCAGCAGAGTCTCCTGAAAGACCGCGACATAAAGTTCTAGTCGTCTATGCTACTTGGGTATAAGCATTTACATGTTCGCCCCTTTTGCTTCTGAAGGGTGTGTGTGTCCCAAGGTCAAATTACTGGCAAGGTCAATAGTCTCCAGCCGGTTGCAAATCACATTCAAGAGAGCAAACTACATTTTAAAAGCCTCTTAGTGTTTTCCCGCTGTGCGCGAGACCACGGCTCAGCGTGCTCAGACCGTCAATCCCGGCAGCAGCCCCTCAGACGCAGGGCGACCGCAGCTTTCCCGGACACCGCCCGGGAAGCGGGCTCCACACCGGGGGAGCCAGGCTGAAAGCACGTGGGAAGTCAGAAGCAACTGCACCAGGAAAGCATCACTTCCGTGGAAGGAACTGTGCTTACCAGACATTTTTGAAATATCTTTACAAATTAAAACCAAAATGTGTACTTAGCTACCTTGAGGTCCGTTTCCATGAAAGCAGTGATGCCCCGTAGTTTACTTTCCCAGGAGTATGGGGTTCTGTGACTCCAGTGACAAAAGGTGACGGGAGAAAATAAACAGGCTATGCGACAACTGGTTCACCTTTGCCCTCATTTTGTGTCCCATTCACATTTCTAAATAATTGCTTAATTCCCCAGGAACGTTTTGTTAAGAATATTGAAGTAAGACAGTACATCCTAGTAAGTTTTAGGTAGTTGCCAATAACGGCAAAATATCTGAACATGAAAAAAAAAAAAAAAAATCCTTAAAATATACAAAAATATTCACGGGGCTAAAACCCGGACAAGATGTGATGATGATGAAGTTGCAATTCACAATGAACAAACCTTGTCATTCTATGGTGACCAGATCGTAGAAGATCCTGCGGTTGGTCCTCCCACGGCCCCTGCGAGTCAGAGGGGCTCCATCCCAAGCTGGGGTGCCAGCCCCTCCGCCGGCAGGACCTGCGCAGGTGCCCCGCACGGTCCCGTCGCCCTCCTCACCGCGGACGAGTGCCACCAGGAGAGTTCCCTACGAAGCAGGGAGAGGCGCGTGGCCCGAGGTGCTGCCCTCCCAGAGCTTAGACACCGCCGAGTCCTTAGCGTGCGACCGTAGGACGCAGGTGAGTCATTTTATCGCACAGATGTCGTACTTACCAACTCTCTGCGGAAGGCCGGGAAGCTCAGGGTAGAGCTTGCACTTGTGTCCGTTACCTGCAAAACAGGGACACCGGGGGCATCGGGAAGACGGGTTAGCCTATCGCACCTAAGAGCCGTATCTTCACTCCCGACGATCGCTGGAAACATTACTTTATCACAGTTTAATCCCAGAAAGCAGCCCCGCCATCGGGCAGGGGTCGCCCTCTGCTACTGCAGGGTCAGAAACGCCGGACCACTGCGCTGACCTGGGTTCCAGGGTGGCGGGGCACACACGCATCTTCTCCCCGAAAGCGACCACGAGGGACCCGCGCGTTTTCCGAGGGTGCAGCCCCCAGGGCAGCGGTTTTCCGACATCCTCGTCTGCTCAATTCAAACTAATTTTCAAACGGCTCCTGTTCGCGCACATTTTTAATTAACACCCAAACGGTTCAACGGGACCCTAAAACCCGCAGACGGCCTCCGGGGCCGAGTTCAGCGGCAGTTGCGGAAGCCGGGCGGTCGCCTCGCCCCCGGGTCACGGCGTCACAGCAGGAAGAGAACCGCGCCGGCCCCTGTCCCCGCAGGCCGCAGAGCCCTGTGGAGTCCGCGCCGGGGCGGGAGCGCCGTCGAGCGGCGGGAGACCTCCCCGCGCTCGTCCGTCTTCCGGGACTTGGGAAACGCCACGGGCTCTACCGACCGCGTGCGGGTCAGACCTCGTGCGGGTCAGACTGCGTGTGGCCGCCCAGGGTTCGAACAAACGTCGACGCGGGGGGCGTCTCCCTCCTCAGAGGCTAGTCCACCGGACGAGTAAGCGCCGGAGTCGGACCCAGGCCAGTGCGCGGCCGCGGACAGGAGGTGCGGGGTTAGAGGCGGGTTACGAGGCGGGAGCGAAGAGCAGCTGGTCCCGGGCACCTCCCCGGGGCTCCCTTCAGGCCAGTGCGCGGCCTCGCCAGGGCCCCGTGAAGGGGTGGGACACGGCGCTGGAGCAGGGAGCGGGGGGCTCGGGTCCTTCGGCGCCTCCTCCCGGACCTGCCGGTTCCCCCCGGCGAGGCCCGCCAACGTCCGCCCACCGGTCTCTCCGCGGCTGACCGACGGTCGATCGGAGCCGGCCGGGGTCGGGCCCGGCCTCCGCGCTCCGAGGCTCGCGGGAAGCGTCGCCCCCTTCAGTGGTGGCCCCGGGCATGCGACCCTCTGCGCCAGGGAGGCAGGACCCCGGGAGTGACCGTCCTACGGACCTGCGAGGGACAAGGGGCGGAGGCCGAACCCTGCGGTCCTGCAAGTCGGCTCGACGCGGACGGCCCGGGGGACACCGGAGCTCCCGAGGACAGGCGCGCACCGGAAACCAGCTGCTTCCAACCCGGCGCGTCCCGCCCGAGGGGGGTCGGCCTCTGGGGGGAGCAGACTCTGCGGGAGAAGCTTCCGGCAACGGGCCTTGTCCCCGACGGCGAGGAGGCCGCGCCGTCCCTCTTCTCTTCAGCCCGTCCGTCCCCCCCTCGGACCCAAAGTGGAACGACAGAGCCTCGGGACAACCACGCGCAGTAACGAACGCGCCTTCGTCGCGACCAAGGACTTACTTCGGGGGCCTCGTGCGGGGGGCGGCTGCGGTCCCGGCGTCGGCGTGGGAGGCATGTCTGTCGCCTGCAGCAGCACAAAGAGAAAACATGGAAGCACTAATTCACGTCGGCGCATCCAAGGGCAGAGTAACCCGGTTCACCTGCGGAGAAGAGCGCCCGCATGGCCCGCGCACTCCTCGGGGCCACACTCGGCTGACCCAGGGCCACGCGACGGGGCTGCGGGGGACTCTCCTGTCGCGGGAAGCTCCCCTCAGCCACGGTCCGGGGGGTGGGGCAGGGTCAGCGGAGGCTCCGCGCGTCCGGGCACGCTGCGCTGCGGAGTCCGCGCTGGGGCTCCGCGCCCAAAGCCTCTGCCCTTCGCGGCCTCAGCGTGGCCGTCGTGGGCGTCGCTGTCTCCCGCTCGCAGCCACACGCCGGGGCAGGCGACTGTGGGAGAGGAGCGACGCTTCGCCCTGAAGCTGCCACCAAGGACGCGTCCGAGTTCGACGTGTCCCCGAGGACATCATGTGACTGGACGTGAGCGCGAAGTCGGGGGTTCCGGGGGGCTGAGGTCCGGGACGGCCCGCGCTCCGAAGCCACCGTCCCGGGACCGCGGGGACACGCACCGCAAGGACATGCACCGCGGGGACCCGGAACCACAGGGACACGTGCCGCGGGGACACGGGATCGCGGGGACACGCACCGCGGGGACACGCACCGCAGCCCGCCTCCGCTCCCGCGCGGCTCTCCGGGCGTTGGCTCGCTGTCCGTCACGCTCGTACTTGGCGGTGAAGGAGTCCAGGACCTCATAGAGCTCGTCCGCTTGCGCCGGCCGCGGCGCTTCTCCGAAGAGCAGGTCGTAGGCTCGGACGTCGCGACAGTAAAACCTGGTGGAACGGGTCGGAGGCGGCGCTTAGGGACCCGCGGCTTCTCCCCAGTCCGGGTCGGGCCGCCCCTGTGCACAGGCCCGTCGGCGCCGCTCGCGCTCCCGCGAACTCGTCGCGCCCCCGCGCGCCCCCGCGCGCCCCTCGGAGCCCGTCCCGGAAGTCCCCGGGCGCGCGTCGCGATCGCGTGCACACGCTCACACACGTACACACGCGTGTGCAAGGGCCCCCCCTGAAGCCGACGCACCTCGAAGCGCACACTCTGTACAGGCTTCGACATCTCAGCTCCGCACGACGCCGCAGCTGCGGCTCCGCCGGTCCCTACGGCGCTTCCTCGGTCCGAACGACACGGACTCGCCCCGCGGCCGAAGACGTGCGTTCGCTTTAGTCTACTCCGGATTACGGGAAATCCGCCCAAAGGCCCAGAATCCAGTTTCTACCAGAATTCCCCGCCTCGTTCCTCCGGCTCATCAAACCAGAAGGAAAACCTCCGCAAACCCCGGTGGTCCGGCTCCTCCGACTTCCCGCGGCCGCGCGGACGGACGGACAGACGGACGGACCCGGCACTGGGGAGCTCGCAGGGACGGCCCGGTCGCCTCCGCGCAGGCTCCCGTCCGGGGCTCGCTGTGCCCCACCCCCCCGGGCTCCCAGCCCCGGACGCGGACAGGCTCTGGGGAAGTGGCTCGGTCTGTCGGGGCAGCCGGACTCACAGTTCGGGGAAAAACTAGCCAGTTTAGAGTACAAGTTCTTCACCCGTTAGAGAATGTCTAAATCTCCCCTTTTTACATTTCCTTTCAGTGTCCCAAGGGTCCCTGTTCAGGCGCCACCCCCGTGCCCCTCAGTGCGCGCCACAGGCTCTCAATCCCTTCGTAAAAATCAGAATTCGTCTCAGTTTTATGCAAGAAAGACAAAGCGTCATAGCAGACAGCCTCTCCTATTAGGAACATCTGACTGACCTACAAGGTGCATGAAACAAACTTGGTGAATATTATGGAGCCACCGACTCATATTTAAGATTCTTCTACCGCTAAGTGGGAAAGAAAAGGACTCGTAATTGTTGTGACCAGAATCGTATGTGGCCAAACAAGGGGAACGGATGCTCAGGAAAACACTGTAAGGCAATAAAGCTAAAAGTGAGTCATGTTACTCTTAAAGAAGTAGAATGGCTTTTTTTTTAAATAATTTTTTGTCTCTTCTATATTTTCTTAAGTACATGTTACTTCATATCGAATCTTTAAATAAATAAATGCACAGTTGGAGTCTAATGCTGTGTTAAAAACGAACACACAAGGTTACTCTGTAAACTCTGAGCCACGACACAGACCTCGGAGGGGTCACTCTTCTCATCACGCTTTCCTGAAACCGGTGAGAATTACTTGGCCTGACTTACTTCCGATTAGTGTCTTTCCTTTCGATCAAACAACTGCCCTCTAAAGATACGCCAGCAAAGAGCCCTCTTGATTTGCAGTACGTAAAGACAGCGGCAGAGCTTCTCAGGGCAACGTTTCCTTCTAAATTCCTGCAAAAGAGAAGGTTTTGCGTCCTGGAGTCCGGCGGGCTGGGCCCTAAGATGGCATGCGCAGCACTGCACTGCAGGTCACTTCGCTCAAAGGACAGATCTTGTCCTGTCCGTCCGTCACGTGCCTTTCTGTTGTCCTTCCTGCTCTCCTGGGCTACTCGTGCTTAGCGTGGGCTAGAGCAGGGACAGGGCATGGGGAAGGGCACGGTATGTAAAACCATTATAAAAGGCCGTGCTGATTCCGAGGACTGCATTGTACCGAACACATGGAAAGCGGATACTTTCCGACTTTGTCTCCCTTTCTTGAAACAGGAATGTACCTTTTAAGAGTACTAAGGTCTGTGGGTTCTTCTTACACTGAGTATTTTCATGGAATTTAGAAACCTTTCTAGAAGATTGCATGTTCTGAGTTTTCAGCATTTCTATATTGCTTGAATGACCCCAAAATAGTTGTACACTACTTAGTTGCAACTACTTAGTTGTAACTAAGTACACCAGCAAACTCCATTAACAGAGGGGTAAAATGCACTCTATGTACTATACATACTACTCTAGTGAAAAGCTTCTATTTCCAATTTTCCATAATTCAGTCTGAAGAAAGTCTTTTTTCTTTCTTGATCAATGCTGCCTTTTACCAGTTAATTAAATTGGACTTGGCTCCTTCAGAGCTTAAAGGTAAATTTTATGTTCCATCCCGGTCGATATAATGGCCTACGTTTCTGAAGTATTCAGTTTTTTTTGTTTGTTCCAGTTTCAGATTTTCTCATTTTATCACACTGGCTGTACTTTACAAATTTCTTATTTCCAAACAACCTCAAACCCTCCAGGACATATATAAACCATAAACCAGTTTCGTTTCAATTGAAGCTTCTTCTTAGGGCAAAACCATGTATAATCTTTAAACCATTACTATCCAACAGCTGTCCAGAAAGTACTTTATGGTACTCACCTTCCCAGGGGCCCAACTGCCACAGTAAAATTCCCTCCAAGGGTCAGGTTACCACCTTTTGCAAAAGCTTCTACTGCTCTGTCATAATTCAAAATTATTACCAAATCTGATACCTGAAAATGAAGAGACCCATTTCTTTAAAAATAATTATGCACAAATGTCATTTAAAATATATGCTGATTAAAACTCAAAATATATACCATATGATGTAGCAAGAATTTCAGTGTAGACAGTGAAAGAAAAAGAAAGAAGAATCATTTTTGTTTTGAGCAGAGGACGTAAGCCATGGCTCTTTCCACGGGTTAGCACAGCAAACACCGCTGAGCATTCACTATGCACCAAACCCATACTGGGGGGCTCCGTGCACATTCCCGGTCCTCGGCAGGCTTGTGATGTAGGCAGTGACAGAGGTCTAGTGAGGTGACTGGACTGTCACGGTGAGAGCCGGAAGAGATCCGACAGAGGTTGTCAGGAAGATTACAAGTACTCCCTTCGACTACACATGCCAAGAAAGGCAACCAGCTAGGACTCAGGGCGTAAGATCCAGGGTCCTCAGTGACATTTCCACACTGAAGTCCCTGGCAAGGTCACGTGTCTACACTGATAAAGAGCATGTTGTCCACTTTCTTTTAGGGGCAGAAATTCAGAATAACAGAAGGAAGCTAGTTAACTATTAGTTCATGCCCCTACTGACTTAATTCTCTAAGTAAAAGCAAAAGTCAGAATGTGGGAATAATGCCCCAGATGAGCCAGCATGGAGGAGGTGCTCCCCACCACTGCACAGAGCCCAGTGCGAGCCCAGAAGTGTGGAGAGCCCTCGGGGCTGGAGGCCCGAGCCCGGTCCGGCCCCCTCCTGGAGAGCTGGTTGACCCGCGGCGTTCTGACCACTCTGCACCTCTCACCTGTTCCTGCGCACACTCACTTACCCTCTGAAGACCGAGGGTGTGTGTCACATACACCCTAGAAAAGGAAAGGCATACTGACTGAGGCTAAGAATTTGGGCTAAAAATCTAGCTCTTTGGGTGTGAATTCAACTTCTGCCTCTTGCACATCATGGGATCTTAGGCAAACAATTGAGCATCTTGAAACCTTAGCTCATTCCTCTGTTTTAAGGTGGGTATGATAACAGGAGCCACGTCCATACGTAGACTCTGCACACGCAGGCACGTGCAGAGACACGTGTACAGATGTGTAAAGGGTTAGCTGAAATCCTCTGTAAAGCCTGGTGTGTTCACCACAACTCAATAAAACATGAAAAGGCCAAACAAACTGGTGTTTCAAAGATTACTTAGTTCATATAGTTCTTTAATGTTTTCTAATGTTTTCAAATCAATTTTTCATGGGACCTACAGAAGATACCACCAAAAGAGACCGCACTTGAAAAGACCTAATAGAGATCCCAAGACAAGTAGATTCTTTTAAAAATGCTTAATTTGGATCATTTTATAAAAAGAAAATACAGTTGAGTTCCACAGCACGAACTAAGTACACCAGCAAACTGACCTCTAGGAAATACTTCACCGTGAGTCCTATGAACTGTTATTTCCAGCGCACATGTGGACAGTTTCTAAAGACTGCAGGGTCAAATAATACAGAATTACCTAGCATTTTTAAGCAAAATTAAGTAATTTTCCCCATGATTGTGTGAGCTATCTCTTACGTGCATTTTCAAGTAATACATATAAAATTGTTTTGCACAGTGCTTGGTGTGTACACACGCAGAGAGCGCACAGCTCTGGCCCCGACCATGTGAATACCTGACTGGTACTGTCCTCTGCACCTGTGGCATCGCAGTATAATTAAGGGAAAACTCTAAAAGTCAGTTTAAGAAAAAAAAAAAATGACCCTTTAATTTTCTGGGTCACCTCAATTCAGCTCTCTCTGAAGAAGAGTAAAATGACCCTGTGTTCCTTGGTGATGTCGCTTATGAGGGAACCAGGTCAAAGCTTATGAGGGAACCAGGTCAAAGCTCCACAGAGGTGGGAGAGGGGCCAGACTCTAGGTTCGTTTCCACAACTTAGAGGAAAAGCAAACAGATTCCCTGAAAGAAAACTAGCAAGAGAGCAAGTAGACAGTGTAAGACAGACACCCGGAAACGGGGTCAGCTTTCCTAGGAGGTCTGCAGTGAGTAAGATGCCAGCTCTGCCGTTAAATTTAACCCTTTCGTTAAAGAAAGAAGCAAGCCCGATCCCCCTGCAGGAGAAGCTGGCGGAGGCATGCTAACCCCAGACGACCCCCAGGAACAGGGTGCTGTGGCCGGGAGCCCACCCGAGAGGCCGTCATCACCAGGAGCCAAGTCACAAAACGAAACCATGCAAAGTGGGCATTTGAAGTAATCTGCAGGCCAGACGGGGCACAACCGTGGGGCTACCGCACCTGAAGGCAGACTGTGTGAAGCCTGGTGCACCCGGGGCCGGAGCTCTACAGCCCAACATGGACATCAGCAGCCCTGCGAGCCCAAGCCACAGGCGGCCAAGGACAATGTGGTCCCTGTGAGGCGTATCTGTTCCAGAGATGCGCGGAAGGTGGGCACAGAGCACAGGATGGACAGGCCGAGCTCTACTCCCCATGAAGAACATGGGAGACACCGGGCAGTCCTAAGAGGGCATCTCTCCGGAAAATGAAATACGGATTGCGTCGGTGGTGAAATGAGAACAGGAGGTTCTCGCCAGTTCTGTGCAGTAAGTTTCAGCTGGTTTTAGAGAAAACCGCAATTGTGTGTTTCCACACTTACCTCAATTCCCACTTCGAAGCCTCCGCCGAGCCCCGCTATCCCGATGGCTGAAGGCGCAGACCATTCTAACAAAAACAGAGACACGGACGTTACTCTAACATTAAAGCCCCTTGGCACACAAATATGGGTAGGAAAAATGCTACAGTGAGAATGAACAGTGTTTCTTTTAAAAATAATGAGACTGTGGCATTTCTCCCTGCAATTTTAATATTACTTAATAAGAGTATATATATCTGGTTAAAAGTATTTTACTGATTACAATATCAATTCACAGCAGCACTTCACAGAGCAAGTCTACAAATGAAGGATCCACATGCATGGAAGAGCCAACACCACCATTAAATCAGGGTACAAGACCACAGTTTGGTTTAAAGCTTTCTTTTTTGTTTTTAAGACTTTATTTGACAGAGAAACAGAGATCACAAGTAGGCAGAGAGGCAGGCAGAGAGAGAGAGGAAGGGAAGCAGGCTCCCGGCTGAGCAGAGAGCCCGATGTGGGGCTTGATCCCAGGACTCTGAGATCATGACCTGAGCCGAAGGCAGAGGCTTCACCCACTGAGCCACCCAGATGCCCCCAGGTTTAAAGCTTTCTAAGAGCTTTCATCTACTACACTCACCCTTCTGTCGTCAAACTACTGAAAAAAATTGATTCAAGTTGCGTTTGCTTTGACTGAAGGGTGCTAAGGTCGGAATTAGAATAACGTATTTCTGCGGGTGGGTTTCTGTTCAGAGGTTGCACACAGACAGCACCCTCCTCCAGACCCCCGGCACCTAGGAACAAACCATGGGTGAAGTTCAAAGGGTCATTGTTTCCTGCGGTATGAAGCAGCTTTTTAAAGTTCCTTCACCAACTGCTACATAAATTATGAAACTAGAGGTATATTTTTATGACAATTACCATAGACAAATTTGTGAACAAGATATTATCTATTTCATCAAAATTCAATGTACAGAATGTTGACAAAACAACTTTAAGAAATGTGACATTGCTGGGGCACCTGAGTGGCTCAGCTGTTAAGTCTCTGCCATCAGCTCAGGTCATGATCTCAGGGTCCTGGGATCGAGCCCCGTATCGCACCCCAGGCTCTCTGCTCATTGGGGAGTCTGCTTCTCCCTCTCTCTCTGCCTGTGTCTCTGCCTGCTTGTGATCTCTCTCTGTCAAATAAATCATTAAAAAATCTTTAAAAAAATGTTTGAAAGGTATTAGATATTGAGGCTGACAGACTCACAAATCCACGTCCTTTATAAACATGTGTAATTCATCCAACTGTGGAACCCTCCCGTACTGAACACATATAGCATTTGACCACTGCAACTTTCAATATTTATAAGTTTTACAAAATAATTGAGGTGTATAATTTTATTTTTTAGTTAGAGCTTTATCATAGATATAAGAGAGCAAAAGGAGTCAAGATAAGTTTATTATAATCACTTTTAAGGGTAACACAATAATAAACTGTTTCTATTGTAAATCTCTGAGGACAAAAACTGGTCTTTTTGTACCTAGTAGAACAAGAAATAGCCTACAAATTCAAGATTATTAAGATTTTAACAAGATAAATTTCCTTACACTTGAAAACTAAGTACAATAATTCCACTTGAATTAGGGAAAAAAATTAATTTGATGGGGGGAGTGTGAGATTGTGTAGATAAAGGACTTTCTGAAAGGCTTCTTGGCTTCTGAACCTAATTTTGTCTTCTAGATAACAGGATATTGCTTGGATATATTCAGAACTAATCCACCAGGCTTAGGGGAGTTTCGATTACAGAAATTAGTGTCATATAATCCCAAGTTGTTTTCCATTTCCTATGCTAAGAACATTCCCTGTCTGAAGACTGCCCATCTGGCCAGGATCTGGGGAATCTGCTGTTTCATCCGGGCAATTACAGACGGAGCAGCTGGCCTTCAGGATGGCGGGGAGGGAATGGAAAGGGCCACCTGTGGGGCGCCTGGGTGGCTCCGTCGTTAAGCATCTGCCTTAGGCTCAGGTCATGATCCCAGCGTCCCAGGATCCAGCCCTGCATCGGGCTCCCTGCCCAGCAGGAAGCCTGCTTCTCCCTCTCCCACTCCCCCTGCTTGTGTTCCCTCTCTCGCTGTGTCTCTCTGTCAAATGAATAAACAAACAAACAAACAAATAAATCAATCAATCAATAAATAATTTTTTTTAAAAAGGCCACCTGAGGTTCTGAGAGACCCCGGAGGTCGTCAGGCCTCCCCCTCTGCAGATGGTGCCCCTGTCCACCCCCGGAGGGAACAGCTCACAGACACTGAAGACCCTCTGAGTGGGCCTCCACTTTGTCTGGTGTGACCCGGAGGTCTCTCAGGAAAGTGTGTGCAGTGCTCGAGAAGAAGGGAACTTGGTTGTTTCCAGGTCATCGGCAAGGACTAAACCACGAAATGCTGGGCCACAGCTTCGGGGAGAGATTCCAACTTACTCTGGGGACACATCATAGGACACAGTGGACCTGACCACCGAGGTTCAGTGGCCACACGCCCCACATACTCCCAGATGTATCTACGGTCATTGTCCTACACTCTCTTCCAGATTAAAATTAACTTACCTACACCAAAAAAATCTATTAAGAGAGAAATATATTCAATTATATGAGCAAAATGAGAATGTTAAATCAGTATAAAAAGCATTTCAGTCGGTCATGGCGCATGTGCGTACATTCTAGATGTCGCTGTAGACGCCGGCTAAATCTTCGGGAATTAAGGAAAGTGTGTTGTGACCTCACCTCTGACAGGCCAGATGGTAGACTCCACCCCAGAAAGTAAAGCCGAATTGTATTGTCCTGACCTGCTTCCACCTTTAAAGCACAGGCTTTAAACAAAACTTTCAGGTTTTATTGTTTCCTACAGGAATAGCAGGAAGTTTCCAGATGGCTCTGATCTTCTTATCAACTCCCAGAGAATAAAAGAAAAGTTGTACCATAAAGCTGAAAATAAGATTCATATTCAACACCAGAAATGCAGATATTGTCACATTCAGTATTTGCTCCATGGAAGAAGTACAAAATGTACGTAAGACGAAGCAGATGTACGCCTGCAAGTGTCATCTAGCATTTTAAGAGGAGAAGAGAACGGGAAACCCCCGCCTTGTGGATGGGACATGCAGAGTGCACATTCCAGGGTGACAGCAGTAGGAGGATCCCCGCCAGGGGTGTCCAAAATGAAGACAGTCAACTTACTTCCGTCCGGAAGACGAGCCAGCACGACCCCACTGCCTCCTCTAGCAGTTACTAGAAATCCAGCTTTTATCACCGACAAAATGGCAAGGCCCTTCGCTTTAGCGATGACGTGGGCTGCAAAATTAAAGACATCAGGCAGGTGAGGTCTGGAGTGGACTTGCCTGAACAGACGACGTTAAGCAGACGGATGCACAGAAGTTCTGACGGGCAGGACCCCAGGCTTCTCAGGACCGTCTCAGTGGCACCGGTGGGCCAAAGAACAACTCGCCAGCGACACGGGGGCCCGATCGCCCCACCGCCCCATCCTTCCCTGTGCTGTTTCCAACACCCACAGAACCAACGCCCAGATACGGGCAACAGATGGGATTCGTGATGAGATTCTTTTAGTTGACGTGTACTAGCAGGACAAATGATTTGGAAATTTCAATTAATTGAGAATATAACCCATAAAAAACAGGTTACTATGTTAAAGGGAATGCAATCCATATGGAACCAAGTACGAAGGAGAAAGCCAGCAAGGGTGACCTGCACATGGCAGAACCTGGGCCTCAGAGCCACACAGCTGGTTCACCTTTTACCAACACGAAAATTACATGTGAGCACAGAAAAACGAAGTGATTCGCCACTTTAGAAGAGTTTTAGCTTTCGTTCAAGTATTTAAGTACCACGTGCGTCCCAGCGCACTGAGGACAGAGATTACACACTTGGTTACATCACATAGAGTGAGTTATCAGCACACGCGCCCCCCAAACACTGCCCCCCCGGATTCCCCCACACAATACTGCATCTCCCAATAACAAGGGGAGATGGCTTGATGTACTGTCCTTGGTCAAATATTCCACCAAGAAAGCCACATTGGACCTGTACTCAAATACAAGGAAATGCTCTTGAGGAGGCTCTGGAAAACACGACGTTTCTCGTGTAACTATGCACGCCAATTCAAAATGTCAACGGCAGTGTCTCAGAGATAACATGCTCACAAGCATGACGTCTGCACGTGGACATGTGGAGCCTCAGAGCCCAGCAACGAACAGCAAACGAGGCTGCGCCTGCCTTCCTCCGGGACTCTGCAAGGCTCCAAGTGCACCGTATGAGGCTGGAACCTTACTGTCTGTCACAGAGGGTTATTTCTACAGCCACATGTTGGCAGAACATCTGCTCCTACAACTCACTCTCCACTCTCTGCCCGTACGGTCAGGACTGCCTCTATTTAGACAGAACAAAAGTAGATGGACATATTTCCAATGTCAGGTTTGTTTTTAGAGATTTTCCATCCAAATTCAGGGACACTAAAATACCAATAATGCCTAAATAATTTGTGAATTAGCTTTTCATTTATAATATAGATGCACTGACTACAGATTCCCTGATGGAATTTTACTGCACTAATTGCTTGATAAATAATCCATACTCAGATGTTTCTATGCCGGGAAATACAGTTTGCCCATAAACTGGGCGAGCAGGCTGTGTTTGCTGAAACAGCTGACACATGTCAGAAATGTCTGCTGTCTCCTGTTCCAGAATATCGCCACCGAAGACTCCGTTTCTCTGGCTGAATTTTCTTCAGGCCCTAACACAGTACTTATCAAACTGGTATGTGCGGACAGATCACTGGAGGTCTTGTGAAAAATGCAGATTCTGACCCCTTAGGCCTCAGTGGTGCCTTGAGGTCTTGCGTTTTTAACAAGAACCCAGGGGATGTCCAGCGGCTGGTCCAGTCTGCACGTGGGGTAGCAAGGCTCCTCGGAGCCGGTCTTCATGATGGCAGTAGTAGTGTCCAGACCCAAATAATGATAATAATAATATTTATATAGTATTATATATTAAATATAATAATATTATTACAACAGCAAATTAAACTTTTTTAACATTTAAAGTTCTGCTAAACAACTTTAAAAAAATCTGGTGTAAGAAATTAAACTAGTTTTAAAAAAAGAAGTTAAATCCGTTTTGTGATGCAGGATCTGTTTCCCAGGCCCATGATTAATGAAGAGCGAAAGTAGCCTGAAGCAGTCCCCAAGCCAGTTTGCGTAGGAATCTTTGCTCCTGGTACCAGCCGTAGGAACAGTAGGAGTAACTGGGAGCAGCTGGTTCCCCAAAGCCCATCCTAGCCTCTGGCCTCCTGCTTCTGTCACAGACCTGCCCAGGCCGCTCTGCTCCCAGGGTGTATGGGGCAGATTTGGGGGGGGGGGGTGCTGGTAGAGGTGCTGTTATTTTCATGATCCAAAGAATCTCATGCACAGCTGGGTTAGGAATGATTGACTCATGTCTTCCCCAACCCCTACAAAACATAAATACCTGACCTCAAAAAAAGAAAACCCAAAGTTAAAATTGGTTTCTGAGATTGGCTAGTGATTCTGCAAGATAAGCTTGCAAAGGCTTCAGAAACCAAGGATGATGACAGGGGAGTTTGGGGAAGCCCAACTGGACACAACTAGGAGGAGGCCGGAAGGGGTCTCTACGGGGGAGCGGGGGTGCCCCAGGAGCCCAGCCGGCAGACCACCAGGAGGAAAGCAGTGCTCTGCGGGCCTGCTGCCCCTGGGGCCTCCATCTGAGTGCACCCAGCAACTAACGCACGCAACCCAGAGAAACGAGAGGCACATATTTTATTTACCAGGAATGATCTTATCAGGTCCGTTTCTGGAGGTTATTTCCGTGAATTCTCTCAGAATTTTAGCAGCCTTTTTTGCTTCCGATTTCAAATTGGAAGGTATAGGATTATTCACTGAAAGATTAAAAAAGGAGATTTTAATGAAAAAATCTAGTAAACGGAGTTAGATATGTATTATGGTTTCAGTTTTTCTGAGCATTGACCAATTCCATCCTTCTAGACAAAATAAGTGACCTGAAGACCCTCAAATTATTGTCTCATCTCTGTTTTCCTGATAACATCAATTCACTCTGAGATTGGGAAACCCTACATTCTCAAAACGCCAGAAATTATAAAATCCTGGGATTCTAAAAGATCTTAAACAAAGTCCAATCTCCTAATTACGTGTCTGCTCTCTGTAATTCTTAGCTCACCTCAATACTAGTTAAAAGACATTAAAATCTGAAGAATTAACAAAAGATGTAACTTACAACTGTGTGTAATAAAAAATACAATATTTATCTGGATATTTTTGTCAGAATACTGAACTATCTGCATAGATTCTCCTTGTGAATAAAATTCTGAGACTTGGGAAGTGAGCGACCACTCCTGTGTTTGCACAGCCCCAGCTTTCAGGCCTGCCTGGGTGTCCTCAAGTCACGCAAGCAGTGTTTGTCCCCAAAAATGCACAGACAACCCTTCCAGACCCGAAGTCTGTGGGGACAGATCACCCTTCTCACAGGAAAAGCGATCTGAAGAGCCAAGGAGCCCACGAGGCGCAGATGTCGAGTCTGTGGCTCAAGCCATCAAATGCCTTTTTTATTGCAAAGACAAGGTTTTCAGCTCAGAAGTTCACCTGCTTCGGTTCTTTCCGTTTCTGTTCTCAATAGATGCTGGTTGTTCCTTAAATACTTGAGCATATTTTAAAGGGTGTTTTTTTATCCTTGTCTGATAATTGCATCATCTCTGGCCTTTCAGGATCTGCTTTTGACAGATCTTTCTCCTCGTTATGGGTTAGATTTTCCTTTTTCTACCCACTTCTGGCAAAACCAGATGGTTGCCGGACCCGGTGAATACGCTGCATGTTGGGTCCAGACTCTGTCGTTGTCTCTGGGGCCGATGCCCTTGGCAGCAGGCAGTGCCAGGAACCCTGCGTCAGCTCAGTCTTCCCAAGGCCTGCTTTTGCGGGAGCCGGGGCGCCTGTCGCGTGCTGGGGACGGAGCCCTGCAGCCAGGTGCGGCCCTCCGGGCTCTCTCAGTGTCCTGGGGCTTCACGTGCTCACCCCCCCCCACCCCGTGCCGGAGCTGCGGCCCCTCCAGCGCTGAACTGAAAACTGGTCACATCCTGGCTCCTCGGTGGTGGCTCTTGGCTCCACGGCACTCACAGGGATTTGTGGGGTCCCCTCGCAGAGTGCTGGAGTTCGCCCTCGCCCTGGCCCCCCTGGGCCTGCGAGTGTCTCACACAGCGCAGCCCGGGCCCCAGAGCACATCCTGGCCCAGCAGCCGGGGAAGGTGCCTTCGGGCAGGAAAAGAGGCGGCCTCCTGGCTCCGGCCTCCTCCGAGGTCCCAGGCACGCTCACCGGGTACCCCACGGGTGCAAGCACACACCCGCTCTCTTTTGCCCAGTTTCGAGGGTTCACAGAAAGTGGCAGGGCGTTTCTCTGCCACGAACCCCCCAGCTTTTACTGGCCGAGTAACGGGAAGTCTCTTTGCGTCCCGTCAAGTCTCTTAGCGCTGTTCTGTTTCGTATTCATTTGTAAAGTAAGGAAATTAATCTTTTTCTATTCAATAAGTCACAAATATTGATTTGCTGTTTGCCATTTCTCTTTTGAATTTTCTTATGATGTTTTTTCTTCTTTTTTTTTTTTTTAAGATTTTTAAGATTTTTGGGACGCCTGGGTGGCTCAGTTGGTTGGACGACTGCCTTTGGCTCAGGTCATGATCCTGGAGTCCCGGGATCGAGTCCCACATCGAGCTCCCAGCTCCACGGGGAGTCTGCTTCTCTCCCTGACCTTCTCCTCGCTCATGCTCTCTGTCTCGCTCTCAAATAAATAAATAAATAAATCTTTAAAAAAAAAAAAAGATTTTTAAGATTTTTTTTTTAAAGATCCATTCACTCGACAGAGGGAGCATAAGCAGGGGTGCGGACAGTGCGAAGCAGACTTGCTGCCGAGCAGGAAGCCGGAGTGGGGCTCGAGGCCAGGACCCTGGGATCACGACCCGAGTCAAACTCAGACGCTTAACGGACTGAGCCACCCAGCTGCCCCTTATGATGGTTTTTCTACTTCTGTCTTCATGAAATCAAGTTCACCTTCTCTTCTAAGTTTTACAAGTGTCTCTAACTAAACGAAATGATTCCCAAGTTCATATGGAAAAACAAACAAGCAAGAGAATATAGAGAAAAAGTATGTAAAAGAATGAGGGGGACAAGTTCTGCCAGAAGCTGCAACGTACGGTGATGCCTGCGTATTGTACCGTAGAGGCAAAAAGAGGCGGGAAACCCAGTTTTACAAAACAGAAAATTCAGAAACTGACTCGAACATATAAAATAATTTACTACATAATAAAGACAGCACCTTAAATCATTGCAGAAAAGCTGTATTACACAATAACTGGTGATCTCTGGGGAAATTCATCCACTGCCTCATATAGCAGACCGCTGTAAACTCCAAATTCATCAATGACTTGAAATGCCCAAAATCAAACCATGAAAGAACCAGAAATTACATGAGAATTACTTTTCAAATTCATAGTACAAAAGGCCTAGGTATGACCAAAAAAAGTCTATATTTTTAAATGATCAGAACTTATGGCATAAGCATACTGTGAACCAAAAGGGAACCGTACACACATGCAAACACAGAGGGAAACGGCCCCTCCGACTCTGGGCACCCACCGCACTACTGTCTGCCCGACGCTCGTTGACCCCTGCTGCTGAACGTGTGCCCTATTTCCACTTCCAGCTTCTGTAGATAGAGCCGTTCGCTGGCGACTGTCTTCAGATAGGGCCCTAAACGCTGGAACTGAGCAATCAGAGAGACTCAAGATCCGTTAGCTGTTTATTAAACTGCCGAACTGTCCCCCCAAAATACTACCCAAGTTTAACTGGCTGACACCCCACTGAGTAGCACCATAAAAAACTCCACTGTTACGGCTGACACTGGGAAAGGCAAAGTCTGTACATCAGAAAAACAGGATGACAAATTTTATTTGAATTTACCTGAATACTAGCAAATTTTCCTTTTGTTTGATTATATTTCCTGTTTCACATATTTTCTGTTCATATACTTTGACTTTTTCTGGTTCCATACTCCTTTTGCCCATAATTTTAATCATGTTGTAAGTCTATGTCTCAACTTGCTTTAAAAAAAAAAAAAAATATTTAGAGTTTTCAGCATTTGTTTTTAATTTATATGGCAATATTTCTCTGGGTTTTCTACTGTTTTCTTCTTTCTACTACTGTGACTAAAGGCCTTGATTAAAAACAAAAACAAAACCAAAACTGATACAGCCAATATTCCACGTTCTCTACCCAAGCTTCTATTTTACATTAAATATTTGGTCCATCTCAAACTTTCATTGGCATAGGATAGGAAGAACCTCATATTTTTTACATACACAACACAACTTACTGAATAATCCACAGCACTTAAAAGTGTCACCTTCTTGACAAAAGCAAGGAAGATATATTCATATATTTACTCACATACTTAAAAATATATGACAGAGATGATGTGGTAGTTTAATAAATTATTCTGGAACAAATGGTCATTCAAATAAAAACAAAATAAATTTATATTATAATATCACATCATACAAAAAAATTCAATACATGATTGCCTTAATACTAAAGGCAAAGTTTAATACTTTTAGAATAAAAGTAACCGAAAATATCTTTATTTTCTGTGCAATGAAGGGTTGCCCTAAACAATGCACAACTATAATAGGAAACTACAGATATATTCAGCTACAGTAAAGTCAAGAAAAAGTGTGTCAACATACATTTGAAAATAAAATACAAGGGAGAGGTCGGAAGATATCTGTCATATGAATAAACGGCAGCTATCTAGGGTTCAGAATGCACAGAGATCTTTAAAATTCAGTAAAAACACACATAGCACAACGGAAAACTGGGCACAGTATTCGATCAGCTGATTCACAGAAGAGGGAAACTCTGAGGCCACCACCTGAAAAGCTGGACGTGCCCCGTAAGGCCATCGTGAGTCACCAGTGCTCAGTCCCCGGGCCGGCAGGCGCGGGACGGTCTGCCGGTGCGTGTGTGGTCGTGACAGGAGTAGGAGGACCCCAGGGAGGACGGCAGGCGGGGCCGTCCCTACAACCCGCGTACTTCGCTCCCCGCTGAAGTCGCCAGTAAAGGTCCCCAGGTGTGCTCACTGAGGCCGTGGTGAGTTGAATGCTGGCCCCCAAATTCGTGTCCACCTGAACCCCGAGAATGGGACCTTGTGCGGAAAAAGGGTCTTTGCAGATGTAACGAAGGTCCCAAGGGGCGCTCCTCCTAGGCTACCCGGGTGGGTGGACCTGAATCAGAGATGTGGACACACATCTCTTGTGGGGCACAGAGGAGGGAGCACAGTGGCCGTGGAGCACCTCTGGGCCCCGCATGCCCGAGAGCCCAGGAGAAGGGGCCCCGCAGGCCTAGGAGGGGGTTGGCCCTGCACAGAGCAGATCAGTTCCCGCCAGTGTGCAGCGCCCGGAACCAGCACCACATGTGCAGAGGGGTCGCTGAGGCAGGGCTCCCCTAGCAAACGAAGAAGAACACGTAGAAACACACACATTCGAGGAAGGACGATTTCCCTCAAGAAGAGGCTGATCAACACGGTCCGGTGTGGCCTCAAGCCCGTGCTCCATAGATACCGACCAACTGGCAGACACACGCCGGAGGGAACATGGGAACAACAGAAGCAAAACGGCTGCACGAAGACACACGGGGCATCGTGACGTCCACGGCAACGTTTTGAGGCACGAGCAAAAATATGTTTTGTACAAAATACAGAATTTATAGCAAAATACATATATTTGTGTGTAAAACTTATGTATACAATATACATATGTATAATCGAAGTATAATGCTATTGGATCCGGGGGTGGGTGGTCCTGGGGAAGGCATCTGGAGGGGCTTGTATCTTCCTCCCTTCCCTGTGTAGTGGGCCGTGCGTGTCGATTATGCTGTCCTCAATAGTCCCTTGTGGGTCTGAAATATTGTATAATGAAGACTGGTCGGCAGAAGCGGAATATTATGTAATTAAATATTTGCTATATTAGAGGCACCTTATGACCCTGCTGTAAACATTTCTATTACAGGTAATGACCCCATAAGTTGTCTATCATTTCGAATCTGACCTCGCAGGGCCACAGCATTCGTTGCATGAAGAGGCATGGAAAAGCAGAAACTGTGCGCTTCCCGTTGACACACTCCTGTGCACACACAGAGACCCCACCCCACCCCGGCCCCGCACACACAGGCCAACAGGCCTGAGCAGAATTCTAAGGGGAGCCTGGGAGGGAAGCTGTACACTAAACACTTCTTTGCTGTGGTTTGCATTTGGATGACACGGACAGTTCTGGAATCTGAACTTTTAGGAGCTCACAGAGAGTTACTCCTCATCTTCTCAGTCATGTACTTATTTAGAAATAAAACTATCCCATCTTCAGGACGGTACTGAGATACTGAAAGCTGATAGTCTTTTGGGACGGCTCCTTTTATTGGCAATGGCTCCTTCTAAGCACAGAAATGAACACAGAAGAATCTTCAGAAGCACAGGGAAGCAATCTTCAGACAGCCGTCAAAATTATGTCAACTTACTAGCAATCTTTAAATCTGTCCTATTATTAATGCTTTGATTATACAGTTTGGATTTAGAGGGTCTCAGAAAAAATACAAACTAGAAAAATTCCTTTAAAGTCCATTTTATGGAGGTAGTTTTTAGCCCTGACTCCAGCTGGCACACGAATGACACACAATTGTTTCATGTATTCCCCGTGACCTAGAAAATACATATATGGCAAGGGGCATTTCCAGCCTCCAGTTTTCCACATCTCCTGCACAGGACGGGGCCAGCGGATAGGAGTTAAAAGCCACGAGGTGAGCACGCACAGTGACAGCAGTGGCTTCATCTCCCTCTTGGTGGCTGAGGAGGAGACGGGGTGTGAGTCGGGAGATGGAACTGGAGAACTACCACAGAGCCGCCTGCCCCTAAGTTACACGCCCCACTGTCCCTCGCAGCATAACGGACGGGTGTCTGAGTTCCTCACTCCTGTGCTGCCGGAGACCGGGCAGCGCAGCGCACCTTTCACGGGACGGGCCAGCGGCGCCCAGAGGTTCCGTGTTGCAGGCTGTGTGGCTGGGCTGGCCGGCCGCCTGCCCATGTGGGTCCTTGTGTCCCCGCGGCGCTTCTCTCCACCCTCTCTCTCCTGTCGCTGTCACAGCCCCAAGGGGGATGGACAGAACGTCCCCGGGTCAGTGCCTGGGGAGAGCAGCCCGGACCCAATGCGCACACTGGACGGCGGTCCCTGAAGGAGAGGCTCTTGCTGGGCTAAGTGACTGAGATCTGGAGGCTTCTTACCGCAGCTAATATCACCCCAATCACCACGTTTCCAACATCACTTGTGCTCTCCGAAGAAGAAAGATGGTGGGGAAGAACCTGCGACTTTCATTCTGGACTTAATTTGGCTTGTCCTGCATCCGTGCTGTCCGCTCACTGGTCTGGAGAGGCGGGAACGTGACCACCAACACCGAGCACGATCCGGCCTCCGCTAACGTGCTCGGTTACGGGGTTTCCTCACACACTAGTGCACGTCCTTCTAAGAGGAGCCAAGCAGCAGCTTTGCCTATTAAACGTAAAATGTAACAAGATGCACCTTCTCCACACCAACGCCTCTCAGTGTGCCCCGAAAGCGACGGGCAGCTCTAGGGCCCTACTCCGTGCTGTCCTCGGGCGCCTGAGCTCCGCGGCAACCCCCCTGCCCTCCAGAGCCAGAGCTCAGCCCGGGGTGAGCCGGGAGGAAGAATGGGAGCAGCAGGTTGCGAGGGCGGTCGGCGGTGAGAGTGACTCGCCCTGGATGCGCCCAGGGCTGAGGGAGCACTCAGCCAGGACGGGTTTGGGGGAGGTGCACACTCCTTGGGGAGGACGGCCACGTTCTCCCAGACTGGACCTGCTCTGGGGCTGGTAGGCCACCTTCGGGGGGGGCAGGCCGTCCGCAGCCCCTGGCACGGGCCTGTGGTTGGTGTCTGGGCGCCGGCAGGAGCTGTGAGTTCTGGTTTCTGAGTACAGGGGCCTCTCCTGGGCCTGCGGCTGGGTGGCTCTACTGGCGTCCTCTCGCCACACAGCTGACCTTTTCCGTCTCTGGTGATGTCCCTCCCACGGCCACGACTGGGGAAAGTCATCCCTGTGCCTGCCTGAAAGGAGTCATCCTCTAAGGGCTGCTGCTGCTGATCCCGGAGCCCACACTGAAGGGCACCCTGGGAGCTGAGGGGCAGGAAGTGGGAAAGGGGACCCCCTCGGGGTCGGCCAGCGGTAGCCCTGGGCCAAGTCCAGCTACCATCTATTCACCTGTGGGCAGGGAGGTAAGAAGACTCTTACATTTTACCAGCTAAACAAATTAAATCAAAAGGATAATAATATTTTGTGTGAAAACACATCCTCATGGATGTAACCGGTGAGATCAGTTCTGGCTGAACATGCGTGATTTACTTTGATGAGAAGGAACATTAACTTTGAACCTCAAGTAGCAACATGTTCTCCACATAATCACATCTGACTCCTCACAAGACTTGCATTACAAAGAAAATTGCTCAATCACTGTACTTCACTTTTTATCAACTAAAAAAACTGGTCATTGTTTTCTGTCTTGTTGTGGAAGTGTCTACATATAACCTCAAATTTTGTTTACCCTAATATACGTACTATCCGGTCCTTTAAGGAAAACCATGGGCAACCTCTGGCCTCTTGAGATGTAACTCATTTGTCAAGACCAACTTAAAACGCTGCTTCTAAGTGAAACCATCCCGCACAGCCCTGGGATCGCGGAGCTCCTGCCGGGGCTGAGTGCGGCGAAGGGCCGTCTGAGCAGGGACGCGGCGGTGGGTCGACGAGGCAGCCTTCCGACTCCGGCTGCCCCTGGGGCTGTCCTTCCCGGGGCTGCAGAGCTTCTCCACTGGGGCCCCCACCAACCAGGCAGGGACCTGAGGAGCCCAGGGACAAACCTGCCCCTGGGTCTGGTTTCTGGGTTCTCACAAGGACCCGGCAGCCACCATGGCTGCTGGCACAGCCTTGATGCACCCGCAGGAAAGCGTGAAGAGCCAGGGGCCGGGCCTCCTCCTCAGTCTCGCCAGGTCCCCCGGCCCCCGGCCTCCACCCTTCTCCTCCTCTTCACCACCAGCCTGGCCCAAAGGTGACCAGTTCTCGGGCGGCTACCCCAAGCCTCCTGCCTGGTTTCTTGGTTCCTCGTCCTGACCCCCTATGGTCACTTCTCCACAGAAATGTTCCATTTAAGTAACAGCTCAGAGAATGGCACCCCATTGCTTACCTCCGAGTTTTCCCATCATCTTTAGTCTGCACCACAGCCTATATCCTTACGCTGTAGGTCAACCGCACACATCTGTCTGCACCTGTATCTGTCACATCTGCCAACCAGGGACTCCTGTCTGTCTGTATCTACGTATCTGTCTGTCCACCCTCTCATCCGTCTGCCTATCATAGTCTTTCTTGTACGTCTCTTCCGCCACAAGGCAAGCACGAGGGTTAAGTACTCTGACGATCTCACTACCTGTGGCATCTCTAGCACACGCCATCATGACACACGGTAAAGCGGCCGACTTGGGAGCCAGAAGGCCTGGTCGAGGGCATTGCCCCACTAGCTTCGGGTTTGAACTGATGCAGGCCTAATCTTGCCCAGGGCTGGATCGCCTGGCAGATAAGCACGGCCTGATAGTCTCTGGCCTTTTCCTCTCATCCTGGGGTCTCTCTCAAAGAGCCCCTTGCTGATCGACCACAAACATCTCTCGGGCTTGCAGGCCGGAGAAGCCTTGAGAAGAATTATTCTGCACCTCGGACACTGCAGAACTTTAGGTGCGCACTGTGATAGATGTTTCCTCCCTGGGCTGATGTCTGTCCAAGGCCTTCACAGCCGAGCCACTGATACACCCCCTGCCTGCTGCAAAGGGAAAGCCTTTTCGCCCTACTTCTCTCCTATATACTTAGCTTCTCCAGATAGCTTCTCGTTTGCCATTAACCTATACCCTGTTTTCCTGGAGACCCCAGAATAAGTTACCAAAAAGCACATATTTGTGCTACCTCCCATGGCTTTCTGAGGGACATGATTACTCAAGAAGCAAGACCCTGTCTCCTATCCCTGACGCCAGCCTGTACCCACTATAGCTTAACTAAATGACATGTGCTGAACAAAGAGAAATTGTCTGATGAGTGCTTGAGTCCTCTGATGTCCTTTGCATGAAGGTAACCCCCTGCCCCAAGTAAGCTGCCTACATAAGACGCTCACTGAGCGGCCATAAGCCGGAGGTGCCTGACCACTGACCAGAACTCACTGTCTGGCCTCTCGTTCCTCTTGCCGACACTGCCCCTCCCTCGGGACACCTGGACCTGCCGAGGCTGGACACCGACACCCGACACATGCAGCTTTTGGAAATTAGAGGTCAAATCCCTGTGAGGACTAGATGGAGTTCACATACATACAAAATCCAATGGATTTAGAAAAAAAAATGTGCTGAGTAATAGAACATTTCTCTGTCTCTCAGATGTTATAATATTTCCCCAACCTCATGAGAGAGGAGGGCCAGAGGGAAGAAAGGGACAGGTTCATGTGCAGTGCCTTCAAGGAGCCCTTCCCACATCCTCTAAAGAAAGGGAGGAAGAGAATGGGGAAGGAGACCCAAGGGGGTCTGATGGCCATGGGACCAGGACTGTAGCCCCTGCATGCCCAGGGCCAACAGGGCTCACCCCATGAAGCTCCTGCCGGCCCAGGAGGCATGGGAGAGCCGGCAGTCCTGCCCGCAGGAGGACACTGCACTCTCCTCTTGGCCAGGACTGTCAGAGCCTTGCGCATACAGCAAGGGGCAGCTCGGCAGCGTCCCCAGGGTCAGTAGCATTTGAGGATCCAAAGCAAATCTGAGTGGACAGTGCTAGCCCAGGCCTGGCGTTGGCCTGAAACACGACTTCCTCCAGGGAGAAGGCAGACACACAAATCGGACAGAAAACCAGGGCTCAAGACACGTTTTCATATTTTCAGCACTTGAGTTTGTGATTTGAAGCTCACACGCCCCACTAGCTTCTCTTCCTACTTCCCTTGTGCTCCCAACTTTTTCTTTTCGCACCACTAAACTACAAGCCTCACGGGCCAGAAGCAGGAGGTTGACTGATCTGTGCCCTGCAGCGCCTCGTGCATGTGTCTGGGCACCCACGACAATGTCCTGAACCGGATTAGCAGACTGGGGCAGAAATGTGTTCCTGCTCCTCCTGAAGGCCTCCGTCTCATTTCAGAACCAGCACAGGTCGCCTCTTTCACGGACGCCATCTCTGGAATGGAGCAGGTGACCCAAGTGTGCAAATCAGAATAAATCTTGGGCCACAGCAGAGCTTCAAACCAAAGCTGAACCATCGGCATCTCAGCAAAGGCTTGTGCAGAGCTGCTGGAATTCCTCTCTTCCAGGCACGTCCCTTTGGACTTGCTCCAAGACTTTGTCACCACAAGGGGAGAGCCTGAGAGCACAGCCATGCAGAAGGGCCCTGCCCCAGAGCTACAGAGAGAGTGGGGCTCTGCTGGCCCGGCTGGAGCCCAGGACTAAGGAACAGCTAAATCCACTGCAGCGCGGAACTGCCCAGTCACTTGGCCCAGCACGGCTTCCCTTTCTGCTAAAGCCAACTTGGATCAGATTTTCTGACACAAGCAACTAAAACTCGGTAAATAGTACATAAATCTTATCCCCGAAGACTTTCTGCTGTGAACCCTATCAAGCAAGCAGAACTGAGCCAGTCAAGTAAGCAAATTCCACAGCTGAGAGCTGCTCTTGCAAACATCCTGCTGCGGAGAAAGGTCGAAGCCTTTTTTGTAAACACGGAAAGGGGGCTATGGGACTTGGGAATTCAGATCTCGCCTGCAGGGCCTGCACAACACAGAGTGGGTCTCTAAGCCCTGTACACTGGGGGTTCAGCAGCCCAGTCACGGCCAGGATGCCTTCAGGTTCAGCTGGACTACATGAGACTCCAGATACTTTGCTTTAGCACAGACTTTATTAAATTGCCTGGTCGTAGCTACTACAGTGAATTTCTCTGTCAGAGTCAGCAAATAGCAATAACAATTTAGACATGGCCCTCCGTTTCCTGTCCTCAGCATCAAATCATGGCCCACCCACTTCTCTCCTGCACCATAAGGGATACAGACAGCACCGTCTGCTCCAGAGGCATCACTCTGACCCTGAAGTTATGAAAATACAGGTCATTACTAAATAGGCCTTTTAACTTTTAAATCATAGTTAGCATCTGAACATTCATAAAAGTTTTGAGTCTCGGAATCCCAAGGTGAAGCCAAATCGCTAAGAATATCCAAGTTTCCTCCTGAGAGTGAATGATTGCCAAACCTTGAGCTAAGAAACTTAGCTTAAAATTTTCTTTAAAAAGTGATTAAAACAGGGTGCCTGGGTGGCTCAATGAGTTAAGCCTCTGCCTTCAGCTCAGGTCATGATCTCAGGGTCCTGGGATGGAGCCCTGCATCGGGCTCTCTGCTCAGCAGGGAGCCTGCTTCCTCCTCTCTCTCTGCCTGTCTCTCTGCCTACTTGTGATCTCTGTCAAATAAATAAATAAAATCTTTTTTAAAAATTGATTAAAACATCTGAAAATGTCCTTAATAAGACAATTTTATTTTAAATTAAGTTTCTAAAATACTGGGAAGAAAATTTTTACTTTGGAAACCTGAAAAGCTTGAAAGGAGCTTAAGCTAGGGAAATGATTTACATATTAATCATAGGCAGTAAACTAGATGCTGGGTTGCTGGGGCCAACTTGCCACCTGGGGAGAGAAACTGACCTCGGTTATGCACCCTGCACCCACTTCTCAAGGCCAGGGCTCCCCAGATTTTCCTTCATATCAACAAGTACCAACAATGCTATGAGAGAGGCACCTACAGAAAAAAGTTCAAAGTTTAGAAATGGTTTTCCAAATGCCCATTAATTATTGACCAAAATATTAAGCCTTATAACTTACATGAAATAAAGGTTAATTTACTGAATTGATAAAACCCTAACCAAAATCAAAGGAACTAGAATGCTGCTAAGGAAATAGAGAGAACAATTAGATTAAATTTTAGTCAAAGGAAACTTCATACATGTACGAAATTTTCAAGAAGGCTCTGGTGTATGGCCCTTCGCTCAGAAGCCTTGTTACAACATTACCGTCCTGAGTGCCCCTGCCACTGCCCGACAGAGGGACACTGTTTCTCAAGCCGATTCTGAGCTCTCTGTGGCCTTGGTTAAACGACTTCCTTTGACTCTAGGGGACGGGACTGGTCAGTTCCAGAAACCAAATCCAGTCTCTCTGGTCACATCCGCAGCCTTCCTGGTCCTTACTTTAAAGTGTCCATACTTTTGTGTGTCCATACTTTTGGCTGTTTGAACCCCAAACATTAGTGCGCCCTGCGATTCTGTCCTCCCCCCGGCCCCAGGCGCAGATGGGGCGGAGAGGACGTAGCTTTCAGCGTGGAGACCCTCGATTTACACCCGCTTCATCTTTCAAACTGAGGAGCGACCCTGGCTCACGGCCGGAACCCATGCACGTCTGACCCGCAGGTACAAGCAATGGGCTCTTCTCCCAAAAACAGAACGTGTGCTTCGGTTTTAAATCGCGCAGGACCGTGTCCTACCCTGACACACTGGCCGACAAGGCAGCGGGTCGAGGACGTCTAAGACCGGAGCCGCCGGACCGCACCAGCGTCCCCGGCGCGCGGTCTTCAGCGAACGTGGGCACCGGACGGCTCCGGACCCGCAGAGACGGACGCGCTTCCGAGTGTCGCACAAGACGAGGGTGAGGGTGAGGGTTTTCTCGGACGGAGTCTGCTCACACTCGCGAACCCCACAGCCGGTTCCCGGGGTAAACAAGGCGGCCCGACGGGAGCCGCGGACACCCGGCTGCCCTCACGTCCCGCGCAGCTCCCCAGGGACGGAGGCTCCAGGCCACCGGCTTCGTCTGGAGGGCGCAGACCTAACTGACCTCCGCGCTCATCGGGGGCCCCGGGCCACGACCACAGCCCCGACGACGAGAACGCAGGACACGCGTGTCCCGGAGGCGGAAGAAAACCCGGAAACCCCGTCCCCTCCCGCCAGATCGTCCCGGGCCCCTCAGACTCGGACTCGCGGGCGCAGGGGCCGGGCCGGGTCCTCCTTCCCCTCGCAGCCCGGCGGCGGCTGGACGGCGCGGACACGCGTGTGGAAACGAAGGGAAACGCCCGCGGCCGCAGGTGCGCCTCCTGTCCTGGCCGCCACCCCCGGCCCCGCGCGCCCGTCGCGCGGTCCAGCGCGGAGAAGCCGCCGCAGCCCCGACAGCCCCGCCGTCCCGGGCGCCGAGCGGCCACCCCGCCCGCCCCTTGTGCCCCCGGAGGCTGTCCACTCCCAGGCCCCCCCCCCCAGCCTGGCCGGTCCCCGCCCGCGGTCCGGCGCGCCCGCCTCGCCGCGTCCCTTCCCGAAACCGACGGGGAAACACGGTCTCGGACCTCGACGGTCACGAGCGAGTCTCAAGTCCGTGAGCCGCAGCGGCCGCGTCCGGGGCGGGGGCCGGTCACTCCGGTCCGGGGCGACCTGCGAGCGGACGCGCGTCCCAGACGCACCCCGGCCCCCGCCCTCCCGCGCCGACCGCCGACCCCGCGGCTCGGCTCACGGGGAAGGGGCGACCCCAGTCCGGGGGGACCCCGCGGCCCGGCTCAGGGGGAAGGGGCCACCCCAGTCTGGGGGGCCGCCGGCCTCGCCCACACCCGTACTCACTGGCGACCCCGAGCAGGTGCCCTCGGCGCCCCGACCGCGCACAACCGCCGCCGACAGGAAGGGCTGCGCGCTGGGCCCGCCCCCCGGGGCAGGGCGGCGCGGGCGGGGCGCACCTGGGCAGGTGAGGGGGCGGGTGAGGCGACGCCGTCCCGCCCCGAGCGCGCGTCCCGGAACTGGGCCCAGCCGGGCCGACGCCGCCCCGAGCGGACCGCTGCGGGCAGGGGGTCCGGCGGGGCTCTCGGGGCGCGGGCGGGCTCCGCTCACCCCCGGCTCGCGGTGCGGGGCGACGGGGGACAGTCCTGACACTCGGGCACCCGCTCGGGACTCCGCCCTCGGGGATGGGTCACCCGCCCCGCGCACCCCCACGGCGGGCTCCGGGCGCCCTCCCCCGCCCTCAGGCGACCCGAGTCCAACCCCCACTGGGCCCGCCCCCTTTCAGGTAACTCACGGCCCCGCCCCCTGGCCGACTGTCTCCTCGAAGAACCTCCCTCTCCCCAAGGCCCCTCTTCCCACCTCCGACCCTTTGCCCCGCCCCTACACCGCCCCTTTTCCCGGGGCGCGCCTTGGGTCCTCCTGAGGACCTCGGTCCCCCCAGTCTCAGTACTGCGCAGGCGCAAGGCCCGGACGCGCGCCCCGAGGAAGCGCGGAGGCCGTACTGCGCAGGCGCGCGGGACGGGTCGCTGGACGTGCGCATGCGTCGCGCAGGGAACGTGCCGACGCGCTCCGCGGGCGCCTGGGCGTGCGCGCGGGAAGATGGCTGAGCCGGTGCCCAAGTCGGTGCTGTTCGTGTGTCTGGGTGAGACCGCGCTGGCCCAGCCCCGCTCCGGCTTCCCCAGACGCTCGCGCCGCGTCCCATGGGTCTTGGGCCGCGCCGCTGGGCCACGGACGGTGATCGGAGGAGGCCTGGGACGGGGAAACCGGAGGCTGGGATGGAGCGCCCCGGCTCTCCCGCCCCGCGCCCCTGCCGGCGGCTCCCCGCGCCGGGCGAGCTTCTGCCTCCCCTGCCCGTTTGCGGACGGGGTCCTCTCACCCGCTCGGCCCCGTCCGGGCCGGTGCCACTCCCCGGCGCAGTCCTGTGCGGGCGGGTCCCGGTCACCGCAGCCCGCGGGGGTCCCCGTCACCGCAGCCCGCGGGGGTCCCGGTCACCGCAGCCCGGGGGGGTCCCCGTCACCGCAGCCCGGGGGGGTCCCCGTCACCGCAGCCCGGGGGGGTCCCGGTCACCGCAGCCCGCGGGGGTCCCCGTCACCGCAGCCCGCGGGGGTCCCGGTCACCGCAGCCCGCGGGGGTCCCGGTCACCGCAGCCCGCGGGGGTCCCCGTCACCGCAGCCCGGGGGGGTCCCGGTCACCGCAGCCCGGGGGGGTCCCCGTCACCGCAGCCCGCGGGGGTCCCCGTCACCGCAGCCCGGGGGGGTCCCGGTCACCGCAGCCCGGGGGGGTCCCCGTCACCGCAGCCCGCGGGGGTCCCCGTCACCGCAGCCCGGGGGGGTCCCCGTCACCGCAGCCCGCGGGGGTCCCCGTCACCGCAGCCCCGGCTCGCTGGCTGGTTCTCTCGGTCCCCGCCTGCAGACCGCGTGAGCTCCGGCGGCCAGGACGGCGAGGAGCTGGACCTCCTCCAGGGAGACCCGGTTCTCCAGTGTCTGTGTCACAGGACACGTGCCCGCCTTCCAAATTAGAACTCACTTTCCCTTCGGGTTCGGGATTCTTCCTTTGCGTGGCGCCGCGGGGTTGTATTTCTCAGGGTCTGCGCCCTGTCCCCCAGAGAGGAAGGTCTGGGTCATCAGTTGTCCAGTTCCTCCATGTCTTCTGATGAGGCTGCATTTCCCGAGCACCCAAGTGTCCCTTCCTTTCTGGGCTCGCCCCTTGGAGAAGAGACGCGAGTCTGCCCCATGTTTCCGCTTCCTCTCCACTACCCTTCCCTGCCCGTGCCTTGTGATTTCTGTGTCCCCGCGGTTCAGGGGCGTAAGGCACCTTCGTGTGGTTGTTTCTGGGAACCCATATTGCGTGTTCCTTGGGAAGACTTTCCGTAAGGTTAGAGCCGGATATGCTCTTCGCTTTTCCCAGATCGTCTGAGTGGAAGTAGTTTACCTATAACCCTTTGTGGACACCTTTCTTTATATCAGTTTCTCATGTTACTTGATAGCCTCTTGGGGTCACACCTGGATTAGCCCTCTTGAGGGCAGTAACTGTGGCTTATTTTTCTGCATTTCCAGCTTGAAGACAATTTGTGACGACAAGTAGGTATTTGCAGAATTGAATTTTTGTCAGGGGAAAAAGGAAAAGGGCCACCTCGCTTCACTTTGGTAGTGGGCATCCACTGATTTTTAAGCTCTCCATGGAAGACTGACTCACGGGATCAACAGATTGGCTCAGTGGCTGTTCAGTTCATGTTGTGCGTCTGACGGGGTCATTGCCTTATTTTACTTAGTGCTGTCGTTATGCGGACATAATGCTCATGGTGGTTATTAGCGGGGATGTGTGCCGTGTATAATGTGTATTTATCTTCCGTACAGTTTTTTTTTTTTTTCTTTTTAAGCAACTGCTGTATTACCAGGTACTCTTCTGAGTGCTAGGGATGGGTAGTGAGCAAAACAGGAGTTCTGCCTCTGCACAGCTCACGATCTGTCACCTACAGCCAAGCCCTTGGTTACTCACTAAGCTGGTGTTGTGTCTTGAACAGTAGAGCAGGGGAGGGAGTGGGAGTGGAACGCACTTGTAAGTAGAGCAGTCAGGGATGGCCTTGCCTACAAGGTGACATTTGGGTAAAGACTTGAGAGTTGAGAAGGCAAGCCTCGGGTCTTTGGAAAAGTGTCCAGGACTCGGAAGAAAGCGGGTGAACGGTTTTGAAATGAGAGTGCTGATCCGGTTCGTACTGGCAGAGAAACCGCTATGGCCTGGCCTAGAGACCCAATAGCTTTTTCAGCGAGATCTTTCTTCATACCTGAACTCGAAGGTAGTTTGAGTGACTTTTGTCGATGCTGCCATAAATACATAACTAGAAGTGTTCCAGGTGCATAGGGAAGCTCGTTCCTTACGTAAAAATGAACACGCTGGGGCAGGAGTCTGTGAGCTCCTTATGTAAAGAACTAGAAAGTAAATATTTGGTGCTTTGCGAAAGCAGACCTAGACAAAACATAAACAATAACGCGTGACTGTGTCCCGGTAGACTTCACGTGTGGACACTGCAGGTTGAATTCCATGGGATTTTCTCATGTCACAAGATATTATTCTACTTGTAAGTTTTTACAACTGTTTGAAAGGTAAGAATCATTTTTGCTTCTGTGGGCCGTACACAGAGGTGGTGAGCATGGATCATGGTTTTCAGATGCTGTTCTAGGGCCCGTCGAGGACATGTCTGGTGAGTCCCCATGAGGGCTTGGGCTTACTCGGAAGGAGATAACCACTGGGGGATGAAGCCACTGATCAGAGGTGGAGCACTTCGAAAGACGTGTTCAGCTGCTATGTTGAGATTAGACTGAGCAGGAGTGAGGCCCCAGGGTTGAGGCCAGGGTGCAGAGGAGTGTGTGCTGGGTCCGAGAGGGCACCACGGGTGGAAGTGCTGAATAGTCCTATGTTGGGCAGGTTTGAGGGGTCCATGAGTGCTGTTCTCATGATACCCTATAGACACAGAGAGCAGTAAGAATGGTGTATTTTTTGAAATGAAAAAAAAAAAAAATAGTCCTTCAAAGCATTTATTTGGGCTCTTTTCACACTGAAGTGTAGAGAGGAGTTTCTGATATTTTCCTTTGGTAGGGCTAGTGGCCGGAAAGAGCTGCTCTCCTCATTTTGGCAAGATCATTGGAAGCGTCCCATGGTTTTGTGCCATAGAGATGCACTGACCTGTTGAAGGCACAGGTGTTTGTGCCACAGCCAGTGTGGTAGGACGTGGTAACCGTGAGTGCTGCCAGGTTACCCGATACTCCTTAACTGGTATTCATTGGTGCTTCAGATGTACTGCACCTTGTGGGGTAAGAGACACAGCCCCAGCCCTTGGAGAATTTCGTTTTTTCCCTTTGTGAGGCTCAGGTACTGAGTACATATCAGGCTGCCTGATATGGAAGAAACAAACTGAGACTTAACAGATTGAGCTTTTTTCTAAAGAAATCTGAAGATGACATTTTAAGTTTTCCAAAGGTGGAAACTGAATTACTGTGTTTTACTATGAGCTCTGTTTTTAAATACTGCATTAATTTGGTGATACCAACTTTTGAAAACAAGAGATCAAGTTACAAGGAAGGAGGATTCTGCTAATTTCATAAGTAGTATCACTTCTAAGTTTTATAGTAGTAATTTTTCTTCCCATCTCTACTTAAACATGCATCTTGCTGTAAATATAACTATCTGGGAAAAAATATTTATCTGAATGAATATGCCTTGACTTTAAGGCAGTAAATAAACCTAGTTTTTGTTTTGTGGGGAAAGCTGTTATTTTGCAGTTAATAATTATTTTTAAAGGGATGAAACTAGTTTTATGAGATTGTAAGTGTTTATTCTGAAGTTTTAAGTTTTTTTTTTTTTTTTTTTTTTTTTTTTTTGACAGAAATCACAAGCAGGCAGAGTCAGGCAGAGAGAGAGGGAGAAGCAGGCTCCCCGCCGAGGAGAGAGCCCAATGTGGGGCTCTATCCCAGGACCCTGAGATCATGACCCGAGCCAAAGGCAGAGGCTTAACCCCCTGAGCCACCCAGGTGCCCCTTTTCTGGAGTTTTAAAATAATAACCGTTGTCTTAAACTGAACAGAGTGGTTGCAGATAAAAGTATTCCCAGGGTGTATGGCGACAGATAAAAGAGTTACACATCTGTTGGAGCCTTTCAGTAATTAACATAGCGGGGATGATAATACTTATTTTAAAAACTAAACCGAAATTCAGAATGTGGTAGGAAGAAACTTGACAATACAGACAAGCTTACAGAGGACGTTGGGATTAATTCCTGTCCGTTTCTGGTTGAGTGGTTGATAGACTTCCCTGCTGTGGAAACCACAGTCTCTGGGGAAGACAAGTCCTTTATAGATACATTATAAGGCCCAAGACTAACGTGGAAGCTGAAGAGTTGAGCAGTAGAGTGAGTGTTGGGTTCATGTAACAGCGCATCAGTTGGGTCTCACAGCCCATCGGGAGATCCAGCTCCACATGCGTATCACAAGCCCGAAGATTCGAGCGTGAGTCAAGAGTGACCCGTGTCTTCTTAACTCAGCTCGTGTCTATTCCTGGCATTATTTGTGTAGGCCTGTGTAGGCTGTCTCCGCCTATGATTCCAGGCTCTCCGGCCCTGCAGTGTCCCTACCTTATGGTCTCTGTAGACCTTGCCCGGTGCTGGGCTACTGCGCCGTCCTGCCGAATGCTGGACATTCCTTTCCCACTCGGCCCTCTGAGTGCCCGTTCTGGGCCCAGTTACGGTTCCTGTAACCCAGACCCACCAGCGCACATTTGTCGCTTGTTCCTACAACCCCTTAACTTAAATGTCCAGCAGAATCCTCTCCCTAAGAGATCAGGTCCAGTCTCCCTTTTTTTCTGATGAGGAACTTTCTCATTAACTTGTTTCTGATTTTAGCATGATTCCTTAGGGTAATGGGAGTGTTTTATTACTCCAGGAGGTCTGTACGTGTTCATGTGTGGAGGGTGAGGCAGGGTGGGGTCTGTGAGCCCCACGCTGGGGACAGGGGAGCTGGAGAGTTAGTTCAGCTGCAGACCCATAATTCCCTCACTCACGCCTACCTAAGGAAGCTCGGTGAACCCTTGGCACTGGGGCTCTGGGGAGCCTCCTGGATCACAGTACCCTGAGTACTGTCCCTGTTGGATGACGAGGGTGACATGTGTCTGAGGACCAAAGAGCTTCAGGTTCAAAACGCTTCCAGAATCTGCCCTATCTGCTTTGAATCTCTTTGTTATGATAAAACTATAATCCTAAGTCTAGCATTTTCCTGAGTTTTATATGTTCTTCTAGAGAATTATTGAATGTGTGGGGACGCACGGATCCGTAGCTTGCTGCTCCGAAGTGAGGGTGGTCCTGGGGATTCCCTGAACTTGTAGCTGATGTCGAAAGTTCTGGGCAGACTTGGTGACCTGGAGGGCAGCACCCTTAATACAGCCGGCCGACGACCCAACAGACTGCATCCTGAAGTGTGTGTGTGTGTGTGTGTGTGTGTGTATTTTGTGAAACACTACTAATCGTTACGTGTAACTTACTTGAAAATACATATTTTAACCCTGTTGTATTTCATTTTAAAATAGGCTTATTGCAACCCACTTCATTGATTTCATGAGTTACTTCTGGGTCACTGAGAGCAACCTAAAAAACAGTGATTGCAGTTGTAATTGATTTTTTTACCTCTTGGTTTTTCGTACTTTGAACGCATGGGCAGCGGGTGTCGAGTCATGGGGCTGGGGTTTGGTCAGCGGTTTCCGGAGGTCCTGCTGTGCACGCACTGGTGGGAAGCTGACCCGCTCCCCAAAGGGAGGTGCAGTTGCTGTGTGTCGCGTGGGTGACGTGGTTGCTGGATTCTGCCCTAGCGTCAGCCCTGACACCCGCTCTGCCTTCCCCTCTTTTCAAGGTAACATCTGTCGGTCGCCCATTGCGGAAGCAGTGTTCAGAAAACTTGTCACTGACCAAAAGCTTTCAGATCATGTAAGTACCATTCTCCATATTAAAGAGGCCAAGCCGACTGCCTTTGTGGCAGGAAATCGCGAAAAAAATTCTTCTTTTCTCCTGCAGTGGAGGATAGACAGTGCAGCGACGTCCACGTACGAAATAGGAAACCCTCCCGATTACCGAGGGCAGAGTTGCATGAAGAAGCATGGCATCTCCATGAGTCACACTGCCCGGCAGGTACTGTGCGGGAACTTGAAGCTACCCGTGTGTGTTCTGTGTTGCAGTGGGTCATTGACAGCGGCGCTGTTTCTGACTGGAACGCGGGCCGGTCACCAGATCCAAGAACTCTGAGCTGCCTCAGAAATCATGGCATTAACACGGCCCATAAGGCAAGACAGGTAGAAGAGATCTCATTTACTTTCTAATCCTGGAGTCCCCTAATTTGAGAACTCGTGAGCTTAACTACACTGACGGGCTAACGAGTGTTTATTCTGGGTCCGTTGACGTAGCCACGGGTTCCCCATTTTGTTTCATTGCTGGTTTCACAGTTCTGAAAGGTGGGCATGATCTGGGAATTGACTTATTTTTATTTTATCTATTTATTTTTTAAACAATACAAGAGAACAAATCGACACCTTTGTTTATTTTCTTTTCATTAAGCTTAAATCCTTGGGGGTTCAGCCTCACACGGATTCTGGGCCAGTTTGATGGGAGCCACTGTTTCCTTGAGCTCCGGTCACTTTTCCCCGATTACTGTGGCTTTGTTTGGCTTGCTTCCCGGAGTCACTGTGCTGTTGTTTGCCTTGTGCACAGAAGCACATCTCTTGCCGTCTAGAATTCAGTTTCATCTTGAGCATAAACACCTTCCGTTTTTAAGAAGAGTTGTGTGCTCCCTCTAGTTTTGGAGACCCCACTTACCGCCAGCAAAAATGGCCTCGGACCACAGCCTTCCAGACACACTCGGCGTTTTAGGAGTGCGGCTCCTGGCAGGCCTCCCTAGGCCCCAAGAGGGTGGAAAGAGAAAGGCTAAAATGCGTTTATAGTCACATGAGTGATCCTGGTGAGAGCCCTGCCTAGGACCTAGAGATCTGAGTTACAGTCTTCTTTTTTCATTTCTGTCTGTGACTGAAACATTTAAGCCCTGGTAACTAGTCTGCTTATGGTGCAAGTTTGTTGCTAGAATAAGTGTGTCTCAACTGTCAGGTGACGTAGGAGCCCAGGGTATCCTGGTCCCACTAGCGATGCACGTCCTGCAGGCCGGCAGTGGGACTTCTGGGCTGTGGGATTCTGACGTGTTGTGCAGAGGAACATTGTGGGATGAGGCAGGTGTACTGGGTCTGCTCCGTTCAGTGTGGAAGCCGCTAGTGGCTCCACTGTACTCGCAGTGCGGCCCGTGGGGCGGAGGGACTGAAGTTCACATGTTAACTTACCTGAGTAGCCGCCTGGATCTGGTGGGCGCCCAGTGGGCGGCGTGGTTCCAAGATTCACACGCAGCGGCCGCGGGGAGCGTGAGGGTTGTGCCACCGCAGCCTCCGTGGGACACCAGAGCTCAGGGCAGGCCCGCAGAGCGCCATTGCTCGGAGCGTGCCGCCAGTGCCGCTAGTGCCGCTGGCCCCTTCCGTCACCGCGGGGACCGGCTGCTGAAGAGATGGGCTTCGTTTCTGACACAGGGTGCTTCGTGGGCCGTCATGCGAGGAAGGTTACGTTTATCACTCTCACGACTTTGTGGATACTCAGCTGGATGTTTACAAATCCCGGCCAGGGCGCCCGGTAGCCCAGTGAAGCGTCCAGCTCTTGACTGCCGCTCAGGTCGTGATCTTAAGGCCATGAGTTCGAGCCCCATGTCAGACTCTCCACTGAGCAGGCTCTGCTTCTCTCCCTCTTTCTCGCCCTCTGCCTCTTCTCTCACTCGCTCACTCTCTCAAATAAATCTTCCAGAAACATTTAAAAAGAGTTAGTTAGAAGTTAGAGTCTTTTAACTTCTTTTGTGTCCAGCCTCACAAAATATGCGGGTCTGAGGACCAAGCAAGGCTGCGGGTCGGTATCGGAAGCAACAGGCTGTGTCCAGGGATGAGAGGCCTTTACGCGGAGACGCCGCCGGCTGCCTTGGAAGTCAGTTGTCAGATTTGTACCTGGTCGGAGGTACGGCTGGTGGCGTGCGAGCTACAGTGTAGTTTTAGTGTTTGCACGAGAACTTTGTGGAGGAGGGACAGAGACAGGTCGTCGTTACCTCCGTTACCTTCACCGAAATCTCCCACTGCTCTGCCGCTGAGCGTTGAGCTTCTGTTTCTGATCGTCTCCGTCTGTCCTCCATTGCCTTGCTAGGGAAGGGAGTCGTTGGTGACCCTGTTCTGCACATGGAGGAACAGTTCTGGAGGGAAAATGTATAAATTATCAAACGTCACCCAGCTTCAGAGGCATAAAACTGGGATTTGACCATAGGCTTATTTGATTGTTTTAATAAAAACATATATAGTTGTGAGCCAGGAAGTTCACAAAAGTGCCACCGAAACACTTCTGATGCGTTAACAATGTCTCAGAAGCTAGTGACGCATGCTATTTTGGCTTAGATAAATTTACTCTGGAATCTGTGAACTTCTCATTTCTGGCTGTCAGATGACTGTATGTTCACTAAGTTAGCTGCCTTGAGGCCAGACCTGTTCCAGCATCGAATCTTCATTGGACAGAATAGTGCACATTTTGTAGGTCACGTGTCCTCGTCTCCAGGAGCTGCACACCTTGTCCGTTTCTACTTCCTCTGTCTTAGAGAACGCGAACTCATTCTCAGGAGTTCATGATTTCAGATTTCAGTTACACCTCCATGTTTTCTGTTTTTAGGATCAGATTGTTTTTTGTACAGAAGTACATAATTTGGGCAAAAATGAAATATTTTAAATACACATGTCTTTAGCTAGAAACTTCTCATTTTTAGAGATCAGTTGTAGTTGTTGGTTTTAGAATATTCCCACACAATCTGATTCTTTTTCCCTGTTCCTTTTACGAAAAATTTCTTGTTCTTTTTTTTTTTTTTTTCTTTTCAAAACACTGGTAAGGTGGGGTGCCTGGGTGGCTCAGTGGGTTAAGCCTCTGCCTTCAGCTCAGGTCATGATCTCAGGTGGGATCGAGCCCTTCATCGGGCTGTCTGCTCGCCAGAAGCCTTCTTCGCTCTCTATCTCTTTGCCTGCCTCTGCCTACTTGTGATCTCTCTCTCTGTCAAATAAATAAATAAAATCTTAAAAAGAAAAAAAAACTGGTAGTATGTTTTGTAAATTAGTATCATATTTTCTTAAAAGATTTTATTTATTTGACAGAGAGATCACACACAGGTAGGCAGAGAGAGAGGAGGAAGCAGGCTCCCCACTGAGCAGGGACCCCCCCCCCAGCCCCCCATGTGGGGCTCGATCCCAGGACCCTGAGATCATGACCTGAGCTGAAGGCAGACACTTAACTAACCAAGCCCCCCCAAGGGGCCATGCAGGCTTTCTCTTTAGCAGTTGTCAGAATTTATAAGGGAACTATTCTGTTACATTTCTTAAAATTTCCTAATTTTAATTTTCCTAATACTACTTGAGCCTGGGTTTGATAAACAAAATATGTTTAGGGTGCGTCAGGGGTTTTGGGTGTCTGATTGCAGCCAGTTAGTTCTGTGGAGACGTTCACTGTGTTACCCTGTCCTTCTTGTCCACAAACCTTTGACACCTGCACGTGTCATCAGTGGGGTCTTGGGACCAGTCACGCTCCCTCCTCTCCAGAGGTCACTACTCACATTCTTTCTGCCTTTTTAGTGTGTGGCCTTGGAATCCTTGTGTGTGACTCTTTCTGTTGGTTTTTCTCTGAGAGTCTCCGTGGCCTGTCTTGGAGCTCCTGCTCTGAAGCCGCTCTCAGTACCTTGCTCCAGTCCGGCCGCCGCGGGTGCACCGTGCCTCACCCGGTGGACACTGGGCTGCTGCTTGTTTGGGCTGAGAGCCGTGGCGGGTACACCTGTGTGCAGCTCTGCTAGACGCACACCCGGTGTCGCACCTGTCGGGCGTTGGCCTCATTAAACCAGTCAGAAATTTCCCTCTTTCTCTGTTCTCTTAAGAAGTTGGTTGATCGCTGACAGTATTTCTGCTTTAATGGCTGTGCAGGGGTCATTGAATCAGTTGCTGCTGTTCCTTGAAATTGCCCTTACTTTCTCTGCTGTTTTTACACTTTTCTTTTGGATTCTTTTTCTTGTCTTTTCCCAGCAGTTTTACTGTGGGAAGCCCAAGTATGCATCCTGAATTTGCACCCTGATGGTTTCCATCGGTTTTGGAAAAGTCTGTGTTGTTTTCTTTTTGTATTTTCCTTCGCGCTCTCTTCAGAGATCAACTTCGCTGTAGTCTGGACATAAACCTCTGATGCTGTCTTCTCCATTTTCCCTCCTTTCCGCCTGCTGGTCCTGGCTCGGGGGGTGTCCGTGGCGCTGGACCATTCCCCCTCCTGGGCGGGGTCTTCCAGGACCCCTGCATGGGGATCCCCCGCAGCCCGTGAGCCGCCAGCAGGGCTCCTCCTCCTCCCTCACGGGCTTGCTGCAGCCTCCCCGTGGCCTCTTCGTTTTGCCCTGAGTAGTTCCCAAACTTGGCAGACGGTTTGAGAAGAAAGCTTGTGAGTGCCGGGCTCTCTGTCCTACTAGCCTTTATGTCCTGCTTCTCCGGCCTTTGGGGTTGCTACCTGGTCCCTGGAGCTTCTCTTTTCCAGCAGCGGCCCTGTGCCCGGGCTTCTGGAGCAGGCGCTTGGCCTCGGCACCGCTGGCCCTGCCTCTGGTGGTGCTCTGTTGTGGGGCTGTCCTGGGCCCTGGGCAATGTTTGGCAGCATCCCTTGTCTCTTCCCGCTGGGTGCGGAGCACCCCTTTGCTCCCCAGCATAGCAACCAGAGATGTCTCCAGACATTGCCAACTGCCCCCACTTTGAGAATCACTGCCCTCAAATTCTCCAAGTATCCAGGAGGTCAAAATTATTCGTGAGTAAAGGATCCATTCAAAATGTCAGGCTGACCAGTGGACTGGAACAGAGTAATAAAAGTTTACAGCTGTTTTTCTTTTCCTACTCTGTATTGCAAGTAACCTTTTTTTTTTTTAATATATTTTTTAAAGATTTTATTTATCTATTTGACAGAGAGAGATCACACGTAGGCAGAGGCAGGCAGAAAGAGGAGGAAGCAGGCTCCCTGCCGAGCTGACAGCCCGATGCGGGGCTCGATCCCAGGACTCTGGGATCATGACCTGAGCCGAAGGCAGAGGCTTTGACCCACTGAGCCTCCCAGGTGCCCCTCTCAATCATTTTAATATCTAAAGATCATGTATGGTTTTTATAGGTAGCTATCAGTTCTAAGGCTGTCTTTTGATCCGTAATTGCAGTAATTCTAAAATTAAAAACAGTGTTAATCCTAGCACGTTTCTCATAAACTGGGGAAATAGCTTATAGTATTGTAATAGATGTTGAAATAAGCTAGTGCCTTGAGAGTGTTAACAAAATACAGTCCTCAGCACTTGGACGTGCTTCACTAAGAACTCCTGCAAGTGTATGTTAAGAGCCACAGTTAAATTTTTAACAGAACAATGAGTATAGTTATTATTCGTTTGCTATACTGATCATTACAAATAGTATCAGTACTCTGTTAAATTAAAAAATTTTTAAAGTACTCATTTTAAGAAAAAGGGTTCTGGGGCGCTTGGGGGGCTCAGCTGTTAAGCCTGAGCCGTCAGCTCAGGTGATGATCTCCGGGTCCCGGGATCCAGCCCCGCATCAGGCTCTCTGCTCGACAGGAAGCCTGCTTCCCTCTCTTCCACTCGCCCTGCTTGTGTTCCTTCTTTATTCCTTCTTTCTTTATATATTTAATTTCTTTATTTTTAAATTATTATTTATTTGACAGAGAGAGAGATCACAAGTAGGCAGAGCAGCAGACAGAGAGAGAGGAAGGGAAACAGGCTCCCCGCCGAGCAGAGAGCCCGATGCGGGGCTTGATCCCAGGACCCTGGGATCGTGACCTGAGCTGAAAGCAGAGGCTTAACCCACTGAGCCACCCAGGCATCCTGCTTGTGTTCCTTCTCTAGCTGCGTCTCTCTCTGTCAGACAAATAAATAAAATCTTTAAAAAAAAAAAAAAGTTTCAGTATCTTCTTTGTAGTTTCCTAGCACTCCTGTATTTTAGATGATTTTTTAAGTGGGGAAGGTTATTACTGAAAATTACATTGTTAGAAATTATTTCTACGTCCATTATGTGGCGTGTCTGCGTTCCTTTCTTTCTAATTCTGCCAGTGTTTATGAAGGCAGAAATCATCAAGTAATTTCCGTACTTAACATTTTAGTGGGCTTATGTTGATGAACTGTGACGTCAACAAATTGACCGAATCAGTAAAAATACTGAGTGGCCTTCCCTTCCGTGTCGTGTTGAGACTGTGCATGCTCAGGGGAGGGAAGGAGCACGCGTCCAGGCCTTGCCTCCCCTTCCCGGGGACTCCTGGGGACACCCTGGTCACATTTTTGTTTCCCGTCTCCCCCGGGCTCTTCACACGGCCGTGCCGGCGTTGCCTGCCCTGTGCTGGGGGGAGGCCCCCAGGACGGTCACCCGGCTCTTTGGGTGTTTGTCACTGGGGCTAGGGTGTTCCCTTCTTGCAGAATGAAAAACGGGGTAGAACAGTGAGGGGGTTAAACGTGGGACAGTTTAGTATGTTAAGTGAATCAAACTTTGTTACTAAGAAATTGCGGGGGATTATAAACTTGGTGTTTACATAGTATGCTGTTAGGGTTATTCCAAGGAACTTAATTAAAGTTCTTTGCAGTACAGTGTCACAAAATAGGTTAACTCTATTTTAACTTTAAAATGCCGTTAATTATTTAACTTAAGTCAGTTAACAGGTTCAAATATAGCAAATTTTTTGTTTACTGCTTTGGATCCTCTAGGTTTGGTTGTTATAAACTCTGTGTTTTTTACTTCTATTTAATTTTAGGTTACCAAGGAAGACTTTGCCACATTCGATTATATACTGTGTATGGATGAAAGCAATCTGAGGTAATCACATTTTTAAAGGGTACTTCCAGTTCAGTAGTAGGCCAGTTGTTTGTTGTCAAAATGACTTTTTTATTATCTTGGAGTTTTAAAAGTAGTGATGGTCACAACATACAGAATTCTGTGTTTAGAGTAGTAAGAAACCAGCGAGGCGCTGAGCACTGTCTCCCAGCAGTAGACATGCTTTCAGGGGAGGGGGAGCCCGGTGAGCCGGTGCGGCCCGGGGACCGGCCGGGCTGTGAGCAGCTTCATGGAAGCTGGGGTTGGTTGTACAGGAGAGCGACGCCGTGATTCCTGGGCCTGTGGTGTTCTGTTGTCTCTCGTGGGATCCTGTTACTGCTGCCCCAGCCCCCAAAAGGAGGATGGACGAAAAGGGAAGCTTTTGACGCTCTGGATTGTTGCTTGCCTTCATGGATATAAAAACAAACCCAAACAGGCCAGACTCTTCGGTAACGGGCTGACTGCGCCGTGGCCTGTATTAGGTGCTCTGCACACCAAAGCACTTAACCCTTGTTCCGCATCTTATCAGAGAGGCACGAGAGGTCACGTTACACGTGGAGCAGATTGGTGTGGCAGAATTTTAGCCTTGGCTTTGTGAGGCAGAGCCTGCTGTGCATCTCACTGTCACCTTGCGTGGGGACGTGCATTTGGGTGACAAGGAACTTGGTGGCATTTCTTGAGTGAGCTTTGTGTCCTGGCACAGTGCCAGACGTGGGGACCCACAGATGAGGAATTGTTGTTCTGCCCACCCTTGACGTGTGCAGGCTGGCGTGGTCTCCTCGCGTTAGCCCAGAATTGCCTGACGGTGTGAGACCATGTGGTCGTGCCAGGAGCCAGCGAACGCGGTGTGTGCGGCAGGTGTCGGGCTGTTGCGGGTGAGACCCGAGAGATCATATGAAGTGGTTCCGGTTGGAAGGCCGGGGCCCTGTGTGCCTTTGTCACACGGCCGTGTGTGGTCTGCCGTGCGGGGAAGCAGGACGGCTGCCTGCCCGCTGGCTGGTCGCGCGCTGCCGGCGCAGAGGAGGCCCGGGACGTGCCCCGGTGGGACTGCAGGGATCTCGCTGAACCAGTGCTAGTTCACAGGACTCCACGCGTTTTATGAATAGAAACTGTTTCTGCTTTTAACTGCCTTTGTAGGCGTGTTTAGCTCCACTTCTGCTTTTATGAATCAGGAACGTCACCGAATACATGCATTTTCTCTATTTATTTATTATATTTCTGTTCTTGTTTCTCAGTTGTTGGTTTGCCTCATCCTCACTTTTCTCACAGGCGGGGATTGTCAGCAGGGGCCTCTCTTAGCCGGGTCTCCAGGGTGGGAGGGCGTCCCGAGCAGGGTCTCCATGCAGAGCGGCTGGAGTCCACATGTCTGCCCCGGTGGTGGGGGGATGCGTCCAGGAGCTCGGAGGCCTGACCAGCCTTCCCCGTGCACCAGCAGTGTCTGCTGTGTCCGAGGTGCTCCGCGGAGGTTTGGCCGCCCAGGAGTTTGGCGCTCTCCTCACGGCTGAGCGCGTGCGGGGGATGGGGTGGCGGGCAGGAGCTGTGCCTGCAGCTCGCTCGGCCGTGGCACAGGGAGGCTGGCGCCAAATGCAGTGTCAGGACGCCTGGGGATGGGATGGGCAGCCCTCCGGGCCTCACTGCACGTGGCTCTCGGAGTCCCGTGCTGCCGCCTGTCTAATGTCTGGAAGAGGAGCTTTGTGATGTCATCGTCTCCGTGTACACTTCGCAGAGGGTAGAGAGTTCTGCTCTGACTGAGGGATGCGTGTTTTGGGTAAAAGCATGAGAACATGCCACCATTACAGACCCTCTCGCTGGTCTCGGAAACCTGTGGTGCGAGGGTCACGCAGGTCCACAGGGGTTTGGTTTCCTTTGTAAATCAGGTCACTCTTGCCGGATTCTGATACGGCTGTTTCATAAAACCCTAGCAGATGTCCCTGTTTAACCTGAAACCATCGATCAGAAAACTAAGTTCATGTTTCAATTTTACAGAGACTTGAATAGAAAAAGTAATCAAATTAAAAACTGCAAAGCTAAAATTGAGCTACTTGGGAGCTATGATCCACAAAACCAACTCATTATCGAAGACCCCTATTATGTAAGTACGCCTCTCCCTCCGGTCCGGCACGATGCGAGCGGCAGTGTGGGGACTTGCTGTGTGTCCCGCAGCGACAGATCCAGTTCTCCTCGGGGCGTGGGCTTATGTGGGTTTTGTTCTTTCTTCTTCCCTGTGCTTTTAGGGGAATGAGTCCGACTTCGAGACTGTCTACCAGCAGTGTGTGAGGTGCTGCAAGGCCTTCCTGGAGAAGGCCCGCTAAGGCCCCGCCCGCGCTTCCCTCCTGCCCCGCTGGGCCCCGCAGGCGCTCCTGGAAGGCCGCATGCCTCCTCCACTCGACCCTCAGTTGCTTACCTTAAGTCATTGTAGATGGAAATCAGTTACTGTGTTTGACAGACAAATAAATAAAAATGTTTCATGCAGACGGTGTATGGGGTACGTGAAGTGTTCTCAGACCCGTTGAGCCTCCCACTTTGTCCCAGTTTCAGAAACGGTGGAGCAAACAGAATAGCACAGGCACCAGGGCATGAGGACACCCCACGTCCCTCTGGCGCACGAGCCCCACCTCTTCCCTGAGGTTGTGCGCGACCGATGGGGGCTGTGGCCTCCGCTGTCTGCACCGGCCCGCCCCGCAGCCAAGACTCGCCGGTGCGCACCGTGCGCTGGTTACATGCGGTGGTGCGCAGCTTTCCTGCCCGCGGTCCGGCTCATCAGGACGCCAGCTTGAGTGCATTCGGACGTTTTGCCCCTCGAAGTGTACAGCCAGAAAGAAGGAAGCTGTATGCTGGTCGGTCTTCCTGTCAGTTTGAGGAACGTGTCTGCTTTTCAAGCCTGTGGAACTCAAATGCCAAATAGAGATTAGCTTAGTGGGAAAAAACAGTTAAAAGGTTGGGAAAAGTTTATGTTGGGATGCTTAAATATCGAGACAGGAAGTGTTCTCTCATCAGTGCGTCCAGACAAATAGGTGATCTCTGTGCACTTTGAGATAACTGATCTAAAACTCATATGGCCATATGGCAGAAAAGACTGTGGCAGAAAAAATAAACTGGGGATATTATAAAAATACAACTACGAAGTATGGTGTCTGCTTGCTTTCTTATTGATATGTGAAGAAGAATTGGAAAACAGTGGCTCTCTTGTCCGTTTCCGATGACCTGTGAGTTTCTGTGTGTATGTTTGTCTTCAGTGTTAGGGAGTCAAAGGACAAAGGTCCATTGCTTCTGCTGCTTTGTGAAAGAAGTTTGAGGCCCGTGCGGCCATGCCCATGTCCTTGGCTGACCCCACCATCTGGGGAGTGCGGCAGTCTCCTCCTTGGAGCTGGCTGTCCAGGCTGGGCCTTCCTGGAAGGTGAACGAAAGCTTGCCGTGCTCCCCGTCTGCCTCCTCATTCCCAGCCGCTGGCCCAGAGTCCAGGGAGGAGTGTGGGCCGCCGTCCTCCAGAGCCCAAGTGGATCCTTACTCAGAAGTAGGACTTTGGAGGAAGGGCTGCCCCATCCGGATGGCTGCTTCTGGGTGTTGTGGAGCTGCCTGTCCTCAGAACCTGGGGGTCCCGGGTGGGGGGTGGGGTGGGGTCTTTAAGTCCTGGAGGGTGATCGTGATGACTTTGTCAGCACCCTTCCAGGACGTGTGTCTGGCTCCCTGTGGGATTTCCCAAAGACAGGCCTACCTGAAAACCTCTGCAGCCGAGCGGGAAACGTGAGAGGCCACATGGATTGAGAAATTGGTGACGGTGTTCTAAAAAGTGAAGAACGGAGTGGAAAAGATCAAGTAATTAGGAAATAGGACTAAGAGCACGGCCAAGTTAGCTCTGCCCCAGTCCTTCTCAAGATAACCCCATAGTCTGTCCCTTCAGGATCATGAACAAATCCCCAAAGTCGGTTTTCCTTACGGTTTGCATCTGTATCTCAAATACGGACCTCAGACCTCTCCTGGGAGTTGTGTCGGCTTTCGCCATGCAGCTGTGTCCAGACGAGAGGTCCTGTGGGCCGAGAAGCTCAGTGTTGAATTCACCTGTCGTAAATGGAACGCAGTCATATTTGTTCAAAATGTATCACCTGTCAAAATCAGCTGCTTAGAAGTCTTACCTCTTAGCTTTTTCTTGATCACGCAGTCACACAGGAAGATACAGAGGCAGCCTCATTTAAGATCACGCAGTCACACAGGAAGATACAGAGGCAGCCTCATTTAAGTATTCACCCCCGTATTGGCCTCTGTCTTACCACATGGCCGCCATGACACAGTAGCTCTCCTTTTAAAAACACCAATTTAGTTGTCCCTTCGGAGGACTCCTAGCCTTCCCCTTTCATTGGGAAGGGGTTGATGCTCTTCTATCCCATGACGTTCTGGCGGTGTTAGGATCTCGTTATAGGCCGTTAAGTCATGAATTCCCTCTGGTAAGCTTGTTAGAAGTAGAGTCACTTGGAAGACTTGGTTATCACAAACACTTGGTTTATTGTTTTCTTTACAGCATTTACATATTGCACAGATATCCGGATACTATCTCACATTTATGATACAAAGGACAAATGAAATTAGCCTGGATATGTTCACAGACTTACACTCCACTGTCTCCAAAACGCAACAAGTTTTTTTGTGGGTTGTTTTTGTTTTTGTTTTCCATGCAGTTCCAAATAATACTCTGGGAATTTAATTGTAAAAGTAACAAAAATATTAAATCATACCAAATGCTGTATGAAAATATAGTTTCAGATTCTGTTTATGTTTCTAAAGAAATACTCTTTGAGATTTCACCTACTGAGGAGGATGATGGCACTACGCATTTGTCTGTCGGATATGGCACTACGCATTGGATGCGGAGCCCTCGCTTCTCCCAGCAGCATGGACGGCAGGTGTTACCGTCAGGGACGCTGATCTACTGAGTACGCATCTGCCAACAGTGTCGACAACTTATAAAACTCAAGTTAAAGGGACTATGGAAGAGTCTGTCTGCAAAAATAAATCTCTTGTTCACAGGGGTCATGTTCGTGAAGGCAGCAGGTTCTGCTCCCTGTTGGTCTCCAAGGCACTTCTCATGGTCCGTGGGCTCTCGGTCCTCTGCAGCTCTGCTCACTGCTGAAAAACACATTTGGTCTCATAGAACTCCACACTTTCTTATCGATTCTAGAAGACCTGTGCGTCAAAGGATATAACATAATGTGTCTGAAAACACAAGCGATCACAGTCTGCATGTGTATTTCTCTCTGTTCCAAAGTGTCGTCTGTCTTACTGTGGGAATGACCAAGTTCTACCATTGGGACACCCCTGCTGTGCTGAAGGAATGAAAACCATCACTGGGGCAACCGAACGGTCACTACTCAGTTCCCCCTCAAGTCTGAGGAGCAGCCCGCAGTCCTGACATGTGTTGGCGGGTCCTCTGATTCGGGCCACAGCGACGGACAGTCTGGCAGTCCTGAGAAACCACTCAGTGGCCCTTATGCCTCCATCTGCACGAGCATTTGCAAAACTAAACACCAAGAATGAACCCTTTCCTCTAGCGCCCCATGCAGTACGCCCGAACCACTGGTACACTGTTCGTTAATATTAGAAACCCTGGTGAGCTCCGGGGTCACTGGACTTAAGCTGCATTTTGTGGACTGAACTGGCTACTTGTTACTCAGAATTCCATTTCTAACTTACCTGAGCCTTTGAACTTAACTGAGCTGCAGGTCTAGGCAATGAAGCGGTGCGTGCAAGAGGTCCCGAGTGTGTGTGTCTGGGGGAGAAGCTGGGAATCTAGTGTTTCTTTGGCTGGAGACAGTTAACAAGAGTTACTTTGGAAGGGACCGCAGAACATTGGTCTTCCCTCCTGTAAGCAAATGGACGTTCTTTTCCGAGGATATGCCTGGTTCATCTCTGGAAACCGTGCTCTCACTAGGAAGGCGGGCTTAGGAAAAAGAACATTCCCACCTCCCCTAGCATGTCACCTTCAGACACTTAAGAGAATCCGGCCCTTGCTCTAGAAAGAGGTTTTCTGTGTGCCTTGTAGGCAGTGAGAGAATCCACACAGGACTCGGATGGGAGGTGAAGGTGGAGGTCAAGGTAGTGCCCGGCACTTCTCAGCTCTGGCGTGAAAAGCCATGCTTTCACCTCCCCCACGTGACAAGGCCGTGGACGCTTCTGTGAACCTGCAGGGATCCAGCCTCACGGTCCTGCACTAAACCACACGTTTCTGTCCTTAGCGGTGGGACTTGGACGGGGAGAAGGCGGTGCTGGCAACGGCACTGGCTGTGCCTGCGTGCCCAGACGGCGGCCGGGGTTTGGCTCAGCCCCCTGGGCACTGTCCAGACCTTTATGGGCACAGGTTTTCCCACAGCGAGCGTGTCTGTGTGGAAAGAACACGACTCCCGCGCCCACGCACACGAGGCGGACGGGGTAGCCACGGCCTGCATGGTATCACGTCCCCTCTGCTCACATTTCTGGACAGCCTGTAGGTTTCCCGGGAATGGCCACCAAGGACCAGAAGCGGGTCTTATCTGTGGGGGTAAACGTGGCCTCTCTCAGTGCCCTGCGCACACCAGACACATCGTCAGTGTGAGATTATGAAGTGACCGTTTCGTGCCTGAAGTCCACGCATTTGTGTCAGCGCGGCCAGCCGGCTGCGCGGCTGGTCATTGGTGCGCATCAGCGCTCAAGAAGCCGAGGCTGAAAATTTAGTTCCTAAACTCAATATGTTTTTATATTTTACCGCTGGAGGCTGTGGGAAAGTAACTGATAGAAACAGAGCGAGAAGAGCTATTCTTGGCTGTTCCTTATGAGCTTCCGGCATAACGATAGATTCCAACTCACGCATTTGCCAGATCTGTCTGGAAGGTTGCACGGGTGTGGTTAGTCATGTACTCACTTATGAGTGTGAGTGAATGAAAGCCTAAAAGTGAACAAGCAGGATTTCAGCTGTGTCCTCGTTATGCATGAAGTCATGTGCTGAAATTAGTCGAGCAGAGGATGCGCTTCCAGCAAGCGCCCTCTGCCCGCCCAGTGCTCCCGGGAGTCACTTGCAGCCGCCGCCGGGGGCACCGCGCAGAGGCTGGCGGGGCGCCTTTTACTGACGGCCCATGTGCGTGTCAGGTCGACCTTACTCCAAGGAAGCCTACTTAAGCCAAAGGAGTATTTCTGAACTCCCATGAATTTTTCATGTCCCTTACGGGATTTGGGTCCATGGTGTGTGTCCCCGCAAGGCTGCGGTCAGCTTACCTTAGCCCTCCATGCACATTGGACTGACAGCCAGCCGTGTAAGAAGCCGGGCACATCTTTTATAGTCTGTAGGGAACATAAATTGTGGACCCTTGTCAGTGACATCAACAACCCCTGAAGTATTTTTATATCAACTGCTAAAGACATTGATTTCTTTAAATACTCTGAATTCCCTGGGAGTGAGCTGCGGACGGTCATCTGAAATCATGGGTTCTAAGTTGTTGACTGAATCGTTGAGGCTACTTGAGGGCCTGTCGGGTGCCCTGGCAGGAGATCAGTGATGGGACTGGCCACTGGGCGGGGAGGGGCAGGTGCAGGGTCTCCTTGCCCGGTGTCCCCTCACGCTCATCCAGTTGACTCTGGTTTTGCTCCCTAGACCGTCTCCCCTGTCCCATGGGACTTAACTTTCAGGGCTCCTGCAGGCTGGGTCCCTGCTTGGGTTGATCGTACACAAAACCCTCTGCATAAAAATGTAAAGAGTGGGTCAACAAGTAACAGAGCAGAAAGACCCAGGTTGGATGGGAGAGCAAACAATGTGCTCATTCTGGAGCACACCTGGGTTTTCCTGGATATGTCACCTAATTTCCTGTTCCACCGCCCCAGAGGCGCTCCTCACGGCCACAAAGGAGTTTCCTCGGTTTGAAGTTCTGTGGAAAGCTACAGCAATTGATAAATTACGGACGTTTACTTCTCAAGAGTCTCAGAATCCTACTTAAAAATGGAAGAATTCATGCTCTTAGCTGAAATTCTGAATGAAAATGTAAACTGATAGCAATGAATTCGCACAGTATGTCGGACAAGCCTCTACTTCCAAAAACGCAGCTCCTGATATTTACACAACATGATGGTTTGTGTTCAGAGGGGGAGTGGCCTGACAGCTGGAGACGGGGTCATCTGGATTCCTGGGATTTTTCCCCTCTCCGTGGTTGCACCAAATGTTTTAGAATGCGGCTTTCCTCGATAGAGTACAGCGGAGGCCGTGTCATGTGAGTTCAAGGTAAAGCACATCCAGAGACCATGAAGGTGACCACCAAGCTCCCCCACCCCACCCCAACCTGGCATATCTCCAGCTCTAACAATCGGGATCTTGTCCAGGTGCAGCCCGGGGAGACTTCAAAGTTCTGCTCTTCCCAAGAGCTGCCTTTGGGAACCATGCTTTCAGTGAGAAGGCTCTGGTTCCTTCCATCCGTCCTGACCTCCCACGATTCCAGTTTTCTCCCATACAGCCTAAAGCAACACAGAAGGGGTCCATTCGGCTCTCTACCTCCCTATGGGAAAGTGTAAGTATCCACTCCCCCAGTGCACACACCTGCGGACTTCCATGCTTCTGAGGGGCCTGAGGGGAGCTGTGATGGGCCCTGGTGGCCGCCTCTCCTAATGGGTGAGCAGAGATCTGGGTGGCGTGTGGGTGAGTCACTCTGAGCAAAAGGAGGCAGTGAGTGTGGGCACGCACGGTGTCCTGGGGGAGGGTTGGCAGAGTCGAGTGTGGGTCTGTGTGTTGGGGCACAGGGAGCCGAAGCGTGTTTTCCGTTTCCTCATCCATATATGAAAAGATTAGAAGTAATGACCCCCAGAGACCACTTTCAGATTTAGAATCTCTGCTCCTATATTGTAAGATGGTATTTAAAAGTGTAGACACATTTAAACAATCAAAATGAGAAGGTTTTTTGGCCCCTGAAATAGTGAAGAAGTCTCCAGCAGAAGATGATTCCATGTCAGAAGGAAGTGGGGTTAGAGTTAGGGCAGGGCACAGACAGGAGAGGGACCGAGGCCGTGCTGAGGAATTAATCCGAGCTCCGTGGGACATGCGTGCTGTTGGCCATGGCTGAACCCTGTGCAGCTCTGAGGGCTTGAAGGCCAAGTACCCCAGCTCCCTGCGGAAGGCGGTGCGCCCAGACAAGGAGCACCACACGGCAACACCAATGGTTTGGGGCAACCTTCCTGCCTGAGCAGAAAACTTCCACTTCATAGAAAGTGCCTTATTTTTTTTACTTCTCATTTTTTGAAGGCAGGGCAGGAAAGTCTGGTCTGGACACTCAGGGTAGTCTCTGAAAGCAGCTGGTGAGACATCTGGGGTGTCTGCCTCACCTTCCTCCGGGAGTCTCTCGCGAAACGGAAGGTGTAGCCCCTCCAGGAGAAACGGGCTCAGGTCTCTAGGTGGTGTCACTGTAGCCAGTAAGTCACTTGTCATCATTATGTGTTTTGTGAGGAGCACTAGCAACCCTCTTTGGGGGAATAAAATACACTTTGTTACAGATCAACAGCCAGAAAGCTACAGCTGGGTGCTGGACAGAGAGCGGAGCCCTGCACCCCGGGGCTGGTGAAGAGCAGCCTGTCCTCCGGGCGGGGCGGCCCCAGCTACCGCAGAGCCTTCCCCTGCGCTGGAGCCTGGGCAGCGGCTCATTCTTAACGTCTGCTTGTCATAGACACAAACACAGACATCATGCCGGTTCATAAGCCAAACGAGAATGTGAATGGAAGAGTTGAGCCCACTCCAAGAGTTGGTCAGTTCCAGTGAATGTGAATAATTTCCCCTTCGGCACTAGCAGAACGCAGCCACCTTCCTCTACGGGCTGGTCCCCCTACCCCTTAACCCCATAGTTAGAAGGGAACATATATTGGCAAAGAGCAGATTTAGAAGGAGGGGCGGGGGACACGAGAGACACATGGACCCGCGCTGGTCTTCCCAAGCAGTCACTTACACGCAGGGATGGTGCAGTCTCTGGTGTTGTGGTAAAGTCTGTGAAAGTGTTTGCTGCACTTTGGACTGAAGTAAAGAGGACCTGGAACGTGGAAGAAGAAGCAGAGTGTGAGGCCTTGAGGAGGCCAGGACCTGGGCACAGGCGAAGGAATGACGCTTACCTGTAAGATGTTTGAGAAACTTGTCCTTCATCCTCAGGTCTCGAGGAACAATTTCTGTTTGAGGGAAAGAGGCTAGTTACCGCATTGCTTGAAACAAGCATTTTTTCATGTGCTCTCCGTGTTGAAGACGGTTCTCAGAAACCTCATTAACCAGTCACACCGCACTGTGTAAAACACTTCGAAGACTCCAATCGCTGTACATGACCCAATGTGAAGACTTGTAATCAGATCCCAATTTCTTCAGATAAAGTATTAGCTATTCACAAAGCTTCAATATTGTCTTGTCTCTGCCACTAGTATGAGGACAGTGACCATGAAGTTAGATCAGGGTGAAGAGGTGTGTGGGGATGGGTGTGGTTGATAGTTAGCTCCTGATTTATAAATCGCGTTTAGGTGCTTTCATTTTGAACAGCTTGGTAATCAAATACAAGCTCTTAAAGTTCCCAATGCTTCAAACAAACAAAATTGTCATAAGACTTTTTTTCTAGGTATATACTTAGAAAAAGGACTAAATGCCTTCAAAACCACCTGTTACGAAGGCTGGTGTAAATGCATGGAAAGAGACATTTAACTGGCTTGTGAGATTACCGTAGACCGCCCAGAGAGACAGCGCTCGGTTTTTGCTTGGGAGCTAGCAAGGCTCTCATTCCTTCTGCTTCTGGGCGTGGTTTTTCTTCCTCGCAGTCACCTGTAAGCATTTCTCACACACTCGTTCTGGGTGGTAACTTGAGCGGTGACTGCGTGTGGTCACACTTTGTTCTACCTCGAACACTGCTCATCTGAGGAGGCAACATTTCCTAGGACGCTCCCGAATGTCAGTCTGTATGAAATTGACCTTATCACATTTGACCTAGTTGTGTCAGGAAAGCATTAAAAGCTTGCGCGCTTTCTCTGGAAATTTCCCACGGGGCACCCACTCTGGGAAGGCTCTGCCATTGGCAGAGAGGGTGAGGGGAGGGGGTGGCTCCGAAACATTTCTGTCTGGGCTGAAAGTGCTTTGCTGAAAATATTTCCATTTCCTAAATACCAGATGACAGTTCTGTGCCAAAGCTCCCGACCTAGGTAACAGCTCACGTGTCTTGCAAGTGAGGTAGGGACAGTTACACGCCAGGCATCAGCCTGTACCCACCACCTAGTTTTTTCAAAAAAAAAAAAAAAAAAAAAAAGCCTAGTTTTTTCCAAGCACTCGAAACGGTTTTATCTTATTAAAACACATCTGCTTTCTCAAAGTCGGTTCTGTTTCCAAGCAAACGCGAGTTCAGGTTCTGCTGAGACCTGACAGGTACGCAGACGCGCGGGGGTTCCCTCTCCAGCGCACACTCGCCCGCAGGTCCCTCCGTCCGCGAGCCCGTCGCCAGGACACTCACCCACTCGCTGCTCCTCGGGATAAACCGGGTAGTCCGGGACCTCCCTGCGGCCCAGAGCGTAGTCGTGCGGGCCCGGGAGTTGCAGCCTCTTGGACTCGCCCGAGTGGTACTTCTTGAGCTCCTGGAGGATCTCCACGATGAGCCGCAGCACGGTCTGTCCGTCGGCCGCCTCCCGGGGCTCGGCGACCCCGGGCCCCGCCGCCCCCAGCACCAGCAGCAGCCCCAGGAGGAGGGGGCGCCCGGGCCCGCGCATCGTGCGCTCGCTCGGCCGGAGGGAGCTCGGCTCGCTGGAGGGGCTGCGTGCGGGGGAGACCGGGGAGAAAGTCGGCGGGCGGTGGCGGGGCGCGGGGGAGGCCCCTCCGGCGGAGCCCGCGGCCCCCCGCCCCCGCGCGCAGACCAGGGGCCGGCGGCGGAGGCTGGGGCGCGGTGTCCCCGGGGCCCGCGCAGGCCCCGCCGCGGCGCAGCCGAGAGCCGGGCCTCGGGCGCCGCCGCCCCGCTGCGCGCCTCCCCCGGCCAGGCCCGCCTCCGCGCCGGCCTCCCAACTTTCCGAGGGCCGCGCGCCCGCCCGCACTCCGCGGCGCACGCCACCGCCACAACTTTCTCAACCTCGCGAGCCCGGCGGCGCGGCCGCGTCCACTCCGCGGCGGGCCGGGCGCGCACCCTCGGGTCCCGGGCGGCCGGGGGACGCGGGGAGGGTCCTGCCCGGGCCCCTCTCTCCTCTCGACCCCCGGCGTTGCGCTCTCCGGGGAGTGGGGGCCGCGCGCCCCGCCCGAGCGGCCGCGCTCAAGTTTGCCTTTGTGTGGTGGTCGCCGCCTCCTCCCGGCCGGGTGTCCCCCCAAAACGCCCCCCGCGCCCCGGGACCCTCGCGCCAGCCGCGCGCTGTGCCAGATTTTAGAGCCCCCCCCCCGCCTTCTCGGAGGGGACAGACCCCGGCCCACACCTGCCCGGCGCCGCCCGCGGGGCCACCTGCGCGACGGAGCGCGGCCAGCTTACCTGTCCCCGAGTTCCGGCGCCGCGGGCGTCCTTCGGCGTCTGTCCCGGCGTCTGTCCCCGCGTCCCGGAGCCGCCGCGCGCCCCGCTACTCCATGGCCCGCGGCGACCCGGCGTGCGGAGCGCACAGGACGCGCGGGGATGGAGACGCGGTGGCTCCGCCGCTCGGAGCGCTGGACGCGCGGCTGCCTGGGCTGCGCTCCGGCCGCGGCCGCTTCTTATGCCCGCGCCCGCCGACGTCAGGCCGGTCCCCGAGGGCTCCGCGCGGGGCTTTAATTAGAAGCCGCTCGAGTGCCCGTACCCCGGTGCGGATCTTCGTCAGACACCCCCTCCTCTCCCTACCCCCGACTGTCCCCCTCCCCCCGCCCCGCGCTCTCCCCTCCCCCATCTCCTCCGTCATCTCCTCGCTCCCCACCCCGGCTCTCCCCTCTCCCCTCCCCCGCCGCGCGCCTCCCTCCCCTCGGTCTTCCCCTCCCCCTGCGCTCCCTCAGTCTGTTTCCCTCCGTTCCTGTCACTTGTGACAGGATGAGAAGAAACGCCTTTACCAGGAACTCGGATCTGTTTTTGTCTAAATGTAGATCTTGGGCTATTAAAAAAGGAGCTGCCTGATTGCCTCGACATTTAATAACTCAATTAGCGTCTGTCCTTTCGGAGGGATCTTCCGGCGCGGCTGGGGGCCACTGTCAAGACCCCAGGAGGTGGGCCCCGCCCCAGGGTCTGGAGCCCGAGGCCAGGTCCCCGAGGCCGGGCAGCCCCCAGGGCAGGGGGCTGGGTTAAGGGCGGGACAGGAGCAAGGCCCTATGACTTGGGGATGCACACAGGTACCGGGCAGGACACGTGGCAGCCCCCCCAGACCCCCCCAACCAACACCTACGCAGGAGCCGAAGCCCCTCCCGCAGGGGACAGTGGCCCGCACGCCGGGCTCTGGGGACCAGTCGCTCGCTCCCCTTCCTCGGAAACGCCCGCGGCAGACCTTGGGACACCTCCCTCAGGCCCTGTCTTTCCGAAAGTTTTGGTTCTTTGGATACAGGCAGGCACATTTGTGAGGCTTCACAGCTTATCTGCTTTCATTTTTTTTTTTTTCTTGTAAAATGTATTATCAATCAACTGCGCGCTTTCCCATTTTATTGGCGCTTTCTGGGCAAGAGCTGGACATCCTCCAAGTCAGCGATCTGAGTGGGAAAGGTGTTCTCAGAAGGACGCCAGAAGGGAGGGTGCGCGCAGGAACTAAAAGCCTCACCCTTAACGCGACCAGCACCCAGGGCCGCGGCGGAGATGCGGCGGCCCGCGCTGCGGACCCCTGAGCGGGTGCTCTCGGATCGCAGGGGCGCGGACCCCCAGGGAAGGAACTCTCTCAGTCTGTGTCTCTTTGTGTCCCTGTCTGTCTCTGCTGTCTCTCTGTCTCTGCTCCCTGTCTCAGTCTCTGTCTCTGTTTCTGTCTCTGTCTCTGCTGTCTCTCTGGCCCAGTCTCTGTCTCTGCTCTATCTCTGTCTCCCTCTCTGTCTCTGTCTCCCCTCACTAGTTCTGTAGGTGTTTGTCAAAGTGAAGCTGGGGTAAACAGAATAGAGACAGAAGATACTAAAATGTGATCATCCAAATCCCCTCCACACCTTTGGGGGATGTGTAGACTGCACTCTCCTTAAAAGGAAATGGTTTTATTTCTCAGTGAGCCCTTCTTTTGGCAGGCCATATGACTAAAATGTGAACGTTTCTGCTAAGATATACTCAAAAACAAGGGGAGGGGATTCTTATCAAACAGTTCTTGCTCAGATAAAGTAGGATTTTTTTTTTCCTTTTTCCCTTTCCCCTGACGGAGGGGTGCCCGTCTGTTGCCCAAGCGCCGCCTAGTGACAAAGCTCCCGTCTGTGGGGACCTGCAGTGGCTGGTGCAGGAAGCCTCCTTCCCACCCAGCAGAAGGGGCACATGAAGCTTCTGTTGTAGAACATTCTGGTGTAAAATGTCTTTGGGAAATAAATAAATAAATACACACACACACACACACACACACACACACATATGTGTGTGTGTACGTATATATATTTCTATAGTAAAAAAAGAAAACAAGCCTAATCACATATTAATTAAAGTTAAATCACATATTAATTAATTACATAGAGTCTTTCCTTTTAAATACTATTTTACAAAATCAGGTGAAATCAATGAAGAGGATTAAGAGGCACAAAGTTCCTGTTATAAAATAAATACACCTCAGGGATGGGAAGTACAGCCGGTCATACTGTAATCGTGTGCGGACAGATGGTCACTACGCTTATGGTGAGCGTTTTCTAGTATATGTCGTGTGAAATTACTATGTTGTACACCTGAAACTAGTACTATATGTCAACTATGCTTCAATTAGAAATAACAAATTAATTTTAAGAATTAATTTTTAAAATTTAGGTTTTTCTAAAAAATACCAATTAGAACTACTCCCCCCGCACCATAAATTCTACCAACCAAGGAAGAATAGTAATTAATACTGTCCTTTTTTCCTTTGTGGTTTTTAAAAAAGATTTTATAATTTATTTGAGAGAGCGAGCTTGAGCGGAGAGAGGTCAGCAGGAGAAGCAGACACCCTGCCGAGCAGGGAGCGGATGTGGACTGGATCCCAGGACCCCAGGATCATGACCTAAGCTGAAGGCAGATGCTTAACCAACTGAGCCACCCAGGTGCCCCATCTTTGGTGGTTTTTAATGGGACAGACAAATGGATTTTTTTTAATGACTCCATTCTATCACCCAATCGTATATGCAGTTCTGTAGCCCAACTCATCAGATACTTAGGCGCGTAAACAAGAAGCACAGAAATGGTGCTTGTTTGGTGTTTAGTTTCACAAGATGCGTGAGATCTGGAACTTAGGGATCAGACCATCATGTTTTAATTCATTCATTTTTGCAAAGCTCTGTTCTGAAATGATTCCAGGAGCCACTCAGTTTGTATAAACCATTTTTACAGACTTTCTCAACGAAATTAAAAAAGTGCACTGAATTGTCATCTCAGCTGACTGTTCAGTTTATGGTGTTGTCAGGAAGAGCCACTTGGAGTTCTCCAGCCACCGGAAATACGGGTTATGCATCCACTGTTAGCACACTCCGACTGGCTAAATTAATGGTCTGTGCTGGTTCAGGCAAAGCAAAATAAGTGTAAACGGGCTTACGTGAAAATACGAGTTATGTTTGACAAGTGGCTTGGGCTCTGCACTTCTTTCCTGTAACGTGGAGAGGTGGGGTTGGATGGTGTCTGAAATCTAAAGCTGAGTAACTCTGTTACGGAAAAGTCAGAAAACAAAAAAAGCAGTACTCCTGCAAAGACCTGAAGCTATTCACTAAAATAGTCACTATGAGTTTCGTCATCTGTTTTCATGCAAGAAGAGGTGATACATTCATCTTAGATAATTTAATTCCCTTCTTTAGTCAGAACAGCCTTCTACTGTGAAGGGTTGAAAAGAGACAAGACAGTGACACGGCCCTAAGTTCTATTGGCAAAAGTAGCTTCTGCTAGATTTGATTTAGTTTTGTTTCCTTTTTGAGAAAGCTGTGTTAGATCATAGAAAGAAAATTAACAAGAGAGGGGAAAGTTGTGTTTAACCCACTTTTATTGTAGATCTATGTTGTAAGATGGACAAGTTATTTTTTCCCAACTTATAAATAGTATAAAGCTCCAGTGCTTCAATTACAATGACTTTTCACTCTTCCTGTAAAGGTATAAATTTCATTTGAGATGACTAACTACCTTCAAACACTGCTAAAATAGATATTAGCTACATGTTTTTCAATGAGTTATTATATTTGTCCAACCATTATGCTGATCATTTAACTAACTAAGTTAACTAACTAATCATTTAACTAACTAAGGTGGTATTGGAGAGGAAAATATTACCTTTCATCAAGAACAACTTTATGTTGCTATAAAGAAATGTTACTAAATACTTACCTTTCATCAGCTCTGTTATTGTTATCGATACATTGTTAGCACGTTGTGAATGCACTAGAAAGTGTATGAAGCATTTAGGAAGACACGGTTTCTAACAGCGTGAGTCTTCCTGGGGTCAGTGTCGTCAGCGCAGTCTCTGATGGCAATAACGTGCGCCTGCTGTCCCGTGGCGCACTCTGGATGGACGAAATACACCTTCTACCCGGTCCTCTCTCTCCTGTGCAGACGAAGCACACTTCGGCGAGGGTGTGGGGGTCCTCCACCTCTTTTTTCTTTCTCGATACATGCTTTATACCCACAAAGCCACACTGCAGTGCCAGTCCAGCAGGGACAGGAGCCAAACAAAGGTCACAAAAGAAGGATTGGAATGCTCTGTGACATGACTGGTTTCCTCTCGCTCAGTTTTCTTACCCTATGGCCAAGAGGAGGAGGATTGTTAATGGGGAGGCTTAAAAGGAGCATGGGCTTGACTTTGTTCCCTGTGCGCAAGAGCAGACTGCAATGAGAGGCAGACACACTTTGAAGAGACAGTGTCCTGGTGTCTGGTGTCCACTTTCCTTCAGGAGAGCAGCATACAGAGTGAGCATGAATGCGGCTGTGGGTCACGGACATGGGCCCGAGTTCTTATTCCCACGTAGCAGCCTGTGAACTTGGGCAAGACAGTGTCTCTGAGCCCAGGTTCTTTATGCCTAGAAGGGAAATGACCTAGTAGTATCACGTCAGGGGCTTTGTGAATAATAAATACAATAATGTATGTCCACCTTTTAGTTCAGTGCCTTAAAAAAACGGATTGAACATTTCTAACTATTACTAAATCATTCATAGTGTATAGTCTCATTAAGTCTTTTTCTGTATTTCATAATTTCTTACTGTAATTCATAAAAAAAGAGCATTACCTGTATTCTCTAGTTTCGGGGGCCGCATGATTTTAATTCATTCAAAGCTACACAGAGAATCTGTAGTTAGGAAGGGGACTAAGATATTCTGGATTGTTAAGTATCCACATACCCAGTAATCAGAGTCGTGAGATCTCAGGGCACCGAGCGAGGGCTCACCCCGTGAGTAAGAACTTACGCCCGTGAGTGCCGGTTTACACCAGTAGGAGAGGCTCACGGCGGTGAGGGACGACTCATGCCGGTGAACAAAGACTCACACCAGTGACTGAGGGTTCACACAAGTGTGAGGGCTCAGAGGGGTGTGTGAGAGTTCACGCCAGTGCGGGAAGGTTCATGACCGTGAGTGAGGACCCCCGCCCGTGAATGGGGGTTCATACCAGCGTGGGGACTCACCCCAGTGAGGGCGGGCTGCGGCTAGCTGGACCGTGAGGCAGCACACGGACTGCTTCGGGGTGAAGGTGAGAGGTATGTGTGGTTGCCAAGGGATACGAATTCGTCCGCCTGATCCGCAGTTGGCTCAAGTTGGCTCACCTCACCCTTGCTTAGAATCATGGAAACATCTGACTATGGCAATAATGCTGCTTCTGATCCCCTGCCGCTGTTATCGTGCAGCCCAATAGAGAGGACTTGGGATGCTCAGCACCGACCCGAAGCAGGCGGACCCCGGCTCTGATGGAACTTGGAGTTCCAAAGGGCAGCAAAGGGAAACCTTCCATCCTCCCCGAGGAGGGGAGAGCTCCTGCGGAGAGCCCTGCGCTCACCCGCACATTGGGCTGCTCCTGTTTTTCATCCCTGGCATGCAGGCTGGCAGGGGAGGCTTTCTGCCCGGAGACTCCGTGCTGCTGCCCGTCGGTGAGCGCAGGGCCGAGGGGATCGGGGCTCGCCTGCGTGTGGAGCTGGAGCTGCAGGCCTGCAGGGGTGGAGAAGGGGGTGAGGCGGGGAGGGAATCCATGTGCAAGCCTGGCACATTTGGAACATTATGCCACCGAGTGGCCTGGGAGTGTCTGCGCCTGCTGTGCTGCGGCACAACATGGAAGGAGCCCTGGATGCCTACCTTCCCCTCTGTTGACAAATGACCAGTCGGGCGGCAATTCCAGTGCATGTAACGGATCCTTTTCAGATGGTTTATAGACCTGAAGTCGTCTTAAGGCCAATATTTTGCGCCCTCATCCCCGCGGACACCCGGCTCATAGTCGGGCTTGGCGGGCCTCCACTGGCGGTCCTGACCTCTGCTTGCTTGAGCTGACGGGAAGCCGCTGCCGTGATTATGTATCTAATACGTTGTGTTTCACTGTTGCTACCTCCCATGGAACCATTAGTTCATGTTTACAGAAGCACGCATTAAGAGATATCCGAGTAGGGATAAGAAGGACCTATTGTAACGATGTTTCAGGAAAAAATTAAACAATATCTTGTACAGCAGGATTTTGGCAGATGGCAACGGGTGATTATTTTCTCCCCACAGAGTAGGAACATTTGAGTTTGAGAAGAGAGCCGGTCTCTAAAAAGGGCACTTCATTTGTGTGTCCTTAAATTGCTATGACTTTACTAAGATCAAAATATATTTTAACTGCCTTGAACGTTTTATTTTTTCTTCCTCCCTTTCTTTCTTTTTTTTTTTTTTTTAGAGAAGGAGAGAGAAAGGGAGAGAGGGAGAGAGAATCTTAAGCAGATTAAGCAGACTCCAAGCCAGGCACAGAGGCCAGTGTGGGGTTCGATCCCACAGCCCTGAGATCATGACCTGAGCTGAAATCAAGAGTCGGACCCCCAGTTAGCTGGGCCACCCAGACACCCCCTGCCTTGCACATTTCAATAATTGATATTATGCTGTATTTATATTATAAAATAAAATCCAAATGTATCTACCAGCAGGAAGTAAGTATGGCTTTCGTTATTCAGAACCCTTGACATCTGACATTCTTCAGGCAGGGCCCTTACTAAATGTCATCAAACGTTATCAATAACCACGATGCTAATGAAAATATAACCAATCGAATGATAGTCTGGATTGAAATAGTCATTTCTGGAATTGACTGGTGTCATTTTAAAAGCATTTCTAGTTGAAGAGTTAGCAATACAGGGTTTCAAGAGATCTGTTCTGCTGAAATTCACAGAGAGCTGCTGACGGTGCTGACGTGGTCGGCAGTTCTTGCTTCCTGCGACCGCGCCGCCGCTCGAGTCCTGAGAGCACTTCTGACGAGGGGTTTGAGGCACACATCACAATAGGAAGAAAGTCCATTTTTATTGTTAGCATGCTGAAATCACGGACTGATGGAATATAGTGGATGTAAATTTAAATCAATGCAAAAGCTTTCACTGGGCGCAGCTGTTTTCTAGTATAACTTGCATGTACAGAAGTAAAAGGCTCTTTACATTTTTGACTTTTATTTGAACCCTTACATTTAGCAGGTTTGTGAACGTATAGTCCCATATGTAGGGTTTGGTAATTATAAGTTCCTCCATCTTTAAAATACATTGAACTTTGAGAAACTAAGGTATACTCTAGCAATAGCTACTCCACAAAATGCAAAAACATTTAGATGAAAAATGAAAAATGGAATCAATCATTCAGATGCTTCCAAATGTTTGGCATCTGTAGAAACTCTGCCCGAATGACTGGCTCAATTTTTTATGAAGTGTTTTTGCAGAGCTGACCCTGAGAATATGCTTGCAATTACTAATGTATATCCCTGAGAATATGGGTGAAATTTAAGTCGGATTGAATCTTAAATACGCTAAGGATGTTTGTTATTTAAAGAATCTGTGGTTAATTTATTTTTAAAGAAAATAAGCACTTCATAAAGAAAATTCATTTTTTCCTTCTTTTTTTGGTGAATTTAAATATATGTCACTGTAGAGATGGATTTTTAAAACACTTGTGGCTATTTTAGAATAATTTTGATTATTTCTTTTCATTTTACAATAGTTATCCTAAAACTAATATTAAAGTTATAATAAGCTGCATAAGAACGTTGTTTTTTTATATCTGTATGAACAATGTTGTATGTATATTGTATCTTTTGTATCTGTGTTTGCAGATAAACAGCGATGTGTTATTTACTGCTGTAGAACCCTGCTTTTCCAAGCCTCATCACTACCAAGCCGACTCCAGCTAGGCTTGGTCTAGGGCTTTGGGCAGTAAGGGCAAGGGGTTTTGGAAAAACGTGCAAGAGTCTACTGTAACCCCTAGTGTTACTCAAGCAGGGTGTATCTTTCCCCTCACCATCACCATCATCATGCTCTATGAAATCTTCTGGAAAGGAGAGACTACTCCTACATTGCGTACACATTCTCTATGCATACACCGTTCTCCCCAAGAAGGGCTGACTTGCCTCAGTCGGGTCAAACAGAATCTGCGCCCACACACACACACCCTGCTGCTGTTTACACCCCACAGCGGACCTAGGGGCTGCTCCCTTCTTGGAGCTGCTCCTACTGTGCGGTGGGGGCTGCCAGCTGCCACCGATGCCATCTGGGACCTCACTCCCCAAAGTCATGGGCCAGCTCCATGTCTTCTGGGAGCTGTTGGAAATGCAGACCCCCGGCTCCACTCCCCTGGAGTTTCCGCGTCTGCTTTTTCCTAAGACCTTGTTCCCCTGAAAGGTTAGAAGCACTGATGTTCCTGATTTTAATTTCATTAGATGATGTTACATAACGTCTATTGACTTTCAGGTCTGGTGCAGATTCTCAGCAGCTCCCTCCACTCTGTCCAGTGCGAACGTGGCATTTCTCTGTTTTCTCTTCTCCACTGCCAAGTCCGGAGCACACACAGCTCGCTCCCAGGTTCAGTACGGCTCGTATCACCGACTCCTCACCCTGCACATGTGGGCCCCCTTCCCTCGCCTGTCACTTCCAGCGCTGGGCCTCTGCTGTTTGTTTTCACGGTGGACAAGTCGTACCACCGGTGAGAATATCGTGTTCGGGCTCTCGCTGACCTAGTTGAGAAAGAATGATTCAGTGATGATTTTCATAATAAGGTACAGAAAACTCAAAAGTAGCTTGAAAGTGTATATGCGAACGACGCACACACACATAATGTCCCAGTATGTGTACATCTCCATGCCCAGCCACACACACCCAAGAAGGTAGCCGGTAGCTTCTGGGGCTCACCAGTGCCTCGGGGATGTGAGGTCCAGCACCGCTGTCCAGTGGACGTTTCATCAGGGTCACAAGTTGGCTGCCTCAGACTGAGGGTTTTTTCTCCCAGGAGCAGGTAAAGGGTCATCTGTGCGACTGGGGGTCACTGTGTACTCTAGTGCTGGTTCTCTTCCTCCGCTGCTGACGCATGTTGGGAATGTGGAGGGCAGCTCATTTTGTCTGTTAAGCAAATGGGTTTCTGGAGTGGGGGAGGCTTACAGTCCTCAGGAGGACTTTGGACTGAAAGCAACGTGCAGGTGAGAATTTTGTAAAGGTCCTGAGGAGGGATGCGTACGGGTGCCTGGTGGTCAGGAGGGACCCCATGCTGGGGGAGCTCTTTACTGACTCACTCACTTGCCATTAGAATCTGGAGGGAAGAGTTTGATACTGTGATTATTTACCAAGTTATGGACAAGTTACAGGGAAATCACAGGCCTCGTGTAGTACCAGGAGCTTCTCCCTCCTCCAGACCCAAAAGCCTGAAGGTGGGAACAGTGAGTATGACCTTTGGTGGGAGGAAAAATCACCTTGAGAGGACTTCACAGGGCTGGTAAGCACCCCGAACTTGCCTCCCTCCCTCTGCTGTTCTGTTGGGCTTCCCCCTGGCTGGACCTCGCTGGAAGCTGGAAGGAAGGGGTCACGAGGTGGGTTATGTTGAGTCCACTGGAGCAGACACAGGGAGAAAAGTTTGCAGAGCCGGCCAGAAGGTCAGACAGTCTCCTGTGCTTCTTGCTAGCTGACACCCATCTGAGAGTGGCTACACACGTTATTTCTTATGCTCCAAGAAAAATCCAAGTTGAAGCCATTAAAGCAAAAGTGAAATCCAGGATGTGTGAAGCAGAAAAGCCGTGGGACCGTGGTGGTGCTGGGAGCTTGCGTTTGAGGGGTGGGTGCGCAACCCTGGCCGACCTAGTTTACGCAGAAATACTTCTCCACTTAGCTGCTGGCCTCCCTGGTCCATGCAACAACTAGCCCTGTCAGAGATTACTTTCATGGGTCCGTAAGCCAACCTGCCCTCCAGGCATGAATGGTGGTGACTTGGAGCTGGTACTGTGAATAGGAACCTAGATTACAGTTGACTCTTGCCTTTTATGCCTTTCATCAGAAACTGAAGTATCTCCGTTTTACAGACGTGCCTCTGTGTGTGTGTGTGTGTGTGTGTGCGCGCGCGCGCAGATGACATGTCTTTGTATGAAAATCTCTGTTTGTTACTCCTGATTTTGATTGGTCGTAGAATACTGTCTTGGAACCAGTGCTCCAAGGAGCTGCATGATTTACGGGGAAGTCTGCGCCTTCTGGTGTTAGGTCCCCAACCCTCCATTAATTTAGTTTCATTTTTAAATTGAGTTTCTGTTTAATTTTACACTTCACAGAAAATTTTGGAAGTTTCACTCCTTCATAAGAGTTGAAAGTTACAGATCTATTCTCATGTTCTCCCTTTGGAGATTTATTCAGAGAGGTTAAGTTTCTTACGATCACACAGCTTCTTCTTCTTCTTTTTTTTTTTTTTAATTCTCTCTCTCTCTCTCTCTTTTAAGGATTTTATTTATTTATCTGACAGAGAGACACAGTGAGAGAGGGAACACAAGCAGGAGGAGTGGGAGAGGGAGAAGCAGGCTTCCCGCTGAGGGTCTCAATCCCAGGACTCTGGGATCATGACCCGAGCGGAGGGCAGATGCTCAACAACAGAGCCACCCAGGCGCCCGGATCACACAGCTTCTTAAGGAGCAGAATCAAGGCCAAGATTCAAGGCTTTGGATGTGCCCCTTCCACTAGGCTCCATAGTTTCTTATGCTAATTTTTAAAGGTACTCATGCAAATAGGCTTATTTTATAAGAAGAATAGGAACTGGGTGTCTGACTGGTTAACAGTGTTCCTGGGGGACCAGCTGAGTGAAAGACGGACGAGGGGCCGTGTCCCCACCAAAGCAGTGTGAGGCGAACGTGAGAGCCCAAGCCTTGCCGCATGGGCTGTCCTGACCGGGGGTCCGGAGACCCAGCCCCTCCACCCCACTCGCCCAAGGCCCTGGTGCACCCTGGAGGTCCCTTGTCACTGACATTCAGTGACATGAATGAATTTTCAAGCGAGGTTTTCTGGGAAATCTCAGTGCCCATTGGTGGCCGAGAAAAATTACCGTCTTACATATACTTAGTATTTTATGTTGATTTATTTCTTAGTGCAATTTATGAAAAATGCCTTGGTCTGTGTGGCCCAGTCCTACCCAGACAGAGCACGTGGTCAGGGGAGTCTCTGGGCAGGGAATCGTCAAGATAAATTTATTCAAGGAGAACATCAACATGATGCTACCTGGTTTTGAGGCAGGTTACTCTGATCCCTTAGACTTCCTCCGTTGCCATGGTAACCACTCAGTTAATTTATCCTCCCTGTTAAATGGAGCTTTAATTAGCATTCAATTTCGTCTTTCTGCTGGCCAGGAGGCTTGAGTCCGGGGTTCAGAGCCAACCATTCCTCTGCTCAGCATTTCCTTCCTGAACCTTTTTTTTTTTTTTTTTTTTTTTTAACAGCTAAACAGTTATTGTGCTATGTGAATGGCTAACTTTCACTAATAGTATCTCTAGAAGCACAGTACGATATAGCATTTCTTTTTGCTTTTCACTGTTAAAGAAAAGCACACTTTGTGTTTATACAGAATAAACCAGGTGCTCCTTCCTGCTCTGCTTGCCTCCTGGCTTGGAGAACCCTCCTTGTCTTGACGCGTTTCGTGTGAACTGAGAGACAGGGGCAGCTCGCTTGCTCTCTGGCCCTGGCTCTCTCTGTTGCTCCCTCTAATATAAACTCTTCAACCTTTTGTACATTTTAAAATAAAACACAGCTCCTTTATTTTGCCTAAATGTTTCTACTGAAAGCTTCTTGCTTATCCAGAGATCAGCAGTTTTCCTCGGCCGGCCGTCACTCAGAGTCTGATTGAAAATCCACGTTGACAAGTTGACTATTTAATTGAAGAATATATCTTTAATGTACATTTTCCTCTACTAGAGGCTATAATGTCCCTTAAATTATTCCATAAAAATACAAAAATAATAAAATGATAAGTGCATGAATCACCCCATGCTAACAGTTGCCTTGACGTGATTCCATGGGTTTGAGGACGTGAAGCGGTTCCCTCGGGAGCGCGGCGGCACTGCTGTCGGCGTGAGGCGCTGCTCTGCCTCCCAGTTCCACGCAAGACAGTCAGTAGTTACAGAGAGCAATTTGTTCTCAACAAAAAGGTGAGCCTCCTTCCCCAAAAGGACAGGGTGGGATGTTTTCCTTAGTGGATCAGGATTGGCCAGAGTTAGTCTTAAGGGTGACCTTCTAGGTACACATCAGCAGAATCAAGGTCAGCTCAAGGACAGAGATCTTGCGCCTGTGTTGGAACACATGCCCCGGGACGGAGAGATGATGACCGCTGACGGGTAGATGCTGTGTCTTCGAGCGACCGCCTTGCTGTGCTCTCAGCGCTGCGTGGCCACATGGTTGCTCAGCCTCTGTCCTGTGTAATTCAATGCCATAGTTATTAATGACCTAATGTTATTACAAACGTGAAAGGAATATGCCTCCAAAAAGTGATTCTTTTAAAAGTTCTAACCCAAAGTGCTCAGCTTCATTCCCTTCTTTCCTCCTGATGGAAAGGCCAGTCTTGTTGGGAGACAGATATCCTTTTGCTGTAACTTAGTAACGAATAGTTACTATAATTTATTGGGCTGACTTTTTTCTTAGCTTTCCTTAGCACACGTGTAACATTGTGGCTGGAGGCTCGCTGTTTGAAGATGCATTTCTGGCTGTGAATAAGGATGAAATTCTACTGGAGAACCAGGCTTCTTGTAAGAAAGCAGTGGCCGAGGCCTTGAAAGCGTGTAGAGAGTAGGGAGTGGCCCATGATCTCTGCGGAGTGGGCAATTTAACCGGCACCAATTCTAGATTCCTGCGGCACATCTGCACTGCTCCTTGTTGTGGGCATCTTGGAGCGCCGCCCTCTGCATCCTGCCTCTCAGTGAGACCCGGACGACCCACCCCGGAGGGCCGCTGAGACCCCGCCTGCTGGCAGGAGGCCGGGTGTCCAGGGGCAGCATTTGCCTTCGAAGGGGCTCTCCAGGCGCACAGCTGAGAGGCTGGCCGGCTGTCCTGCAGACACTTCCACAGTCTGTACCTTCTGATGACTTACTTTTCTGCTTCAACTAAATACAGTCTATTCTTTCATTTGTAAATAGAAACAGAGAATGGTATTTTTTAATGTGAAACAATTAACAAGTATTTATAGGATACCTTTGGTGCAGAATATTGGAATTTACTAAAATGTGCTCTGAAGACCATTCGTGTCAGAGACGTTGGCCGGGCATGGGACCGACGGACGGCCTCAGCAGACATGGTCCCCTTCACCCTCTATGGCCCCCCCCAGAGTGCAGCCATATGCGGGGTCCCCCGCAGAATGGCCTGGGGGCTCTCCTAGCAAGGAAAAGGTTGAAGGTCGACCACGGTTTCATCTGATGGCTGTGAGCAGAGAACAAAGCCGCCCGTGGCCGGGAAGCCTGGGCTTCCACTAAGCCGGCCGGCTCCGCAGCAGCAGCAGAGGTGAACCGAGGTGCAGAGGACGGCTTAATGCAGCAGGGGGGGATGCAGGTCGGATGCAGGTCATGGAGGCCTGGGGTAACCGGCGCGAGAGCCTCTGGTCCCCTGGCCCGGGTAGGGGCTGAACCCCATCATCGTTCCGCGGCCCTGGACTCTCATGGGGGTGGCCCGCATGCCCGCAGCTGCTCTGAGCTGCAGACTGACACGTCTTCATCCGACAGACCTTTATGGAGCGCCCTGCTCCGGGGGCTGGAACCACGGCAGTGACTCGGTGGGGTCTGCCCGTGCGGGAGAGGGGAACGGTGACGGACAGAAGAGGAAACGACACGTGGGGGACAGAATCCTGGGGGCCCAGACACAGAGGGCTGCGTGCCGCCGGCCGGGGTCACGGGCTCTCCCTCGGCTTCCGTGCGGTCAGTGTTCTGATTCTCCCCACGTGGAGACGCGGGAACCCGGGCCTGAGGCCTCCCTCACGGCCCCCTGGTGCATTAGGCCGCCCGCAGCCGAACGGAAACCCGGCCCTGGGAGTCTAGCGGGAGCGTTAGGGCCTGAGAAGGCGAGTGACACACGACAGTGACTTGTCACAGAGAGGCTGTGACAATGGTCCTGCTGCGTCGCCCCCGCGTCTGGAGGCCGTGTGCGTGAGGATGGTTTGCGTTTGGTCCACTCGGGGGCGCCGGAGCCGGGCACCCACACCATCTGCTGGCTCGCTCCTCTGACGGGAGGACAGCACAGAACTTCTGTGCTTGTAAAACATCTGGAATTGAATTCAGATGGAAAAAAACCCTACATCTAGGCCATCTTCAGGGCAGGGGTCGGCCAGGCAGTTGGCTGTTGGAGACTGTGCCGGTCCTGGGAGAGCTCTTCCTGAAAGGGGCCTCTCGGGCTGTTCCGAAATTGCTAGCAGCCTCCACGTAAACGAGTCCAGAGCAAACAGAAAGATGGCAGGGGCTGCTGAGGCCCAGGCTCGGGAGGAGGAAGACATGGTGCTTCTGTTCATGCGGGCAGGACACAGAGTGCCCACCTGCCCGCCTCCTCTGTCGCCAGGCTCGGGGCCCAGGCTTCCAGCTGGGCCTTCTCTGCCGTGGCGGGGCTGCAACCCGCTTCTCTCTCCCCATCTCTGCTCGCCCTGAGGGGTGCCCAGAGGCCTGGCTTGGAGAGGGCCACCAGCAAGCCGAGCTTCCTGACGGGTGTCTGCTGCTGGGATCTGCAATCCGCGAGCCCAGCCCCGTCCGGCCCTCCCAGGGGCGTCTCTGATGTCACGGCCACGGCCCCCAGGATGTCACTGGGTCTCCCTCTTCATCTTTTGCTTCCATGTGTGTTTGTTTAACGTCGGCTTGATTTCTCCCCTTGCGCTTTATAAAAAGGATGTCTTTGAATGAAGGGGAGGAGAAGGAAGGATGAACTTTTGCATGTAAACCTGAGGTCAGCTGATGCCTCAGTGGTGACCTTTGTTATGAACTTCTGCCCGAGAAGCTTGTGGGGGTGCAGCCACCACAGGGAAGTGAGGGCGGCTGCTCCCGTGGGGCTGGGAAGGGGCCTGCTCAACTTCCCCGGGCCCATGATCCCCGCAGAGCGGGCCACGCTTGGGGCGTGCTGGGGACAGGCCGGAAAACTCAGAGTGCCCGTCTGTACGTGTTTCTGGCCCATCACCCCTCACCTGCAGGGGTGTGTGGGGTCACGAAGGACGGGGTGTTGCCGACCCACCGTGCTTGTGTGCACCCGAGATGCGAGCCCGCAGCTGGCTGAAAATGGTGGGGGGCGCCCACCCGCGCTTCTCTCCGGACTGTGAGCGGACTCAGGGCAGGAGCAGCTCTGTTCTCTGAGGGCCGTTCCATGTTCAGCTGAATGTTTGGACAGAGGAGACGCCCCATAAACGTTTCTGAGTGACTGAGTCAATCGCTATCTTCCCTCAGTTCAACCACCAAGAGTGGACATTTTTAGACTTTTAATTCATTTCAAACCCCAAGAGCTTACCCAGGGGAAACGGGCAGTGCTGTCCTGATCTAAGAAGAGGCCGTTCACGTAGAGTCACGGAGGATCTCGCAGAAAGATTATCCAGACGGGCCAGATGAATCACGGCCGCAGTCAGTGTCTGAAGACGAGGGTTCTCCCGGGCCGGGGGCTGCGGCAGGAGCTGACCCGAAAGGTACCGTGGGCCCCTATTGTGTATTTCTCGTGGGGGACCAAACTGGGTGCCCTGCACGACACGGAAGGAATGCCGAGCGTCGAGGTTAGGGCTTGTCCTTTCAATAGTACCTCATCGTGTTCAGATGCATTTCGGGCTCATCATGGAGCAGATGTGCACAGAGTAGGGACGGCGCGTGCTCAAGGGTTCGGGCCCTTTACCACCCGCCCGAGTCTGAGAATCGTAGGAAACTTCAATCCAGATCAGCAGGAGAAAGCTGGATGATTTAGTTTGTTTGTCTGAGAGACAGAGAGAGAGAGAGAGAGAGAGAGCAGGGTGGGGAGGGCAGAGGCGGGCGGCGTCTCAAGCAGACTCTGCGCCCAGCGCGGAGCCCGAGACTGGGCTCGACCCCAGGACCCTCCGATCATGACCCAAGCCGGAACCAAGAGCTGGACACATAGCCGACGGAGCCGCCCAGCCGCCCCAAGCTCTGGATGTTCTCCGAACCATGCATCTCGGGGCTGAGAGTGTTGAAGGAGCCGTGGACTCGGAGCACGTTCAGCCGAACACGGCTCTTCATTGTCGTGGGACGGAGCCTGGGCGAGAAGGCAGACACCAGGTCCGTGTGTTCTGAGCTGCTGGTCTCAGGTGTGGGCGGCTGAGGGACAGGGGTCGCCACACGCAGGCCCAGGTGTGGGTCCCAGAGTCACTAATTAGCTTCTGGCCCTGACCAGCAGCTTTCCCTCTTTGGCCTCTGTGCTCTACCGTGAAATCAGAAAGTAAAACTGGAACATCTCTCGGGACCCCGTTGACGGTGTCTTCTGATGAGTCACCACTCACTCAGGTAAAGGGCATTTTTCACTTCTCAACTGCGTGACTTTCTGTTGGAGTCAGACCCATCAGCCCGCAGTGGTGTGTGGGGGGGGTGGTTTCGAAGCTGGGGTTTACTGAACCCCTGGCTTTGTCGCTGGCCAGCGTGGGCCTTTGCTTTTTTGGATCACGGCACAGCAGCTTTGTGCACTGATTCCATGAGCTTCCCCCAGAATTACCAAGTCCTTTTCAACAAATGGTCAGTGCTGAGTCCGGGCTGGGACAGGGAAGGCATCTCATGGCTCTTTCAGTGATGAAGCTGCAGTGAAAAGGCATTCAGACCTCGTGTCACCGTGGGATGCCAGGCTCTGGGTTGTCCCAGGTTCCTCCCTGCCCCCAAGGCAGGGTTGAAGCCACAGAGTTTGAGAGGAGAAACCCTTAGGGCAGTAAACCCTAGTCTATTCACTTTGAACTAGGTTTTTTTTGGAGTCCCAGGGATTTTTGGTGGGGGTAGGAGCAGACCGGCCTGACCTTCAGAGCCCCGGCATCATGGCATGGTTCTGGCACCAGGGCAGCCGCTGTTTCTAGTCCCGAAGCAGGAGCGCCGCGTGGCCAGGAGGAAGCCCCTGACCTGAGAACGTCGTGGGGATTCTTGTGAAGGACGGAGTGTTTGTTTCCATCCTCTGCATGTCCCGGAGTCCGCGTCGATCTGTGACTGCCCCTCTGGTTCCTCAGATGTCCCGCAGGCTCGGAGGACGAGGCAGGTGTTCCGAGAAGCGCAAGCGTGAGGGAGTGGGAGGCTGCACGCGGGAGCCCGGCAGCTCAGCTTGGAGGACAGTGGCCGTGGGAAACACTTTGCTTTAAATTAAGCTTTTGTTTTGTTTGTGGTATTAGTTGTTGCCTAACCACGAGTTCTCATGCCTGGCGAGAGTCCCGCGGCTTGGCCTTTCGTTCCTAGCACAAGCACTACACATGGTGTGGGTGACTGTGCTTGTCCAAGAGACACGCAGTGCCCGCAGCCCTCGCGTGCGTGTCCACAGACTCTGCAGAGCACTGTCTACAGGCGTGAGTGTGAAAAACAACTCTTCGTTGCTAACGCCGGCCTGAGTCCTGGAGTTCTGCGGTGATGCTGGCAGCTCTCACGGGCCGGAGATGGACAAGGTGCGAGTCCTTGCTGAGCCGAGCTGGCTGGCAGCGGCTCGCAGAGCCCCGTCGTCTCCTCCACCGCGGTCTTGCAACACACGACTCAATGTGTCCAGATGTTCCGAGTTTCATGGTGTACGGATCCAGGACCCACAAGCCAGAAATCTTATTTTCCACACCCTTGGGATGCCTCCTGCTGAAACTGGACTCAGAGTTCCTGACAACGTCAGGTCTGTGACAACAACTCTGTGGCGCAGGTGAGGAGTGACAATGGCGTGAGTTGCCCATCTTGGCTCTGTCTACCCTGATGTTGTCTAGAAGGTCCTGTGAACACACTGTTGAACTGGTAAGTTTTGAATTCTCATGACTCAAAAGACAAACCATATCTGTTTGTTTTTGTTCAATTTTCCAAGTTTTATATAGAGTTCCCATAAATAAAACATTGTGCTTTGAGAATGTGAGGGCATGAAAACAGATAGAGTTTAGCCAAAAGCAGTACCTAATATTCTAGTCTCCTGGGTTGTTTCTTAGGAACCCTGATTTTTATACCAGAAAATAATTTAGGGTTCCAAAAGGTTACCAACTGAATTTTTCATTTATACATGAAGTCTTAAAATATTTATATGTAAAATCTTCTTGCTCCCTACAGTAATAAGTAAGAGCATGGGAACTCCCACAGGTATCAGAAGCATGACCACAACATAGTGCCCCCTCACATGCTGTGGCAGAGTTTGGATTCATATCCTGACTCAGCTGTATGATGGGAGTGAGTTTCAGGTTTATTTATTTATTTACTTATTTCCTCAGTGATACACATTGATGGTGTACCCATGAGATATATTAAAAAACTTGTTATATTTAAGAGGTTTTTGGATTAATGACCAATAGTGTTTTTGATAGGTCTTACTCTTTCCCAGATATAGTTTTATTCTCTGCTAAAGCAACCTCATGACATCATATTTAAATATACAGATATATTTATTTTTATATATTTTTATTTTATATAGTTTATATATTTTATGTATTTCTATATATTTTTATTTTTAGCACCATTAATTTTTTTCACAGGGACATTATAACTTCTACCTATATGCTGATTCAATAACAGCATTCAAAAACAAACATAGGAGATATTTTTGGCTGCTTGGAGAAGGAACTATAACTGATGGGTTATTGGAGATCTTTATTTTTGAAAGAAGGGCTAAGTCAAGAATGGGTAAATATATTTAAAAAGTAGGGCTCTTCATCAAAATGAAAATTTAGGTGGGCAAACTGGGATGACCTAAGAAAACACGTCACTTTTTGACGGTGAGAAGAGATCTTAGAAGTCAAACATATTCAAATGAAATAATTCAGTGAATAAATTTAGCAGAAGTTTTTGTTGTTGTCGTTGTTTTGTTTTGTTTTGTTTTGCCCAAAGTGTGTTTAACAACATGAGAAAGCTGTCAAGCAAAGAGACAATTGGACTAATTTAGAAATGGAAAGACAAGAGGAGGTACACGTCAAGCAGCTAATTAAGTGAACAGTGCTCAGTGAGATAGTATATCAGTTAGTTTTGGCTGTTAACAAATGGCCTCAAAACTTAGTAGTTAAAACAATAGCCGTTTTATTTAGCTCACTATTCTGTGGGTTACTGGGTGGTTCTTCTGGCCTGAGGTAGTTATCTCTGAAGGGCCATCTTTCATCTGTGGAGAGATGACGTCTGCTGGTGGCCAAGGGCTAGCTGATGATTAGCTGAAGTTCTTTAGCTCTTCTCTATCTAGTTTTTCATTTATCAGTGTAGCTTAGCCTCATTAGCATGACAGACTTAGGATTCCAAGATGTGAATCCAGCCTTGTCAGTAATTGCGTTAAATATAAATGGGCCAAATATTCCAATTAAAATGCAGTGATTGTCTAAATAGACTAGATAGAAAATAAGGCTACGTGAGATTTTAAATATAACAAATAGGTAGAAAGTAAAACGATGGAAAAAGATGTGCCGTGCAATGAATGTAGGAGACTTGATGTGGGCGACTTAGTAGCAGACGACGTAGACTTAAAAACGGGGATTGTTACCAGAGATACAGAGGGACATTTCACAATAGCAAATTGGTCATTTTTTCAGGAAGACATAGTAATTGTTATGTGCAGGTATCCAAATACCTCAAAAGAGCCTCAAAATGCATGAAAAGAAAACTGATAGAATGAGAGAGAGAAATAGACAACTGTAAAATCACAGTTGCTGATTTTCACACCCCTTTCTTCATAATTGATAGAACAACTAGGAAAAAATCCAGTGAGGATATGGAAAATTTGAACAATGCTATCAACTAACTTGATTCAATTCACTTTTTTCTTTTCAATTTACTTTTATAGAACATTCCACACAGCTAGGGAGTAGACATGCTTTTCAAGTTCAGCTGAAATATTTGCCAAGTTAGACCATATGCTAGATCATAAAATAAATCTCAATACCCTTTGAAAGCCTGAAATCTTACAGTTTCTGTTCTCTGATCAAAATAGAATCAAATGAAAAAAAATCAACTACAAAAAAAAAGAAAAGTCTTCAAATGCTTAAAAATTAATAAATTTCTTTCCATAGTTTGGCTATTGTGGACATTGCTCCTATAAACATTCGGGTGCATGTGTCCCTTTGGATCACTACATTTGTATCTTTAGGGTAAATACCCAATAGTGCAATTGCTGGGTCATAGGGCAGTTCTATTTTCAACATTTTGAGGAACCTCCATGCTGTTTTCCAGAGTGGCTGCACCAGCTTGCATTCCCACCAACAGTGTAGGAGGGTTCCCCTTTCTCCGCATCCTCGCCAGCATCTGTCATTTCCTGATTTGTTGATTTTAGCCATTCTGACTGGTGTGAGGTGATATCTCATTGTGGTTTTGATTTGTATTTCCCTGATGCCGAGTGATATGGAGCACTTTTTCATGTGTCTGTTCGCCATCTGGATGTCTTCTTTGCAGAAATGTCTGTTCATGTCTTCTGACCATTTCTTGATTGGATTATTTGTTCTTTGGGTGTTGAGTTTGCTAAGTTCTTTATAGATTCTGGACACTAGTCCTTTATCTGATATGTCGTTTGCAAATATCTTCTCCCATTCTGTCAGTTGTCTTTTGATTTTGTTAACTGTTTCCTTTGCTGTGCAAAAGCTTTTGATCTTGATGAAATCCCAGTAGTTCATTTTTTCCCTTGCTTCCCTTGCCTTTGGCGTTGTTCCTAGGAAGATGTTGCTGCGGCAGAGGTCGAAGAGGTTGCTGCCCGTGTTCTCCTCAAGGATTTTGATGGATTCCTTTCGTACATTGAGATCCTTCATCCATTTTGAGTCTATTTTTGTGTGTGGTGTAAGGAAATGGTCCAATTTCATTTTTCTGCATGTGGCTGTCCAATTTTCCCAGCACCATTTATTGAAAAGGCTGTCTTTTTTCCATTGGACATTCTTTCCTGCTTTGTCGAAGATTAGTTGACCATAGATTTGAGGGTCTATTTCTGGGCTCTCTATTCTGTTCCATTGATCTATGTGTCTGTTTTTGTGCCAGTACCATGCTGTCTTGATGATGACAGCTTTGTAATAGAGCTTGAAGTCCGGAATTGTGATGCCACCAACGTTGGCTTTCTTTTTCAATATCCCTTTGGCTATTCGAGGTCTTTTCTGGTTCCATATAAATTTTAGCATTATTTGTTCCATTTCTTTGAAAAAGATGGATGGTACTTTGATAGGAATTGCATTAAATGTGTAGATTGCTTTAGGTAGCATAGACATTTTCACAATATTTATTCTTCCAATCCAGGAGCATGGAACATTTTTCCATTTCTTTGTGTCTTCCTAGATGTCCATCAACAGATGAATGGATGAAGAAGATGTGGTATATATACACAATGGAATACTATGCAGCCATCAAAAGAAATGAAATCTTGCCATTTGCAACAACATGGATGGAACTAGAGCGTATCATGCTTAGCGAAATAAGTCAAGCAGAGAAAGACAACTATCATATGATCTCCCTGATATGAGGAAGTGGTGATGCAATATGGAGGCTTAAGTGGGTAGAAGAAGAATAAATGAAACAAGATGGGATTGGGAGGGAGACAAACCATAAGTGACTCTTAATCTCACGAAACAAACTGAGGGTTGCCGGGGGGAGGGGGTTTGGGAGAAGGGGTGGGATTATGGACATTGGGGAGGGTATGTGATTTGGTGAGTGCTGTGAAGTGTGTAAACCTGGTGATTCACAGACCTGTACCCCTGGGGATAAAAATATATGTTTATAAAAAATAAAAAATTAAAAAAAAAATTAATAAATTTCTAAATAATTCAGGGGTAAGGGAGGAAAAAACTAGGAAAGTTGGAAAATATTTTAACTTAATGAAAATAACTACAATAACAACAGCATTTAGAGGGAAATTTAATGATGCTTCTAATGATGATAGTAGAAAAAGAAAATAGTTTAAACTCTCCCTGTGCTTCCACATGACAAACTAGAAAATGGGAAGTAAATTAAAGTCAAATAAACAGGATTAAAGAAACTAATAAAGAACTGAAAAAAGTAAAGTGGAAAAAGGCAAACAATAAAAACAAAATACTGTAAGTCGGTTCTTTGTAAAGAATAATAAAATAGATAAATCTGTAGTGAGACTAGTCAAGAAAAAGACAAAGAACAGAAAATATTAGAATGGAAGAGGGAATATCACTGCAGTTTTTATGTAATTGAGAGCAAGTGTAAGGGAATGTTATAAGCAGAGTTGTTGCAATAAATTTGATTCCTTAGATGAAATGGATAGTCTTTGACACATAGTTTACCAACATTGACACAAAAATAAATAGAAAATTTAAATAGTCTTATGTCTAATTTAAAATTTGAACTTTTGTATTGAAGATTATTAAAAAACCTTACCACAAAGAAAAATTTGAGCCCAAATGGTGAATTTTAGAATGATGGAAGAAGTAATATTACAAAAATTACCAAAATTGGCAATGAAGGAATACTTTCTCACTGATTTTATTCATACAGCCCACACAGCTCTGACAATTAACTTAACATTTGAAAAAAATCCATCAATATAAAACAATATATTAACAAAATAAATAAAAAACTATATGATAATTTTAATAAATGCAGAAAAACATTTGACAAAATTAAACATTTATTTGTGATAACAAATTTTCAGCAAATGCAAAGAAAAAAATAAAAAGGGAACTTCTTCAATCTGACAAAGGGTATCTATGAAAAACCTACAGTTCACTTAATGGTAAAGTATTGAAGGCTTTTCCACTAGAATCATGAACAAGGCAAGGCTGTTCTTCCTGATCACTTAAATTCAACATTGCATCAGAGTAGCTAGCCAGTGCAATCAAACAAAAATAAATAAATAAAAAAGCACATGAATCAGAAAAGAAGAAAGAAAACTATCTTTATTTACACGTGGCACAATTAGTTATGTAGATAATTCTGAGAGATATACAAAATAACTACTAGAAATATAGCAAGGCCATAAAATTCAAAATAAATATAAAAATTAATTGTATTTGTATTTCCATATACTAGCATCAAGTAAAAGGAAAATAAAATAGAATTTAATTACAATAGAATTACGATGGACTATGAAATATTCAGAAGCGTATTTTATAAGTGGGAAAGGGTTATTCAAGACATTAACAAATATTTAAATAAATGGAGGGAAATACTACTGTCATTAACTTAGAGATTCATTTTGTTAAGAATTAAAATACCCCCAAATTCTTATTTAGATTCAATACACTCCAAACAAAATACTAACAGGCCTTTTTTATAAAAATTTACAAGTAATCCTGTACTTCTTAAAATTCAATTTTAAAGTAATCTTATACTTTTTTAAATTTAAATTTAAAGTAATCCTGAACTTTAATGGATACACAAACGGCCTGGAATAGCCCAAATACTTTTGATTATGAAGAAGAAAGAAGAGGAGTCATCCCACCTAATTGCCAAACTTACTAATAATCCACAGTAATAAGGGCAGTGTGGTGTAGACAATCACATCAGGGCAACAACAGATAGAGAGCTCAGAAATACACAGCCATGTGGATGATAAATTGATTTTTGACACATCTTTAAATAAGTGGTAAAAGGTGTGTTTTCTTAAAAATAATGTTGGAACAGCAGAATAAACAAATGGACAAAACCAAACAATTCTATCCCTACCTCTCACTACACATAGAAATAAATTACGGTTCATATACCAAATAAAAACAAAGCTTATAAAGCTCCTTGAAGAAAATACGGGAGAATATTCTGCAGCCTTTATGTAGGCAAAGATCTCCTTAAAAGAAAAATACAAGCGCTGACCCATAAAGAACAAATTGGAAAATCAGACCGCATCAAAATTTTAAAATCTTTAAGACGTATTGTTAAGAAAATACAAAGTCAAGTGACAGAATGGGAGGAGATATTCATAATACATAATCTGACAGAAGACTTACAAACAGTAAATAAACAACCCAAAGAAATCAGTAAGAATAGAAACCGAATAAAAATGATTCAGTGACTCCTGCTGATGTTCTGGTAAAGAAGATACAAAAGAAACGTGCCAAGGTGGTAAAATAGGTTAGATGTCAGGGGGTGCAAATTCCTATCAGAATGTGACATTACAAGCTGCTAAAATCAAAGATCTAAACACACCAAACGTGGAGGTGCGGTTGGGGAGCGACCTAAACCTCCACGTTGCCACGGGAGTGAGCAACGGCTTGGCCACTTTGGAAACCTGGGCAGGTTCTCGTAAGGACACAATACACCTGCCGTACGACTTAGGGGTGCCACTCTGGTGTCTACCCACGACGTATGGAAAAGGTCTGTCCATAAGAGCTTCTCAAGGATGTGTGCGGTAACTTCGCTCACGACCCCAGGGCTGTAAGGATCCAAAGACCCGTGGGTAAAGATGTTTAAAAACGCGGCGCAGTCGTACTGCAGCTCCTACTCAGCGATAAAAGAAGGCCTGACGGTGATTCGCAGCGCGGCCCGGGAGAGTCCTAGAGCACCACGGGGCCAAAGGACACATGCCCAGATTGTGTGTGCCGTCTTCCTCCCTTCCCAGGAGAGGGTAAGAATGGACAATCCGTGCTGACAGAAGCCAGTGGTTGCCTGCGGGGTCAGCGTCCACCCTGGGAGGAATAACACAACTTTCTGCACGACAGACATGCTTTTATATCTTGACTAGTGTGGTGGGTCGAAATGGTGGCCCCAAGACATCCAAGCCCCAGTCCTCGGGCCTGTGTGTGTTATTTTATATGGAAGGGAGACTTCGCAGATGTGATCAAGCTGGTGAACTTGAAATACGGAGACCATTCTGGATCAGTGTGTCCTGAGAGGGAGCAGAGGGAGGGCTGGAGACAGACGAGCAGCAGACGAGGTCCAGCAGGGGCGGGGGGCGGTGGGAGGCAGGGCCGGGAGCTCCCGATGGGGACAGCCTCCGGGAGCTGGAAACGGCAGGGAAACAGACGGCCCCAGGGCCTCTGGGGGGAGAAAGGCCCTGCCAACCCCTGGACTCTGGCCCGGCGAAGCTTGTTTTGGATTTCTGACTGCCAGTCGGTGAGAAAATAAACGTGCGCTGGTTCAGCCACCAAGTCCGTGGTGAGTCATTGCAGCAGAATCCGGAAAGTCGTGCCCTGGCACAGTGGTTTGTACGGTGGGTTCGTCGAGAGAGCGAAAGGCACCCCCAGCGAAGCTGTGAGAGCGATACCATAGTCAGTGGCTGCCAGGGGTCGGGGGCAGTGAGGCCGATGAACGGCGGAGCCCAGAGGGCTCCTGGGCAGTAACGTGCTCCATAGGGAGCCGTCCTGTTGGACGCGCACCGTGGAGGGAGCAGCACCCCGTCTCACCGTCACGGAGACTCTGGACTTGAGTGATGTTGATGTGTCTGCGGGGTTCATCCTCGGTAATGAGCGTGGCTTCTGGCGGGGGTGTGACTAGGGGGGAGGCTGTGCATGGGGGCGTGGGGGGCGTGAGAACCTGCAAGGCCTCCCTCCCAGCTGTGCTATGAACCTCCAACAGCTCTAAAAGATAAAGTCTTTTAAAAACGTATCCGTGAGATCTGTGATTGTGACAGCATGAAAATTTTACCTCAATTAAAAGCAATCAAAAACAGCAATCAAAAAAAAAGAAAAACAAATCTATTCCATGCTCAGACAGACAATACGCACACAAGGCAGAGTTCACGTTGGAGGTGCCCTTCTGGAGGAGACTCAAGTGCATTTTGTGTGTGATTCTTATTTTTTAAAGTAAAAAGTCCTCAACAGAACCTGTCAAATCTCTACATCGTCCCTCTAATTTAGTCCCTTTCCCAGACTCCTCTGAGCTACTGGTTTTGATCCCACTTTGCATTAACTGGCAAACCCTCGGCCCCCCATGCACCGGAGGGACACGGCTGACCTCGTCCCCTCTCGCGGACCCTGCTCACCGCCCCCCTTCACCCCACGGTGTCTAGACCCCGCGCCTCTCTCTGGACGGCGGCTGAGCAGAGCAAGAGAGAAAGCGAGGTCATGGGAGACCCGCGCGCCCGCGGATGGGCAGCTTCTGTCGGAGGGAGGGGCGCGGGCGCGGGCTGAGCTTGAGCCGGACTGAAGAGTGCAGGGGAAGGAGATGCGGCAGGACCGGACGCTGCTCAGAATGTCCAGGAGGAGACGGCTCTTCCTGTCATGGCCCAGGGCGCACACTCCACACAGCTCGGGGTGAGGAGGCCGCAGGGAGCCGGCTGGAAGGAACCGAGGGCAGCCGGGAACCCCGATGAGGGGTGCACAGAACCACACAGCGGGGCCCAGACAGAGGGCCAAGATGCACAGAAAGAAGGCGCTGGGGACCGGCTGACGGGCAGGCAGTTTGCGGGACAAGAAAGACAGACGAGCACCCAACACCCAAAGCTCTGCTGGGCACATTTCACCCTGGGACAGTCACTGTGGGTGAAAATAAGGGGTTGCCTGTGCCTGTGTCCGTGTGGAGACAGGACGGCAAGGAGTCATGGCCAAGGTGAGACATCCAGCCACAGAGAGAGGGTCCCGCCGGTCTAGGGACACGTGGGTGGGGAGGGTCTGTCCCCGGAACCTGCCCGCAGTGTGGCCTCCCTCTTGTCAGCCCACAGGCTTCTCTTCTTGTGGGGCGGCCCCTTTCTCTTTCATTCACAATTTGCAGTGATTGTCCTTGCTCACATGTCCAAACTTACTAAGAAAAGGTTTAAAATAATCTCTGAACAGTGAAAACCAGAAAGGACTATAAAAGGTTAAAAATAACTTCGAACATGTTTAAAAATATAATTGCTTTGGATCCACAATCTGTGGCTCTCAGCTGCCTCTGCTCAGTGCCAGCGCTCTGTGCTAGAGCTGACGTCCCTCCGCTGACTGGGACTGAACCAAGGGCCAGCTCGCTCCCGCCCATCCTGAGCTGAATGACTGCCGCGCGACTCGGCTTCCTGGCTGATCCGCACGTACACCTCGGGCCGTGATTCCAAACCCCTCACGTCTTTGTGTTCCTCGTGCATAGTGGGGCAGGGTGGGGGGGATAAGCCATTCCTTATTTTATTTCCTCTGCAGCAGGCCAAGCATCTAAGTCTCCCTGCAGGTGCTGCCCGGGCTCTCTGGACGGGCTGCTGTGAACATCCAGGACTTGGGAGGGGAGGCCAAGTCGCCAACCTTCTCTAGGGTGTGCGAAGCCATCATGTTCCTACCCCTTTCCCACTACACCTGTTCTCTTTACAGAGGTTAATCTTCCAAACTGTCCTTCTTTAGTAAGAGACGCTGCAGACTACGTCACATAACACTGGGAAGAACTCGGGTGCAGATTCACCTGCACAGGCGGCCTCGGTGCAAGTCATTGCGTCAGAGTCCATGATGGGCTGCCTGTCCGCCAGGCATCTTCACGCCTGAGGAGGATGGAAGCGAGCACTGTGAGCTCCCGGAGCTAGCCCTAGAGATGCCGGGACAGAAACGACATTCCTAGAACTCAGAGCCCTTTAGCAATGGAACAAAATCCAAGCTCAACCTCTGATTGGGGTTAAGTTGGGCCCACTGCAGGGATAATGAGTGCATGGAACGGGGTGTTCTATGAAAGCACTACAGTGAGCACCAGGCACACTACCAGGAGAGACAGAGAACAGACAGACAACAAGTCAACGTATGAATTTGAAGACTTTGCAAACAGAAGAAAATAAAATCATCAATACCATCTTAAGGGACGTTAGAGAGGATATCAGAGCCCCCCAGTGAGAACAAGACGGTGTTACACAGAATCATTCAGAGGACAATGAACCCTTAGATATTACATATATATATATATATATATATAACACATATATAATTTGTATGTATTTGTAAGCTTATTTGTATACATATATATAACATAACATATAATTATATATAACATTATGTGTGTGTGTGTGTGTGTATAAAACACAAAAAGTTAACTCAGTTAAAAAGCTGGAAAGTATTGTTGTGGAAATCATCTTTGGAAGCTAGAGTTAGAAGACAAAGATGGAAAAGACAGAGAAACTCAAAATTCGCACAGGCCCTAGAGGCTCATTGTATTATAAATTAAAATTCTAGAATGAGAAGGCAGAGGAGTTAGAAGGAGGAAATAACTGAATTGGTTAAAGGACAAATTTCCAGAACCAAAAGTTATAACTTCCCAGTTTGAAAGAAAAAAACTGAGGGCCCAGCACAAAGCATGAAAATCTAGCCAAACCAAAGCACAGCGCTGGGAAATTCCAGAACAGTGGCAAAGCAGAAAAGTCTAAGAAAAAAACACAAAAAGGCCAGAACCATTTACATTGCACAAGCAGCACTGGCATCAGAAATAAGACAACTCAAGTTTCCAGGAGAAATGATTTCCAACTGCAAATACCATACCCAAACTATCACAAATGGGGCAGAACAGAGGTACCTTCAGGTATTATCAAACTTGTTCAGACAAAGGTATTTGCCTCCTAAATGCCCTTTCTAAGGGAACCACTGGAGCATGCCTTTCGCCAAACGGGGAGGACAGGATGCAGGAGAAAGGAAAAGGCATTCCCTGGGGTGGACGGGCCATCCCAGAGGAGCATTTGTGTGTCCCGTTTACTGGATATCCAGTGTAGCTAGTTCTGTCTCCAAGAAGGAAAGAGTGGGAGAAAACTCGGTGTGTCTGAAAGCCTTGAGAGAAGATTTCGTATTGTGTTACTTGAGTAACAGCCAAATAAAAAGAAGGCAATTATTAACTCCAGAAATAACAAAATCTTCTTTAAAAACAGATTCATATTCTATTGTATGTCTTATGCCAATTGAATTTGCAGTCACAAAACGGAGACTACTAAACGCTGATTTGGCCTGAAGTACAAGATACGTATTTGGGGAAGACGGGGAGTCCATGTGGAGTCTGGAGAGGGAGGCGGGGCCGGTGCCAATGGCACAGTAGTGGGAATGGAGCAGAACATGCCTCATCTGGAAATTTCAGAAGTGCACATTCAGACTTGTGATACAGAGATGTGGAATCACTGCACAGCAGCGGGAGCTGAAAGAAAAAAAACCATTTTCTCTGTGCCTCAATAACCTTGATAAAAATAAAGAGTAAAACTTGCAATTAATGAAGACAAAGCATAGGTGCTTATGGTCGAGTGGTTGGAATCTGCACGGGAGGGCTATTTCAGCACGAGCTTTCTGTTCTTGCTCTCAGGACGCTGGACAGAACTCCAGCACTATCCTTAGGAGCCATTTAAACAGCATAATCTCCAAGAAAAACACAAAAAATGCAGAGATTTCACACTACACGTGCTGGAAACGGTACCCTGTCCCAGGACAGGAGCTGAAGCAAGAAGGCAGAAGGCAGCCTTGATCTCCGCATTGAACACGGGCCTCAAGCAGCTCAAACTGGCCTCTCTGGGCGTATCTTCAAGAAGCCCCGTAACGAGGGCTGATGTGCAGACTTCAGGGTCCAGGTAAATTCTGGTGAGTGGGTGAGTTCACGAATTAGAAAGTGTGAGTCGTCCTATCTTGTTCTTCTTTTTCAAGATTGTTTTGGCTACTTTGGGGCTCCTTAAAATGTCATATGAATTTCAGAATCACCTTTTCCATTTCTGCAAAAAAAGTCATTAGAATTTGGAAAGAGATTGCTCAAATCCGTAGATCACTTGCCATACGCATAATATCGAGTCTTCAAGTCCATGAACATGGGGCGTCTTTCTGTTCATTGAAGCCTTCTTTGGTTTCTTTCCACAATGTTTGTAGTTTCAGTGTCCAAGTATTTTATTTCCTTGGTTCAATTTCTTTCCAAATATTTTTTGGAAGATTTTATTTATTTATTTGAGAAAGATCACAAGTAGACAGAGAGGCAGGCAGAGAGAGAGAGAGAGAGAGGAGGAAGCAAGCTCCCTGCAGAGCAGAGAGCCGGATGCGGGACTCGATCCAAGGACCCTGAGATCATGACCTGAGCCGAAGGCAGCAGCTTAACCCACTGAGCCACCCAGGCACCCCCAGAATTGCTTTCTTAATTTGCTTTCAGATTATTTAATGCTGGTGTATAAAAACACAACTGATTTTCTGTGTTGATCTTGTTCCCTGCAACTTTGCTGGATCTCTTTATTTGCTCTAATAATTGGTTTGTTTTTGATGTGGATTCTACAGAATTTTCTACATATAAAATCATGTCATCTGCAGACAGACATGGTTTCACCTCTTTCTTCCCAATCTGAATGCCTTATACCTCTTGCTCTTGCTTGACTGCATGGCGAGCACTTGAGCACACAGCACAGCAGCATGAAAGTAGGCATCCTGTGTTCCTGATTTTAGAGGGAAAGATTAGGTCCTTCACTAACAAGTGTGATGCTAGCTGTGGGTTTTTCAATCGCCCTTTATCATGTTAAAAATGTTCTTCTCCATACCTAGTTTGCTAAGTATTTTTTAATAAAGAAAGAGTGTTGAATTTCATCAAATGCTTTTTCTGTATCTATTGAGATGATTGTGTGGGTGTGTTTTTTTCATCTTATCGTTGTGATATTACACGTTGATTTTCTTATATGAACTGCCCTTGCGTTGCTGGGATAAATCCTATCTCATATAACCTTTGCATCATGTATAATCCTTTTAATGTGCTATTGGATTCCACATGCTAAAAGGTAATGCTACTTGGTAAAAAATGTTCACACCTTTGTTAAGTCACTTAGCTTGTGCTTAATTTAATGAGTCCAAAGCTCATTAAAACATTTGTCATTGTTATCTGACTTCACACTTAAAAGATAGGAATGTATGAAATCTGATTTCATACAACATCAGTATCTCCTTTTTTCTTTTTACCAATAGTGACTTGTAATCAAATTTAGTTTTGAAATTTTTCTCTTGATAAATATTTCCTAAGGATTATTGTGTTTTTGTTTGGTGCCTATCAAAGGAATAATTAATTGACTCTCCACTGACTCCTGCACTTTCTCTATACTATTGCTCCCAGCTGTTGAGTTAATTTTCTTTTTGGTGTTAGTTTTTATTTTTCATTTGAACTACAAAAGTAATAATTTCCTGTAGTTATGTTTTTGCCAAGAATATATAAGGTTTTTATAAAACATATAATTCTTGAGATAGCTGTTATATTTTTCCAAGACATTCTTTAAAAACTCATGATACATGCGTATGAAATTCAATCCATTTTTTAAAAATTCATGTCTTCTCTCCACATTTGATTTTGAAGATATTCGAGGGTAAAATTCTTATTTTACATTAAAAAAAATCATCTCTTCCATTAAAAGATAAAAATCCAAGGCTTTTAAATATCCTTTTATTTTAGATAAACATGAATAAAAATTGATTTATTACAGTATACAACTTTTGCTATTAGAATAGTTTTAATAATTAAAATTACGTATCTATTTATATAAGTCTATCTTAACTCCCCTTTTCAGCATTAGCACAGAGTATTATAGCTCCTGCCACTTCTGCAAGAGCGTGGGCTCCGCAGGTCGGGGCTGACCCGCGTGGTCTCCGTGTGGTGGCTAGCGCCGTGGCTAGCACGGGGTCGGCACGGCTCGTCGCCTCCTCCACTGCTCCTTCTCGCCACTTCTTGCTTCTTATTTTCTTTCTTGGTTTGTCATTCTTCATTTCTCCTGTTTTTCCTTCTTCTTCCTTCAGCCTTTCCTTCCTTCCTTTTTCCCCTGTTTTTCTTTCTTTCTGCCTCATTTGTTGAATACGAAAGCATATGGCCTTAAGTAGTGACTTTATTTCTCCCCCTCTAGAGAGCGTGATTCGAACGATGTGTGTGGCCATACCCAGAAGTGAACCTGTCTGCTGGGCTAAGTGGAGTTGCAAATTCTCAAAGTTCGGCTGTGCCCGGGAGGTCATTCCTGATCCTGTTTGAAATACTTTCCTCTTCTCAGTATTCATGTCCTCCTTGTACAGTATTTTGCAAAAAGAAAAAAAAATGGCATAACTGAGAATATAATGGGTGCACTTCGATGGTTCTCATTTGTTTCCAGAAGACAATGTGATGCTGCATTTCTGGCTCCGTCCCGTCAGGTGGACTAGCACTTGTTCTGGCGATGGAAGAACTAGTGGTTTGGTGTTAGAAGGCAGTAAGGCAACTTGTGCCCAAGAATGTGGGCAGTTAGGGTCGAATGGACACCCGCAGACACGGCAGCTTTTCTACCAGTGAGTCACGGCCATTTTGTCCAGGACGTCTCCTTCAGTCACAAGGACTCTGTGTGGGGTGCGCTCGACCGTCGCAAGCTGCTTAGGGCTTGGGGAACCTCCTTATGCTTCCTCAAGGTGCTTTTTAGGAAGGGAAGCCCCGGGAGTGTACACCTCAGCGTCCGAGGTTGCCCTGACACCTGGGGGTGACCGGGTGTCAGACGCGTGGAGCTGCTCCCCACCCCCCCTCCACTCACTGTCTCTAAGGGCTCAGCTTCATCCCTCTGTCAGGTGCAATTTACCAAAGTCGTCAAGAAACACGCCACTTCTTTTGAAAGAAGATGAAATTCCTTCATGAAGACACACTCTGCAGCATGAGATCTGCAGCTGGAAATACGTATGCAGATCCCGTCACTCGGACCTAAGCAGGAAAGAATCGTGTCCCACGTCTGGCTGAGGGAGAGGCATTATCTGATCAATCAGGAATATGATGATTCTTCTTGAAGAGTAGATTTTATTTGAACTCGAACAGGACCGTGGGGGAGGAAAGGGAGGCCCGTGGCCGAAGTTCCCGCTAGTGTCCGTCACTGGTCAGTTTCTAAAGAACTTAAGTATATTAAAATACAGGGAACACAAATCATAGTACATGATTCAATCTCACCTTGGTGACTCAGAAACAGTTTGGCACCTTGTTTCGGGGCTGGTGTTATGAACATCTGTGAAGGTGGCTGAGTTCTGCGCTTGAGAAATTTGCTTTATCAGCAGCATTGGCTGATGTCGCGAGGAGACAGGGTTCTGTCTAAGACCCCAGTGTCAGCAGCGCGTCGCCTTAAAGTCTTACCCTTCGGTGGTCCAAACGCGGCAACTTCCAGTTATAAAAGCCGGAAGTCCTGGAGATGGAGTGTACAGTCGAGTGGCCAGTTCAATAACTGTATTACATGTTTTGAAGCCGCTACGAGAGGAGATCTTAGAAGTTCTCTTCCAGGAGAAGACCTGTCCTGGGTGGTGTGGATGGCACCCGCACTTACGCAGGGACATTCTGCAAACGCCTGTGCCTCTCCGATAGTTACGTTGTCCTTCTGGAGCCCAGGCAACGCTGCATGTCAGTCACATCTAAATACATCGCGTTAGAGATGCCTTTGTCTTTCCATTAGGCTCATGCTTGAGTTCGCGTTGCTTACCGGGAGACACACCGTGTGAGGAACTTCTGTGCGCATCCGAGTCTAGCTGTAGCCACAATCTCTTTTATGTGTTCATCGGTGGCTGTATCATCGTGACGCGTTCTCAATTAATACAATTTCAAAATGCATTTTAATGTCAGTTATACAAATGTTGACTTATTGTACTTTATTTTTTTTAAATTTATTCTTGAGAGACAGAGAGAGAGAGGAAGAGGGAGAAGCAGGATCTCTGGAGCAGGGGGTCCCACACACGGCTCGAGCCCAGGGCCCTGGGACCATGACCTGAGCCGAAGGCAGACGCTGAACGCACTGAGCACCCAGGCTCCCAACTTGTTCTTTAAATATGTTTTTAAAAATTGATTTTTCTCTATTTGTTTCTGTCAATGACTTTAGGTTTGTTCTGTCAGATCATATGGGAAGTAGGAGCATCCCGCCAACTCCTGTTTGAACTTGAGACTGTCTCCTTACTTAGCCAGGACTTACTTTGGCATTTTCCCCGCCCGCAAGTGGCAGGTTTACTACTATGGTCCTCCCTCCCTGGCACTTCGTGGTTTTATGGCAGTTGTCAAAATAATCGTTTCCATCACATTTTGGATGCCAGAGCTGGTATTTTTCACTTTTGCTTGTGTCCAAGCCCCTCACTTCATTACTGATATCCAGGAGGCTCCCTTGGGCCTCACAGCTGGATGGTCTCGTGAGCCACAAGAATAGTTTAGTCTCCTGTTTTCCGTGTCAGCATCTTTTTTCTTCGTTTTGTCTTTTTTTTTTTTTTAAAGTTTATGTGTTTATGAGAGAAAATGAGAGTGCGCACTGGGGAAGGGAGAGGGGCTGGGAGGGAGACTCTCCGGCAGGCTTTGTTTCTCTTACTTAATCAGGTAGAATGTCCAGGACGAGGAAGTCAGTGACGAGTGGTCGAGAGCAGCAGACTCAGACCAGTTGCAGTTCCAGGTCTGCCGTTCATGTCTGAGGGACTTTCCCGGCGTCTTGTCCCTTGGAAGGTGTCCGCGCTGTGTTCAGTAAACTGGGGAAGGAAAATTGCCTTCATGGGCCAATGCGAGGGTTGGATATTATTTTTGTCATTACTTGGGTCAGAGGCCAAAATGTACATGTCGTCACAGTTATCGTTTATGCTAAATAATTCTGATAATATTGGGCATACTTGTTTCTTCTTGATTTTAAGAAAAAGAATTCTTCCTTATTCATTTTTAAGAGAGAATTCCTTGCATTAGTCTGACATTTAGGTTTTTGATGATGGTTTGCAACTGATTTTTTTAAATCCAATTTTTGTATAAACAGAAGATTTTTTTCCTCGTAAACACATGCTGGATTTTATTTTAAGATAGTTTTATGATCCCTATAAATAATATTTTTCTTTGACCAAGGGGCGTGATGAATTTTGATAATGCATATATTAATATTAAACTATCCTTGCATTTTTTTATATAAATGCTACCTGGTCAAAATGTGTAATTATATTAATATTCCTGGTTTTAGATTAGTCAGTACATAATATTTAGGGTTTATGTTTCTAGGATGGAAAATATAGTTCTTCATAACTACATTTCTAATGCTGTGATTTTACATTCTTCTTTTATTTCCTGAACACACTTGGAAAATAATTACTTTATTGCTTGTTTTTAAAGAATTAACATTTGAGTTATATAATTCGTTGTTTTTCTTCTAATTCTTCGTTTTTGTTTTATTGTTCAGACTTCTGTCCTTATTTTCCACAGAACTGGTCAATTGCTTGCCTGTTTTATTTCCACTTCCTAAAACTAATAATAAAACATTACTGACCAGTATTTTAGATGCTATTTATTGACCGTGAAATTATACTTCAGGCTATCTGTATTATAATCATTTTAGCCTGTGTTCCCCAATTGCCACATTCAATTTGACAACCTCCTACTCTTAAAACCTATGTTTAAAAACAGGAGTCACTTTATGGCACATTGTACTGGTCTGTCCTGTGGCCCTAACGAAATACCACGGGTTTGACGGCCCGTACACAGACTTGCGTGTTCTCTGGTCCCTGAGGCTGGGGGACTGAGATCAGGGCATGGGCTGGGCCGGTTTCTGGTGAGCTCTGTGGTCCTCGCAGGCCCATCAGCTGTTGTCGTTGTGTCCTCCTGCGTCTGTCCCCTGAGAGTGCTTCCTGGGCTCTTCTTGTTCTCGTAAGGACACCAGTCCTCTGGGAGTAGGACCATACTCTGTGACCTCATCTGACTTTCATGAACGCCCACAAGGCCCTCTTCAGCTACAGTCATGTCTGGGGTTGGAGCATCAACCTATGGATTTGGAGGGAGCACAGTTTCACCCACAACATACGTCACTATACTTCACATTCTGTATTTTCTGACTGAAACATATCTTCAATATCTGAGTCTGTTTCTGTAATGAGATTTCTTTAGACATGTCTGTTTAACTGGTTTTACTACTTACTGGTATTTCCCCATTCTTGAGTTCTTTGCTTGGATTTCTGTCGTGCTGGATCGGAATTTCTCTCTAGGGAGATTTTCCAGAACGCCTTCACCAGCGGGGTTGTTTCGAACTCTGCTATTTCTGTTTGTTGGATCAAACACACCTTGATGATTAAAATGTCATGTAACCAGGTGGTGGGTATTAGAGAGGGCACGGATTGCATGGAGCACTGGGTGTGGTGAAAAAATAATGAATACTGTTTTTCTGAAAATAAATAAATTGAAAATTTTTTTTAAAAAATGTCATGTAGTCACGTGTTCTCTTTCACACACTGACAGGCCTTATTCCATTATGTTTGGCATTTAGTGTTTAAGAGGAAAACTAGATTTTGGTTGCTGAGTAGGCAAATTCCCTCTCAATAATTGCTAATATACTTAGGTTCTTCTTTTATTCTTATTCTTGTTTTATCTGTTGTCACTGTTGTTGATTTTTTCTTTTTTCTTTTCTTTTTTTTTTTTTTTTTTGGTCTGGGATGGCTGTATCTGCTGCTTTTCAGCTCAGGAAAGTTGTCTTATATAATTTTTTTTCTATTATGCTTTTACATTCCTGCAAGCTTTCTTTGTATCACTAGAGATCTTTATAAAGTTCTTCTATTTTCTGTTCTCCACAAATATCCCCTTCACTCATGACTTTTTCTACTTCATATTCTAGAGCAGCTCCCAGTTTTGCCTTCACACCTCAGTGTGTTTATGAATGATTATTCAACACTTGCCAGCAGTTCCCTGCTCTGTTACCAAGACTCTTCTCTGCCCTTTTACAGAGCTTTTCCGTGACAATTGAACCTCCCTGGGGTAACCTACTGTGTCCTATCCTCATGGCTTTAACAACCAATTTCCTGAAAATGCCAAGTTTTGCTTGAGATGTCCGCTTCTGAATAGCCCAAGAACACCTGTGTGGACAGGGCAGCCGGCAGCATCTGGCCACCATGATGGCCCTGTGAATGTTCTAGAATGACAGACGGGCAGCAGTTTCTGGAGAGGACTGCATCTGCATTCCTGATCTAGGAGCAGATTTTCTAAGAGCTTCCAAAGGTCTTCTCTAGTGGACGGAGTCCTCAGTCATTTAAAGCCAAGCCTGGGCACACTTTTCCTTTGGGCTTCCTCTGCTGCACAGGAGGAAAAGATTCTGCACAGGTCCGGGTTATGTGTTAAGTCTGTCTCAGCCTCAGAGGCTGTGTGTTTTCAGCTGCTTCTCTTCAGGCCTGGTGGGGAGAAGGGGCTGATGTGGGAGCTGCCTTCAGATTCGCCCCGAAATTTCCCATCCTGCCTCTGCTCACCGTGTCTCTGCACACCCCTCTTAACTTGCTGAGGGGCAGGACAACTTGGAGGAGGGGGAGGACGTTCTGCCAAAACTGTGCTTCTATTTAGCACAGTGTGCTGCTCCGCGGTGACTTGCCAAGTCTCAGTGTATGCGACTGAACTTAAACCCTTTAAATATTTTAGTGCGTAGAGACTTTTGTGTGTCAGAACAGGGACATTTTTAATTTCCAAAGGATATGAAAAAGACTTTTGCTACATTCCACTAAAATTTTAGGAGTGTACACAAAGTGCTTTCATTGTTCTGATTTTAGAAGTCTATAATTTGGGTTTATTTAATAACCCAGAAAGATCATGTGAATTTCCATAGATTATGCAAATAACTGTAACGGTGTGCCTGTTGGTAAATATAGCAACATCTCTGGACATTTACTGAAATCTTAGACACAGGCTGCTTTATTCACATGGGTGTCGTTCAGTTCTGGGCAGGGTCAGATCCGGGAGAAGTTCGCGGACCGTCTGGGACGGTGAATGGTCTTTTTACTGTTCCAACAGCGATATATCACGCTCACTTCTGTGGGTTCACGGGAGGGTCAGGGGGCTTCCTTCCAATGCTCTGGGTCCTGTGGACGTCCCGTGTACACTGGGGGTTCCCACCCATGGGTGATCTTTGCGCTGACAATCCGGCTGTCACACCTCGGGGAGGGTGCTGTCATCTGGCAGGTGGAGGGCCGGCTGCCACCAACGCCCCATAGTGCACACGACTGCCCCCCAGTAAAGAACTAGCTTGTCCTAAATGTCAGCCATGCCAGGCTCAGCAGCTGAGACACGTGCTGTGGAGGTGCAACGTGGCTCTTCCTGTCTTTGACGATGTCGGTTGTCTGTCATTTCACAGCACAATTGATGTCTTTGAATTCATCCTTCATATGGCTAAAAAGCTTCAGTACGCCTGAAGACCATTTCATTTTTTAAAGTACATATATATATATATATATATATATATATGTATATTTTTTGCCTACAAATGCTCAAAGCACATATAATAAAAGTGCTTCAGTTGTTCCAAAAAAGAATGCTGTACTTGTTCCAAAATCTAAATACTGCACTTGAAAGAGATTTTAAATCCATATGGTGCACACGGGAAGGCTCTTTCATGAGCACTTGCTGGCTTGGGACATTACCAGTGTCATATTTCAAATGACAATATTCCCGAGAATCTTAAAGAATAGTATAATTAGAATCATAGAAATTTTGAGCTGGAATGAGTTTTAGGGACCGTCCAAATTTTGAGATGTTCAACCAGACTGTCTCCAACACTTTAGATGTGACAGCCGAGTCCCAGGGAGGGGAGCCCTATCAACCCCTGGATGCAGAGCCATCTCCCTGGGTCCTGGGCCAACTGGTCACCTTCATCTACAGTGAGTGATTTCCTCTGCTCAGTGTTTGGTGGGACAAACACTTAATGAAGCGGCCTCATTTCTACCCCTTTCTAAAATGGTACACATTATCTTTCTACATAATATCTCCAGCATTAATATAAAAGAGTGACTGTTGAGAAGATATAATGTCCCAGCAGATGCAATAAAATTTGAAGCACGGCTCACTACTGTGATGGTTTACGTAAGGTCCCTAAACCTGTCCCTGATGTTGCCCGAAGCCAGTGTCACACTCAGCAGGCTCTGTGCTCGAGGGAGCAACTGTGGGATGAGAAGCACTTTCCTAGGTAGCGCCTGGGGCGCTGATTTGATTGAAGGTCTGCTTTTGGCTCAGGTCATGATTCTAGGGTCCTGGGATCGAATCTGACATTGGGCTCCCTACTCTGTGGGGAGCCTGCTTCTCCCTCTGCGTGCTGCTCCCTTGGCTTGTGCTTTTACTTTCTCTCTGAGAAATAAATAAATAAAATCTTTAGAAGAAGAAGGGGGGGGGAAGGGGGAGGAGGAGGAGGAGGAAGGGAAGAAGGTTACTTTCCTGACCTGGTGGGGCTCACAGTTCGGTGTTCTGCAATGCACAGAGTAAAAATCATCATCTCATGGACACCTATGCTGAGTATTTCAATGGCCCTTCATTATATTGATTTATCTCACGATTGCGTGTGTCTGCACATGTTATCAAATTCTGTGATTGTTCTAGATTATCTGGGTATCCTGGGCAGTGGCAGGTGCTGCACATACACTTGGAAGACATCAGAGTTTGGCGTGTGGTCCTCAGGCATTGACGACTCATGGTAGACAAAGATACTGAAGAAGAAGAAGGCAGAGGTCAATATATAATGACGGGTCATGATAAAGTGACAGGAAACATCCCAGGAGCTAGCGGAGGCACTCACGGCTGACCAGTTGGCTGAGGGGTCAAGGAGGCCTTCTGAGGAAGCCACCCGAAGGGTGAGTACAGGGGATTCGGGGAGAGTGGGTCAAGGGCCACTCCAGGCAGGAGGAATAGTAGGGTCTGCTGGATTTGCTGCTAGGAAGTAGAAGGTATTCCTTCACGCTGCCATCAGTGAACACACTGACTTAACCAACTTCCTGAAACACTCCCAGTCTCCCCACAGGGCGGGCTGATTAGTGTGGTGTAGCGATAAGAAGGAACAGTTTTATTTGGGGTCAGCTGACCTGGGCTCCAAGCCTGTCTGTGATTTGTTACCAGAGGGACCATGGGTGTGATTGTCCTCTTGGGCTCTTAGCGTGAGCCATGCCAGACGTTGGAATGCCCATCCTCCTCATGTCCCCGGCTCAGCTCCTCCCCAATTTCAATCTTCCCTCAAAGCCGTCTTCCCCTAGGCTCGGCCCTTGTACTTTGAACTGCAGCCCTTCCTTACCCCAGTAAACCCTCTACCCTTCCCTTAGTTTACTTTCTGTAGCATACCAATTACCTGTGATTCTACACATTTTCTTTGTCTCTTCTACTAGAATTAACCTTTGTGAAACCAGGAGTTTTCATTTTTTTAAAAAAAATTCACTGTTAAAGCCAGTGCTTAGAAAAGTAGGTGACATATCAGACATAGAACAGATACTTATTAAAAGCACGAATCTCACAGGCCTCTTCAGAATCTTAGAGAGAAAGCATGCAAAGACGTTAATATACTATCTGGCATAGAGTAAGCGCACAAAAATGGCAAACATTTTCATATTTTAATATAAAAATTAGTGTTTAAATAGAAAAAAATGCTTAAAATGCTTCCTTTTAAGATCTATTCTTTTCTTTTCTTTTCTTTTTTTAAGTGAGCACTTTCTGGACAACCTCTTCAACAAATTGTGTTGGGAAAACTGGATATCCACATGCAAAAGAATTATGTTGGATCCTTACCTCACACCATATACAAACATGAACTCAAAATGGATCAGAAATCTATCAAATTTAGTCAAAGATTAATTTAGTCAAAAATTAACTAAAGAGACATAAGTGTAATAACTATAAATCTCAGAATAAAACAGAGGGGAAGCTTCATGCTATTGTATTTTCAATGATTTCTTGGATATTATACCAAAAGCAGAGGCAGAAAAAGGAAAATAGATAAATTAAAAACTTTGGTGCATCAAAGGGCACTACCAACAGGATGAGAAGGCGACCCATACGATGGGAGAAAATATTTGAAAATCATATACCTGATGAGAGAATTCCTACAGCTCAAAAACAGTCATAAAACCAAACCAACCTATTAAAAAAAGGACTTGAGTAGATGTTCCTCCAAAGAAACTGTGCAGATAGCCAATAAACATACGAAAATATTCTCAGTATGATAACTGTTAGGGAAATTTTTTTTTTTAAGATTTTATTTATTTGTCAGAGAGAGAGAGAGGGGGAGAGCGAGCACAGGCCGACAGAGTGGCAGGCAGAGGAAGAGGGAGAAGCAGGCTCCCCGCCGAGCAAGGAGCCTGATGTGGGACTCGATCCCAGGACGCTGGGATCATGACCTGAGCCGAAGGCAGCTGCTTAACCAACTGAGCCACCCAGGCGTCCCTGTTAGGGAAATTTAAATCAAAGCCACAGTGAGGTACCCCCACACCCATTAGGACGGCTCTCACTAAACAAAGAGAAAGTAACGTTTGCTGACAAGGGTGCAGAGAAATCAGAGCCCTTGTGCTATGGCCGGGATGGAAAATGGAAAACAGCATGGGGTCTCCTCAGAAAATTAGATGCAGAATCACCCTGAGACCTAGTCCTTGTGACTCTGGGCACACCCCTGAAGGAACGGAGTCGGAGACTCAGCCCCTGCACACCGTGCTCACGGCAGTGTCGCTCCACAGCGGTAATGTGGCAGCGGCGCAAACGTTCATCAGCTCGTGGATGAGTGACGCAGCGTGACACGGAAGTGCAGTGGGTTAGCGCTGACTCCGACTTCCATGCGGGCGGACCTCGAGGACGGTACCCAGTCCCGGGAGGACACACTGCACAATTCCACTGAACGGAGGTGCCCAGGAGTCCAATGCATAGAGACAGAAGGTACAAAGCCAGGGGAGCCGGGAGGGAGAAGCATGAGGTCACGGTTTAACGCCCAGAGTTTCACTTTGGGGACATGAGAAAGTTCTGGGCGGCACAAGGACAGTAAAAATGATGACCTTGTGGCAGACACCATCAGTAATTCTGAAGATCCTTCAACATTGCATAATGTATATGATTTGCATGTTCCCGGTATGGGAACATGAGGTTGTGACATCAGGCATTTCGGCAACTTTTTCCTTATGGTTGCCTCCTGTATTCATTTTCCTATAAAATAATCCAAAGCATTAGAAAATCTGCCACTTTGGAGGAATCAACTTCAGACCCTCTTACCACAGACGATTGGATACACTAGTGGGAGTGAAGACAGAGGGAAGCAGTTTCACCTCTACCAGGTGCCGGTTCAGGCTGTGTTGTTGAATTCTCATGGTCGTGTGGCAGTGCTACTTTGCCAAGTGTGAGAGAACCAGAGATCACGAAAGCTGAGTGTATTTGCCGAGCCTGAGACACGCAGGCATGCTGGAGACTTGTTGTTTATGAACTTTGGGGATATTAACTTTTTATCACCTTCATATTCAGATGTCGACGTCTGCTCATTCATGACCCTTTCTTTTTCACTGACTCAATCATCCGAATGTAGCGCACGGCTCACTCGCCAGGCTCCGGGGATCCGGCACAAAGCGTCCCCTTCGAGCTGTTGGAGCTGAGGCCCTGAGGCAGGTGACTCCTTCCGACAGCACAGCTGTCGGGGGGGACACTCTGCTTCAGTTTCTCAATCATGGCTTTTGTTGGACAAAATTTATTGATGTTCCTGGCTGAGAGTGTCGTCTGCTGAACGAATTCCTAATCTACCTTAGTTGGTTATTTTATGATTTCATGTTTTTCCCCTTAAGGGAACGAAGAGAGAAACTTCTGTCCTGACCACACTGTTGAACGTCCGTGTCTGTGGTGCCAGTGCTGCCGGGATCCAGACCCGGTTCTGGAAGCTTCCCCGTGGCCGGGAGCGCAGGGCAGGGCTCCGGCGTTGCAGCAGCCGGGCTGAGTCTCTGCTCACCTGGGCGGTCGCCTGCGGGCTTGCAGCTGTGAGCACGGACACAAGCAACAGCTTCTCAGAACAGGGACCCGGTGGCCCACTTGCCCCCAACGGGGGAGCCACATCCGGCAGGGGCCATGGGCCCGGGAACTGGCTGAGCCACCGAAGCTCTCTTGGAGCCACAGGGATGGGAGGGCCCGGCCCAGAGGGGCGCCATGAAGTCAGGGAACGCCTCAGAGCGGACAGACGGTGCGACGGTGTCACTCACCGAACGGCCCTGAGTACGGAGCGTGGTTCCCATGCCACGGCTTGTGTGGCCGTGTGGAGAAGGCCCTGGTGGCCAGTGTGCTCACGGCAGTTCTGTGGGTCTTTTCACATTTGGAGCTTTGAAGTGGCTCCGAGGATAGCCGGGCTTGTGGCGCCCACTGGATAAAACCACGGCCCGAAGCCAGGGTCAGGACGTCTCCAAGGTCACCCGGGCGGCTCGTGGCAGGTGCAAACACAGCTGTGGGACCCATGGCTAAGGGCCATCGCCGCGAGGACATTGCCGCGAAGCTTGTTTGAGCTCTGATCGATAAGACTGTGATCTTAAGTCGTTGGGGACAGCACAAAAACAGGAAGCGAGGACCCTGCATCTACAGGGAGAGACGACATGAGATTCTCCTACGGGGTCTTCAGCAGCATCTTAGTCACCGCCCAGCGTGCTGAAGCCCCGAGGAGTCCAGAGGGGCCCGGGGTCTCGTGAAGTGTGCGGGGCTTGTCCTCGAGCAGAGGTGAGGGGTGACCCCAGACGCCAGCGGCGAGGACGTCTAGGCAGAGAGGGGCCTGCTGGGGGGCTGGGTGGAACCTGGGCCCCTCACTCCCTCACAGAGCTCACTGTATTTTCCTGCTTTTTACAATTTCTGGTATGTAGGAAAGAAGGAATGTTCACACTCAGTCGGCGTGTCCCTGTGTAAAGGGGTCAGTACACGGCCCGGCAGCGGAGCTCGTGCTCCTATCGGAGGGGCTGCAAATGCAGATCGCAGGAGTCAACGCGACACTCACCTGCACTCAGTGATCGGGGTGGGAGACGGGCCGTGAGAGACGTGGAGCTGCAGGAGCCGCCGAGGCCGCTGGGGGGGCAGGGGCAGCGGGGGACGGGCACGAAGGGGCTCAGGATGCGACGGACACGGGTGTTCCACGCAGCCGAGTCAGGGAAACAAGGGTGCGCTGTGCCGGCTCATTAGATCCGGATAGAGAACAGTTATCAGACCCAAGTCATCCCTGAGACTCATTATAATCCTTTCAACAAATAAATGCTGTGTTTGTTCTAAAAAGATAATTTGTCCCCAATAGCTGAGTCAAAGTGAGAGTCTAAGAAGATGCCATCAGCGGCCTCAGAATCCGGGTTCGCTCAGCCACGCTGTCCTCCACACGCTGTCGAGGAACCCGGCCCCACAGACAGTCGAGGAACCCGGCCCCTGCGAGAAGAGCAGATCTGCCAGAGCAGATCGGCCCACAGGCCCAGGCAGGCTCTAAAGACGGGACTTGTCTGGCCTGCCAGGAGCACGGGGGGCGGGGGGGGACAGAGCTGGCGGCGGACGGACACGCACATCCTTCCTGGAGTCCCTCACACACTCTGCCCGCCACCGTCTCAGGGGCTCCGAGTTGGGAGACTTCTGCCCACAGCATTCCATCGGAGGGAAAAACCCAGGAAACGGGCGACGTACACCGGCTCCCATGAACCCGATTCACGCGAAACTAGGCGAGGGGTCAGGGCTTGACTGGGGGTTGGTCCGGCTCACAAGAGGAAGGATCTCAACAGCCCGATGTCTGGTCCCCGCAAGGGAACAAGTGTGCGTCTGCTTGGCGGTGCCCCTTGTGTGCACTACTCCGACAAGGCGCAGACGCGCAGACGCGCAGACGCCAGCTCGTTACCTCTTCCCTCCTTCTCCTGTTCTCCCTGCTTGGTCGGTCTGGTCGCCACTGCCTTTGTTGCAGGTGGGAGCTGGGAGCGGTAGCCTCGTGAGTGCCCTGAGTCCCGACAGAAAGAAAGGTGAGCCAATCGGTGCATAGCATTCTAGTGGCCTCACTGCCCAGGGCTTGGGGCCCCTTTCCCCAGCGCAGCCACTGTCCAAGGCCTCCACAAGGCAGAAGAGACACTCCAGAGTGCAAACGCTGTAATTTCTCACAGAGCCCGGCTGTGCCCTTGGGGTCAATCTGGCTTGCGGACACATTTGGCTTGGCCCTCACAGCATGAAAAACTCAGCTAACAGTAACGTTTACATAAAAAGCTCCGTCACCAGCTTGCTCTGCAAGAAGAAGGTCTTGCCATGCTGGACCTCCGGCAGCCCTGGCATCCAAGAGCCGGCCCCGAGAGCTGGTGCCTCTCAGTCGTGTCTCTGCAGCCGCGGGCACCCTGTGTCAGCCAGGACACTCGACTCTCCCACCGGGACCGCAGCGTGCCCGCCGACCGGTGCAGACCCTGCCGTCCAGAGAGCTCCCATCTGTGGAGGGGACGCACGCGTTCGGCATGCGCATGCATGTGCCTTCCCATGCTGAGATTTTATTTTTCTTCTGGGTTGACCGTGATGACTGTGGGGACGTGGGAAGAGTGGTTGTGTGGGCAGCCCAGCCCCCACCGCCGGCCCTCTGCACGGCTACTCCTCTGTTCCGTCCGCAAGGTCAGTCACAGGATGAAGATGATGACACGACAAGGCAAAGGAGCGTTGGGTTAGAGAAAAAGCAGCATGACACGTGATTGAAGACACAAGGGAGCAAGTTACTTTAAAGATCAGTGTGTTAACATAAATCTCAAAAATAAAAATAAGAATTGATAGTAATGAAAAGTAGACATTTAGTGATTAATATAAACAACATCAAATGTGAAAACAAAAACAGACTCACAGGAATTTATTTAACAATAAAAATGCTGAAGTGATGTCAAAAACACAGACTTGAACGTTCTGGAATTCGTAATTTGGGCATCCAAGACGGTCCGTGGTCCGCAGTGCCCTGTGGTCCAACCCCGCATGTCCTTTCCTCTGGCGTTGCCCCTGGACAGAGGGCAAAGCGGCCCTTCCGGCACCTGTTCCCTCCACCCGCTCCCGCTTCCCTCTGCACGTCCACCTGCCTCTGGGCCGGCCCCGTGCCCCATCCCCTGCACCAGGATGGGCTCCAGGCTCTGCAGCCAGTGGAGGCTCTTGGAGAACCTTGAGTGTGGCATCCACCAGACTCACACTTCCCCATTCCTCATGCTGGCTGACTCTCCTCACGTGATCTGGATGCACCGAAATACCTTCTTCCCATTAGAAAGGTCACTTGGGTCCAGGCGCTCCTGCAAGAGCAAACCAACGGCGACTTGTAACCAAGCGTCACTCCTTCACAGAGGAGAGCCAGAAGAGGACGGTCACAGGCTGCCAGCCGGGACCCATGCTGTGTTCAGTCTCTCTGCTCCACGTTCTCCCTGAAGAACCCATCCTCAAGGTCACAAGATGGCTGCTAACCCTGGCCACTGCGTCTGCCTCCAGTCAGGAGGAAGGAAGAAGGGGGGGCTGGTGACTGGGCTTTATTTAGCTTCCCGTCTTCTTTCAAGAAGCCTTGCTGGTGTTCCCTCCCAAATCCTTCTGTCTGAGGCCTCACTGACCAGAGACTGACATGGTCGCCGTCTTGGATGCAAGGGAGGCTGGGGATGCGTTCCCAACAGCGCAGGTGATTCTAACAGGGCCGAGGCAGGCGGTTCTAGGCTGGGCGGGGAGCGGTCACCACCATGGAGGTTATATTATTATTATTACTTTTTGCCAGAAGAAGTTCCTCTGCGTTTCCTCTCCGTCACTACGTCTACCCCCGTTCCTATGCTGAGGAGCTTTTCCAGCTCTGACGTTCCTTTAGGCTCAGCCTGGAGAGGAGTCTGTGCTGCCCGAGGTGTGCGTCTCCGGAAGCCCCACCAGCAGGCTTGCTGGGCGCCCGAGTGTCCCGTGCCGTGCCCATCTGCAGAGGCTGGTGAGCTACCGGGCCCGTCAGGGCGGCGTCTGGGGTGCATGCTCCCAGCGGGCGATGCCGGGTTCATACATGACCCAGTGGCCCCAGGAGATAAGTGGAGCTTTTCACACAGGATGAACTCTGTGGGGCAATGATTGTTCTCACGCATGCAGTTAACCCTTGGCGGATGAACGTGGCTCACACGCACGACTGCAGATTCAACGAGGGCCACGGAAACTGCACGTGAGAACGCGCTTCCCAAGAGCCTCAGGTTTTCCATCCGTCAGGGAGCGTCGCCAGCACTCGAAGCCTGTCTGCTTCGGCTTCTTCAGAATACTCTGGGCACAAACCCGGACTGTTCCCCTCAGCGTCCTCGGGCGACTGCTGTCGGAGGGCCCCATGCGAGGTGTCTTCCCTGCGAATTCAGACCTCCGCACGGCTGGCGGTGACACGATTCGTTTTCAGAGTCACCAGCTGGGTCGACTATCTGTGTTTGGGTTTGACTCTTCTCTTAAAAGTTGTACGCATTAAATACAGAATAATGTGCAGTCCCAGCTCGGTGGAAAGAAGGCGGCTTTGGCATTGCGTAGACGTGGGTTCAAGTCCGGGCCTCGCCCCTTCCTGGCTTCATCACGTTGGATGTGTTGCTTGACTTCTTCTTGCTGGTCTCCTCCTGGAGAAGTCTGAGGAACTGGGGTGGGGGTGACCAGGAGAGTGTCTTCCCCCAGCGAGACCTGGAGCAGTGTGGAGAGAACTTTCCAGAGTCAGTGTTGAGCATCTGGCCTAGCAGTTACCAGGGCGTGAACAACATCCGCATCCAGCCTGTTAGCCGGCTTGCGTGTGTGTGTGCACGGCATTAAGTCTGACTTTTTTTTTTTTTTTTTAAACAAATAGCTGATTTGCTTTATTACTCATTTCCCACAGCGACTAACACTGAATTGTGCGGATGTCTGCAAAACCCAAGGCTCCCCACCCAGGCCTCCTCTTACCTGGGCTCATTATTCTTATGTTCCTGGTGCATTAGGGACACTCTCAGCTAAATGAAGCAGGTGCAGTTCCAGAATTAACCCCAGAGGCCCACAGCCAGCACCGACGTGGAAGACGAGAAATTCAGGTGCGGACAGGAGTGGGCTGAGGACAGGACCGAGGGTCAGGGCCCAGGAGAGACCCTCTTAGAGTGCGAACCTCACTGAGTCAGGTTTCAGTTACTCTGGGTTTAGTGATTACCTCTTTTTAAAGTGTTGACAAAGAAAATAAACACCATACTTACATAAGAGGAGAAAACGTGTGTGCTTAAAACATCGACTAGAGGCAGAGACATGTTTCATGTGGAAGATGAGGCACGTGGTTGAGCCTCTGATGCTTCTGAACCCAAGAAAACCAGATTTGGAAGAAGTGCATAAACCTAAAACCAAAACCGTCAGAGGTGACAACGGCTCAGGGAGTGTTAACAGAAGCTTCGGCTTGTGGGGACAGTGGTGTCTGAGAAGGGCTAGAGACAGGTGACCACAGGCTGGGAAGCGAGGCAGGGGTCAAGGCAGTGGGGTCGTGGGGGCTCAGCGGTGGGGGCACTGGGTCCCTATGAAGCCGGGAGGACAGGCGAGCTGAGTGTCTCGGTCGTCGGCAGATAATCCTCAGAGCCCCGCAGGGCCCCAAGCCAAGGGGCCAAAAACAACCTTCTACCCTCCTCCAAGGAGCCCAAGGCCACTCTCTGGGGCAGCCAAATGTCTTATGGGCGTGGAGCCCCCAGGACACACAAGGGCAGGGATGCCTCAGAGGAAACGGAAGAAGCAAGATCTATGGATCCTCCTCATGTCCCCCGAGGACGCTTGTTGTCAGTTTTCCATCTGGGCAGGAAGTCCCAGGATGGCTTTTCCAAAAAGGAAGCACCTTGAGATGGTCAGTGTCGTCTACCTAACCATCTGGCTCCTTGTCACTCTTCGTTTTATACCACGATTTTACAAGCGACACATAGAATTTTCAAGAAGCTTGATTTTTTTTCAAAAGGTTTTATTTATTTATTCGACACAGAGAGAGATCACAAGTAGGCAGAGAGAGAGGGGGGAGGGGGAGGCAGGCTCCCCATGGAGCAGAGAGCCCGATGCGGGGCTCGATCCCAGGACCCTGGGATCATGACCTGAGCTGAAGGCAGAGGCTTTAACCCACGGAGCCACCCAGGTGCCCCAAGAAGCTTGATTTTTAAATAACAGCAGTTTCCCAAAGGAGATGGGACACCCAAAACAGAAAGATGGAGTAAAAGACAGAACACACACACAGAGAAAGAAAGATAATGAACATGGAGAAGACTGAGCTGCAGAAGGCAGAAAGCAAGCTATGCTCGCCGGCCGCGGGCCGCTCCATCTCTGGGCGCTGGCAGCTCTGACCCTGACTTGTGTCCGAGGCTCGCATGACACCTCGTTGCTGTTGCTGGAAACGCAGATCTCCGTGCTGCTGTCAGGTCAGCTGTCTGCTCTCATGTTGGACTTGGAGAGACACAAAGACTCTGCCACTATTGCAGGCATTTCCCCAGAACCCTCAGGTCAAAAGAAACTTTAAAACAAACAAAATAAAACTATAATCACTATCATTGTGGAGGCCGAGAAAATTCAGGCCATCCCACTTCAAGTTTAGCTGATGTGGGAAACAGAGGCAGAAGAAAATCATTAAAATTCCTCACTTACTGACAAGCCCTTGAATCAGAGTGGCTCTCCGCTGGGGACTCAACTGCCCTCACCTTGAGATAGGTTGTCTAAGGACAACCCTAGCCTGACCGACCCCCACCCCGACAGGTCCGACCAGGATCCTGTAAGGCTACTTTAACAATTCCTTTATCTCTAAACCTCCAAGATAGGGTTGAGAATCATTCCCAAGTATATGGCCCACTGATACACATCTAAAGGGTCTCATGAGAAGATTTTATTATTGGTAATGAATAACCTTTTCCCCAGACAACAGCTAGCCCCTCAACGTCCAGGAGACCTCACTTCCAAAGATCCTTGGAGACTTACATCACCCATAACCCCCTTTGTCCTCACCCACCGCCCAGGGCACCCCGACGCTGCCTTTAAAAACTCTGACTATAATCTGGTTCGGGGCCCAAGTCCCTACTCTGCTGTGTCAGGTACATTTGGGCCTGGGCTTAAGCTTGTCAAATAAACCCTTGTGTGACTGCATTGGAGTTGGCTCCTTGGTGGTCTCTCGGACGCAGAACCTCAAGCACAACATCATCCGAGAGATAAGAGAATTCATTGTCTTCAGAGGGAAATGAGGCTGTAATAAGGGAGTTCCTCAGAGGACACCTCTGAGCCTCGAAATAAAGAAGTCGGCAGAAATAAGAGTAATATAGAAGCGATGCATTGGAAATGGAAGAAATTTCCCAGAAAGTGGAAAAAAGAACAGGGACTTAGAAAATCAGTAAAAACAAGCATGATATTGAGATGCTCTCATTGCATCTCCTTGAAATTCACACTGGAACCCGAATGCCGGCACATCCGTGTTTGGAGGTAACTTTGGGGACCTGCTGCACGGGGGTCCCCGTGATGGGACAGTTCTGGGGAGAGGGTCGGTGTGGGTGCTCCGTTTGGGCCTCCGCCACAGGAAGACACCCAACACCGGTCTGTAAAGCAGAGGGTTCTTGTGGACCCCGTGGGGCCCCCCAGACTCAGACTTGGAGCCCCCAGAGCTGCCAGGGGGAATGTCAGTCATGCAGGCCTCCAGGGGCGGTCATTAGTTACAGGGGCCCCAGGGGACGCACACAGGCTCTTTCCGAAGCGGCAGCATCCGACAAATAGACGCTCAAAAATAGCAAACAGAAACGAAGCATGGAGGCAGGACTTCCACGGTGGAGCATCTGCTGGGCTTTCCCGTAAAGAACCGGACGCGTCTCCACACCCGGCCTCTTCACAGCAAGACCACGAGAAACAACCCTGAAATGTCTTAAAAATACCGGGTGAAATACAACAAGAAAGAGCTAAAATGTGGAAAGCGGGTCCTTCTGGAAGGGGGATCACCAGGACGGGCAGTGGGGGTTTGGAGCGGTGCGGGTTTTCTGTGGGAGCCCTGCACTCACGGACTCCTCCTGTGGGCCACGCTTACACATGAGCACGGAACTCGCAGACGGCACATTGTTAAGGACGTCTTTGAGGTTCTTCCCAGATGGCTCGTCTCCGCGCCGTCTGCTCTCACGCCGGTCCTTCTGGCCCCAGTGTTGGCCTGGCTGCTGCTGGCGGTCGGCCAGGGACCCCCGTCGTCTGCACGTGCGAAGAGCCGAGCACAGGCCGAGGTCGACGGGTGCGCCAGGCGTCCCTCCAGATGTGCCCCCCAACCCTGCGGGGACCCGTCTGGTAGATTCAACGTCTCCTGGGTACTTTTGCTGTCGCCCTTGGGGTCTCTGTCCTCATGCAGACCACAGCCGGGGGCTCGGGGGTAACAGTCGCCTCAGACTCTTGACCAGGGAACTGGGCAGGAAGTGTGCGGTGGCGAGCACCGAGGGCCCCCATCTCATCGTTGAGCAAAGCCACCTTCCAAGAGCCAGCTGGGGTCTCCAACAGGCACTGCATGCACGGAGCCTTCATTTCTGCTCCTGGTTGGGCAGCTCGGATTGGGAGCGCAGTCGCTAGGACATGGGGAGATCGTGCCCTCCTGCCACCCCGGCCTTTCCCTGTGGGACGTTGGACTTCCTGCTCTGTGGGTGTCAGGCTTGTCCTCTTGGCTTCTAAACAGAATCAAGAGTCAGCTCATGACCCACCGTCTCCTGCTCCCAGCCCGTCAAAGCAGCAATGTCCCCTCTGCGTTCTGAGCAAAGGCAGCGCGAGCAGAGCCCCGGCCGGCCTGTGACCCAAGTAGGGTGACAGGAAAGAAGCCGGCGGACGCGGCATCAGGCGGGGCCCCCAGGCCTGAGGTCCCCTGCGCGTCAGAGTCATCCATACGTAGGATCTGAGCCTTCATTAATGCAACGAGAAAGCCCCCCCCGGAGGTTAACACACTCTGGTTCATGCTTGAAAATCGTCTGGCTGAGCGTGGGGATGCGGTTGGGACGGAGGACGCCGTGGACGTAGCGTCTGTTTCTGGAAGTTACTGAGGAAACAGGCATGAGAGGACAGTGGGGGCAAGGGAAGGATGTGCGGCGCGTCTCGTGGAACACCGGCCAGTGATGGATTCGGTGGAAGGAGGGGGCACCCACTTTGGAAGCGGGGAGCTGGGGATCAGTAGAAGGGCAGTGGGGATCCAGAGACGAGGGACAGTGTGGAGAGCCATCCAGCAGATGCAAGGAGTCACGTAGACGGGAGTGCCTGAAGATTGAGGAACTGAGAATGATTGGTTTAGGAGGATGTGGGTGCGCTCGTGGCTGACGCACACAGCACCAGGAGCCAAGAGATAAACGCATGATCACCGCTAGAGAACAACAGAGTCCTGTATGGTTACATAAGGGTCCACAAGGACATTGCGTGCACGGCGTTATGATTGGCCAAATAGGGGGGCGAGAACGGGTGAACTTCGTGGATAAATACTGCTGTAAGTGCTTGGTGCGGCGCGGCCGCCATTAGCATTAGTAATAAAAGAAGCTTGCCACTCACCTCGTCTGCGGGTCGTTCTTGCGGGCCGAGAGCGACAGGACAGGGCCTGAGCTCCCGCGTGAGCGGTCGGGGCGGGCTGGACGGGACGTGTCCAAGCTGGGGTCTCGGGGATCTTGCTCTACCTCCTTCGGAAAACTTCTGTGCGAGCCAGGAAGCGCTGTCTGCAAAGTCACTCGATGTTGTCTGAGATCCCACGGAAGCCGGTGCCCAGGTAGGTATCCTAGCAACACTTGCTTGGTGGGTTTTTATTGTTCCTGTACTGAAGAGCAGCAACGAGCTCTGCTCTCCTAAGCTAGACAGTAAGTACGGCCGCCACGCTCGTGTCTGCAGTTCTGACAAGTGACAAATAGGCCCTTTTCTTCCAACCACGCAGCAGACCAGGAACGTCAACGACAGCCCTCAATTCTCAGTGAACTTTGGGTCAGAATGACGGTGGACGTTGTGGCCTCCAGGCTGCTCTGCGTCGTCAGAGGGCAGTGCCCCCTGCTAAGGGTGCGCCCAGAGAGGTGCAACACGTGCGGGTGGCGGAGGGCGGCGGAAGTGTGGCGGTCCTGGGAGGGGCTTTCCTCCACTGTGCCCAGAGCTGCCACCATCAGAGCCCGCAAGCACAACACAGTCCAGAGCCAGACCAGCCCGACTTCATTAAACAGGTCCTTGCTTCGGCAACGTACTCACCAAAACCGGAAGGACAGAAGGTCGGCCTGGCCCCTGGGCACAGATGACAAGCCAAATGCTCAAACAAAACAAGGTACGCCACTTACAGCATCTGGCCTGTCACTTTTCCAGAATCTCTGGACGCAACCGTACGTGAACGTGAGGTGAGAAGCTGGAGACAGGGCTTGGGCCTCAACAAGGAAAAAGCAGGACAGAGACAAGTCACCTGGGAGAGCACGAAGAAATATGTGGTGTGAGACCCTGATGCACGACGTCCCAATATGTCCTTGTCTAGGGTCACTTAGCCGGCGCACAAGCAGCGTCCTGTCTGTGCACACTCGGCCCCCGGCTGCCCTCATCAGACTTCCTCTGTCCACATGCTCTCCAGCTTGGGGATGCTGTCCTCCAGCTGGTGACCTGAAACCACCCTCCCCTCCCTCTGGGAAATAGTGTCCTTTAAATGCCTAACCCCGTCTTGCGTGCTGTTCTGAGCCTCACGCCCGAGCTGCCCAGGATTCCGAGTTCCCGAATATTCCTTTCTCTCAAGGGTCGCCGCCCACAGTCACTCCCTGGGAATTCCTGCTTCTGGTAGCGTAGCTGCCTTTTATGCTGCAGACTTTTCTCCTACAGGACGTGGGCTCTGAGCGAGATGCGTACTTCGGTGACAAGCTTCGGAGCCAGGAGAACAGAAAAGTTTTCCTTCTAAAGTGTCGCTGTTCTCGATCTGGGCGGTCAGCAGTCCCCGGGCTCAGCTGGCTCCCCTCAGGGTCGGCTCCCCCCGCGCCTCCCCACACGCGGGCATCGGGGCAGGTTGCAAGACCAGTCACTCTGCAAAGCAAAGTGTCGGTGCAGGACGAGGAAAGGCCCCATCTCTGTCCGGACGCCCGGGGATGAGCCGGTGCTGCCATCTCTGAGATCAGCCGCCTCCCTGACATCCACGGCCACCAGCGTTTCTTTGCACAGATAACTATTCTGCTCGCTGTGCTTGGAGGTTTGCTTTAGTTATAAAACCCTAACAAACCCAACTGTTGTGTTTTCCACATGGTGGAGGGCCACACACTCACTAAAGCCCGAAGCCGAATCCGTTTCCTGTGGATTCTAGCCAGTGTTATGCTGCGCTGTTGTCCAAAAGCGCAGTTTTGAAAGACGAGGTTAGATTGGTCCGTGCTGTTTGGCTGAGAGCTCGTTAAGTGAGAAGGTTTCCACAGTCATCTCAGACCAGCCAAACTTTATTAGGCCAAACTATTTTTAGGTACATCTATGAAATCTCTCCAATTTATTTCATGTCCTAAAATCTTGGGGCTCTGAAATTTTGTTTTATTTTCCCTTCTTAAAATTCCCTCGCCCCCTCGGTATGATTCAAAGGAAAGCATATTTTTGTTTCCTATGTGACTGAGGACAGCGGAAATTCAGGGTGTGCTTGGAGCTTTCGCGTGGGTTACAGCAGGAGAGTCCGCACGGCCCCGTCCTATGCCGCCGCCCGAGGAAGAGACCGCCGCAGCGGCAGAGTCTGTGGCCGCAGCTTCGCTGTCCGGCATCCACCCCCCCCCACCTGCGGCTGAGCCTCTGCAGAACGTTTTCTCGGAGGACAAACGACATTCAGGGTCTTGGCCTTCAGGGTGTCGTCGGAGGCTCCTCCGACCTCCCACAAACCTCATCTCGGGGCCGATCGGTAACAGTCCTGGAGCGGCGCGTCAGGGCCCAGAGCACATGCCTGCCCCCAGCTCCCAGCGTTCCGGTCGCCACACGTTTCTGCTAAGTTCCAAACGAGGGTCTGTTCAGGGCTTCAGTGCGGTGCACACAATGTCTCCGTCTCCTACTACCCGTCCCCCAAGCCATGAACTCCCCAGGACTTTCTAAGGAGACTAGCTTCCTTTCAAGCTTACGAAAATCAGCCAGAGGGCTAAGGCTATGTTTAGACAACTACAGATAAAGGGAAGGCTTGGTTTTTAAAATTATTAGTACTGTTTTATAGTGATACAAAATCAGATTTTAAAAATTTCATTGTCATCGTGACAATCAGTCTGGTTTGGGCTCTGATAAAATGAAGAACTTGTGTAACGAATGCTTCTTTTTCCTTCTCCTAAGGACCAAATATTTAAGTCCCGTGTGATTCCACGTAAAGGAGGCACGAGAGCAGTCAGAATCGCACAGACAGGAGGCGGGATGGAGGTGCCAGGATGGGGAGGGGCAGAGTTTCGTGGGGCCAGAGGTTAGGGTTCACGTGCGGAACAGCGTTCCTGGGGCGGCCGGGCAGCCCGCGTGCCTGGATCTGGGACCGCATGCCGCACGCTCAGAAACGGTAGCACAGTAAGCTCTGCGTTACGTGTATTTTACAAAAAATAAATAAATAAATAAATAAAAATTTAAAAAAAGAAAGAAAGAAAAGAAAAAAGAAAACCCCAAACAAAACCCAAAGGTGCACAGTTGGCTGGAGAGATGTTGGTCGTTGCAACATCGCCCATCGCTACCCCTTGTCACTCATTTCTTAAAAACGATCTTGCCCCTTGAAGCTCTGGACACATTATCAGACGTGTGTACTCTTCGAAATGGTGTGTTTCCGTTGTATATACGGATTCACTTCTTGATATTTGGTTTTCTTTTGATAAAGGCAAGGGGAACAGAAGCAAAAATGAACTTTATGTCTCTGTGGCCCTCAGCTCCGCCGTATTCACGCACAGACAGACTCCAAGGACAGTTCTGTCACTGGAACCTTCTGGAAGCAGCTCCTCCTGGTGTAGGTAAGACACTGCGCCCACTTTCCGGTCCTGTGCCTCCGAGACTCTCATGCCCAGGAGACGGCCTCACTGCTTCCGCAGAGCAGAAGGTAAGTGAGCCCGGACCTGGGCCTCAGACACTATGGTCCCCTCATGCTGCGGAGAAGAAATCCAGGTGACGTTGTCAGGGTCTGGCCCACACGTCTGTTCAACACCAAACACTGTGTCCTGCCACGCTGAGTCCCAGGGCTCTGAGCTCACCAGGCTGGGGGTGAGGAGACGAGGTGGGGCAGGCGGACTCCGGGAGGGCCCTTCCGCAGCTGACAGAGACAGAGGACAGACCCCACCCGTCACCCTGCCACAGGAAAGCACATCTGAGAGAACAGTTAAGAAAGCCTGAAGTCAGACGTGCACCAAATGCAGGAGGAAATGTCCGTTAGTGTGGCCATGAGCGCGGTCGGAGGACAGGACTGAACCCTGTTGCTCTGTCAAGTCGTAAGCCGGGAAGCGCTGACCGAGGTGCCCCGACCTGATGGGCTGACTCCCGTCTCCGGGGCCTGGGGGACACCATGTGCCCCGCACCGCCCTGGGCGGTCCCCATGCACTGGACAGTATCTCGCAGCCCTGGAAACGCGCTGAGAGCGGTCGCCAGTTACCAGTATCCCCCTCGGTGTTCTGCTCTCGGGGAGAGAGAAGACAGCCTTTATCTTGGCTTTGCTCTGTACCCTGAGCCTGATTTTCCTCTCTCCTGACAACGTCCTTCTGTGCCATTCAGGGTCACTCAGGACAGTCCTCAGCCTCTGACAAACACTGATTGCAAGACTGACATGCGGGGCTGCACGGCAAACACTCGAAGACGCACACACTCGATTCCTGTGAATGTGTTTCAACGACACTCCTCTGTGAGTAAGCGTCCCGCGGTGGGGGCCCGTAGAGCCCTCCCTTGCCCCAGCCCGAGCGGAGAAGCAAAGTCAGGAAACACGTCCTCGTGCCACACCTGGCGGCGGAACACGTGCACATTCCTCCTTCATACGGAAGTTTCTGTCCTTTAAAAAGTGAGGAGGGAGTTATAAAGTTATGAGAAACCGGGTTTTCATTGTATGTGAACATCTGACGATGGCTTTCTCTACACTTGGCCTGACAGGTGCGTGGGCCGCAGCCCCGGGAGCAGGAGATCTCTGCAAGTATTTAGTATTTGAATTTATAACCAGAAGATTTAGTTCGCTGTTAGTTTTGTACATCGCCTACTTGACCTCCAAGTAACTGCTTACGTGTTCCTCAGGCGTTTGGGAAAGTGTAAAACATGAAAAAGGACATAATTCTGGGTAAATCATCACCAACAATTGAATAAAAACACACCATGTCATGATAGTAAAACAGGCCTTACTCCACATACCGAAATGAAACGGAATTTCTGAATCTCTCACTCTGGGCATGTTTCTGAGTGAGGAGAGAAAACGGCCGATAGCTGGTTTGAACTTCTGGAGGGGAAGCAAGCTGTGAGTGCACAGAACCGGTCTCCGGGAGAAAATGCGAGCTCAGAGCGTGTACTGCTACGACGGACCTTCCTCCTGCCAGAGCCCTGCGAGCGCGGCCCAGTGTGTCAGGGAGGAGACAGACGCCGCCTCGAGCAGCACAGCCCTTCTCAGCGCCCCACGGGTGCCCGGGTGCGAAGTCTCCGACTGCTCTCCGCGCCACGTGTCTCGCGTCCCACCGGCCGTGGGGGCGTCGGGCGCGCGCGGCTGCTCCCGGGCTCCGCGGGAAGCTCGCCTGCGTGTCGTCACGTCACGGGGCCCCTTCGCTGAGGGCGGGAGGGAGAGCTCCTCGTCTGCCCTACAAGGGCCTTTGGCTTTGCTTTTACACGCCGGCCCCTGCTGCGCCGTGGGGGGACCAACACCCGCACGGAGCACCGGACGGCTTCAGGGAGCTTGAGCGTCCGGCCCACCCAGGCTCTCAGGGGGAGGCAGCTAATGCTTGGGCACCCCCGCCCCCGGGCACCGTGCAGGTCTGTCCTGGCGCCTGTGAAGGCCTTCCCGGGCCTGCCTCCCTCCCCGCCTCTCTTCCACCTCCCAGGCCTCTGCTCAGCCGCATGCGTCCCCGGGGACCTCCAGACATCAGGGGCCTCTGACTGTGTCCCTGGGCCTCCCTGAGGGGTGGCCACTGCGCTGCTGGGCTCCCTCAGGCCACCGGGACCCCAGGGAGCCCAGGCTGCAGACTCAGGAGGAGGAAGGAGGACCTTTGAACCCCCGCACTGGGGCCTCCTTGCTCCTGCTTCCCGAGGCCACTCCTGGCCGGTGCGGCTGCTTCGCTGTACCCTGAGCACCTCGCATGCAGAAGCTCCGCCAGGTCGCACGTTTTGGTAAGTTAAGAAAAACTTGAGGGATCTGAAAACCAATATGTGCATGTCTGTGTGTGTGCACACATGTGTGTACGTGTGTGTATGTGTGTGCACACCCGCTCGCACACTTACATATTTACCTGACCTTATACACCGTGCATCTCATGACTCTGTCTCTGCTGCAGCAGCTCCCTGTCCCCAAGGCTCAGGGCGACATCTGCCCGATGACTGGTGATGGCCAGGGCGGGCGGGGGGTGCTTCCTGTAACCCCTCTTCGGGAGAGTCTCTGCTGCCCCGTCACTGTCCCGCCGGGGCTCAGGGGCAGGTGCCGAGCTGTCTCCGGCGGCTTGTCCTCTGCGGGGGAGGGGCCCCATGGACCGGTGTCTTCAGCAGCAGGTGGCGGAAGTCAGTGGATTCTTCCCATGAGGACAGACGGAGGGAGACGACGGTCGGCAGGTCCCTTCCACCAGGGGGAAAACGGCCGATAGCTGGGGCACTCTCCGCGGACGGCGGGGCAGGGGCGTGGGGTGACCCTCGGGGCAGAGCGTCCTGCAGATGTGCGGGGACAGGGACTAAGTCAGTATTGCCGAGGCTCCTATGTGCACGGCTCCCTCCACTGAGCCCCACAGCTCGGAAATGCTGGACTCAGCTCTGCCCACACCTGGCTTGGAAGGTGAAGGCCGGGCTCCCCTCTCTCGCTCACGCGCTGCCCCACATGCTTTCTCCACCAACTGCGGCCACTGCCGGCTGCCACGGACCACCCGGGAGATAAGGCACTGCAGCTCTGATGGCAGCTCCAACCTCCGACTCACAACACAGCGGGAGGGAAGGGGTCTGAGGCCGCCATGGGCCTCCACCCGTCCACTGTCCCGCGACACCAGGCACGTGCGGAGGAGCCCCTGAGGCAGGGTCTGTGGTGGGCGCTCCAGGCAACCCAGCCCCAACTCTGGGGGTGCAGAGGGTGGATGTCCAGGGCTCAGGGGTCAGGGTTTGGGGATCGCACATAGGCCTGAACTCTGGTCAGCACTGTGGACTGGGCAAGTCCGTAGATCACACACCCCAAGCCTTCCAGGCTCCATTGGAAGGAAATTCATTGACCAAGACTTCGGGCCTCAGGGACTGTGTGGGAACGTCCTGGCTGCAGGCACCAACCATGCGTGTGTCCACATAAAGTGAGTTTCTGTGGTTCCTCAAAAAGCTTTCAGAAACGGGCTTCCAGCCCAGCCCCGTGGCCCGTGTCCATCTCCACTCCCTTCACATCCCCCTGCGTCACACACACGGTCTCTCTCCTGCTCACCCCCGCACGGTCGGAGAGGACGTAGCACCTGGCAGGCGTGGGCCCCTGGGCGTGTCAGCCTGACCTTCCACTCGCGACTCACGCGGCCACACTCACGTTCCAAGCACACGCACTGACCCGCCCGCACAGGTGCACCTGCCCTCACTTCTCTTGTCATGAAGTCTGGGCTCGGCCGATGCCTTTCTCGTTGCCCTGAAAGGGCTGAACCGGGGTCTCCAAGGCCTGTCTCAGAAGAGCACGAGGGGCTGGACCCCCGCCCAGCGTGGAGAGGTGGCTCCGGGCCTCTTCCTGGTCAGCATGTGGCCTCCCCTGCGGGAGAACCGTGTCTCCGAAGCCCAGTGTCGTCAAGAGACCGCCGGACAGTTCGTGTCCTTACGCGCCTGCTCAGCTGGCTTCCAGACCTTTCCTGTCCTTGGTGTGGATGCTGGTCTGGCTGCGGCCACGCTGTGGGTCTGGGCCCCTTGCCCCCGGGAGCCCCGTGTGGGGCACTCCGAGTCCTGTTAAGTCAAGCTCCGAGGGGTGGCTGCTGCCCCAGACTCCCTCCGGACTGTCCCACGTCTGGCAACCACATCTTCCCATGGCTCCGCGCTCTCGGGCTTACCTGGTAAGACACACAGGATGGTCGCGATCACGTCGTCCCTCCTCAGAACGTCACTGACTCCCGCTCCCTCTTGAACATCAGTGTGACCCGACCCCAGTGTCGTTCTCGGGGTTCCAGCCGCCTTTTTAGCTTGTGTTTCTCTCCTTCCCTCAGACGATCGCGCCCCTGGTTCAACAGACACAGCTGCATGCCCACCCCCCGGCCCTCCTCGGGACTGTTCCATCGGTTCCTCCAAGGCCTTCCCCACGGAGCCCTCACCGGCTCTGTCCCACGTCAGCCGGCACTTCCCGTCTCGCTCGCGTGGCACGTGGGAGCCCGTCTCTGCGGCGTCGTGCCGGGGGCCCCACTCCTGGCCCCGTGAGCTGCGCCGAGGGGCCGTTTCTCTTACTCTGGTCTCTGCTGCATTAGGAGAACCCTTCGTCTGCACGGCTACGTTCTAGATGCCCGACTGCCAAGCAGAGGATTGAGCCTGTCGTGGCCGTCCTGGTGGCAGAGCTACGCCTCTCAGCTGAGCTGCACGCAGCATCTGACGGAGCAGACGCTCGGACGGGGCTGCCGGGGAGACGGGCGTCCCTGGTGGTCCCTGCGAAGAGCGCCTGCGGGGCTGCCGGTTACAGAAACAAATGTTTTTAGTCAACAGCGCGTCGCAGCCTCCGACACCCGAGAACCTATTTCCAGTCCCGCGTCTGTCTGAAGCAGCGAGCAGCTTTGCTTCCAAGACCAGTTGTGTTGCCACCAAATTAGATCTGCTGTGAAATAATGGTATCTGCCAACACGCAGGCATTCGGTTAATTCTTGTCTTTGTATAAAAGAACTTGCTTTAATCGACGTGTTTTCTTTTCCTTGGGCCATTAACGACATGTTCTTCTGGCCTTGCCATCAGGTAACTCTGCAAGTTGTGCATTTTTGGATGCCGGTGAGCGGCGTCTGAAAAGTGTTAATGCCAATATCTTAGTTGTCCTAAGAGAGTAAAGAACTAATTTAAAAAGGAGTGAACAGCAGCATGGAGCCCCGTGGGTTGAAGCTCAGTCTGGTAAGGAACTATGGAAAATTAAAACTGAGCGTTTGAGTCTTTGTTTGAATAGAATTGTTCTTTTGAAGACCTTGGCTCAGTTGGGACAACAGAGATTTTTATCCTCTCACTATTTAAAAAAAACACAAAAAACCTTTTTTTCTTTCCAGGGAATGACTGGAAGGGAACTCTGTCCTTTAGTGGACACGTCTGTATGGACTGAACGTTTGTGTCCCCCAGGCCATAAGCTGGGGCTCTAACCCCAGACTGGTGGCATTTGGTCATGATGTTGGGGTCTCGAGGCTGGGGCCCTTGTGGTGGGATCAGCGTCCTTACGAGTGAGCGCCGTCCCTCTGCCTGAACGAGGAAGCAGTCGTGGGAGCATACGGCAAAGGGGCAGCCTCAGAAGGACGCCCGCCTTTCGGGACTGGACGGCAGACTTCCAGCATCCAGAATTGAATGTGGGAGAAAAATTTCTAGTTGTTTAAGCTGCCCAGTCTATAGACTTTGATTCTGTCAGCTCGAAGTCTCTGTGACAGATAACTCGGAAAGTTACTCATTAAAATTCTGAACGAAAAGACTAACAACGAAAATTAAAATGATCTCCATAAAACGACACGTGTGTTACTTACTCCGTGTAACAAGGCATTTGCAGACAGAGTACCAGAACTTGATTATCTTGATTCTTTCATGAGTTTGGGGTAAAACAGGCAGATCATTTTGTCTCTGCTTTTTACATGAACAGACTGGGGACGGCAGAGTCGGACACCTGCCCAAAGCTCCTCGGGCTGGCGGGGGCTGGGAGCCCACATCTCCTCGTTCACAGTCGGCGGGCTTCCTGCTCGCTGGAGCCCAGGCACCGGGCCGGAGCCACCGCTGGGACAGCCTCGCTCCGGGCCGCTGAAGGAGAGCCCGCTTGACTGAATTACGTCCGTGCAGACATTAGGTTGGCACAGAGAGATGAACGGCGTGTTTCAGATCATTCTTGATAACAAGGTAGAGGGTCGTCCGTCACATGCTTTCTGCCCTGCACCTTTCTCTTCTGGGAAACGCGTGTGCGGTGTGCGTTTGCACGTGTGTCCCATTTGCTTAGTTCTGTATCTTTTCTATGGAGAAGTTACACTTCAGTTGTGAGTACTCTTGATTAAACATAACTTTTGAATTATGAAATAATTCATCTCACTGTGTGAAACTTGGAAAATTCAGAATGTATTAAAAGAGAAGAAGAAGAAAATAGAGAAAAGTAGGAAAGAAATCTGGCCGTGAATTAATTCACCCCCTAGAGCGGTTCCTGGAATGTTCTGCCATGTTCACCTCCGATCAATGCTACCTCGGTGGCTGTCATCGCCAAGCCGGGTTCGTCCCAGGACCAGTTCGCCGCAGCCCTCAGTTTGCACACGGGCAGGTCCGGAACCGACTCTCGGACGTCTCCTCCATCAGGGTCTGCTCTTCCAGCCGCCCCCCGCGCTCCCTTTCTTCCTGGCCTCTGAGTACCGGTTCCGAGGGAGGCTGCCCACCGCCTCTGTTCCTCGGACAAGCTTTCCTGCATTAATCACATCTGCTGCTGCTTCAGATGCCTCCTTCCTGTTGAAGCGCCTCGGTATGTGCGTGTCCGGGCAGATGTCCCCAGGGCCACGTCAGCAGGCGTCCGCTCAGCAGTGGCTCCTGACTGACTGAGGGGCAGTTCCGAGGTGGCAGGTCCCTTCCCTCCCCCCACAAACCTGCTCACCTGAACTTACCACATCTTGGCTGAAGGCACCTGCAGCTTTCGCGAGCTGAAGACAGATGCTGGCTGAGACTGGGGGTTCTTCTCCCCCACGCCTGCCTCCGGGCAGGAAGCCCCTCGCTGAGGCCCGTGCATCTGGGATCTGAGCACTTTGACCTCGATCCTCACACAGTAAGAGCGGCCGTTGTCTCTCCCTTTCAACTTGGTGTTGAAGTACAAGATGAACAGATACGACCGTATCAACCCCGGGGACGGCTCGCGGGAGGATCTCAGAGTCGGTGCACGCCAGCACCCCGGTTGAGTGCGGGGACCAGGGCTTCTCAGTCCCCAGGGACCTCGTGCCCCTCCCTGTCCCAGCCACCCAGCCTCTCCCCAAGCTCCCCCTCTCTCGCTTCCTGGCACCGAGGTTGGTTTTGAACTTCGTGTCAAATGATCACTAAGACACACTGCTGCGTCGGGCGTCTCTTCCGTCCCCTGTGAGGGTTATCTTTGCCGGCACGTGTAGCCACGAGCCGCTCCTTCTTATCCCTGCGCAATACCGGGTCGCGTGCTTCTACTGCAATCCGTCTGTCCGCTGTGCCGCCGCTGGGCATTTGGATCATCTCCAGTTTCAGGCTGGGATGAGTTACACTGCTGTGAACCCTCCTGTCCAAATAGTTGCATGTGTGTCCTTGCTCGGCGGCGCCCGCCTTGTTGGGAGTGCGAAGCAGTTTCCGGAGCTGCTGTGCGCTTCTGCCTGGAGCCGGCAGGAGCTCTTGGTGCTTCCTGAGCGCAGCCCCTCGCCGGTCCGACCTGCTCCAGATACCTTCCCCCACGCTCGTGTGCATCCTTTTCCTGCTTGCTGTTGTGTCTCCGTGAACACAGTTCTTAATTTCGAGAGTTTGACTAAGAAGTCACTTCCTCTAGGGTCAGTGTGTGTGACGCCCTCACAGCCTTGAGTCTCCCTACGTCTGGCATTATTTCCCGGGGGGCAGATGCAGCCGCCTTCACTGGGGGCCATGGGCCAGCTGGCTTCGGCCACAGGCCACACACGGATGTTGGTGTCGTCATCAGCCGCCAGGTGGTCCATGGCCTCCTGGTGGTGGCTGGAGGGTCGGGTCCGCCCGGCTGAAGGTGCACCACGCCAGGCCCCGCCACCCTCGCTGTCACACACGGTGGTGCTGGCGTCCCTGGGCCCATCGGAGCCAGGGCTGACGTGGGGCACAGGCTGGGCTGTCTTCGCCCCGGCTCGCCCCAAGGCCCCGGCTTCACCAGCTTCGCGGCGCTTCCCAGCACGGGGTTCAGACCCCAAGCCACGGCTGAGGACAGGCCGGGGCTCGGCAGGCCGGGACACCACGGTCACAAGGTGCCACCAGACAGATCGGCCCCCACCGAGCGCTTAACTCAATACAAGATTTTGTTAATTTTCTGGTGAGTGGCCATGCACACATTTTGTAGATTTCTCCCAGGCATTTAATATTTTGTGGGATTTGGGGATTTGTTTTTCTATTTTCTGTTTGTTTCTGCCTTCTAGAAGTAACATTAGTTTTAAAGTGTTAACGTTAGTATAGAAATAACATGAGTTCTAAAACCCTGTTTGGATCCCCACGTGGAGTCTGTCTCCTTCAAACAATGACCACGTGTGTTTTCTGTCCCATCATCCTATCTGAGTCCCTTCTGAGTTACCTGGGATTTCCAGGACGCCGCTGGCATTGAGAGGACGTGGGCGTCCCGACATTTGAGCTCCCCGCTCCTCGCGGCCGGAGGAGCGCTCGTGATGTTCCGTCTCTCCTGACGACGTCCTTAGCACGTGGTGTGCTTGCTCCGTCTGTTGCTTATCACGCAGGAATGTTGGCCTTCACGTAACAATCACCTCCATCTTTGGGGGAGATTGTGCACATCTTCTCGACAGCCTGGGAATCTAGCAGGGCCCGTCATCCATGGCAGGTCACAGACTCCAAATTTTGTGCTAAATGATGAAAAAATATTGGCAAAACTTGTCTAAAGATTTGTCACAGCAGAACGTTGGGCCTGTGGAACCCTCGCTGACCCAGAAGTCATCTTGGCCCTGGGGGCAGAGGTGGCCTTCCCCGGCCCGCGCAGTACCCAGTGTCTCACAGGCTCTCTGGTCTCCTCATGGAGAGAACGAGAAAAGAGCTGACGGACAGGCACAGCTCGGGTCTAGTTCTTTTTCTCTCCCCTTCTCTCTGAGGAAAAGAATTAACGTACCCGTGTAAACCATCCCAGACCGTCACATTGCCTTGGGATACAGATAAGACTTGTGAAGGCCTTACGTCTCACACACTTCTTTCTCTTCTGATGAGGTTCATTTCAGGTAATTCCTACACTTTAATCTTTTGCTACAGGTATATTTTATCTGTGAATTTATAAGGAATTGTAGTATTTCCAAATCCCTCATTGTATTCTGTAGAGACAACGGTCATCACTGAGCCAGTGAAGACAGGAACTTCTTTGATGACGTGCCCTGGAGTAAATACGATTTTAATCACAGATTTATTCTACATAAATCAGCATGACGGCCTTCCTGTCACTTCAGCTCAGCCGGAAGCGAGGAGGAGGAGGGCAGGACCTGGATGTCAGGACCGCGAGAATCCCGACACTCTGCCGTGTCTGTTCCCGACCCGAACTATGGGGAGTAACCGCTGAATCACAAGGTTTGTTTCAAGGAATAAATGAGAAACAGGTTTCCAATGTGAATGGCATAAACATTTTAAAACGGGGCGTTCTAGAGTATTTCTGGGCTCCTTGGTCAGTAGGGTACGTGGAGGGTTCGTCACCAATTTCGGGACAGACTTGTTCCCTTGGCAGAGGAAGGAATTCTGTGGTCAAGTGACTTTCTCTGCTAGATTCCGTGTTATCCACGAGAGCGAACTGAGAAGCCAGCTCTATCGGGGTCTGCAGTGTCGTAAGTCGATGGGCTTGGTGTGTTCTCTGCAGAGTCGGCGCGTCCCTGTGGTCAGCCCCTGCCCGGCCTCCTGCTCGTCCTGCGGGGGAGGGACGGGCACCACACTCAGATTGCAGGGGCGTTTCTCAGGGTGACAAAGAAAGCCAGAGATACTTTCTTCACTTCTGTAACGCCAGACTTTTGCTATGAGTTGGGTTTTTTTGTTTGTTTTTTGTTTTTTTAAATTTGGGGGGAAGTAGTGCAATTAAAGAGACAAATCACTCTGCCAAGTGTTTAAAAAACGCACAGCTCTGCTCAGATATTTTTATGCTCAGACATTTACACTTGATTCAAGGTGACAGAATGTGTCCTTGGACTGCCCTTCAGTCAGTGAATCAGATGCTGTTGAGCACACGGGCGGGAGACAAGCTTCCTGAGTGTCCTGGACGTCCGCCGGCCCGCGTCTCCCAGCGTTCGGGTGTTTGCTGCGCGACCAGCGAAACTTGCACTCCACACTCAAGCCATGATACCTTCAGTTGGCCAAAGGCCGAATGGAAGGGGTGAGTGTATTCCTTATTGATTCATCCCACAAATCGGACTCGAGTGACACAGTGTCCCAGGCGCTGAGCTAAGCGCGGGGTTTGGAGGAGAGGCTCGTCACGGCCCGGGGACTGGGCCTTCGGGGCGCGCAGACACGGGAGAGCCTTCCTGTGAAACAACGTTGGGGACTAGAAGCCTGGAGAGCCGCTTGCTCTGTCCTGGAAGGAGCCGCAGACAGCGCCCTGCCGGGAGGGAGGCTCTGAGGACAGGAGGGTTAGCCCCCGGGACCCGGCAGGTCAGCTCAGCTCCTCGCGGTCCTGCCGATCTGCCTGCGTGTCCCCAGCTCCACGGCCATCACCTGCCATTCCTACATCTTGCAGAGGTCTGGAGCCTGGGCCCCGGGACTCACCAGGTGAGAGCAGATGGAGTCGCCCAGGGACCGGCCGTCTCGGCCCAGCTGTGCCCTCGGCACTGAGCACAGCGCCAGGGCCTCAGGGGCGCCACAGGCGAACGGAGGACCACAGATCACACACGCACGCACACGCATACGCACGTGCAGAGATGGTGCTCGGATTTCAAACCATGTTTCTGACCCATGTGTCTACGTGGCGAGTGGAAGGTGCGAGCGAGTCCCTGGGAGCTCGGCTGGGCTTCGGGCTTCTGCGCCCGCCGGCTCTGAGACCGGGGCTGTTCCCTGAGCTCCGCCGTCCAGTCTCTTCCCGCACGATGGGGCTGACAAGACTCGCCCGCAGGGTGTCGAGAGGGTGGAAAACGCCCTCATCGGAGGCACCGCCCCGCATGACCCTGCTCCGAAGGAAGCCACGCAGACGGCGACACGGGGATGTTTTCACCGTCACTAGCGATGTTCACACAAACCCTGCGGCCAAGAAGGTGGGTTCTCCCGTGAACAACCGAACCATGGTTTCCCGGGCTGTGGACCCTGTTCCCGCCATGTCGCCGCCTGCCGGGTCCGCTGTGGGCAAACTCTGCAACCCTCTGGGCCTCAGTCTGTGGAATGGGGGGACCGACAGGCAAAGGGACTCACTCTGGACCACAGGAGGTGAGCGGAGAGCGGTCGTGGCGCGGGGACCGGCTGAGGGGGAGCACGCAGGTGTCCCCCGGTGCCCACGCTTGGAGGGGTCGTCCTGCCAATGCACTCGGAGCTCCAGACATGAGGACGCGGACGGAAACGCCCCGCTGTCCCCGCAGGAAGGCCGCGCCGGAAGCCCATCCCGGGCCTGGGAACAGCGTGGGGGTGGTGGAGGTGGGCGGCCAGCGCTGCATTGCGGGAAGCCCACGGCCTCTGCTGCGCCTTCCGGGGGCCCTTCCTCCACCTTCCCAACAGCGGCGCGTGCCCCCTGCAGGGTCGTGCCCGGGCAGGGCCTCACGGCCATCGGCACTTCCTGAGCATCTGTGGCCTGGACGCGGGCACCGTGTAAGCCGCCATCGAACGCGAGGGGGGAAGCTCCCAGCCCAGAGGAGGAGAGAGAAACACGCTTCTGGCCAGAGCGCGGTTGACTGGTGCCGGTCAGACTGGGGATCAGAAGTGTGGGTGTCACCCGGCTGGTTTTGAGTCTGGAGGGAGGAAAGAACAAGTTTGGGGAACCAGCGAAACACGGGGACATGCGAGCACATCCCTTCGGGAGCCTTCTGGACCCACCGCAGCTCCATCGCAGCCTGGGGCGGCACCCGGGGGGCGGGGGGCGGCAGGGGCTCCAGGGACAAGCCAGCCTCCCTGGGTCCGGAAGGGGGTGCTGCGGGGAGACGCCCTGCCTCTGGACACTCGCCCTTCTCTTCCAGTGGCTTGGTGAGGCCTCCAAGCACGGGCGCTTCTCCCGCTGGTTCTGCCGAAGTCCGCCTTTCCCGGGAGCCCGGTGTGGTGGGGAGAGCCCCAAAGTCGACCCTGAGCCAGAGTCCCAGCAGTGTGGTAGCAGGACCAATGAGACGACTCTCGACCCCTCTCAAGTGCTGCCACCACCTGCTGGAAGGCGCCCCAAGGCAGACCCCCGAGCCCTGGCAGCTTAGAGCGAGCTACTGTTCACGGAGAAACGCTTGGTTAGCAGAGCTGGTCCTTGATCTGAGGGTCCTCCTAGTTCAGGGGCTCGGCCAGCAACTGGGGCAAAGCCAGACAGCCTGATCTAGGTTGTCCCCGAGCCAGTGTTGGGGGACAAAGCCACGAAGACACCATGACAACCATGAGCCCAGTGAACCAGAGGCCCTGGAGGCTTCGTCACAAAGAGGTGACCCCGACATCAGCGAGGACGGTGTGGGGAGAAGGCAGGCTGCCGAGGCCTCTGGATCCCAGGCTCAGCTGAGTGTCTGACTTTCCACAGGTCATGTCGCCTGTCTTGACCAGCATGACTTTACCGTTAGCAAACACATGGGTTAGAATTTGTGCGTGTGAGTCTTGAGAAAGGAAGAAGCAACCCCAGCATCCAGGACCCGGTCTCGCACACGGCAGGCACCGTCCTGCGTCCAGAAGCAACTGTAGACACGCAGCATCAGGCCTCAGTCATGGATCGAGACAGAGGTAAGAGCCCTTGGCAGTCACGCCTGAGCAGAGAAAACGTGGACGTTTTCCAAGCCACAAACTGTCCAGTGCCCATCTCCAGCCAGAGGCCGTGCCTGCTGCCTGTCTGCCTCACTCCATCCTCCGTCCCCTGTAAGAGAGGCTTTGGGGCCCAGCTGTGACGTCACCCAGCCCCCGGGGGGCCTCCACCCTGCTGCAAACCCCTGCTTCCTTAGGCAAACGCCACAGCGGGCCGTTCCCTGCACTCTGCCCGACGTGCCCATGCGGTCAGCGTCCCCCATCGCCGTAAGCCCAGCTTGGTCACACACGGTGTGCTCCTGGGGCCCTTGGCTGGGGCAGGTCCACAGCGAAACTACCGTTGCTTCTGTGACTCACGAACTAGAGACCATGCCCTGCGCATGTGTAGCTGCTCTTTGCTAAAGTCTAAACGGGAGGGGTAAGTGCCGTGGCTCAGGGGAAGCGTGTTACCGATCAAGAAAGATGCTGTCAGCACAGTTTTGCTTTTTCCCTGAGCACGTGCGGTCCAGCTCCTTGGACTTTCCCATCACTGCCTGGACGGCCCCACTGGCCTTAGTAGGGAGGAGGTCACGTCACAGAATGCAGACGGTGAGGACGAGTGGTAGTACCACTGCCGAGAAGTGCGGTCGGGGCGCCGGGGGCTCAGGCAGTGAAGCGTCTGCCTTTGGCTCAGGTCATAATCCTGGAGTCCCGCATCGGGCTCCTTGCTCGGCGGGGGTCTGCTTCTCCCTCTGACTCTCCCCCTCGTGCTCTCTCTCTCTCTCTCTCATATAAATAAATAAAATCTTAAAAAAAGAGAGAGAGAAATGCAGCCAGAGGCATATTTTGGTGGTCGACATGTCCAATTGGGTGCCGTGCAGACATCGGTGACCCAGAGTATCAGCCTCCCTCTCCCGTTCAGACCTCAGTAGGGTCTCTGCCCCCGTGCCTTCGGGTCCCACCAGACGGAGCCATGCTGGGAGTAGGGTTGAGCTGGGCTCGGCTGCCTCCGCTCCCAGAGGTAGTAGAGCGCGGCTCAGGGGCGGCATGCGGGAGTGCACACCCCTCGGTCATCGCGAATGGGAGAGGGGAGGCCGGGCACGGCCAGCACCCTGCCAGGAGCTCTCTTCGCTCCTCTGGCTGTGCCAGGAGCCCAGTGCCACGAGGCTGGTGGGCACACATCGCCCTCCCTGATGGGCACTGCCGGCAGGAACAGCATCAGCTGATGGGTCCGGCCCTAGTCTACACGGCATCACTCACGAGGGCTGCGCCTGCATTTTGGAAACCACGTTGTTCCTCCCAAATGGGTCACGAGACAAGAGCCTCCCTCATCCCTCACCCTGGAGGGCTTCTGGAGGGACCCACGGCGGTGCAGGCTGGGGCTCGGAAGGGCAGCTCACAGCTGCCGTTTCCTGGGTGTGCGGCTGCTTCACCCGAGTTCAGCTCTAGCCCGCGCAGGGCCGCAGGGCGAGGAAGGGAAGGACATCAGTGACGAATCTGAAGGACAAAACTGAGCTTTGAAAATGTTAAATGCAGATTTTGCAAAAAGCAAAATCCACTAGCTTATGAAGTGCCGTGTTTTTATGATCATGAGGCTTCGGATGAAATGCAGCTGCACTTTGAAAACTTGCTGCCTGCATTGTCACTCACGGAATGGACAGCAATCAAATTATATGTTGAACTCAAGTGCTTCCAAAGGAAATAGTTTTCTAATTATTGAATCCATCTTTTGATGATACTGGAAATTAAATCTTTTCAATTTCTTGTAAATGAGAGTTTTTTAAAAATAGAATTCTTGCTGAGTTTATGGAATCTTGCTTTTTTCCTCTTGACTTCTTTTTTTTAATTCTTTTTAAATCTCCCAAGTTTTAAATGTGGAAGTATGACTAGGGGTCTATGTCACTGGCGGCGGGACTGGGGCGGTGGAGATCAGCCCTGGAGAGAGGGGCGTGGTCTTGGTCACCCGGGGTCCTTGCTCAGCTCTGGCTGCTGTAAGACCGGGGTGGGGGGGTGCGGGCGCTAAACAACTGGATTTGTCACCGCTGCCCACAGCACTGTACCCCTGTCCCCTGCTGGGTCCTGGCACAGGGAGGGGCTGAGGGAGCCCCAGGGGCCTATCTGCTGAGTTCGGCCCTATGACCCCTCTTCTGCCCTGTGACCCCCTCTTCTGCACCATGACCCACGTTCAGTCCAAAACACCACATGTGATTTCCCTGCTCTTGTCCTTTCTGAATTCCTAAGGGAAAGTGACACGGAGGAGAGCGAAGCTGATCAGAGAAAGGTCGGTCTTTGGAGAAGATTTCTCAAAAAATTTTAAAAATAGAGCAAAGCTGATCTAAACACAAACTGAGGCCAGAATGAGCAGAGCCCGAGAGCTCTCCCACGGGACACGTGCCGGAGTCTACGACACGCTGTGCCCAGCAGCATCTGGGTGCACACGTTAGGATAAATTTGGACACACAGAACCTACGTTCGTTTAGCATCTATCCAACATGTGGTCTTTTTGTGCAGGAACTTGGGGAATCCCTGGGTCAGAGATGAAGACACAGTCCCCTTCCCCGAGGCCCACCGTCTAGGGAGGTGGACGAATTAACAGCCCACCTGCCAGAACGCGGGATGTGGAAGCCGGGGTCACAGCCGACCGCAAGGGTGTCAGGAAGAGTGAATTTACGCGCACGGAGGTCTTGGGCGGTCGCTGATGGGATCTGACTTGAAGCAGCGCTGAGAAAACAGAAATCTTATTGGAAAGGGCACAAAGACCTTCAAACAATGGATCAAAACTCCAAAAAAAGGAAAAAAAGAAAGACTTCAAACAAAGTGTGCATGTGCAGAGGTGTGGACGCCCTTCTCTGGAGGACACGGGGACCAGGCGTGTCAGGACCTCACTCCCAGACAGAGCCTAGAGTCAGCGCATTGTGCCCTTTTCCTGCCTCTACTCTGCACGTGTGGGCAGGACCCGCAGTTCTGTCTCCAAAATACCTGTGAGTCCTGCAGGACCCGTCCATACCACAGTGTCCTCTGTGGCCACGGCCCTCCTACCCACACCCCATGGCCCCCTCACAATAACACACCATCCTGGTCCACACCAGACCATCCCCTGCGAACACACCTCACAGTCCCCATGTCCACACCACACTGTCCCCCGTGTCCACACCATCCTCATTGGCACCAGACTGTCCCCCATGTCCACCCCGCACTGTCCCTGCATCCGCACCGGACAGTCTTCTGTGTCCACACCAGACCATCCCCTGCATCCACACCGTACCGTCCCCCATGTCTGCACCACGCCGACCCTGCGTCCACACCATCGTCATTGGCACCAGACTGTGCCCCGAGTCCACACCGCACCACACGGGACAGTCCCCCGCATCCACACCATCCGAGTCCACACCGCACCGTCCAGCCATGGATGACCTTCTCTCCCCACCTGGGGCCTCTGTGTCCCCCGCCTCCCTGCCATCCTGACGGCGGGGGGTCTGTGGGGTTCGCCGCAGCCCAGTGGGGATCTGCAGAGACACGACCCCTCTCTGGGCATTCCTCATCCCTCCCTTTACGACGCAGCAAGCTGCGGAGAAATATGTTACAGCTTCTCATCTTTCCTCTTATCCTTTTTTTTTTTTTTTGCAACATTTTTTAAGTTCAGAGGATTTTTTCAAGTTCAGAGAGATGATGAGTTACACTTTATTCTAGGCTTTATTTTTACACTTTGTAATTCTAAAGTTTTTCACAATGTGACTTTTATTTCCACGTTGGTATAAATGGTGATCTAAATCAATTTTTTTCCCACCGAACAATTTATAAAAAATGTCATTGTCAATCAGGAAAGTTTTCATCAATTTCTTAGGGAAGAGCAGTTAGAGGCTGATACCAGAACCTGTTTGGATTCACAGATCACTCTCTGCGAGAAGTCAGCTCTGCGGCACTCGCGCTGCGAAATTGCATCTCATGTTTACTACCAAGTACTTGTAGGTTTTCATAAAGTTTCCAGATAAGCAAGCATTTCATGTCTTTGCTAAATGTAGATTCTTGAAATCATTATTAAAGTTAATATTTTCAGGCCAGGACTGTACAAAATAGGCAAAAATTGTGTGTAAAACAGATACAGTAAACCCAGGTCCCCTTACAATATATTAAAAAACACAATGGTTTGTATTGCACAAGGCGTGTTGCTATAGGAACAGATTGATCAAAACCAAAATGAATCTTGGATTGAAACTGAAAAAAAAATCGGTAAGACTTCATGTATCTTAATATATATCTTATGAATGCTGGTATCTTCATTAGTAGGTCAATACGCGTAAAGTTAATACAGACGGAGCTGCCTGCAGAGCTCTGCAGACGTGTGCGTCTCAGGCTTCTGGATTTCCCTGCGGGAGCAGAGCCAGTCCAACGAGGCACTGATCACAGCCCAAACACACGAACCTGTTTGGTCAGTGGCTCTTCCAAATGACGTTCTTGGGAGTCCGGGCATGAGCAGTGCTCGTGTGGCTTTGGGGAGATACTCTGTGCTTCAGGCTCTGAAACTACATCCCGGGAAAAGCTCATTTCTGGAGCAGTCGGCATCTGTGTTTTATTGGGGTCTTGCAGCCCCTGAACTCTACAGCTGGTGTGAAAGGAGAAACATCTCATGCAATGGCTCGGATCACAGGGCGAGCAAACTCACTCTAGGCTCGGATCACAGGGCGAGCAAACTCACTCCAGGCTCACCCGTCTCATTCTTAAGGCCACTGGCTCCTCAGCTAAGCTGGGGGCCTTGACTCCCAGAACATGCTCTTCAGGAGGGGGAGTCGTGCTTCTTTTGAAGCGAGCTGCTTGCAAACTCTGGAGGCTGCACTCTTTCCTATGGACAGACGTGCAGGACAGGCACATGCGGCCGTAGCTACATGCCTGCGAGTCTGTACATCCCATTCCCCAAGTTCTAGCACAGACCTGCCACGTACACATGCTTCTGCACTTTCTGGAGGGTGGCGCAAACTCGGCCCATGGCCTCGCTTCAGGTCCGCTGCCTTCCACCACGTCAGGCCATCCGCGTGTGTGCGAGCTCCCTTCACAAGGACTACATGCTTTGGAAGAAAAATTGAGCTTATGGTGTGACAGACCTTGGTACAATAATTTTTACATGTTTAATTCATGTACTATTTTTATTCAAAATATTTCTGTACTCATTATGCCCAACTTACAGGATACATCTTGCGCTCAAGCATTTTAAAACCACCTGATGTGAAACTACAGGCAAAATGCTTTATTTTCTGTTTGTGGTAGCATTTTAGAAAAAACACAGCTATTTGCATTAAGACAGAGTGATAACAGACAAGCACCTTAATTTCTGATTCTCAGATTCCTTGTTTGTCAAGGGGATGAATGAGCGGGCACTACGGGTCCCACGAGTGCACACCTGGGCCACTCACAGGCCTGTGCACTCAAGACTCAGTGTGATCCCCGGGTCCATTCTGATTGTGGAGCTCTCGCTGCTGGTCGTTAGTATTATTACTATTTGTCATGAACTCGTGGATGGCTGTGCTGGATAGGTGGCAACACTGTCCAAGGCTTTTCCTCCTGAAATGACTTTGCATCCCTCCCATGGGAACTTGGTGTCTATCCCCATCTCCTAAACCCCTGTGGCCTGGAGGTCTATGACTGGCTCCAGCCCTGGAGGAGACGGGAGCACCTTGTACCAGCTCCGGGCTTCACATGCCTCTTTTTTCATCCTGAGGACTCTGTTATAACCACATGGAAAAGCCTGGCAGGCTTGATGGGTGAAGGGGCCATTGGCTTGGTGGCTCGTACCCACCCCCTGCCGGCCAGTGTGTGAGGACACAGATCAATATGACAGCTTTCATTAAGAACAAAACAAAACTGATAGAACTGATAAATGAATTCAGTAGAGTTGCAGGATACAAAATCAGGATACGAAGCCTGTTGCATTTCCATACAGTAATAATGACTTCTCAGAAAGGGAACTTAAGAAAACAATTTCATCAGAAAGAATAAAGCACCTAGGGATAAATTTAACCAAAATGGTGAAGGATCCGTGTATTGAAAACCACAAGATGCTCATGAAAGAAACTGAAGAAACCAACAAATGGAAAGACATCCCATGTTCATGGACAGGAAGAATTTTGTTGTCAGCATGTCCTACTACCCAAAGCAGTACACATATTCACTGCAGTCCCTATCAATATGGAATATCAAAATATCAAAATGCCATTGGAATATTAAAATTCCAGAAATAAAGACCCCAAATAGCCAAGACATTTCGAGAAAGGAAAGCAAAGGCAGGCATTCTGCTTTCCAGTTTCAGACTGTATGACCAGGCATAGTGACCGAAGTAGGGTGGCAGCAGCATAAAAACAGACACAGAGATCAATGCAACAGAGAAGAAAACTTAGAAATAAACCCTTGCGTATGTGGTCAACCAAGGAACCAAAAATAGGCAACTGGGCAGTCTCTTCAATACATGGTATTGGGGAGACTGGACAGCCACATGCAAAAGAATGAACCTGGACCCCTATCTTAGCACCACACACAAAAATCAACTCAGCATGGATTGAAGACTTGAACATAAGACCTGAAGCCATTAAACACCTAGAAGAAAACATGGATGGTGAACTCTTTGATGTGGGTCTTCATGATGATCTTTTACTCTGACAACACAAACAATGGAGCTTCTTCAATTCAGTGAAGCTGCAGTAGGTATAAAGCTTCCTTCAAGTAACATCTTCTTTCATTAAAGCATGTTTTTTGTAAAGATGAGTGCAGAAGCTTATGGGACTAGACATTTACTTAATTCATGGACACTACACTGTGAAAAACAACAAAAATAATTTTTCCCCTTACAAAAGAAAATACACAAAAGCAAAAACAAACAAATGGGAGTACAACAAAGTAAAAGAGCTGTTGCAAAGCAAAGGAAACCTCCACAAAACGAGTAGGCAACCCACTGAGTGTAAGAAAATATTTGCGAATCATATATCTCATAAGGGACTAATATCCAAAATATACAAAGAACTTAAACAATTCAATAGCAACAAACAAACAACATTAAAAATTAGAAATTGAGCAGAAGATCTGAACCGACTTTCTTCTGAAGAAGACATCGGCGGCCGACAGACACACGGAAAGACGTTCAGCGTCCTCATCATCAGGGAGACGCGGACCACAAGTGCAAGGAGGCATCACCTCACACCTGCCAGATTAACTATCATTGAAAATACAAGACATAACAGGTGTTGAAAGGGTGTGCAGAAAAGGGATCCCTGGCGCAGGAATGCAGACTGGCACCGCCACTCTGGAAATAGTATGCAGGCTCCTCAAAAAATTAACTCCACTTCTGAGTACTTAGCCGAAGGACATGGAAACCCTGGTTTGGAAAGATGCATGCAGCCCCCATGTTTGTGGCGTCATTAATTCTAATAGCTAATGAGTGTCCATCAAGAGATGAGTGGGCAAGGAAGATGTTTTACACACACGCACGCACACTCAGGCACGCGCACACACGCGCACACACGCACGCACACTCAGGCACGCGCGTACACGCACACACATAACGGAATATTGCTCAGCCGTACGAAGAGTGAGATCTCGACATTTGTGACAACACGGATGGACCTTGAGGGCACTATGTTCAGTGACGTAAGTCAGGCAGAGAGAGACCAATACTGTATCGTCTCCCCTATGTGGAGGCTAATGTGCGTGTGGCAGGACTTACAGACACAGAAAACAGACGGCCGGCTGCCGGAGGAGGGCGATGGAGGTCGTAGGAGCAAAGGGTTAGCTGTTTTGTTTTGTGGTTTTTTTTTTAGTTTAAATAAATTGAAATGTTAAAAAAGGACTATCTTTGCAGGTGATGGGCCCATGGTCACCTCTGTCCTGCATGAGGGAGCTCCAGCGGACCTGCAGACCCAGAGCTACGCAAAGATCTTTAAAGCTACTGAGTTCTGAGTTTATGCAGAGGCAGGAAGCTGCTGTGGGGATGGGGAAGGGGCTTGGTAAATTAGCTTTTGTGATTATTTTTTTCCAGATTGTTAATTTGATTTTTCAAATAATATAAACTGTGGACAACAGTTAACTTGTAAAGGGGGTTACATGGGAAAACCAAAGTTCTGCTTTATTGCCAGTCGATTACACTGTGCGCGCCCACCTGCTTTGGAAACCTTGAGTGTTTTCATGGTTTTGAATTGGTTGTTACTAGTCGTTCAAATTCCTAATTTTCCTTGTGGAACCCTTAAGACGGCCCTATTGTAGACACTGCTGTTTTTCTGAAATGTCAGAGGACCCTACACGCACACACTTGATTAAAGAAAAGCTAATGGAAGATGATAAGGTCATGAGGACAGACCTGGCCCCGGCTCAGTTATTAGCGCTGTGACTTTCTTCTAGGTCGTGGCTTATCTGTCTTATCACCTGCTGCTGACCCCGGGCATTGCTGGAAACGTCGGACCACGCTGGATTCTGCCGTCTGCCTGTGGGAACATTTCTCAAGATTTCAGAACTTTAAGTGTGACAAGGTAGGCAGATGATGAAGTGATTCCCAAAGAACGCTTTCATCAACACAGCGTGGTGCGGCTGACCCCTGTAGAGGGGCTCTCGCATCCTTGAGAAGACTCCACGGCCACCTCCTTCAGGTCACAGTGGCCAGAGCAGCCGGAGCAGCCTTCCACAACACACCTGTGTCTCTTCGGAAGCTTGGCGGATATCAGCTCGAACACAGAAGGGAATGCGCGGGACAGAAGCCCCGACCATAAAAAAAAAATCCCGTGTAAAATACTAGTGGCGTTTTTGTGTGAAAGACGTTTGTCTGCCTATGGGATCACTGTGTCCCATGCCGCACTCCTAACAGACGTCGGCAGGTCATCCTGACCCTTGTATTCGGGCCAGTGTTGTTATTAACTACAATGTGGATAATAAGTGGTTCAGACGGAATCGGACGTTTTTAAATCACCTGCAGCGAGAGGTGTCAGCGTGTCTGGCGTTTAAGAAAGTAGTAAAGATGGAGTCGGGAGACGTGGCCGGGCGGTCCCAACGCTGCCTCGCAGGGTTAGCCAGCACACATCCTGAGGGTTCCCGGGATCTTTCTCGACACCGGGTGCCCTCCACCCGCGTAGAGGTCCACCGAGCTCATGGGGTTGCATCGCGCGGGCCCCGGAAAGCTGTCTAAGGAAAGGAGATCACGAGGAAAGCGTCTGACGGAGAGCCCTCCGGAGCTCCGACGCCGTGCCTCACCTGACTCTACCTCAGCACCCCTCGCCCTCCGGAGCTCCGACGCCGCGCCTCACCTGACTCTACCTCAGCGCCCCTCGCCCTCCACATCTACACCCAGGACGGAGCCCACCCGCCCCTCCTGGGTCTGCCGTTGCTTCGGTCCCTGCTGTCCTGACAAAGAGCAATTACCTCGGTCATGTGTCAACCCTGCTTCGTGGAAATAAGCAAACCAGGAGCTCTCTGGGCACCCGGAGGCCCGACCGCGGAGACTCTGATTCTCGATATCGGCTCCAGTCCTGACCTCAGGCTCCTGGGAAGGAGCCCTGTGCTCAGGGGCGTCCACTTGGGGCTCTCCCTCTCCCTCCCCTGCTCAAGCTCTCTCTCTCTCTAAAATAAATAAATTAAATCTTTTTTTAAAAAGCAACTCTCGTGGGTCCCGGTGCTAAGAACCTTAGACGTTCCTCCCACGGGTCCTTCCACAGCTCACACCCGACGGCCCTTCCACACGCCCTCTGTGCTGTGGGACCCGAGGCTCATGGGCCTTCCCTCCCCCCAAGCCCTCCGTCTGGGGCTGCCGTGGCCTTTCCCACCGCATTCCCTCTCACACGGTCGACCCAGTCGCCAGATGTGACTGTTTTCACACCTGGAGCTTCCCGGATGGCCCCGGGACGGCCGGCCGTCTGGGTCAGGGTGTGTCTGTCTCTGGAGGTCGAGTGCCCACACTACGCCCTCCTGAAAGCTGGTCCGTCCCTGCGGAGTGGATTCCCCTCTCTCGTGGGCTCCATCCCGCTCCACGCCGACCGCCGGGTGAGAGCGCCGTCCGTGCTGCTGGGCAGCCGGAGCCCCCGTGGGGCCGAGTTCTGCTGAGTTTGGGGCCCCCGCCTGTTACCCCGTGCCCGGCCCCCGGTTGTTCCGACAGGTGTCTGCCGAGCCTGTGGGCGCGCGGTGCCTGCGGGAGAGGCTGGTCATCAGCGTCCTCTGAAGACCCCAGGCTTTTGGAATAATGGCATTAGTGTTCCTGGGACCTGGTGACAATGCCGCTGCAAGGCAGCTGAGCCGCAGCAGAAGGTGCCGTCACGCTGCTCTCTGGAACTTTCTTCAGAGGTGCTGGCTGTAAGGGGGGCTCTGGTTACCTGGGGGCTTTTACACACACAGGAAGAGCACTGGGTCTTACCCACACATCGACATTGCTCAGTAGTTCATGTTTTCCTCCGTGGGAAGAGAGAGTGGCCAGCTGTGAATTCTCTGGGGCGTCTCGTTTTTAAAAAGATGCAGAATGCATTTGAGGGTCTTGATTTTAAATGGCCCCTTCGTGCATCCGTGCATCTGACAGGGCCACATCGCTTCCAGCCCGAGTCTGCAGTAAAGGCAGGGTCACGGGCATTTGGCTGACGTGTTGGTGGGGGAACGGCCGCGGAGGACACTGGCCTGCGAGGGGACCCAGCCCGCAGGTGGGAGCTCTGACCGGAGCCGCCCACCTGTCTCCCTGTACGAACTGCTACTCGGGACGTGCTCAGGTCAGCCCCCGGGAACCTGGAGGCCCACCGTCCACACTGTTCTGTGGGGGCGCAGACTTTGCCTCCATCTCGCCAAGGGGCTGCTCTCTAAGCCGAGGGTAAAGCGGTGGTGCACGGTGACGGCCACGGCGAGCTCCTCTGTGAGCAGCACCAACTGGGGCCTCGTCTCCAGTACCTTGGAGCCGTTAGGAAAATCACCTGTATGTCACCTGTCCATCCGGGGGTGCAGAATTCTTCAGGGGCCGCTGGGCCACATGTCCTGGACGTTTGTGTTCCTTTCCTCTTCATAGAACACATCCTGTTCCGTGGATGAATGGACGTTTCTACGTGGTAAGAGAAAGGTGTGTGCAGGGCAGGGCGCACAGAGGCCAGCCTTCCGCACACGGGGCCGGGCAGAGCCGGGGGCAGCGGGAGGGGGGGTCGGCAGCCTGTGGACCCACAGCGAGACGGCCGGGGAGAAGGGCAGGCTGGCGACCTGGGGCCCACGTCCTCCGAGGCCGGGAGTGTCATAAAGGGTCCGTGCTCCTCAGCACGGCTTACAGAAGGACAGACAGACTAGGTAATCCGGCAAACAGGTCCTCGGTCACACTCAGATATCCACGCCTGAAAGTTAACAGCCTCGTTTTTCTTAGAATTTCATACCATGAACTCTCAGTGCAAAACACGTGGCTTATTTTGTTTCTAAATCAGAGTCGCTCTCTGAGCTGTAACCCCACACTTCTGCAGAGAATTCCGTCTCAGTCACCGCGGTTCGGGAATTGTACGTGGTCCTGACAGGGACAGTGGTCGGCCGTGCACATCCGCTGCGGGACCTCCCGCACCACCCCGCGGGCGCCCTCCCGGACTCTGTGCGGACGGAGTAACCTTGCTCTGGTTGAACCTCTGCACCTGGCCCTCCTTCTCCAGGGCCCACCCCTGCCCGGGCTCCCTGGAATGTGGTGACAGCCCTGTGCATCGTCCCTGGTGGCCGCCCTGCAAGGCTTCTCAGAACGGACGGGGACATGGATGAGCCCAGACCCGAATACGCCCCTCCACGTTGGTCTCCGGGGAGGCTCCCAGCGGACTTGCTCGGGAACACACGCTTCTGCAAACTTGAAGGGGACCTGGCGCAGGAAGTCCGGGTCCCAGGGCATCTGGGGCCGTGGTGCCGCTTCCCACGAGAAACCTGGGACAGTGTGCGCTTTCTGCCGAGAGGAGCCAAAAACAAGCTCTCAAATGTTGGGAAGACTGAGGACCCAGGGATGAGGTTTTGGCTCCAATGACAGAGAAAGAAACAGATCTGTGAAGAGAATTCGGGGGGCGCCTGGAGAGGACAGACACGGGCACTCCGATACGACCGCCGCCGGCCGAAGGGAGGCGTCGGGGAAAGGCACCATGGCCTCTGGTTTTCAACGGGACGTGTCTTCCGGTGTCTGGGAACACGGTGCTTTGCCGGCCGTCTCCCCAGGGCTGTGAGTCCAGGGCTGTAAGCGTCCAACTCCCAGGAACTGCGAAGCCCTCTGGGTTTCGCAGACTGGTCAGAACTGTGCTGATCAGGGTGGTCTAGGACCAGCCATGTGTTCCCACCATCTGTGTCATTGTGCTCGAAGCAGTACACCCGTATTTGTTCATTTTTTTCTCTGTTCAGAGTCACGGCGTCTTTTCCCTGATGAAAAGATACGTGTAAACTGTAGCTAATGTGGGTAAATGTAATTCCAAAATGAATAACATTAAAAATCACGATTGAGGGGTGCCTGGGTGGCTCAGTTGGTTGGACGACTGCCTTCGGCTCAGGTCATGTCCCAGGATCGAGTCCCGCATTGGGCTCCCAGCTGCATGGGGAGTCTGATTCTCCCTCTGACCTTCTCCTCGCTCATGCTCGCTCTCACTGTCTCTCTCTCAAATAAATAAATAAAATCTTTAAAAAAAATCACAATTGAAAGGATGTATACAGAATTCACTATTGTAGGATGAAAAGTCAAGGAACATCGAGAGAACCTTCTATTCTGACTTTTATAAAATTTCTTTGTCCGTTTGGGGAGAGAACACATTAGAAATCACACTAGGAAGAAAGCGCAGTGAGGGCGCGGAAGTCCCAGATTTCCGGGTGGGCCGGGGGGTCGTGCCGTGTGCTGACAGCGGGTTCCCCGGAAACCCGCGTCTCCTGTCTTCCTCCTGTGTTCGTGCTCACCGTTCCGATCTGCGCTTCCCCGATATTTGTTGTTGCTGTTTTTATCCTGTAAACGAGTTAAAACCATGAGAGCTCTGTCATGGCCCAGGACACTCCCGGTACGAATCTGTCAAGAATTAACTAAAGTTTTGATGTTTGAACTCAGTTCCTGTGCATATTTCCAAGTCGTTCCTCAGGTGTGACTGGCCAGGACACACCCGTGACCCAAGGTGGAAGGGGTCTGAAGCCGGAGGACGTGTCTGCAGCTTCCCATCTTCTCTGCATCGGCACGTCCAACTTCTGAAATACCGCTGGTCACGATTAAAACGAATCGTCAGTGAACTCAGTGCTCCGCGCCCCTGGGAGTCTTCTGTGCCTCCTGTGAGGCTGAGCAGTGCTCTAACAACGGACTCAGAAGCCTTTGGTTTTGAACATGAAAATGCCGCACAATTTTAAGCAAAGGACCCGAAGTCGAGGGCTCCAGAGCAGCCTTCCGGCCGCGCGCGCCCAAACACGGTACGAACTTGTGCCCCAGACGTGTCCCTCCCGTGAGCTGGAGTGTGTTGGAGAACAACGTCTTGAAACTGAACGACTCAGGTCGGGATGAAACTGAAGTCACAAAACCGAAGAAAACGAAAAACACTCAAGCCCAGACATCCCCGCGCAGCAGCCGTTGCTGTGGTTTACTTGGCTTTCGGCGTCGAGGGTCCGTCCAGAGGAGGGAGCAAGGACCGTTCTGACCCTGACGAGCCTGAGGTTAACTGCGTCCCACGCTCCGTCTCATTCCAAGGGGTAGTGGTTCGTTACTCACTCGCATGCATTTAGCAGAGGGAAGCACCCGGCGAGGGCTCACTTCGGGCCAAAAGTCTCCCAGGCCCTCTGGGTGCCGGGGGCACGACATGAACCTGCCCATCAGGAACTCGCTTCGACGTGGGGACGATTCCAGAACCGCCTGCGTGACACGTTTCAGCTCACGAACGCATCAGCTTCCCTTCTCGGGATGGAGAGGGGACGGCTGCGCGCACGGTACCCTGCTGGGCCGGGGGCCGAGGAGATGACGGGCCCTCTGCCCTGCGAGGTCACGTGTCCCTGCTGTGGGCAGCTCTCTCCACCACCACGTGGCCTCCCCGGTCAGAGACAGGCGGCAACGGCCTCTCTCCTCTCTGGAACGGCCGACTGCCCATCGGTGCCGTCAGCCTCGCGTCCCCAGGTCCAGGACACGATGCTGAGCATGGATGCAGCCTTGAGCACGTCTGGCGGCGTGGGTCAGACCGAGGCCCAGCAGAGAGTCTTTTTCCGGGACCACCTGCAACGCTGAGCGTTGTTGTGAGGATAAATGAGGCTTTGCTGAGGGTGGTTGCTGGGAGGTCCCCACGGCGCAGGCCCGAGGTGCTGGGGTTCAGCCCCACTGGCCTCCAGTGGGCCCCCAGCTTGCGTTTGGCCCGGACACTTCCCCTGTCGGGAGCCCGGCTCCTCTGGAAGCTGCCCGCTGTCGCTCGGATCTGTGCCTGCTGTGGTGAGTCTTTCCAGCACGTACAGACCGGCCCAAATGCTACTCCTCGGACACACACGGGAACATAGCCGAGGCCAAGGAAGACCTAGGAGGGAGTACTTCACGTTAGTCACAGCACGCCCTCCTGCTCTCCCCTAGGCCAATCGCACGACACACAAACTCCAGGGCTCGACTGCGACGGTGTGTTTGTCACGGCGCCAAGACCCACACAGCTGTCAGGCACCCGGATTAGCCCAGGCCAGAGGGAGGCCACGGGGTCACTGTGTGGGCACGCTGTCCAGGCCTGTGAGCATGGCTCCCACTCAGCCCACGGACCAGAAGCCCAGGCGTGGTGCCCTTCTGGGGGGAGGACGGCTGGACGCGAAGTCTGGCTGTGTGCCAGGAAGGGGAGGTTGAGGCAGCCTGAACTAGCCCATGCACACGGCTGCCCTTAGCCTGCACGTGTGCCGGGGCTGTCGCCTGCCGGGACAGGCGGTGCATATGCGTGTCTCGGCGGTCTGGGGGCCACATGGCTCAGTCCACCTGCGTTCCTGCAACATCCCTGGTGTGTGCCCCTGTGGCCGCCGTGTCTCAGAGAGCCGTTCCCAATGCAGGAAGTGCGGCTTTTTGGTTTGAGAGGGTTCACGGAGCCGGGGAGACCCAACACCCCATGAACCGGGGGACACAGCGGCGAAGCTATTCTCATGGCATTTGTGAAACCTGAAAACATTCTCTAAACTCAAAAGGAACTGGTAAAAGCAAAGATCAGAATTTTATTTCTCTTACTCACAAGTTAGAGGATTACTAATGGAAATGGGAGTCTGGGTCTGGAGCCTAATGCACTCGGTCCCTCACCAGCCTCTTAAACACCCTGGTGCCCGGAAGCCGAGGGGCTCCCCAGAGCGGAGCCTGAGGCTCCTGTAGACTTCCCAGCCGGCGGCCGCCCAGAGCCTGGGGTGTGCGGACCACAGGCAGCTCTTCCAACCACCTTCCAGCTCAGCCACATGTGAGCTGTGTTTCACACCTTAAATGAGTGTTGCGACGGAATTGGTGATTAATTCTTTTTTTTTTAATAGACTTTTTAAAGAACATTTTCGACATTTGTGCAAGAACCGAGCGGAGAGCAGTGCTGCTGAGCCCTCTCCTCTACCCCAGAGCCACGCGGGCTCCCTGTGCCCGGAACCCAGCGTGGGGTGGCGCCTGTTACAACCGCAGCCCCTACAGACGCACGACCCAGTGACTCCCACGGCTCAGAGTATTGGCTCCTCTGGACGGCTGAGAGGGTCAACGGAGACAGAGTAAACGGATTCTTCTCGACGCCCAACATGACACGTTTCGAGGACTACTAGTGCCGGACGGTCTCACTGAACATGAACAACCCCTCCCGTTCTCCCCCGACTTCAGAAAGGCTCTGGTACACAGGACCCAGAGAACCACCCGGAATCTTGCGGCGCAGTTGCCTCCTGATGGGGTGGGGTGGGTGCGGCAGGCTCCACGGCCGGGGCTGGGAGGGGGCCGTCACCTGTCTGATTCGTCCTCCCGTGGCCATGTGAGGGGTCCTCCCTCCGCACGAGGTAGGACGGCCGCTGCCATCTGTGTGGGGCAGGACCTGCCGCGGTCACAGCCAGGGGTGTCCCCCGCTCTCGCCAGGAGGCTCCCTGAGGCCGGGGGTGAAGCTGTCCATCTGTCTCCCCAGACGCCCGCGGGAAAGCCTGCGGCATAACAGACTAGACACCGCTCCGGCCGCTTGGATTTCGTGAGTAATACAGGCCCTCACGTTCCCAGGTAATACACCAAAATAGCGAGTGCAACTAAGTGACGTTGGATTTCTCTCCGGCCACATGTGATTTACCCATTGATCAGCACCACCCAATTATATTGTTACCGGAGGGACATTTAAAACAATGCAAAATTTTTAACTGTTTAAACTTCACTAGCCAAAAACTTTAAAACCTGAAGCTTATTATTTTTTCTAAAAATTAATAGAATTAGCTTGTTTCTATACATGGTTTTAGGCCTCTGAGTTTATCAAATGAAGCGTGGGTTTGCAGTGGCTGGAGACCGGACTCCAATTCTGGTTTAACTGCTAATTCCCTCAGGGAACCCACCAAGATCTATGGTCTCATCACTCGTGAGCACCTACTTGTTTCCAGAACTGTGACAGGTGCTTTGGACGCAGGACAAAGGGTTGTCCGCCGGGGTTCACGCCCTCGGGGGCTCCCAGCCTCAAGAAGCAGAACAAAGAAACACACTTCCAAACACCTCTTAGTTCCGAGGCACGCACAGTGGGGGCTGGTGCACACAACCCGGGCGCCCGGTAGCCCCGTCTGGGCAGTCCGGGTCTGAAGGAGCTGCTTCCGTTCCTGCGGCAGGCACCCTGGGGTCAGCGGGACACACCTTCCTCTCCTCGCAGTGTGGACACTCACTGCTGCTGCCCCCATGACGGGTCCCCACCGTGGCCGAGCTGAGTGGCTGTGGGTCCCCCACAGTCGTGGGAAGAGAACTGGACAGAATCTGGAGCCGGGTGTTCTAGGTGGAAGTTCGCTCCCCACGCTTTCCGCGGGATGCTGCGGGAATTCAGACTTTGGGGCACCTGGGGCAGAACGGGTGTATTCTGCACTTGTGGAGGCCTTGAATTGGGGGCCCAGGGGCAGCGTGCACAGACCGAATGTCTGAGCCCCCGAATTCATGTGTTGGCACCCCGCACCCCAGCAGGGTGGGGTTAGCAGGCAGGGGCTTTGGGAAGGGGCTGGTCTTCCAGCCCTTGCAGAGGGGACCCTGGGGGCTCCTGGCCCCTCCCCCATCAGAGACTCTGCCAGAGCATGGGTCTGCAAACCGGGAGGCGGCCCCCCAGACACTGGACCCGCTGGTGGTCATGGATCTCCAGCCTGCCAAGCCCTGAGAATGCTCGTCTGCTGCGTGTGAGGCTGCTCCGTTACAGCCACCCAAACGGACCAAGACTCTGGGCCACTCCGTTCCAGGCCCATCGCTCAGAAAATAGCAGGAGACCACGGGTCTGCGCGCACGCTTGAAACTGTCGGTTCGGAAAGTCATTCCGGCCCAGGAGGGAGGGGCCGTCTCTGCAGAGGGGCTGTTTCGAGGCCGAGACAAACCTTCCCGACACGAGTCACGGTCGAGTCCACAGCAATCCCGGGAGACCGAACAGATGCAGAGAAAGGGCTTGTGGGCGATGCAAACTGGCCCAAGGGTCCCCCCTCGGACAGCGTGGCCCGAGGTCTGTCCGGCGAGAGTATGCGGTTTCCGCCCTCATGCCCTGCCCCTCGCAGAGGGAAACGGGTTGTGCTTTTCCTGCCGTGTCTCTCCCTTGGAAGATGGCTCTCCTCGCCCGGCCGGCAGGGATGTCCCATCTTCCAACCCACAGTGGCTGGGGCCTCGGGGGAACGTGCGCCTACCCCGCGCTGCAGTCGCTGTGGCCCCAAGTGCCACGGCATCCGCACGCTCGCACCTGCTCCGCAATTCCAGACTCTGCCTGGGGCCGGTGCCGGCTCCCCAAGAAGCAGACAGGAGTTGGACGTGCAAGGGTTTTATCAGAGATGCTGCCCCTGGGAGGGAGTCCGAGGCCGGGGGGCTTTTGGAGGCTGAGTGCGGCCTCTGCTGGACCGTGGGGGGACCCCAAGCCCTAGCAGGCCGCCAGTTGTGCTCAGCAGCCTGATGGTCTCGGCGGCGGCAGCTAGGGGAGTGGTCGTCTCTGCAAAGCCAAGCCGAGGGCTCCAGGGCTCAGCGGAGAGGACCTCAGCCAGTCTTGTGGTTGGGGGTCCGTGAGGCACAGTTTTCATGGCTGGCACAGGCTAAGTTGGTTTTGGAAACCTGGGTCCCCTATTTTACTGTTATAGTTTGCGGAAATTGGTCCTCTTTCCGATCCGAGAATGTCTCCCCTGCCGCTTCACAGAATGGCCAGGCCGCACAGTTAGCTCGCGGTTCTATGTCTGTGTTGAGAGCCATGTGTCAACAGCGTCCCGGTCACACTCCAGAAGTGCGTTCCCACAGCAACACGGAGCCTCGACTGTAACAAAACACAGAAGGGGGGATGTGTGACCCGCTGTTTCCCTGGCAACGTGTGTGTCTGAAGTGTGCCTGGCCTGAGGTGGGGGCACCAGGCCCTAGAGAGGGAAGGTCCCGCACGCACGGGTGGGCCATGTTCCGGAGGCCACACACCTGCTGTGGGACACTCACCCGGTGACACAAACCACACACGGTTCTTAAGGGAACTCACTGTCTCTGTACATCTGACCTGTCCCTATGTCCTATGTCCACACCTGACCCCACGTCTGCGTCCACAGTGCACCTGTCAGTCCTGTGACTCTGTTACCCTAGGAGACCTGCCACATACAAAGGACATTCCCTCTTGAACCGTATACCTAATCTTTCTGGAATAATTTCTTCGTTTGTAAACTGCTGTGTTTTATGCACAGAATTCTGCAGGACTTCCAGGGTGACCGTTCTTTGAACAATACCCTTCGGTCTGGAGGCCTAGAGAACTTGGCCGGGAGGCTGGAAGAGGGGCCGTGCTCCCACAGCTCACGTGCGCCCATCCCCTTGAAGAGAACATTCTCCGTCCTTCTCATCCGATCCCTTGCTTGGCAATTCCGTGGGGAGGAACCTGCTGCACAGCGAGGGGGGCTGCGGACCCAGTGCTGTGGTGGGGGGGCTGGGAGGCTCCCTGGAGCCTGGGACCGAGCAGCCTCTGGACGAGTGTGTGCCTCATGGGAGAGGGAGACTCCGTGCTGGAAAGTAACGGACCCGTTTGGAGCCTCATCATCTGAGCTTGAGGCCAGGAAGACAGTGTTGACATTTCTCCCCGATTACAGGGTAAGAACAGACCACAGTGAAGCCTCACCTCCCCAAGGCTTTGCCGGGATGGAAGACGGGCCCAGCCCCTCGCCGGCATCTCGCCTGCTCAGCCCTGCAGACTCCTGCTCAGGGCAGGGTTTCAGGACCCCCTCCGACCTCTGTGTGCAAACCCACCCACCCTGAGAGAGGCCAGCCCGCCCCGGGTGCCAGCTGGTTCTCGGTGAGCTGACTTCTGCGGCCGGGCTCCACCTGCCGCGTCCGCCGAGCTCTGGACCTGCTCACTCGGCTTCAGCCGTCACCGGTTCCAGCGCCGGGAGAGCTCGTCCTACGGCCCCTGGTGCAGGCACAGGACGGGGAGCAGCACCGGGCGGCCCTTCCCACTAGGCCTCTTGGCTACATGTGTCCCCTAATGATCAACCCGGCCTTCGTTAGTGTTTTAATTCCACTCAGTAGAGACTGTGGAAACTAGCGTGTCTGATGCTGGCAAGAAAAGAGATAAGGAAGCCACACGGAGCCCAGGTCGGGAACCCAACGGCGAGGTCTGCTGCGCGGCCGCCGTGGCCTCGTCTGGGTGGGCGAGCACAGCCTGGGGGTGCAGGGAGGCGGCGAGGGTGGGCATAAGCCGGGTGACGTGGGCACCGCTGAGCAGCGAGAGGAAAACAAGCCTGCAAGAAAGGCGCAGGGTCCCTTAATAGGGTAAAATGCTTCAAATCACCGCTCGCTGGAAAGGCAGTAAACAGAGCCGGGGTTGGCCTGGCTGTGGCGTCAGCGGCGGTGACACATGCAGGGGATGGGGACACACGAGTAAACAGGAAATGGGCAGCGCGCCGACCAGAGGCCAGGCCACCTCGCCAGAGAGGACCTGCCTCAGCTGTGGGTTCTCGGGCTGCCTGGGGCGGTGACGGGGACACTGTGTCCCGTGGCCTTCGCAGAGCAGGTCCGAAGCCCCACCGGCCGCCGTGCCCACAAGCTGGAGTGACGAGTTCCAGGAAAAACGAAGCTCTCGGCAGTGGAGCCACGCAGCGGGGCTTTGATGGGGCGTTGCTGTGCTCCTCTTTCCTCTGCTGCAGAGTGAGGAAGGTCGAGGCATCACATCCGTCTCCCCTTTCCTGGCCGTGAGATCTACGCACGAGTCCGCTACGCATAAGCCCTCCGTTGATTCATCCCTCAGGAACTTTCTCCGGCCGGTCCTGGGTCTGAGGACTGGGTTGGGGGGACAGGGCCCAGGCGTGGGGCTTTGGGACCCACACAGGCCAGGGTGTGACCCCAACGTGCTACTAAATCCCTAAGAAAATGAAAACACACAAGCAAGCAAGCAAACACTTGGTCCGGGAAGCGGCTGTCGCTATCTAAGGGTTCTCGTGTAAGGAAGGCGCCCGGCAAGCGGGCAGGGGTGCTGCAGGCTTTGATGGAAAAGGGAACCTCTTGTTTCATTCTTTTTCGTTTCTTTTCTTCCCAGGACTGACTTGTTTCGCACCTGGAATCCGTGTTTCTTCCTCCCCCTCCCCCCTTGGTCCTCGGCGTCCGGTCGCTTCTGTTTGCTTCTGGTTTCTTCCTCAGATTCCGGCGAAGTGAGAGCAGACGGTGCCCCTCTTCCTCCTCTGACTCTGTCACTGAGCACGACGCCCCTGTCGCTTCATTCCTCAAGTCCCCGAATGCGAGGGCGGAGGGAGCCTCGGGCGACGGCTCCCAGGGCCCACGCCAGGTTGTACAGCGTCGGAGCCGCTGCCTCAGGCCTGCAGCGCGGGGATGAAGCCGGAGCGTCCCTCGGGAAAACCGGGAAGACCGGAATCCCTCTCCGTTGACGATGCCGTCGTGGGCTTTCTGTTCCTTGAAGCTGAAATTATTCCCAAGTAGCTGAAGAGAACGGAAGTGCTCAGTACGAAGAGTGAAACCGTTCAGACCTAGAGCTGCCTGGCAGTCACACGTGAAATAATCTCTAAGAAAAGTCCATAAATTTGACGACGTTGAGATTGTACAGCACATCGCTTTCTTCACGTAGACCCTCGTGCCCGCACGGAAGCCAGCCCCCCGCCCCTCACCCCCCAGAGCATCGGCGGGGCCAGGGGTACCCGCCGCTGCACAGCCTCGAGGCTGCTGGCCCAGCCACCTGGACGGCTCTGACCGACATTGCCATCAGGGCAGCCAGGCCCTCGCCGCTGACTCTGTGAGGACACCTCCTCCAGGCCAGCCACCGGCACTTGTCTTGGGGTGTGGTCTCTGGGGGACCTGCAGGCAGGGACCCTGCTGGCCATGCCCTGAGCCACGTGCTGGTCCATCCCCTGCTTGTGGCGAGGCCTCAGCTGAGGCATTTCTCAGGTAGCCGCGGGGACGCAGGCTGTGAGCGACGGGGGCCTGGAGACGCATCCCCGCTCTGACTCAGTCCGTACTTCTCCCCAGCAGGTCCCCAGTCCTGGGAGCCGGTCCCCCATCGGGGCTGGTGCCTCCTCCCGCTGCTCCGGATCACAACGGGGAGAGGACAGAGACAGGACATCAGACCCCGGCCGCGAACGCACGGCCAAGACACTGAGTTAGCCCCAAATGGTGACCTGTGCCCCTTCAGAAGGGCTCTTCTCGAACCCACAGCTGCAGTTGTCCTGACGTGAGCCAGTCTTACATGACCAGAGGGAAGCATGTAAAGACTATAAACAGGTAATTGTGGGAAAAGCCAAACCAATGACCGGAACATGAGGAAAGATGCCTTCTCACCGCTCGTGAGACGAATTAGCCCGAGACCTGAGACTGGACAGGACTGGCCTCCCCTGGAAACAAGGTATTTGCTGATGTGACTAGAGGGAAGGCAGGGCCTCGGGCGGGTCCTGGTTCCGCGTGACGGGCGTCTTCACAGGAAGACAGGGACCCAGGGAGAAGGACTTGTGGCGATGGACGCGGAGGTGGGAAGGGGCAGCTGTGAGCCAAGGACGGCCGAGAGCCACTAAAGCAGGTGGGCAAGGGTGCTCCTTCCCTAGAACCTGTGGGCCCCTTGCCGGACTGCCAGCCTCCAGGCCCGTCAGCCAACACAGACGCCCATGGATGTGGCTGTGGACGTGGTTTGGGGGGTGTGGTGCGTTGTGGCTGGAAGCGTCTGGGGGGCGGAGAAAGCCCAGAATTCCCGAAGAGAAGCCCAGCAGGAACACAAGGGGCCAGGGTGCCGCTGGCTCTCGGGAAGGGGGCGCAGGAGAGAGGATCCTACTGCCGGCAGGGCCAGCCGCTGCGGAGGGCTGGAGGCCAAGGTCGGGCCCCGGTGGGTGCGGCTGTGTCAGAGGGCAGAGAACCTGGCTGAAGCGTGTCCCACCATCAGTGACAAATGGGCCTTGCCCTTGGGGCGAGAAGGTGACTCAGTGCGGCGGGTGCCCCGAGGACCACGTGCAGGAAGGTGAGTGCGTTTTCATCCTTACATCCATGCTTTAATGTTGTTTTACGAATGGTCGTGCCCCGCGTATGGTCATGTTGTCGGCGGTAGAAACGGAGGCTGAGGAAACTTTCTGGGAAGCGGCCCGTGCTATCTAACAGGTCGTGACGGAAACACCCGGCCGTGCACCTGAGCCGGCGCCGCCGCTGGCCGGACCCACCCCAGCGCTCAGAGCTCGACCTTGTTGAGATGAAGAACAAAACACTGCGTTTACAGTAACAGCACGAAGATTCTTTAATTATGGACAAATACTTAAAACCTCCCTGAAAATTGCTTTAAGAAGACCTGAATAAATGAAGCACTACCTTCCACCCACGAGAGGCAAGTCCGTGTCCTCACAGCTGGTGGGCGAGCCCTGAGCTAACAGGGACACAAAGTCACCATCAAGCCGAAAGTCACCTTTGGGCCACCCACGAGGAGCTGGGGCAGCCCACCGTCCCCCACAGGGAGCCACCGAGAGCCGTGAGAGGCCCCCGGAAAGCGTGTTCTCCTGTACGTGGTTTCGGGAGCAGGCATCGGACACGCATTTGGGGAAATAGAATATGAATCTGTATTTTGAAGTATTCAGTGAAGTCAGTCCAGGTAACGATTTAAATGCAAATGTAACCATTGACATTCTTCTCTTGTTTTGTTTTCTTCTAAGATTCTATGTATTCATTGAGAGAGAGAATGAGCGAGATCATAAATGGGGGGCGCAGGAGGGGGAGGGGCAGGAGGAGTCTCCCCACTCGACGGGGAGCCTGACTCGGGGCTGGATCCCAGCTGGCTGAGATCATGACCTGATTTGCAGGCAGACGCTTCACTGACTGAGCGTCCCCCCGGTGTCCCCTGTGGACATTTTAAGAACAAAAATGGGAGAGTGTTTTATGACCCAGATTAGCAGGAAATCATACATAAAATTGGCCAATTCAAGTACATCAAAGGTCAAAGCTACCAGTCCTCATAAAACACATAGGGCAATCCAAATATGCCGGACGACCACCAGAACGTCTAACATAGGAAGGATCAGGTCTGGAATGTGGGACGCTCCACAAATCAAATAAACGGTAACGACCCCATGAATAAAAGACAAGAATGGGCAGAAGACAGTCCGTTGCAGGGGAGCGAGAACAGCAGGAACCTCAGACGCGCAGGCGCCGTCTTCCTCAGGGTACTGGGGGCGAGACGGCCGGTGTCCCCACTCACCCAGGACGGGCCGGCCCGGTCGGACGCCGGTGGGGCTCCTCCAAGCAGCTTCATAACATGGGGTCGAGTCCATGTTCAGGCTGTCGCCAGGCAGATTTCTGTGAGGACAAAGTTCAAGGGGGCCTGCTTCTGGGAGCAGAGATCACGCCGTTTGTAAGGCCTCTCATGGCTGAAAGCACGGGGCCCTCAGAGTTCGGGAGGAGGGCGCAGAGGTGTTTTTATGTGTCGCACAATGTCGTATTTGCATCCATGAAGGAGAATGGACCTCGGGGGCTAGAAACATGACACCGTGCCCAGCAGAGGTGTGTGGAAATGTTCATCATCACTAGCCCTCAAAGAGATTCAAATTAAAACCACATTGAGATATCACCTTACATCAGTTAGAATGGCCAAAATTAGCAAGACAGGAAACAACATGTGTTGGAGAGGATGTGGAGAAAGGGGAACCCTCTTCCACTGTTGGTGGGAATGCAAGTTGGTGCAGCCTCTTTGGAGAACAGTGTGGAGATTCCTCAAGAAATTAAAAATAGAGCTTCCCTATGACCCTGCCATTGCACTCCTGGGTATTTACCCCAAAGATCCAGATGTCATGAAAAGAAGGGCCATCTGTACCCCAATGTTTATAGCAGCCATGGCCACGGTCACCAAACTGTGGATAGAACCAAGATGCCCTTCAACGGACGAATGGATAAGGAAGATGTGGTCCATATACACGATGGAGTATGATGCCTCCATCAGAAAGGATGAATCCCCAACTTTTGTAGCAACATGGACGGGACTGGAAGAGATTATGCTGAGTGAAGTAAGTCAAGCAGAGAGAGTCAATGATCATATGGTTTCACTTATTTGTGGAACATAACAAATAGCATGGAGGACATGGGGAGAAAGAGAGGAGAAGGGAGTTGGGGGAAATTGGAAGGGGAGGTGAATCATGAGAGACTATGGACGCTGAAAAACAATCTGAGGGGTTTGAAGGGGCGGGGGGTGGGAGGTCAGGGTACCAGGTGGTGGGTATTGGAGAGGGCACAGATTGCATGGAACACTGGGTGTGATGCAAAAACAAGGAATACTGTTATGCTGAAAATAAATAAATTGAAAAAATTAAAAAAAAAAAAAGAAGTACACGACAGAAGAGATAAATTATTCCCACAAAAGAGTGGGGCCGCGGGGGCGTGGGCCGGGAGCTTCGTCACCCAGTGAGGCCCGGCTTTCCCGCTGCTGCACCACGAGAACCCTCTGCTCCACCAGAGCAGGCCCCAGGGGTTCCGAGAGTGGACAGGTGGGGTCCAGTATGGCCAGACAGATGGAAAATAATGCGTCTTCATCGGTCTATTCTTGAGGAAAAAACTCAGGTAAAAAGATAAACTATGTTTTTAACATCAGCCCTTCTCAAGTGGGGTCTGCTTTTCTAACCTGACGTCCCCCAGCGTCACGCTGGAACCAGAGCCAGATCGCTCCGGGCCGGGTGGGCCTGGGCACCTGCCTTTCCGGCAAGCCTGCGGCGGCGCTGACTCGCCGCGCCCGAGGAGTGGGGCTGCCCGGCCCCCAGCGGGAGGTGAGGACCTCAGCCCTCTGCCCTTCAGAACAGGGACCTGTTCGAGCCCCACCGAGGGCTCCTGGGTGCTGCGGCTGCTGCAGCATCTGACCTTTGGTCTCGGCCCAGGTGGGCTCTCAGGGTCGTGGGATTGAGCCACGTCAGGGTCCTGGTGGGCATGGAATCTGCTCGGGATTCTCTCCTTCTCTCGGCCCCTTGCAGCCTCTCTCTCTCTCTCTCTCAAAACGAAACAAAACAAAAATCTGGACCCGTTTCTCCCACTGTAAACCTAGACCAGTTCCCAGTGATTCGGATTTCGGTGTGGGAGCCGGACCCATGTGAGCGAACAACCCCTACGAGTCATTTAACAATTTTTGGTGCAAAACGGAGAGGCAGGGAAGTGCAAGGTCTGATCATACTGAAGCAGCTGCTCTTAGAACACGCACAGACGACAAACCGGGGAACACTTACAACACAGAAAGGGTTGGTGTCCCCCGATATAAGGGCCACTAGAAACACAGACTACAGGGACCCGTAATGTGGGAAAACTCACTCAGGTTGAGAACAGGCTGGGCACAGGAAGGGCTGCGCGGACGAGAGCTAGGAGGCCATCCTTCCCTCAGAGAGGTGGGCCAGCTGCCCGCGAGTGGGGACGGTGCCCTTCACAGTGATGGTAGGAACGGGGCAAGCCTGAAGTTGGCCTCTGCCGAAGACCTAGTTGTTTATTAAGAGACAAAGCACTTCTGCTCCCAGGGATTTTGCCCCATGAGCGAAGATCCTGGAAGACAAGTGCAGCCCTTTCCACAACAGCGATGTGGTCCGGGAACCCAGGATGACAGCCTCGACGACCATGCCCAGCGCTCTGACCGCAGCAAGAAGGCATCGCTACACGGCAGGATACTATGCGGCGAAGAATGAATGAGATCTTCTCTGGCACGCACTAAGGGAAGAAGCCAGGACAGAAAGTGCTTATTTTGCTTATATTGGAAAAAACCAAAGTGATAAATCATGCATTGGCTTCCTGAGGGCTTATCATTCAGCCGCAACTGTTCCTGATTCACGATGCGTCTTGTTACCGCAACTTCCCGCTTCCCAGATGTGGTGGAGGAAGATGTCAGGTGTTGGTTCCTAGGCCTCCTGGGAGAAGTCGCCACTGGGCGGGGGTCTTAAAACAGCAGAATAGCTGGCATTGGGGGGCAAGGCGTGGACGGCTGGTTCCTTCCAGAGTTCCAGAGGCTCTGGGGCGGTCTGCGCGGACCCTCTGCGGCGCTGCTGTGGCCCTGTGCCCGGTGTTCCCTGGCTTGCGTGCGCCTCACTAGGTCCCCCACCTCCCGCCGGCAGGGTGTTGCCTCCAGTGTCTTCTTGGCCAAACCATCCTCTTCTTACGAGGGCACCAGGTGTATGCATAGTGTGACCTCCTATCTGGACCCTAACTGGATCCCATCTGCAAAGACCCTCTTTCCTTTTTTTTTTTTTTTTGTTTGTTTTCTGTCTTAAGATTTTATTTATTTGAGAGAGAGAGAGCATAAGCAGGGGGAGCAGAGAGAGAGGGAGAAGCAGACTCCTGGAGCAGGGAGCCTGATGTGGGATTTGACCCAAGGGCTCTGCGATCATGAGCTGAAGGCAGATGCTGAACCGACTGAGCCACCCAGGCGCCCCAAAGACCCATTTTCCAAATGAGGTCACATCTACAGGCCCCGGGGGTTAGGACACCAATAAGTTCTAATGCCTTTTGGGGAAATAATTCTACTGACCCCAGACATCATATTATTCCATTGTACTATTGCATATATTTTAATTTTTATAGCAAAATTTTTAAAAACAGAAACGATGATTTAAAAAATAGAAACGATGATTGCATTATATGTAAACTTGTAATTGCACCATAATGTACCGTAGTAAATTTAAAAGTAGACATTTTAAAAAGAGTTACGCCGGTGTTAACAATTAATGTGATGCTCACCACTTGTTTCTCCAAAGGAAAGTCTATAAGGAACGCTTTCTAGCCCCTCTTCACGGGATGCTTACGACGTCACGGGGCTCACGGCGAGGCGCACACCAGGCCAGGGACGTCATCTGAGGGTGCCCCTGGGCGGGTGGAGCGGGCTCTGCCCCCTGGCTGCGTCTCCCCGTTCCCGCTGTGCGTTCTCCGGGCTCCGGGGAAACCGAGTGCTGCCCCCCCATGCTTCACCTGTGTTTCAGCCACGCCCTGACCCCTGGATGCTCGGTGTGCCTGCGAGACCAAACTCTGGGCCTGGGATGCCGACCCCAGGGAGGTGGGAGCCCCTGGGGCTCCCCCGTGGTGCCCTGCGGTCTCTGCCGCACACCCGTGCGCTGATGATTCTCATGCGGCCATCACTGAGCCTGACGCTTTTCTGAATTGTTTCTGTTTTAAAGCAGCAACTGAGAATCGGGAAGAGATAAAGGTCGATTCTGAAGCTACAGTTCAAGGTCAGGAAAGGGCTTCGCCGCTGGGCAGAACTCCCGCGTCCCAGAACCGTCGCACCTCGCAGCTGCCACGGTTTCATCATTTCTAAGCTTATTTTTTCACTGTTTTCTACTTGAAACACAAAAGCTCTGAAGGACAGTCATGTATGTAGACTCAGCTCCAGGTTGCTTCTGTGGGTCGCCGCCGTTTGGACACGGGCCGCTCCCCACCCAGAGGGACCCGCGGGCACCCCGTCCTCACAAGCACCCGTGGGCTGGGAAGGCACGCACACCCCCCGGGCCCGCACGGACAGGAGCCGGCGCCGAGTTCTCGGAATTGAGGTTCGTGACGAGCAGAATGAAGACTTGCTAGTGTGAAGCTTACGCGTGTTCCTGACTCCGTCCTAGTGTCACCGGTTCTCCGAAACTCAGCAACCAGCAGCTTTCTGGGCGGGACTGCTTCATCCTCAGCATCATCGAAGCCCCGGCACAAGGAAGGACATGCTCTCGACAAAGCCCGGGCAGCGGGTCCCCGCCCGGCCCGGCCCTGGTGCACCGTGGGCCACCCAGAGCCACAGGACTCGAGACTCTCCATGGAAGGGGCACCCGCAGGCACCAGCTGCTGCCACTTTCCCCAGAGTCTGTTTCCGGGGGCAGGAGTGGGGCAAAGTGGACATTTTTGCACGCATGATCAGACGCCCTCCGTTGCCTCCCAGAGTCCCGGTGGCGTCCGGCGGGGCCGCGGGTGTGAGCCGCCTTCCCCGACCGCGGCTTGCACACTCGGTCCGTCCCCTCCCCGCCCAGCCCTGGTCCCCACCGCGCTGCCAGGAGGTGAGATGCCCGCCCTGCACCTCAGCGGACCACACTGCGGACACTGTCAGAGAAGGCGCAGGAGTGTGTGCAATAGCCCGGTCACACGGCCGGCGTCACACGCAGCGCACCGGCCTGCGGCCTCCCTGGCAGCGGCTCCAGAGGACGGGGGCCTCTCCCTGGCAGCGGCTCCAGAGGATGGGGAGCCTCTCCCTGGCAGCGGCTCCAGAGGACGGGGAGCCTCTGCCGACGCAGCCTCCAGGCCCTGGTGCGGCTTCCGCTTGTCCTTTCTTCCTGCGGCTCTGTCAGACGCTTACTATTTCATGCTGGTCATTAGCAAATCCTCGCTCTTTAGTGCTAATTTTAAACATTCTGTCTATTTTTGTAGGATGCTTTTTCAGTAAATAAAATAACCGTAATTTCTCCTAAATGTTCACCCTATTCATTCCGTTTACAGTCCCAAGATCGAGACCACCGCGACGTCGCTCTGCTCGCGGGTCCCCCCCCCCCGCCCCCCGGCACCGTGCCCTGCGCACCTCCTTCGTGCCTGGCGGGTGGGGGGAGCTCCCGGCCGGCACCAGGGGTGGGCAGACCCGAGATGGAAGGGGCAGACAGGGACCGGCTGTGTTTAAGGGGCTGCTTCGGGCCAAGTGGTTTTCTTACGCTTTCTGTGAATGAGGTTGCATCTCCCCAGTTTTGCGGATGAAGACACAGAGGCAGAGGAGGAGGTGGTGGGTCTGACGTCCCCCTCGTGCTCACGTGCGGCTGGAACCTGTCACAGGCCTCACGCTTTCTCTCTAAATCCCCTCAGATCCCACAGATGCGCACGTGTGGCCTCTCGGCGGCCTCAGCTGGGGGCTGCTCTGCCCCTGGGGACACCGGCCCCTGTCTGGACACAGCGCTGGTTGTCATCACTGGGAAAGGGCGGCTACTGGTCGGTGGGAGGGGCTGGGGTTGCCGCCAAACACCCAGGCAGAGCGCCCACAGCCAAGAAGCCCCACCCCGAGCGGAGTGCGCCAAGGTGAGGGGCCTCGGCCTGCGCATTCCCTGCCCTCCTCCCGCCGAGCCCCGCGGTCAGCGCTGCTAACGGCCGGCATGAGTCTCCCCCGGCCTCTCTGCAACGGTCAGACCCGCACAGGATCCCGGCCTCCCCCCGCACGCACTTCTGGTTCAGGAGGCTCGTGCTGTGGACACAGGCCTGCGTCTTGCTGGCTTCTCCTGCAGCTGTTTCAGACCTTCCCCGTCGGACCCCTCAGTCTTCCCGGGGTTCAGCGGGTGCCGTTCCCGGGTGGGCGTGCGGACTGAGACGTCCCCGTGGTGGGGGGGAGCCGTGGCCTGCCTTGCCCGGGCGCAGGCACCCCATGCTCTGTTTCGTCCCCTCTGCCTGAGGTCCCGGGGCAGCCTAAAGAGGGAGGTCGCTGTCTCCGCCCGGCTCAAGCCGGCCGACGGCCCAGCCCCAGGCTCCGTGGGAAAGGCCGCAGAGACCGGTAAACGACAGACGGGTTTGCCTCCCACGGAGCCCACCGCGCCGAAGCGAGTCGGGGAGCCGTTTCTGCCAGGAGCCGGGCCGCACGCAGAAAGTACCACTGAGCGACTTAGAATTGGGTCTTACGGTCTCCATCATCCGCAGTTTAGGTCAGTGGGACTGGGCTCCCCGGGGACAGAGGAAGTGGCAACATCAGGATCGGGCTTTCATGGGCGAGTAAGACCCCAGGAGATGTGAGCTCCTTCGTGTGGCGCGCGTCACCCCAGGCCGGTGCAGAAAGCCATCCGTGTCCCGCTTTCCCGCTAGACCGCCTCCGCAAACATTCACCCCGCGCTTCGCCCGCCGAGCGAGTGCGTGCCAGTGGGACGGCATCGTCATGGGCCCATGGCAGAGCCGGGACAAGGCCCTGCCACCACCAGCGCCCGGAGATGCCGTCCTGCCAGAGCCTGGCAACTTGCACCCTGAGCTGTGGCTCCCCACGCCACTTCCTCATGCACCATCAGGGTCCCTGGGCAGCTCACGGTGGTGTGAACCCCGGTCTGCACCAGCAAAGGCAGAGCGAGACACGTGCGTGGACCCCCCACGGGCCGACGAGGGTCTGCAGGCTTGAGAAGCCGGGGCGCGGGCCCACCTCTCTGCAGACGACGCCCCGTGTGTCTTGTCCTTGTCGCCCGCCGCGCTCCAGATCTTCCCTTCACACCGCAGCTCCGCCATCTCCTCCGTGTCCCGTTCACACACCGTGTTTTCTACGCCGGCCACAGAGGCATGTTCCCCTCTACAGCCCGGGGGGCTCGTGCCCTAAACTGGAATTGATTGAGGCAACATGGAAGGTTGTTAGGACACTACGCTTGTTATTTTAAAATTTCCAAGTAACTCATTTTGTCTTTGGTGGTCCGCCCTTCCAAACAGCCCTCACAGGTACGGCAAACCTGATAGAGCTCGGCCTCGTGATCTCAGCAGAAGCCGCTCTGGTCGCCCATCTCCTGCTGCTCTGAGAGAGCGCAGGCGCTTCCCGACCGTCTCCCTGGCGGCCCACTGAGACCCTTGTAGGAAGTACTCCGGAGAGTGTCCGTGTCGTGTCGTAAGCGTAGCGAGAGCGGCGCCGTGGAAACAAGTCACCGTCGGCAAAACGGATTTAAAGTCCACACAGCAGTTGCCCTCACGCATCTGTGCAAGCCTGAGGTCTCCCCGGCAGCAGCAGCCCTGGAGGCAGTCAGGAGAGGACCCTCCGTCCGGGAGCCCCACAGCCGCCTCTGCCCTTCCTCGTCCGGCCCTGGGGCTGGCCTGTGCTCGGGAGAAGAGGCACCTGTCCTTTTCGTTCCTGAGTTCAGCACAAGGACAAGAAGTAGTGTCCAACGGGTCGTAACAACGAGCCTTGTCCTGCACTCACGGCACAACTTGGACTGGGCAACTGAAGTGCCTGAGTAGTACAGGACCCTTCTCCGATGGAGGGACGGGCTGAGAGCAGAGCCCTCGCGACCACCTGGGTTGCCGTCTCCTACGGAGCAAAGCCCAGACCCCCGGACCCCAGACTCTGCCGTGTGGACAGAACCACGGGCAGAACCTCGGTGCTGGCCTCATCCTAGTGGGTCGGGAGCAAAGTCCCCTGGGGCCCTGCACGCCCTCACTCCTGGCCTGGGACCCGGTCCTGGAATGGCGGCAGAGCCCATGGTTCCCCCATCCTAACGCTCATCCGACGATGGCCCCTGGGACGGGCAGAAGCTGTGAGTGGCTCCCGGCAGCATCGTGATGGAGAGCCCAGCTTTCTGCCCCTGGAAGCTCCTGTCACTCCTGCTCTGAGACCTTTCTGGGGCTGCACAGACTATGGGGTTCTCTGGGGATGAGTCTGGTTTCCGTTTCTCTCACTTATCCTGTGACGGTCAGTTATCGACCTCGGTGGGCCTCACTTGACCAGCATGGACACGGGGACGGGGCCAGAAAGAGCACCGTGCCCGGCCCCTGAGTACGAAGACACGCTTTGTTGTTTTTCCCACCCTGACTGCGGGTCTCCCAGGGCACCAGATTTCCATGAGCGCTTATGGTCATAGAGCCCAGGTCCCACGTTCCCAAGCATCTGCAGGCAGATGTCCAGATCTCTTCGGAGCAAGTGTTCTAGGTCCTGTAGCTCTGGCAAGTTTCATCTATGAAGGACATGGGTTAGAGGCTTTCTGCGATCGTTTTAGTGGAGGATTCTGCCGCTGGCTTCTGCGAAGGAGCGAGTGTCCAGATCTGTTGTCTTGGGAAGTGTGTGGCAGAGCGCGGCCCCTGAAGACAACTCAGCATTTTGCCTCTGACTCAGTCTCTCTGTTGAGAGTTTTGCCCCTAGTAGGGGACGGAGTATAGGGACAGAGTCATGGGGTGGGCTGGAGAGAAGGCAAAACGAACACGGCAGACGTGGCTTACCTCGCGTGCAAGCGGCTGCTCGCTCTGTTTCATGGCAATATGCCCCCCGGTGATGTTCATTATTTCCAGAGTAAGTTTGGTTTATTGGTGGATATAAATTTTTAAACATAATTTTGCCTTGGACAAAATCCAAGACTACCCGAGGGGCAAACATTCTTTGGAAGGAAACGCACATAACGAGTAGTTTTTATCGAGCCTGAATCATGACTCCATTTTGACGCCAGATGAGCACGGTCAGGGCCTCGTGCTCTGAGCTGATGCCACAAGCTCACCTGTCCTCGCTCTGCCCTCTACCGGGCACTCGGGGGCACACCTGCCCTCTGCTGGGCACCTGCACCTGCAAAGCTGATGGAAAGTAAAAACAGCAAGTTTGCGCGTAGGTCTGTTTCCTATTTTATCTAATTAAAACAATTGTCTTGCCACCATGAATCTTCTTGTAGCTGTGAAATAGGCTCGTCTGAACATGAATTCATTATACTACAAAACGAGCCACGATCCGTTATTGTGTTAAACTGAGGTAATAAAAGGTTTATGTCCTCCCCCCAGTGTGAGTTACATACGAAGACCACCTCCTGGAAGATGGAATGAGCTTGAATCACTGCATTTTGTGTTCCAGATGACAGAACCACATGAGCCATCACACGGCTCAGTCTTTGGCAAACGGGCTTTCTGACGACAGGTCCGGCCAGCACAAGCACATCACCGTTACAGAGCAAGGCCCTAGGACTTGGCAATGCTTGGATTTCTCCCAAGGTAATCTAATTGCTCTAACATCTCAGGACCTAGAAATCTATTCAGTATGCAGTCCACATCATAAGTGCATACTAAATGAGATGCAAATCTAGTAAATTTATCTATAGTTCGTGTTATGGTTATTAAGTTCCCAAGGGGTCATAACTGACTTCTTTGTCAGGGATCTCCAGAACCTGGATGCCTCCTGCAGGGGCTGGGCCACAGGATGCTTCTCCATGAAGGACAGGAAACAGGACTGGAAAGCAGGTAGAAAAGGCGATTTCTCTCCCCGACGACACTGGCCCGTCGCCCCAGCCGGTAGCCACCGGAAGACGAGGAATTAAGCACTCGACTGGTTTAAGTGCAAGCGTTTACAGTCAGCACCTCTGAAACTTCTTCATTGCTCAGGAGTTTCCGTTGACAGCCAAAGTTGGAAGAGGACATTGGAATTTTAGAAGATGATCCGTTAGCTAGTTAGCCAGCAGATTAGTTTCTGTCAGCTTAACAACTAGGGTCGCTTGCTAAAAGCTACTGAAAAATGAATCTGTGCTTTGTAAAGTGGGACTGTAGCAAAATCGCAAAAGTGATGGGTAAAGACAGACGCGCAGGGAAGGAAGGAGCCGAGCGGCCCCTTCTGTCCCGGGTGAGAAGGCAGTGGGCCACCAGGAGCTGAGTCTCTCTGGCAGCAGACAAAGGTGACAGAGGCTTTGGTGGCCTCCTGTGCATGCACAGAGGGGGACTGGCAGGGTGATAACTAAAGCCAGTGAAGGGCTTCCGTGAAAATAAAATGCATAGTAGTTCACTGGTATTTATTTATTAGGTTAAAATATGCAATTAATTACAACTAATCTATAACATGCTATTTGTAAAGTGACAGCTGGGCCTTTCTCTACGTTTAGTGGCTGAACAGGCAAGAGAACACGACCATGTTGATCTATAAGCTGGATTGCATACCCCGGACACTCACCTGGGACATGACTGCACACTCACCTGCAGATCCTCCGGACACTCACCCGGGACACGACTGCACACTCACCTGCAGATCCTCCGGACACTCACCCGGGACACGACCGCACACTCACCTGCAGATCCTCAAGCTGCTTGTCTTTTACTTGCATCATGCTCTTTCCTGTTTGCTTTTCTTCTCTGCAATTCTCTTAAAAAGACTTTATTTATTTGAAAGTGAGAGAAAGAGCATGAGCAGAAGGAGGGGCAGAGAGAGGAGAAACGGGCTCCCCGTGGAGCAGAGAGCCCGACGCGGGGCTCGATCCCAGGACCTGGAGACCATAACCTGAGTGGAAGGCAGAGGCTTCCCCCACTGAGCCCCCAGCAGGTGCCCTTGTAAGACTCTTTCTTGATTTATGCTCTCGTGCTGTCCGTAGAGACTCCCCAGTGATGCTCGTGGGCTTTCCCTGCTGCAGGACACAGCTCTCTGTCTCGAGGAGACGTTTCTGGGCTGCCGTAGTCCCATGGAGCAGAGTCAGGGCTGTCTTGAAGCCTGAGGGCATTCCATCGACACCACTGCCCTCAGATGCCTGAGCCCCGCCGCATGCGTGGGACAAGACACAGGTGCCCGTGTCCCTTCATCCGTAGGACCACAGCCCCTGCGCCTTAACCAGCAGGTGGGATGAATCCAGAACGGTGAATCTACCAACACTGTCTTGGTTTCCGCTCTTGGGACCGACATTCTGTTTCGCATTGGACGTCCTCAGTAGCCCCCTGAGGACAGTGACACATTTCACCCCAAATCAGCCTTTGCTCAGCTCCGCGGCAGCAAGGATGTGGCTCGGGCATTGGACTTGTCCATTACTGGCCGACTGTACAAAATTATGTAACTTCTACACGTCTACTGCAAATGCAAATGGTGATACATTTAAAAAAAAAAAAAAGGCTTATTTTTTGTAGGTTGTTGTGTTACTTAGCTGTGGAAACAAGTGATAGAAGACCCCAGGGTAAGAATTGGAAAGCAAAATGGGGAGAGAAATTGACCACAGCAGCTTTCACGTCAGGCTACTTCCATTTCTCAGAAGTTCCAGGCGAGTCATTCCTGCGTTTCTTCTGCAGAAAGAGGAAGGCCCTCGGTTTGCCCCACATCTCTCCGCTGAGAAGAGGCATCTCGGCTCTGCCATCGCCCAGCGGCGACTCCGGACCACGGCCCCCTCCCGCTCAGGTTCCTGAACGTCGTTATCTCTGGACTTGCAAGTCCTCCCTCTGGGCACAGGATCCCTTTTCCTCACGGGGTGACTTTCCTTGGCCAACAGCGGACGTGGGAAACACTGACAACTGCTCGCTCTCAGACAGAAGCGAGTCAATCCACCAAGAAGACATTGGGCACCGGTACGGATGAGATAAGAAAGGGACAGAACGGCTGGAACACCCCAGGGAAGACGAGGCCGTTGTCCACAGGCAGAGGTCCCGCTCCGTTCGCCCGGCTGCCGCGCTGGGGCACAGCCGTGTTTGGACCCCAGGAGCGCTTGGACCTGGCTTCTGTGCCTCTGCGTGATGTTTCTGTCTGTGACATGGACAGTGCATCAGTGGCCAAAAGGAAATGGTTCAATGGAACAAGTGAAGGTTTGAAGAGCCCCCGGCGGTCCCGGCCCCCACCGCTCATTCCTGAACGTGCCCTTTCCTCACGTGCAGCGCTTGCCTGTTTGCCTCTCAGCTCATCAGAGCCAGCCAGGCAGTCCGCGGAGCTGGCCTCGACCTGGGTTTGCTAGGGTGCAGGGTTTGGAAAGGGAACAGCACTTGTACTAGACTTGCCAGGGGCAGAGCTCAGTGAAAGACGAAGCGACAGGCAGGGCTCCCCGGGGAAGTACAGAATCCAGAAGGGAGAGCTCGTGGCCCTTTGCGGGACTAGAAGGAAGTGCACCACGAGGGGTGGGCAAGGCCAGGGGCCGATCGGAGAAATGAGTGCTGCTGTGTCGTAACAGGCCTTGAGTCTCCCAGACAGAGCCCGGACCACTTCCTGGGGGGCAGTGGGCAGCTACCAGGAAGGGGAGCAGCTGTGACCAGGTGAGAGTTTGCGGGAGGGGGAGGACCACCGCGAGCACAGACACGAAGTCAGGAAGCTTTTCCCCCCCCGGGCTGGTCCAGACTTGGAGCGGGGGTGTGGCCAGAGAGCGGATATGCAGCTACGGGAGTTTGGGAGGCGGCTGCACGGGGCAGAGTCAGAGATGACACACGCTCAGTCTCAGTGCTGGCTGATGTGCGGACACAGCCCGCGAGCATCCCGGCTTTGAACTCCCGACGGGGCCGCCAGGACATGCCCAGGAGCACGAGTATTAGGTTCTCAGACTTAGGAAAGAACTTAGGGTTTTATTTTCTGTTTAATGAAGATTAGACAGAATCCTCTAAGATTTCTTCTAAGAAATCTTCTAATCTTCTAACAATTCTTCTGTCCTAAGAATCAGACTTGCTCTCTGCCCCGGAAACCAGGAGTTCATTTCTTGCAAGAGCACTGATGGGCCCATGTGGTTGGACAGTCCCAGTGGGTGAGGATCTGGGAGGGGGCACCAGGGCCCAGAACAAAAGACCCCACAGGCTCTGAGTGGGTCCTTGCTGTCTCTGAACCCATCATAGAATTTTCCAGAATACAATGGTCTTGTGTCCGTGAAGGGGCAAGCAAACCTCAGCCTTAGAAGGCAAGCAGGTTCTGCATGTCAGAAATGACAGATGCTGCAGATGTCTTTGCTGAAGGACAGAGGTTCCTTCCCATTCGGTGATTCAAAACATTAGAAGAGGCCTGAACAGAGGCCCCCACCCATGTCTGGAAGACACAGTAGCATCAGCGTTGTCTCTTCCTCTCCTGGTTCTGGGGTCGATGTACGCGCAGCTGCTCTTCTGAAGGCCAACGGATTTTAATGAGGAAACGGTCCATTCTCGTGAGACCTCACGCCTCATGCCCCGACCTCCCTAATTCCACTTCTTCCTCAGTGTCATTGAGGAATAATTGACAATAGACTTAAAATATATGTATATATATATATATTTTTTTCAGTGTTCCAGAATTCTCTGTTTTTGCACCACACCCAGGGCTCCATGCAGTCGGTGCCCTCCACAGTACCCACCACCAGGCTCACCTAATCCCCACCCCCTTCCCTCCAAAATCCTCCATTTGTTTCTCAGAGTCCACAGTCTCTCATGGTCCGTCTCCCCCTCTGACTTCCCCCAACCCCCTTCTCCTCTCCATCTCCCCATGTCCTCCATGCTATTTGTTATGCTCCACAAATAAGTGAAACCATATGATAACTGACTCTCTCTGCTTGACTTATTTCACTCAGCAGAATCTCTTCCAGTCCCGTCCATGTTGCTACAAGAATTGGGTATTCGTCCTTTCTGATGGAGGCATCATACTCCATAGTGTATATGGACCACATCTTCCTCATCCATTGGTTCAACAAAGCAGGAAAAAATATCCAGTGGAAAAAAGACAGCGTCTTCAATAAATGGTGCTGGGAAGATTGGGCAGCTATGTATAGAAGAATGAAACTGGACCATTCTCTTACACCATACACAAAGCTAAACACGAAACAACCTCAATGTGAGACAGGAGTCCATCAGAATCCTAGAGGAGCACACAGGCAGTAACCTCTTCGACATCAGCCACAGCAAGTTCTTTCAAGACACGTCTCCAAAGACAAAGGAAACAAAAGCGAAAATGAACTTTTGGGACTTCATCAAGATGAAAAGCTTCTGCACAGCAAAGGAAACAGTCAACTTAAAACATATTTAAAGCATACAAGGTAGTGATTTGACCCGCACGCACAGTGTGAAGGACCCACAACTCAGTTACATAACACGGTGTCAGCTCACCTCACGCATTTACCTTTATCAGTGAACCAGGCCAGTTCTCGACTACCACAATCTGAAGTTAGGTTTTGATGGTAATAATGTGCGATCCAGGAATACCTGGTTTCTGTTCTCTTCATGATACTTCTGACTGTGACATGTACAGGGAACAATGGCAAAAAGAAAGATTAAAAATTGTGTTTGCGGGCACCTGGGTGGCTCAGTGGGTTAAAGCCTCTGCTCAGGTCACGATCCCAGGGTCCTGGGATGGAGCCCCACATTGGGCTCTATGCTCAGCTGGGAGCCTGCTTCCTCCTCTCTCTCTGCCTGCTTCTCTGCCTACTTGTGATCTCTGTCTGTTAAATAAATTAAAAAAAAATTGTGTTTGCGCCTACAGTAATGCAGTTCAGGGAGCTGTAAGGGCTTCACATATTGTCTGAGCCAAAACTCAAAGCAAAGCCTGGGCCGGCTGTGTATGAGAGTTCTCAAGACAAGAAACAAGTGATAGGATCCAAAGGTAAAGACAGACAGAGCCAGAGGCAGAGGTAGGAAGGAGGGGGTGCGCCGACCTTCTCCCCTGTGAGCTGTGCCCTTGGGCAGTTGGGCCATGTAGACGGAGGAGAAGACAGAGACCCAGACCCAGTTCAATCCGTTAGCAAGCTGACATCTTGTTTTCTGACCCCGTACATTCCAATTTCTTCTTGCTGGGGAAGTATGAGGAGAACGGAGACTTCCTTCTCCCCAGAGAGGGCTTGGTTGGCAGGTGCGTCCTCTCGCTGGGGTGTGCGTCACTGCCTGCAGCCCGTGAGCCCCTCCGCCCCAGAGTCACTGTAAAGCTCTGCAGGGGCACCGCACCTGAGTGTTGGCTGTGGTGAGCCGAGCCACAGGAAAGGGGCCGCGTTCAGGGTATAATTACAATTACAGGCTCTCTAGAAAAATGACCAAAGATAGCAAACATCTTTGGAGTAAATGGGCATTCAGGAGCTCAGATGCCGTGATTGTTCTGGCTTTTTGCTGGCCTTGCAGGACGCTGACAACATTAGCAACAGCTCAGGCCTTCGGCTCTGATGTCTCCTTTTCACTACTGCCCGCGTGGCAGCTCCACTGTGCTCTTGCCTCTGCTGTGGACGGACTGTGCCTTGTGCTCGAGATGTGACTGATAATGCAGTAGACGCTCGCACGTCTCGGATGTGCACTGAGAGGGACACCGGAGGACAGGGCTTCAATGAGAGCATTTTTTCCCTGCCCTTATCCGGCATTTCCAGTAGAGGGTCAGCTCTGGTCAGCGGCTCTCGATATGGACTCAATCATAGCATCATATCATCCATGTCTTGTAGAGTCTTTGGGGTTCGTGCTCTAGTCACTTCAACATTCATGTCAAGTTTGGTCTCATACTTCTCCATCTTCCGGAGGAGTCTCAACTGGAAGTCAAGGCTTCCCATTATTTTTAGAAGGAAATATATCTTCCTGGGGGAATATCGCCATTCGGGGTTAAGTTTCACTGAATTTTGGTTCAGCCGACGGGAGCTCACATGCGCTTGGACGACAGCCCGGCCGCAGTCTCCCTGTGTGGGGCTGCGGGGCCACCAAGCCCGATTCTGGACCCAGGCTTTTTGTTACTCAGTAGCTCTATCAGCTCAGTCTGAGGAAGTGAGAATCTGCTCCCGTTTTCCCTGCTAGTGAGTCCCTGGAGACCAGTCGTCCGTAATGGTTTTTTGTTGTGAATGACCACCGGGAAGAACGTCCCGTGCTCTGCATAACCAATATTCACTTTTACAGTTATTGATTATAAATCAATGTATTTCATTTTAGAATTTGTAGAAAACAAGAAAAACCATACCAAAGGAGGAGAAACAATTTCAGTAACAAAAGGTAACTCCGTGTTCACCTTTTTGCATGTCTTTATCTCTTTCTACATACATCCATGTTTATACGTAATTTTTATACTTTTAGGAGGTTTTCTACTATAAATTAGTATTGAATATATTAATACTAATGCGATTTTATGTGGACAGACATGTCAACTTAATATAAATGCAGTAAAAGTAACAGTCAAAAGTGTCGCTTGAAGTCAAAGAAAGGCCCAGGACTCCAGAACCTAGAGGTTCACCGAATGTTCCTGACCACCTGCTAGGGAGCCTCAGGCGTTTCTTGAGATGATGCATCGCACGCCTGCCAGTGCGTCTCACACGGTGCAGGACGGCGGCGGCCCAGCCGACCGGCGGCAGCAGCTGGTGGTCTGTTCGGGGACTCGCTCGATGCTGGCGCCGGCGAGGGCAGATCTTTGCCGTCCATTCTCACTCAGTGGATCAGCGGCTGCCAGAGGTTTTTGGACTGCGCACTCCGGTTACTTTTCGATGTGCTCATTTTAGAGTGGTTTTCAGTATAATTCTCATGATAGAAAACACAAAGAGATGATCTCTGAAGAGCGAGGTAAGAATTTATTCTGAAACTGTGGTATTTTCTTCTTGGAGTCCTTTCAGGAGCTGGTGATGCACGCAGGGGCTGGGTGGGGAGGGGCAGGAGCGCGGTCTCTGGTCCCCCGGCCCCTCTGCTCTCCGGCGGGACCGCGTCCACAGGGACTACAACTCCGCACGCTGGAGTTTGTGTCCATCGGTTTGTGTTTTTTCCCTCATCTCCCACCTAGGATACAAGCCCGTTGAGTGCGGTCAGCTGGTGCCATTGTGGGCCCCGTGGACCCTGGACTAAGCGCGCGTCTGCTGGAGGGAAAAGGCAGCCCCAAGTGTTCAAGGCAAGTGCTGAGTCGCATTAAGACTTTCCCGACCCGACGTAATCAAAGGCCCAGAAAAATGAGGCACAAGTCTGGGGTGTGCCACGTACATGAAGCAAAGCCTGCGCTTTAAAATACAACCTGCCAATCCGTGATTTTGGGCTGCTCCTGCTAGCAGAATTTGTTCAGTTCTACAACCCTTTGAAGTCAACTAGATTAGAAAGGGAACGATTCAGATGCCTCGTGGCTCAGGAGATAGGTGGGTATACGACCTCCAGTCCCGTGGTTTAGCAACCGTCCCACCAAGCTCACAGATGCCGTGGACTTCTTAACTCCTCAGGTAATAAGGTTGGCTTTGCTGAATTACTTCGCTGACCTGCGGATTAAGGTGGCGCAAGGAAGCAGCACATCCTGAAAGACTGAATTCGGGACCCACAGTGGACGGCCCCGGGGAAAGCCTCAGTGCTGCTAGCCTGTGGTCCGAGAAAAGTCACATCTGTGGTCTCTTCCTGTTCCTGCCTGTCAGCTGGGGGGTGGCCGTACCAGCAGGGAATGTAATTAGGTGAACATGTTTCCGACATCACGGGCTCAGCCCCGCAGAGTATCATCCACCCTCCCCCCCTTTCCCGAGCTCCTCTGGCCGGCAGCGCTGGCCTGGGGCAGGACCTTGACAGTAAGACATGGGTGACGCACAGTGAGCGTAGAGGATGGGAGGGGACTCTGATCGGAACGACAGCCGCGGCGTCCACGTCCACGAGCGTCTAGGGGCTGTGCGTCTCGGTCACCTCACGGCAATACTGTGATACGTGTTCTATGCCCTTCTTCGTAAATAAGTAAGAAAGTGTTTTAATCTTGTCCTAAGTCAGATCTAAAGTAAGATACATCTGACACCAAGATTTTCTGCGGAATTCTAGTCAATTCTGCCTAAGAGGTAAGGGGAGTTTTTAAATAGGATTAAAACAATTCAGATAGCGTCATGCTAATGGCCAAAGGGGCAAGAACTCTCTGGGCACGTGGCAGTGGCGCTGACGTGGAGTTAGAAGGCTTCTTGCCCTGCCTGGGACTCGGGGAGGCGCAATGCCCTTGCACAGTGTCCTGGCAAAGCCGTCACCACCGTGCCCCAGCGTCCCCCGCACACGCGCCAGACCCCAGACCTGCTGCTTGAGCACAGCCTGTTTCTTCAGTTTTACAATCTGCCCAAAGTATATTTTTTAATTAAAAAAGCTTTGTGCTGTTTTGACTTGGAATAATCTAGATCCCAGAGATACTGAGCTCCATATTGCAAAAAGGACATTGCAGTCAACAAGCATCCCCAAACCTATCTTTCCCAAGATGGCATTTTCACTCGATCTGTAGAGGACTTCCCCAACCTGCCGAGGCCCTGCCGCTGTCACGGGCCGTTTCCTGCACACGGGCGGGGTGGGGGGGGGGGCTGAGCCTGTTCTTCCCTCTACCCCGTGTCCTCCGCTCCCGCGGCTTCTCCGGGGTCTGAGTGGCCGGCTCTCCTCGGTCATCTCCCGACTTGGTTTCCCCGGGCTTCCCCCTACAGGGCTGTGTTTTGTGGTAAGGGTGAGCGATGGACAGCAGGCCGCGAGTAGCGGGGCGTAACGGGCAGCGGCTGTGTCCATGGACGCGCTTCCCGCCGGGGCCAACTGGGGCGTGAGGACCAGGAGCCGGAGGCTCACTAGACGCCCCTCATGCCGGTGCCTGCCCGGAACCCAGTGTCCTGAGAAAACCCTTTCCCTGGGCGCGACTGGTCGGCGGTGGGAAGCGAGCACGGCCTCCCCCAGCCGTGAGGACCATGACGTGAAGCCGGGGCGCCTGACCCCACACTGGGCGGCGACGGAGGACTGAGCTTATGTGCGGGTCCCTGTGGCAGGAGAGAGCAGAGACGGAGATGCGGCTGAGAAGGGCTCACGTGAATCCCCTCGACGTGGTGTTTCAAGGAATTAGTTTTGGAGACTGTTTCCAGGGAAACGGACTGCACGCTGCAGGCCACCGTCCCGTTGCCCACGCTTCTGCCCTGCTTCAGAACGGCTATTCCTTGTCTGGTAATTCCTCGTGTCATACGCCTGATATGTGTTTCTGGGGGTTAGCTTTCATTAATACATCTCTTAAAACAGTAATTTGATGTTTTCTGAATTTAGAAAACATAGAACAATTAAAAGCTTAGAAAACAAATTTCAATCCCAGTTTAATATGCACAGTAAACGTGAATTAACCATCAGACTTCCGAAGCGTACGGGTGCCCATTTCTAAGTGACGGCCGAGTCACCGTGCTGGACAGAGCTTGACGACGGGCCTGCAGAGCTGGGACGACCCTGAGCCATCTGCAGACTTACTCAAGCTATGACAACTCTTCTTTGCAGCCCGGGAACTGGCTGGAGGACCGTGTCCTGAGAAGCAGGCAGATTTGGGAACAGAGTCAATTACCCTAGAAATCTAGAGCCAGTTTCCCTTTATCGCTGCCTGGGCCAGAAAGCTGCTCCCTCCCCTGTGCCATCTCGCCCCCAGGGACGTGAGGGTTGGGACAGCAGGAAGACTCAGGGCGTGAGGGGGGTTAGGACCGGGGAGTGACAGGGAAGCAGAACGACTGAAGTGGGCAAGGAGACCAGTAACCCATCCTCGCCATGCCGTCTTGGTATGATCCCAAATAGGCAGGGTCCCAAACTTGGGAGTTCGTGAGCGATATCATTAAAAAATTACCCAAAAAGAACAATGTCTACCAATCTTTGATACTCTTACAGATAACAAGTTGGAAACCCTGGAGAAGGTACATTATACTGTGGTCTAGAAGTCAGGCAGCCCGAGTGGGGGCTGGGGTACTGCTGAAAGGGGCCTGTGACTGAAGTCCTAGCCCACGGCCCAGGACTCTGCAGGGCCAGGCGCAGGACATGCCTCTGCTGCACGGAATCAGGAGACATGCACGGGCCCACCTATGTTCCTACCCAAACAGGAGCTCCTCCTGTGGGGAAGTCTGGGCCAAACCCAAGGGTGCCTAGAGGAGAAAGGAGGAGTGACCTCTTCTGCAGAGGGTGCAGAGGGCCAACCAGTTAGGGCTGGGGTTTGGGACAGAGAATCCCCGACCGGTGGGTGCTTGGTTGCATGTCAGCTGCGGTCCTGCCACCTGAGCTCCAGCTGAGTAGGACCTGAAGGGGAAGCCCTGGGCCACTGAGCTCTTGTGGGAGACAGGACAGGGCATGCGGCAGACGGCGAACAGGGAGCTCCTCCACACTCATGTGGAGAAATGAGTGGAAACAAGCGATCCGAGAGGCGCACGCGGTGCGGCCCCCGAGGTAGAAAGTGTGGGCAGACGGCAGAGATTTGGTGGGAAAGCCCTTGAACTGCCACCACACGCCCCCCTGCCTACCCCCTGCCCACCTTCGCCCACACATCCCACGCCCTGACCACCCCCTGTTCCGCCTCGAGAGCAGTGCAGTCTCTAGGGTATGACATCTCTGAAACAGGAAAGGACCAAAATAAAAACAAAAGCAAATCTCCATGGAAATCAAAGGCAGAGGAATTTACATCAGAAGAAGAAAAGACTGTAATCGCTCGGTGCAGCTCTTAAAATTGCTCGTCAGAGGACATGCCTGCATTCCTGGAGCGTGGGGGACAAACCTGAGAAAGGACCCCCCCAGCACCACTCACTGCCCCGCAGGGACCCGGCAGGACGGACGCCACAGCGGGGGCCACTGGTGAGCTGGGCGCAGGCAGCCCGTCCTCCGGGGAGGAGCGACGCTGGCCCCTCGAGGGCTCTCAGAAGAGAGATGTAGGTCAGTTAGGTAAGACCTGGTCCACTTACCATTTAAAAAGCAAGAGCCAGAGAAGACAGTCTCACACCTGGCGGACTGCAGGAAGCAGGAAGACGTCTTCTTGTAAAAGTCCCTTAAAACCGAGTGGACAGCAGGAAAGTAGGACTCACGGTTCGAGAGTGAGAACAGGCCCTTCCGGATGCAGTGGGCTTCACGCACGCACAGGGAAAGGCTCCGCGCCCTCGGTGGCCACAGCCAACTGAACACACGGTGAGACACGAAACAAGAGCACGGTTACGGGAATCGCTAAAAGCAAGATGAAACCTACAGGTGCGCCGGTTTCAGCATTTGTCAAAGCAGAATTTTGGACATAAATTTAAAAGCTCGTGAATTTTTAAAGAGTATGTATGTATGTGAATTCTTAGGGCCACAGTTAAAGATGTTACTACGCAAAATCAGAAACCACTGGGGAAGGGGAGCTTGGAGGGGGTGGCCGTGTGGATTTAGTGTCATGCATCTGAAATGTCACGTCACTGTTTTAAGATACCAAAAACTAGGGGTTTAAGTATGTTACTGCAAGTTATGTCTCTCTTATGGGGTTTGTAGGTCTGGTGGGTGGGCTTGGGAGGGCTGACCATGAGCCTGAAACCCCAGGAGGAAGGCGTGTGGGCTGGCGTCTGGGATCAGATGTGCCACGTCCAGGCTCGAGGAGTGAGACTTTCTGGAAAAGAAAAGAAAAGAAAAGAAGCCTCTTGACCAAGGAACCGCTGATGAAGGACTGCCCGGCCCTGTGGTCTGCCAGGTTTAGCCTCGTGAATATCCAAGGCCAAACTGAAGAAAATCTTTCACTTAGTAGCATCCATAATTGGCATCAGAAATCACAAATCTCATCTGTCACAAAACAAATCTTCTGATGTTCCTAGTGATGACTTTGTACTCGCCTCGTCTGACCTCCAGGCTGGTTCTCCTGCAGCTGGGGGCATAGGCGGGTCCCCAGCTCGGCCGTGTTCTTGCTGGTCCGCCGCTCCTCGCCCACGCAGCGCACTGCCTTCCGCGGGGACCCCCTCCCTTCTGCATTCTTCAAACTCGTCAGCAAGTCTGATGTGTTTTCTCGTCAAGATTTCCTCTTACCTTAAAATTATTACTGAAAGGAAATCACAGTCTTCTGTAATTCTTCAAAAGTACAAACAAAAGAGGAGTCTGAGAACACATCGTTTATTGCGTCCAGTAAACACCCAGGGAACGTGTCCAGGTGCCCCATCCCTCCATCGGGGGTGCAGCGGCTTGGTCTGCATTTCTTAATTTATTTTCAGCATAACAATATTCATTGGTTTTGCACCACACCCAGTGCTCCATGCAATCCGTGCCCTCTCTAATACCCACCACCTGGTTCCCCGACCTCCCGCCCCCGCCTCTTCAAAACCCTCAGATTGTTTCTCAGAGTCCATAGTCTCTCAGGGTTCACCTCCCCTTCCAATTTCCCCCAACTCCCTTCTCCTAAAACGACCCACAGTTACCTTAAAGATGGTGGTCCAGAGAGAGAGCACATGCTAAGGGTTATTTTTCTAAGGATTTTAATGTGAATATTTTTGGTTTCCATTTAAAAATGCTCTTTTGATTTCTTACAGCTATAAAGGCCTTCGTGCTGCCTGTTCTTAGAGAAAGTTGTGTGTACTGGATCATCCCCGCTGTCGGCCATGATCCCTGCTTGTGAAGGCACCTGACCCCCAGGGCCACGGTCCCCCTGCGCTTCCGCCCCATGGTCTCCTCCCTTCTGGGGACGGAAGACCCTGTGTCTTTAATAATAGAGACTCCTCTGCTATTCGTGGTTTTCATTCTAAGAATGAATGTTGGTTACGCCTGCTTGTAGGTGTTTTAAATTGAGACAAATATGCTTGGCAGGCTTGGCTGGTCGACGGCTTCGTAATTACCTGTGGTGGCGCTTCTGACTCCGTGACCTTCCCAAACGGTGCGGCCGCAGTGCCGGTTCTGGGAGCCCCTCGTGTATTTATTGGTTATTTATTGGTTTATGGAAATGTTCTTATAGGGCTGACTTTAGAAGGAATTTTAACAATGTTTAATACTAAATAATGGTTAACAATGTATCTATGAAGCAATGTTCACACCTATGCATACCAACATTTATTAAAACTGAGTGAAATACTGGATTAATCACATCCGTTTTCCAGGTATCCGACTGGCTCTTATCCATCCGTCCAATCCGTTCTTATCCACGACACCCCTTCTTCGTCTGTTTCAATGAGCATCTCCTCCCTTGGCTTTGGTCTGAGCATTAATAAGCCAGCATTTACCGTGGAGGAAAGTAAATCCCTCGACACTACAATGGGAGAAGCTGTTTGGCAAAAATCACACATCATCAGGCCTTTTCCAGGGGCTCATGAAGGTACCCACGCTCCTTTAGGGACAGGCAGTGAACTGGAAAATCAGCTTTCTTTCAAATGACTTCATGCATTTTCTTTAATGTTAATGGAATGCACATTTGATAAAAAGGTGTTTTGATGCTAACGTTTTAAGGAGGAGCTTTTATAAACTAAAACCTGGGAGCCCCAGGCCACTCCCCAGCACGTGTTCAGATCACTTGGGAAGGTGGCAAGGGCAGGGAGCCAACAACCCGGTCAGGGCCTCAGAGGCAGGGCCACCGCCTGAGTTTACACCGGACCCCATTTCTGCGGGCAGCTCGGTCCTGACAGGTGTCAGGCGTCCTGCTTCTCCGGAAGTTGGGCAGCGAGCCCTGAGCCCCGGGTGTCCACGGGCAGTGATCCCCAGTGTCCAGGAGGCACCCCATGGTTGGTGCAGCCCTGGCTCCCCCAAACAGGTGTTGAGAGAATGAACGGGAAGTACGTGGCTGTGCTGGCAACAGTTACTATTTCTAGTTGCAAAATCTGGACGGCGCTCATTCTCCATAGCCACCCGTATGCTCACTGGAGAGCGGGTCTCCCACAGCGATGACACCCCCTAGAGCCGCAGAAGCCACACGGTGAGGAAGTCACCCTTGCACAGGGATGTGTCCCTCCCCAGCTCAGGGCCCACTCGGCCACCTGCCTAGCTGAGCCGCGGAGCAGGCCTGAAATAGAGACCACGGCACTTGTGTTCTGTGTAATGAAACGTTTTGGCTTTTGCATTTTTCACAAACACACTTTTATTTTTAAATCGGCTCCTACCATAAGTGTGCACACATGCGTGCTACTTGATGGGGGAGCTACCTGACACACAGCCCCACCCCAGGACACCGTGCTACCTCCTGCTTCATCCTGAACTTCCGTATCTTTAAAACAGCTGCTTTAATTGTTTCACAAAAGGAAGGAGGCAGGCATGACCCCTGGGCTCTCACGTGGGCTTTAAAAGAGCAGGAATGACTGGCATTTGGCTCTGAGGCCACAGACTTGGTGCTCTGGCCACGGGTCCCCTTCAGAGCCGGGTGTGAATATCTCAGCTGCGTCCATTTCGAGGACGAGAAAGCTGTCTGTAGCCTCAGGAACCCGAGTCTAGGTCTAGTGCGGGCCGATGAGGCACAGGTCTCGGGACCCCAGGACTGCTAGCCAAACCCTCTGGTTTTCCTCTGTATCCGTCTGCTCCTGACTCGTAGGCCCTTGACTCCGGGGCTTGTCCTCCTCACCGGCTGCAGTGGGACCAGCACGTCCACGACTGTTCCCAGGCGCGCCCAGAGTCTCTCTCGGTGGCAGGCCGCACACAGCCGCACCGACGGTGTATTCATGGCTGGACAGTTTCTTCACGGTGGCTCTTTCCCAATCACATTCTCTGTTCTTCTGGAGACGGAATTTAACTTTTGCTCAGGCCATCAGAGCGCTAGCTCACACCATGAAAAAGTCCATGATGTAGGAAACACCTTAGGGTTCATGGCCAACAGCCAAGAAAGAATTCTTGAGGTGTCTTTGGTAGAAAAGTGTGCTTTTATTAAAGACAGGACCCGTGGGCAGCACAGGACCAGGCACTGGGGTCGCGAGGAGTGGCCTACTCTATATTTTCAAATTGGGAGGAGGTTTGGGAAAGCGTAAGTTTCTAAGGAATTTTGGAAGCAAGGTTTCCAGAGCCTTTGGGGGGGCTAGGTTCATTGTCAGGAAAAGGTCATTTATTACCGTCTACTAAAGCCTCAGTCGTGAGACCCTTTACAGGTGTGTCCATGAGCTATATGTGTGTGTAGGGGTGACTGCCCACATGTATCTTGGAGGGTTTAAAGATAATGGAAGTTTCCAAAGGGATTTCTAAGCACGAAAGTAGACTCACAGGGTCCTGGGGGTCGGGCTAAGATGGCCTCTTGCCTCAGCGAAGTATTAACATCAAGGCAGTTCAGTCCCTAGAGGAAGGTCACTCTGCCTGGTTCAAGGACTTGTCGGTGGGCTGTAGAGAGTAAGGAAATTTAATAATTTCTCTTCCGCCTGTTTCCCACGTCAGTCTATATTTTAGGTTAAGGATTTTATTTGAAGATTTCAGGAGAAAATTCAGGAAACTGGTAAGAGGCTCCAGTCCCATAAGGTCGGGAACTTCCGAGGGCTGGTCCGAGCCAGTCCTGGCTGAGTCTAACCTCCCAGCGGCCCCACACAGGAAACCGCGCTGGTGCTTTCTCTGACACCGAAGGGAAAATCCCGAGAGGTCGCAGGCTTGTCCAGCCGCTCTGCTGGTGGTGGCCGAGTAGGCGCTTAACTCAGCTGGTCGGGTGTCCACTTCCTGGACCGAGAGTTTTCTTAAACCATTCAGGAAGCTTCTGTGGAAAAACCATCTTTCTTCTCTTCGACTCCGTTTCCCACAGGCCTTTACACTGGGCCTTCTGTGCCTGCCCATGCGGTCGGCGAAAACAAGGGCCCACCAGGCCTGTCCCTCCCACAGTGAGTCCTCTGTCCCCGCACATGCAGGCGGCTTCTGGGGTCGGCGGGCCCAGCCACCTGGTGTGGAGGGGACCCTGCAAAGCAGCGCCTTCCGGAGTCAGCAGCGGGAACAGGGCTCAGGCTCAGACGGGCAGGGGGGACGTCGCGGATGCAGCGACCTCGGCCTAGAGAGTCTCCGACCACATGAGCCACGTGACCCTGAATGACGCAGGTGGTCACTGTTTGGGCCTGAAGTGGCCGGAATAGACAATCTCCTGGAAGCACTCGCCGGGTCGCTCATCTGCAGGCGCGGAAGCTGGACGCTTCTCGGAGTCCGAATCGCCCTGGCCTGGCCCCGAGCTCCGGAGGGTCCTTCCAGCGGCTGGACAGAGGCGGACCGGCGGCTGGGTCGCGGCGCCGCCCTGATGGGTCAGTCCTGCCCTTCGCGGTCGGGGGTGGGGGGGCTCGTCGCCACCCACGGGTCTCAGGGTGGGTCTCGGAGTGGGGGAACCGCTTGGCTTGGCGCAGCCCGCTGGTCAGTGGGGGCGGGTGTGAGCCTCGCCCGCGACACCTGCTGCTGGGGACCCCGACGGCGGCTCAGGTTCGCGGGAGAAGCCCCGGGGCCGGCACAGGGGTCGGTCGGGGAGACACGCGGACACGCGACCGTCAGCCCAGGACAGGCCGGGCCCTTGGCGCAGCGGTGCCCACGGAGACCTGCTCCGGGGCCGGGACCGCGAACCCCGAATCGACGCACGACACCTGAGCCCCCAAGACCCCACGTGCGAGCCTCCGGGTCACGACGCCGGAAGAGGACCTGGGTCGGTGCGCAGCGGCCTCCCGCCCCCGCCGTGATCGCCCGCCCCAGAGCAGCCGCTGCGCCCGCGCAGGGTGGACCCGCCCCGGCGTGGACCCGTCCCGAGGGGACCCCCCACGTGGACCGGCCCGAAGTGGACCCGCCCGGCGTGGACCCAGGCGTGCGGCTGTCCCCGCGCAGGGTGTTCTCCACCCTGAGCCCCGCCGCCTGCCTCCCTTGCTGGATGTGGCAAGTTCGCCATACAGGAGAGCACATGTGGGCTCCTGGCTAAGAAACTGCAGAAATAGGCCGTTTATAAAACTGACAAAAATTCTTCTACTAATGCCAGGAATAACTGAGGATTTCCAGAAAGAAAAACAGGAATATGTCCTCATATAAATAATAGATAAAGAATGAAAACGAATAAATGAACACAATCCAGCAGTCGTCCCCTCAGGGGACAGTAAAACCCGAAACCTCCAATCTGTGTAGCAAGACCCATTAGGCAGGAAGTTAATAAGCCAGACACGTCCTGTGCTCTGGAGGTAGCGACCCGGTGTGAGGTCTGATGTCTTGAATAAGAAACTGCGGGAGGAAGGGATTTCAGCATTTCACTCTTCCGCATTCATTCAGGGTTCTGGTCCGGGCTCCTGCCGCTGGTGACCACAGCCACTGGGCAGAGGTGGGCTGCGGGCATCACCTCTCCGCTCACCGTGGCAGCGGCCTCCTGAATTCTCAGCTTTGGTGGCTTAAATTAAGCCGCTTCTTCTCCTTTCTAGGTAACTATTTTCTGTTGGAGGTGAGTATCTTACTGAGAAAAGTAGTAGTAGAAGGAAAAGACAGGTTTTTGCAAGGTTGAACTTGTATGAATACACGTTTTCATCAAGTATTTTTCTTATATAGAAAACAAGTAAAATATGAGTTTAAACCATATTGTGTTGTAAACTTCCCACATTTCTATTTTCGACAAGAAGGAATTTCGGAAGCTTAAATATTTATTCCCAGTCCCCTGGGTCATTCTAGTAATACTGTTTACCCTGCGTGAGTAATTGCAAGCCTTAAGCTCAGGGCCTCTAAGCAACCAGCTCTCCATCTCAGTAAGCCAGGCTCTGTACGCGTAGGATTTCAGCACGCCATTCTCTGGATTGAAGATGCAGCTCATACGAGACTTTGTTCTTCCTGCAATGACCATGAATTTCCCAAATATGTGTAACCAAATTTCACGGGTGGGCAGCGGGGAGAGGCCACAGGGCTGAGTGAAGTCCACCAGTGGGGGACACACAGATGTGCAGATTCCCTCCAGGTCGCTCTGGGTCCACGCCCCTGTCCAGCCCATCAGATGGGTGCTGACCCGACTCAGACACTGTCTGGCTGGTCCTGCTGGGGACCATGGTGACCGCTCAGAGACCTTGTTCTCATGGTGCATCTGGACTGGCTGAATGTTCAAGGTGAGATGACCAGAGTAGACATGATCACCGTGTATTTTTGTGTCTTATGCAATCCATATTTAATGTGCCAGATTTTATAGTAAAGCTGATGAACATCTCTCCAGATTTCAAGTGCTGCCTGCAGACGAGGCGTGAGCCCATTTGCGTGTGGCCAGATTGTAAGACTGTACATCTTTAACTCATTTTCTTCAAACCCAGTAGTGCACTTTGACTATCTATTTTTTTTTCTTCTTCTCATACTTTCCTTCAAAAGATGTCCTTAGGAGGAAAGATACATAAACTTGCACTATACATCTTGGAATAAATTATTTCAGTTACCGAAACAACTCAGCATTAGAGATCATTGGGATGTATGGAATGTGTTTTAGGAATGACAATCTTATTTCTTTATGTATCTGTAGCTTGGGGGAATTCTTGAAGGACCCTAATAATGAGCAAATAAGAAATATTTGTGCTGTAGCATTTCAGTTGTCTCCTGAAACATGACTAGTGCCTGTGTGTCTCAGAGGTAGGATCTGGGTTGGCTGTAAGCCAGTCACCAGCCAAATATATAACAACCTTTAAACAAAGAGTTTACGACTTGCTGAACACACAAGGTAGTGAACACACTACCTTCCTTTGCCTCTGATCCCACACAGATGAGAAAACAATCAAAGCTAAAATAAGTTAATTTTAGAAAATGCTGGAGCAAAGAACGAGCTGTCAACATACCAATTTTATTTAAATTTTTTAGAAATCTCCCGAAATGAGAAATAGGGCCATAGCTTTAGAGAGAATTAGTCCTTTTTTTTTTTTTAAAGATTTTATTTATTTATTTATTTGACAGACAGAGATCACAAGCAGACAGAGAGGCAGGCAGAGAGAGGAGGAAGCAGGCTCCCCGCTGAGCAGAGAGCCCAATGCGGGGCTGGATCCCAGGACCCCGGGATCATGACCTGAGCCGAAGGCAGAGGTTTTAACCCACTGAGCCACCCAGGAGCCCCGAGAGAATTAGTCCTAAAGCAACTCACTTCTTTAGCACCAACAGCATATAAAACGCGGCTCCAGAGATAAGAGCCCTGGACAGAGGCTCCAGGCAGAGGCGGGTGAATGGAATGAAAACGGTGGGGCAGATGGTCCTTCCTGTGCACGACCAGAAAGTGCCCCCCCTTCCTGTGGGCGACCAGAAAGTGCCCCCCCTTCCTGTGGGCGACCAGAAAGTGCCCCACCCCCCGCGCCCCACACACCACCGCTACCACGGGTTTTAAAAGGAAAAAACGGACCTCGTCATCCATCTTCTCATGGCGCCCCTGGCCAGGTGGGGAGGAGCGGCGGTGCTGGGTTCCCCCAGCAGGACAGGCTCGTGGGTCCGTCCTCGTCCAGCGAGGACAGGTTTAACCATGCTGCGTGCGGGGCACCGGGGGGTGGTCGGCACTCCTGGCCCCATGATGGTGGAGCTGTATGTGTCAAAGGGGAAATCTCAGAGGAATGAACCGCACTAACTCGAGCTCTTCCCTCAAGAAGCTAGAAAAGAAGAGTCGGATGGACCCAGAACATGCAATACACAGGACGTGATAGCCACGCATAGAAATCTACGAAACTGGATACAGGAAAACATTGGGGAAACCCGTGAAATGGATGAAAAACCTCAAAGAAAGAAATAAAAGTCAGGATGAAAAAGCAGATGGGACGTGAGCGGTTAGCAAGAGCGGGGAACCGGGAAGCCGGCGAGACAGGGTTCCTCAGCCATGCTGAAGACGCAGCGCTGGGGAAGGCCACGGCCACGGCGCGCCCCAGACAGCCTGTGCAGGTGCCGTGGGTCTGACAGTGCAGTCAAGGCTGAGAACGCAGGTATCGTCCGAGTCGGCGTATGTGTGTCTTCGAGGGTGGTCCCCACTAGCTTCATGGGCAGCATCTGGGCATCAGAATCTGGCAGATTCTCCAGCCCCATCCCCACCTTCTGGATCAGAAATCTCTGTGCGTAGAGCCCAGAGGCCCTGCGTGTGCTTCTGAGTGCAATCAGCGTTGAGTCGGCCGCTGTGTGTGAAACATGGATTCCTTTCCGCCCACAGAAGCCGGGCATGTTCTCCCCGCCGCCGCCAAAGTCTGGACATGCAGTACTCAGGGGGTCCAATTTAGAGAACCACCTCCCAAACTCAAAGACGCATACGCACTCCTACTGGAAACAGAGTGTGGTCTGATGGGTCTGGTCTGAGGCCGGAGGCAGCGCGTGTTTAATAAGCTCCCTGGGGACGCCAGTGCAGCCGGCCTGAGGACCACACAAAGCATCAGCGGTCACAGCGGTGGCTCTCAGTCTCGGCCACATCGCCGTCACCTGGGGAGAGCTGCACACCACCCACACTGACTCCCCCTCCCCAGGAGCAGTTGCTTAATTGGCGTGGTGTGTGGCCTGAGCTCTGAGATCTTTAAAACTCCCGAGGTGATCCCCCTGCATTGCCAAGGTTGGAGCCTCGGAAGCCGGGGCAGCAGAAGGTGAGTGTTCCGAGCTGTGACTGAGTGAAAGCGAACATGTACATCCAGGAACGGGATCGCCCATCTCCTTCTCCAACTCAGCTTCCAAGTGAGAGCTTCTATGGCTGCTCCGTGGGGGAAAATTTACCCAAATGAAAAGAAATGCAGAAATAATTTTAATCACCACCTGATCAGGCAATATGTTCTATCCAGGCTTGTACACAAATCGATGAAGTGAACACGTATCCAGGCAAGTAATGTTCAGTTGTAAAGTCTAAAAAGAATCCTTTCTAAAGCATTCTCTGACATATCTGGAAATCAACTTAACAGGAATTGTGCAAGATATACAATTTTGTAAAACTATAAAGCCTAAGAACATAAAAGTTGAATGTACCTAAAGAGACAATTGTACTGACCAGAACAATTCACCTTTATAAAGCCGTCAACTATCCCCAAATTAATTAAATCAATTCAAGTGAAATATCCATCTGTACTGCAATGTTCATAGCAGCAACAGCCACAGTCGCCAGACCACGGAGAGAGCCACAGTGCCCTATGACCTAGCAATTGCCCTCCTGGATATTTACCCCAAAGACACAAAGGCACTGATTCACGGCCTGTTTTGTTTGCTTGAGATACGTCTCCAGGGCGTGGTGACCACGTGGAAGTCTGTGGCGCTGGAAATAAAGGCAGGAACTGCTGGGCACCCATGGAACATTGCTGCCAGGTGACGGAGAAAGACCTGTTTCCAGGAGGGTCCTGAACACCAGCTCTTTTGGGCACACGCCCTCGGCTGTTGCTGTGGGTGGGAGGACATGCGGTGGCCCATGGGCCGGCATGTTCTAGAAGCAGAGAGGAAAGGAGCCCGGTGAGGTTACTGCTCACAGTTTAGATCCTCCCCTAACCATATGGCCTCCTTAGTCCTGGGCCCCTCGGCCCCTGGCTGTGGGGGGTCTGCTGCCTGGGGCCTGTCTGTCTGTGCCCCTGCCATGCATTGGGATGGAGAAGGGAGGGTCCGCAACCTCCTTCTGAAGACTCAGTCTTTCTGTACTTCACCTGACTTTCCACTGGGTTTGAAACCAGAATGTACCTGGTATTTCTAATCCTGGCAAGCCCGAAAGGGCTGGCAAGACATATTCAGGGCACTAAATGAGAAGAACATGCAGCCAAGAATACTTTATCCAGCAAGACTGACATTCAAAATGGATGGAGAGATAACGAGTTTCCAGGACCGTCAAGGCTTAAAAGACTATGCAACCACCAAGCCGACACTGCAGGAAATATTAAGGGGGGTTCTATAAAAGAGGAAAAATCCTAAGAATAGCATTGAACAGAAATATAGAGACGATCTACAGAAAGAAAGACGTCAAAGGTAACACGATGTCAATAAAAACGTATCTATCAATAATCACTCTCAATGTGAATGGCCTAAATGTGCCCATAGGGTTGCAGATTGGATAAAATGACAGGACCCATCCATATGTTGTCTACAAGAGACCCATTTTGAACCTAAAGATACACCCAGACTGAAAGTGAAGGGATGGAGAAGCATCTTTCATGCCAATGGGCCTTAAAAGAAGGCTGGGGTAGCGATTCTTGTATCAGATAAATTAGATTTTAAACTAAAGACCGTGGTCAGAGATACAGAAGGACACTACATCATTCTTAAAGAGACTATCCACCAAGATGATCTAACAATTGTAAATATCTATGCCCCCAATATGGGAGCAGCCAATTACATAAGAAAACTGTTAATCAAGATAAAGATTCATATTGATATGAATACATTAATAGTAGGAGATCTTAACACACCTCTGTCAGAAATAGACAGATCATCAAAGCAGAAAATTAATAAACAAGAGCATTGAATGACACATTGGACCAGATGGACCTCATAGATATATACAGAACATTTCAACCTAAAACAACAGAATACTCATTCTTCTCAAGTGCACGTGGAACCTTCTCAAGAATAGACCACATACTGGGTCACAAATCAGGACTCAACCAATACCAAAAGACTGAGATTATTCCCTGCATATTCTCAGATCACAATGCTTTGAAACTGGAGCTTAATCACAAGGAAAAGTTCAGAACGAACTCAAACACCTGGAAGCCAAAGACCACCTTGCTTAAGAATGCTTGGATCACCCAGGAGATCAAAGAAGAACTGAAACAATTCATGGAAACCACTGAGAATGAAAACACTTCAGTCCAAAACCTATGGGATACAGCAAAGGCGGTCCTAAGGGGGAAATACATAGCCATCCAAACTTCTCTCAAAAAATTGAAAAATCCAGAACACAACAGCTGTCTCTACACCTTAAAGAACTGGAGAATCAACAACAAATCAAACCAACTCTACACATAAGAAGGGAAATCATCAAGATTAGAGCTGAGATCAGTGAGGTAGAAACCAGAGATACAGTAGAACGTATCAATGAAACTAGAAGCTGGTTTTTTGAAAGAATCAAAAAGATCAATAAACCATTGGCCACACTAATCCAAAAGAAAAGAGAGAAAGCCCAAATTCATAAAATTATGAATGAAAAGGGAGAGATCACAACGAACACCAAGGAAGTAGAAACAATCATCAGAAGTTATTATCAACAGTTATATGCCCATAAGATAAGCAACCTAGATGAAATGGGTGCATTCTTGGAAAACTATAAACTCCAAAAATTGAACCAGGAAGAAATCAACAACCAGAATAGACCAATATCTAGTAACGAGATTGAAGCAGTGATCAAAAACCTCCCAAAAAACAAGAGCCCAGGACCTGACGGATTCACTGGGGAATTCTACCAAAATTTCAAAGAAGAAATAACACCTATACTCCTGAAGTTGTTTCAAAAAATTGAAGCAGAAGGAAAACTTCCAGACTCTTTCTATGAAGCCAGCATTACCCTGATCCCCAAACCAGGCAAAGATCCTAGCAAAAAGGAGAATTTCAGACCAATATCACTGATGACTATGGATGCTAAGATTCTCAACAAGATCCTAGCAAACAGGATCCAACAGCACATTAAAAAGATTATCCACCATGACCACGTGGGTTTCATCCCTGGGCTACAAGGATAGTTCAACATTCGCAAATCAATCAGTGTGATAGAAAAATTAATCAGAGAAGAGAGAAGAACCACATGGTCCTCTCAATTCATGCAGGAAAAGCATTTGACAAAATCCAGCATCCGTTCCTGATTAAAACGCTTCAAAGCATAGGGTTAGAGGGAACATTCCTGAACTTCATCAAATCTATCTATGAAAGACCCACAGCAAATATCATCCTCAATGGGAAAAAGCTTGCAGCCTTCCCGTTCAGATCAGGAACAAGATAAGGATGTCCACTCTCACCACTCTTGTTCAACATAGTATTAGAAGTCCCAGCAACAGCAATCAGACAACAAAGAGAAATAAAAGGTATCCAAATTGGTAATGAAGAAGTCAAACTCTCTCTGTTCGCAGATGACATGATTCTTTATATGGAAAACCCAAAAGACTCTAATCTCAAGATTATCTCTGTGATTTACAGAGATAAATGTTGTTGAATGGGTTTTTTTCCCCGTATCTCGTTTGATTTAAAAACATCATAAAACCAAAAAATTTAAAATGCCAAAAGAAAAAACAATATAACCCTTTAAAGAAGTGTCATGATTCAACTGTTAGGGAATATGAAAAGTCCGGGGCACCTGGGGGGCTTGGTGGTGAGCGCCTGCCTTCGGCTCAGGTCATGATCCTGGGGTCCTGGGATCGAGCCCCGAGTCAGGATCCCTGCTCTGCGGGGCCCTGCTTCTCCCTCTCCCTTTATGGCTCCCCCTGCTTGTTCTCTTTCTGTCATACTTTCACTCTCAGAAAAATAAAATCTTTGGGGCACCTGGGTGACTCAGTGGGTTAAGCCGCTGCCTTCGGCTCAGGTCATGATCTCAGGGTCCTGGGATCGAGTCCTGCATTGGGCTCTCTGCTCAGCGGGGAGCCTGCTTCCCCCTCTCTCTCTGCCTGCCTCTCTGCCTACTTGTGATCTCTGTCTGTCAAATAAATAAATAAAATATTTTAAAAAAATTTTAAAAAAGGAAAATAAAATCTTTAATAATAATAGTAATAAAAATATGAAAAATCTAAGGTTTGTTATTATGTTTGCTCTAATTTGAAATAAAACAAATCAGCAGAATTAGCAATTTTGATTCATGACTAATTTTTTTTTAAAGATTTTATTTATTTATTTGACAGAGAGAGATCACAAGCAGACAGAGAGGCAGGCAGAGAGGGAGATAGAGGGAAGCAGGCTCCCTGCTGAGCAGAGAGCCAGATGCGGGACTCGATCCCAGGACCCTGAGATCATGACCTGAGCCGAAGGCAGCGGCTTAATCCACTGAGCCACCCAGGCACCCCCATGACTAATTTGATCAAGAGCTGTTCCCAGGCCGTCCTGACAGTCAGCCTGTCTTCCCTGCCCACACGCGCAGCAGGACACTGGGCCACAAATCCTCATGGTCTGAACCTACGGGGAAAAACGTGAGAACAGTGTATGATGGCCAGTGATCTTGGAGTGAGCAGTGGCCACCGTCCTGTGGACCCTCCTCAAGGAAACTCCTTTCATCCGAATTAAAAACAGGGGATGACACGCATTATCACTCGACACCCGAGGTTTTCATAATCTTCAGGTGACAGAAATGGACACTTTGCCACTATTGGGATGGCTGAGAGGTGGAGCCATCGTATGTATGACGAGGTCATTTCTGGAAACCGCAGTAGGACCTTCCCAGATTTCACATGTGGGTGGAGTAGGAGCTGGCTTGTGAATCAGCCCATGGTGTGGTGCGCCTGTTGCTTCACATTGTACAAGGTTCTGTGAGGCCATAAAAACAGTCTCCGACCTTCTACCTATGTTGAAGGTGCGGTGGAATAATTCTAAAGATCTTTGAAGAGGGAATGAGATTTCCTGGATGGGCAGAAGACGTGGTGTCCTGGTCTACCAGGTCATGAAGCAAACTACTCATGCAAGTCAGGGCCTGCCTCAGCCGGCGACAGAGACTCCCTCTAGAGTCTGCGTCACATGGACTAAGACTCTCTTCACACGCATGATGGGAAAGTACGTTTGCTAGAAGTTTGTGGAGTCTGATATTTTTCATACAAGTCGTTGTGTCACTTGGGCATGAAGATGTGCAGACGTTGTAGGACGGAGTCCGATGGTTGTGCATAGACCCCAACAGCCACCGAGTCAATGCGTTAGAGTAAGCAACAGGGTGCAGTGAGGAAAGTCCTTCCTGCCCCATGTTTCTTTTTATTTGTGGACAAGAAGAGTGATTTGCAGGTTGGACAGACCTACACAAGGAGCCACATGAGGATGAGAACCTGGAGAGCTGGGCCTGGAGGCTGCAGGCGCAGAGCTGGGTGGGGAAGCCCTGGAGTGGGAGGGGCAGGTGAGCACCTGAGGGGGGGTTGGGGAGCTTGGGAAGGGGAGGGGCAAGTGAGCACCTGAGGGGGGGGAGTCTGGAAGGGGGAGGGAAGGTGAGCACCTGAGGGGGGTGGGGAAGCCTGGGAGGGGGAGGGGCTGGTGAGCACCTGAGGGGGTGTGAGGGGCAGGTGAGCACCTGAGGGGGGGTGGGGGAGTCTGGGAGGGGGAGGCCTGGTGAGGCCCCGCAAGGTCAGGCGAGCAGCACGTGGGACCAGCCCTGGTACAGCTCACCAAGACCACAATGCTACGTTCCATGGGTTCATATTTAGGATTCAATAAGATAATACCTACTTTCAAAGACTCATTAGTGTTTAAAATATGAATTTTCTGTAAGATAATCAAGGAATGGCACTCATTGTTATGGAGATGAGTCTGTCTTCCTGGGAAGCTTTAGGGAACAAAATTTTTAGGACCTCAAGGACACATCATAGAAAAAAGGTTACAGGTAAAAAGTCATATTAATAATAACAGTAATAATACCACAGTGGTGATGATATTCCCACAAAGAATTGACCAGAACTTCTTGACATACCTGTTTTACAAAACTTAATATTGGACATTAACTAGTGATAAATAGTAACATAGAAAGTGGGAAGCCATGAACTGAAGCTCTAACATATGTCCCCCTGTCCGGAATGCTATTTTTGTCCATGATTATTTTAATTCTAATGAGGATCTCTCAGAATTATGATGATGTTACCAACATAAATAAAATATCATCAGAGTCTATATCAAGACCAGCAAGAGTAGAAGAGACTGTGTTTAAAACACTCAAACTGTGTAGGTAACACTAAGACCTTATCCCTTTAGAATTTGCCAATAAACTCATCATCATGATTTTGAGTAGCTTTGCCCGTTCATGTTAAAATCTCTTATCAGATCCGTGCAGAATGAGCCCATGTCACACCCTTCACTGTTGGAGAAGACTCAGGTTCCACTGTGCCTTCTCCTCCTGCGAGCCACAGGCTCCCTCATGTCCCGTGGCCTTTCCCTCCGGTTCCTTGCCACGGGTTCCTTGCCAAGTCTTTTGTCAGCTTCATGCGAGTCCTTCTGGGTAGAAAACTCTGAGTGGGGACCAGGGGAAATGTACTGAAGACGTTACATTTTCTCCACTAAACTCTACACTTGGGCTGGTCTGGTCTGGTCTGGAAAGATAACCACCTTTTGGACTGCTGAATTACAGTGTTAAATTATGTTGAATTCCAGTTGAATGAAATTCCCAAATATTCGTCATAAATACCTCTGTAAGCTGGGTGGAGCCTCTATACTTCTCCAGCTGCAGTTTCTGGAGACCGAGTGGTGGACCTTCCGTGCAGCCATACTGACCGTCACCGGGCTATCCCGTCATGCCGTGCCAGCCGGCTGAGGTCCTGCAGGCAGGCCCAGATCTATCACTTAGAATACTCTGTATTTTGCCTAAATTTCTGTAACTTCTAAACCATATTCACACACCATCTTCTCATTCAAGGTGCTCATAAACAAATGTGATGTGTACCCAGGGCAAGGACCGCACACGTTTTTATAGGCATCTTCTAAACATACTCATTCAGTAATGAAAACGTGAGACATTTTGCATTGAGATGTGAAATATGTGATGATCTTATAAATAACTTCTTTTTTCCTTTGGGAATGATTCGTCCATAATTTCATTAATTAAGCCAAAGTAAGCTGTTTGAATATTGTAACTCAGTTATGAGATCTCGCTACTGCAATAAGACGTAACTCGCACTGGTTCCTCTCTCTCAAAATGGCATCATGGAAACAGTCATTGCTGCTCTTTGTGCAGTGCTGGGGAGGACAGCGGGCTGGGTTCAGAGCTTGGTGTTTCTGTGATGTCGCTGCCCAGACAAGGACACCGCCCAGCCCCTCTTTGCGTTGAGGCATGGCCATGAGACGGGGCTCACCAATGAAACGAGCTGGGTGCAGTCTGTCAGTCTCAGGTCAGCATGGTTGAGAAGAAGGGATGAGTTCCTCATGGTCTGCCCTCTGCCCTTTACGCTGGCAATCTGCAGAAATCTGGAGGAAGACAGTGTTAGGAGAGAGTGGAACCGTAAGTTCCTGAATCATCTTGTGATGTCCGAGGGCTGAATACCTGCACTGAACTGTTAGGAGACAAGAAACACACCTTCGGCTTTAAGCCTCCACAGCTGGGGCTGTCGCGGCATTGGCTTGTTCAGGCACTTCCTATGGGCTGGGGAGTGTCCCCCACACATCTATAGATGCTAACGGGTTTAATTCCAAATGAAACGCAACCATGAGGCAGGTCCTGCCGTCATCTGTGGTTCATGCTCAAGTACACTGAAGCCGAGGAGGGACTGTCCGGCCAAAGGACCCCACAGCCATGTGTCTCCGAGTCCGAGGACTGACCACTACTGTGTGCCTCTCTTGAGGAAACACACTCAGGATCCTTGAGGGAACATCTCCATCTTTATCTATCTTCCTCTCTTCAGTTGCCAAGTCTGTATCCTCCACGGTCCTGTGAGACCATGAGCCCATCCGTGCAAATATGTATGCGGCTGTGTGAGTTTTGTATGGAAACAGTGACAGTGGCACTTCGTACAACACACACTCACCTTTAAAATGCATCCGACCGGTGGAATGGAGTGGGGAGCCCAGATATGGACCCTCAACTCTATGGTCAATTAATCTTTGACAAAACAGGAAAAAATATACAGTGGGAAAAAGACAGTTTCTTCAATAGATGGTGCTGGGAAAATTGGGCAGCTATATGTAGAAGAATGAAACTCAACCATTCTCTTACACCATACACAAAGATAAACTCAAAATGGATAAAAGACCTCAACGTGAGACAGGAATCCATCGGAATCCTGGAGGAGAACATAGGCAGTACTCTCTTCGATATCAGCCACAGCAACTTCTTTCAAGATGTGTCTCCAAAGGCAAAGGAAACAAAAGCAAAAATAAACTTTTGGGACTTCATCAAGATCAGAAGCTTCTGCACAGCAAGGGAAATAGTCAAAAAGACAAAGAGGCAACCCACGGAACAGGAGAAGATATTTGCAAATGACAGTACAGACAAAAGGTTGATATCCAGGATCTATAATGAACTCCTCAAACTCAACACACACAAAACAGACAATCATATCAAAAAATGGGCAGAAGAGGGGTGCCTGGGTGGCTCAGTGGTTTGGGCTGCTGCCTTCGGCTCGGGTCATGATCTCAGGGTTCTGGGATCGAGCCCCGCATTGGGCTCTCTGCTCCACAGGAAGCCTGCTTCTCTCTCTCTCTCTCTCTCTCTCTCTGCCTGCCTCTCTGCCTGCTTGTGATCTCTGTCTGTCAAATAAATAAATAAAATCTTTTAAAAAAAAATGGGCAGAAGATATGGACAGACACTTCTCCAATGAAGACATACAAATGGCTATCAGACACATGAAAAAATGTTCATCATCACTAGCCCTCAGGGAGATTCAAATTGAAACCACATTGAGACATCACCTTACACCAGTTAGAATGGCCAAAATTAGCAAGACAGGAAACAACATGTGTTGGAGAGGATGAGGAGAAAGGGGAACCCTCTTACACTGTTGGTGGGAATGCAAGCTGGTGCAGCCTCTTTGGAGAACAGTGTGGAGATTCCTCAAGAAATTAAAAATAGAGCTTCCCTATGACCCCAATGTTTATAGCAGCAATGGCCACAGTCGCCAAACTATGGAAAGAACCAAGATGCCCTTCAACGGACGAATGGATAAGGAAGATGTGGTCCATATACACTATGGAGTATGATGCCTCCATCAGAAAGGATGAATACCCAACTTTTGTAGCAACATGGACGGGACTGGAGGAGATTATGGTGAGTGAAATCAGTCAAGCAGAGAGAGTCAATTATCATATGGTTTCACTTATTTGTGGAGCATAACAAATAGCATGGAGGACATGGGGAGATGGAGAGGATAAGGGAGTTGAGGGAAATTGGAAGGGGAGGTGAACCATGAGAGACTATGGACTCTGAAAAACAATCTGACGGGTTTGAAGGGGCGGGGGGTGGGAGGTTGGGGTACCAGGTGGTGGGTATTATAGAGGGCACAGATTGCATGGAGCACTGGGTGTGGTGAAAAAATAATGAATATTGTTTTTCTGAAAATAAATAAATTGAAAAAAATTTAAAAATAAAAATAAATAAATAAATAAATAAAATGCATCCGACAGTCAAAAACACGCTGTAAGGCAGATGCAATACTAGTGATGAGCGAAGTGGCTTTCTCAGAACATCTGGCTGCTTAAGGTGGACAGGGCCCTTGGTTCACAGCACAGCCTGATGCTCTCATTGCACTTGGACTGAGTTTCAGCACCGGGGGCTCAGCCTCCTGTGAGCAGTCCTTCCAACACCTCGTCCTTGATTCAGAAACTGCCTTTATGGAGAAGCAAAATCCAAAGTTCGTGGAAATGGTTCAGTAAACACATCTGCAAGCTCTCAAAGTCCTCTCTCGGCCGGCCTGTGAATAGACCAAAACTAGGGAATGTGATTCTGGCTCAGATTCAGGCCAGTGAGTTGTGTTTCTCGAGTTCGTGACCATTGGATCCTTTCCAGGTCCTCTATGTTCTACCTCTGGGTGCCCTCTCTACTTCAGCCAACCCTTTCGGTCCACTAACTCAAAGCACACAGCTTCATGTACTGTTCCTACTCCAAAATATCTTTGTGATTTCCTTTCCCTGCAGTTCAACATCATTTTTTCACCAAATATTCATTGGCTCTCTACTATTGGCCAGGCCTCTTTCTAAATGCTGAGCAAACACGATGATCTGTCTTCATGTAGCTTAACTCCTAGTGTTGGGAGACAGAAAATAGGCAGGAGAATGCAGGTCACTTGGGAGGTGAAATCAAGCAGAGACCCAAGGAATGCGGGAATGTTGGGAGTTTGGTGAACTGAAGGTGTGGTACAATTTGGTCCCATTCACCTTCCACGTTCCGTTTCAGTCTTACCACATTGGCCAACCTCTCTCGCACATGACTTGACCTAGAAGGATTTTTGAGGCTTGTTCCTCATTCTGGCTCCCGGTCCTGTCACCACTCCGTTCTTCCATCACCACCACCAGTGCCCCCTCCCCAATTCTTCCAAAACTCACCTCCAATGCTCTCGCACTGCAAAGATGCCCTGTTCTTGAGGCACAACATCCTACATGGTTCTTGTGTTTCTCCTGCATGGCCATCCACTTCATGTGGCAATAATCCTGTAGACAGGGAACTCCTTGGCAGCAGGTGCCATGGAAGGAAGCTGAGCTCATGCCCGAATCGCAGCCTCCTCTCCCATGACCTGCGAACTGGAGTAGAAACTACTGACGCACTCTTTGCAGCAGGTTCCTTCCCACTTCGAGAGGCAAATCCATGGCCATCATAGAGAGTAATGGGGAAGTTTATATGACTTAAAATCATGATTTATGACGATCGCCGTGTAATGACTCCCACCCATTAACACAGAACAAAGGCAGGCATGTCCTGTGCACAAAAATATTTTCTCCTGTAAATGGCATCAACAGCTCTGGATTCTTAGGGAACCCCAAGAGTCAGTGCAAGCTAAGTAATTCAAAATTCTGCATTGGCCCATCACACGTAGTGGACCCTGACAAGACCCCAAAGGGGGTAAGCATTAGAGAACACAGCTGGTGGCTAATGTTGGGTCTCTCATAGAAAAAAAAACTCAGAACATCTGATCTTTATAATTTTATTACCAGGTGACAAAGAAAAGATGGTGGTGGCGGTGGTGGTGGTGATGATGATGAGTGTATATGGGTTTGTGAATGAAATGGTCTGAGTGGTGACTGAAATGGTGAATGAAATGTGAATGAAATGGTCTGAGTGGTGACTCCCATAGATTACACTGGAGCTCAGATTATCTCATGAGTAGATGCTATCATTTATCTAGGGTTGCGCGATGACTAGGCTAGCCAGGGGAACTAGCGTGCATTCATTCATTCAGTAATTTATTCAACATTGGTGGGCATTAGCACCACCAATGTCAATCAATAGATGCTGACATAAAGTATATTCAAATCCAATTACACTTATTCTTTTTATTTTATGTTTTGCTTCATAACAGTTTCTCATACAGCTTTGTTCCACCAAACTTAATTTTCTTACTATTTCCCAAATATTCCTTTAGATTCTCATGCCAAGGCACTTTGATCATACCATTTCTTTCACTGGAATGACTCTTCTGACACCTTTATGCTGATCTCCACTTCTGTTTTGATCACATGAAGTTCATTTCTGACCTCACTTCTGACTACCCAGTTCTGTGATTTTGTCCCGAGTCTGCCGGCTTCTCTCATCAGCACCCTTGGTTCCAGTCACAGCCCACACTCAGAAGACTCCCAGCTCAGGGGTGCCCTCTTTAGGATGCCACAGCACTCTGTACCCAGCATGAACGCACCACAGCGTCCCTCCACTGCTCCCCCTCCTCCATCACACTCTGTGACAGCACATCCCTACACCCACTCAGTCGGGAATGTGGCACACATCCCTTACCTCCCTCCTACTCTCAGTGCATCTTCTGAGGTGCCTCCATCAGACTCTTGCTCCTTAACCTCCTACATATGCCTCAGTAATGCCCCTTCCTTGCTATCTCCAGTGCCAATATCAGATGGTTCTTACCATCTCTTCCCTGATTCCTACAGCAACTGCCTGGGTTCCACACTTTGGGATGGTGCCTGTAAAACTCAGCCTCTTCTCAGTTGCCAGACACATTGCCTGGAACACAGATAAGACCATAGCAAGCCTTTGCTGAAAACTGACAAGTACCCCCTCACCTGAAAACAACTTCAGCCCCTTGGCATGGTCATGCAGACTTTCCTAAAGTTCCTGATGCTTACGTGTCCATTCCATACCCTGAAAATTATGTTCTATGTACTTCAGACCACTTATAATTGCCTTCTTCTTCTTAATGCTTTTCATTCCTGTGTCTTTGTTCAGCCGTGCTGTCCATACAGAACGCTTTTTCTTCCCTCCTCTGTACCCTGCACACCTGGGAAGCTCCTACTCCTATTTGGAACTGCTCCAGAGGACTCATTTTATAGCTTGCTACCAAGCTGTGTTAGACCCACCTTCTCCGTGGTCCTATTACGTTTTGTAAATCTCTTCGCATTTATTCCATTCTATTATCTCTAACTGTGCATGTGCTTATCCCACTAAACTGAAGCTGCCCATACCCCAGGAATGGTGTCATTTCATATCTCTCATTCCTGTCCTAGAGCACTTATAATAAACATTTAGTGATTGAAAGAGTTAAATGAAAATTCTGTCTACCTCACAGAATTTTTAGGGGGATAAAGTGAAGTAATCTATACAAACATGACTTAAAACTACTTTACAAATATTAGTGGTAAGATTGATATAATATTGATATTGGTGCTGGGGGCGATAGTGTTGATGATGGTGATCATGTGATATTGATGATGATGATGGTGGTAATGGTGGTGTTGTTGATGGTGATGGTGATGGTGGTGTTGTTGATGGTGGTGGTGATGATGGTGGAAATGGTGATGGTGGTGATGATGATGGTGTTGGTGGTGTTTTTGATGGTGATGGTGGTGATGGAGATGGTGTTGATGGTATTGTTTATGGTGGTGGTGATGGTGGTGGTGATGGTGGTGGTGGTGTTGTTGATGGTGATGGTGATGGTGGTGTTGTTGATGGTGGTGGTGATGATGGTGGTAATGGTGATGGTGGTGATGATGATGGTGTTGGTGGTGTTTTTGATGGTGATGGTGGTGATGGAGATGGTGTTGATGGTATTGTTTATGGTGGTGGTGATGGTGGTGGTGATGGTGGTGGTGGTGTTGTTGATGGTGATGGTGATGGTGGTGTTGTTTATGGTGGTGGTGATGGTGGTGGTGATGTTGGTGGTGGTGATGGTGATGGTGGTGATGGAGATGGTGATGTGCTGGTGAAAATGCTGATTATATGGATGTAATCATGACTGGTACACAGCACCCGGACTTGGGTGGGGCCTCAGAGCTGGAAATTTAATAATATCATTCATCAGAAGAGGAGTCAGCCAGGGACAATTATAGAAGCTGAGGCACAGAAAACAAGAGATCAGTCCTCTCTGAATAGCAGCACCGAAAGTGTAGACAGAGGTAACCACATGAGGCCAGAGGAGCAGCAGCCAGAGAAGCTGAGTGAAAATGCACCCACTTACAGAGACACTCTGAGAAAGGAGAAAGGAGCATTAGTGGGGAAGTCTACCTGAGCTTAAGTCAGAGATGAGATAAATTCCATTTGAATTTGGCAATAAGACCCCACTATTTACCTGAGTAACAAGCACACTGTTTGGGCTAAATTTGCAACAACTGGACATTGATAAAATATTTACGCCAGAAGTTTATTGCACTCTTTGAGGGTATGATAGCATCTGGCTTATATCCCCTTCACCTAGCAAATATTTAAACTGTAGTAGGTCTTTAATTTACAGGTTTTTTTTTTTTTTTTAATAAAAAAAATCAGATGGGCAGTGCAGGGGCTATTTCCTATTTGTCTTATAATTAGCTTTCCTATGCCTGAATATCATCCAGTGTTGGTATAATGAGATTTTCTCTGGAACATTAAGTTGGTTAAATTTTGTGCGCCTTAAGTCAAGACATTGCTTTGTAAAAATAAATATATATTAAGTAAAGTAGCATGTAGTGATAATTGATACCTGACAGCAGTTGTGTTTTCAATTAAGTGGATGAGTGAAACCTGCTGTTTATGTGATAGTGGGATGAATCAGCCTTCTGGCGTCTCTCTCTTCTGTGCTGACCCTCCCCCTCACCTCTCCTGCCTCCTTCCCCCTCTTTCTCAGGGCAGGGAGATTTTATCTTGGTTAGTGGAATTTAAAATGCTGATACTTCACTTCTGGTCTCAAAAAACCCTAGAGCAATGATCACGTTTTAGATAAATCAAATGTAGCAGATGTTCCAATTGGTCAAATATGCAGTACATGAGGGTTTGACGCAGAAAAAGCAAGGGATGAGAATATTAGCCACGAAAAATGGCGATAGTGAAACATTATAATGTCCAGGAGAGAGACAGCATCTGAATGTTTGCAAGTGATCACGAGAAGGTGGTCTGCAGCAGGTCTCAAAGGAGGTGACAGAATGTGCAGGACTTTCCCCACTTTCGTTAGGAGGTGGAAGAACAAACAAATTCAGGAGGATGGGCCTCGGGCCCCAGCGCATTCCTCCGGACGCCGCCTCTCAGACCCTGACCTCTCAGCCGCTGTTCCCGCACCGCTCGGCTCACTGGGGACGTCTTCCTGGCCCTCTCAGCCCATTGTCCCTTGCAGATTTGCTTGGGTAAGCCTCTCCAGGTTAGATTTAAATCTGCACTTTCTGCAGCTGCCCCAGGCTTGACCAGCCTTCGAACTCTTGGGCAAACCTCTCAGGGGCCTGTCTTGCAACCAAACGTGCCCCTGACGGAGCCGGTGCTGCCTCTGAACTCCCAGGGGATCTTTTCTTCTCTCCCCAGAGCGACAGGAGCTCCTCCCCGTCTCCACGTCTGATGGGTGACCACACTTGGTTTCAGTGAAGAAACAAAGCTGCCCCCTCACTCCATAGCCCTGCCCTCCGCCCGCTCCCACCCTGCACAGCGCTGAGCTCTGACGCACGGGCCGGCGGATTCTGCCTGGTCGGGGGGCAGAGTCCATCCGTGCCCGTCTACTCAAGGACATGCCTTCACCAGGCACCCTTTCTGTTTCCCGAATCATGATTTTTGTTCATTATTGGAAAATCCCATCCACGAACTTAAAAAATTTTCCTTGTCTTTAAAATAGCAGTTTTGATGACACATACCCTCCCCAAACACTCCCCGGTCTTCTGCTTTTCTTTAGGCAGAACTACCCTGAGGAACGACCTGTTCACTCCGGCCTCCTCCTCTCTCTCCTTCTCCACTTGGGCCTCCTGCTCCCTGGAGCGGCTCCTCACTTCCACAGGACCTCACGTACCCCACGTCCGTGCCAACGCCTCTTTCACGGCGCACCTCCACGCCACCAGACCCAGGGTGCCGATCCGTCCTGTCTGAGCAATCCTGTCACTTGCCCTCCGGGACCTGCCCCTCCTCACTGGCTCTTCCCACTTCCTCCTGGCCTCCCCTCCCCTTTGCCCGCTCTTGGGGTCAGCATGCCTCAGCGGAGGCCAAAGACCCTCTTCTCTCTCCATTATCTGGCTTCCTGTCCCATACGACCTTCTTGATCTACCTGAGCACTGAGGGCGGCAGAGTCAGGCCCCCAGCCCCACCTCTCATGGACGACCACCCCCCTTCACCCACAGGCCGACACGGACCTTGGACATCCAGTTGCCCCCCTCTCGCAGGTCACAGCCCCGACCCTGTCTGTTCCCACAGTCCCCTCCGAGTCGACACCGCCCCTCCCCCGCGTTCCCTACCCCCTTCCCCGGTTCCTATTCAGTGTGAGCACTTACACTGTTGAAAACCCACACGTTTTCACCCATTAATCATGTTTTGTTTGTTTTCCTCAAGGAGGGCACAGCCCTTTCTCTTTGTTCATTTAGGTATTTCTAGTTCTTCAAGAAGAGTGTCTGGTACAGAACGTCCCCTCGTTCAATGTTCCTCGAGTTCGTGAGTCAGCGGTGCCTGGCGAGTTACTGTTGTGGGGCTGAGGCAGGACGGCAGGCCAAGCGGCCTCGACTCACACTCAGAGAAGAGACGGAGGACGGGCTGAGGGCCAGAAGGTTTCCCAGACGCTTCAGGACTCGGCAACTACTCCACTGGTTGATCCGCAGGAGGAGGAACACAGGGGAGCCTCTCCTGTCATGGGGCAGGGAGTCTAGTTTCAATAAGTGGCGATAAGAGGGTGACAAGACCTGAACGTCGGCGTTCCCAAGGTGGCATCTTTGAACGCGCATTTGATGAGGGAAGAGCCAGTCTGCGGGGGTCCTGGGGTCTTCTCACTCACTCTGCTTTAGAGAGTTCGACGTTCTCATAGCATAATCGCACCTTGTCATGGGTCCTGTCCCCCTCCTTGGCGGGGCGGTCACTGTGCTTTCTCGGGGGCCGCAGCCCCCCTGCCTCCGTGCCGGCGGGTCGTAGGTGAGCAGCTCAGCAATGAGCCGTCAGGAAGCGTGTCGGAGGACGCACGCTAAGCCAAGATTTGGTCCAAACTCAAAGCCGTGATTGCATCCGTGAGTTACGAGCGACAAATGGAGACCTTGAGGCCCTGGTTTCAGTGAGAATTTGGCCGTGCGTGCGGGAAGGTCTTCCCCCGGCTCCGCGGCGGTGGTGTCTGCAGGACGCAGCGTGGCCCGGCCTCATTCTGTGGTCTTGCGCTGCTTTAAAGTGCTTTTTCATGCGAGACTTGCTGAGAAAACTGCCTGTCCTTTCCCTTAACAAGTCTGGACCCCTCGGGGAGGCTTGCTTCCTCTCCTGCTTCTCCTTTTTTTGTTTTTTTCTTGAAAATAGAAAACGAGCCAAACATCTGGCCACCAAATGCCCAGAGTCTCTCGGCAGGTCCTGGTGGTGGCCGCTCTGTGAAGCGAGCAGGTCGTCAGCTCATTCACTCGGCACAGGCCCTGCATGCCACCCTCCGTCCCGGGTGACCTCCGTCCCGGGGGGCTGGGAGCTGCTCGCAGAGGTCCCACGGGAACCGGTTTTGGGCAGCTCGGTGAGGCCCGCCATCCGCCTGGGGACTTGGGTCCAGAAACGGATCACGTTGACGACGGCGCAGTGGACCCCGGGTTTGTTTGCCGGGCGCTCTATCCCTCGGTCGGGGCCCCAGGATGGTGGCGTGCCATCCGTGCGGCTGCGGGAGAGACGGGTCCGGCGGAGGCTGACGCTCCGCGTGTTCTTCCCGAGAGCCGGGCGTGCGGGCGCGAGTTAGAGAACAGGTCTTGGAGGACGAGCAGCAGCTGTTCAAGCTGCGAACGTGCGGGGATTTGCCGTCCACGATTCGGCCATATCTTCGTTTTCTGCCAGTGAACTCCCCGTTGTGTTATCTTTTCCTACCACATGTTCAAGACACGAAGGAGGAGGAAGTGGCCGGATGGGTCCTGAGGGGCACCTGTGTGTGGGGGGGTGTGAGTGGGAGTGAACAAAAGCCCAGGGTAGGGATCCGTGTCGTTAGGGCCGACGGTGTCCCAGAGGCAGCGTTTGTTCCCACACAGTCTGTGGGTGACACTGGGAGAGGGTCTGTTGTGTGGGGACGTCTGGAGGCGCTGGTCCAGGAGGGGCCCAGCGGCAGAGCCGCCCGAGGGCGGAGACAGCCGTGGCGGGTGACCGGGCATGCTCAGAGGCCCGGCACTGCCTGTCCTGCAGCAGGAGCGAGCCTTCGCCTCGTCTGGAACGCGGGAGCTCCACACCCGGCCTGTGGCTGTTACCAGGGCAAAGAAGAGCGTGTGGGAATCCCAGGGCTTGTGCGGGCATGCGAGACGCACCTTCTAGTACACGTGACGGCGTCACTATGACACGACAGGAAAGCCGGGTGACTTCCTGCTCCTCCCCGTGTTCCGCACGAGGTCCGCACTGTCCCTCTGATGGAGTGGCCGGCGCCCGCTCTGGTGTGGAAGCCGGATGGTTCGCTGTGGCTGCCACACAGGCCTCCCCACGCAGCCTCCCCCCGTCGCCGCCTCTGACAGCCTCTGTGCCTCCAACGGAGCCTGCTTTCAGGCCTGCGCTTGCCCCTGCCCGGCCTCTGTCCTCTTTCGGTCAGCGGCGTGTCACTGGCCACGTATGGCTTGTTCTGGGCCTGACGCACTCACAGTTGTATTTAAGGTAGACGACATTGGGGGACCTCATGGGCTGGGGGTTCGCAGCCTCTGTTCTGTGCTCGCAAAGACCCGGGTGTCCCCTCCGCTCGGCCCTGCACCTTCAGAGCCGTCCTGCTCCTTTCCCGTCACCGCTGGAGACCAGGCCCCAGAGAGCTGAAACAACTCGCCGGAACCCCCGGCCAGAGAGGGACCAGCTCCCCCGCAGGCCCGCTGCATCCGGAGAGGGGCAGCCCCTCTCCCATCGCTGCCCGAGCCCGAAACAAGTCTGATGCTCACGGTCTTCCCAAGGGCGCCATGGAGAACACGCCAGTCTGCAGGAGCCCGTATGTGGGCGAGTGACCCCCAGCACTGGCCGGACCCATCCTTCACACTTTATCCTGATCCCGGATCCTGGCAGCATGGAGCTGGTCAAAGAAGGTTCAGACTCAGCAGCTTAGAACCTGTGGGAGCAAGACCTACACTTCCTCACAGCTCCGTCCGACTTTCCACAGAAAAGGAGTGTTGAGGGAGAGGACGGCCGTGCCCCGGGTCCTCGCACGCCCACCATAGGGCTCCCATCGGCACACGGGGCAGCCAAGCGCGAGACAGCTGGGCCTCTTTGCAGCATGTTTTGATGGAGCAAAAACTGAAACTGGGGTAAGGTAGTCTGGCCACAACGAACAACGACCGCCTCATGACGGTCTGCTGGTTGGGCTGGGAGCGTGTCCCGACGCGGAAGACCGTTCTCATTCTCCAGAGCTGGGGGTTTCTGCTCTCACCAGGTGACGCAGGTCCCTCATCAAAAAGCCTAAGAAGTTCGCAGAGTCTCCTGTTTCCCAGGAGACATTGTCCTTTGTCCACAGTCTGACCCTAAATAACCAAGCCAAGGAAGTAGAAATGATTCCGATCTGTTCATGGTGCGTGAAACGCGGAGCATATGCCGCCAATTACAAACACCCACACTCTGAAATTCAAGTGAAACTGGGCAAGGCGTCCACTTTGGAGACCAGCTCTTGAGATGTTTTTAAATAACCCGAACAGTGCTCCCTTGCCAGACCCCCAGGGTTCCTGGGAGCAGCACCGAGGTCTTATTGGTAGAAGGAGTGAGTCTGATGACTCACCACGTTCTGAAGGTCACGCACGTTCTGCATCTCCCCCAGACACGTGTCCCTCCGTGCACGGATGGCCCGCTCCCCTGGGATGTTAGAGACCCTCCCCTGCCCTCAGAAGCTGATGCGGGAGTTTCCTGACCGAGCGTCGCTGATACCGCAGAGTTGCGACACCCGCTCTTCCTGAGTCCCAGAAGTCACGGGGCCTGGACGAAGCTGCAAGCACCAGGTGGGGGGTGACCTTTGGGAGCTGAAGGAGCAAATTCTCTCTGCTGCTTCTGGAATAAGGCCGACAGATTAGCTGTGGCTCACCGTGGGGTCCGTGTGAGATCCGCATGCCTTGCCCAGAGCACCCGGGGGCCGCCGTGCGCAGTCTGCATCTAGCCTTCAGCGCATCTCGGCTCTACCCTGAGGAGCAGCGCGAGTTTGCAGGTGAGGGCGTGTCTGCGTGCGCAGCGGGGCTGTGAGCCTCTGTGTGTCTGCACGCGTCCACGCGTGTCCCTGTGTGTCCTCATTCACTGTCTGAGGAATGGGGCACAGCCAGCCCTTCAGAGAAACAGGAAAGGGCCTGGCTGGCGTCCCGGGGTTTCTCATTTGTTACAATTCACTGTTCCGAGATTTACGTAGAAGTAAAGCACGACTGGTTCGGGGCCATCTTGACCCTCGAGAGGCACTGGTCATCAGGCACTTGAAGACCGGTCTCCTCGTCACTCCCGCTCTCACCGGCAGAAATGCGGAACGTACTCTTCTGGCTCTTCGGGTGCCGTAAGAGAGCAAGGTGTCCGTAGCTCGTGCCTAAGCCGCCGATTCGTTTTCAAGTAATTCCCGTTGGTCAGGCTTAATTTTTTTCTTCTCCTAAAGTATTCCGTTTAGACTTTGAACAGAAAATGAGTTGGGGAAAAAATGACAGATGTTAAAACCAGATGTTTGGATGTCTATGCTAATGTCCAGTTGGAGAAAGAGGAAAATACGCTAAGAAATTAGCTTTGCTTTGCTTCGATGATGTCTTCTTGCAATTGCACTCATAGGAAACCTGCCTGGTCAGAGTTGGTTGAATGCCTGACTGGTCCTTGCGGTACCTCGTGTTTTTCTGGAACAGACCTGCGGGAGGAGAAGCCGATGACAAGAAGGGACAGAAGGTCAGGACAGCAAGATCCCGGAGCCGCAGGACAGGACAGGAGCCCTGGAGGATGTGGCCCCACTTGGACACGGGTGAGCGCCCCTCCTGCTCCCAGACACCAGAGGCCATCGGGACATCCGAAGAGAAGGAGCTCAGTGAGGACAGTTTGGAGGAGAAAGAGCACCTTCGTGTCCCACTAGATTCCTCCAAAAAATCACTTGCACATTAGGCACTTTTCAGACAATTTATCTGAATTACATTTTAATATAATGACAGATAATTTAGATCTGACTTTTTATAATTACTGTCCAAATTCCTATGCGTTCTTCCCCAACATGTTAGCACACGCACAGGCTGGGGTAAACGTGATGTTCCGTCCTTCCTGCCAGCTCTAGAGGGCTCAGTCTGCTCACACGCACATCGCCCGCGGGCCAGGGCCGCTCCCGCCGGAGTTGTTCCTCCTCAAAACAAGGAAACCTCACTTCCTCCCAAAGGGGTTCAGATCCTCGGCCGGACGGCGAGCACATCGCAGCCCACACTGAGCGTGGATCCCCAGCTGGTTCTCTTCGGGCGACAAGCGGAAGACAGCCCCGTGCTCATCTGCCCCGTCACTAACTTGCTAGTAGACGCTGCTCAGGAAACAGCAGCTTCCAGAAGAGTTCAGCGGTGCGGCCACGCATGAGCCACGGAGTCTCTGCTCACGGGGCCGCGGGGACACAGCTGTGACGCACAGCACCTTTGCTGCCGCGTGCGGTGAGAACAGGGTTCGGGCACTGGGACCAGTGGCTGACATGTGGCTTCGGGGCAAGCGTGAGCTCAAGTAAAGCAGCGACTACACAGAGAATCACGTCAGAAAGACGTCCGGCAGGTGGTGCGGCATGTCCCAAACAGCTCCCAGCCTCTGGGAGGTGTGGAAGACGCGGCTCCAACCTCCCAAAATGCAGCTCGACTCCCCTCGGCGTCAGGGACTTGCCGCCACACTCACTGACTACGCGTTGGCTGGATCTTACGGATGGGAACGGCTTTTGGAATTTTCTATGATCGTTCCGTGTGCTCGATTCTTGCCCTGTGCATACACCGACTTCTCTTCTATTCTACACCCACTTCGGAAAACACGTCGGTGGATCGTGATGGAAGGTGAAGCTCCCCGGCACCGGTGTGCCCGGATAGCCCGGCCCCTCCCGCCGCGTCTCCCTTCCCCACGCTTCCCTGCCCTTCCCCTCCCCCTCCGGGCTACCCCTCTTGCTGGAATCCTCATCTGAGCACACTAACTGGGTTTCTGGGGTTCTTCGACGTGGGGGCTGAAACCCAACTGCCGGGACGTGCTCTGCCGAGATGTCAGGGTCCCGTGACAGTTTGCGGTTGCGAATCAATCAGACGCACTCGTTCACACGCCCGCTGCATTACCGAGCGGGTCCAGGGCTCACCACCCTTCTGTTGCCACTGGGCTGGGTCCTGCATGTGCGAGGCTGAGCTCTGCCCTCAGGCTTCACACGTCCGCACCCGCTTCCGATCCTGTGTCCTCTGTGGCGGTGGTCCCCATCAGGTCCCTGGCCTGGAGCTCACGGCGCCTGAGTGAAGCGTTCCCCTGAGAACTTGCGATCTCTCCCTCTTCCAGCCTCCTCCAGCTCAGGTGTCTCTCCTGGGTCTCTTGGAAATACGCTTTCCTTTCCTGCCACATGCGCTTCCAGCCTCTGCTCCGAAGGCAACTCTCCTGCATAGAAAACCCTGGCGTTTGGACAAAAGTCTGGTCAGGGTGACTTTGCGGAACTGCTATTGACCCTGGGGGGGTCTCAGCTTCCTCAGCCAAGGTCCCCAGTTACATATTTGCTGACACGTACGCCACGTGGACGTCTTATCAAGATCCTCGGGAAGAACGCACAGAACACCACTGCCATCGAGGCAAGATTGTACCGTGATTGTCCTATTTGTGCTAAACCCAGAATGCTAATCTCATGACCTCTTTCAGCTCTAAATCTTTCCATTTATCTTTGGTTGAAAATGCCACATTTTCCATGAATTGACATAAAATATGACCAACTGAAAATCATGTCGCCCTAATTCGAGGTGGGAGGCACTTTGCACTTCGCTAACGAGCTACGCCCAGCCAGTCTGGTCTCCTGTGTGAGGCGGTGACCCTGCAGCTCGGCCAAGCCCCTTACACTCGAGTTTTGGGGAGAATCCTTCCAAAGGGAGTGTCCTCTAAAGACACAGTCCTGCTCTGCAGGTTGGCAAACACTCCGCGTTCACCCACTCCACACGCAGGGAACTGTTTTCAGTGCACTTCGAGTCAGGTCCCGATGTTCAGGACTCTTCTGATTTTTGGTGTCCTGGGGCTGGCACTATCCCGGGGACAGGACTAACCCTGCCAACAATGCAGGTGCCCCACAGGGGCCCCAAGGGTTGGGACAAAGCCCCGTGGCATTTCCCATGGAACCCTGGAGGCAGCGTCTTTGCAGAAGAATCCGCGATGAGCCAGCAGGCCGCCCGGGGGTAGACGCACAGGCGGGACGGCACGGCGTCAGCCCTCTCTGTTGGCTTTCCTGGGAGCGGTGTCACCGTGGAAGGGTATAAGCACAACCAACACGGATGGACCATTCAGGGTCAAAAAACTTCCTGACTTAGTGAGTCGTGAAAGACGTGCTTCTGCAGGGGTGGGCGGGGAGGGTGGGTGAGGACAGGCTGCGCCCCGTCTGTGCTGCTTCCACGGAAGAAACAGGAGATGAATGCTGGTTCTCAGAGGAGACAGAACGCAGCAGGGAACAGAGCCCGGTCTCCATCACACGTCCGCCTTCAGAGCCCGGCCCGTGAGCTGGGGTCGGCGCTTCTGTCTTGTCCTCCCAGGGTGCGGACCCTGCTCCGTGCTCCCTGACGTGGCCGATGGAACGTGTTCCCCGTCTGAAGAGGGTTCATATGCTCTTCATATCGAAGCACTCCGAAACGGGCTGTTGATTTTCCCCGCTTTACTGTATTTTGAACTGAACAGTGCGATCCTGTGTTTTATGGTTTTCTTAGCCTATGACCCACGGCCAAGGAAAAGAACAACTTCTAAGTCTTTATTTTGTGAATTTGATTTAAGTTTTTCCTTCCATACTTGCTAAGTCATTGCAGCGAAGTCACTGTCGCTCGGCCGAAGCCACAGCAGCTTGGTCATTGCACCGGGCGACAGTCTGGCAGCCGTGGGAAGTCTGGACAGGACCCAGTAACAGTGCCCAGAACCGAAGCATTTGCTGCACTTGGGGCAGAAGCAGAGGACGTCCAATGGAGAGAGAGGCACAGGCCGTACGCGGGGACATGACAGTTAGCACCTGCAGGAGTTTGAGACCCTCTTGGGGGGCGTTCTGGGTCCTGTCTGCTTGGCACACTTGGAGAGGATTATTCTTTCTGGAAATAAGTTTGGGTCACTGAACCCTAGAGCCTCACAATTAGAAGGGATGGTATGGGTGGTCTTCCCAGCACTATGACTGGGAACTTAGATACTGTGTCTGGATGCTTCCAATGGAAGTTTTCTCTAAGTTGGACTCTCTGCCCACCTGCTTGAGCATCACCTGGGATCTGTCAAAACTCACCTCCTGTGTCTTCCCAGCAGGCCGTCTGCACTGGACACTTGGTCGTCCGTATCCTCTAGGAAGTGTCGTGCCCCCCAGGTGGAGGAGGTTCCCATCTGGGAACGTTGTCCGTGTGACCCTTGAATCTGCGGCAACAAAGGGGGCAGGTCTGAGGTCAGAAGCGACCGCTGCCCTTCCTGCATCTTAATCGGAAAAGCTCCGCTCCGATCCCAGAGCCCTTGATATGTCTCTGGACGAGAGCCCCCACGCTGATTCTCCTGCTGTGGGCAGGGTGCGGCTAGGCCTGCCCTCGCGAAGCCTACGCCCGTGGTCTGCGAGAATGGGGAGGGAACTGTAAGAAAGACGGCTGGCCCCTAACGAGCGCCCGAGTTAGAGGTGCGGCAGCTTGGATCCTCGTGTGAATGCATCATGCTTTATGCTCTTAAAGACAATTTTTGAAGTTTGTAAAATCAAGAAGAGTAGTAGTAGCACAGTGTGGGTAGCAAGGATGCGTGTCTCCGAGCCCCATCTGTCATCTCAACAAGTGATGAGGCCAGATTTGTAATTTAGCTTCTGAAGTCTAATAATCACCAAATGTTTAACCAGACCCCCTTGGCTAGCTCCCTTACAGCAGCGACGTGCAAATGTGATTCAACAGGAAAAAATGAAGCCTTTCTCGTTGAAGAACGAAAATCAGCTCTCTCTGTCTTTCTCCTCCAGAGAGATCCTTTGAGATATTGCACCATTCCCTTTTCCTCGAGATCCTGACCCTGCATCAGACGCACACGGGCGTGTCCACGTGCAAACAGAAAGGTGGGAACGTGCACGTGGAAAGCGTTAACAGGCAGAACGGCGCCGGGACACGGGCTATTTCTCCTGGAGGTGAAACACATTAGTGTTGTCTGGACGGTAATTGCTCGTGGATAAGCCTGATACAGATTCGTCTGGGACCATTGAGCTGCCCCCTATTTGTTGCCATTTCGGGGTTTTTTTTTTTTTTTCTAATTAAGAGACTTTATTTTTTAGAGCACTTTTACATTTGCAGAAAAGCTGAGCAGAGAAAAATGAGCTCTATCTGCTCCCTTGTCCCCTACCAGCTCGCTCCCCTCGGAACAGCACCCACGAGCGGGCCAGTCGCTACCGTGGATGGCCCATTGCTGACGTGGTTCGGTGATGCATGTGCATGGTTTGTGCTGTGCGTGTTGTGACGCCTGACATGTGCCACCTGTCTGTCACCACCCTGTCCTGCTCAGGGCTCCACGGCCAGGCGGGTCCCTTCGTGGGCTCCGTCTCTCCTTGTCTCTACTTAAATCCAAGTCCAGGCTTAGACACTTCCCTTCTCTCTGCAGAATTCTTGTAACAGGGCAGATCCACTGGCCAGAATCGGTTTTTGTTTCTTTGGTAAAGTCTTTGCTTCTCCTCACTTGTGAAGGATAGTTTTGCTCAATACAGAATTCTAGGGAAGCAATATTTTCTTTCAACGTGCTAAAAACCTCACCCCTTCTCTTCTTGCTTGTGGTGGTTTGTGAATAGAAGTCGGATAAGATTCTCATCCGTCCTCTCTGGGTGAAGTAGGTGTGTCCCCCTCTGGCTGCTTTCAAGCTTTTCTCTGTATCTTTGGTTTAAATGTGATATGCCAAGTGCATATTTTATGGTATTTGTCTATTTTGGTGTTTTCAGAGCTTTCTGGGTCTATGGTTTGATGTCTGCCACTAATTTTGGAAAATTCACAGCCAGACATGATTACTGCACATATTGTTTTTTCTGTTTTTCTCTCTCTCTCTCTCCCTTTTTTTTGTACTTGTCTGACAGTACTTGGACATTCTGTTCTCTTTTTTTCTTTCCTTTTCTCTTTGCATTTAGATAGAAAGTTTCTATTGGCGTCTCTTCAAGCTCACTGGTTCTTTGACTGGCCGCGATCCTCTGCTCGTGAGGCCGTTAAAACGGTCTTCACTACTGTTCCAAAGTCTCTGTTTCTGGCCTCTTAAAAATTCTTCCGCAGAGTTTCCATTCTCCTGCTTCCGTTACCCTATTTCCCCAATATTGCTACTTTTCCCATTAGAGTCGTCAGCCTATTAATTATAAGTGTTTTAAATTCACGGTCTGATGATCTGAAATCTGTGTCAAACCTGAGTCTCCTTCCGATGCTTGCTTTGTGTCTTCAGACTGAGTTTTTGCCTTGTAACATGCCTTGTCATTTTCTGCGGGAAAGTCAGACACGATGCGCTGGATGCAAGGACCGAGGCCTTCGGTGTGAGGCTGTCTGCCCGCTAAGTCGAGCTGTGTTTGCTGTTCGCTGCGGCTGGGCCTCAGAGGCCAAAACTCCTTCTTGCTCTTGGTTGTGTTTCCGTCTTCCGTCGGGGCTGGTGTCTCAGACATGCAGGTCTTCCTGGTGTGACATTGTGCCCAGCAGATGCCAGGATCTGTGGGGTCTCGGAGCTCCCTGGTCCCGCGACCAGCCTCGTCCGCCGTCAGAACACGCTCTGGCTTCTGATCCTTTTGCTTCCGCCCCACAAGGGGACACGGGAGTCAGAGCCCACTGGGGTTGCGCTTTCCTTTCCCCACAGGGGCGCCCTCCGGCAGAGCCCGCCGGTCGCGCTCTGTGGAGCAGTTCCCCAGGAGGCCACCCTTGCAGGAAGGACCGAGGGCTCTGGGCATACATCGGAGCGGCCCCCTTGGCCCTCCCACTACTGTAAGCTGGAGGGAAAGTCTGTCTAGTCTTTACTCTGAGAACCTGGGGCCCCTCCTGGAGGTAAAACCCACCACAGCCATGGACCTTCCAGGGGTGGTCCCCAAAGGGGCTTTGCCAATCTCTCACGCTTGTCTACGCTGTGTCCAGCAGCTGCTCAGTTCCCTTCCTGTGCTCCTGCCGTCTGCCGGCTCGAGCCGCATCTGCTCCCGTGAGCGGGGACGCGCTGTGTCTTCCTGCTCCTGCCTCCTGCTCAGGGTGTCGTTCACCCCATGACCCCAGTTCTCGGATGCATCTGAGCAGATTTGTGGTCTTCGTAGCTACTCTGGTTGTGAGACAGGGACAGCCGCTCTCTGCTTGCTGAACCGCACACCAGGGTCGGCCTTCGTGCTTCTCCCTGCAAACAGCGTTCCAACATTCAGACCTCAGAGTGTCTGAGTGTCAGCCCATCCGCTTCACAGCTTCTGAAAAATGTATTGTGAAAGATTTATTTATCTATTTACCTGCGCGAGAGCGGGTGTGGGGAGGAGCGGAGGGAGAGAGAGACCGAATCCACAGCCTCCTGCCCAGCTCTGTCCAGGGCCCTGGGATCGTGACCTGAGCCGAAACCAAAAGTCCGTCGCTTAACCGACTAAGCCACCCTGGTCCCCCAGAAAGATAGATTTTAAATGGTTTGGTACATCACTTGATTTCTCTCTGTAATAAAAAATTTGTTTGTGTAGACTGTAATTTCCTAAGCAGTTGCATTATCCTAAAGACCTTAACCATCTTCGGGTATATTCGCGAAGTTAGAGGTATTTCCCCTAAACATTTGTCAATCTTAATATTGCCAAACATACAGAAAAGTCTTAAAATCAGGCACATGACTTTTGAGTCGTGCTAGTGAACAGGGTTGGCAGGTAGGCTCCTCCTTCCCAGGCCGCCCTCCTGCGTGCCTACAAGTAAGCTTATCTGTTACAGACACAGCGAAAGACAAAAATAATGACTTTGATTTTTATTAAATAAATACTATTTATTTATTAAATATGTATTAAAATACTTATTTTTAATACATACCATGCATATTTTAAAAACACTTCATTGTATAAAATGTTTTGAGGTTAAAGGATACATAGAAATTCATTACAAATGTAATATACACGAACTGGGTGCCAGGGCCCTGCGGGAGTCCTGGGGGTGCAAAGACCAGCGACTCCCGCTGCAGCTGTAAGAACTCACAGGGCAGGGGACTGTGGAGGGTGCATTTTCTGACCTGGTGATTCAGATTGTCTCCCCAGCAGAAGGCATAACCTTGTTGCTCAAGTCTCCTGTTAAGGAGAGACCCGCCCTGTGGACAGCCGGACTCCCCACCCCAGACCTGTACTCAGAAGATAGGACACCACAGTCCTAGAGGCGTCGGGAGCCTGTGAGGCCGCCGGCTACACCGCTGGGCATCGCACAAAGAGGCTGGGGCCGGGAGGGGTGAAGGACGGGGGCTCCAGCCCTGACCCAGCCCCGCCTGGAGCCCTGGGGAGCCCTTCTGAGAGGCCCTGGACTCCTGCTTCCACCGCTGGGGAAGCACCACCAGGTAGGGGCCCCAAGGGACCGTGTGCCGCAGACCCCAGCAACTTTGGAGGAAGAACCCGTTGTTGGTTTGCGCTAAAAGTACTAATTTACACATCCACTGTGATGGTTAGGGTTATGTGTCTATGTGGCTGGGCCCCGGGGTGCCCAGACATTTCGTCAAAGGTTCCTCTGGGGATGTCTGGGAGGGTGTTTCCAGAGGAAGGTACTGCTCGTGTCGGGGCTTAGGTAGGAGATCGCCCTCCCCTGTGCGGTGGCCGCGTCTAGACCCCTGAAGGCCAGAGCAGGAGGGGAACCCAGAATTTGCTGTCTCTGCCTCTTTTTTACGTATTTTTAAATGAAAATTGCACATATTTAAAGTGTACAAGCAATGAGGTGAGGCACGTGGGACCGCTCCTGCCCTTGAGGACTCCGCACCGTCTCCCCGCGGGGCCTCCGCACAGTCCCCGCACGGCCCCCCAACCATCTCCCCTACACATCTCCCCACACGGTCCCGGCACGCGTGTCTCCGCACCGTCTCCCTGCGGGGCCCCCGCACGCACATCCCTGCAGAGTCCCCGCACACATGTCTCCTCACCCGTCTCCCCACACAGCGCCCCGCACACCTCTCCGCGTGGGTCCTGCGGGGCGCGGTGCACCCGTCTCCTCTGAGTGCTCCATTCGTCAGACCCCAAACTTGGCTTTAAATACCCGACAATAGTTTTCTTTGTACAGGAAGTGTTCACAGACGGTAAAAGCAAGTGCGCAAGCGGCCGCGTAGCTGTCAGGACTGCGGCAGCCGCGGAGTGCCCCACTGGCTCGCCCTCCCCCCGCCTGCGTGGGCCCCCGCGTCCCCTCTGCTGTGGCGGGTTCTGTGCGGCCTGGGCGTCCGGGGGAGAGCGGAGCCCGGCACCGCGCCAGTGAGGCGGTCTGGCTCCCGCGAGCTGCCGGCCGGAGCCTGGGTCCCCGCTGGAGGTTCCGGCCGGGCGTCCGGCGCCACAGGATCCTTGCTGTTCTGCTGGGGCTGGGCCGGCTTCGTCCAGTGGGTACCATGGGTATGTGGGGCTCGGTGGGCGTGGGCTGTGAACAGAGGCAGAATCTCTCCGTTTTCAAACGTGTTTGTGTTTCTTTGTTAAAACCCACGAGGCGGTCCCCAGGCGCACTTGCAGGAGCTGCCTCGGCCGGCAGAGGCACGGCATGGTTTGCACGGGGGCAGCCCGCCCACCCTTGGAAGCGTCTCCCCCAGGACCGCAAGGCCCCGCTCATGGGCAGTTCCTGTGAGTGAGGTGACACTCTTCTAGTGGATCCAGCTTCCACTATGTATTTCTCAGTGAAAATCATCTTGAATTACTGCACTCATGGACTTGCTTTAGGAAAAAGTATCTGATCAAGACGGAAACGTTTCTGAGCACTCGCCGACCGCGACCCTGGCCCGTGTCCTGCCGCGTCCCCATGCCCGCAATGTGCATCATAACGGTGGTAACTGGACTTTTAGACCAACTTTAATACTTGCTCCGTAGACAGCGGCCTGAGGTGCGCCTCCACACACGAGTGACGCTTCACTCGAAGCAGCAGGGCTGAGGATGGCCCGTGGCCACATGAGCGCGAACGGGCCGCAGAGGAGAAGCCTGTGCGCGTCCCACGGAGTTACCGACGAGGAGGGGTGGGTCCCCCTGACCCACTTCTGGAACTTTCTCGCCCGTTCTGGCTCCAGTACAGGTCTGCTGTCCTCTGGCACCATAAATGAGATTTGTTTCGCAGACGCTAACACCACATGGAAACAGCTGGATTGGGATTGGGAGTTGGGGTGTGCCGGCTGGAAAGGCCCTCGGGCTCGCGCTGGAGGGTCCCGGGATGCGCACGCAGGACCGTCGGACCGTCCTCCCGGGAGGCCGGCAGGGGTGTGGGCGCTTCCTTCCTGCTCGGGGTAGGGGGGGCGTCTACCCGGTAGGAAACAGGCCGTTTCCAGGGTCGTCTTCCGTCGGAAGCTGCCTTGATTTGCAGCTGGACATGCACCTGGGCCTTTAGACCAGGGTCCCCGCCATGGGAAGAACCCAGGAGCCTCAGCCCTGGACATCCCGACCAGTCCCGCGGCCTCTAAGACACGCGTGTGCCGTCCGCCCCCTCGCAGCTTCTCTTCCTCTGCGGGTTCCTGGGACTGCACCCCGCCTCTGACACGGGACGCCTCCGTCTTTTCTGAGCTCCTTCCTTCTTCCCCGAGTCTCGGCTCCGCTCTGCTCTCATTCCTATCCCAAGAGACAGCTTTTCGGCCAAGAGCTTCCTCCTTTATCCCCCGACCCCAGCGAGGAGCCCAGGTAACCTCTCTTGTGTCTGGGAGCCATCCGCGGCCGTCAGGAGCTGCCCTTGGACCCGCTTACGGCGCCATGTCCGTCTACCTTCTTCTCAGGACGCCCCAGGTCTGCAGACGTCAGGTGCCGTCAGAAGGTCGGATAGATCGCACCCCTATGCGTGTGGGGCTCCAAGCCCCGGTGTGCATTTATGGCTGGAAATTTGTTTTATCCCGGCTTTCTCGGCTGTAACTGAGATATAGCACAGTGTGAGTCTGACGTGCCCACCGTGGTGGACGTGCCCATGTGGTGGTCACCACGAGACACCGTCCCTGGCCTGGCTGCGATCCTGTGTGGCTCGGTGGAGGGAGGGGTACCCTGTCTAGCCCCTTCCCACGCCGCGGGGTCCCTCACGCTCGTCCCCTGCACGTGACTCCCCAGCACCTGCTCCAAGTACACCTGGGGGTTCGTACCACTTGGCCAGCACCTCCCCGTTCCCTCACCAGCCCGTGGCGCTCGCCGGCCCACTCTCCGAGTTCGGGTACTTGAACTATTTCAACTTTTATTTACTCAGTACGTCTCAGAGAAAAGTTAGCTTTGTGTGGAAGTTCCAATGCCCCGGTAGGCCAGGACCTGCTGAGAGTCGTTGGTAAAAGTCTGTGCTGTTGCACTCTGAATTGTTCTGTAAGAAACAGCCACAGAGAGACCCAGACTCGGTGACTCTCTGTCCTTTTCCGAAGGTCAGACGTGCAGCTCACAGAGACGCGGTGGGCCAGGGAGCCGACAAAATGCCGGGGACGGACACAGGGAGCAGAAGGCAGACGACTCACACACAGAGACGTGACTAAAGGGTCAGACCCTCGGGGGCCGCCGTGGGGGGTCCTCTCGGATGGAGGGTGCCCGGCTGACGAGAGCGGAGGTGGGCCGGGGCGCGTCAGGGAGCGGCCGGAGGGTGGGGGACGTCCGCCCACACGCAAGGGGAGGCTGAGGACCGTGGCCTGAGGCGACAGAGGCAGCTCAAGGCCCTCGAACGCATCCTGTTTCGGGTTAGGAAACTACTTCAGTCTTCTCGAGGCTCCAGGGAGGGAGGTGTGACGGCTGCCCCACAGCCGGGGACAGTGGAGAGGCCGCTGCCACAGGTGCTGGGAGGGCCACGGACGGGGCAGCACAGCCGCAGAGCCCGGTGATGCTGCGGGACACGCAGCTCCAGCCCCGGGAGCAGGGGCAGCTCAGGGAAGGAGCCGCTTCTGGGGACGCCTTCCGGGGAGGGGAGCAGAGCGCCTGCTTCCAGACGGACTGGGCTGAAGAGGCATGAAGAGGGCGGTGCAGTGTGTGGGGCCGGTGTGGGGCTCGTGGGGAGGCTCGTGGGGAGGCTGGTGGGGAGGCTGGTGGGTTGAGGTGACCGGGGAGCTCTGCACCGAGGAAGACAGAGAGTGCTACTCCCTCAGGAGACGAGGGTGGGTGAGGGTCGGCCGACCGTCTCCGCGAGGGGGACAGTGCTGTCCCAGGTGACATGTTTGGCAGTTGTTGTTGGAAACAGACCGCCTGAGGCGTGCGGCCGTCGGGCCAGTCCCCGGGAGGTGCAGACACTGGGGCTCCTGCACACACATGAGTTTGGGCGAAGACCAGAGGGAGAGGAGAGCCACATCAGCAGGTGACCGGGGCCCTGGGAAGGGTCACGGGCCGGGGGTTGCCAGGAGGAAGATGGGGCGGGAGGGCAAGCGGGGTGGGGGGCTCGTGGCCCTGAGCTGTGGCAGAGTCTCAGGCCAGAGGTGCCCTTGGGCCGAAGGCCTCGGGCTGAGCACGGGAGAGTCAGGAAGGGCAGCTGCCCACTGAGGGTGTTTCCTGTCCCTTCTGGGAATGACCCCAGTGGGAGAAGACGGGGCTTCCGGGATTTCTTCCAAAGCCTCAGGGCAGAGGGGGCCGGGCTCCTGGGTCCTGGGCGGAGGCCCTGGGTGGAGAGGCTGCTGGGGACAGGGGAACTTTATTTATTTATTTTAGTTATTGCCATGATACTTCCGCAGGGGTGAGTGACTCCCAGGGAGAGGGAAACACAGGTGTTTGGGACCGGGGTTGAGAGGGGTCAGTCCCTTGCCTGAGGCCACAGGGCATGCGGGGACAGAGCTGGGATTCAAAGCCCAACACGTATCATTTTGTGTTGCGTCACCTTTTCAGCACAGAGTTCTGCTTTCCAAAGAGGAATTAGTTGAAATCCTCTCACTCGAGGTCACAAATACCTCTACCATGAACGAGCTTTTGCGGGGGGGGGGAGATTTCTTGGAGCCTCACAATGCACTTCATTCACTGAAATACGTGCAGGCCTGGGCGGCTTCCCAGCGCAGTGCCCCCGGCTGTCCGCGATGACGCCCAGGGCCCGTCCCGTACTGGCTCCCCCTCGGCAGGCCGCGGCCGGCAGGATGTGCTGGACCCGAGCCAGGACACAGGTGTGGTCACGACTCTGCAGCCCGTTGGGCCCAGCGGCCGCCCAGCCCCAGCCCGAGACCGGCACGCAGACCTGCTCCCCACTCCTGCGCGGGTGGAAAGGCAGCCCACGCGGTGGAGGCCACGCGGCAGGTGTGTGGCGGCTCTCCCACACCTGGGGCCCCATGGGGGGACGTGGGATTCGGAAAAAAGAAGCCGATCAGCTTAGTGGCACACAAGCTTGAGGGAAACTGAGAGCCTACTACACAAATCAACTAGGAGGACAGCATTAACTTGTCCCACAGATTTATTTTCCCAAACGAGACGGCGAGTGGTGCGGTTTGTACTTTAAGCAGCACTTCCTCATGCATGTCACAGGTTAGCTTTTTAAAACCGCCTCCTGGGATCACATATGGAAAACGCATCAGCGAACCACAGCCGTGGGCCACGTCCAGACGCGGACAGACCGAGACTCACTCATTCACGTTCTTGTGTGGGTTGCCTGTGTCTGCTCTTGTGACCGAGACCGATGGCTTGATGGCCTAAATACCCACCACCGACATTGACAGAAAATTCTGCTGCCTTCAGGCCGAAAGGATACATGTTTTGGATGAAAGTTGTGACCTGGGTTACACGTGGGATTCTCCCAACATGAGACACTGGATGACCTAGAACTCGTTTAAACTTAGCGCATAACTCACTCTGTGGCTGCGTATTTAATCCCGATTGAATGTGACAGTCTGGACACGGTCCAGAAGGAACCGAGCACAGAAACCCAGGGATCACAAAACCCCTTCCTCATGATGGGACAGCGGGACCCCTGGGCTTCTGAGAGACGGTGACAAGGCCCCTCGTCAAGGTGGTACGTCGGCTGTAAAACAACCAGTTACATGTGAGAAAGGGCAGCCCGAGGCAGGTGCTGTCGGGGGCTCTACATGGAAACGGACCCAAGACTAGAAAAGCAACCGAGGCCTGGCACAGCCCTGACAAGCCCACATGACCCTGACCGTGACAAGGACCCTACATGACCCTACAAGACCCTGACCCATGACAACAACCCTAAATGACCCTACATGACCCTTCATGACCCTACATGACCCTGACCCATGACAACAACCCTAGATGACCCATAGTGACCCTACATGACCCTGACCTGTGATAACAGCCCTACAGGACCCTGACCGGTGGCAGGTCCACAGCCCCAGCCCAGGACCTTCCGTGGTTCGAGGACAGGAGAGCTATGGACACAGAGACGGTAGAAAGCGATGAGTCAACATCTGGAAAAGCTTGGAGGGTATGAAACCGGTGACCCAACCACCCACCCTAAGGGACTTCCCCATCAGCACACAGAGGCCGGGCCATGGATGGCATGGAGACACGGACCGTGGGGTGGAAAACAGGAACGACCCGTGTGTCTGTCCACAGGGAAGCCGGCGAGAACACAGAGCTGTGCAGCACGCCACACGAGGCAGAAGCTGGGTGCAAATGTTGCAACTAAAATGCACAGAAGCCATCATCAAACGGCTGAGTGATCACAGGTATCCCTAACTTCGTGTCCACCTCGCACTGGACAGAAATACGCTGGAATTAGAAATAGCGGTGGGGCCAGTGGGCTCTCTGGCCAAGAGCACCGAGTGACGGCTCCATGTCGTTGGCTTCTGCTTCACAGACAACCACGCACGAGCTCGTTAGATCACTAGTTCAGCTGAAACACGATTGTACGTTAAAAACATCAACTTAAGCTTCAAGGGGCACATGATTTTTTCACCAAAATGTGCATTTTATTCCTGGTTAATGATCTGTGTCTCAGCTTGTGAGGAAGAACGCCAAGTCGGGACAGATCAGTCTCCACGCTGCCTTTCGTCTGTTAGAGGAGGACCTGCTGTTCGGGGCGGGCATGGGTACGTCTGGAGGCAGGGCCGCCGTCGTGTGCTGGCGTTGACTACGTGTGCACGCGCCTGCTTTAGACGTGCAGACCCATGTGCGCAGGCGGCCGTGGCTTCGCTCCAGCGAGGCGGGGTTTTGCTCCATCTGGCGTGCACGCGGGGTTTTTCCTGGTTGTCACTGTTCTCCGCGCGGAGAACTCTCACCCTGCATTCACCAGACGGAGTGGACGGGGACGTTGCTCGTCAGACAGTGTGAGAAGGTGACTCTCTCCGCGCTTTGCTCATGTCTTCTCCTGTTCTTTACAAAACAACTCCTGTATCAGTAATTCTATGTACACACAGACATGTGATACATACAAAAGTACTCATCTTCGGGGCACGTGGTGGCGCAGTTGGTTGAGTCTCTGACTTTTGGTTTCTGCTCAGGTCATTATCTCAGGGTCGTGAGATCGAGCCCCCCATCAGGCTCCTAGCTCATCGGGGAGTCTGCCTGGGGTCCTCTCTCTCCCTCTTCTGCCTGCCCCTCTCTCTCTCTCTCTCTCTCTATATATATATATATATATATGTCTTTTAAAAATAGATAAAACACTTTAAAAACTTTAATTTTCTCTTCTGTATTCTGCAGGTATAATTCATGTTACTCATTTGATTTTCCGGGAGATGACACGCACAGGACCAGACTGAACGGGGCACACAGAGAGCCCTGGTAAGCGAGCGTTCTTTGATTCTTTGGTTCAGGACTAGTGACTTTGGCAACTTTGGGTATTCTTTATTCATTGCTTCTGTTTTGAAATTTGTTATATTTTCAATGAAAAATTATATACTCAAAACACCGAGATAAAATGGAACAAAACCCCTAAGTAATCCCACAATTGTAAGGAAACTGCAGGTGGCCCTTTATTTTCTTCTACACACAGAGGTTTTATTTTAGAAAAGCGGAAAATGGAATGACACTGTACATCTGAGTCAGCTGGAGCTGCCGCCCCAGAGCACCACAGTCTGGCTTACAAGCAACAGACACTGTTTCTCCTGCTTCCAGAGGCTGGGGGCCGAGACCAGGTGCCGGCCAGTCTGGTTCCTGGTCAGAGCTTCCCCGGGGTACGAAGGTGCCTTCTCAGCATGTCCTCCCGTGGAGAAGAGATAGCTCTGACATCTCTCCTCTCAGGAGGGCACCACGCTGAGGACCTCAATTCCTCTGCTCACCTGCTCACCGGACCTAACACCAACCAGAACTAGCAGCTGACCCGCCCACCTGCCCTCTCTCCAAATACAGCCACACTGGCAGTCATGGTTTCAACATGAGAGTTTGGGGTAGACATACTGTATGTAGCACTATACACAGTATTCTATGAACATTTTCTTTTTTTTTTTTTCTGAAGATTTTATTTATCTGACAGAGATCACAAGCAGGCAGAGAGGCAGGCAGAGAGAGAGAGAGGAGGAAGCAGGCTCCCCGCTGAGCAGAGAGCCCGATGTGGGGCTCGATCCCAGGACCCTGAGATCATGACCTGAGCCGAAGGCAGAGGCTTAACCCACTGAGCCACCCAGGCGCCCTTACCAACATTTTTTTAACTGTGAACTATATTCCATATTATGAAATATTCTTTTTCACCATTTGTAGGAGCTGCTTACTATTACATTAATGAACCAAAATTTATTTAACTACTGTTTATTGCTTTCAACTCTGTTCTGCTAATAAACACAGTATTTCAAAGCATCATTACATGTAAATTTTATGTTTATATAACTAGTCAACATTATACCATTCTTATTTATTAATGAGGCCTACAAATACTTCTAACATTGGAATATGTTCTGAAACCTTCAGCAGTGGACTTAGGAATCCCTCCTCCCCACAGACCCGGGTCAGCACGGCCCTTCTCAGTGACTTGACAGAATCACACGCTGCTTGTCACTATTTCAATCTGATGCAGGACTAATAGGATATCGAACAGTTTTTCATATATTTGTTGGTCATGTGTACTTCTTTGATAGAGTATCTGTTCGTCCCTTTGACAACTCCTTAAAATGAAAAAGATATTAACGATTTTATGATGTTGGCATTTTCTAAAGGTGGTGAACATGGACCTAACACAGAGCCTAGTCATCCGGCTCTGTGGCGTGTGCTCGGTAGACCTGAGAACATGCGTCCCCCAACACAGAAGTGCGGTTCACGACATTGAAGGTGGGAAGACAACCCAAACGTCTGTCAGACGACGTCTGGGAGAATAAAGCGTGTTACCTCCCACAGGGATCACGAAGCCGCGGAATCACAGAAGACCGTGTGAGCGTGTTTGCAGAAAATGTCCGAGCAGGCGGTAGCGTGAGACACAAGGTGGTGGCCAGGGCCCGGGACCCGGGGCGGCAGGACAGGGAGGGGGCGCTCCGGGCCGGTGGACCGCGCTCTGCCTGGAGCGGCACGCCTCTGTGAATGGACTCGAAAGCAAACAGCCGACAAGAAGCCTCCAGCCAAACTATCTGGAAGGCTGAATTCTGGGGAGGACACGTCAGTGAAGCCGTTGTGAGAAAAGGTCATGGCTCTGACTGGTCCGAGAAGACGTGCGGACTCACGCGTAGATCCAGAAACGTGAGTCATAGATGGGGCGCGATGCGGTTTCTCACCGATCACCTGGGCGGGGGAGAAGGGAGCCCGCGGGGCTGGTGCGGTCGGTCACGCATCTCCAGCGGCGTGAAGGCTGTCACAGCCCTTCGCAGGGGTACCTGGCGGCGTTTATCGAAACTGCATAAGCATTTATGATTTTCTTCGCCGGCCCTCTTGAGGGGATTTTCCCTGAAGATTCGTCTCCAACCGTGTAAGCACAAACACACGAGCTCACCGTTTTGTCTTCTCCCATTGCTGCCCCGCAACGGCCCAGTGTGGGACAGAACCTAAGCGTCCACACGTGAGAGTGCAGCATCCCCATGGGGAAAGGCCATGTCGCTGTAAAGGAAAAAGGAATAAGGAAGATCTCCACAAAGTGGTGTAAGATGACTTCCAGGACGTATGACGAGACGGCACAAGGCACGGAAGGTGCTAGAGCTGCACAAGGTGTGAAAACAGACAGAAAATGAGATCCATGTGTCTGTGCAAGCGCCCGAGGGGCACGCGGACGGGGGCGCGGGGCTGCGGACTGAGCCCTCCCGGGTGGGTGCTGCGGAGAGGGAAAGCCGGCGGGAGAGCACGTCCTTGAGCAGAGTCTGGCTTACTTCTCAGCGAATACTTGCCAGACCCACTTCCCACATTCCTGCCCTGCGTGTGACTGCCGCCAACTCTACCTTCTACGGCACAATCACCAGGTTTGCATCAGTCCGCACGGTGACCGCGACTCAGGACTCCGTGCCTCTGCCGCCCACGGCGCTTCCCTTGGCCGCACTTTCTCGTGACGTTAGCATTCCCAGTGCTCAGCGAGCAGCCGTGTTTGTTCTGAGCTTCTTAAAGGAACGATCCCATGGGAAGCGCTCATTCATGCAGACCTGCCGTGCTCCGTCACACCTACACGTTCCTTGCAAATGTTGACTCCTCGGGCTGCAGTGACACGGCCCTCCTATTCCGGTGCAGACGTATCTCCCCCTGCAATCTCCCTGTCCTCCAGCCGAAGCTGCACGTCCCAATGCTTTCCCACCAGCTCCGCATGGACCCCGGACGCCGCCGCTACCTCCTTAGGGCCACGTTCCTCCGTGGAGACGTGAGAAGCTGAAGGTGTCCTCCTCGGCTGGGCCCACACAGCGACTGCATGTCCAGTAAGTGGGTCACCCTTGGTGACAGTTGGGTGGGTTTCTTGAGGGAGACTTTCCCTCTTATTTCCCGGCTTCTCTTTCTGGGGCATAGCATCCTTGTTTATAATGAGCAATTTTATCTTCTTGTAATGGTTGTTTCCGGTCACAACGAGTTAATACAATATTTTGATTTTCTTAATAGGAAAAATAACAGAAAACTAAATCCTTATGACAGAGCTGGAAGATATTCCAGAATTCGAATGAAAGCCAGGAGATTCACGGCACAGGGCATTCCTCCACATTGTCTCCTCAGTCGCACACGATCAGGATTTGGCAGTTCACCGACATCCTGGTCTACAGATCTGCACGGAGACAGCGATCGGTTGTAAACCGGGTTCCATGGGCTGCTAAGTTCTTCGGAAAACCAGCTGGTCTCGGGAGAATTCAAGCAATCGTGTGTCCAGGTAGAAACCACGTGTGGCTTTGCCTCCTTCGTGGGGGGTGATTTCATCCTGTGTCACTTCCCGGAACCCGTGGCATTTCTCCTCACCCACGCACGAGCTCCACGAGGAAATGACTGTCAGAAATAACTGATGGTTTGCACTGACCGTCTGCCCCTTCCTCGCGGGCACGGCCCTGACTCCACCAACCTAGAAAGAACCCAAAATCAGGCATCGCGGAGCACTTTCTGCCCCAGGCTGGTCATTTGACGCGTGACGAGGTTAGCGGACTAGCGACGGGAGTGAAGCACAGCACCCACGACAGCGAGCGCACGGACGAAGGAGCCGCCCGCCAGGCTCTTTCCCTCCGACTCCTGACCTGTCCTCTCGCACGGAGGGTAACTGCTTTCTTCCGGCAGAGTGATGGCCCCGCTTTGGGGAGGCCACAGATCATCCTCATGATTTGGTTCACAAACGACGTCAAGCCTGGTTCTTCGCTCCCACACCCAAAGAGCTTCAAGACACCATTTTAAAAACGGCCGCCGATACAACAGCACTTTACAACATACACACAAAAGTAACTTAGTAATGGCAAAAAAGATAATGTGAGCTCGGTCTGGTGACAGTTCAGAGCAGCTTCCAACAGACCGTGGGTCAGAAGGGGCCCGGCGTGCCGCGAAGGGCACAGGCGTGAGCTGCCGACCCACACCGAGGGGCCTGTCCCCGGCGTCCCCCAGCTCACTCCTCTCCAGACCCTGCACCAGGGGCTTGTCTTTCCTCGGGAGCCCACACGTTCACAAGTCGAAACTGTACTTACTTTGAAGAGAAACCCTGGATAGTCTCATATTATTATTATTATTATTATTATTATTTTAGTTAAGAAAAGGGGAAATTCTTGTAGAAGTCAGGAAAAGAGAATTTATGAAGAGAAAAACCAAATACATTGATGGCATCTAGCCGAAACGGAACAAAGCGAGAGAAGGAAGCCGTGGTCAGTCATAAACATCGGAAGCGTCTCTGCTGCTGCTTTTCCGACATACTCCTAAGTTCACGTCATTCTCCGGGAAGCCTGGTGGCTGGGCCCGTGAAGCACCGGACCCTCGGCTTCCGCTTGGGTTGTGGTCTCGGGGTTGTGAGGTCCCGCCGCGCTCGGGCTCCGCAAAGTCTGCGACTCTCCCCCCCACCCTCCCCTGCGAGCACGACCTTCCGTGCTGCCGTTCCGCTCACAATTCCGAAGTATTTCCTTGTCCTTTGGTCAAGAGCCATTCCTCAGGGGATCCCCCGAGAAGCTGCCGGGGGACTCACTGCAAAAGCCATAACGAGATACGGAACATATAATAAAAAATACATGAAATAAGATGTAGGTAAAAATTAACATAGAAAAATGTCTTAACGGCTTTTTCCAGTACAATTTTTAAGTGAAACAAATTTTTAGAGATTCCCGTGTTTCACGATGTGTAAGAAGGACTTCTAAAAACTTGGAGAAACCCCCTGAGCCGCACCTCCCTCCCCTCGTGCAGGCGCTCGTCCCTCTCGTCTTTCGTGGTTTCGTCGGCGTCACTCTTTGCCGTCAGCAGTAAGACAGGTCAGTGTGTGTCACGTTGGATTCGGGGAAAACATCCTAGAGTGAGCCTCGTTTTCTCAGGGAAGGGGACTTTCCAGGCCACACATGCCGCGAACAGTGACCTCACAGCAGCGTCCCTCGCTCCTGTGCAGGCTACACTTGGAGCAGGAAAACCAGCCGTGCACAGGCACCTTCATTGTGCAATTCCAGGTGCTTCCAAAGCGTGTGTGACCGTCTCGGGGTGGCTGCGGAGGGGTGAAGGCTGGGGAGTCTGCGCCCATGGCAGCCCTTCTGGCAGCCCCACAAACCCACGAGGAGAACTGCAGCGCTGAGCAGGACAGTGACTGCTCCCACACTGCATCTGCGAGGTCACCTGTCTCGACACCTGGATCTTCCTCTGCCACCCCTGGCCCGGATCCCACCCTGCCTCGGCCCACTGGTTACTTCTGGGGCAGCTGGCGAGGGGAGCCTGGGTTGTTCACACTCCTGGACACTTCTCCGGCCACCGCTGACCCACCACCCAGCCTTGCTCTCCTGTTTTAGTAACAGAGCCCCCGACAGCCGGCTGCAGGACCCCGGGGCTGTGCCCTGACCGTGCAGAACCAGCCTCGCGGCCCTCGGCTTGTAGACACCTGCCAGGCACAAGACAGGTGCACGGCTGCACTCTGGGGCTCCGCAGTGAGGATGCAGGCGTGGGGGGCATTCTTCACGAAAGCCTTAAAGCTGATGGCCACTGGACGGACAGATCGCAGCGGGAAGACCTGGGTGGGCCGCAGGAACCCGCAGTTAGAGGAGGCACCGGCGGGCGGGCGGAGGAGGCCGCATGGCACACGCACCGCCCGCTACACCTGCGCGATGCCTCCGGGGTCTCCAGCGGCTTTTAGGGTCCTGTGCCCCCGCCCCTCCCCGCCCTGCCGACCTGCCGGAGGCTACGGGCCAGCCTCGGGTCTCATGCCGCCTCCGGATCTCCCCTTCTGGGCTCTTAGTTCATCTTCCACAGACTTTCAGGGCCCTCTGCTTCCAGACTTCCGTTTTCCCGCATCAACCTGGCAAAGCTCTACGGAGCAGGATCTCTCGTTGGCAGGGGTGCGGCGGGATAACAGGGTAGGGGTGCGGCGGGAGAACGGGGCTAGTGCGCTCCTTGGAATCCTCCTCACAGAGGACAGAGGCCCCACCCTTCTGCTGTTTCTCTGCGCCGTGGCCACGCCACGTGGACGTGGACCGAATGTCCCCCAGTGCTAGGACTTCAGTTGCGTCTGATAAAACAGGGTGGGGGGGTCATTCCAGAGCAGGGGCCGCCGCTGGCTGCTTACTGCTCCTGCCGGCCGGGGCAGCCCGTTTCCACGCCGACAGGAAGGAGCAGGTGTTTGCCGCGGGGCAGGGGGTGACGTGGCAAGTTCCAGGCAGCCGGCGCCCCGGTCTGGGCAAGCCCCACTGTCGAATCCGACACCCGCATCCATTAGGCGTAGGGTCGGCCCTTCCTGGAAGCAGACGCACGGCTAGAAAACGCTCTAGAGAATAAGGAAGGGGAAGTCTCTGTGCTGGGAAGATGTCCAGAAAAGCGTTTTCTGGAAACGACGTCCGCCTTGCTCCTATTTTTAAAGCAGAAACGGCTCTTTGAAGAGAGGCTGGGGTGAGCTGTGGCTAAGCCCAGAGCAGGGGTTGAGGGGGGGGCATGCTTGTTCCGACCCCGCGCCCGCCGCCCCCTCGGAGCAGACCCCATCTCCTCCCCGAGGGGTCCGGGGAGTCGGGAAGCAGCATGGTGTGGACGGAGGCGGCGTGGCTGCACCCAGGGCCGGAGGGAAGGTTCCAGCAGGAAGCCTGCGTCCTCCGTGATCCGCACGTTTTCGTGTCGTTACTGCTTGGTTGGACCCGGGGGGCATGTCACAGGAAGCATCCGCGAGGCTCTAGAGCCAGGCGAGCGACGCCGGAGGAAGCTGCACATGGCCTGGTCTCTGAAGCCGGTTGAAACGGTGTTTGTGTCGTCTTCGATTATATGCGTCTGTGGTGGGACACGTGTTTGACCAGACGGCAGAGTCTCATCTGATGCCTAGTCCCATACGCACATGCCGCCCTCCCCACAGCTTGTTCTAGAGCACGATCGTGATACTTGGGGGAAGAGAGAGTATTTTTTATATAAAAACTCATTAATTGCATCACACTGATTTCCAAAAAAGCACGGGACGCAGTCTACACTTCATGTGTAATGCATCGTGACTGCGTGGTAATACGGAGGAAATGTTTACAAACGTGAAGACGGGGGGATGGACGGGGGCTCAGAAGGCCGGCGACGTACTGGGCCGCGGGAGAAGCTCTCACACCTCTGGCTGCTTTGTCCGGGGCCTCGGTTCCCTCCGTCTGGACTTCGGAGCCGCGGTGCCCGTGCCTCCAGCCTCCCTTCCTCCCGGTCCCGACGCGTAGCTCTTGTTTCAGCCGGACCGTTTCCCGGGGCAGGTTCCTGCAAGGACGCTCCTTGTCCCGGGCGGGTCTTGACTTCTGAGTGAGTCTGCGGGGGGAGGGCTGCAGATCAGGCTCCTGCCACGGCCTCACCGTGAACCCCCGACCCTCCGTTCTCCACCGTCCCTTCGTCTGTGGTCAAACAGCTCCGCTTGCTCATTTGTGCATCGTGATTGGAAAAAAAAGCGTTTCCTTACCTGGAGTCCGGAGCCTTCTAGGGAAGAGCGCAGAGCAGGGCGGGGGCGGCGTCTCCTCCCCAACGCGACCCTGAGCCCCTCCCTGGCGCGCGCCACCTCCCCCTCACCAGGGACAGCCGGCCGTCCTGTCCTCCAGAACAAGGCATCGTGTGTCCCTCAGGAGAGGGGCCGTCGGGCAGCCTGGCCGCAGCCCAGCAAGGCCCGGGGTGTCTCCCCTCCTCCCGCCGCCCGTCCCCACGACGCAGCTGAGCCAGGAGCCTTGGAGCCACGCACGAGTCTGTTGATGGCATAACTGGACGAGTGCAGAATGGCGGGGAGAAGCAGAGGCAGAGACTCGGGCAGGGGGCAGGACGGAGGACGAGAAACACAAAGGAACCGGCCATTGGATGAGACATTTGCGAAGGAGGAACCGTCCTGCTCTGAGTCTAGGAGAAGCGCGGGACGGACCTGCTCCCCGGGCAGCGGTTCTGAGGCGCCCGGCCCTCGGCTCCACGGTTGCTCAGCACTGCGTCAGAGTCACCTGCTGACCTGGGGCCCGACCCCCCTCCGCGGGGGCCGGGTGGGCTTGTCAGACGGAGGCTTCTCTCCGATGATTTACGCGGCCGAGAGGCTGCACCCGGGCTCTGGACAAACGGACGGTGGCCGCCCCAGAGGCCCCAGCTGGGCGACTGCTGTCTCCGCTGGCCTTTTGTCGGGAGATGAAGTGTTCCTTCAGGCCGCTCGGGCCCCACACTGGCCCGGGAAGCAGACGTGCCTCGCTGTTGGCCCAGATGCGCCCCATGTGCCTCTGCGATCTGTCGGGGAACCATGCCGCTTTTCAACATGTGCAGGTGGAACTTGGCTTCCTCTTTGAGGAAAGTGGAAATCATGGCCTTTTTGATACACTTAATTTTCTAGGTGGAACGATTGTTTCAAATTCCCCTTTTACATTTTCAAGGATTTCCTTTTTAGTAAGAAGTCAAAGAGAATGACCAAGTTTTCCTGCACGTCTTGGTGTGTTGTCTCAGTCTCCGGCCCCTGGAGACCCGCAGTTCCGGGCCCGCGCCGCCACCAGGGCCGAGGACTTCCTTGCTCACCTGGAATTCTACTTCTCGTTCCAAACTGCCTGAGGAATGCACCAAGTCACGGGCAGACTTGAAGACATTTATATCAAATAAGTTGTTTTCTGACCATCGGGTACACAAGTGACATTAAACTCGATGGAGTGTCCAGCTTGCTTTCCGTCCTCGAGGACCGTCCGCCTCCCACGGTCCCGGCTGACCCAGGAGGCCTCTGTCAGGAAGGGAAGGGGTTTGGGCCGCCAGAGGTCGGCCGCGTGTGACTATCTGCCGGGTGGCGGGGTCTGTGGCCGGGCTCCGGAGCAGCACGTGGAGCCTTGCTCCGCACCGGGCCGTGGACCGGCACGTGGAGCCTTGCTCCGCACCGTGGCTCCGGGCGCACCTGACCCTCTTTTTCCCTCCCCCTTTCCAGCTCTTGTCACAAATGAGACTGAAATCCGGCTTGAACAAAAGCCGGTATATTAAAAAATATAGATTCTTGGGGGAAACCGCGACAATTCTTCAAGTGCTTTTCAAGTGCGTGTAGTCCGTGATCTCATGTAGTCAGTGGGCGCTCCTTGTGTGCAGAGTGTGACGGCTGGCGGGGAGGGTCAGCACAGAGGAACCGACACGCAGCGCAGCAAGTGCTGGTCAGTCCGTCGCTTTTCCGCTCCGCTCTCTGGGCGGCGGCCTGCGCCCCGCGTGAGCACCGAGCCGAGATCTCCGCGCCGGTGGGCCGGTGCGGGAGCCACGGAAGGGTCTGCTCACTCCCTCCCTGTCCACATTCCCCACGATTTCTCTAGGAATTGGGCTTAAAAACAAGCCGGAGCACTGCCGGCCTCTCCGGCTGCCCCTCCAGCGAGGGAAAGTGATCTCTTCCAGGGAACACCACCGGCGCCGCCCCCTGCCCGCCTCCCCTCGCTGTTTCTGAGATACAGCCTCTTTCTGAAGAATGTGAACAATTGGCAAATCCTATATTACTAAATTTACACAGAATAAAAGATGCCGTTGACTTTAAGGAGCAAGACGGTCATAAAATGATGATCTCACACGGTGTGTTCTATGGGCTATTTCCTGGCTTCCTTAAAGCAGGACAAAGCGGATAAAATTCTAAATGTCTCGTTTACAAATTGCTTTTCTATGTAGCTCACATGAAGGAAACAGTATCTCCAAATGTTCTGAGATCTTCAGGAAAAAACTTTCATCGACCTAGAACACCTTATTCAGCATCACACAAATCCTCAGACAATAACTTACAGGAAATACGACCTCTTCATAACACGCGTGTCTGTCTGCTTCCTCCCAAAATTGCCTATTACTCCAGTGGCTGTGTTTTCAGAGTATTTGAAGAGAATGAATTATTTATACAGGTGGTTGCTGAAAATGAAACACCCTTCAGAACTGAAACTGGAAATTGTGACAGAAGAGCATAAGGGATCCCAATGCCCCGGTACCATGGGGTCGCCCTCTTTCTAGAATCGTGGCTTTTAATATTGTCCATTTTATTATGCTGTATGAGGTCAGGGTTTCTGGGATGTCTCTGCAGATTAACATCTCCCAGAAACTGTCTAAAGTAACCAGTAATAAAAAAAATGGCTTTGGGATAAAAAGGAACAGGCACATAAAATTAGTTTTACGTTAATCTGAAAACCCTTCCCACATCAACTTTATTATATGGTGGCTTTCTAGAAAATAAGCTCTTAAACCGAAAACATTAAAAATAAAAAAATATCAGTTCATCTGCCGAGTTGTTTTTGGGGGAAGGGTACGCCCATATTCGTACCCCATACTCACGAGCGAGGAACCTCCTGACATCTCGCGGCAATTACTCCGCATGCTGGACGGCCCCACGCACACACTCTGCCCAGACCCCAGCATCATGCCGCAGGTGCACCAGGTGCCCCCAAAGCCCCCAGCATCCTTCTCTAGCGGCACCAGGTGCCCCCAGAGTCGACCAGGAGTTTGAGTCCTTCTCCCTCTACACTTTGGCCCTGTCTGCGTGGGCTCAGGGCTTGTGTCGTCCTGCCACCAAGCATTGGAGCCCAAGACCCCGCAGCGACTGTGAGGCCGAGAGGCACAGGGTATTATGGATTAAGCTGTTTCCCCTCACAGGCCCTGGGCAGAACGAGCCGGGGAACCTAACCTAAGGGAAAAAAGCACGAAATGTGGAATTGAAGGTCTCAGTCACTATGCGCTACCCTGTCCACCTGTCCTGTGTGGGGACGACCCCAGCCTTCAGTGGCTTAGGCCAAAGATTTTGAATCAATCATTAATGCTTTCCTTTATTTGACACCCCAGATTCAATTGACGTTTGAGAAAGGGGGGGGTCTGGGGCAGTGACCCCCACATAGTGGAAATTCTGTACGTAACTTTTGACTCCCCCAGACAGAACGGGTAATAGCTGCTGGCTGGGAGCCTCACGCACAACAACGTGTTGACGCCTATACTGTGCGTCACAAGTATGAAAGACTGTGTTCTTGCCATGAAGTAAGCTTCAGAAAAGAGAGTGTTATTAAGAAAATCGTAAGGAAGAAAACACACTTATAGCATGAGAAAATGCAGGTCTACGTGGACCCGCGCAGCTGAAACCCCCTCGGTCAAGGTCAGACGCACACTGAGGCTATGAGCCCGTTCCACAACCGTGTGCAGCCAGGCTGGTCTAAGCCCCGTGGGGTCTTGCTGGGCTCCTGCAGGTGCCTCCCGACAGGTCTCTGCCAGAGGAGGATCCGCCCTGCTGCTCGCAGGAGGCTGGGGAGGGTCTCCCACAGGCCCGTCGCCTCCTGGTTCCTCAGGGTGAAAGCTGCGGCCGCCTCCCAGGCCTGCGAGGGACCCCAGCATCGTCCTGACTCCCCCCACTCCTTGTTTTCGTCCTCTTCAGACGGCTTCCCTGCTCGTCCGTGGCCATGCAGGCATAGCCCGGCCCACATCAGAGCCTTTGCAAGTGCCGTCCCTTGTCTGGAATGTTCTTGCCGCACAGACGTCCCCGTCTCGGCGAGGCTGTCCTGGCTCTGCCGCAGCCGCGGTGCCTCCCTGCAACCCCTTCCCATTGCCCTGATTCTCCTTTTAACTCCAGAGCACAAGAGGTCACAGCAGCAGCCCTGCCACACACCACGCTGCGTACCTGGCACCTGCGTTCACCGCGCACCACCGCGTTCTGCTGGCAGAAGGCAACCTTCCTGGAAACTCACAGTCGGCTCCTTTTGGTTAGTGATGAACTTCAGAAAATAGTGTACGGTACTCAACAAGTAGATAAATAACACTAGTTCTCTGACTTAATCTAACTCTGACGATGCAGACGTGCCTTCCAGCAGCCCCTCACCGCGCCACGCTCTGACCACCGCACAAGCGCTGACATTCTGCACGGTAATGGGAATTGACATGAGAGATCAACATACGCTTAAACCAGCAACTTCTCAGCCGTCCACGTGCACAGGAAATATCGTAAGGAGTCTCTGAAGCTAATTTCTTACAAAAGCATGACTTCCTTCTCCCCTTACCCAGCCCTGCCCCACCCCCAGCACTGACCGGCTGTTCCATGCGAGAAGCAAACACAGTTAACATTAGCTTAAGGGGACCTGATTGGAGGACCATTTGGTGGCCAAATAATATGCAATCCTAAATCAAGGTTGGATCCAGGGTGCCTGGTGGCCCTCCAGCTGGATGCCGCCCTGTGCCTCGTGCATAAGGACCGCGCCGCTGGAGAAGGGGCGTCTGGTTTCCAGATCAGTAGACGAGGCAGTTCCTGTGAAGTGCTCCAGGAAACCTATGAGAACATAACTATACGTCACACAGGTCTTATTTCCCAACTTAATCCCCACGGAAGCCTCTTACTCTCTCCCAGATGGTGGTGCCTCTTCCACTTTGCAGAGGAAAAGTCGTGCCGTCTGAAGGAGGGCTCTGGAGGACCAGCTGGTGATTACAGCCCACGAGGGTCTCAGGATGACGTCACGTGTGCTCTGGGCTACTGCAGGAGCACCAGCAAGACAGCACGCTCCAGAGGAAACTCATCCTGGGCATAAGAGGCTGGCTCCAAACAGAGTCTGATCTGCACACCAACCAGCAATGAAGTTGGTTTTGGGGAAACTTGTCCCACGTCCGGTCTGGCCCAGGGAGTAGCTGCTGGTGCTCCTCCCCAGCGTTGCTGAGTTCCCACTCCTGCCTCCGTGTCAGCCAGCTGCACCATCCCCAGACGTCTGCAGACCATGGGCCTCTTGACAGGGAAGCTGATTTCTCTGGTGGGACAGGGGCCTGGGAGTGCCGCCTGCATAAAACAGCATCTCGTTCTTGCTGACCAAGGATCCTTCGTTCCCAACGGCCCTTCCCTGCTGCCTGGTTGGCAGCAGAAGTCAGTGCACCAACGGGCACAGCCTGGTCCCCGGGTCTGTGCTCCTTGCTGCCCCTTCTCAGGCCTGGTGCACACCCTGGCTCTTGGCACAGACCCTCCCTCTCCCTGCAGGCTCACTGGTGCCCCCTGAGATCTGCTCAAAACCTCAAAACCATCTCCAATTGTAGAGGATTGATTACACCTTTCAGTGTCATTCGACAGACACCCAGGGATTGTCTGTGTTCCTAGAGGAAGAGACTCGTGCTGCCTCTCTGATGCGGAGAGCGTCCCCGTCCTGTCCTGCAGGGAAGCTCTGGCAGGTCACAGTGCTGCCATGATAGCGGGTGACGGCTCCACCTCCAAGCACTCCACGGTCCACTCGAAGGGGATGGCAGCCCACCACCTCCCGCAGGTCCACCAGCATCCCTGAGGCCCCAGTCTAGGAGCGATGTCTTCACTGCTCGTGCCGTCCTGCTTGGTTGTTCCCCCCAGAGGTGGAGCTAGCCACGTGGGTGGGCCCTTCCAGGGCTTGTGGTCCCTGGTCCCATCATGGTGTGGGGCTTCAGCCAACATGCCCCCGCATGAACGCCTCCAAAGAATTCAAGCTACTGAGTTCCGCACGGTTCACAGACCCAGCGTAGGAGACAGACTAGTGCAGCAGGGCCGTTTCCAAAGTGCTTGCGGGGTCCGTAGACTCTAGAGGAAGGGCACTGCATCTTCTCTCCTTCAGAGACTTGAGTCTTTCCATCTCGAGGAGCCCTGTTTTCACAGCCTGGAATGCTTGTGTCACAGAAGTTGTGGGACACGCGCAGTGAGAACTCGGCCGAGAGCAGCTGTCACCATTGAGGCCGCCACAGTCAAACACACCGTGCGGGGAAGATGGCCCGACGGGGCCCAGGGACCGAGCCCCAGTTGTGCTGCCGTCTGAGGCCCGCCAGCCAACGGTCGGGCATACACTGTCTGAGTGTCCTACCACGCAAATGACCTCACAGTCTCGGCCGGTACTCAACATGCCAGGCTCTCAGGAAATGTTTGATGGCCGATCGCTTGTGGTTTATACAGGATGATTCATTGTAGATCATAATTAATGATAAGATTGTTATCATCATCAGCCCAGGAACTCCAGACACAATTCAGTCTGTTTTGAATGTCCAGAGAGCAAAATAATGTTAGCGGAACAACAGATTAAATTTTAATGGTTATCCTGTTGTTTAAAGTCACTCAATACAGTGAGCCTATACTGCTCACAAGATAATGAGATTAACTTTTTGGTAGAATCCGACTCATAATTATATGTTGTAACTACTGTGTTTACATCGTTTTTGCTTTAAAAAAAAATAACTTCTGCTTCCTTCAGACACTGTCCAAAAGCAGCGTTTCTGGATCATGCAGAAGCTCTCCACAGCGGCTACACGGGTTTGAGCCCCGCCGGCTGCTCAGCAGGGCCCGGTGTCCCCACATCCTCCCTAAAACTCTCACCTTTCCTTCTGCGATGACCGTCGTCCACAGCTGAGGTGCTGTCGCATCGCCACGGTGAGCCGCACCTTGACGACGAGAGAGGACGAGCATCTTCTCGTGGCTCTGCGGCCCCGGATGTCTTCCGCGGGAAAGTGTCTGTTCGAGGACGTCAACCAGTTTTCAGTTGGGTTTGCGTTGTTTTGCTGTTATCGTTCCCGGGAGTTCCGAATACGTCCTGGATGCTGATCCCTATCGGACACACAGTTGGTCGATATTCCCCCATCCCTTAGGTTGCTTTTCCATTCTGCTGGCTATGCCTTTTGTGCAGAACCTCCTGGCGTTGGTAGAGTCGAGGCTCCTGCGGCACTACCCACCCCGGCAGAGACAGAAGCAGACCCCCACGCACGGACGGACGGACAGATGGAGGACATGGGTGTGTGTGTGTAATAAACCATTACTTGGCCATAAAAAAGGAAACCTTGCCATTTGGACAACACAGGAGAGCCAGTGTGCTCAGGGACAGGCGTCAGACAAGACAAAGGCTGTATGACAGCTTTACATGCAGCATCTTTTTTTTTTTTTTTTAAGAGTTTATAGATCCGGGGAACAGACCAGAGCCAGGGGCTGAAATGGGCCAAAGGGGCCAAGAGGAACCAACATCTGACTAGAAAATAATCCACCAGGATGTTGCGTCCAGTGCGGGGACCAGAGTCAACAGTACTCTGGTGCATATTTGAAAGTCGCTGACAGAGTTCTAGAAAGTTCTGGACACGAGGAGAAGACCGGGCGACTGTGGTATTGGCCGCCGACTAAGCTTCCTGTGGGATCAGCTCTGACGAGACACAGACACGGAAGCACTGCAGCACACGCCGGGAACTAACATGACCCTTTTTGTCCGTTATGTCCCAATAAAATGGTAAATCTCTTTAAAAATTAATGAAGGCTGTTTTTGGCGATGCTGTTTGAGTGCCGGTGTTAAGCAAGATATCGCCCCTACCCTTGCTTTTCTACTCTGGTTTCTCTTCCCCTGCAGGAGCAGAGGATCACCCCACTTCCCTCCGGTGGCTTCTTGTAGGTGAGGGATGTCCCCCAGACCAGCCCCTGGGTGACAGGCAGCTGCCCTGGCAAAGACGAGTTCTTTTCCCTCCGTCCCCGAAGCAGCAGCGCACCAAGCATTCCCAAGCACGGGACAGACCCCCGTTGTGACAGACAGCCCAGACCCGGCTGGGGGCCAAGCCCCACAAAGCAGCAGGGCCACAGGGCAGAAGCTGTAAGCTGCCCGCCGCCCTCTGTCCAGCCAGTCCAGTGACAGCTTCACACAGGAGCCGCACCCACACGAGGCCATCCACCTCGCGCTCTCTGCCGCTCAGCTCAGAGCACCCCGGGTGTGGGGTTCACGGATTAATTAACTGAACAGAAGTCAGGCTACGCTACCCTACGTTCTGTTCTCAGTCGACCCTCGCTAGGCCGAGTATAAGCCACAGTTCCTGGCTGGTCTGGGGGTCCCCGGACTGAGGGCTGCAGGGTCCCGCCACACCACCAGGGAACACGAGGCCCGGGGCCACATTTTCAGGGCTTCTTATAGCAATAATTCAGAAAATAATTGTTGAGCTCTAAACTCAGATAACCTCCTTCTCCCAAGTTTTGGTCCAAACGGTGGTGGTGGTTCTGGAGATGCTCATCTTGGTGTTTTTGTTTTTTTTTTTTTTTTTTTTAAAGAATTTATTTATTTATTTGACAGACGGAGATCACAAGTAGGCAGAGAGGCAGGCAGAGAGAGAGGAGGAAGCAAGCTTCCCACTGAGCAGAGAGCCCGATGTGGGGCTCGATCCCAGGACCCTGGGACCATGACCTGAGCTGAAGACAGAGGCTTAACCCACTGAGCCACCCAGGCGCCTCCTCATCTTGGTTTTTAAGCAGATATCTGCTATGACTCCTCTTCTGCAGAACGTGTGTCTGAAGCAGATCAGAGAACACAAGCTTGTGGGGGTCACTGGTGGCTGTAGGAAGCACCACACCGTTTCGTCTTCAAATTCTGTAATGGCTGACGAAGAAGGAGGACTTTGGCAACAACTTAGAGAAAGCAAGAAGCAGGCTGCTCTAAGCACATGAGCCCAGTGCTGGACACTGTTCCCAAGACATGTGTCCCTGTGCCCACGGCTGGACACTGCCCTCGGGTGAGTTGGGTCCAAGCACCACCTCTCTGCGCTTCAACACACTTTGAAGGGGCGGTTTTGCTGGATTTGATCAGTCTGCTGTCCAGGGATGCGGCCCTCGCGCAGCCGTGAGACTCCCTCACCTCCTCGCCGGTGACCCTTCACCCCCCCAAAGCCCAAGCTCACAGCTGGCCGCAGTCATGAGTCTGCTGACGCCGTTTTCCAGACACGGCCCAGACCACTCGCCAGCCATCAGCTCCGCCTGGCCACGTCCCGCTGTCCCCAGCACAGCCCGGGCAGACCCTCCAGGTTAGACCTTGGCTGCTCCCCGGGTGCTTCCCACAGACAGCGCAGTGACCTGGAGTCCGAAGGCCGGGCTCCCGTCGGACCTACGTCGTGCGCAGTCTGTGTCTGGCGCCTGCTGACCGGGTCTGTACCCAAGCTCTGCCCCGTCTCTCACGGTCATTTTGCTCCTCCTCGCTTCGCAAACACAGGAGCAGAGCATTTTCTTAATCTCTTCAAACCAACAAGACAGGAAAGACGGTCTGCCTCGCCCAGGTTGGAGGACGTGGACAGCACGGCCATCATGTAGGGGGGCCATGTCCTCTCTCAGTTTCAGGGGCGAAGGGTGTGCGGGGCAGGACAGAGCCGAAGCTCCGTCTCCGTCAGGGAGGTCCCACTCCAGCCTCGCCCTGTCCACGTCATGGTCATGAGGAAACCCCTGGAAGCTTCTTCGGCGTTGCAAGCCCTTGGCTTCCCCCCAGCGTACCATCCCTGCAAGGACAGAACAACAGACAGAACCAGACAGAAGACGGACACGCCTCCCCGCCCTCCTCCTCCGTGTCAGGACAGTCTCCTCCATTAAAGCCCTCGCGCCTGCGTGTCTGTAGCCAAGGAAACCGGGTGTCGCCCTGGGAGGATACGAAGCAAGGACAGAAGGAATATCTTCTTCTTCTTCCTCTTCTTCCTCCTCTTCTTCCTCCTCCTCCTCTTCTTCTTCTTCTTCTTCTTTAAGATTTTAATTATTTACTTGACACAGAGAGAGAGCAAACCCAGAAGCAGGGGAGCAGCAGAGGCAGAGGGAGAAGCAGGCTCCCTGCTGGGCCCGGAACCGGACATGGGGCTCGACCCCAGCACCCTGAGATCACGACCTGATCCGAAGGCAGATGCTCAAATGACTGAGCCCCTCAGGCGCCCTGGGAATATGTTCTTTAAATGCAACTACTACGAGGCAGCAGTTTAGAAGCTAAGGAGAAATAATGAATCATAAAAATGTTTAATGTGAATTTTGAATTAATGGTTTTAAAAATCCTTCTTTTTCCACGAGGGAAAGCAATTCACAATTCAAACACGGTCATCAAGCCACGGACTCAAGCAGTGAAGTTTTGGTTTGGGTGACCTCCTGGGTCACCTTGCCGGACCTGATTGTATAAGGGGGTGGTGTGACGTCGCTCTAGTAAGAGCCAATCCACCATTCCCTTAGATTTGTACCAAAAATAAACAGTTTTTTATTACAATATAATAAATATAGAATGAATAAAAAATAAATTGGAAAAAGAGAGAGACAGGAAAACTGATAGGAAACTGATGTTGTTCCTTTGGAGATTTGAAGGAAGTAAACAGCAAAGAGTACATTTGGGAATTGGGACTTAAAACCCGCAAGGAGCTACGTGAATGACACATCGCGTCCACGTATTTGGGTTTTAGTGTCTCGATCAACGCTCATCGCTGAGCTCCCGCCGAGCAGAACGCGTCCGCAGTTTCCGTCTCCACCCTGACTTGCCGGTAAGGCCCACGTGTCCCCTCTGCTTGACCCGCTCACCCATCGCAGGACCCTTAGGGAGCTCCTGCGTCTCGGCTGCTGTGACGGACGCCGCGGGAAGCCGGGGTGCCGTCTCTCTTCATTCCCTTTAGCTGAACACCCAGGAGTGGGACCGTGGGCCATAGTAGTTTTGTCTTGGAGGCGCCGCCATACGTCAAACCTCTTACATACTCGCTGTCAGCGCCCGGAGCCCCCTTGTCCCCGTGCCCACCAGTATGTGTGTCCTGTAACTTAACGACGGCTATTCCCATAGGCGTGTGGTGAGAACTCCACGTGGATCCGCGTCCCATTCCCCTACGGTCAGTGATGCTGAGCCTCCTATCATGTACGTCCGGCCATTTGGTCTCTACAGGTCTATGCCAGGTCTATACAGGTCCTTTGCCCAATTTTTTTAAAGATTTTATTTATTTATCTGACACACAGACAGAGATCACAAGTAGGCAGAGAGAGAGGAAGGGAAGCAGGTTCCCCGCTGAGCAGAGAGCCCGATGCGGGGCTTGATCCCAGGACCCTGAGACCATGACCTGACCCAGGCAGAGGCTTTAACCCGCTGAGCCCCCCAGGTGCCGCCCTTTGCCCAATTTTTAGTTGGGTTTCCATCTACCCACAGTCCTTCTATCCGTCCGTCCATCTGTCCAACTGTCCGTCTGTCCATCTATCTTCCTACCATCTGTCTACTTTGCTGTTGAGTTGTAGGAGTTTCATGTGTATCTTGAATATTAACACTCGCCTAGATACATGGTTTGTAGATAATTTCTCCCATTCTGTGGGTTGCCGTTTTACTTTGCTGATAGTTTCCTTTGCTGCAGAAAATTAACTTGAAGCCTTGACACACACTGCTTTGATCTCCTGTGATGGAAGATCTCATTTTATTCTCTGTGCATAGAAATTCTGGTTCCCCAGCACTACTTATTTTTTATTAATTTTTTAAATTTTTATTTCTTTTCAGTGTTCCAAGATTCCTTGTTTATGCAGCACACCCAGGGCTCCATGCAGTCGGTGCCCTCCACAGTACCCACCACCAGGCTCCCCCAAGCCCCCACCCCCTTCCCTCCCAAACCCTAGGATTGTTCCTCAGAGTCCACAGTCTCTCATGGTCCGTCTCCCCCTCCGACTTCCCCCACCCCCCTTCTCCTCTCTAACTCCCCATGTCCTCCATGCTATTTGTTATGCTCCACAAATAAGTGACACCATATAATAATTGACTCTCTCTGCTTGACTTATTTCACTCAGCATAATCTCCTCCAGTCCCGTCCATGTTGCTACAAGAGTTGGGTATTCGTCCTTTCTGATGGAGGCATAATACTCCATAGTGTATATGGACCACATCTTCCTTATCCATTCGTCTGTTGAAGGGCATCTTGGTTCCTTCCACAGTTTGGCGACCGTGGCCATTGCTGCTATGAATGTTGGAGTACAAATGGCCCTTCTTTTCACTACGTCTGTGTCCACAGAAGAAGATATTTGCAAATGACAGTACAAAGGCCTGATATCCAGGATCTACTAAGAACTCCCCAGGGCACCTGGGGGGCTCAGTCATTAAGCATCTGCCTTCAGCTCAGGTCATGATCCCAGAGTCCCGGGATCGAGTCCCACATCGGGCTCCCAGCTCCACGGGGAGTCTGCTTCTCCCTCTGACCTTCTCCCTTCTCATGCTCTCTCTCATTCTGTCTCTCTCAGATGGATAAATAAAAATCTGAAAAAAAAAGAAAGAAAGAAAAAAAAGACCTCCCCAGCGCTACTTATTGAAGAGACAATGCTTTCCCCATTGTGGTTCTTGATGGTAAGTTCCACTCAGTGAAGAGTCCTCTCACACGCGTGCTGTCCCTCTCTGTCCTCAAAAATGACTGAATCTTAAGAAAACCAAAGCAGGACGCCCCCAGTGCCGTCTCTGAGCACTGGCTCCGCAGAGGAATGGCTGTGTACATCAGCCCGTCCGCGGCGAGGGCCGCACCACGCCTGCCTTTAACCGCTGTGGCTTTTGAGGGCTTTCTGATGTCTGGCAAATGCCTCACTTCTTTCCTCGCCTGGAAAACCTCGCGTCTTCCATCTTTATTCTACGGGACTGGACAAGTGTGACTCGTACTCCCCACGCAGCGCGGGCAGTGGTGTTAAAGTGATTAGGCGCAGAGGCCGTCAGACCCCAGCAGCCGGCGGCCTGTGCCGGCAAACCAAACCTAGGCCTGAGACGCCCGGAGGTGACAGCTGACACCGCAGGCTCCACAGTGCGTCCCATCAGGAATGGCTCTGGCCGCGGCTCTGAGTCTGCCCCCGAACCATCAGACATGTCCGAGGTGCCTTCCATCCCCGCGGTTTGGCTCAAATAGAACCTTCAGATTTTAATACATCTCAGTTTCCTCTTAGCACTGGGTTTTTAAAAAATATTTCTGTATTTATTTTAGAAAAAGAGAGAGAGACCACGTGTGTGGAGGGAAGGGCCCTGGGAGACGGAGACTCTCTGGCCGGTGCCGGGCTCTGTGTCATGACCGTGAGGTCACAGCTACAGCCGAAACCAAGACTCGGACACGTAAGCGACCAACCCCCCCCCCCCCCCCGCCAGGCGCCCCAGCCCTGCATTTATGGAAGCGTTGATAACTCACTGGTAAAATAAGTGAGGGATAAAATAAGCGCCGGGAATGGCCGGGGCGGACAACTCCATCGGGGCAGAGCCCGTGCGGCCGCACGCCTGTGGTCGGCATTTCCGTCGCTGTTAACAGTGGTAATTGCACACGGAAACGCCGATCTCAACGACCTGCCGGCAATCGGCAGCGCGTGGCTCCATTCTGCGCGGCCTCACTTCGGACGGGTCACACAGGTCGCAGCGGAGAACCGAGAACGCGCCCTGCTCCCTCGGCCGCGGGCCCTCGACCTCCTGGAGAGGAGCGCGCCGGCCGGTCTCCGTGGCGCCGGCCAGTCTCTGTGCAGCCGGCCCTGCGCTGAGCGAGCGCGATTCCCAGGCTTCGGCGGCACCTGGGCGACCAGCGCGAGGGGGAGGCCAGACCTGCTTTCGTTCCTTTAGAAGCGGAACACGGGGCTGGCCCAGGATCCTGTTCTCTGAGGCTGAAGACAACTGGACTAATCAGGGGTAAATGCTTGGTGCTGCGGGTAATTCTGTGGACAAGATCAGCATAACTGGAAGCAGGTGTGGACTGAGGACCGTCACCTTACCTCACAGGCACCTCAACGTCCCCCCAAAGGTGTGGACACTTCTGCCAAACTGTGCGATGGCCAAAGCGTTTCCAACCCTCCATGTGTGAGAAGCTCGTGGTTCCCCGGCCCCCCTGGCCTTGTCTTCTGACTGAGGAGTCCCCTCGCCTATTGACCCCACGGTGCCCCGCGGCCAGCACAGGCTTCGCGACAGCACCAGGAACACCAGAAACCACCGCTGCCTTTTCACAGAAAGTAAACCGGACCACCGGCTGCTTCCAGAGCGGAGACGAGCCTGTTTTGCACAAGAGTGGCGGGACACTTAATTTCGTCTGGAGCAGACTGAAAGGGCTCTGCTGGAGAGGAAGGGCTCCCGTGCCCGTGGGCCACTGCCGACTCCCGTCCTGGCCTCCTCCCCACACGACCGGGGCAGGCGCGGGAGACCCAGAGAGCTCTGAGCTCATGTACGTGTCTGCACACTTGTCAAGCTTGATGTTGTCTTTCAAAAGGTTCCGTGCTCGGGGAACCCGGTCTCGTGGAGAAGCAGCCATCTTTCACTTACAATTTCTGGCCTTCTCGTCAGCTCGGTCCCAGAATCCTTCCGTCCCTGCGACTTGCCTGATGGCTCCAGCCCGTGGCTGGACATGAGCTCAGTGGGGCAAAGCCGTTCCTGACACAGCGGGCTTCTCCTCGTCACCCAGAACCTTGGTACAGACCTCCCGTGCTTTTGATCCCACACGGAGCTCCACCGGACCCAGAGGGCTCTAACCCACGGTCGGCTGTGGATTTATATCGGCTTTTATGCCCAGCTTCCGCTTCCTGTGGACTTGCCAACACCATAACTCTGTTTTCTCGGAGCAGAGGGGCAGGTGTGGTGTGTGGGGGAACATGCCCGGGAGGGAGCAGGAAGCTGTACTCCTCACCAGAAATCTCTGCGGTGCAGGCTGGGGGCGTGAGGTCCCTCCAGAGACAGCCTGGCCTCCTGGCCATTTCAGGTCAGGCTGGCCTCGGGGCTCTCGGGCCTCTGCACCTGGTGCCCAGGATCAGGCCAAGAACCATCTAATCGACCTGATTGCTTAGTGGAGGAGGTCTTCAAGTTACAGCAGTCTGGAGCTTGTTTGTGATTTATTGTGCAAAACAAGTATCTCTTTCTCTCTGCAAGTCTGTGCCAGGAGTGAGCAACTCCACTGTTCGCGGGACCGGACACCACATTGCAGAAAGCTGCTCGCTGGCTTCCGAGACACAGGGACGGCCTGATGTGTGGCCAGGCCCCAGTGGACCCCCCTTTCCAGCTCCTCAGCATGGCTGATTTGACACAAAATCCTTTCTCGTTTGTTTTTGGTTGTGTTTTTTGTGTTATTTGAATATTTCTTCCTAATTTCGTAAGATTCTCTTATTAAAATGGACATTCACTTTGGAAGTGCAGACTCCTGCCATCGGAGTGTGTCTGGAGGACCGTCTGGGAAGGCAGCAGGGCTGAAGGTCATGTCCTAAGAGCCCAACGGGGCCACATGCTGGGAGCAGGCAGCCCAGGTGGGGCCACGTGGCAGGGGCCACGCCAGCAGGACCCACATGGCAGGGGCCACGCGACAGGAGCCACACGGCAGGGGCCACGCTGGCAGGAGCCACGCGGCAGGGGCCACGCCGGCAGCCCAGTCTCGTTCCACGTGAAGACGAGAACATCCATAGACAGCGACCAGGCTGTGAGGTCAGTGCTGCCCAGGCCCGGGGCATGTCCTTCCCGGGGGAGGTTCTGGCCTCCCAGCTGGGCCCTTGACGGAGCAGGGCAGGTGCAGGGGACAGAGGCCTTCCTGGATGAAGGGCCGCAGCCCCGTGCCCTGGGCTTCTGGGGGCTCAGCGCGTGAGTCCCGAGGACGGCTGCCACCTGGTAGGCAAGGTGGGAGCGTCCAGGGGAACCAGGGCTCGGGGTCAGTGTTTCCATCCTGTGGGGGACTCCAACGACAACCGGCTCCTTTTAGGACGATCAGAGAGAGCAGAGAGAGCGGTTGGCTTCGTTTTCACACTTTGGGAGCGGGCACAGACGCACGCTGGACGTGAGGCTGACTGTGGGGTCTTGGCAGAATCGACAAGCGTCACCACATCAGTGCTTGTCTCAGAGAAGGGTTGAAGCCCAGGTCTGGCAACGACAGGTCCGTGGTGGGCTTGGGCTGGAGCACAGAGCGGCCTGAGAGGCCTACTCTGGAAACGGCCGTGTCAGGCAGCCCACCGCCCGGGACGGTGGCAGGGCCATGACCGCAGCCGGGAGACGTTTTCCAGCAGCACAAAGAAGGCGTGTGCAGACGCTTCAGAACCCGAGTGGGAGCAGGGTCTGGCTGAGGCCCCCATGGGGCTGCATCAGCTTCCAGCTTCCCTCCAACAGAGTTGCGTGTGACGGGGGCTCCCGATGACCCCTGGACGCAGGCCTGTGGGTCCTCCAGACTTCCGCTGGCACCCGTGCTTTCCCAGTTTGGCTGATGGCCTGTGTTGGGGAAAAAAATGACAGATTAAGAGCCTGAAAATGGTCACTTGCTTTTACAATTAAAAAAAAGGAGGGTGCACCTGGGTGGCTCTGTGGGTTAAAGCCTCTGCCTTCGGCTCAGGTCATGGTCTCAGGGTCCTGGGATCGAGCCCCGCATCGGGCTCTCTGCTCAGCAGGGAGACTGCTTCCTCCTCTCTCTCTGCTTGCTTCTCTGTGATCTCCATCTGTCAAATAAATAAAATCTTAAAAAAAGAAAAGAAAAAGAAAAAGAAACACTGTGAGGTTGCTCGTGGTCGCAAGGCCAACGTTTGACAGGCAGACATCTGAGGAGTCCCCACATCGGGGGTGCCCATCTGACACCTGCGGTCACACTGGTGGTCTTCCCAGTGTTCTCCAGTCAGTGAATTCAAGGTTAGGTGTGAGGACGCCGACGCCTACTGATGCTCGTCGGCCACACGTCTATGAAAGCTTCCGGGAACTCCAGAGGTGAGGGCTAATCACAGGGAGTGTCACTGGCACTGTCTTCTTTTCTTTTTCTTTTTAATTTTCTTTTAAATTCAAAATCAATCTTTCTTAGAACAAATGAAGCTAAAGTGATTGAGAGACGCATCAAGGAAGGAGGGCTCGTGAGCGCCAAGGGCCCTCCAGGCAGAAGAGGGAGCGGGGGCTCGCTCAGGAGGTGGGGATCCCACTCATGGGAGCAGAGAGCAGAAGCAGCGGGTAGTGGTGGCCGAAACAGCGCGGGGGCTGGTCCGGGACGGCTCAGCCAACACCACTCGTCTCTCAGCCGCATCCCCAGCACCGTCGCTGCACGAAGGCCGTCTCACGCCGAGCTCCCGGAGCCGCAGGGCACTGCTGTCCCGGAAACGAGGTGCCGGGAAGAGGCACACAAGGACCACGTTGGCTCTTGTAGGCCTTCACCCTACAGGCAAGAGAAGCCAGTAGAGAACGGGCGCACCTAATGGCACGGGGCCACATGGGCGTGCCAGAGGACGAAGGGGGGGCCTTGCCACCGCCCTCCTGACCGGGTGCTGGGGTCGAGCCTGAAGCAGTGGGGCAGAAAGGAGAAAAGGGTCGATCTGAGGTCGTTTCTTAATGTGTAAGTCTGGTTGAGTTACAATTGATCTAAAACGCAGCGATGCCGACGGTACCGCCCGGGGATTTTGACAGTTGTACTCGCCTGGTGGCAACTACGCAAACACGAGTAGGGACGGTGTCACTCGCCTGCCCCTTTGCACCGTCACAAGAGGTCCAGCCTCAGAAAGGAGTCGGGGATGCCCCTTCCTTCTCCATATTCCAACAGTATCCGCACAAGTTTGGATGATGGGCATGACTCTCCAGGGAGACCACATGACCTGATGTTTTCTCTTGGGGGAGATTTGGAAGTATGTATTAAATCAGTACACACACGCTTTCCGGTTATCCGTCTCTCAGCGTACCAGTTTCAGCAAGCTATATTGTTGAAGGGATTTGTCCATTCCATTGAACGACAAACATATGTCCATAGTGACATTCGTAGCATTTCCATATCTCCCTTCGGATGTGTGTAGGGTCTGTAGTGGTGTTCTATCTTTCATTTCTGATATAGGTAATAGCATATTCTCCCTTTTTTTTGAATTAGTGTTAGCAGAGAATTATTAACTTTATGAAGCTTTTCCAAAAATTAACTTTTGCCTTTGTTGATTTTCTCTGTTTTCAATTCCACTGATTTCTTGATCTTATTGTTACTATGTATTTTTTTCTAATTATGTTAGTTTTACTTTGCTCTTCATTTAGTTTCTTAAAGTGGAAACTTAGCTGATTGGATTTATTTCATTTTTTAACTTTTTAAAAATATTTTACTTATTTATTTGACAGAGAAAGAGAAATAGAGAGAGAGAGAGAGAGAGGGAGCGAGCGAGCGCTCAGGTAGGTAGAAAGGCAGGCAGAGGGAGAAGCAGGGTCCCTCCAATCAAGGAGCACAATGCGGGGCTCTGTCCCAGGACCCTGGGATCATGGCCTGAGCCAAAGGCAGATGTTTAACAACTGAGTGACCCAGATACCCAAAGCTCATTGATTTTCAACCTTTTTTCTCTTCTAATTACACATTTCCCTCTCTTCATGGTTCTAGCCTAATCCCACATATTTTCATATATTGGGTTTTTATAATAATTATCTTCCAAATATTTCTAACTCCCTTGAAGTTTCCTTTCTATTCATTATTTAGATATGTCTTTCAAATTTCCAAATATTTCCAGATATCTTATTGTTAGTGATTTCTAATTTAATTCCACCTGAGCCAGAGTATATTTTCCTTGTGTTTTGATTTTTAAATTTATTAAAACTTCTTTACGGCTCAACATATGATCTATTTTGAAAAATGTTTATTTTCATTTGAAGACACATGTCTTTTGTAGTTAGGTGGAGTGCTCTCTAAGTGAAAGTAAGTCAGGTTTGCTAATAGCATTATTCAAGCCTTCTATGATCTTACTGGATTTTTATCTCTTTCTTCTATCAATAGCTGGGAAAAAATTGTCAAAATCGTTGAATATGGTCGGGGAACTACCAATGTCATTTTTTTCATCTTTTTAAAATAGATTTTAGTTTTTAGAACAGTTTTGGATTTCCAGAGGTTGCAAAGATAGTAACTCTATTTTCCACCCAGTTTCCTTCGTTATGAATGTCTCACATGAAGGTGGCACATTTATTACAATAATAAAACCAATATTAATACATTCTTATTCACAAAAACCCATAGTTTTCTCAGATCTCCTGGTTTTTATCTCCGGGATCCCCATGTAGGACACCATGCGGCATGTGCTCTTCTTGGGCTTCTCTTGGGTGTTGAGAGTTACCAGACTGCCCTGGGTTTTGGTGGTGTCAACAGTTTTAAGGGACACTGGCCAGGCGAGCACTGTGGGATACCCACAGCTAGAAATCATATGCTTTCCTGTTCATGGGAAGAGTGAGCTTGGGTGTCGTCGGGAAGAGGAGCACAAAGGAATGTATCGTCAACCTGACTTACTCCCATCGATAGTGACCTGAGCACCTGGTCGGGGAGTGCTGTCAGGTTTCTCCACCGTGGGCCCCCTTTCCAGTCTGCGCTCATTGGAAGGAAGTCGCATGCACATACCACACCTAAGGAAGGGTGTTACGCTCTCTTTCACTTAGATCATAACATCTACATAAATTATTTGGAATTCTGCATGGAAGATTTGTCCTTTCCCATGACTTTATTCAGTCATTTACGTAAGTATGAACTCCTCAATATTTGCTAAATACATGAAGTTAGAATCCAGTCCTAATTTATTTATCTTCTTGCTCAAATTGTCCCAGGCTTGGCCACTGAGCAGTTATACACAGACTTCTATCAATGCACTGTTGCCGTCCACTCATCACTCCGTGGCTTCTTGATGCTGCAGGACGGTGCGGACTCATATTGTCTCCCTCCTGATCCGGCCCTAGATCGGCCGTTTCTCCAGGGAGCCCACTTTCATAGTGGAAAGCGGTGTTTGAGACAAGGTCTGGCTGCTGGGTTTGCAGGTCACATCTAGGATGAGGAAATGATGTTGGTTTATTTATACTGAGCAGAGAAATATTAATGTGAAGATGAACAGATTGTATTGGAGCAGTCATAAGTAGTTATAAGTTTCCAGGGAAGTTGATAGAAACAAAATAAATCAATAAAAATGGAAAAGCACCAAGTCAATGAGACCCGGGGAAATAGAAACAAACTAGGAGGCGGGGGAGGGACGCTTACTGAGCAAAAGACGAAGGCGCAAGAGGAGCTTCAGCTGAAGGAGAAGAGGCCGGCACCGCATCCTCTGGCTAAGACCTTCTTCACCGTATAATGCAAGTAACTGACACGCAGTTCACCATAAAGAGAACATCCGCATCCTGACGAGGAGACCATGACGGAGGCTCGGCCAGCCTGGCTCGAGGGAGGTCCATGCAGGAGTCTGGGGCCGACACTGCACCAAAGCGCGGGGCCATGAGGAAAGGCTGCGAGTTCTTGTAACGTGGGTGTCTGAGTCTCCCTCTTGGGGCCTCCTGGTGCTGCCGACCAGCTGGACGGGGGAGGCCTTTGTTATGGACACGACGAGTCATAATGACGTGTGATTGGCAGAGCTTCCAGACCTGCGAGTGAGCCTGAGAAGCTGGGGACTGAAGCCACAGTTCATACTCCCACTTTTTTTTTTTTTTTTTTTTTTTTTTTGCAAAAAAGTATGCAATGAAAAAGGAATGATGTTAACCTTTACGGGGAATGAATAATCTGAGGTATTATTATATCTGATTATTTAAACTCTGTCACTGGGTACAGAGAACTTTGACAGATGCTCCGTTTGGATACTGACGTGCTGAATAGTTCATGTTCCCACGGTCCTAGTAACAGCCCCGGCAACGCCACTTTGCAGGCTAAGAGCACGGCACGCACGTAGGCATCGTGCTTTCCGTCTCGCCTACACACGAGGTTGTAGGACAGGTTCGTAGTTTTAATATTTCCCCTTTACAAGTGAGAAAGCTGCACACGAAGGAATCAAGAGACAGAATCACAGAACGCGTTCAATACAGCCACATCTGGAAACGACGTCTCCTGGCCCCTCGGCGCCCCCTCACGCTGAGCAGCAGTCGGTCCTGGACACGCCGGCAGGGACAGGGCACTCGGCTTCAGCCTGTGCAGCAGAAATCCGTTGTTTATTTCCAGTTTCTAGTTTTTCCATTGCTCAAGCTCTGGGAGTAATTATAAAATTTAATTTTAAAAGAGACAGTCCTTGTCTCTTGGGTTCTAGGAAACCGACCATAAAAAACAAAAACAAAGCTGGCAGGCCAGAAACGCCTTCCTTTTTTTTCTTCCTGGACCGTGTAGCAATGACTTAAGAATATTGCCCATCACAGGACTTTAATTTCCATTACTCTCGTTCTCTTGCCCAATTGAAAGGTAATTCTGTAAGTTCTTGACATGTGATTTGTTGTGGCCGCCGGGAGCCTCGAGGCTCACAGGACCTAATCCTCCCTCGGACGCGTACCGTCCAGTGCCTCGGCAGTGCCGACGGACCTTAGAAAGACGTGGCCAGTAGACCCCCAGACCTGGAGCGGCGTGCTTTGGGGTCCACGGAGAAGGCACTGGCACAAGGCCGAGTTGGAATCTCACTTGCCCGAGCCCCGTGCCCAAAACATGCACCCTTGCAGCTGGTGGTCATTGACTTGAGTCCACTATGACATCAGCTGGGCGAGGAGTCATGTTAGGTCTGACTCCTCCCACGGGATGCCTGTCCCTGTGACTCATCTGCTGATTAGACGGAGCAAGGGAGGCTCTCTGGGCGGCCGGCTCTGGAGGGCACTGCGGCTATAGGCCCCACGAGCCCCAGGTACCTCTCTTAGGGAAAGAGTTCTTTCTCTTAAGGAATGCAGAGATTTTCCTTATTTAAAGCTTGAGGAGACAGGAACGCCAGCACTGGGACAGAGCGAATCTCGAGGAAGTCGGAAAGCATCCCCTTTCCAGCAGGAGACACCGCCCCCTGCACACACATCTCAGGGCTCCTCCCTGCTGTCTGCCCAAGACGGTTTATCTTTTCAACGACAGGTCTTCAAACCTGAGAGGAAAGTGTCTTCCTGTTATTTTAGGGGGTGTGAAAGACGAGGCCCCCGGATGCCCTGCAGTGGGAGGGCCCAGCTTAGGCAGAATGGCTGCTGGCCGGGGGAGAGACAGAAATTAGGCCTCTGCAAGCTGCAGTGAGGACTTGCACGTCTCACGGTGGCCACAAGCCAAGCTGCTGGGCTGGAAGCACTTAGAGCAGCCGGACGTGGCGTTTCTCGGAATCTGGCCGCGGGCACCGCAGAATTCCCAGGGCCCGGGGCGTTCGCATGGCCAGGATCACGAGGACCAGAGAACCAGGAGGCAGGAGCCCCGCATCTGAGGGTAATTTGCCACTTGAGACAATCGCCAATAACGAGAAATAGAAAAACACATTAGAGATTCCTACAGTCTCAAAGGAGCAGGAGGGCAGGAGCAGATTTCAGTTTCTGGAGCAGAGACACGGGCTAGCAACCGGGGCCTCGGAGCCGTCCTCAGAGAGCTGCACCCTAGAAAGGAAGCCTGAGCAGCCGGGGTGGGGGCCGCGTCCCTGAGCCCCTCTGTGCGGAGGCGCTCTATCCTCGGGCCAGGTGCCTGTCAGAAGCCAGTTTAAATTCTCAGGGAAGAAGTCTCCAGCTGGAACCTCACATTATGTCTAAGATCATTCATAGCAAGTGTCTGGCGTTCAGTCCCAAGCACACGGGGAAAGTCAACGAAAGCTGAAGTCGGACGCGCGAGATGCTGGATCGAGACGGCCAGACCCGGCTCTTACGATAACTACGGGAACGTGCAGAACTCAGCTGAAATGGAGGGTTTGGGCACAGAGACTGGAAACTATAAAATAAAATGAAGATCTTAGTGCTGAAAAGAGAATAATGTCAACTGGAAACTCCGTGCCTGCATCCTCCGTCCCGGTGTTGTCGTTACCAATTCCTGCGTGTCTACTGCAGAGATCAGACACAGCTAACAAGACAGACCGAAAACACGGTCGGACAAGACAGCATGAAAACACACCGAGTAAAGGCAGAGACGCAAGCAAACGGGAGAGGGTGACAGTGCGCGTGCCGGGGAGCCCCGGAAGGGAGGACACATAAAACGAGGAGGAGGAAGTATTTCATGCAACGGCTCCTAAAACGTACGAAACACACCATCACCACGAGGCCCCACAGCCTCGAACAGGGTAGGATGACGAAAACCAGTCTTAGCACAGAATGCTAGAAAAGCTGAAAACTGAACCCAAACCAACACCTGACAAGCAGACAAGTGGAAATACCCACCACCTCCCGAGAAGCAAAAATACTGAGACTGACAGAGCGAGTGAGTCAGAAGTTCCCGGGAAAGCACCGTCAGAGCCCACAGACGCGGGTCTCTCCGCCCAGAGAAGCGCCATAAACACCAACAGTAAAATAGACGCCGGCAACAACCAGAAAAGCATGAGCACGTCACAGCAAATTTACAATAAATAAATATAAAGAGAGTCCTTTTTAAAAGATTTCATTTACTTCTCTGAGAGAGAGAGAGCACAAGCAGGGGGAGTGGGAGAGGGAGAAGCAGCTTTCCTGCTGAGCAGAGAGCCTGATGCGGGGCTCAATCCCAGGACCCTGAGACCATGACCTGAGCCGAAGGCAGAGGCTTAACCCACTGAGCCACCCAGGCGCCCCATAACAAATGTCACTTAAAGAGAAGGAAAAGAAACCCAGAGGGAAGCCTGAAGATACAAACCGAAAGAGTAGTAACAATACGCAGGTCCTGGTCAACCCGCCGCCCGCAGCGGTGAGCGGCGTCTAGGGCTCCGGTTCATGTCGTAAGGGGCATCGTTGGTTACTCATTTTAAAAACTATATGACAGCAGTAGCAAAAAAAGCCGTGATAGAAAGAAAGTCTGGTAAACAAATTAAAATGTTGTAAGACCTTCGCACTTTTTGACAGACTTGAAATTTCTAATTGGTATTAGATTTTAATAACTTAAGAATATGTTCAGTACCATCACCATGAAAATTCCACAAATAACAGTAAATGGATGTATAATTAAAAGCTAAGAGAAGGATAATAAGCCAAATTAATTCAAAATAAGTTAAGAAAGCAGAGGAAAAGGAATATAGAAGGAAAGACAAATAGAAATCAAAGAAAAGATTTAAACGTTATTTAAATATTAAAATTGCAGTAGATGTTAATTACCTAAATTCTTTAATTTAAAAACAAAAATTTTCAGAGTTGATAAATATCTGATGTTATGTTATCCATACAGATTGGATCAAAATAATCCAATTATGTGTGGTTTACAGAAGACACACCTTCTGGGGGGGCTCAGTGGGTTAAGCCTCTGGCTCAGGTCATGATCTCAGGGTCCTGGGATCGAGCCCCACATCGGGCTCTCTGCTCGGTGCGGAGCCTGCTTCTGCCCCTCCCCCTGCTTGTGCACAGGTGCACTCTCTGATAAATAAACAAATAAAATCTTTTTAATTTTTTTTATTCTGTTATGTTAGTCACCATAAAATACCTCATTAGTTTTTGATGCAGTGTTCCAAGGTTCCTTGTTTGTGCACCACACCCAGTGCTCCGTGCAGTCCGTGCCCTCTATAATACCCACCACCCGGCTCACCCAACCCCTCACCCCCTTCCCTCCAAAACCCTAGGATTGTTTTTCAGAGTCCATAGTCTCTCATGGTTCATCTCCCCTTCCAATTTCCCCCAACTCCCTTCTCTTCTCTAACTCCCCATGTCCTCCATGCTATTTGTTATGCTCCACAAATAAGTGAAACCATATGATAATTGACTCTCTCTGCTTGACTGATTTCACTCACCATAATCTCTTCCAGTCCCGTCCATGTTGCTACAAAAGTTGGGTATTCGTCCTTTCTGATGGAGGCATCATACTCCATAGTGTATATGGACCACATCTTCCTTATCCATTCGTCCGTTGAAGGGCATCTTGGTTCTTTCCACAGTTTGGCGACCGTGGCCATTGCTGCTATAAACATTGGGGTACAGATGGCCCTTCTTTTCACTACATCTGTATCTTTGGGGTAAATACCCAGGAGTTCAATGGCAGGGTCATAGGGAAGCTCTATTTTTAATGCCTTGAGGAATCTCCACACTGTTCTCCAAAGAGGCTGCACCAACTTGCATTCCCACCAACAGTGTTAGAGGCTTCCCCTTTCTCCACATCTTCTTCAATAAAATATTTTTAAAAGTTCCAAACGAAAACAAAAACAAAAACAAAAACCCTAAAGACATACCTTCAATACAATAAAAGTTTGAAAATAAAACCTATTTGGAACAATATGGATGAACCCTGAGAACCCTGTGCACAGTGAAATGAGTCAGACCCAGAAGGACAAGCACTATATGATTTCACTTAGTGAACTCATCGAACCCAAGAACAGGTGCCGGGTTACCTGGGGGCTGCGGGTGTAGACGACGGGGTGGGGTTGGCCAGAAGGCACGAAGGTTTGGGCTGTATGAGAATAAGCTCCAGGGAGAAAATGGGTGGCAAGGTGCCACAGTAAATGGTACCGTACCATGTCCGAGAACCTTCCCGAGACGGTGGCTCGTAAGCCCTCCACCACGTCACAGAACTCTGCGACAAGCTAACCGTGGGAGGGGCTTGACTGCGGAGCTGGTCCGCACGGTTTACACACCAAGCACCACATCACACACCTCAAATGCATATAGTTTTTCTCAGTCATAACTCAGTAAAGCGATGGTGAAGCAAAAATAATAATAATAACAAAGGAACGGGCAAATCCCTTGTCACACTGTTTGGTTTTTAAACGCAGCTCTTGGTAGCTAATTGCACGGGGGACGAGAAACCAGCCAACATGAGAGTCACACATCCTAAGACAGACTGACGTACATCAGCACATTAAGAGAGTGAGGAAAGTTATAGCCACGGATGCAGAAGTGCAAAATGCAATGCGCATTCACCACTGGTAACATCAGCAAAGATCTGCCGAGTGAGGAAGGGAAAGGAGCTTCTGATGGGGTCGGAGGCAGAAAACCTACCACAACCTCCCAGCTGGTGAGGGAGTGCCAGTCCCCCTCCCTCTCGGAGAGGAGACAGTCGGCTACCACCCTGGCGCTTTACAAGGCAGGGGAGTAAGCAAGAAGATGGCGGGAGAGAGAAGCGCGGACAATCTGCCTTTATTCAGACAGCCTGGCCGTGGGAGCAGGACCTGACCTCATGCGCCCAACTGCTTGTTTCCGACTGGAAGAAGTTCGTCACCGCATCCTTGCAGACAGGGAGGGACCTGGACCCCAGGTGTGCTCAGCGGGGGGACCAGGCCCGCAGGCCGTGGGGACCTGGAGACGGTTGCCGGCTGAAGGTGGGAGCACCAGGCCGGGGCAGGAGCCAGACCTTGGCTGTCCCCGCGGTGGGAACGGGCGGCAGCCCCTCAAATGCTAACGGCAAGAATCACGCTCCACTTTCCGTGTGTGACTGCATTATCACTGCGGTAACTCCGGCCCGTAGGCCTGAAGTCCTGTGATCAAACACAGCATCTATATTTTAGTCTGAAACAAAGGAACTTAGTTTTTGTAAACTGTTAGAGATTTCAAAAGTCGTAACTGATTTCTCACAGTGTCCTTGAGGGCAGCGACTCACTGCTCAGCCTGGGTCACAAGCAATCTCCGAGACAAGCCTATTTTCTCCTGAATCTCATGTGTGAGAAGGCGGTAACGCTGCCGTCCAGCCAGAAGCCTCCGGCCCCCGAAGGCTGGGTCCTGGTGGCCCTGGAAGGGCCTCGTCGTTCCGGGGGAACAGGCCCGCCGTCGTACAGAGAGCCGCCACGGGCACACGGGGTGCCCCGGCGTGCGACCGAGTCTCGGGCTCGTGCCTTGGCCTTCCGTCACATTCTGCCTCCCGTCATCCCAGGAAAATCAATAAAAGGCCCGACTTGTGTGCGAAGCCGGTCGGTGAGTCATCTCCTGTTTCACCGCCACACCTCCCCCTGCTAACTCCGTCACGTCCTGCAGGAGTCATCCCGGAATATTGATGGAAACCCTTTCCAGTTCCGACACATTGTGCTGGCTAAAATAAGGTCGTTTATTTTTTCTGACACTTGACCTATGAAGTAATTGGGCTCAAGCTGGTTCTCCAAGACAGTTTCCCGAGAGTGTAGCTCAGGTGCGGGGAAGCAGCGTCTGCCTGTGAAGATATTGAAGACCCCGGCTTTGGAACATCTGGGCCCCCGGACACCGCCATGCTGTGGAGACAAGAGGATGCGTGTCCCCAAGCCTGCGGCCCCTGGAGCCCACTGACAGTGCTACAGTGCCCAGAAACACCCTCGGAGGCTTTGATTGCAAGGGAAGATCTCAGAGACGTGGGGCCAGTCTGTCAACCTAACTGGGTCGTGCTGCCCAGATAGCAGGTCAAATGTCATCATGGGTGTGTCTGTGAAGGTGTTTTAGAATAAGATTAACATTTAGGTCAGTAGACTGAGTAAGCAGATCACCCTCCCCCGTGTGGGTGGGCCTCATACGATCAGTCGAGGGCCTGACTAGGAGAAAAGGCTGAGCCTCCCATGAGCCTGGGGGATTCCTCCTGACTTGAGCTGGGCCATCAGCTTCTTTCCTGCCTTCAGGCTGGACTGAACCATCGGTTCTCCGTGGGTCTCCAGCCAGCCGGCCTTCTGGGTGACCTGTATGCTGGGTCCTCTCGGACTGGCCAGCCGCCATCGCCTCAGGGGCCGCTCCCCATGCAAACCCCCTCTGTCTGTGCACATCCCACTGGTTCTGTGCACTTGGAGGGAGAAAACGGCCACTGCCAGGAGAGAGGGGACCGGGAGCAATGAGGAGGGTGCTGACCCTGCAGGCGCACAGGGCCACGGCTCTGGCCTGAGTGGCCCCGGCACGCCAAGAAAGTGAGGCTCGCCCAGCACCCGCAGGGCGGCCGTGCACCGTCCAGGCCACACGGCCTTTGGAGACGCCCCCGTGTGAGCCCCGTGGCAAGGGCTCTGCACGGGCAGGTCAGCAGTGTGCCACGTGCTCCTGTTCAAGAGCCCTGGAGGCATGTGGATCCCACAGGAGAAGCCCACATGGCAAGGACGCCTGGTGACACAGAAACTTGGTGTCCCTGAGGCAGTTTGTCACTCGCTGTGGGCCAACGCCATGGCGGTGTGGCCGGTGTGTCCAGTGTGGCCCCCATGTCAGAAGGTCGGGTGCCCACAACTCGCCTGTCCCGGGCTGCTCTCCGTGCTGGGCGCTGAGCCCTCACCGAGACAAGGCAGCTGGAAACCAGACTCAAACCTGCGGACAGACGGGAAGTGGACATGGGCGCGTCCGTGTGGATGCTCGATGGACTCGGGTTCCAGAAAGGGTGAGTGCTGGGCAGAGGGAAGTTTGGGGTTGAGGATCAGACTGGCCGTGGTTCGCCTCTCTTCCCTCAGAGCCCCCGTGAGGAGGACCTGCAGGGTGTCGGGGCGAAGGGGCGAGGGGAGAAGGGAGGGGTGGGGAAAGAGAGGGCAGGGGAGGGGCGGGGCGAGGAGCAGCTGCAGGGCAGGTGGAGGGAAGTGTGAGCACAAAGACCCGCACAAAATCCCGTGGGCTCCACCTAACCGGGGTGTCCGCGGCCACAGGTGGCTGAGAACGAGCGACTTTGCAGATGGCCTGTTTGGGATGGGGGGTGTGGGGAGAACAGCAGGACACACCGGATTCGCCCCCAGGGCGTGGGGTCCTCCTGAGACCGGGTGGACACACTCAGGAGGACACGGACTGGCCCAGCGTCTTTCTTTCACGATGGGGTGACATCTTAAACTGCGTGGGAAGAGAGCTCATCAAGCCGCGTCGTGGGCTAACGTGGCATCCGGATGGGTCTTCAGCGGAAGGGACCGGAGGCGCCCTGCCTGCTGAGCAGAAGACGGGGACGCTGGGAGGTGTACTGACGTCGCCCTGTTTGCTGAGAAAGAGCAGATGCGCTTGCTTCCACTGTGGCTGCTCCGTGCTCACAAAGAGAGAGATTGGATCATTTACATGAAGCCCCATGACCGCCTCCTCCGGGGCCCAGCGACAGCAGCACACGCCTGTGACTCAGAGTCGGGTGCTCTGAGCGCACAGAGTCACCTGGGCTGCGAGCTCGTGCCCCACAGAGGCCGCGCCCGGAGACGTGATCCTGAGGGGAAGCCAGCTCTCCGGGTTCTCGGTGAGTGTGAGCACCGCAAGGCCACGCTCCCATCGGCAGCAGCTCACGTCTGAGCTCGCGGAGCCCAGTGGCTTTACTCCCAGAGCCCAGATGCGCCAACGTTCTCGCCAAGCCGGATCAGACCTAGCCGTCCAGTCAGCGCGATGACCCCGTGGACAACTTGGTGGGTTGCAAACAACCTCCTTGAGGACAAAGGCTTCAAAGGGGCCGTGCCCACGTGTGGAGCAAGTGTTTAAGGCTCTGAGTAATGTAATGGGAGACTTGGGTCACGGTTCGTGTCTTCGCGGAGTGTCCAACTCACCAACCTGTTGGGGTCCTCTTCTGTATGTCCCCATCCTGGTCCGGTGCTCCGTCTGTGACCGGTGCGCCCGTGACGTCGGCACGGCCATTAGTCGGTTCCAACGGACGTGAGGAGACTCGGGGAGTGTGAATGATTCCAGCGCAACCGATACAATGCGGCAGAATGAGAGGTTCCTATTCTTTCTTGGTACTGGATCATTTAATATTATGTTTGAATATGCTGTTCACGCAGCAGGGAGCTAACACGACGCTCTTACCCCACGGCCAAAACTGCGAGCCCAGGCCGCGGCGAGGCCGGGCACGGCGGGAACGCGGTCTGCCCGTGGGTGGGATACAGTGCCGCGGGCTCCGCGGAAGGGAGCTCGGCCGCTCCTCACAGCACTGCACACACTCTGACCACACGATCTGGGGCTCACACTTCTTGGTACTCACGCAAAGAAGTTACACAGCTCTGCGCACACGGAGACCTGCCCTCGGAGGTTTGCCCCAGCTTTTACTTATAATTGCCAAAACTTGCAAGCAACTGACATGCCCTTCAGGAGGTCAATGAAAATATGCAGACCGTGGAATGTGACTCAGCGCAACAGAGATGAGCTAACAAGCCATGCAAAGACATGCAAGGAATTTAAATGCATGTGACTAAGTGACAGAAATCGATCTGAAAAGCCTACAGACTGTGTGAGTCCAGCTGTGTGATGTTCTGGAAAAGGCGAGACTGTGAAGACGGTGGAAGGTTGGGGTACCCAGTGGCTGAGCAGAAGGAGACGTGAATCGGCGGGACGTAGATTTTAAGGCAATGAAAATACTCTTTATGACACCATGAAGGCGGACACGTGTCTTTGCAAACTTGTCCAAAGTCGTAGGATGCCCAGCACCGAGAGTGCCCCCTGAGGTGAACCATGGGCCTCGGGTGGTTATGACGTATCCGTGTAGGTCCACAGTGGGGAGGCTGTGCCTGTGTCAAGGTGGGGGTTTATAGGAAACCTCGGGACCTCCCCTCCAGATTGCTGGGCACCTAAAACTGCTTCTAAAAAAATAAAATATTTAAGAAATGGCTGCGTAGAGAACAGATGACCTCACACGTGGATGGCACACTCACGCGTGCAGACACGTCCACACACGGACACAGACGCATAAATCTGCAGGCCAAGAAGTGAGCAACGTCCCAGGGTCCTCCTGCACGGTTGCCCGGACGCCCTCCTAACATCTGCTTAGAGAAAGAAAGAATGATCTATAGTCACTTTTTCCCCCCAAAATAAATCACGATTGTCTCCTACGTTATTCCAGGGAGGTGGGTAAGTGTTTTCAGATGCAGAAGTTCACCGTGTCCAGAACCGTTGTTCTCGACGCTGCTGACTCATCGCGGCGCCCGGCGCCCGGACCGCGTCCCGTCAGTGTCACATCTGCCGATGCTGAGCCTCACATTGTCCTGTCGCCATTTCGTTCATTTGCACATTGTTTGTGCACATTGTCTGCACGCAGCTGGCCGCATTATTCCGGCGGCCCAGCCGGCAGGCGCACACACACCAAGCCCGTGTTGATAAGCTATTGATTCCCCACGGCCCTGGTGGGGAGAAGCTAGAGAGAAATTCAAGCCTCCCCTGAGGAGTGAACCGTGGGCAAGGGGAGAGTTGGGAGGAGGTCGCGTCGGGGCGGCTCCGAGGCCGGAGGAAGCCTCGTGCGTAAATCACAGCCGTCCGGGGTCGGGCTCCTGCTTGACGGACCCGCCGGGCGTCGCGATGCCGAGAAAGGTGACCTCCGAGAAGCTGCCGCCGCACCGGAGGGCGGAAACCGGGGCCCTCATGCCCCCCGGAAGCTGCCCTCACACCCTCCGCGCTGCGGGCCGGCAGAACGACGCCCTCGGGAGGTCTCCCCAGGGGCGGCGACTGTTTCCCCTGTTTGCCTAGTGGCCTGTTTGACATCTTTGAAAAATGAAATTTGATGTTGATCCGTTGATTGTTTTTCTTTTTACGTTTGTTTTCCCACTAACGTCTTTCAATCCACAGGCACGACGCCGCCGACGGAACGCCCCTGACGGGGACACGCCGCTGCTCTCTCTCTCCTCCACGAGGCAGCACACAGGTCTCAGGGGTCGGCTCTGACATCAGGAAGGAGTTAACTACGGGGGGTCCTCGAGGGCCTCAGGGTGAGGGACAGAGAGGGTCCGGTTGGGCACGGAAGTCTCTGCCGCTAACAAGGCTTCTTTCTCCATTTCTTTCTTTCCCAAGTTTTTATTGTGGAAAAATAAACATGACATGAAATTTACTATCTTGATGACACACACGCACACACACAGATACACACACGCACAGACACACACAAACACAGACACGCACACACAGACACTCACGCACACACACACAGACACACAGACACACACACACAAAAACACACACACGCATACAGACACATACGCACACATACACACATGCACGCACACACACACATATATACACATGCACATACAGACACAGACGCGCACACACACGCACATGCACATACGCGGACACACAGACACATACATACACACACAGAGAGACCCACACGCACACACACATACACACACGCATACATACACACAGACACACACAGACACACATACACACACGCACATGCACATACACAGACATGCACACGCACACATACATACACACAGACACACGGACACACACACACGCACACGGACACACAGACACACACACGCGCACAGACACACAGACATGCACATGCACACACACACGCACATGCACACACGCACATGCACACAGACACACACACACACACAGACACACACACGTAAAGAACACATTTGCAGACTGGGGTGTTACTCCCCTTTGCCTCTGGCCCTTAGAAATGAGGGGATCCTGCCGCGTGCAGCAACAGGTGAGGCTCCGTCTTCAGGGAGACGGGTTGCACACACATGGACGGATGCTGCGTGAGCCCACGTCAGTCCACGTGCACGAACCTGCCTTTCCAAACTGCTCTCGGAGCCGTAGACGCCCCACGTTTGACGGGGCCTGGGGAAAACGGACGTGCGGGGTGTTGAAGCAGGTGTGCTTCTCCAGGGTTCCGTCAAGACAAGGACGCACTCGAGTACCTCAGTGTTCCGAAGCAGCGAGAGCCCACCTGGGTTTTCTCAAGCCGATGGACCCCCACCGGCGTCCAGAGGATGCCGCCCCTGCCCTTCCTCCTCCCGGAGCCACGTCCCAGGACGTGGCTGTCTTGCAGGTGGGCGGGCAGGGGAGTCCGGCATGTGAAGGCAGAGGACTGTGGATCAAGACTGTTTACTGACTGGCCTTTAATGTAAGACCCGAGGTCATTAGCTTCACGCCAGACAATTTCCCCTGGCTTTTCGGGAATCCTAATGTGTACAGTGACCCTTCCTGGAGGAAACTCTCTCCCAGGAGCAGGGAACCGGGACGCCTGTGCCAGCTGCGGGCGCCTGGAGGGAACCCCCGTCCTCAGACAAGGTGTCCGCAGACTCCGAGCCTGGAGGGCAGGTCCTGGCTCCGGCGGTTCTCGCGGCTCCTGGCAGTTCTCGCTGCTCCCAGGTTCAGGGCCCTGGAGCCTCGGAACACGGCGGCCACAGGGAGCCCCTGTGTCTCCTCTCCACTCTCCGGCCTCCAGCACTTGGCTTCGCAGCACGGGAGCGTGGCTCTGTGCGCCTGGGCGCCTTGCTCTGGAAGGTGCCTGCGCGGGCTCCCAGCAGCCGAAGCCGGCCGTCTCCGGAAGCCTGCGAGGTCCTGGCCCCACGCGGAGCTGCCCCCGCTCCAGCACCGCCTCGCCTGGGGGAGGACCCGGGGCTGGGCTGGCCCCCGGATGCCACACCGGCACACCCAGGCCTTTCTGTGCGGCGGGTCCTCTCCCCGGCAGCTGCGCCTGAGCGTCCAGTACTTCCCGCCACGGGGAGCGACGGGGGACGGCGGCCTCTCAGACTGCAGAGAGACCCCTGGGTCTCAGGTGCACCGGGCGGCTCCGGTGCTGGGGCTGCGACCTCCGTGCTGAGCCGACCCCAGGGGCAGGACCCGACCTCGTGCCCCCCTTTCCTTTTGCCAGAGCGGACCCGCCGCAGGGAAGGGGCGGCGTCGTGCCCGCGGAGCTTCTGCGGCCGCCGCGGCCCGCTCTCAAGGGCTCCCTGCGCTGCCGAGCGTCCCGCGCTCTTTTCTCCTTGAATTTCCCTGCAGTCGATTTTCTGATTCCAGCACGTACGTGTTCACGTGGTACAGTCTCGTTTCTGTTTTTGTTGCTTTTTCTTTGCCTTGATACCTGTTCAGAAACGTGGCCCGCCCCCGACGACACCATCCATCACATCACAACCTATGGTTACCCACAAACAACACGCACATCCTACCTCGCGGTCTCTGCGGCCCGGGGTCCACGTGACCCTGGGTCTCGTTCTGCGGCCGCGTCGTCGCGGAGGAACCCACCCCTGCTCACGCAGGGGCTCGCGGCTCCGTTCCTCGGGACTCAGCGGCCCAGGGCTGCAGCTGCTCGTTGTCGAGAAGCTTCTAGAAGGCAGCTGGGGCTCCGGGCCGAGTGGGCATCCCTCCATGATCCGCACTTGAGCAAACCAACACGAAGACTCTCGAGCTCCACTCCGCCGAAATGGGGCTCCCGGTAAGTCGCCTCATGAAGGGGGGACAACCATCTCCTTCACACCGTTCTGCCTGGATGAGAACCAAGTCCCAGCTTCTGCCCTCACTCAGGTGTGGCCACCGGGAGGTGAAGATCTGGGGGTTCACCTAGGATCTGCCTGTGATAGTCATAAAAGCTCCATAAACCACATTAAAAATGAAAAATATTTATACCATCTAGTAAAATGTTGAGTACACGTGCACAAATTGCTTTTAAAAAATACCAGTGAGAACCAACACAATCACCAGTAAAACACACGGTGTTCTGTGAGTGCCGTTCTCATGGCAGGACGGCGGCAGCGCAGAGGAGAGAGGTGGGAGCCGGCGTCTGCGGCTCAGAGCAGCCGGCGGCAGCGGTGACCCGCAGGGCGTCCGCTCGTCCCAGGAAGGAGGCGCCACACCTGCGTGCGTGCAAGGGACCTAACAGTCCGTCCTTAGCGAGAAGTGCCTTCATGTCCTGGGGCAGAGAGCACAAAGCCTGGCCGCAGGGTCACTGAGGCCTACGCGCTTCTGCGGCTCCGGGTGTCGTGGAAGTCGTGTGCACGCTCAGAATCTAAACAAGGTCCTTTTCATGCCCGGGGAGGACCAAAACCCTCTCCCAAATTTCTGGGATTTCCTTGGGAGATTGTGTATTTGCGTCACATCTCACCAGCTTCCTGCTCCTTCTGAATTAGCTCAGATCCCAAGAATCTAGCCAAGGAGTACAGTCGGTGTCCGCTTTCTGACGCAACGCACACACACACGTGCTCCCCAAGCGTGGACGCCGCAGAACCTGCTTAGAAACAAAAGCAAATGCATCTCCCGGACTCGGGCTGAGCCTGTTCCCTCCTGTTCTGAGTCCCGGGTCCCAGCAGACGATGGGTGTCTTCTGTCCCCAGAGACTCGTGTGGCCCTTCCTTCGATGCACGCACCACCGTCCTCACCACGACGCGAGCACAGAGACCAGCAGACGCATAAGGAAAGGCTTATGGTCACTTCAGTGCTAGCAGTAAAAATTAAAACAAGCACATGTTCTTCCTTTGCCAGCCAAATTGGCAAAAATAGAAGAGAAGGCTGTCCTCTGGCCAGCGAAGGGAAGGACACAGGCATCATCCCGATGTCTGTCAGTGGGACGTCCGGGGGGGGTTCAGAGGCCCGTCTGGAAACACAGTCTGTGGGTATTTAAATACGTACAACACTTCCAGAAAGTCTTTGTAAGGGAAAACAGTTTGAGAATCAAATATGTGTGTTTGAGGACGATGTCTACATTCATCAGGGATGTCGGTCTGAGACTCTCCTTTCTGGGGGGTCTTTGCCTGGTTTGGCGGCCAGGGTAAGGCCGGCTTCACAGAGTCTGGACGTTTTCCTTCTGTGTCTGCTTTTGGGGCAGCTTCGGGAGAACAGGGGTTATTTCTTCTCTGAATGTTTGGTGGAAGTCCCCAGGGAACCCGTCAGGTCCTGGCTCTTGTGTCCTGGCCGGTTTCTGATCGCGGCTTCACTCTCGTTATGGACATGGGTCTGTTCAGGCTTTCAACTTCTTCCTGGTTCAGGCTTGGGAGTTCACAGGTGTCCAGTGGCGTTGATAAAACGACGAACCAAACGCCTGGAATGAAGACAGTCTGTAGAATAACTAAACAGCAGGTCAGGATAGAGCCGCAGCAGAACTCTCTGAACATCAGACGTCGTGACACGAGGTCACTCAGGCACAGCACGGTCGGTGGGGACGCCGGGCCACCCCGACAGACACCTGACCGCAGGCACTGCCGTATGTGACCCACACGGGAATTACAATAAAAATAAGGATAATGATATAAAAGAAAAGCAACATAAGAGAGGCTGGCTTGGGAAATTGTGGGTGATCTGCTATTAAGTGAAAAATAAAGTTTACAAAAGCAGAAATATCATCGTATCTTACCTTGGAAAACTCATGCATACAGACTGACAAAATCCGGAAGAACACACACCAAAGAGTCAACGATTTTATCCCTGCTGATGAGATACGGGTGACTTCAGTTTACTCTTATTTGTTTTCTGAATTTTCTACACTGAGCATAAATGGCTTTTACAAGAAGAAAAGTATTTTTCTTTAAAAATATGAACACGTGTCACAGAATTGTGCACTAATGATAACATATCGTAACCATTTTTCTGACATTAGTACAAAAAAACTGAGTCTTCACCTTAATGTCAGAGTTTTTCCTACTTTGTCTAGAAGAATAGCAGAAAATACCACTTCTCAGGAGAGCCCGCATAACACTGACTCGCGACCGCCTTTCGTATTCGAATTTGTGTCCTGCTGTGCTCTAGGGGCTTCGTTGGTTTACCTGTTTGACTGGACTTACCATCACCTCCGCCTCTCCGCCGCCTGCAGGGCCCGGCCTTGGCGTCTGTAGGAGCCTCGTAGCGCCGCCGGGCTCCACTCCCCGTGAGGGCTCTCTGCGCACAGAGCCACCATTCACGACCGTTTCTCAGACATCATCGTGTCCAGATGACACCGCGGTTCTCTCACTCAACGAGTTTAGACCTGGGGGAAGAAGATAAATAATCCCACATTTCGTAATTGCAATTCATAGACAGTTGGGAGGGAAAAGGGGCACATCGGCCAGAAGTCGAGCCCGGGAAAGCAGGGTGTCCTCAGAGGTCCCGGAACCCTAGGCTGAGCAGGAGGCCCCTGGGGATGGGTGCGGGCTCCCCATCGCTGTCCATCCGGGTCCAGCCCACTGTGTGTGGAGCCTCGGCCACCTGCCTCGGGGAGGCCACACGAGCCCGCAGCTCTGGCCTGCGGCCAGCTGGGGTCCCACACACGGAGGACGGGGCCTCCGCTCTCTCTCGGACTCGCTCTCTTTAGAAATGTTCTTCTCTCTGCGCCAAGAAAACTAGAGTGCCTGGTTCTGGAAATAATCATCACCTCCACTTTCAAGTCTGGCCTTTGTCAAGCCCAGTAAGGTTTGCTTTCGTGAGAACTATCGGAGCTTTTGCATTTGATGAAAAATGGTTAAAAGAGTCACTTTTAAATGGAAGATTTTAAGTTTGTCTAATATTTACAAGTGGGGTTTTCCCTTAAATTGTGGGTAGAGTTTGTAAGGACTGTGAATGTATTTCGGGGTTATAGAACATTCTCCATTCTTCTACAAGAAGGGGCGTCTAGCGTGTCCTGGCCCTGCACGTCTGTAAGAGGCAGACAAGGCTGCGTGAGCCGCGGAGGAACCCAGAGGCCAGACGTCAACGCACCCTTCCACGTCACCCGCCAGCCACAGATCGAGCCTCGCTGTCTGCTTCTGCCCAGAATGCTGCTGACCTTAGAGGTCACTCAGGCCTAGTTCTGACACAGCGGGAGCTACTGTGGGAAGGAACCAGAAAGCGGTCAGGAGCACACGGTCGCCACTCTCCCTTCGCAGCCTCAAGGTTTCCCTCCGTGCAGGGTATATGCTGCGGTGCGCACATCCGCAGAAGCTAAGTCTTCGTAAAGCATCTGGTGAGATGGCGAGGTCTTGCAAAATTACGTGAGCTGTTTCCCAGATGAGGAAAGTCATCTGCGTCCCTTGTGGGTTGTTTCTGTTTTCTTTGTTGATTTCCTTCTTGGGTATTTTAAAACTTATTAGAGGGCCCGGAGTCTCCCGTGATTCCTCAGAATGCTCCTGAGTTCTCCCGCCAGCCTGGTCGACCGGGCGTGGAGACGCTTGGATCTGTGCACGTTTATGACAGCGAACGTCTCCAGCCGTGGTGTCTGGGAGAAACGGCGCGGCTGGGCTGCGGGTGGGGGGCCTGGCCACGTGGGCTCCGTGGCCAAGAAATCTGGCGGCTGGCATAGCCCTGGCCTCCTGGGACTTCAGGGCTGGAGGTCATCCCTGTCCCCTGACCCTGCCATCAGTGAAGGAATAGCTTCCGCCACTCTGTTTTAGGGTTTTGAATTTTGTTACAAGGCAGCTGCCTGTCCCCACGTGCCTTTGAAATGGTGTCGAGGCCCCAAGTGGAAAGGCAGGGACAAGCCTGAACCTGTGACCCCCAGAGCGCCATGACTAGCTCTTGAGGACAGGCTGCAGGTCACGTGGCGAGGCCCAGCCATCCTCTGCGTCCTGACCAGACGGCACAGAGCCACTCAGACGCCAGCTTCTCAGTGGTTCTCAGCCGTCGAGGGACGTGTGTCCAACAAACGTCCCAGTCAAGCGAGCGTCCAGGGAGTGGGCTCAGAGAGGGTCTCTGCGCGACCCGCGTTCACGCGGCACCTTCTTAAGGACCCCGACTGTCTGACTGACATCTTCTTCCCTCAAAAACTCTGTTCTGTTGAAGGGAAACATCCCGGTTCTCGGAGGAATATCACGCTGGAGTTCCACGCCCTGATGCACCTTAGCTCTCGTCACCTGGCAAGTCCGTGACGAAGCTGTGACATGTTCCGTTGGTCCAAGATCGACCCCATTGCTTCTGAGTCCAGCAGAACTTGGACAGTTGGGTGTGTGGCCTGGACGGACACAGAATTTCTCTTTACTGGGGTCGAGGCTGTGTGAAAAGATGGTGATTTATCCCCACAGAAGCTAGAATCAGAATTGCCAGAATCGAGCTCCTACTGGTTCATGCGAGGAGCCAATGTCTTCCTCTTCCTTGAGGCCCAGGACAACCCCCGCCTGCGAGGGTCAGAGCCCCGCACTCAGACCCCTGAGGGAGGCAGGGCCCCTCTGGTGCTGGGAAGCTGGGCCATCGCCGATCTGCCGGAAGCCCGAGGTCGGTCGGCTCTGCGCAAGTGCCGGGAGCAGTTAGCCTCTCTTTCCACACTTTCTAATTTGTGTGTTTTCTTTGAAAGACGCCAAGAACGACACAGCTGCTTCCTCTTAAACGCATTTATGTCCATGGAAATGAGGGGGCTTTCAAAGTTTAATTATGGAACTGGCTGCAGACACGTCTCAATAAGGGGAAATGAGTCGTCTAAAAAAGACCTTCATGAAAAGCTCATACAAATGCGAAAATCATGTTCCTCAGGCGCTGGAGGGCTTGGGTGTGAGTCAGGCGGCAGCGTGGGGGGGCGGTCGGGACCCCGGCCTGGGCCTTGGCTCCGCAGCCGGCTGGGCTCCCTGGGACAGAGCAGCCCCCAAGCTGGCCGGGAGCCTGGAGTCTGGGTTTCCACGCAGACCAGCCGTGCGGACCCCCAGCCTGGCTCCGGCACCCGTGCGTGGCACTCGGGGCTCCTCCAAGCACGAGCAGGAGGAGCTGGCCACAAGTGGTCGCTAATGGCGCTCGGCAGAGTCGCTCTCATCTGGGAGCTTCAGGGGCTTTGGTCCCTGTGTCTTCCCAGGAAAATGCTGGGCCCTGTCATCACTGCCCTGGGCAGAGGGGCCTGCAGCTTCCGCATGTGTCGCCCGCCTCCCTCCTGACTAGAGGTCGCCCCAGGTCCGCCCAGGTCCTGGCACTGTGTCTGTCACCCAGGAGCATGCTGGGGACACAAGGAAGTACGTTTGCCACAATGAAGGTGAACCAACGAGCATGCGTCCGCCCATCAGGAAAGGTCACATCCTGGCGCGCTCGCCTGGGCTCCGTGTCCGATGGCCGCTGGCCTTCCTCCCTCGGACAGAGCGCCTTCCCCACTGGCCCTCCCCGAGTTTGCTCTGCGTGGCCCTGCTGTGGGGCTGCCGTGTGCGTCTCTGTCCTCCGCGTCCGTCAGCGCCGCTGAGCCCCCCAGAGCTGGGGAAGCCCTCACGGCCTGTCTGTCCCCGGTCACCGGCCCCGTCCTTCAGCGAGCGCGTGTGTGGTGACACGGACCGACACGCCGCGCGCCAGCGAAGGGGCCACTTCACGCCCGGCGGCTCCTCGGGACCCCACGCGGCGTGGATGGCGTGGGGTCTGCCCTGGCTGGCGGTCAGGAGGCGGCCGGCCGCGGTGGTGCCTGAGAAGCGAGCCCAGCCCGTGCCTCCTAGAGCAGGCGCGCCCGTCGGAACAGGAACAGGAAACGCTGCGGCGCTCGGAGGCTCCGAGGAGGGGCTGACAGTCCAGAGTCTAAAACGGCTCCGCGGCCAAGGCTGCGGACGCAGACGGTGCTCGAGGCGGCGCAGCCCCTGCTTGTCGGTGGGTAAGGAGAGGACGGACACGGAGGGCAGGACAGACGGACATCTTTGGGAAGATTTCCAGCCGGTGAAAGAAATCAAGCCACAGACTCGAGGATCCCGTAAATCCCAGCCAGAATAAATGTAAAAGAATCCCATGGAGGCCCCTTGAAATAACGTTCCAGAAAGAAAAATAAAAAAGACAAGCAGAGAATCTTAGAACAGCCTGAAAAAGAGAAGAGCTCTTCCTTTTCACGAGAGCAGGAGGCGAGACCGACCACGAACGTCTCCGTAGGACGCGGGGGCCGGGAGGGTAGTGGGTAGTGTCGGGCGTCTTCCAGGGGAGCAGGAGCGGGTGAGGGCGGACACGGGAGCTGTGACCAGTGCCCGCGTCCTTGTGCAACGAAGGAGGGTCCAGCAAGCGTGCGGGGCCTGGGGCCAGACGGAAAGAGGATGTGCCGTGTCGGAGAACGTCCCGTCAGTCGCCCCGAGGCGCTGCACTAGGTTAAAGGACGTCACGGCAGGAGAGAGGCCAGGCCAGGGTCCCGCCAGCCCGACGGCGCCTGCACGAGAGACCTGAGGGCCGCGTTCCTGCAGAGGACTGCGGGGCAGCACGTCGGCACTGGGGCAAAGCTCACAGAGCGACGGAAAGACACGTCCCTAGGAAAGTGTCCCTCTGGCCAGGAGGGGTGGAGACGCGGTCATGAAGCCGCCACGCAGAGCCACGGCCGAGCTGAGGTCAAGGATCGATACCAGTGGGAACGTGGGCTCAGCTTCTCACTGGGGGTTTCGATCGGCGAACAGAGCGAAACCCCACACTCCTCTGTGGAAGAAGCACGAGTCAAACAGAGGCAGCGACCTCAAGGAAACAAGCGGGTGTGAGCCTGTGTGTGCTGGTGTGAGGACCGCGGGTGCCGCAGGATCCAGAGCCACGAGCATGAGACGCACAGACGCGGCTCTGCTGTCACGGGTCCAGGTCCTCACGCCAGATCCTGCAGGGGTGAGGGAAACACGCAGAAACCGCTTTCGGGGCATCCTTGAGATCGATGCTGTCTTCCACACAACACTTGATTTTTCCCAGGGTGGCTGTTTGCACGGAGGGTAAAGCTAAAGTCAGAGGGAATCTGGAGAACAGGAGAAGAAGGGGTTGCAGGGCTGGCGCGTCCCCGCAAAGGGCCGCCGCGGCCCAAGGGCAGAGGCTCCTTCCTCGGCGGGGCCGGGCACGCAGGCAGACCCGCAGTCCCCGGAGCAGCGAGCGTGATGGTTCTCTGTCATGCAGGGAGTCCAGATGAGACACTCAGCAGAGGGCCGCGAACCCGCTCCCAGGGCCCTGGCTCTCCCCTGCACCTGGGACCCCATGGGACAACGCCAGCCCCGAGAGAGCCTCCTAGCCCGTCTTCACCGCCGCACTCGCTTGTCATCAACGTGTGTGACCTTCGCTTGTGCTGCTCAGTCGGCTTCCCTGGCACCACGTCCGTGTCTCACAAATAACAAACATCCTTACATAACCGGCCGCCCAAATGGGATTTCGCTGTAAATGTTTGTGGTGTATACGTCCCCCACTTCTGAGCTCAGTGTCGTCACAGGGAACGGGTTTTGTTTTTGTGTAATTTTGGTGGCGTGGGGTCCATGAAGGAGCCTGGGACTCAACTGTGAACCTCCCATAACATGCTGGCCCTTCGGGGGGCGTCCCCTTCGGCTACACACCACAGTGCTCTCGGAGGACGGTGCTGAGCTGTGGCTGAGGGCAGGCGCTGAGAGCCCCGCACGGCCGCACGGTCTCCGCGGGCGTCTCAGAGAATGGTCCGTCCTGGCCGGAAAGCAGAGACAACTGTCCGCGGCCATGCCTCTAGCAAACTTCCTTCTCACCTTGGAATTTAAATCAATCAATCAATCAAGTCCTGAGGCATAAATGCTCAGGGAACACAGAATTTCAGAAAACGTGTGCCAGGTGGACAGCACAGGGGAGGGCAGCCCGGGGCCGGTCGCCGCTGAGCGGGGGTGTTCCGCGTCGGAGCGCGTCTGCTCGGTGCCCAGAGCCGGTCTTGGGGAGTCTGTGCTGTCTTCCTCTGGCTGGGAACGGGCTGAGAAGCTGCTGACGAGCCCCGTGACGATGACGCAGCTGACATTCAGAAGGGACGACTAACCGCAGAAGGAACAGCAGCGACGTCCACGTTCAGGAAAAAGACAAGCTAAATATAATTATTCCACTGTGACATTACAGAGAAGCTGGTGGAGAAAGAGAGAAGCCTGTTCTTAAACAAATAGCCCTATTTAGCTTGGAGTGAATTACTAACCAGGATGAGCCCTCATATCTGCAAGGGGACCAGAAAAACGACCCGGTGTGCATCCCTCTCGGCCCAGGGAACACGGGAAGGAGCGGCTGACGATCGTCTGTCAACGTCTGTGGTGTTGAGGCCGGACCGACCGCCCTGCAGAGGCTTCCCACATCCGGGTTCGAGCCCTGCCTGAGGCAGGGCCTCCTGCCAGGCTGTCCTCAAGGACAGAACAGGGTGCCAGGGCCGGGCTGTCCCCCTGTGCCACCGGGATCACGGCTTGCCTGTCTGCGCTGATGCGCCCTGGGGTCCCTGCGAGGAGGGTCCCACGTCGCTCATTTGTGTGGTCGGTTCCCTGCGTCTCCATCTCCGATCCCGCCACTCGGGTCAGAGCATGGGCCCCGGCCCAGTCCCAGACCCCAGCGGCTCCGTGCACAAGCCCATCCTCCAGCCCACCTCTGCCATCTCCACCCGGCGGAGGGGCCACACCTTCTCGTCCGAGTCTGCCCAGACCCGTGCGGACGCTGCCAGACCCCCGAGGACCAGCTGGAGAACGCTGGGCCTGCCAGCTCCCCGTCCACCTGGACCCAGACACAGCAGGGCGGCCTGCTCCTCCCCAGGGCGCGTGTTTGGTGATGGGACGCACCGCTGGGCTGACACAGAAAGGCTTTCCCTTGAACACTGGCAGAGCCAGAGGAGCAGCGTGAGACGCGCTTAAAACCATAATAGTCTGTCCTCTCCGGCCAGCACAGTGCGGTAGCAGGTTCTCCGTCACTCATGACCAGAGTATCTTGGCTTCCACACCCTCTGGGACTGGTTTTTCCAGGTCAGCAGGACACCACCCTCGGGATAATACACCCTCCTCAGCATTGCTTGTTAGATAGTTTGGAAGTACTTGGGGAAGTTTCTAGAAGCATTACAAGCTCCCTGGGCACTCACTGGAGACGGCAGCGAGACGTGGTCGGCACTGTTTGTAGGGCCGGGTGAGGCGGGCCTTCCCGTCGTCCGCCGGCCATGGCCTTGGGGGAGCGCGCCGGGACTGGGTGGCAGGGCGGTGGGGACAGCTTTGGGAGGCCGGCCTCCCCCCGCGTGGCAGACCTCACTCCGCCGGCCGGTCCCGCTGTGAGCCTGGGGGCCCGGAGCACACAGTCCATGTCCTGTGTTCCCACCACTGGTCCTCGCGCTTCCGGGAGAACAGTCACTGCGTTTTACTGCGGAACATCCCGGACTCACGTGAACACTCGCGGCACACCCTCCCCGCACACGAGCCCCGGCGACGACCGGTGGTGTTTCCTCACACTCTTCCACACGCGGACAGACGCCACGTTCCCACGGCACACACGGAAGCCCATGCGGAGTCACACTCGGAAGTCTGTTCTGGTGTCACCTTTCCGCAGGGCCGGACACCGATCTGTCCTCTCCGAGTGAGGGGCCGTGCTGGGCACAAACACAGCTCCGTGTGAGACTGTCCACCGCTTCCCACCGCTCGGGTCCACACGGCTCCGCGGGCTCCTGGGAGTGTGGGCCCCGCTCTCATTAGCTTGTTCTGTGAGGCAAACACGTCCTCCAGGCTTCCCGGAGGATGAGCCCCAACACGGGGCTCAACCCCCGGACCCTGGAATCCCCCCTGAGCAGAAGGCAGACACTCATCTGGGACGACCGTCGGGGCCCCAGTGGGTTGCTGGGTCTTCCAGAGCCAAGGGCAATGTGTCAGCTTCACATGATGAAGCAGGACCACGTTTGCGACACGGAGGCTTGCGGCAGCCACGTCGGACCTTGAGCTGCCCTTTGGTGCCTCGCCGTGGCCGTGCACTGAGCTGGGAGGGGCCTGGGGCCTGCGCGCCCTTGAGACGGACACTAAAGGAAGACCTCTGTTCTCTCCCGTCAGCGATTATCCGAGCCACGAGCGGCATTGACGTGGCCCCTCTCGGCCTGACCCCAGGGTAGCTCCGTCTCCAGGCTCCAGACACACACGAACGGGGAGAAGTTGGAGGAGAAGCGCACGAGGCTTCTCCAACCACGTTCCAGGTTCAGTCACAGGAATGAGTCAACAGCTAAGCAATGGCTAAATGACAAAGAAGCACCATAGGGACGCTCGGGGACACGCGGGGACTGAGCGAGAGGTCTCGTAGAACTGCTGGGGCCCACGCCACCCTGAATTCCACATGTGTTCCCACTGGGCCACTTCCCAGACGTGGCCGGCCCCAGGGAAGACACCTCCTTCCACAGGGAGGGACGACCAGCGGTTGGAGGGCGACACGCCTCCCGCTAGCCACTCCCGTGGCCTCTCGCTGGAGGCCTTGTTGGCCGGGGCTCTGGGTTCTCTTCCCAGTGTCCTGGGACGCGAATGGGGGACTCGTTCTCACTCTTCATGGCCCCGACATGGGGAGTGGGCCGTAGCCGCGGCGGGCGGGGGCCATGCGCTCACCGGGACACACGGGCGTGAGGTGCCAGGACGGCTGTGTCGGTGCCGCGGAGCCTGGCGGAGAAGAGCGCTGCTGTGGACGCACGGACAGCTTCCAGCAGTTTGTTTATTTATTCATGAGAGACAGAGAGACAGAGGGAGAGGGAGGAGCGGGGCTCGATCCCAGGACCCCGGCGCCCTCACCTGAGCCGCAGGCAGACGCCCATCCAACCGAGCCCACCAAGTGCCCTCCAGGAGTTCTGGAGAGGAACCTGTGGACGGCAGCAATCCTCGGTGACCAGCACAAGGCAAAGGTCCCCGATGACACGGTTATGGGGTCACACTTGCCGCTGGTGTCCCCACAGTGTTGGCGGGAGCAGCTCACGTTCCCAAAGGAAGAGGGCACAGCCCGGGGCATGTGGTCTGTGCTGTCTGCGATGCGCCAAGTCCCGGTCACCGCCCCGTTGCTCGGGTGGGCGAGTCCGTGCTGAGGGCGGGGGTCCCTGGTCCGACCCCTCAGACAGACCCAGACACGTCTCGTGCTGTCTCCAGCACAGCGGCCGCGGCGGGAGAGTCGTGACTGCGATGAGCCGCGGCCGAGTCCCTGGTCCGACGGTCTTCCTCTCGGATGAGGACAATCGATTCACCATGCGCCCAAAATACTTGGTTTTATTTGTTTACTTTTTCTCATTTCATTTGGTGTCTTCACATATCATCATCACAAATCCTAAAGAACACAGGAAATAGAATTGTGTTTGTACAAAAGCACGGAGAACACTGGAAATCAAGTTTTCCCAGCACACTGGAGTAGTAATCAAATTTCCTTACTTGCCAGCTCAACGCTGCAGGTCTCCTGGCAATTAGGAAGAGGAATCGGGCTGTCGGAGGACCGGCCTCAGGGCTGCAGTCCTGGGGTCACAGCGGGAAGTCCCACGGCGAGCCCGTGTGCGCCCCGGGGACGAGGCGGACCTCGGTCGCATCCACATTCCGCTCTCGCCCTCCCCGGACGCTCCTTCCACACGACGCTGCCGGCGGCGACCCCTCAGACGGAGCGCGGGGGATGCTGGGCTCTTCCCGCCCTCACCCGCTGTGGCACCGCTGGGCCACGGACTTGAGGCCCCCGCGGTCCCCCTGTGTCTGCGCCGCTGTCTGGCCCGTGGGAAGCGCTGTCGACGCCCTTTGCGCCCAGGCTCCCGTGGTCAACAAAAGCGAAATTTCGCTCCCGCGGCTCGCGGTGCGGCCGGCGCCGTCTGGTCTCCACAGCGGTCTTGGGGGAAAGCCGGGGGTTCCGCTTCCCCCGACCCCGCGGAGACGAGAGCGTGTGGCCGCACCCGTTTCCTCACGGGCTCCTGCAGACGCGGGGCGGGTCCGCGGGCGGCGGCTCTGGGGATGACTCTGTCGCTGCCCGTCCTCGACCCGGGCAGCGTGCGGGTCGGCTCCATCGCCTTCTGAGCGGCAGGCGGGGGGAGGGACGTAGGCTCCTCGCAGGCATGATGAGCACCGACGTCTCGCTGCCCCCGACCTGTTTCTGTTGGTGTCCCTGGAGCGAGGGACTCCGGAGGACGTTGGTCGGACCTCACGGAAGGGCCAGAAGGTCAGCGCGGCCCAACCCAAACCCGGCTTCTCCGACAAACGTCTCCCATTTTAAGCAAGATGCAGCCTTCCAGGAAAGCATGTCACCCCGCGAGCACCAGGAATCAGACGTGGAGGCGTTTCCCGACCTGCGAGCGGTCGCCGCTGGCCGGGGCCTGGCTCTGTCCTTCCCTCTCCATCCGGAGCCGCGGGCCTTGCCCCGCTCGGAAGGCGTTCTTTTTCTGAGCTTACTGTGAGAAAGAATGTGATTTTTTTTGGCTTTCAGCCTGAAATTAGGGGGAGAGAACAGTCCTGGCAGGCGGCCGTCCTGTCCCTGCTGCCTGTCACCACGTCGTCAGATCAGGAACCTTCTGACCCCGGCCGGGAATCTCGGGCGGCTGGTGGCGGTTGGGGAAGAAAGAGGGGCCGTGGGGTCAGGTGCACCTTCCCGACGGGGTTGCTCTCGGGAGGCCTCACGGTTCAGAATTCTCCCATTTATGCTAATTCTGCTTTCCTGACTCCCTGGAAAGGGCCAGTACCGCGCTCAGAGATGCAGCACTGAGGACTGGGCAAGGAGGCGGATTTCTGAGTTTTCTAGACAAGCTCGGAGTGTGCCAACGCTGGGGCCACGACTGGACGGTGAGCCGCGGTCCCGCAGTCTTCCTCTCTAGTCGCAAGGTCCCGTCCTGTGACAGCGGCGCTTCCCGTGGAGGCACGCGTGGAGAAGCACCTGCGGCAGCTCCAGGCAACCAGAGCTGTGCCACGACGGTGCGGCTCCCCAAGGGAGTCCCGCCTTGAGCTCCGGATCTGAAAGACCGACGTGGCGGGCGTCTGTCCGAGGCACTGCTGTTGGTCAGTCTGCCTCCCTTATTTCCACCGTCTGGGTGGATCTGCTGCCGTGAGGCCGGCGTCGCTCTGGTGACGTGGTCGGGGCTACCCACACGCTTTTCCCCGAGGAGCCGTCTGGTGGGAAGGGCCAGCAGCGTCACAGATCTGACCCGGAGCCGGCGTGGCAGCGCGGGAGGCGAGAGCCGCGTGCATCAGAGGGACCGACGACTCCGAGTCGGTGAGTACCAGCGCCTTCCTTACGGGACATTAGCGGGTAAACACAGGGCGCCTGGGGGGCTCCGTCATCAAGCCTCTGCCTTCAGCTCAGGTCAGGATCTCAGGGTCCTGGGGTTGAGCCCCGCATCGGGCTCTCTGCTGGGCAGGAAGCCTGCGTCTCCCTCTCCCACTCCCCCCCCCCCCACGCCCCGTGTTCCCTGTCTCGCTGTGTCTCTCTCTGACAAATAAATTTTTTACAAATAAAAAATGAATGAAAAGTCGATACAGTAAACATTTCTTACAGCCCTTCGTCTGTGCACCAGTGCAGTGACGTTCACGAGCCCCGACCGCCCTGGTGGGCGCACCGGCAGGAGGCTCCGTGTCCCCCAGAACCGCTCGAGGGGGCCTGTGCCATCACCGCCGCGAAGACCAGAGCGATGCGTTCTAGTAACTCCAAAATCTCGCGGGGTGACTGACCCCCACACCGTGCTGGATACAAGCTGAGAGGATTTCGCTGTTGATCATGTTCCTATTAATCACAGCTTGCTTTTGGGGATCCTGGAAAATACAAGGATTTACCCCCAAATCATGAACAAACGGAAAACGAAAAATGCTTTATTTAGGAGGAAAATGCTTGAAACCAATAGTTTTATAAGGAACAGAATTTGAAATCACAATAATTTGACATCTTGACATCTTGAAGAATACAGTTCGGATCACTTCGTTTCTCTGAGAAGGATCACCACGTCCCTGGAAACAGCGTATTACGACTCTCGCAAAGGCTGTAACGTGATGTGGCTTTTCCCTTCTCCTGACGTGTCCTGTCGGCGTTCGTCTCCTCGGGGTGGGAGACGCACTCATCCGGGCGCAGGTGCGGGAGGAGACGGGCCGGAGGGCGTGCACGCGTCTCCACGGAGCTGACGGCTGCCAGACGGCCGCTGCAGGGGACTGAGCCGCTGACCTTCTGCTCCGGGGCTCGAGACCTCCCGTGACTTGGACGTGTGCGGTCGGGCTTCTGTGTTTTTCATCAGCTGATGAGTGTAAAACGGCGCCTCACCGGACTCTGGTCTCCACCACCTGGTGACGGCCGCAGTTTCCCGTATTTGTCAAAGTGCTCGCTGGTCATGGGGTCTTCTCTTCTGGGAACAGACGTGCGGTACGTTTGCTCGTTATATGGGGTTTTCGGCGTTTTCGTACTCTTCTATGGACTTCCTCCGTTCTGTAGAAGCCAATTCTTTATAGAGCATATGCACCTACAACTGTCTCATACACACACGGTACAAAAAGTTTCCATGCAATTTTCCCCCCAAATTGTCTGTTTACAGAAATTTTTAAATAACAGTTTCAAAGTCCATGTAAAAACCTGTTGGGATTTTACCAGAACTACAGAGAACTTAGATTCATCGGGGAGCAGGAGACATCTGATGATGACGACAATGATGTTCCGTGAGCCAACGTGCGGCACGTCATCAGTCTCTGACGGAGACTCAGCAACTCATTAGTGTGCGACACCCAGTGCTCATCGGCACACGAGATGATGTCTCTCTGATGATGAATGTTCCTGTACAGGAATATGGTCTGTGGGTTTGCTGATTGCTTCTTAGTTTTGTTCAATAAAAAGTGATAATTTTCCTCATTATATTCTCTCGGTTTTGCTGACTAAACAATCATCTTCAAATAGTGATATAATTTATTTTTTTAGTCTTTATAGCTCTTTTTATCTCTTTGGTTTGCAGAATATATTACCACTTAATGTATGATGTGGAGTAGAAGCGCTGTTAGGGGTGTCTAGGGCTGTCTTCTGAGTATGATGCTTACTCTATTTTCTGGCATATGATCTTCATTAGTTTTATAAGATGTTTAGTTCTTTTGGTTTCCTAACAGCTTTTTATTTTTAATCAAAAATGGGTGCTTAATTACTCCAGTGATGTTTCTTTTTTTTTTATCTAGTAGGAAGACCACATGGTTTTTCTGTTTAGCTTGATGGCAATTTTCACTACACTAATATATCTGTAAGACTAAAACCATCAACTCCTTCCTGGGATCACCCGAAATGTGTCCTGGTATGTTGTTTTCTTTTGTTGTGTGTGTGTGTTGTGTCTATGTTTTGGTACAGATGATTTGAGTAGCAAAATTAACAATCTTAATCCTACAAATATCAAACTTCACACCTAGGACTTGGATGTATTTTCCTTAAGCTCATACGGATCATTCAAGAACTGAACTTGCATCAGGACATAAAATAAGTTAAGATCACTACAAAAAGTCAGTGTAAGACATGGGACTTTCCTGACCAGGGAGCCTGGGTGGCTCCCTCAGCGAAGCGTCTGCCTTCTGCTCAGGTCCCAGTCTCAGAGTCCTGGGGTCAAGTCCCGTGTCGGGCTCCCTGTTCAGCGGCTTCTCCATCGTCCTCTGTCCCTGCCCTCCCGCTTCTGGGCCCCCTCTCTCTCTCAAATAAATAGGTAAAATCTTTTAAAAAAGACATAAAAAAGAAGGACTTTCTTGACCATAGCAGCATTGTTAGAAACAAAAGTCACATGTGATTTTAACACATAATGGCATATGTTTACAAAGTAAGTGAGATCCACCTATCACTCACTCACAAATGAAAGAAATACCAAAGAAAGTTAGGAAATTTGTACAGATGAATAACAAAAATACTATGTATTAAACTTTGCCAGGCAGGTAAAGTGGAACCTAGAAGACAATTTATGAGCATAGGTGCTCATAGTAGAGATAATTTTTTTAAAGGCTGAAAAATAATAATTTAAGAATATGACTAAAAGCTTATGCCATTAGACTAACTGAAGGAATGGTTTACTCTGTTTGCAAAAATACTAACAGACTCACAGGTTCTGTATGAATTCCATCAATACATCAATGTGGGGATAATCCCAGACCTACACAAACCACTTCGGGAGTAAATACAAAGAAAAGCTTTTTAAAATTGTTTGATGAGCCCCTTACACGAGAATTTGAGTGTCCACCTCCTTCTCGTATCCGCTGAGCAAGCACGGGGGTCTGACCTCCTGTGCTGCCTCGTGGGGCGGCCCGGCCTGCTGGTGCAGCCGCGTTCTCTCACGGTTCCTGTGGCCCCAGGCCTGCGATCTTATCGCCTCCTTTCCTGCCCTTGAACTGATTGACTCATTCCATATCTTTTCCATTTTTGTAATTACAAAGTTACTTATCGACTTCCTTCTTTTTCTCTTCTAGTAACAATTCCTGAGTTGTTGACGTGTGTCCTAACGCGCAGAAGGCGGTCAGTCCTGAAGTTTTGATGGGAAACTGGTGAGCCCGTTTTAGTAAGTTATATTTAGTTATATATAAAAATATATATATATATATTTAGTTATATATATACGTAAAGTTATATTTTAGTAAGTTATATTTTTCTAAGAACTTATTAATGCATCGCAACAATTTGTTAATGATATTATTTTATCATATGATGATATTAATTTATTTTATTTTATTATTGTGTTTATTAAATAATGATCTGTTAATGATATTAAATTAATTATTTACTGTTATAATTTAATGGTTATAACAATTATTTTATTATTCAGTCTGCAGTTTATATAGTTAAACATCCTTTTTATTCTTGATATTGGCAATCCCGAATTGGCTTTTGTAGACCAGGCTGTAGAGATTCGTCAATACTAATAGAGTTGTTACAGATCTGTTCTTCGTCTTGGGCTCTCTGTCGCATGTGGTTCCTATTTCACTAATGACCCCTCTTATCTTGTTCTAACTTCTGAGTCGATGACTCGATGTTCAGCCTCCCTTCTTCTCTAATGCATCCGTGTGGCCCAGCCGCTGACCCCCAGACGCCGCTGGTGGCCCCACGTTTGACAGGTGACGCTCTCCGCACTGTCCACTGCAGCTCTGGGGCCCGCACTGACCTACCGTCCCTTCCGGATGCAGCGATCCTTTGAAAGGCAGGTTGCCACACGCGGTCGCTCCCTCCCCCCAACCCCCACCACCCCTCCTCACCACCCCTGCACTTCCTGGGGGCCCCGGGGCTACCCTCCGCCCTCCTCACCAGCTTCCCCTAAAGCCACATGGCCTGTGGCTACGCTCGGCCCTTGGATCCCCCGCTGGGAGCATCTCCTGCGTGGCCCTTCGCGCCTGTCCCTGCAGTCACGACCCCTGCCCTGTCTCAAGGAACCTTCTCTCTGCTCAGCCTCTGCCTCAAGGCTGGTCTGGTTTCCACGGGGTTGTCCCCATCAGAAGGTTCCTGTTCCGTGGTATGTGTCTTTGTCTAATTCCCTCGTCGAGCAGGTCTGCTCAGGGAGGAGGAAACCTTCTTTCACTCATTTCTATTTCAGCACACACACTTAACCGGTGTCCAACCAGTGTTTGTTGACTGACTAAACTCACGATTGTGAAGGCGAGAAAGTATGGGTGCAGAGAACATCCCAGAGCCGACTTCCGGGGATGGGGGACTGAGGGTCCTTGACCGCGCCCTGATGCAGCCACGGAGCCCTTCTGAGCCCTCTTTTTCTGTCCTGTGACCAGGGGGTAGTCTAACGTGACCTTGAGAGGACGTTTGCCAACCACAGTGCACACGTAGATCACCAGGATAGTCTCACTGGAACCAGAAGTGTGCTCACGCGGCCCCTGGGGTCTTCAGAGCCCCGTGCAGGGCGTTTCGGGGGCCCGTCTCTGAGCGGCAGGGGCTTCCAGACTCGTGTGCCCCGAGACGGCGGCAGAGGCATGGACCCAGGAGCTGTGGGTTTGGGTCTGGGAGCCCTGGGGCACCCGTGGGGGGGAGGCCAGCCACCCGTCTGCAGGGACCGTGAGGGGACGTTTGGCTAGGTACGCAGGGCGCATCTGTGCTCTGACTTGGGTGTGTATTTCTCTATTCCTCCATTTTCTGTGGCAAAGGCCAAAGGGTTCCCACGAGAGTCTTTCTCAGCCGAGATGCCCTGCGGCCTCCCTCACTGCCTGACTCCAGCCCTGGGGCCTCGCCCGGCTGGCCGCGGTCACTCACCTTCGACCCTCAGTGAACTGGGATTCCCCTGGGAGAGGGTGGGCGGAGAGAGGCGGGGGCTGCGGAGGGGAGGGGGAGGGATCCGGAGGGGAACCCGGGAGTCAAGCCCTGTGCCCCCCAGACCCCCACGGGTGCTTCATCGCCGCAGATACTGTTACGACCTCAGTATGTCCCTGCTAACGTGATCTCCCTCGTTATATTTCGCACTGATACCCTCAAAATACCCGAATCCTTTTCACGTGCTTCAGTTCTCTGTTGCATGTGATTACTCAGGAGCACGGTTCCAGGGTTTGCGGCTTTCGGGTGGTTTCCCCGAGCGTTGTTACAGCCGCTGAGTTATGCGGAGCCACGGCCTCCGTCTGGGTCGGAGACATGTGAATGAGGCTGTTTTCTGGCAAACGAGGCTGTGAGGTTTGCACCAGTGTAATTAAGGGGTAATGACAGCCTCTGGCCCGAGGGCCCATGTTCACATCTGGGGCGGGCCGTGCCGTCCCTTCTGGAATATACGAGCAATACTGCAGTCGGCCCTTCAGGGAACAAAGACCAAACACCCATCGTGCACCTCATTCTCCGTAACAACGGCCAAGTGCGGGGCTTCCGCACTTGCCTGTGAGGTCCCATAACACACGACGGCTTCAGGTTGACTGTGTCTGTGTTACTAAGGCTTTGGATCTGCCGGATCTTAAACATCTGTCATGGACACAGTGAGTGTGAATTGTCGGTACACTGAGTTTTTAAAAAATCACTTTACATATATTATTTTACAGTGACTGAAATTCCTTTTCTACCATGAATTCGTTGTTATTATTTAAGGAGCTCTACCATCCAACTCCTCAAGGCGTGACGAGCTCACGATCTGAAGTGAGGGTTTCGGCTCAGGTGAGTACGTTAGGACACTTGGAAACCAGCCTCACACCCGCCGTCCGTGGCCTCCACACGCTGCGTCACTTCTCTGACATGTTTAACAACAGAACGGAAGAGAAATCACACTTTCTCAACAGCCAGCACGCGTTCTCAAAACTTCCAAATGTGTGGGTCATTTGGACCCAAACCGTCACAGCCGAGGTTGAAGGAACTCCCTGGTTTACAGACGAGGAGTCTGAGAAACCCAGAAATGCCGTCCAAGGAAAGGTCACTGACTTGGCAACCCCTGGCACATCCGGTCCTGGAGCACGTTGAGATCCTGCTGCCCCAGGACCGTGGGGACGTCTGGGTGCCACCCTTTCTGCTAGCTCCTGACCTAGAACCTAAGGAGCCGGGGGATGGCCATTCCTGTTGAGTGAGGACAAGGAGACACTGGGGGACTTCAGGAGAAGGAGAGCAGAGACACAGGCAGGCCGTCTTGAGCCCCACAAGACTGCACATCCCCCGGCATGTGTGACCCTGGAGGCCCTGGACCCATTACATTAGCCTCTCCGGAGACTCGGCCACCATTCTGTGGCATCTCCCCTCTGAGGAGCTGGCACTGGGTCCGCCCTCTGGGGCGGGGGGAGCTTGTTGGGGTCGGGGACCGCTCTGCGAGACCAGAAGGAAACCCAGCAGCTCTGACTGACCACTAGGTATTTTGTTCCTGTGTGGGAACGTGGGCCCAAAGTCTGGGAGCTCTCCCGTCCCCGAGGGAAGCTACGTCCTCTGGGAAGTTGCAGAGCAGGGAGCAAAGGGGGCCTGCACTTGGCCGTCAGTGGGCAGGTCCAACACAAACCCAGTCTTTCCATGAGAGACCCTGTTGGCCACCTCACCCGGAGGCCTCTGACAGCAGGTGGGGAAGAGCTGCCCTGGAGCCACGTCCACTTGAAGCACAGGTAAGAGCAGGCTGTCTCATGCGGAGGAAACTCTAGGACGAAAATTTAAAGATGAGAAAGACTGTGCAAGCGTTGTTCAGGATGGCGGCACCAACCAAAGTGGGAAGGTTGGGAAGTGGAGAATTTGGGGAAGGAAGAAACGGGCAGAGGAAGTGCGTGGGCAGGCATGGAGGCGGCAGCCCCACGGAGCGACAGGGAAGGGCGCAGCCAGGGCCCTGAGAACGCGGGTGGGGAGAAGCTTTCCCGGCACAAGTGAAAGCTCAAGTCAGACAGAACACCCAGGAAGAAAGGAACCAGGAAAGGGTCAAGCATGGGTCACGAAGAAACAGGGACACGCGTTTGCACATGGGCACGGACAAGGCAGGGACAGCCTGCAGTCGTGGTCCCCTCCGGGGAGGTCACAACGCCAGCCTTGCCAGTTTTACCTGCAGAGAAACTACTTCCCGAGTGACACGGCCTGGGACCTAGAGCCCTGGTGCCAGGTCCCCTCGACCTGGGGGTCCCGCCGGCGTCCTCCACACCCCTCCTCCCCGTCCGGGACGTCCCCAGCTCTTCAGGGCCAGCGACAACTGGGATCCCTTCACCAGCAGCAGACACAAGCCAAGGAGGACTCCGAAGCCACCGGATGCGGGAGACGTGCTGTACGGGCCCCACCACCAGCTTCAGATACGGGAATCTGAGGCCAACCTTGACACCTACAGAACACGTCGTTTAGGGTAACAAAAGGGCCCATGAGTCTACAATGCACGGGACAGGGGCCATTTGAAAAGCAACTGTTCACTTCAAGGGCCAGCTTTTGGGGACTTTCCAGATCTTTCAGCTGAAGTAGTGACAGGGCCCACGTGTTTCCAGAGCGTGACCCCTGTGCTCCCGTCAGGGTCAACACTCCCGGGACGCTTGCAGGACGAGGCTGCTGTAGACAACGGTGGGAGACGTGGTGCTGGGCCGCGGCGCGGGTCTGAGCCCGGAGCCTACAGACCGGCGTGAGGGCTCTTGGTTAAAAGGAAAACCTCTGGTGCCACCTGCTGCGTTCATGGGGCAGCTCGTTGCGGCTCCTGCTTCAGAGACGGACGAAGGCTCGGAAACCGTCATTGACGGTGCAGTGGAGCGCAGCTCACGTGTGTGCCTATGACTCACAGTCCGTGCGCACCCCCCGGCTGTTTCTCACCCTCACCCAGAGGGCAAACAGGAAACACAGTATTGCAGAGTCCGGGGGCAATCAGGCCTTCGTAAGCAGGGAGACTTCATCCTGACGTGTTCTCAGGGCAGGAGAAGGGGCAGCTGAGGGAGAGGGACCCGACCATGGGGCAGAAGAGCTGACTATGAGCATTTCCATCTGGGGCACAGGAGGGCTCTTCCTTCGGAGGAGGAGCCAACGGGTGCAAACAGGCAAGAAAGAGCCGTGCCGGCGGTGGTTGAGCCGCACAGGCTGCAGGTCAGGTTTGAAAGAAATGTCTATCCCAGCAGCAGGGCCGGGAAAGGACCATTGCGTCAGAGCAGCCCCACAGGCCCGTAGTAACGTTGACCGAGCTCCTGGAAGGGTCAGCAAGTGTCATGAAGCAGAACAGACCCCATCACTGGCACCAGGGCTCTAGTGAGTGACCCCATCACTCACGCAGGCTTCCCCCTTAGTTCATCACAGACGGAGCGATTTCAGGAGGCTGCATCTGTTGTCTGTCGAGCTCCCGGGGCAATCCCCACATTGGCCTTCCGTGGGGACCTCCCTGCGCCCTGGGCGTGCAAACCTCAGTGGCCTCCGGTGAGTCCACGCCGTGGGGCACCCTGATGGCCCCCACAAACCCTGAGATCACGTTTTCGCTCCAAACATGCGAGTGTCTGCAGTGTCCCCGGGAAAGGTTCCAGAAGCGGAGGCTCAGCCCACCCCCCTCGGCTGCCTCTTCCGAGCCCACCTCGATCAAAAACAGTCATTTTTCAGGGAACTGGTTTCCTAGACTCGTTCACGCAGCTCTTTCCTCCTCGGCCAGAGCGGGTCAGCCCTGAGATGATGACCCTCTTCCTGAGGTGAGGAGGGAGACCACAGGGAGAAGTTCGGGCGCTAAGGGGTGTCTTGCGGAGACGCAGAGGAAACCACACAGCGTTTTCACACGCGTCCCCGTATGTCGGCAGTTGGCACATGGGTGGGGAGGCGTGAGGAAGGACTGGAGCCCGGGGCCTGGTGGCGGCAGACGCAGCTCAGAATGTGGTCAAGGGCCGAAGACCGGTCGCGGCAGGAGACAGAAGCTGGAGCAGAGGCAGCTGCATCCGACCTGAGAAGTGGAGGTGCACTTGATTCACTTTTTTAAAGATTTTTATTTATTTGTTTGTGAGAAAGAGAATTCTGGGGGGGAGCAGAGGGAGAGCGAGAAGCAGGCTCCCCGCTGAGCACAGAGCCCGAGGACGTGGGGCTCAATTCCAGGACTCCCGGGATCACGACCTGAGCCGATGCTTAACCAACCAGCTGAGCCACCCAGGCGTCCCCAGATGCACACTTTAAAGTAGGAAAATTATCTCAGTTTACCCAAATAAATGGGCCCAAGTCCACTGGACTTAATTTGTGAACTATTGGCCTAAAAGACTAAAATTTTATTTCATGCATTCTATCATTACTGAGCGGCAAAAGACAAGCCTCTCACACACATTCAGGACAGTCAGAGACTGTCGTGCAAACGGCGTCACTGCTGGAAACGTCTCTGCCCTGGCACCCAGCCTGGCAGAGGCCATCCCCGATTTGGGGCACTGTTTCTAGTCCGCACTGCAGAAGTGAGGCTGTGGGCCACGAGTGCATCCGGGGCCTGCGAGGGCGGCACACAGCGAGGCCCCGAGGCCCCAGCACCGTCAGCTCTGCAAGGAGGGGCCACCTCCCCCAGCCGCAGTGACCGCGGAGGGACCGCACTGCCGGGCCACGAACAGCACTAGCCCTTCCACGCCACACAGCTGGGAGGCGACCGAGGAGAGAGCTCTGTGCACGCGAAGACAATTTGGGTCCAAACACAGGAACCGCAGGCCTCTGCTATCATGACGGATTTACAAATTCTGCACACGGAGTGTCCACGCCGGCCAGGATCGCCCTGTTCCGTCAGTGGAGGATGGTCCGCTCCGCCCAGGCTTCTCTCTGTGCCCCTCGCTTGCTGCGGACATTCCCCTCGGGCAGCACGAAGCCCCCAGTCCATGACTCGGTCCCCAGGCAGACCAGGCGAACCCATCAGGGTTACTGGCCCCGCCCATGCGCTAGCGGGTGTCACCGCGAGCCCAGGGGGGACCCAGGCTCCAGGAACCTGCTGCGCTCCATCACCAAGGGCCCCTTCTCCTGCTGTGTGGACAGAGAATCTCTGCACACCCGCGGCCCCATGCAGAACAGGCAACTCCACGTTCGTGTCATCAGAACTGACCCCCAAACCTGCCCGTTGCCTTCATCTGGATTGAATTTAACCCCAGCCTCACCCATCCAGGTCGCACATGGACTCTGACGCTGTGGCTGACACTGGGAAACAGACCCTATTAAGGGGCTTAAGGGCCTGGAGGCCCCGGGCGGCTGCCTGGGAGCTTGGGGTCCCAGCCGTAGGCCCTGCGGAGCGACCTCGAAGCGGCCTTGGAGCCGCCCCCGGCGGTGGAGCAGCTTGGACGGAGGGCACGGCTGGGGCCCCTTACAGTCCTGCCTGCCGCCTGCCCACGTCCGGCAAGGCTGGAGTTCACTTTTACATGCGTTTGTACAAAGAGCCATTTCCGAACGCAGCCCTGTGACAGGGGCAGAGACGCGTGTCCGTACCCGCCGTGACTGGGTCCAGCGGACGGGTCAGGTTTCACTTACAGACGCTCCGGTTTCCAAGTCCGGGTTCCCTTGTCATCAGCAATCAAAACCTACTTGGCAGGCCTGTTATCTTAGGCAAGTTACCAAAAATGTGTGGACAGGAACCCAAGTCGTTTCAAAGGGGAAATGAGCAAGCAGCTCAGTGGGCTCCCCACCACCTCTTCTCTGAACTTTGCGCGAACTGGCTGTCTCTTCTGCCCCGAGAACACAGTGCCAGCTCTCTTCTTGTTTGACCCTCCAGTAACCGCACGGTCCCGTGGCCAGCTCAGGGCAGACAGGGACGGCACCCACGTGCTCCCTTCCTGGGCCGGCATCTAATCCCCAAACCGTGGAGCGGACGGCTAAATAAATGTTAAATACGTGAATAGACATTTAAAATAAAATGAATTTAACTTGTATTAAACTTGTGCTTCTGACAGCAAATTCCCAGGGGCCAGTGGGGTGCCCCCCCCCAGAGCAGGCGCAGCGTCCCCACCAGCTGGGAGCCCACTGGAGCCCGGCTCTGCACAGCCTCCCCAAGAGCTTCAGGCCCCAGCGGCAAAGGGCTCGGTCCTGCAGGCCCGCACTCCGGCAGCAACAGGGGCCAGCCCGGCTCTAGGTTGCCAGGTGAGCTCCCCGCCCACCAGCCCTGACCCTGGGCCTGTGGACCCCCCGGCTCCCAGCTCAGTGGGGATAATTTGCCAGCACATCCACGGAAGTCAGAGAGACACTTTGCTTACTGCAGTAGCAGAGTGAGAAAACCACAGCCCCAGACGGCATCCGTCCCTTGGGTAAAGGCTCCGAGTCGGTGAACAGGGCTTTCAAACCTGACCTGACTCACTTCTACCTCCCCTGAAAATGTGAGTCTGAACTGGCCGGACAGCCACTTTCTGACCAGCACCAGGGAGGCCTCTGTCCCCTGGGTCTTCTCCAGCCCCCGAAGGAAGACGGAGCCCGAGCCCTTCCCCCAGCGGAAGGTGACGTTGCCAGAAACAATCCTTCCTTTACTTTTGCCGGAACGTCGCATCCCACCGTCCTCCCCATGAGAACCTTCCCTTGGTACAAGCCCTCGAGCTCCCCTGCCTTCCAGACGGGACGCTGCCCGATTCACGGGGTCCTGCGAAGCCAGTCTTCTCATTCCCCAGGCTGCGTTTTGCTTTATCCCAACACGCAGATGGAAGAGATGTCCTGAGGCAGGTGTGGGGAGGCGCAGGGAGCGCCCAGCCCTCGGGGGCCCTGTGCTCGCCAGCCCAGATGCTCTCCAAACCCCGTCCCTGGTTGGGGCTTCACACAGGCTTTCTTCATCAGCGAGATTGATTCAATTATTGAGTCTCGATTTAACCCCCAACCCCTTCCCCTGCCCTGAGGTCAGGAGGGGGGCACTGAAGAGGTTCCAACCCTCAAATCTCACGACCGGTCTCCGGGCACCCACCCCCACCCCCAGCGGAGTTCCCAGTCACGTCACTAACAAAGACGCGTTTAACTCTCTTATTACTTAGGAAATTGCACTAGTTTTAGGAATTTTGTGTCAGAAACTAGAAACAGCAAATATGTATTTTTTATGATGTAAATCATAATATCACAGTATTAAATCAGGCTCTTTGCAGTTATAAACCCAATTATAATTAAAAATTTTTAACCTCTACATATATATTTTTTTTCAATACATCATGTTTTTATAATACATTTACATATTTATAATATATTAACATACGCATAAATGTTACAAATAGGACTTTGCCGAGAGAAAAAGAACACAAGTATTTATACATATTGTGCACCTTTCACTGTAAGTACTTGAGACAAGCGTGCACACTCACACAGTGCGTTCCAGAGCTGAGCTGGTGGAGAGCGCCAGCGCCGGGCCCTTGTCCCTGAGGGCACACGCCCCTGCACCGGGTGGGCTCTGCGCTGATTCTGGCCAAAAACAGCAGAAACGACACCATTTCAGGCCCGTCTCTCCCCTTAGCCCAGTGGCAGCTTGGGCTCTCTCCCCACCTGCTGGCTGAATGTGGAAGCCCTAGAAGACAGGGAGCCACTAGGAGCCAGGAGCCCAAGGACAGGTTCTCCTGTCAACGGCACTCCCACAGGGGTCAGGCCCCTGAAGGAGGAGTGTTTGTAAGAGCAGCTAGTGGGACCCTCTGGGCTGATCCGTCAGATACCCACTGCGCCGGGGGGCGTGGGATGAATCTTCGGTTAACCCCGTAATTAAGAATAGCTGGGGAGGGTCAAGAGCCGCTCTCAGCCCCGGGGAAGTTCCCTGGCCGTGGCAGGGGGCGTTCTCACCGTGAACGTGGACGAGGTCAATGATCCCGAGTGGGTCAGATCCCAATACGATTGTACATTCTACTCAGAAATTCAAAACCACGAGGACGCTTCTACTCCTGCAACAGACCCGGGCTCCCTCCTGCCTGTTAGGTGTAGGGGTGACTCTGTCGGAAGTGTCCGGCAGGCGTGGCGCTCTGACTGCTCCTTTGCCAGCCACCTTCCGGGGCCACGCCGGCCGCATAAAGAGTTAAGTTTGAAAGAAGTGAAACTCTCCAGTTTGCCTCACAATTTACCAAATCCAAACACCCGATAGAAACACCAGATAGAGACCCCCAGATAGAAACACCAGAACACGGCTCAGACGTAAGTTTTTGGAGTGTTTTTCTCTATATGAAAAATGCAGCTAAGTAGACTAAGAAACCCTGCGTTTCTTCCTACAGATGTCCTAACTAGAACTGTGGTTTTCCTTTCAAATATAGATTTGGCAAAAAGAATTTTTTCAAAAGGCAATCTGAGCTGACCAGGGGGCCAGGGTGCTCAGCAGATAGGGGGTCAGAGATGAGCTAATAGATGTTCTTAGTCAAAACTCCAGTCCATCCGAGTCTCCGGGGAAGCCTCCAGAAACCGCAGGTGATGCTTGTTGCTGATCAGGTGGGTTCAGGCCTGTGTGATTCACATTTCCTGGCAACAGTTCGCCCACATCAATGAGGTAATATTTTCAAAATGACTCTGAAATGCATCTTTAATGGATTAAGTGCAGCGCACCTGTGGACGATCAGAGTAACGTCCCTCCAGGTACAACCTCAGGCTTTCAGAAACCACGGGTTGTTACGGCAAATCACCGCCGAGGTCGCTCTTTTTTCCCCAAATACGGGCTTTGCGCCAAGCACATCTGTCTTGGCAGAAGGAAAATCATTCCCTTCCAACCTCGCTGCCGCTCGACTGCAGTACCCTTTAGAATTTATAGTTCGGGGCAAACCTCTTCACCGTTTTCCCGGAGGCTTCACGCTTCCACAGACACATCCAGAGACAGACGGGAAGAGCCACGCGGCTTCTCCAGTAAGTATTTCCTGGACATCTCTCCAGGCGTTGCAAGGTGGACACAGAAGTGACGAGACGTTAAAACGACGGTATTTCTGGTAGTATTTTATTCTTTGTGTGACCTGATTCCTCCCTTCATGGAATTTGCTGTCTGACTAGATGGATGATAAAACAGCATTTAAAGAGACCCTTGAAACCACAATAACACGTATCAATGCTCATTAAGTCGGGTCAATACACCAGACTCAGGAGAAGACAGATGCTGTCTTCCCTTTTCTCTGATTTTTCCAGCAATGCTGTGGGGGGATCAGCCTCCCGTTTTTCCATGAAAACTCAGGGCCAGAGAGGTAGAGTATTTTACCGAAGTTCAGAAAAGCCGACAGAGCCAAGATATAGAATCAGGTTAAGAATGAATGAAATTTCATTCTAATTCAAGAACAGGATTTAAAAACAAAACAAAACAACAATAAAAGCACAGAGCAGCTGGACGGCCGGGGTCCTGAGAGCGGGTTGGCCTGAAGAAGGACGGGCGATGCGGGAGATCGGGGGTCAGGGAGGGCCCAGGCCTCCGAGAGCCCGGGGGATCTCCCGGGACAGCCCGTGGACGCGGGGGCGGGGTGGGGGGATTCGGGCTGGCTTGGCCCCGCCCCCGGATAGGCCCCAGGACCGGTTCCCGAAGGAATGGCGGTGCGCGAGTCTCTCTGCCTCCCGAGTCTGCATCTTTACCGAAGCCAAGGAGACCGCGAAGCCCTGTCCCCAGAGCAGCTGGACAGCGTGGCCCCTCACAGAGACCCCAGCTCTGCTGTGATGGTCACACGGGCAGCGCCAGTGACCGCTGCAGGAACGCTGCCCGAGGGCTGACTGAGGTCCCAGCCCCGTGCTCAGCGGGTCGGCATTTCCTCCTTAATCCGCCGCACCCGCGGATGGCAAGGTCCCGTTCATCACTGCGTGCCGCAGGGTAGGAGGAAACACGGGGCTCTTCTGTCACCACCGAGGAGATTGTCCTCGGGGAGCAATGACCCGGATGCCAGGGCTGTAGGCAGGCTTGGCTGGACCTCTGACCCACGGCCGTGTGAAGGAGCATCGGGGCTTGGGACTGGTGACACAGCCCTGGGCGTGGACTCCAAGGACATCTGTGTCTTCTGGGGACGGGTCTCAGGAGACAGTTCCCTGCACTGAGTCCCCTTCCTGTTGCGGAGTCCCCTCTGCCCCGAGCCTCCACTCGGTTTATGCAGCACCACATCCTGGGAGACGTAAGTATTCAAAATATTCCGCTTATGAGGGAGAAGCGATGCAATCAATACCAGTGGTGCTCAGAAATCTGGGAAGGGGTTTCTGGAATGGATTCTAAAGATTTTGCAACCCGGCAGGGGTGGGGGTGGGCGGGGGTCGCTCACAGAGCTGTGATGACCCGGACTCACCCCACACGCCGGCACGCTCGGGTACTTCCCCTGCAGCCGCTCGTACAGGGACTTGACACATCGAACTTCAGGCTCTGTCTTCTCTTCTAGGAGTCATGGAACAGAAACGGCTCTTCCGAGGCCGGGATGGAGCCCCCACCCTTGGCCGCCTGGGGAACGGGCGAGAGAGGAAACGGCCATGCTGGCCAGTGCAGGCCCTGATGGACGTAGGCTTCCCTCTGTGACGGGGGCGGGAGTGAGCCTCCGGGGCCATCGCTCCCTCAGCTGCGATCGGGTCGGTGGGGCCGCTCTCCTGCAGCCGCCCAGACCCCCTCTCTCCCCTGCTCTCTTCAGTCCCGCTCCCCATGAAGAACCAGGAGTCCAGAGTTCACAGGAATAGCAAACAGTCTGCCCACCCTGTCCCGTCCCGGAGGCCCGAGGTCTCCATGCTGCTGGGTTTGCACGCGACCAGACTGAGCAGCACAGGACACACCGTGGGCGTTGAGGGGACCCCGGACCTCCTCCAGGCCTGATGTCCTGGGTTTCTCCAGGTGGCTGTTTGGTGGGATTTCCTTCCGACATGCAGTTTGTCAAAGGGATTTCTCTCAGAACGACAACAGAACAGGTGAAGGGGGGAGATGCTGGCCAAAGACGCACCAGAGTGTCCTCGGGAAACAGGGGGCATCCACACACACCAGGGGACCGTGGAGGTGGCAGGCTTCCGAGTTAGGCTGTGACACTCACGCTCAGAGCAGTCCCAAAGGGGATTAGAGGTGCTTCCCCAGGGAACCCATGCAGCCTCTGTGCTGAGTCCCCCGGGGCCGGTCCTGCTCCAGATCCACGGAGGGACCACAGCAGCGGCGCCCTGCTGGCTAGGCAGGGGGCTGATGCCCCCAGTGAGAGCCTCTGGGACAGGGAGCTGACCCCTGCCGCTGCCCCCACGGAGGCTGCCAACCCCAGTACACCCCACTAGTCCCCTTAGTGTCGGCTGGCCACACCCTCTACTTAGGGCGGATCAGAGACTCTCAAAGATACTACTTTTTGTGATTTCCTGGAGTTCCGCCAGTTTCTACACGAGAAGAAAGTCTCTAACGCAGAGCTCACCAGCACCGGGCCATGCTTTGTGCGTCCAAGCCCAGTATCCAAGCAAAGCTGCTGGGCAGCTGGGGGGTGAGCTGGGAGCACTCGGACCATCGTGAGCCTAGCGGAGCTGCCTGCAGCCTGGCTCCTGGCCTCAGGGACCCCGCGATGGCTCCCACGTTCTCTTCCATCTCGTGGCTGGAGGTTCTCCTGCTCTCAAGCGAAGTCCTGCCCCAGAACCTCACCTCCTCTCCAGCCAGCATCCACCTTGTCGTGGACAGGGCTGGGAGGCAATGTCGTCCGGGAGTAAGTGCTCAGTCAGGAGACACGTGACCGTGAGCAAGACGTGGACGTGTCTGAGCTTCCTGGGGGCACGCACACCAGTTCCTGCGTCCCTGTGGAGCTGCCTGGTGCGGGCTCCAGCCCCCGGCCGTGTTAACCTCCTTCTCCGACCTCACTGCACACCTACCAGGACTTCCTGCTCCCAGGTCCAAGATCGTCCCGTTTTTTCCCTTTATCACTCGATTTGAGGTAAGAGGATCGTGGACACATCACACATCGGATGTTTTCCTTATTTAGAAATTACAGGAAAGGAAACAGTCACTCCCAAAGGGCTCAGGGTTTGCCTGGAATTGTGTAAACCCTGGCTTGCATGACTTGCTGTAAGTCTTTAAAGTTTCCTTATTTTTCTTCAAAGCTGACTTTTGTAGAAAAACACAGAAAATGCTAAACGGCAGTATGCGTAAAAACATTGACGCCAAAATGGTTTTGAGGTCATCGCGGTTTAACTGTGTGCACAGCAAGTCAGATGCAGAATTCCTATAGGTCCACTGGTGGCCGGATCCCAGCAGGACCGCAAGACCCACACGTGTCTGCGTCTCAGTGGCCCCTCCCTGGGTGCCACCATCCCACACAGGGCTAGGTTACCTTAGATGCACGGGATCTCACAGACTTCCTGAAGGCTAAGAGAAGGTGACCAGGCCGGCCCTACTTCAGTGTGACCGTGTCTTCACAAGAAGGGGGCACGCGGACACTGACTCTCCGTGGGAATTCTGCAAGACCCACTGCACTGCCCCAGGCGGGACACCGGTGTCCTTTCCCAGGCTGGGTGGTAGCTCAAAGGCTTTGTTAAAATCCACCTGCCTGAACACCTTCCTGGCATGTGCGGTAAATACTTAAAGCATATTTGTTCTTAATTCAGTCCCCTTGGCTTGTCTCACAACATCCTTAGCACAAGAACGATACAGGAACAATAAATACAGTAGTAATGCTGAAAACAATAGCTCTTTCTTCTCTATATGCATTTAGTCTTCTGTGCGTGCCCTCCCCAGCCCAGATTTGCCTAGACCATCCTGAAGGCCCCGAGGGGAAGTGGCGGTAGGCGACGAGTGTTCGGTGAGCGCGACAAGCCCGTGCCGCCAGGAGAAGCTTCCAGAACTTACAGACAGTCTTTTGAGGACTGGGAACAGGCTAGCCTCTTACATAATGAATAAAGAGCACAAGTTCTTCCTAAAAACAGAGATGTTCTCAACAAAAAGGGGGGAAAAGAAGCTAAGCCTTGATGTGCTACGATGGAAAAGGATTATTTTCTCTTGAAACGGCCTTCTGGGTTGTTGCCTACAGAGCAGCTCGAGTGGAAACCCCACATTTCTGCCTGTTGCCATTTCTCTGTGTAGCTCTTGTGACAACGACAACCAAATCACATTCTGTTTTTTAAAGTTGAGTCTTGGTACAATTCCAATATACATAACCTCTCGGTCATTCGTGGCCTCTCCTGTCGCTGCTGTGACACGGTGGACGTCCGGCGTCTGAAAGGCTCCACGGCTGGGACCGGCTGCCCCAGAGCACCTGATTCACGCACAACCGCCCGTCTGTCTCAGCCAGTGGGACCGGAGATGAGCCCTTGTGTCCTGGGGTCTTTCCTGTCTGACCCCCTGTGGTCACCACTCAGCCACTTGTCGCGGAGGACACCTCGAACCCACACTCTGTGCTCTGTTGTCTGCTCTGCACTCCGTGTGCCCTTCAGACCCACCAGATCACACTCGATTTCTTACCCTCCTCTGGTCTATGTCACGTGAGAAGACCTTCTGAGGGTCTCGAGAAAAACACTGGCATCCCCAGAAAGCGAACCGTTCTTGGAAATGCAAACTTAAACACGACCTTGGGAAGAAGAGCGTCATTTGCTGTAACACGTGGAGAAGAAACGCGCGGGACCCGGCAGTGAAGACGGGGTCATCCTGAGACGGGCCGCGCACGGGCCCCGTCCCCTCGGCCCCTCCCTCCTCGATTGCTTGACACCCACACCCGGCAGCCAAATCGGGGCGTCTCCGGAGAGGAAGTCTGTGTGTCCAGAGTGTCCTTCCTCACCGCAGTCCCGCAAGGACCCGTCCTCAGCGGGCGAGGAGGCAGGCGGCTGAGCGGCCGATGTCTGGGACGCGACCCTGCGGTCTGTGAGGGCGACAACTGGTGAGTCAGACTCACAACCGTGAGGAACATCTTCAGGGATGAGGAGACAAGCCAGGGGCTTCTCCTACAGACGTTTTTAATAACAGGGGCTTTATCCAAAGTACACGAGAGGCTTAAAACGAGTCTAAGAAAACAAACAACCCAATTTAAAAATGGGCAAAAGCTCTGAACACAAGCCTTGCCAGAGAAGCTACAAGGCTGGCAAAGAAGCCATGAAGAGACACGTGCGTCCCACGCCCTCGGGGACACACGGATCAAAGCCACAGGCGACACCACCGCACGGCCGTGAGGAGGGCCGCGGTCTGGGACCCTGACGCCAGGCGCTGGCGAGGACGTGGGCCGCAGGGATGCTCTGTCCTCGCCCGAGTGGAGGCGGAAGGCCGCGGGCGGTTTCAGACAGAACCGAACGTGCTCTCACCAGCGGCCCGGCCGTCACAGCCCTTGACGTCCAGCGAAGGGGCCGAGATCTCACGTTCCCACTCAAGCCTGCACACGGGTGTTTCGGCAGCTTTGTTCACGGCTGCCCAAGCTGGGCGCTGGCCCAACGTCCCCGCAGGGGACACATACACACACCGTGGTCCTTCCGGACGGCGACCGTCACTCTGCACTAAGCGTAAATGAGCTCCAGGCCGGGAGAAGGCACGGCGGCAGCTTCAGGGCACGTCGCTGCGTGAGAGGAGGTCACAGCCGCGACGAGTCCTGCGGAAGCAGCAGACCTTCCCACAGACAGTGGCCGGAGCAGTGGCTGCCGCGCGCGGGGCACTGCGTGTCAGCACACGGGCCACAGGGGCCGAGCACACGCAGACGGTAAGTCAAGGGCCGGAGGCAGACGTTCCAGAGCAGAGCCCGCGTTGGACCCCGCGGGTCTGGGGCCCCGCTGGAGCCCTTGTCTCCGTGCTGAGCCGCGGTCTGTGGGCTCCCGACGCCGTGCCCAGTGGAGCGGGAGATTCGGGGCAGTGGGAGGGTCCCACGACCAGGCGGGCCCTCCCCACACACAGGCTTCTCCTCCGAGTCTCGGGAGCCGCGCCAGCCCTCAGCCCAGACGAGGAGCCGGCAACCCCCTAACCCTAACCCTGCAACTCCCGCCTTTGCTGAAACTGAACTCGGAGGGCCAGGCCAGCCTCTGACCTGCATGGTGAGCACCTCACACGCTGGCGCAGGTGATGAGCTCCCCGTGCCTCTCAGCCCCCGGCCGGCCCGTTCTTCCCACAGCAGCTTCACTATCCCCTCCGTTTTCCGTCACCTTTAAGTCTAATCTTCAAAAAGCGTCCCAGAAACAAGCAAATACGTTATAATGAAGTATGTTCATGAGCTCACGGGGTCCAGGGCCTGGGCACGCATGCACACGGCAGGGGCCGGGGGTTCCGAGGGCAGTGGACGGGGACCCGCTGCAGGTTTTCCTGTGTGTGTGTGTGTGTGTGTGCGTGCGCGTTTTATCAGCTCCTGGAGAAGTGAAAATGAACTTTGCGACATCATCTGTACATGGCTGGCTCAGCTCGGACGGAGACAGGAATCGGGCTGTTGCCGCAGATCAGGGAGTGCGTCTCAGCCAGGAGCAGAGAGCGTGCCTTCTGTGCCTTGTGCGGAGACCACACTTCCCCTCAGCCAGCTCCGAGGCTCAGGCTCCGCTCTGGGGCCCTCGTGTCCTCTGCAGGTGTCAGAGAAAAGACGCACCCCCTCCCCTGAGAAGAGCAGTTTTGCGTAACTGAGGAGAGGTGGAGGGTCCACACTTCAGCGTTTCTGTCTCCCAGCATGGGGGACGGGGGCTGCCGAGTCAACGGCCGCTCCGGGGAGCTCTTCCCTCGGCCCCTGGCTGAGCCGACGCCTGCGGGTGTCCCCGTGTGCGTGTGACTCTCGTGACCCAACCCACACCATGTCCCCCGTCACCAGCACCGCTTCATGTACGCACGCTTTGGGGAAACCCACCGTGTCCCGTGTCTCCCGGCCCTGACTGCGGCCTGACTAAGTGAGCGTTCGTACGCTTTTTTCTCAAGGGGAAACAAATTCAGAAAAACCCAGCGATGCGGCGGACGCTGTCTCTCTAACAAGTCCTGAGTGCGAGACATCAAAACCAACCTGCCCTCCCCCAGAGACACCCTCCGTCCTGGTCTCGCTTCCCGTAAGACCCTACTCCAGAGCCTTGGGGACTCTCTGAGAGTCTCCGGGAAGCGGCCTTTCGAACCGGCTCTCGTGCAGGACACGGCGGTGCTCACGCCGGAGACCAGCGCGGCGCGGCCTGCGCAGGTCGGAGCCGGGAGCCCGGCAGGACTCGGAGCAGGCGTCCTCACCCAAAGTCGGCCTCAAAAAACACCTCGTTTTCAGGAGCACGTGTTTACAGTTGCTGCGCGCTTGTGTGTGGAATTCTGCAGCCACGGTGCCCAGCAGTTTTCCGGGCCCGAAGTGTGTATTTTCACTTGCTGTCAAGGAGATGTCGCCTCACGGGCGGGGCGGGGTGTGGGAGCCCCGGGAGCCCCGGAAGGCTCTCCCAGCCCGTGGACACGGAACCCGGCCGGTCCGTATCTGTGTGCCCGCCCTCTGTGGTCCTCAGGGTTCTGCCCGGTCGAGATCTCAGGGGGCACGAACCCCCACAGCCAGCCACACACACCCGGACAGCCGCAGGAAGACGTGCCCTTTCCTCACACGGCCCGAGAGCAGACGAGCCGCGGCAAGAAGCAAGGGCAGTGGGGGTCCGGGCTGAGAAAAGACAAACCCACGTGTCCACTAAATAGATTTCAAAACCGTGAATCTACAATATTATACACCAGTTACGTTTCCAGAGATCCTTGTCTGAATTTACTATTTTTCTAACGTTGCCGTTTTTACAATCAAACGCATTTAACTTCACTCAGCATTGACTGAACCTAAGCTGGACCGACTGCTCTGCTCTCACCTTTCTGAGCTCAGCAACTCCTCCCAGGGCGGACGTAAAGAGCCGCGCTGAGTCGCCGTCACAGGTAACGGGAGTCCGTGTAAGCAGACGAAGCCAACCACAAAACCCTGACAGTAGCCAGAATCTATGTAAAATAAGTAAGTAAAACTGAAAAAGAGTAACTGCTTGAACGGATTTATTGTCACCGGTTGTCACCCTTCCGCCAGGATGCACACGACAGCAGCAGCCGTGCCCGTTGGCGTGCAACCCGGGCAAGGTCTCGGCCCTTGGTGGCCTGGGCGGACACCACAGCAACACAGGAATTTCTCAAAGTTCTAAACTCTTTTAACAAAGGCCAAAACCAAAGGCCAAAACCCCAAACTGGACAATTTTGTCTTACACGTGTCGTTAATTTCAGTACGTAACATTAGAAATGGGCTTTTAAGAGAATGACGTACACCCATATTCACAGAAAACACAAAAGGTCAATAATCACTCGACAACTGTTAGCCTTGCTGGAAGTTAGACGTTAAGACAAGGAGAGTCAAGTGATGAGGTGAAATCTGAGCTCGCTCATCAGGAAAGCGTCTTTGATGTCGCCTCAAGTAGATGAGGTCAGAGAAACAGGTGCGGACACTCCCTGGAGCCTGACTTAACGGTATTTATCAACTGTGATAAAACGGTTACATGTTTTGACTTCATTTCACTTGTAGGATTCATTCCACGTCAGTTATTTTTTAATTCAATTAGCGAACATATGGTACATCATTAGTGTTTGGTGTAGTGTTCAGAGATCCTTTAGTTGCATATAACGCCCAGCGCTCATCACGGCACGGGCCCCTTAGTACCCACCACCAAGCTCACCGGCCCCCACCCCTCCCCTCCGTAACCCTCCGTCTGTCTCCCGGAGTCGGAGCCTCTCATGGTTTGTCTCTGGTTTCTCCCCATCCAGTGTCCCTCCCTCCCCCGTGGTCCTCTGTGCTGTTCTTCTGCTCACACCCGAGCGAGACCATAGGGAAATTGTCTTTGACTGACTGACTTCATGGCATCATCCCCTCCAGTTCCATCCGCGTCCGGGCAGATGGCGGGCGTTCTCCTTTCTGACAGGTCCGTGATGCTCCGTTGTGCAGATGGGCCGCGTCTTACCCATGCGTCTGTTGAAGGACAGCTCGGCTCCCTCCACAGTTTGCTATTGCCCAGGTCAATAATTAACACGTAAAGGTACGCCTCTGAAGTCATAGCTTGGCTACTGTGTAGTCATTGAAAATGATGCCGTATGTTGAAATCGGACTGATAAAAGGAACTGAAAAAACACTTTATACTGTTTTTTTTAAATATTTTATTTATTTATTTGACAGAGATCACAAGTAGGCAGAGAGAGAGAGAGAGGAGGAAGCAGGCTCCCTGCTGAGCAGAGAGCCCGATGCAGGGCTTGATCCCAGGACCCCGAGATCATGAACTGAGCTGAAGGCAGCGGCTTAACCCACTGAGCCACCCAGGTGCCCTTTATACTGTTTTTTAATAGGAAGTTGACTTTCAGGAGAAACATAGGGGCATCAAATAGACCCATGATAATTTCCTTGTTTGGAACACACCGGAGACTCTGTGAGAGGAGCAGACCTAGGCGGGCTGGAGTCCCCCCACCCAAGGTTGATGACCGTGAGCAAGCCTCGAAAGTGGCCGGCAGGGCTCAGGCCCGGGGGGACCCGCCCAGTCTCTCAGGGACGGATGAAGTCCACAGGAGACCTCAGCCAGAGCTGGCTGGGAGAGAAAACAGCGAAACAGAGTTAAGAGGGTCTGCCTGCTGCCTCGGCTTCCTGGGCTGCGCACAGGTGGGGACCGTCAAGTCACCTTCCGTGTCTGGGGATGATCCGTAACTCAGGCTCACAGTGGAGCAAGAGCCCCAGATGCCATCACCAGAGCATCTCTGAACCAGGGCTGGAGGCCGAAGGGGTCAGTGCCGCGCGAGGCTAAGGAGGCAGAAAGGAAATTACAAACAAAGGGAAGCCGAGACCACGGACAAAAACGCACCATCGTGGGCAGAGTCAACAGATGGAGATTGAAGGTTCTTGGGTCCTATGCACCCAGGACAGGGGCTCCGACAAGCTGCAGAGGCACCAGGAAGGTGGACAGGAATCACGGAGGAAACATGAGCTAAACGAGACGGACCGTGGAGACAGAGGCATCGTTGGGCATTCCAGAAGCACAGACCGGCCGGAACCAGCGCAGGGGCGCCAGGCGGGCAGAAATGCAGGGACTCTGCATCTTCTCTTGGCCAGCGAGGCTCTCTGGGAGCCGCTCCCCCGGCTCAGTGTCCACGGTGTGTGCATGCAGACCGGGGTCCTCCTGGGCTACCGACCTGGAGCCTGGAGGGTGGGAAGTGCCAGAGCTTTCCAACGACGCTCTCGAGAGAACAGCTGCCACTTCCCCCAGGGTGAAGGCAGCGCGTCCATCCAAGAACCAATGCAGATGGGCCACGATCACGCACACTCGGGGACAGGAGCCAGCAGGCCAGGCTGGCCAGAGGCCACAGCAGGGCTGAGGAGGACAGAAGGTGCTCCTGCTTCACCACCAAGTTCCCTGGAGCGTCCTGCAGCCCACGAGCGGCCCAGCGCTGGGCTCACGTGTAAGTGTTTGCTGAGGTCATTACTCCGGGGGGTGCCCAGCGGGCTCAGTCGGTTCCACTCAGGTCATGACCTCAGGGTCAGGAGATCGAGCCCTGCATCAGGTGTGGAACCTGCCTGAGAGTGTCTCTTTAATAAACGATATTTCTTATTATATTTTATATTCGTTTTATTAATAAACATTAACTTATTCTTTATTATATTTTATATTATTATTTATTATAGTACAAAACCACAGCTTTTTTAGAAAGACCATTTGTCCTTAAGGATTAGTAAGGCTTCTCACTGCTGCTCATCTTTCCGATAATGAAGCAGGATGGCCTGAAAATGGGTTCTCTAAAACGTGGACACAGGAGGATGTTCGGAACAGGAAGTACTTTCCCAAGACAGAGCAGCTGTCAAGGGCCCAGCGGGTGACCTGGACCCCCAAAGCTCATTGTCTGTGCTCGGTGTCATTTCCACTGAAATTCCGTATTCTAAATCCCTACTCAATAAATACTCCAGATTAATTGTTTTTGCCTTTGAGTGTTTTGTAAAGGGTGAGAACATGTTAGCATGTCCTGGCAACTTTGTCAAGGAACTAACGCAGGCTTCTCTGCTGCTTTCTTACTCAACACGCGTGCCTGTGCCTGTGCTGATTTTCTGACAAAACCGAATTTCTGGGTTTAGGGAGCTGAACACCAAGAGCAGGAAGCAGTGGCCCCGCCAGCAGAGCCAACGCTCTGGAGCTCCTGCTCCGTGTGCACAAAAGTCGAAGCGAATGGACAATTTGGGGGTAAAATGCTACACGTTATTAAATATGTCTTTCGTTTCACACCAATTACGAACCTGAAGGTGCCACAGATTTGGAATATAGTGTATTTTTATCATAAATCTCCTTTTTCTTGTCTTTGTTTATAAATACTTAAACATCTGCTTCACTCCATAGCAGGGGACACGCCCTCCGGACCCTTCCCCGCACACACCCCCGGGCTCCTGGACGCGGGCCACAGTCTGCACGCTTCCCACTGCCCAGCCCTCTGCCGACCCGTCTGGCTCGCAGGAGCTTCCTTAGCTTGAAAGACCACGGTTCCCACTGAACTCTGGCCACTGAACGTGAACTTACAGGGAAAAAGGCGTTGGTGTGTGTGTGTGAAGACGAAGTGCAACTTCCCCCTCAACGTTACACACGCACGAGTGGAAGACAAAGCGCCCGGTCTCGTGTCCACAGCGCACAGGCCCCATCACCGACGCGGTGACAGTGCGGAATCCAGACGGTCCTGTGCTCTGACCCTCCGAATCAGGATGCGGAGTGGACTCTGCTGGGCCCCTCCCGCCACAGCCAGGGTGATGAGCCGTCCTGCGCCAGCCTCGCGTGTGCTCACGTGGTTCCTCCCCGGGGCCGGGCCGTGGGGGCTCTCCAGGGGCCACGGCACCAGTCTGCACCCAAGGGGCGCGTCCACGCACGGGCTGCGGGCACAGCAGGCTGGCGGCCGGACTGAACACAGAATGCTCCTTTGAGTCGTCTCCCGTGTTCGATACCGAGGATAACCCACCAGGACCGAACTGGAAACCGTCGGGGTAGAAACCCCGGATCTAGCTAGAACATTCTGTCAGCTCACTTGTAAAACTCGGAATTCACGTTTCTCTACACAATTCCGTGACGGTCCATGAAACGTCCTACGTCGGGATTTCAAGACCTTACAGCGTCACCTCTGCAGCCGCTGAACGTTAAGTACTTTCAAGAGGACATTTTTTTTTTTTTTTAATTTGAAGAATATGTTTCACTTAGAAAAATCTCGTTAAAGTTTCTTAAAGTATTCGCAAACTACTGTTTTTCCAGCCCACGTGAGCAGCCAGCAGCATTCTCTACCGAACACTGTGCACTTCCACACCCGGACCTCTCCTCCCCGGTGGTCCTCCGGCCACACCGGACAGAACCCGGAGCACGGACGGCAGACTGGGAAGGGGACTCTGTAAGGGCAGATCTGTTCCCGTAAAACCCACAGCCTGTTCCTGAGCACACGGATTTACTTCTTTAAAAATGAAATTTAGGAAGGAATGTAATTTTGCTACTTGTTATAAAAATCTATCCGTGCCGATACCTGTACTCCTAGTCACACACCCTCAAAATCTCCCCCACAGGCTCATTCACAGATGTTCCACAGAATCGAGGCCTTCGAGCCCCAGCTCCCGTAGCGACTGTGAGAACCCAAGGGGCCCCAAGTACCCTCTGTCCAAGGACGACTGTGTGGGGCTCTCGGAAGCCTCGCGCCCAGGACTTGGCTCCCCACGCTCAGAGGCATGCGTCTTCTCAGGACCTTGCTGCCGGGGCCTCGAGTAAGGCGGCTCTGGCCAGGGCTCCCCACCTCGGCACCGCTAAGGTTCCGAACTGCACCCTCCCCAGCACAGACATCGCAGCAAGCCCAGGAGCATCCCTGGGCTCCAGCCCTCCAGGGATGACCCAGAATGTCAAAGACTCGGCCACATGCCACATGGGGGGCCCCCGGTGGCCACGGCCCAGGAAGCAGAGCCTGATGGTGCCTACACAGGGACAACACGGTGTATCACTTGGTTCCAGGTTTTCATGCTGCCTGAAGGCCCTGTAACTACGGCCAATCACACAAGCGACAGCAACGGCTCAGCGGACGGAGCTCGCTGCAGACACCACCGACGGACACACCGCAGCTGGAGAGGGAGCAAACCGTACGCAGACCCGGGCTGAACACACACTCACACGGACGGCAGTGTCAGCAGCGTTTATTTCAAGGGCAACGCGAGGTGTGCTCTGGGGCGCGGACCCTCCGTGAGACGTGCGGGCCGCCGACAGGGAGGCGGGGGGCGAGGACGCGGAGGAACCCGGTGCCCCCAAGAAACCGACACGACCGCCCGCGTCAGTCTTTCCTTTTCCTTCGTCTTCTCGTCTCCTGCAGGGTCTTCAGGTCGGTCATCACATCCAGGGTCTTCCGGACCCACATCACCTGGAAGCGATCGTCGTGGGACGTTAGAGAGGGAAGCGCCCAGAGAACCGGGACCCAGGGCGGCCCGCACGTACCACGATGATCATGGCGTTGAGCAGCAGCGGCGCCGAAAACACTATGGAAATGAACATCCCCCGTGAGTCGAAATACTGGTATTTCGAAAATAATCTGTTTTAGGGAAAAAGAGAAATTACTTGACATAACAAAACGTCCTTAGTGCTATCCTCTGGCGGAGGCTCCTGGAGAGCTCTTGGGTCAACCAAGCCACCACCGCCGGCCCCTCGACCGCAGCCCACCCACCAGCCCCGCCTTGCTGCCCATGACCCCTGTCGGGAGCACACACAGTCGGGCCCACGGCGAAGGTGGCCGGAACCCCAGGCACCAGGGAGACGGCAGCGGGAGGGACATGGACCGCCCAAGGCTATCCGGGCAAAGGAAGCACTCGCACACTCGGTCTGAGGGCAGACCTGACGCCCTCGGTCTGAGGGCAGACCTGACGTGTGCTGCGGCAACAGCTCCCGGGCTCCCACGGGCCATCAGGTCACACGGGCTGCATCGTCCCCGAGCTTGTCCGAGACAGGGACAGAGCCGGCTCTCCGCCTGGGGCAACTTTCGCCCACACGCCGCTTTCACATGGGAGGCTCAGGGACACAGCGTTGTCCAAGCTGCCTGAAGGCAGGACCAGTGAATGGCAGAAGCCGGCCGCAGCTGAGCGTCCCTCCACGGCCAGCACGGGCACATGCAGAAGCACCATGTGCGAAGTCCCAGCAATCCAGGAGCACAGGGACCAGGGCAGAGGAGCCAGGTGTTGGCCCTGGGGTCGTGGCCACGAACCGACGAGACGAGCCACACGCAGCTTATAGTGCCGGGAAGGTTTGGGTCATGAAGACAGTCAGACACACACGTCGTGGTCGACGCTCCCAGAGAATGGAAGCGGGGAGGGTGCGGAGGTGAGCATGGGCCGCAGAAGGCGCCCTGCACTCCCCTTCCACGCGGATGAAGCCTGGATTGGCCAGTCTGTGGCCGAGACCCTGCCGTGGCCAGGCTGAGGCTGCCTGCTGTCTGGTCAGGGATGCAGAAAGGCTGGGACCAGGGGAAGCACAGCCCCGCTTGGGAGGTGGCCGCTGTCATCTGTGCAAGGGCAGGGCCTGTGGTGACGGGAGAAAGCCACACTCTTGGTGTGTCCCAGAGAACAAGGGCCTGAGGAAAGCTCTGCACAATGATGAGGTCTCTGTCCTCAGTTACCAGAGGCGAGTGCCCTGCAGACAGCTCCGGGGCGGGGGGCTCTGGGGAAGTGCTACTTTCCTGATGTTCATCAGACATCCAAGCAATGGTCCGGCAACAAGGCAGAGGGAAGACTGGTGCCCTCGGCCCGTGGAGGAAACCACAAGGAGCCAGACAAGGGGTGGCCCTGAGAAGGGAGGAAGCTGGCAGCAGGGCGTCCCGAATCCAGGGAGCCGGTGGTTTCACAGGGAGAGATCCAGGTCAGGTAACCCACAGACGGAGTAACCGCGGGCTGGGCCGTACGCAGACCACGCTGTCACACACGAGAGCATTTCTGCGCTGAGGTGAGGTGCAGGCCCAAGGGGACAGTGACCCGCGTTCAAGTCTCCTCGTGAAGGACCCTGATGGGGGAGACCAGGACGCCCTTCGACAAAGAGAAGTGGGAACCATCAGGGTGTCTGTCTGAGGAGACGCCTGCAGAAGGGGAGAGCCAGGAGCGGGAGGGGGGCTGCTGGGGCCACAGCCATACCCCGAAAGCACGGAGCAGGCGGCCAGGCAGAGGGAGGACAAGGTCGTCAGTCCGGCGTCTTCCGTGTCCTCATTCCTCGGCTGAGTAAGGAGGCGCAGGGGCCGGAGGGGGAGGGGTGTTAGCCGTCAGCAGAGGCACAGCCATCTAGCCCAGCCGGGCAACCTCCTGGACACCCGAGTGTGCAGGCTCCACAGGAAGGTCTTCAAATCCTTCCTGCTCAGAGTCTACAACTTTTTCTCTTTTCTTTATGTTTAAGAGCATGAACACCTCTGCACTTGAAAATGTCAAAAGCACTTTAAGGTCACAGGTCGTATAAAGACAGTGGGCCAGACGCCCATGCGGGGGTCCCAGCCGGTGCGCGAGGGTCCCAGCCGGTGTGCGAGGCCGAGGGTCCCAGACGCAGCCCTCGCCGTCAGCACAGCACATCCAGCACACACTTGTGGCTGTGGGCGCGGGGCTGTAACCGCAGACAGGACCTGACACCTGAGCAGGACGGAAGGAGAGCCGTGACGCTGCACGCGGTGGTGACGGAGCTGAAAGGCTGCCCTGACCGACCAAGGCCGCAGGCATGTGGGGGGTGGAGTGGTCATCTACAGAAGGCAGCCCCGGCTTTCTGCCAGGATGACGTTCTGTGGCCTCGAGAAGACACGGCCGGCCCAGAGAGGGCAGGGGTCTCGCAGCACACCACCCGCTGCTCTGACCACTCGTGGCCCCAGCTCTCCTAAAACTCCACCGCCTTCATCTGGCAGCAGCTAGAGCTACTTTACGAAAGCCCCGACCTCTCTCACGCTGCCATGCACTGTACTAACCGATCTTCAAACCCTCACATAGCCAACAAGCCATTCCTCAACCCTAACCCTATCAGTGCAGAGGCCCGGGTCTGCCCCGGGCCCCAGTGACCCGCCTTCTCCCGTCTCTCTGGCTCCCGCGGTCGGCGTGCCATGCCCCTGTTGGATGAGCCCCTCTGGAGTGTGGTTCCCGACTACGGTCTGGACGAGCGGGCGCTGGCCTACCTCCAGTTCATGGCCGCGACTTCGTTGATATACTCAGCACCATAGACCAAAGTCACTGGAAAAGAGAGAAATCACGTGTCGGGACTTGGGTGACTGATTATTCACCGTAACAGACTCATACGTCCTTTTTGCGATGGTTTAACATAAAATATCACAGAAAAGCAAGAATTTGATGGAAAACATAACTTCCATTTCAGATGAGTGTGAGGTCAAATTCAGAGAATTTTTAAATTGTAGAACTTCCCTTTCCCAGAAAAAAGATGAGGACACTCGAGACACAGGAAGGCCCTGATGTCCCCATGGACAGCACGAAGCCGCGAGCGCCTAGGGCTGGTGCCTGACAGCCATCGCCCACGCGCGACCCCCAACCCGCACTCCCACCCGGTCTGGTCTGGGGTCCCTCCCCCAGAGGCCACACAGAACGCCCAGGGTCACGAGACCGAGTGCATGAAGTGACCTGCTCTCCTCCCTCATGCCCCGCCTGCCAGGGACGCGGCAGGGGTGACTGCGGACACCTGCCCACTGGTCCCAGAGGCCACGGCCCTCCAAGAGCCCCACGGCCGTCCTGAGCCCTGCGGTCAGAAGCAGGCAGTTGCTGCAGTCCTGACCAGAGCCTGCGGAGCACACGGGGCGGACACCGGCCTCCAGACGACAGGCCACGGTGCAGCACGGCCGGCAGCCGCTGTGAGCACCCAGTGCTTTCGTTCCTCGCAGAAATTAACTAATTAACGTGCAAAACCTCCTGTTCTTGACCCAAATCACAGAGATGCACCAGGCTTTACAATGTCCCGACTCTTTGCTCCATGAATGGACCCAAAGCGACACCAACAGAGCCCCAGAAGAGACAGAGAAGAGCGGAGGAGACGGGCTGAGGCCCAGGAGGCGTGCAGCGAGCATGGCTCCCACCCCCAACAGCGTCCGGGGCTCGGCTGAGCCACCCGGGCGCGGAGTGGGCAGTTAGGGAACCTCTCTGTGCTTCACCCACACAAACGCAGCAAACGATGCTGCACAGGACGAATCAGCCTCGGGCTGGTGGGACGGCTCCGGGGTCAGAATGCATGTGCACGTGCACAGCATCCCTATCCCTTGTCCCCAGGGGCAAAGTCAGCCCTCTCCTCCCCCACGGAGCTGTTGGGGTCGCAGGCTGTCTCTGTCTCTAACCTGCTAGCGCACCTGGGCAGGCCATCACCCTCCTCCGAGCCCAGGCCATGCTCACCACAGGGAGTGCGCGTCCGGGGCCCCAGGCCACACAGAGGCTGCGTGGCTCCTGCCGCAGGCCCCGCACACGCCAGGGTCGGCTCCTGCGCAGCCTGCCCAGGCCCTGCACGGTGCTGCCGGCGGCCCCTCCGTCAGCCGCCTGTACTCACCACAGCTGAGAGACGGCAGCCAGGTGCGGGAGGACTTCCTGAACGCTGGCGCCGCCCACCAAGCTCTCCCGGGCCGCAGGCCGCACCGGAAGGCAGCGTGCACTCTACCCATCGCTTGCCACACACGGCTGCTTGTGCAACACACGCTCACCGCCTCACTCCCGTGCTAAGTCAAGCTTCTGCTGAGATGCCGCCTGGCGGGGGCCACATCGCAGGGACCGGCGCCACAGAAGTGTGGCTTGTTGTACTCACCCAGGCACAGGAAGTGTCCGACCTGAAGTCCGTGCCTCTGGGAGGACAGACATGTGAGCAGCAGGCACAGCACGTGGAAGACGGCCAGTCCCAGCAGCCACGGCTCGGTCCAGTCTGTCTGCTGGAAGACACAGCACCAGACCCATCACCTCGCCGTCCTCAGCTCAAGATGGCCCGGCTTCACGCCTCCTGGGTCAGGCAGGGCAGCGGCCCCTCTGCCGGAGCCGTCCCCACAGGCCTCGGGCAAACCTGAGTTGGGGGGTCGGAGGGGACCACGCTGCAACCTCCGCCGGAGCCTGGACAGGGAAGCATCACCGTCCACGGGCGGCACCTCCCACCGGAGGCCCCTGGCTTCCCCTGCGTATGAACAGAGCCGCGTCTGTGGGTTTCTGAGGACTTGAGCGGGCGAGTGTCTCATTCGGGGGGGCCCTGGTGCCCCAAGACTCGAAACAAGACCTACTCTGGTCGCTCAGACTCACACTTCGGGGCCTGGGAGGTCGGAGGCGTCCCAATTCCCCGACGGCATCTTCTCCAAGCTTTCTGGCAACCTTCCCAGCAGTGCCAAGATGGGGGTTTCCTCAGCGTCCCCACGGGCCGGTCCACACCCGGAGACGGGCCGGTCCACACCCGGAGACGGGCCGCACCCCTGCGGGGTCCGATGCCCCCACCCAGATGCCCAGATCTCCTTCCAGGGGCGCGGGCCCCCCACAACGCCAGACCTCCCGACGCAAGCGCACACGCATGCCCTGCCCTGTCCTTCTGTCCAGCCGCCCAGGCCGGACCTGCCTCCGGTCCCGCAGCGCCCTCGGGACTCTAAGTGCCCCGGGCCGCTGCGCACGGAACACTGGCCACGACCACCGGTTCCCCACCATCGCGCGGAGGGCCCGAAGAGAAAGGCGGAGCAGAGGGCGGCGACCAGGCGAGGGCGGCGACCAGGCGAGGGCAGCGTCCGCAGGTCCCGCCGCCCGCCAACTCCGCCCGCGGTCGGTCCACAGCGCCCGGACCCGCCCCGGCACGTCCCGCCCACGAGCGCCCCGTCCACGAGCGCCCCGCCCACCGCCGGGCACCGCCCCTAGAGTCCCGCCCACCGCCGAGCCCCGCCCCAAAAGAGCCCGCTCACGACGAACCCCCGCCCACCGGGAAGCCCCGCCCCGTCCCCTTCGGCGGTAGTCGGTGTGGACAGCGGATGCGGGCAAACCCCGAGCGGACCCAGGTACCGTCGCCCGAACGGACGGTCAAGGAGGAGCAAGTTACCGTGATCACGGCCGGAATGCTGACGGGGAAAGAGCTGACCGAGAAGGCGGAGGGCATCGTCCCCGGAAAAGCCCACCCTCACCACCGCCGTCTCGGTCCCCGCCCCGTCGGATCGCCCCGGGAACGCCTCCGGCGTCTCCTCTCGCGGGATTTCCGCTCGTCGCGAAGCCCGCCCGCTCCCGGACATCTCGCGATATCTCCCTGTGGGCCGAGTGCGGCGTCACATCTCGCGGTATTCGCGGCTTCAGACGCTGTGACCTGGGCCCCGAGGGTGCTTCCGGGGGCTCCGCGGCGGCGGGGGCGGCGGGGGCGGCGGGGGCGGGGCGGGGGTCGCGTCCCAGCCGGCGGCGCGCGGCAGGCCCGGGGGCAGCTTCCGACCCCAACCCGGGGGTCCGAGGGCGACAGCGACGCGCTCCCGGGGCCACGCAGGGTCTGGGACGGTCCATGGGGCAGTACCCGCGGGCGCAGGCACCTCCCCGGGGCTCTCGGCGGACGCGGCCCGGGCGCCCGGGGCGGGGCCGGCGGTTCCGTCCGGCCAGCGCGGGTCAGGGTCCTGCCCGTCGGGAATAGGCTCCGGGGCGCCCGGCGTGTCCAGCCTCCCGGGCCTCCGCAGACGCGGGCTGACCGCCCCGCCGCGCGGCGGGGGCCGGGGAGACGCGCGTTCCCGCGCCGGGGCGGCCCGGCCGGGGCAGCGGAGGCAGGACGCGCGCGGCGGGCACTCGGCGGGGCGGGCGGCTCGGCTGCGGCGTCCGGCAGAAGCTCGGCTGCAGGGCGGCGTCGGGGGACCGAGCAGGCGCCTGGGGTCCGCCCCTCCGGGACCCCCGCGCGCCCCTGCCGCTCCCCGTCCCTCGGGGACTTCGGAAGGCGCCGGTGCGCACACCTGACCCTGCTGCTCGGCGCGTCCTCCCTGCTCCCCGCGCCCGCGCCCCCGCGATCCTTTAGGCACGTTTCCGGCACGAGGGACCTTTGCCAGGGCCGGGCGCCCGCGGCCTTGCCTCCCCCGCGCGGAAGATCCCACGCGCAGCCTGACCCGGAGCTGCTGATCCCGCCCCGGGGCCGCGTCTCCCCGGGGAGTACCCCCTGCCGCCCAGGAAAGCCGCGGGGCCGGGCCGGGCCGGGTCGCGGTGTGGACGGGGTCCCCCGACCGTGGCCCCGCCGCGCCCCGCCTCCGGCCCAGCCTGGGGACCCTCGTGCCTTGTTCCGCGCCCGCGACAATGAGTGTCCGGTGCAGAGGCTGTAACGGCCCCGTGTCCTCCGGGTTGGAGGAATGTTCCTTCCGAGGTCCCGGGGAGTCACATCTGTGCCTTTCGACGGTTTGGGCTGTTGCGGAATCGTCGGCTCGTGGGGACTCTGTCCTCACCGGTGATGCGCGTTTGGCAGATGCCACCCAACAACTCCAGTGTCTCCTCTTCACTTTGCCTTCTCTGCTCGAGAGAGCCTGTGAACAGGGCAGGGAGAGGGACAGGACCTGGAGCCGAGGCCGGCCTCGCAGGACCCTGAGGTCGCGACCTGAGCCGCAACCAGCGGTCCAGCGCTCCCGCGACTGCCCTGCCCAAGTGCCTCTCCACTCCGCCTCCTGCAGCCCAGGAACAGATCCCAACCTCGGTGACCTCTGCGAGTGACCACGGGGCCACGCCACACGTGGCATCGCGCTGCTTGGGGTGGTCCGTTTCTCTTTCTCACTGAGCCTCCCCAGGGCATTGACCCGTGTCATCTGCTCATTTCGCACTCAGCGTGTGGAGGACAGGAGGTCCACGGGGAGGTTAATACCAGAACACAGCAACTCCATAGAGAAAAGCTCCTGGACTCAGGGCAGAAAGGCATCAAAGGCCTTGCCCACAGAGCCTAAATATCCCCTACAACAGTAGGAGTCTCCTCCCTCGGCTGTGGGGCCAGAAATCCAAAATCGAGGTGCCGCAGGGCCACACTCCCTCTCCAAGCTCTAGTGGGGTCCTTCCTGCCTCCTCCAGCATCTGGGGCGTGACCGGGCCCATGGGGGTCCTCCGATCACGGCGACCTCAGGCCAGGCTCTGGCCCTGCAGTCCTGCCCCTCCTGGGTTGGCTTTCTCTTCTGCTCAGGGCAGTCACTGGGCCAAGGCCAGCGTGACAGCCTGTGTGAAAAAAAGGGACACAGATAGGGCAATTCCAAAGACCGTCGACAGAAAGGTGTGCACGTCGTTCTGGACAAGCAAGGGGGGTGGGGCTCTGGGATTTCAGAGGGTTGAAACAGTTTTCGGGGCCTCTCACGAGCTGTGGGGCACAGAGAGGACTGCGATCCCACAGGTCCGGCCAGGCCAGGTCCCTGCCTGTCCTGTCCAGCCCAGCCGGTTTGCACACCGTGTGGTGACCACTCCATTCCTGGGCCAGGTCCTCCATCTGAGCTGAGCTCTTCAGGCAGGGGAGGGGGGGAGGAGCTTTTCCTCCGTCTACGGGGTCGAGATTGCTTTTCTGCTGCACCTGGCTTCATGCCACGTGTCCCTCCTAGGGGTGGCAGCCCATGGCCCCCACCATGGAGATCTTCAGGGTTTCTGGGTCGTGAAGAGGCCGTGTTGGTCCAGTCAGCAGCGCCATGGCCGTGTGCCATGCTGGGCCTGCTGTTCCCTCCCGCAGTGCTCCGTGACGGTGGGCGAGCCCTTCCCTCCCTCCGTCCCGGTCGGCCGTTTGCAAAGTGCGACGCACTGTGATTGACCGACCTACGTCATGCCGGCTCCCGTGGGCTCGGAAGGGGCACAACGGGATTGCTCGGTACTTATTCCGTCCCCGTCAGTCTGTCCTTGCTCTCTGATGGCCCTAGGTTTGCTGGCTGCACCGGGCTTACGGTCTGCGTTGGTAACTGGAGTCTCCTGCCACTCCAGGACCCGGTCCGGTGACGCCCACCGTCCTTGCAGAGTGGTCCATCCCCAGGTCCAGCCACTAGATGGCAGGTGGCCCCTGGCCCGAGTTCTCTCTGTCCTCACCTCTGTCAGGACCCGCGCCTTTCCCCTCGGTTCTTTGGACACTGGGTATCTACAACACTCCTCCCCTGTCCCCGCAGTAGTTCTTGAAACTTCTTGTGCCTTCATGATCCCCCAGAACAGATCATTATTCAAGTGTCCCGTGTGCTGGAAATGCATCAGCTGAATGTGCCTGGTGGGGAAGCAGCCCCCGGGGGTCTGCTTCCCATGTGACCCCAGTCGAGGTCATGCTCAGGAGGAGTGCAGAAGGCCGGGGCTGTGTCCGGCTGTGTCTCCCAACCATGGGACATGCGGGTATGACCGGGGCGTGCGTTTGGCCAGCTGCTGGCTGAACCCTTTCTGCAGAGGATCCAACACTGGGAGAGGGACGTGCAATGGTCAGTCCCAACCTCCCGGCTTCTCGAGGCTAAATCTGTCCCTTGGTCAAAGGTCGCACTGCTTTTTGAGGCAGAATCCATCAAGTACGGACGCATTCCACGGCAAGTACGCAGAGCAGGAGGGCATGCGCCACTCTGCGTGGCGGGGAACAGAAGGGCTCGGCCGAGCACAGTCTCACTTGGCTCCTCTCCGCTGGCCCGTGGCCGCACTCCAAGCCGGCCCACGAAGGCAAGGCCGGCCTGGGCTCTGCTGTCAGCAGACGCACACTCGGAGGGCCTCCTCTCTTTCTCTTAATCTAACAAAGTGTATTAACAAGGTCCGTGCCTCTACTCACAGAGTCCAGGTGGAGATTGTCATGTGATTACGAAGGGGATGGAAGTTATGTCGTCACGTCTTTGTAAGTAAGGAAGCGTCCTCACCTATGTCCTGTTGGGAGATGCGTGACCACAAGCCGAAAACCACACGCTCCCGTTCTCCGCGGAGCTGTGTGTTTGGAGACGTTTGCCTGCAGCCCGGCGTTTCGGGCGCGGAGCCACGTGCGTACGGGGTTTTGGGACCCCTCCCTCTCTCCTGTCTTCCAAAGCATTACTTTTTTAGAATGAGTTCTGAGAGTCTTAAAAATTAGGCCGGACTGTTTTCTTGAGCCTCCAAATTCTTCCCGAAGTTCCTCAGTACCATCGTCTGTCTCTTTGTAGAAGAGAACTCCGTCTTCCGCAAGATGACAACGTCAGACTTTCTACTCCCTCCCCTTGCGCCCTTGAGAAACAAGGGACCTTTGAAGTGAGAGCCCTCTGAGGTACGTGCAAATTCTCTATATAGAAGAAGACAAATGACTGTCTATCCGTTTAGTAATTTATTTTTTAGAAACGAATGTTGATATTTGTCTAACTCGGACCTTACTGAAATGGCTGCTTCCGCTCGCCTTCAGTAGTCGTCCACCGGACGCGTGTGTGCGGGAAGCACTGACGGAAATCACAAGTTCTGCGTATGTCTTCCACAGGCAGACGTGTTTCCAGAGACGTCACTACTTTTTATTAGCTTAATAATGATAAAAAAGAATCTTTGTTGTGTCTATTAAGATCAGGACAAACTTTTAACTTCATCAGTATGATATCGAATCCAATACATAGATTGTATGAATTCTTAATACTGACATGTGCAGGGGCGCCTGGGTGGCTCAGCTGTCAAGCGTCTGCCTTCAGACGTCCTGGGGTCAAGTCCCACATCAGCCTCTGCTCAGCGGGAAGCCTGCTTCTCCCTTGGCCCCTCCCCTCACTCTTGGGCTCTCTTTCTCTCTCTCTCAAATAAATAAAAACTTTAAAAAAAAAAAAAGTGCTTGGGGTGATTTGTTCACATTACGGCTGCAGAACAAACCTCAGCTCTCCTTCTCGTGACGGACGTCGAGGAACACAGAAGGCCTCTCGTTTCCGAGAGGCAGGCGCGGCTCTGTGCTTGCTGGAGGTTTGAAGACGGAGGGCCGGGAGTCGGCGCTCGGGTGCGGGTCCGCCCGCCAGCCCCACGCAGGGCTCACGTCAGGAGAGCCCAGCCCCACTGCACCTGCCTCTAGGAGGCCGCCAGCCCCCCCGGACAGTCTGTACCTCCTGGTCCCCGTCTCACGCTCAGGCTGAACACGCGGCTTGGCCTCTACCACGGTTTCAAAAAGTGAAGGCCGACATCTAGATTTGCCTGAGCACAACCCTGTCGTAGGCTTTCCACCCGTCTGAAGACCGAAGATAGACCGTGATCTCGCTAGTCGTATTTTTAAACAAACTTTCAGGGCACCTGGGTGGCTCAGTGGGTTAAGCCTCTGCCTTGGGCCCAGGTCATGAACTCTGGGTCCTGGGATCGAGCCCCACATCGGGCTCTCTGCTCGGCGGGGAGCCTGCTTCCTCCTCTCTCTCTGCCCGCCTCTCTGCCTGCTTGTGATCTCTGTCTGTCAAATAAATAAAATCTTTAGAATAAAAAGTAAACCCCCAAGACCCCGCATGCACACACACACGCACGCTCACGCATGCACACACACCTCTGCACACACACCTGCACACACAGGCTTTTGGGGCAGGGCACTGCTGTCGGTTCACTTAAAACTTAGGAAAGAAATTGTCCACATCACTCAATTTCCCTCTCCCCACCTCAGGGGGAAAAAAAAAAAAAAAACAATAAAACGTTACTGTCCTTAATTCCTGGTAAGCACACCCAGTTGGGGCATTACATCGGGGCAAACACGGGACTTGATCTCGGAACCACCTGTGGTTAGAATAAAAGACGTGACCAAAGGAAATCTTAAACTCTGCTCATTTATTGGGGTACCTGGGTGACTCAGTGGGCTGAGTCTCTCGCTCTTGGCTGTGGCCCAGGGTCCTGGGATCGAGTCCGACGTCGGGCTGCCTGCTCAGTGGGGAGCCTGCTTCTTCCTCTCCCTCTGCTCATGCTCTCTCTCTGTCTCTTAACTAAATCAGTCTTTTTCTTTCAAAATCCACTAGTTTATATATTCCTGTAAGTAGAAACACCAGATTGTTCTTTTTTTTTTTTTTCACTTAAAATATTTGTCTAGAAATATCTTTCACAAGAAGAAACTAAAGCTTCAGGTCTTTTTTACCCTAATTTGAAAAGTAGCAGACACTGACTATTAAAGCTCCATGGAGAAACTGGGCCCAGCTTCACCTTCAGACGTACAGTCTAGAAGATGGCGCAGCATATATGCAAACGTGTCCTCTTGTCCTCAGGCCGTCAGGGCAGCAGAGAGGCTGGCCCCAATAAGGAGAAGGGACAGGATGTCACTATGGCCGCCATGGTGGTGTGCGGGACCAGATCCTCAGGTGGCTTGTCCCGCAGCATCCCTGAGTGTCTGGGGACAGCAGGCTCCCCGATCCTCGGCAGATGACCAGGCTGGCCTCCATCCCGAGGGTCCCTGAGGATGCTTCTTGGCCTCAGCCGAGCTTTGTGTGTTGTCCGTGAAGATGACGTCAGCTTCATGCTTTTGCCCACAGAAGATATGTGGTACTTTTGCCAAGACATCTTTAGGGATTTTTCTTTGCTTTTCAAGGTGAGTCGTTTACTAGGCCGTGTTCCCGGTGGGCCCCATCATGTGGTCGGGGCTCTTCCCTCCCTGGAAGGTCTCCAATCCACGTCTCGCTCGATGAGCCCTCGGTTAGTTTGGGCCCCTGGGACCCGGCCCCACATTGCACTCTGACCCTCTCCACTGGACTAATTTTCAGTTCAGGGTTTGGGTTTTTTTTTTGTCTTTTCCCAACGCTTCTGTTTTTCACTTGATTCGAATTCACTTATTCCCAGTTTTGTGCAATTCTAGATTTTGAATAAGAGCTGTTTCTTGTTACAACCAAAGCGCGGTGAGGACAGTTCACTGACCGTGCAGGACTGTGCTTTCTCTTCCTCTTCGTGTGACGTTTGGCGGCGGTTTCCACCCGCTGGAAACTTGAGACGCTCATCTTGCGTTTCTTCTGGACACATCTGCTGCCTGGCCAGGGCCGTCCGCGGTGGCCACACTCCCGGCTCCGAGGCCTCTCTTTGCTCAGGACGGCCAGCGTCTGTGCCTCCGTGTTGCTGCCTCTTCCTGTCCGTCTGCATGATGTCCCTCTCTCCCTCTTCACCCCTCGCCCCTGCCCCCAGGGCGCCTCTCCCTGACGCGCCCTCTCCTTCCCCAGAAGCCCACCTATGGGTCACGAGGACCCTCTCCCAGCCGTTAGCCTCTGTGGCTGATGATTGCTTGCTGTGGCCCCACCCGTGGCCACTCCCTCCCTCACCTTTCCGGGACATGCCCTGCGCCGGCCAGGGGCTCCCAAGCAGCTGCCCCTCTGCCCGTGGGTGATTTCTTATCCAGGCTCTCTTGCTTTCTCCAGTTTCTCTACAGCTAACACTGTAATTGTCGTAGGGAAGTCCTCCTCCGCAAGCGCTGAACTCCCAACCGTGTGCACCGTGGACGAGCCATTCCAAGATCTGTATGGCGTGAGAGTGAGCCGTCGGCGGGGTAGCCCGCTGCCAGTCTCTCAGGATGTAATTTAGGTCCGAGGCAAAACTTGCAACCCTTACCACTGAAAACCTCTGCAGAAAGAATGTTTCTTCCTTTTAGATTAATTAAATAACATATATGGCTTTAAGACTTGCTCACATATGTATCCTATACCTGATCTAGATGGAGGACCACAGCCGAGGACGGAAAACGTTCTTCATAAATAATATGTGTGTGCGGTCACATTAACGAACTCCAGCTTCAGACAGTAGCTTCCCAGACCAGGATGCGCTTCACACGTCAGACCTGGAGCCTCCTCTCCAGAGGATGAGTTCTCCGTTTACATTTTTGTAGGATATTTTCAGAGTTTTCTTTCAAACTTATTTTTTTAATTCACTTTACACGTCTATCTCATGTTATTTCTTTTTTTTTTAAGATTTTATTTATTTATTTGACATAGAGAAATCACAATTAGGCAGAGAGGCAGGCAGAGAGAGAGGGAAGCAGGCTCCCTGCTGAGCAGAGAGCCCGATGTGGGGCTCGATCCCGGGACACGAGATCATGACCTGAGCCGAAGGCAGAGGCTTAACCACCCAGGTGCTCCTTGTGTTATTCTAAGCTTCCTTTAGTCACTTATATAATTCTATACTGACAATCACAGGGCACCTTTTGTATAATAGTGTGTTTGTATTACATTCTATTATATTCCTCTGTGTAACACTGTGTTACACTGTATCATGCTACGTTACGCTGTATCATGCTGTATCATGCTGCATTACACTGTATCACGCTGCATTACACTGTGTTACACTGTATCACACTGTATTATATTGTAGTTAGGATGTTATGAGGTCTTTGCTCAGCACAGCTCTATCTAAGCTTGGGGTTCTGTGAACTACAACTACAGGCCAGTTCCCGCCATGGTCATGACTGGATGACCTTTAAGCTGAGAACAACTTACCTCAGTCACCTCCTGATGCCTAACCATTTACCCCATACATGGAGTCTTTTTAAAAAAATTTTATTTGAATTCAGTTCAGTTACATATACCCAGACGGTGTAGCATATGGTGCGGAGGTCAGGGACGCATCAGCTGTGTGGAGCACCTGGTGCCCACCACATCTCAGCCCTCCTTCAGGGCCATCCACAGCTACCCCATCCCCCCATCCGCCTGCCTCCAGCAACCCTCAGTTTGCTCCCTAGAGGTGAGTCTCTTATGGTTTGCCTCCGTCTCTATTTTTACCTTATTTTATTTTTCCTTCCCTTCCCCTACGCTCATCTGTTTTGTTTCTTAAATTCTACCCATCAGTGAGATCATCCAGTCATTGTCTTTGTCGGACTGATCTCACTCAGCATAATCCGCTCCAGTTCCATCCACGTTGTTGTAAGTGGCGAGATTTCATCTTCTGACGGCTGCACGGTGTTCACGAGCTGGTGCGGCCACTCTGAAGACAGCATGGAGGTTCCTCAAAATGTTGAAAATGGAGCCACTCTATGACCCAGCAACAGCGCTGCTGGGTGTTTATCCAAAAGATACAAACGTAGTGATTCGAAGGGGCAGCTGCTCCCCGAGGTTTACATCAGCGGTGTCCACGAGAGCCGAACTGTGGGATGAGCCCAGATGTCCCTCCGCAGATGGATGGATAAAGAAGCGGTGGTGTGTGTGCATATATGGTGGTGACAAAACTCATGCTTGCAGTCACTCCGTGTCTATGGGTTGAATCCAGGCTTAGGTGCTGGGGGTCCTTCAGGCTTCTCTCAGGGATTTGGCTGGGCTGTGTTCTCACGTGTGGGCTCGCCTGCGGGCGACTTCCAAGTGACTCGGGTGTTGGTGGAATCCGTCCCTCGCAGCTGTGACCTGAAGGGCCACAGTGGCTTGCGTTTCCTGGGGACCCCCGTCTGGGCCTCTCCTGGGCAAGTCGCATGGCAGGTGTTTCTTCCTGGCCAGCAGGAGAGGAAGAGACCCTGCTGAGGTGTCCTGTCACGCGGAGTGGCCACCAGAGCGAAACCCCAACCCTTCCGCCATATTGTCCAGGTGAGAGGCAAGACATGAACCCTGCCTGAGTGGGCCTGGGGCTTCTCCGATGGCCATATGGGACCGTTATGGACACACGAGAGTCTCCCAGACTATCGTGGTAAAGTGGTAAACACTTTAACTGAATTGAAAGGTTGATGTGACAAAGACACCATTCGTGGCCCATAAAACCTACAATATCAAGAGTTGGCATTTTACAGAAATTGTCTGCACTCCCTGGATTTCAAGGGATCATGGTGGATGTGCGAGTGCAGCATGCCTCGGTGCAGGGAATGCCTCGGTTTCCCACGTGAGTCCTGGTAAGGGAGAGGAGACAAAGACAGAGCCCCAGAAGCATTTTCCCTGTCGTTCGTATCATCGGCATGAATTCCCAAGTATCCTCAGGAACACGACGCATCCGTGCAAAAACAGCTGGAAAAGAGACGGGACCTGGTCCCCTGTGCGATGAGACTCGCTTCCTCCTACCCTTTATACCTGAGGCTGATTCGCGTTTAAATGAACAATCATTTCATTCCTCAAAATCCCACTGACAGAGCAGCTTTCAAAAATCTTGCCACTGATGGGCCCGTTAGTCAAAACCCAGGATGGTGATCGCTCTTCAGGAAGCCATAGGTGCTTCAGAGGGAAGATGCTGGTCTGTCCGTAGCCTGGGGTCATTCTGGGGAGCAGAGCAGAGCAAGGGGGGCTAGGGAGGGAGAGATGCACCCAGAGCAGCAGCGGGGAGCGTGCCTCCTCTGAATTCCCAGAGTCACTCATTGGTTATCTCCTCCAAACGCAAGATCGGGACCAGCTCCAGGAAGGGAGCAGCTGAGGACGGAACACGGAGCCGGTTCTCGGGATTCGGCCCCCACAGGGAGCCACGGCACACTTGCACGGGGCCCGGGAGATACACCTAAGCTCGCACTTTGGCTGACCAGTAGTTTCTGCAGTGGTCATTTCCAAGGGAGACGTTAGCACAGCTCTGAAATAAGACGGCTCCTAGACGGGGACATGTACGGTGATGCACACGTGTCCAGACGGAGACGCCGGGGCTCATGCCGTGTGAAACCTGCCACGGGGGTGCTGGCTTCGGTGTGTGCCTGTGGCGTGTGCATGTTTTGCACGTGCGTGTGCCGGTCAGTGTACACGAAAGGAACCAAATGCAGTCTGGACAGACAAAGGAGCCTCAGAGCGTCATCTGGTTTGTCTGATCGTCCCCAGAGTCGCCGGCCCTGGCCCAAGTTCTGCCAGAGGAAACCAGAGTTGTCGACCACGCCCCATGCTTACGTAGCATCTGCCTGGAGCATTCAGAAATTCTGGGAAAATGTTTCGCTGCATCCCCACCTCAAAAACCTCCTGTCAGCTAATGACCGCGCCTTGGCAATGTCCTGCAACTCCGTGTCTCATGGCCCTGCAGCAAGATTCAAGGTGAAAATCCCAAGTTTCACAAACAGAGGGGATTGACGGCAGAAGCTTTCTTGAAAATAGCAAAGTGCTGGGGGCCAAGAAACACGAAAATTCAGAATTAGATGTGACCTCGTGAAGGTAGCACATGAGAACAAGAAGAAACAGCAGCAAAATGCCGTGCATTACATGACTTTTCTCCAAGACGGGGACCTCAGCACGGGTGGGGTGAATATCCCTGGAGCGCCGTGGGAAGGAAACTGTCGCGAGAGTCTCATATGCCGCTGTGTTTGATTCTAGCAGAGTCCACACGATGCTGGCCACCAGACTGGCTGTTTGGACATCCCTCTGGCATGCAGTGCTCAGGGAGTCGGACCGGGGACCCCGGGGAGTAGGCAGCCTCACCCGAGCAGTGCGGGTCCACAGCCGTGCAGATCTGAAGGGCAAACACATGCCCAGTGCCATCACAGCTATTTTCAAGGGAAAAATACCCTAACAAGGAGCAAATGAAAAAAATCCTTTCCTAATAAATAAAACTTAGCTATTTTAGCTCTATTACTAGCAATTGAGAAGTCACACCAGAAAAGACTTACTGGAAGTTTCTCCCTGTGACTACCTTTGGTATTTGGTACATGAGCCCTCGGGAGCTGAATTTTTGGCTCACATGTTTCTTAAGATACGGTAGCAAGTAAGCCGCAGTCCCGCCAAGGACGAATTTGCTCAATGTGACTTAAGCAAATCCATTTAAAATGTAGTCATGCCTCTAGAGACAACTACCCAAAAATAAGCAACTTCTTGATTTATCTGGAGTTGTGCGAGCAAAGTCACCTTCCTTGCATGTTGGACTCGCTTCTCCAAGCCCTGCTCTGCAGAGGCTCCCCAAGCGCCCGCTGTGTACCGAGGGTGCTTTATTTAGGACTACCGATAAGAAAAACAGGGCGTTTTTCCTTCAGGGTTTGTGTAGAATAGATACGTGTGTATAAGTCACTATCAAACCAGATATGAAAGGATAAATAAGTTGAAAGAAAGTGGGATCCACGTAAAGGCAGACAGGGGAGAAAATGCCTTTCTGGATGCCGTGGGCCCCACGATGAGTTCAGAGCGTGAGAGCTCCTGGGGCCGCAGAGACCCTCGGGAGGGCTTTCCAGCCGCGTCCACCTACGCCTGTTCGCTGTGAAGAAGCCAGTGCTCGAAGGACGGCGTGGGGGGGCCGGAGTTGGGGTGGGGGTTTCTGTCGGGAACGCTCTTCAAAATTCCTGAGGGGCGGAGCGTGTGAAGGCGCCACCTGGGGACAGCTCCCCAGAGAAGCAGAACAAGTTAGGCTTCTGGGTAATATTACAATAACGTGATATAATACGATAACATAATATGACGCGATAAGATAATAATATTGTAATACAATATAATAATGTACAAATCCTGTTCTAGGGAATGGGACCCAGTGATTGTGCAGGCTGACAAGCCCCAAGTTTGATTCGCTAGAGACCCAGAAATCAGGAAAAAGCCCACCCCCCAGCAGGAAGGGGGGCAGAGGAACTCCCTCTCGCGTTGGGGAGCATCAACCTTTTTTGTTCCACTCAGACCTTGAACTAGTTGGTTGAGGCCCGATGGGGAGGACAGTCTGCTTTACTGAGCTACTGGATGTAAATGTGTGTCTCATCCAAAAACACCCTCGCGGAAATGCTAGAATGATGTTTGACCCTGTATCTGGGCATCCCCTCAAGCTGACGCTATAAAGTGAGGTGAATATCTCACGCCGCACCCCAAAATGGAAATGTTATGCAGCAATTAAAGTCACTGAAGCTCAGAATCACACAGACAAGTGTTTAGGCACATTTTAGGAGAAAGCACCGTGGAGAGGAGAGCCGGCCTCGCCGCAGATGGGCTCCCGTCAGGCGGATAGTACGCATCCAGTTCGACGTCCAGGCTCCTCCCGTGCTCACCAGCACTGATGTCTGAGAAGATGTCCGTCCATGATTGGACCAACATAATGGGATTTTGCTTAACTTCTTCTGCATTTTTAAATATCTGGACTTCCTCATTATTTTTTGAAAATACTGTATTTTTTCATACTTCCTCATACTTTTCCCCAAATATTTCAGACTACGTATAAAGTGAAAATATGGGGAGAGAGGTGTCCTTGTCCGTAAGGGAAAGCTTTTCTTAAAGACTGTAATAAATTATAAATGAATTCTAATGCACTGTCCCAGCCATGCTGAGCTCGGGGTGGGCAGAGACAAGCCAGCCCCTTCCACGGGCGCTCAGGGACCACACAGCTTTCCGAATGGCCCACGTGGCACCTGGCGCTGGTGACAGCAGAGGGTGGACGACGTTTCCACGAGGGCTGGGAATGCTGATTTGCCAGTGACCTCCAAGCGAAGCTGGAAGCACGAAGGGCCTGGGCGGCAGGGGACGACTGTGTCTGAGGCGCGTCTTGTCCAGGCCTTCCTCACCAGCCTTTCCCAGATGCAGCCCCAGTAACTCCCTGCGTCAAGGGCTTATTTCGGAGGAGGCGTACTCCAAAGGCCTACGGAGCATCCAAATGTTGAGAAAAGATACCCTAGTGCGAGTTTGCAAGGGCAGAGAACCTTCCTCAAGGACTCGAACACCGTGGATAACACACGGCCCCGAGGCTGCCTCACTCCATCTGGTGAAGACGCCAGCACCGCGGCCACATCCTGCGGATGGAATCAGTCTTGCTTTCCTTGGATCCACACCACCCGAGCCAGTTCCCCCGCACACAGTAATCACTTTAAAAATGTGTAAAGGAATAATACAAGTCTTGTTAGTATTGCCTTTGAAGTTCTGGATTTTTAAAAACATTGTATTACTTTTATCTCAGCCCTTGCAGATAAGATGTAACATCTCCCCGTGCGATAGCATTAAAGAGAAAGAAATCCCACCTGTTTACTTAACAAATATTCACTGCTTTTTCCGGTGCTAATTAATAAGTCTGCAAAGTTGAGTGTATGAAGTAAAAGGTCCCAAAGGCCTCATTTCCTGGGGAAAGTAACACGTAAGTGAGCAATTCCGGCACAGCCCAAACCTGTCACTCGGATCTGGGAAATGCACACTCACTGGCTTTCTGCACGTGCCCCAGGGACCCGAGGGAGAATCCTGTGACGGTTCAGACGGAAGCGCCTCCCTGCCACAGGCGGTCCGCAGACACCTTGACCTCTCCCGTGGACACGCGCCCGTCCCTTGTGACGGTCCTTCCCTGCTGCCCGTGCCCGCAGCCCCCAGCCCTCACCGCCAGGTTCCCTGTCTCCCCAGCACCTTTCACGTCACCTGCTCCCGGGAAAACGGGAGATGAGGAGGGAGAGAACCGAATGCCCTACTGAGATGGAGCCTCGGGGCTCCGCAGACGCGTGGGGCTCCTCGGCCAGTGCTTGCCGGATCTCCCACGCCGGAGGGTTTGTGATGCGGCGTAACTCTGTGTTCTGTTTGCCTACATCTGAGCGCTGCTGGAAATAGATCCTGAGGTGATAATTACAACGTGGTTGTACGTGTGTGCGTGTCTGTACGCTTGACATTCCCCAAAGTACAGATTTGATGTTTGTATTTTTTCTTTGACATTTGCGTTACGCCAAAGTGAAAAACTCACATGGATTCCTTTATGTAAGTGTTGATAATTTTCAAATAAGTCATGTAAGCATTTGTAGTAAAATCATAACTTCTGTTTCCATGAGGTTAGGTTACTGACATTTCAATGAAGCCAGATAAATTTCAGGTCAGTTTGGCTTTGGGGATTTTCTAATTAACTCTATATTCTATAACAGCAAAATGTAAACAAAGCAATCTCTTTGAAACAGGTTACTGATTTCCATAAAAAGGGAAATTTAAGAAACTCACTGTGACAAGTGATACCAAGGACTCGGGGAATATTCTATGGAAATGAGGCACCGGATGCTGAAACGCGGTAACAACAGCAGAAAGACCAGGCTTGTTACACGGAAATGTCAGGACGCTTGTGATCACATGAATAAAAAATAATATTGGAACATCGGGCAGATACACAGAGCATGAAGGAAATCCCCTATGCTGTGGGGCTGTTTGGCCTCGGGGAAGCACACCTGAAGATGTTAAGTGTGAAATGAATGCATGACCTTGACTTGCGCGTGCTTTCGGAAAGGGCTCGTCGCACGCGCTTCCCACAAATGACAAACGTCTGTTGCTCACATCCGAAACGCTAATGTGAGACACGGTAAAGCAGGTGTGTGGCTCCACGTTTTCTATTGCTTCTGAGTAAGACCAGTGACGTGGACGTTCAAGAATCCTTTCCAAAACACAAATAAATAAATTATAGTCCTGAATTGGGAAGATGAATGGCGACCAGAAAGTCCGAAAATTGTGTCAGTTCCGGGTACATTCCACTCTGAACTCCAATCATTTGGGAAGAGGTAACCCCGGGACAGGAAAAGCTGCCCCAGTTGTCTGGAAAGCTGGGCTCCCCGTGTTCTAACCAAGAGGCTCACAGACCCCGCCAGTGCCCCCTCTTGTGCCTGCCGGTTCCTGACCCAAGGCCAGCGCCTCTTCTGAGACTGCCGTGTGGGCTCCAGTGGCACAGTGAGGGGGCAGCTGATTGGGACGAGAGTCCTCCGGGGGCTCTACCTGAGCCTGGACATTAGAGCCCCGACACGTCCCACACGCCCCTCTTCCGGCTGTGCTCGGGCGACAGTCACCGCGGCAAGAGACAAGCTGACCGGTCTCACCAGCCTCGCCAGCCGTGGGCACCCCGGTGACGCCCTGCCCTTCAGCACCCAGCAGGAGTGGTTTTGGTGGGATCAGGTAATTCGGGACAATCTTCAAAACTGGACGCTGCTTGAACAGTCCGAAGAGTGCTCTTCTGGCCCTAGATCCATCTCCCTCTGTCCCAAGCATCAGGCCGTGTCTCCCTGCTCCTGCCTCTGCAACTGGGACTGTGTGGACGGAAAACAGACCGAACTCTGCCGAGAAGCAGTTACAGTTTTTCCTCCCAAAGATGAAACAGGCAAAGAGAAACGAGACATCCTTCCCGAGACACGGGCCGAGCGAGAGAGCAGTTTCCGTCTGTGTCATTCACAAAGGATGTCGGTACAACCGAATCAGCATTTCATTATAAAATGCAGGCGAGAAGAGACACACAAATTGGGAGAATAAAAAGTAACAAATCCGTCAGATTCTCCAGAGTGAGGCCTAAACTGCACCCCTGGACACACACCTGGTCAGCATTTGTTCAGGAGACACGAAGGTGCATACGCCTGCGCCCAGCGTGTCTGCGAATGAACCACCGGCCCCTGCGAGGCACGCCGGGGGCTCCCGCCGACGAGCGCCTGCCCTGCCCGTCCCCAGGCTCAGCGCTCCACAGCCACGCTTCCCGGGAGCGCTTGAGATGCTGCGGAAGTCGCTCACCCCCCAGTGACGACGGAGCGGGGGATGCCCAGAGAGCTGCGCGGAGCTGACCAGCGGCAGTTCCGGGCACAGACCCAGGCTCGTCCAGCGGGATTTACCAGACCTGCTTCCCCCCATCCAACGGCTGTGGACGTGGGGACCACGTCAGTGCAGAGAGACTCGGCAGGACCCGATGGCCTGTTGGGCCGCTCTGGCCAGACAGCGGTCTCTTGTCCGCAGGCGTCTCACGGAGGCCGTGAGCGGGGCTCTGCTCTCTCCGCGGCTGCTCCGTGCACGTGTCGGGGGTGGAGTCCGGGCGTGATCGAGCCGGGACCGTCTGGGCCGTCCAAGCGCCCGCTATTTGGTTCTTGAAGGAGGACCTTGGTGGAAAACCACCTCTTTAAGCCTCAGTATCTTTAACCATGAGCGTAAAATGTGACGACACACCCCAGCCTCGTGCCGTGTCCCTACGAGTCTGTGGACAGGGGAAGGAGCAAGACAACATCTATGGCTTTTTCCTATATATTCAAATAATCGTGTTATTTAAAATTGTACACTCTCTGAAAATTAGGTGAGTTAGCCCATGATTTAGGTTTTTATAAAAACAGAAACTCCCACGCTAGCTATTGGTGTTGCGATGCTGGCGTTCGCGATCCAAGAGGACAGTTCCGAGTTCACGGGAACATTACCCCAGGAGAGGAACATTCTTGAAGAGTAGCCAGCAGTGACGGGATTCCAGACCAGGACAGAGGCTGACGGGAGGTGGCCTGGCAGAGCCGGAATTCAGTGACGTGCGCCCGGAAGGCGAGCACCTACCCTCATCTCCACCCGCTCGCCGCCGTCCCCGGGGGACACGGTCTCTCCAGACTTCGGTGGGATGATTTTAGGACTCATCTGCTTACCTTCTACTGAAGAAAGCCGCGTCCCCTGCTCTGGGTGGCCGCTCCGCGGGGGTCCCACACCAACGGGCGCCGGCCGCAGACCTGGGTGTCTGCCCCAGACCCAACTCTCTGCGGTCCACATCGGCCTCCCTTCTGTGTGCCCCGCAGAGAGGCTGCTCCGTGCAGAGACTTTGAGTGGTCCTGTCGTGTGAAACGGAAGTAAACAAGAGGAATCAGAAAACCAGGAATCGGAAGGGAGACCTGCTGACCTCCTTGGGTCACCTGTTTTCAACCTGGGTCACCCCTGCAAGCTGGACGGTTCCTGGGCCCGAGAAGGCAGGCGTCCCCCGTGCACTCGTGGACACATGCCCTGGCTTGCAAGAAAATGCGGTCGGATTTCTAAATTCTGCACCTGAAGCTGGGTTTTGCTTAAAAAATTTAAATGTGTTAATTGGGTTTTAAATATGGGAAAGATACTAATATGTCTGGAAAATGATTATCAGGTAACTCTTGAGGACTAAAGTTTTTAAAGAATTTTTTTCTCTTTTGAGTTTGCACAGAACTGTCTTTCTAAGGTACCTTTTTTTCAGTATTGAAGATTTGATCATTTTCAATTTTCAGTTTAAAATGATAAAATATGTGGTTTAATAAATTTGGAAATGTAGAATATTTCATTTCTTGGACAGATGCCTTCATTATTTTACCACAGTGGTGACTGTGGTAAGTAAGAATGCAGGATTTGGAGGTAAACATGGAACATTTTTTTAATCCTGCAAAGATATGACGCCTCAGTGAAGTTGAACAACTGAGCTTTGTGAACTTCCTGCAATTGTTCTAGAAAAATCTCTAGTCACCATCAACCGATTTTGTGTTTAGGATTTGAAACACAGCAGGAACTAGGTTTTATAATTAAAAGCTGTTGTAATCCAAATAAATGAGGTTTTAAAAAGAAATCAGTTCATTTAAAATCCAAAGGGTTATTTAAAACATCACTTGAGCTTCAGAAATTTTTTCTATTTTAACTTTCTGTGTTTTATATTTTGATGTTAATGTGGTTATAATGTCAACATTCTTAATGGGCACGTAGGGTGTTGGGATGATACTCCCCTAAAGCCACCGTGTTTCTCTAAGACACTGGAGACTAACTCTGAAACAGTCATAACAGGATGACACACGTGTAAGACTTGTCCGAGTAGAGAACACATCGTTTTAGCAACTGAGACAAAGTGGGAGACACTGGCTAATGACATACGGGGACAGACACGGCGCTGAGTGGGCAAGATTTAATCATATTTAAAAACTCATTTCCGTATTGGGTGACACTGTGATTTGGAATCACTTTGATGTGAAACTATGTAACGCGGTAGATGCGGATCAGTAACAGGCGCTTGATGCACTGGAGAGGAAGGAGCTGGTGGCCGTGGAGAGGCGTGGGGTCTGCAGAGCTTGCTTCCCGCCAGGACACAGGCCGGAAGGTGGGTCCTGCGCCCTGCGAGTCCCGGGAGCGCCTCCCCTCGGTCGCCGTCCTCGGGAGGACGCTTGAAGATCGTCTGTGCTTCAGGCAACGCACGTAGTCCTTGGATCACACTTCATTTCCACCAGTAGATCCATTTCTATCAGGGTAGAATCAAAATGATTTGATGGTGATTTCCATTTTCATAGGTGGAACGGGAGCGGGGAGGGCTCAGGGGGCCCAGAGCCAGGGAGAGCGTCTGGGTGGCGCTGCCGGCGGGTCCACGGCCACATGGGGCCATGGGACAACGTGTTCAGAGCGCGGAGGGAACCCCGCTTCCGTGCCTGCGGAAGTTCGTGGGAACTACAGGCCCAAGACGACCTTCCCGGCAGCTGGCGGGCTCGGCCGGCACCGGCTGGGGCGCAGTGTCCGCAGACCCCCGGCTGCGAGGACCAGTGTGGCTCTGCCCTGGGTCCGGGGCTGGGGCCGAGCTGCGGCCGCCCTCCTGCTGCCTCCCCTGCCCGCGAGCGCTTCTCCGAGCCTGTGTTCCCTGATTCCTTCTGGGCCACCCTGCTTCCTGGGGAATATCCTTAGCAGTTCCCGCAGTCATGATCTCTTCATCACTAAAACCTTGCTTCCCTGCCGCCTTGTTCTCAGCCGCGTCTGCTGCGGGCTGCGACGGCGTGCACGCTCTCCCGCGGCGCCGGGCCTCCCTGTGCCGCCCTGGGGCCGGCGCTCCTCTGAGAACCTGTGTGGGGTACGGCCAGCCCCGCACCCACCCCTGCTGCCCTGACCCTGAGGCCCTGCCTCTCCTCAACTGGACTGGGGACCCCTCAGGCTGGGGTCCCAGGCTCCTTCTTGTCCCGGCCCACGGCCGCTAGACTCGCTCTTGTCTGCCCGTCTTCTTGGAAGACCCGATCCGGCACACCTTCCTCCTCTCTGTTTGTCTCTCTGCTGTGTTCTGCATAATGTCTCTAGATGTATTTTCCTGGTCATCAAAACCGATGAGCCTCGGTAATTTTTGTATTCCATTGTTGCACTTACAATGACTTTTTAAATGTGTTAAATCACTTGTCGGTAGTCATTTTATTCTGCACTTAATTTCAGCACCTGCCGTGTGCGACTGCCGCATCCGCAGCTTGCTCTGTTTTCTTATTTTACCTCTTGAGATATTCTTTATTCTCTTCTGTTTTAAGTAATTTCTCATCGTGTTCTCTGGAACTCTGATGGTGAAAATAAACTGTCTATCTTTGAGGGTTATATTCCTTTCAACTTCCTCCAGGGGTTTGCAAGACTTGGGAAGGTTTTTATTATGCAGAAGCTGTAATAGGAAGGCAGAGAAATCAGACTGAAGATATTTTTTAAGCTCTTATAGGTCCACGCAAAATGTAGAAAGTGGAGAACAAGGATGAAACAATGGAATGGAAGATCATTTCCGACACAGATGACAGTTGAAGAGCTGTATTTTTAAATGAAGAAAAGTGTTTGAAAATAAGAACATAAACAGCCCAAGAGAAAAATGCTCAAAGGATATAAAGTCCCTTTTAAGTAAAAAGAATTTTGACTAGCCTTAAATATAAGAGCACACGCTCTTCCGGCCCCAGGCAGGACAGTGGGAGGTGCGTGGACGCCGTGGGGTCTTTTCTGCCGGAGCGATGAGCGTGTCGTCTGCAAACGAGGATGCTGTTCTCTCTGCTCGTGGCCGTCGTCCCGGGTGACCTGCTTCCCCCGTCGCGGTGGGCAGGCGGCCGCGGACACCGACGGAGCTGGTGAGGGGCATGGTCGCTGTTTTCTCATCCCAGCGGGAAAGGAATCAGCGTTCGTCACTGCCCGTGCTAACGTGTGCCTTCTGTGGACGCGTGTCCGGGTGCAGGGGTTCCCACCTCTCAGTTTACTGAGAATTTTATCAAGATGCGCAGGTCGTGTGGCTGAGCGTCTGCAGGGCTGGGTTTAGGTTCCAGTCTCTTTGCCGTCCTGGGTTCAAATCCCGCCACTGCCAAGATGCCGTTTCCCGGGTGGTGTGCACACTCTGTAACGCGTTAAAACTAACTAACTAACTAACAAAAAACCTCTGGGGGCACCTGGGTGCCTCAGTGGGTTGGGCGACTGCCTTTGGCTCAGGTCGTGATCCTGGAGTCCTGGGACCGAGTCCCGCATCGGGCTCCCTGCTCGGCGGGGGGTCTGCTTCTCCCTCTGACCCTCCCCCGCCATGCTCTCTCTCCTTCTCTCTCTTTCAAAATAAATAAAATCTTTAAAAAACAACCTCCGGGAGGTTTTTACCAGACGTACATGTTTTTCCATCGACTGCGATGACTCCTCTTACTATTCGTGATTAGGCTGCCGATGCCGTGAACGACATTAAACGGTTTTGAGCACAGACACCGCCTCACGTCCTGGGGATCAACCCCACAAGGTCGCAGCGTGTTCTCACTTCCTGTGTGACTGGGTTCCGGTCGCTAACAATCTGTCAGTGGGTGTTTGCGTCTGCACTCATGTTCGATGTTGGTTTAGTTTGTTTGTTTTGGTTTTGTTTTTTGTTTTTTTGTCAAGCCTTCTTTGAGTTTTGGTGTCCGTGTCAGCCCAGCCACACCCAAGAGCTGGGGGCGTCCTTCTCCGTCCCCAGAGGCTATCTGAGGCGTCTCTTCTTCCCCTGCCTGGTAGCAGAATGCTTGGAGCTCGGGCTTCCTCTGCGGGGTGGTCGGTCCCTGCGAAGCGGGCGATTCTTACCCATGCTCCATCCGCGAGCTGGAGCTGAAGGCCGTCGGGAGCCAGCTTCTAAAATAGAGCCCTTTTGGCCCAGCTGGGTATTTCCGTTGTGCAGCACATGTAACATGAAACCATCCTGAAACTCTGAACACGCGTAAGCAGCCAGGCCCAGAGCGCCGGGTATGGGCCCAGAATGGTTCTCTGCGCTCTCCCGAGTGCGTCGACCCCTCATGCCGATTAGGTGAGTTTCCCCACGGGGTGGAGGCTGCTGGTTGAATATGGAACATTATGTCCTCGTTTGGAACACGGAGCACGTGGTAGGTCACAGGCTCAGGGCGAGGCGTTGGGGGCTCAGAGATGCGTAGAACAGGGGCCCCACTCTCATCAACTCTGTTTCATAGGAAACACCAGAATGTATTTAAAATATTCGCATGGGCTGGGTGATTGGCTGGTACGCTGGCGCTCTAGGGGGCTCGGAGAGGGAAGTGAGCCTGACTTCGGGTACGAGCTGGTTGCTGGGGTGTGAACACATCAGGGGCTGATTTCAGGTGACCGGTGGTTAATTACCCATTGGCGACCTTCCCGAATACATCCGAGTCCCGTCTGCTGTTCGGAGCAGGGCTGTGCTCCAGCGGGATGGGTGGGGATGGACACTGGGTCAGCTTTTGGGGAAGCAGAGTCGGCGAGTGCCTCACTGGCTTGGGAGGACGGGCCAGGACGCACTGACCTGTCCTGGCTCGCTGAGCGCCTGGATTCCGTGGGCTGCTTTGAGACCGCTGAGTCTATGGGGCTGTGAGTGACGTCTCAGGTCTTGATCTGTCAGGGGGCCTCGTGGGAAGGGGACGGTGCCTTTCACACGGTCAGCGGTGTTGCTGCCGAGGAATATGCCCGTCAGAAAACGGTCTGAGGAAGACTTGTCTGTGGTTTTCTTCTCTTCTCTGTGAAGATTCTTCCTCCAAACGGCAGGACGAAGCGCAGATCGTTCCCCCTCGTGATGCAGACATGGGGGTTTCTCTCAACGGCTGACCGGGTGGTTTTCCACTCGGAGACCTGGTCACTCTTCATGTCCTGGTTACAGCTTCTCGATCTGTCGGAGGGCACAGTGTGGACGCCTTTGAACAGAAGCATTGCTGAAATTTACAGAAAACACTAATTTGATTGAAATTATATCAGAGAAAATAGTCTGGGAGACAATCAGGCCATGTTTTTGGTTATAGAGGGAGCAGGTAAAATCGCTATTTGAAATTCCTCGTGGGACAAGTGTTTACAAGTCCGATCGTGCTGGGATTTCATGCTTCCTCTGGAGCCTCTGTGACTTCTCCTGACTCATACGCTTGAACTCAAACCTATTTCAAATCCAGAATAATCATATTAGCCTCTTCTGTACGGTTAATTCTTAACCACACACATCAGTCTGAGCAGGTGTTGCCATTTTAAATGTGTCAGGTCACATCTTAGGATTCTTCTCCATAGGTCGGCCGGTGAGAGGATTTTTGTAGTAGACTTAGCAACATCCCATGATCATGGAACATTTTCTGTTTCCTGCAGAAGGGTAGTAGCATAAGGGCACGGGGTATTCTTGAGTTCTGGGGACATTGCCAAAATAGAGGAAAAAAAAGTCTGGATGATAACATCTACCTCCTCACCCTGTTTTATATGTAAAGTGAACAGAAAGTGAAATTTTGGCATATCTATTTCACCGAGAACACAGCAGTTTCTGCAAAGCTCCTATATTCTGCCAGATGCTTCCCTGAAATAGTTTAGCTCTTGAACTGCTTGAAGAAAGTGTAACGAAATGGACAGATGCAGTATTTTATGTTTTAATGAATAAAAAATTAACGGGTGTAGGAAGACCTTGTTTTAGTATTGGTGTCACAAAAAAGAAAATCCTCTTAGTTTTCCTTGAAAGGAACACGTGCACATGTGCAACACGTGCACATGTGTACGTGTACAGAGGCACGCACATGTGTGTGTATAAACACACCCGCACACACATGCACATATGTACACAGATGTGCGGACATGATCAGTGCACAGCTGCACGTACCGGTATGTGTTTGCACACGTGTGTACTCACGTGCGCACAGCACACATGCACACACACCTGCCTCGCGTGTGCGCATGTCTGAGTACACGCCCGCACACATGTGCGTGTGTGCGCACATGTTTGAGTGCACACGTCTCCTAAACACCACGCTTGCCTGCATTTTGTCCTCCTGCAGCTGCCTCTCCCGTGGGGGCATCCGGTGGGAGTGCCGCATCCGGAGGGCATCGCTGAGCGTGTCCATCTCTCTGAGCAAGGCAAACTGGGGGAGTAGACCACGTTGAAGTTGGGGTTCTGGCTACAGAACACCCAGGGACACTACGTGCTCGACCGGAAGTGGAGCCCACGGTTCTGAGTTCCTGCGCCTGGACCTCACGTGCACAGGTCCAGAGCTGATAGTGTTAGAGCAGAGCCGAGATTCAGTTCGCGGAATTTAACAAGGATGGACGTGAGCCCCTGAGTTCCTTCTAAAGGGTTTTCCTCGATAATGCTAGAAAAGAGACGGTACCCTCTGCACAGTTTGCCAGGAGAGATTTCCGGGAAGAAGAATGTTATATATCATTTTTCTTCCCAGGAAACTTATTATTATTTTTTTTTTGGAAAGCAATCACCCCAATTTGTGAAGATACGAAATCCAATCATCAAGTGCGCCAGAAAGCCAAATATATACAAATCACATTCGTTCTTAGACACAATCTGGTTTCTGAAGGAAAAAAGTGTATTTCGTGACAGAAACGCGTCCGGTCCCGGAGGACTGCCTTTCCCTCGGTTGCCGTGCACTAGCTTCCGTAAAGGCGCGTCTCCCAGGACATATGTGTTCGCTTCCATTAAACATGAGGACCTGGTGGTGTTTTTCCTCTTTGGCAAGTGTGGAAACTGGCAAGAACGCGTTTTCTGCTCGAACGACTTCTATAAGGAGGATATTTCCTGCCTCCTAAACAGGGAGGTTTGTTGGCTGACAGAGTCTTCCCTCGTCTCTCAGTTGGCCTCTTCTTTCCCGACAAGTGGAAAACACGCTTCTTGACTTGAATTTCGGGGCCAGCAGTGGCGACAGCCGTGATGCTCCTGTTCCGAGGAAGCTTGCCGGCGGCTGGCGGGCTCTGGTCCCCGCAGAGACCTCCCAGAGGCTCACGTCTCCCACCTGGGATGGTGTCGATGTAGCATCCCAGGGTATCTGTGCATTGATCGTGTTTTAAAAGATTTTATTTATTTATTTCACAGACAGAGATCACAAATAGGCAGAGAGGCAGGCAGAGAAAGGAGGAAGCAGGCTCCGTGCTGAGCAGAGAGCCCGATGCGGGGCTCCATCCCAGGACGCTGAGATCATGACCTGAGCCGAAGGCAGAGGCTTCACCCTGAGCCACCCAGGCGCCCCATTGATTGATCGTGTTTTAAAAGAGAAACTGACCGGTGAGAAGCTGGTCTCTCAGAGCTGTGGTCAGAAATTCGGCTTTTTCTCTGGGGGACTCTGGGAATGCTGCTCCCCACGGGTGGGAGACGTGATGACCCCAGGGCAGGCCCCCGGAAGCACCTCCACCCCCCTGGTCCCGGCCGCCGGCCTCCTTGGCCGTTGTGTGGATCCACAAAGCTGCTCCAGCGCGAGCCCCCAGAGTGGCTCGCCTTCGTCCTCTCACCGACGTCGTGAGTGCTAGGGTCGGCGCGTGTCAGCGCCGTTACGTAAATCAGGAAGAAAATAGGGGAAATCGTTGTGTTCAGAGATCCCACATGGTTATCTTTCTCCTGGGAACTGAAGCTCCGGGGTTTCCACCCCGACGGTTTCCAGTTCGGTCCTGGTGGGTTAACCTCAGTATCGAACACAGGAGACGACTCAAAGGAGCATTCTGTGTTCAGTCCGGCTGCCAGCCTGCTGTGCCCGCAGCCCGTGCGTGGACGCGCCCCTTGGGTGCAGACTGGTGCCGTGGCCCCTGGAGAGCCCCCACGGCTCCGGGGTGTGGGGCTTCTGTTCATTATTTCCGGGGAACGCATCCCTGCACTCTGCGTTTCCCATAACGTCTGGGTACTCCCCTGCCAATGACCCCAGAAAGGACACACACATCCCCGTGTGTGCGTGGTGAGGACACCGTGGTGACCCTGTGTTTGCCAAGTGTCCCGGTGCCTTCAGGTGGAGGAGTGCGCACAGGCCGGCCGCCCCCAGGGGGGTGTGTCTGCTACGGTGGGTCTGGGGCCTCGGCGGCACCCCCGGACTCTGCACGGGCTGCGTCCGGGACCTCTCATGGGGTCAGCATTCCGTTTCCACTTTGGATGTTGGCAGAGATGCCCCTCTGTGCCAGCTGACCTGCACCCAGCGGGAGGTCATATGCGTCTAAAGAACAAAATTGTGCTTCCCGTGGGGAAGCACATTTAGTGAACCTGTGACTGACGGCGCCCTGGTTAGGACACCGGACAGAGCACCCAGGAGGGACCAGACGGCCCAGGTGAGGTGGGTGCCCCCCCACAGCGATGCCTGCTAAAATAGCCGACCTGCCTTTCCGGTGCCCGGGATCCTATGGACGATGCAGTCTGCACTAACACGACGGCCCTGGGACCGTCAGCACCAGGTCCTCTCCATTGCTTGACTGATGGGCCTCCGGCGGGGGTCGGGGCAGGGGGCGGTAACAGTTTCCTGCCGAAATCCTGCCGCTTCTTAGTCCAGTGTGTTCTGTGGGCACGAGGGCAACACTTTGGAGGTCGGCGCAGGCAGGTCTCAGGGGTCCATGCTCGTGCGCGTTCCCGCGGCTTCCCTGGGGCGCCTGCTTCCACGATATCACAGGGTACTTTGACGGCGACGCAGGCGTCACTACGTGGGAAGGCATTGTTCTTGTAGCGTTTGGTGAAGTTTTGGTCGTCTGGATTCATGAAGAGGAGTGGGCCTGGGAAATCCAGACCGGGCTGCGGGACAGGCAGTCGAGAACTTGGGGCACGCCTTGGGAAACCTCTCACTTTCCCTGGGGCCTGCGGACGCACTGGCCTGGTTCCGTGTTCAGCTGATGAAGACAGAGAGCCCCGGAGAGTCATGGGGGCGTAGGAATGGACACAGGATTTGAAGGGCTTGAAGCTTCAGTGATTTGCAGTGATTTCTCTATGAAAAATTACAGTTGGGAACCCGGTTAACTCAGCTACACACGGACAGCCTCCCCTCCAGGGGCCGCTGGGCAGACGCAGAGGTCGGAGTCGAGGGCCGGTGGGCGTGTCACTTGGGGAAGGCGACGCGCAGGAGAGGAGCCGCTGCGCTCTCAGCCGGGGAGGGAACGTGCCGTGTGGCCTCCGGGAGCAGAACAGGCGCAGGACGGCTCTTTCCAGAAGCTACCGTGAGCCGACATTCCCGTGATACCGCCCGTGAGGTACAGGAACATGGGAAAAGACAGAGGGGGAATCTGGGCCCTGTGAGGACACTCAGCGTTGAGGCTCCGTTTAAACGAACCGCCCATGGGACCAGTTAGGCCAGTTTGAGGGACAAAGCTGCCGACGTCGTGCTCAGAGGGAGACAACACGACGGACCCCGTAGGGGCAGCCTGCACCCCCGTGACCTGTGCCTTCTTAATCTGTCTCTGAACCGTGAGCAGAGAACTACTCCGCGGCGCCCGTCACCATCGGACAGTTCAGGAAACCGCTGCTCGGGGGGTCCCGGCACTTCCCATGTCTTTCTCGCCCCGCGTGGGGATGTCTCTGGGTCAGGCCTTTGTCGCCCGCAGGCCAGTGTCACAGTCCGCCGTCACCCGGGCCCAGCCACGGACGTGTCACCCAGAGAGCCTCGCGGGGACCTGCGGCGAGAAGCCAGCGGCCCCACACAGCCCTCAGTCTCGGCCTGAATCGACTGTGTTATGTGAGCCGCTCTCAGGGCATCTGGAAAAGATGGACTCGGGGCGTTCGGTCAGTTCTGGGTGTCAACATCGTTGTGGGTGTGGGCACACCCGGGAGGTCAGCTTGCCTTGACTCGGGCATGGGGTCTGGGCCGCTCTGGGTCCTGCCAGGGATGGGAGGGCCGCCGGGTAAGGTGATGTGGCAGCAGCCGTGTGACTAGTAGGACACTCCCGTAGGAGCGTGTGCCTCAGCTGCTGGGACAGTTCGCGCAGGACTCAGAAAATGCGAAGATGACCAGCGACCAGTCGCCAACAGCCCGTCCGTCCTGCCGCTGTCACGGTCGAGATCCGCTCTCATGCGAGGGAGGAACTTAATTCAAGGTGGAACACAGTGAAGGGGCCGTGGTTCTGTACCTGGCATCAGGGTGGCTCGGAGCACAGGACTGAGGTCACGCAGGGACCCCGTCCGCCCCTCTGGGGAGCAGGTGTCCTCCGTGCCGGACACACCTTCCTGCTGACTCTGTGTGCTGGCAGAGCCGCTGTCCCCACGCCCGACACGCCCACGTGGACACCCTGCCCCCGCTCCCAGGGTCCACGGCAGCCTCCCCAGGACGCTGGCTGCCCACCTGCCTCCTGTCCCCGTCCCACAAAAGGAGCAGCTTCCAGAAAGAAGTCTCGCCTACACAGTCCAGGAGGGGACCGAGGTAGGCATCCTGCTTAAGGCAAGCGTGAAGCCAATTTTGAGATGTCAGATCTCGAATCACCAAGAGAAGAGCTGAGGTGGGGGTCGGGGCAGGATGTCGGGGGCGGGGCGGGGGGCGAGTGTGCTCTGCCCTGGCCCAGAGGTCCTGCCCCAAATTAAAATATCGGAGATCCTGCCCTTAGAGGCATGGAAAGGAGCACACCGGGGACGCGACGAGCGAGCCGGCTGTCCTTGCTGTCGCGACACAGCTCTCCGCACGTTCGCGACAGCTCGGAGCACAGGCAGTTTGCACACAGTGTAGTGAAGCTGTCAGTTAGGTAGCAGTTCTCTTAGAAGGAATTCTGGTGGCTTTCACTATTTTGGAGTTTTATTATGCCAGAGTAGAAAAGAAAGAAACAGAGTAAGATGTGAGGCTCTTTCCCCATGGATCGCGCAGGGTGGCGGCCGGACAGGAGTCACAACTCACCGACCGTCACGCACGTCAGGACACCGAGGACCCGCATCTGCTCCGTCCGCGTCAGCGGCAGGTCCGATCCACCGGCTCACGGATGCGTCGTGGGCACTCGTGTGGGGTGTGCAGGGAGCGGGAAGACCGTCCGGGGCACAAACTCCACATCACAGCCTCCCCGGGGCGCCCCCGGCCGGTGTCCATGGGCTGGGGCTGAGGTATGGGACCCCCGGCCCCGCACAGAGGAGTTACCTCCGGGACACGGGAGATAACAGGGTCAGACCAGCCTGTCGGTGTCCACGCGAACCAGGATCTTCGTGGTTATGGTCATGTCGACCACAGGTCTCTGCCTCCCACTTTAAACCTTCCTACTTTGAGGGTATTTGTACCTGACTGACTTTCTTGGAGCTCAAAAAGCATAGAATCCACTGAATGTTTCATAATATGCTTTTCTAAGATTCACAGCATTTTATTTTATTTTTCCTTGCAGGAACTCGAGTTCCCAGACCTGACGGCGGTCCTGCACTGCGTTCACACCTTCCTAGCAGCCAAGCTGGCCTCTGTGGACCCCGCACTCATGGACAGCCAGAGCACTGCGAGGAAAGTGCTTCTGTTGCGCACGCAACATTAAATTGTTTTCTTAAGAAATGACATTATCCTGCAAATGTTGCAACTCTGTGATTTTATAACGAGCCTATAGTTGTGATACCAATAAAATACGTCACCAGTTTGCAGAGTCGGGTCATTCTTAGAGCTGACAGGCCGGGGTGCGCTCAGGCAGACCGGGCGGGCCGCTGGGGATTCTCCGAGCCCTGAGAGCGGACTCCGCACCACACGCTCCGCCGCCCGCGTTGCTGACAGCCGGGCCGCGTTCCCATAAAACATGCAGTAAGATCCTGAGAGCCGTCGCTGGGAGTCCCCATGCAAGGAAAGTGTTTCATCAGCCCCGGGTCATTAACGGCCCCTGTTTCTCGAGGAGGGGCTCAGTAAGGTGTTGATTTGAGAAATGTGGAGAAATAGGTTGGAAAGTAAAATAATTTTAATTACTTATATTAATCCTGAAATTTTATAAATTATAATAAAATTAAATAACACATAATTTAAGTGCTAATTTAAATGACTTTCCTAATTCATGAAGTACAGCCTTTATTATAGTTCCCCGGGTTGTTGTACTGTTTGCCACTTCTAAGAAGGTCCTCTTTTTGTCATTAAAAGCGACTCATGGACTCCTGAATCGCACAGAGGCAGACTGTGGTCCTAGATCACGTGGACACGCGCGAGGACAGGAGGCGCGTGACCCTCAGACTGTCCGGTTCAGGAGAACAGGCAGATGCAGGAAAGCAGGCACACGGCGCGGACCACCCAGTGTCCCCCCAGGGCCAGCTTTGGCGACGACCGCCCGCCCCCTACGGCCCACCCAGCCCTCGTCGGTCTGTCGGGAAGAAGGAGCTTTTGGGTTTGTGGCTTACCAAGTGCTGATGATCCCTCGTCAGACACGGTGACATGGAGAGGGTGTCTGCAGGTAGGTGGGTGCAGTGTGCGGGGCACACGGAATTCCTCTCACGGCCTGGCTGCTGCGGAAGGCTGCCCTGGCAGAGCGAGGGGCTTTAACCCGTATTCCAAGAGAAGGGGGCTCACGGAGCGTCGGGCGACGGCGTCCTCTGGAGCTGTCTGTCCGCCCGCCTTGAAGCACACACCCCGTCCACGTCGGGGTGGGCGGCAGCAGGAGCAGAGCTGACACCCAGACCCCAGGCTGGTGACCCCCGGCTTCAGCAGCGTCTCTGGGTGCGGCTGACGTCTCTCCGGATCTCGTGGAGTCTCAGTTTCATCACGTGTTATGCCAAAGAGCCTAACACACTGCGCCGTAGGAGGCCTTCTTCTGCACTTGAGAGAAAATAAATCATGATTATTCTTTGTTTATTTTCACGAAACTGTAGATTTTAGAAGTGTACTTTTACTAGATCATAATGGAAATAATAATATTTTCACAGGAAGATTCAATACTAAAGTTTACATTTGTACGCATACAATTTTTTGAAAAGATACACAACTTTTTTGTAAGATAAAAATATATGTTTATAAAAAATAAAAAATTATATAAAAAAAAAGAATAAAAAAAACAGCAAGTCATTTTGTGTGAAGTGAACAGTGGCCACGCACCCCTCGCCCTTCCCTTGCACTCCTGCGGCACCTGTCCGGTCCCCACGGGTCAGGCTGCACCCCTCAGACCCCCTCAGACCGGGGCAGGGTAAAATACACTCACTGCTCCAGTTCAGAAGCTTGTCAAGGGCATGGACGGTGTCTCCTGCCAGGCTCTCGGTGCTGCGTCAGAAATTATTTTATTTTCTTTCAGGAGATGTGGTTAATTCTAAAATCTCAGTTTTGCATTTTAATTAGGCGTCAGTAGGACCCACTGCAGATCTCTGATTGGAAACTCATTCATGATGGAGACTGTGCTGAGGGCTGGACCCATGGGACCCCTTTCAGCTCATGTCCTACCTGGTGTAGGTGCATCTTTGCTCTCACCGTGCAGGTGAGGAAACTGGCCGCCCAGCCTCTGCCCAGGTCTGAGGCCGGGCTGGTCCTGGCGCTGGAGGAGCCACGGGGGGAACCAGACGTGAGTGAGCCGAGCTCAGTGCAGGGACGGGGCAGCAGGCAGGGGGCCGTGCGGACACCCCCTCTCCCCCCTGCTACAGGGAGTGATTCTGAACATCGGGAACAGCTCTACAGGATTCCCATAAACTTCGTTTCTCTCCTCTCCGGGTCGGACTCTCCTCCTGAGCCCCAGCATTTCCACATCGAAAGCAGGGGATCCAGCTGCGTTTGGTCTCTTGGTTGAAATGCGAGGCCCGGCCGCACAAGCATGTGTGGACAGCCTCTCTCTATGCTCAGTTCTCAGGCTTCCGATTCTAAACTCTGTTCCTGCTTTTTGGAGAAGCTACATGCCGACAGCACAATTCCCTCGTTGTCCTAAATACACCTCAGCTCCAAAACGCAGGACGAGTAAACATTATAGGAACTGTTTGGCCAAAAGGGTCCTTGTCCGCCCCTACAGAAGATAAGGAAACTATCCATTCTCGGGGTGTGCAGACGAGCAGGCAGGTTTTTCCAGGCCTCTGTGCGGTGTGCTCCTCTCATTCTGGACAGGAAGCTCAGGCAGCAGGTCAGCAGAGGGCTCCGTGCTTGTGGTTGGTGAACGCCGGTTCTCACTGGGCATGCTGCACATCTCTTGGCTGTGGGACACGCCTCGGCTCAGATGTCCTCCCAAACCTGAAATAGAGACACCAGAGAGTCATTGTTTCTCCCTTCAGGATAACAGTCCCACTTAGAGTGCGGTGACCCTACGTGCTGGTTCAGCCAGGTCCCAGGTCCTACCAGAAATGTGACCCCTTGAAACGGAGTCTGGGGTAGAAAACAAGTGAACAGTAGAGCTACGGTATGACCCAGCAGCCACACCACGGGGAAGCTACCCAAAGGACAGAAACACTGATTCAGAGGGACGCGGGCACCCTGATGTCTCCGGCATCCACAAGGGCCCAGACACGGGAGCAGCCTGACTGTCTACCAGCCGACGAACGGATGAAGAAGGTATGGGGCAGACGCACTACGGAACACTACCGGCCACCAAAAAGAGTGAAATCTTGCCATTTGCAAGAACGTGAGTGGGGCTGGAGGGTATCACGCGGAGGGAAGTGAATCAGAGAAACAGACGCTTGTGGAACTTAAGAAACAAATGATCAAGGGAGAAAGTCCAGAGAGAAGGAGAAACAAGCCAGGAAGCAGGCTCTGAACAACAGAAAACCCTCGGACGTCGGCCGGCAGTGGGGGTGGGGACGCGGCATGAGGAGCACGGTCCGGTGGCCCGAGTCAGTGCCCAGGCGAGGTCGCGGCAGCGGACGCCCTGTGCTGACTAGCCCGCAGTAAATAAACACAGGAAAAGAGCTGAGTCAGGGAGAAAAGGTCAGGTGCGCCTCAGAGTGGTGCTAAGTCCCGAGAGATCTGTACAAGGGAGGACAAGGAGAAAGAGAAGAAGTTCCTCCTGTTGACTCCTGTCCAGCGACGGCCGCACGCAGAGGCGAAAGGCGTTGGCCGGCCATCTGGCTCCTTTCCACGGTCCGTCACGGACGCATTCCCAAGTCTGCTCGGTCGGATCAAGTACGCCGTCGAGGAGCTACTCCGCTGGGCCCCCAGAGATTGTTTTGGTTTTTGTTTTTTGCTTAGAACTTGGTCCAAGAGTCCCTCTTGTCATAAAACAGCAAACGCCCAGAGCTAGACGCGGTCTGGTGGAAAGCCGCGGTGCCCTGGTGGGGGCTGGTGTTCTCCTGGTGGGGCGGCGCGGCTGTAAGCTCCCCGACAGCCCGCCGGTCCCGCCCCGCCCGGACCTTCTCTTCTCCACCTGCCGACGAGGGCCACGGCGCAGACAGACCCCGTCGCTGAGGCCAAGAGGACCGGGAGGGATTGTCACGTCATCTTCTGACTCCCAGACGCCCGGCCCAGCCTTCCCCCGTGAAGTAAGAGTAAGACGTTTTCACAAAAGCGTAATAATGTAATATTCACACATAAACTTGATGTTATTATTGTTAAAGCAGAACAAACTGAAATGCTTCTGGCAAAAGGAAAACCAAATCCACATTTCTAAAAATATCTTCCAAGGGCTTTGGCAGCAAACAGGTGTAGAATTACTAAAGGCACTTTTAGTGAGTTCTTTCCTAAAGTGTTTATTTTATATCTTGGCAATGACAGGATATAATACGGAATTCGGTTGGAGGAAAAGGATACATATTTTATTAGTACCTAACAATAACTCGTATTATAATGAATATATTATTTTTTGAATTTAAATGCAATTACTTAGCATAGAGTGCATTACTGGCTTTAGAGGTAGAGCTCTGGGGTCCGTCCCGTGCAGGCGACACCCAGGGCTCCGTCCATCGCGCGCCCTCCTTCCTGCCCGTCCCCCAGTTACCGCACCACCTCACCCCTCCCCTCCAGCAACCCTCAGGTTGTCTCCTATGATTAAGAGTTTCCGGGGCGCCTGGGTGGCTCAGTGGGTTAAAGCCTCTGCCTTCGGCTCAGGTCATGATCTCAGGCTCCTGGGATCGAGTCCCGCATCGGGCTCTCTGCTCTGTGGGGAGCCTGCTTCCTCCTCTCTCTGCCTGCCTCTCTGCCTACTTGTGATCTCTGTCAAATAAATAAAATCTTTAAAAAAAAAAAAAAAAAGAGTTTCTTCTGGTTTGTCTCCCTTTCTGTTTTTGTCTTGTTTTATTTTCCTTATGCTCCTCTGTCTTGTTTCTCCACTTCCTCATATCTGGGAGATCAGATGATAATTTTTTTTCTCTGATTGACTTATTTCACTCAGCACAATACCCTCTAGTTCCATCCATGTCGTCGCAAATAACAAGATTTTATTTCTTTTGATGGCTGCATAGTATTCCATTGTGTATCTACACCACATCTTCTTTATCCATTCATCTGCGGATGGACATCTAGGTTCCTTCCATGGTTTGGCTATTGTGGACATTGCTGCTATAAACATTCGGGTACACGTGCCCCTTCGGATCACCACGTTTGTATCTTTAGGGTAAATACCCAGTAGTGCAATTGCTGGGTCATAGGTAGCTCTATTTTCCACTTTCTGAGGAACCTCCATGCTGTTTTCCAGAGTGGCCACACCAGCTTGCATTCCCACCAACAGTGTAGGAGGGTTCCCCTTTCTCCGCATCCTCGCCAGCATCTGTCATTTCCTGACTTGTTGATTTTAGCCATTCTGACTGGTGTGAGGTGATATCATCTCATTGTGGTTTTGATTTTTATTTCCCTGATGCCGAGTGATGTGGAGCATTTTTTCATGTGTCCCTAACACTAAATATACACCAGATTTGAGAATATTAAATAATATATATTTATCCTGAGAAAAACTGTTCTCCTGTAATAAACTTTTTCTTTAAAATTGGAATCAAGGCAAATGCAACCCCCCCCCCAAAAAAAAACCATCCAGAATGTTCCCCTGGGGAAACCAGCATTGCCGCGTTCCTTCAGGTAGACATGTCTGGCTCTGTCTAACCTTGACTTACACCCTGGAACAGAGCCTGACCCTCGTAGACGCGGTGGTGAGTAGATTCCAAGAACTTTACAGATTAATGTGTGAGAACCACTGCCCGTCACGGCTGCTGAGATCAGCTTCAAGGTGTTCCGGGGGTTTCTCTGCAAAACCTCCTCTCACTGAAGCCTGGGAGCCGAGAGGCTTGCTGGCGGCTTTATGGAATGTTCTTTGATGAATGAGGGATTTTTTGTGCCTTCGTGTAAGAGCTCACTGTGAACCCAGACCCGTCTGAAAAGGACCAGGTCAGGCCCCAGGCCTGGGCCACGGCCCCCCCTTACTGTCAGATCCTCCGTCCTCCGGACGGACTAAATAATGCCAACTTCTGCCTGAGCCCCCCTCCTGCCCTAAAGGGAAAGCTCCAGAAGGTGGGGCTGGACCCACGGGTGAGCATTTTGGGGTCATGGCAGATGTCATGTAAATAATTTGCGTGGTGGTCTCTGCTTTTTTAATTAATGGGAATCTTTAAGTTCTTGAAAGCAGGGGTCAGCAGGCCACAGACCATGGGCTGCATCTGGTCCGGGGATGGCTTTTGTCCAGGCAACTTCATTAGAACCTGTTTGGTGGGTTCGCAGGGGCCTCAGATACCCGGCACCCGGGCTCAGAGTTCAAACGCCGTGGCTGTGTTCCTGCTTCATCAGAAAGCGTTTCTGGAGCACAGGCCGGGTGTGGACATGCTCACGGCTGGGGACACAGAGGTGCCCTCGGCACCCGCCCACCCCCGGGCGTGGTTAACGGCCTGCTGGAGGCTTGTGGCCCTGCTGGCCCAGGGAGGCTGTTCTGTGCTGTGCCCACAGGGGGACAGGGACGGGGGTCAGGGAGGCTCAGGCCTCAGAGGAGCAGACCCGGAGCGCAGGTCTTGAGAAGGGCGGGAAGCACGTCTGGGGCGTTCCGATGGCTCGGGGCATGCGGACCCCATTCGGGCAGGGAGGCGAGGGGAGGCCCGGAGTAAGGGCCGAGCTGCCGAGCATTTGGGCATCATGACGCCTCAGGATCCCGCATTCATCCACTTCAGTTCTGAGCACCAGCCTCCGGTGACCAAACCCTTCCCCCGGGGCTGCCCGCGGACACAAAGACTGGGAGGCCGGCCGTCCCTCGGTCCCGGGCAGGACGCCCCGGTGCTCAGCGCGGGTGGCCAGCATCCAGGCCCCGCGAGGAGGGCGGGGCAGCTCCTGCGACAGGTGCTCGTGCGGGGAGGAGGCGGCCGGAGGGACACGGAAGCCTCCGCCGACGGGGCGGACGCGGCTGTGTGAATCCCGGGTCTCCGGAAGGGCCGCAAGCCCGGACGGGTGGACACGGAGCAGGAGACCCCTGCCCCGGCTGGGGGACCCTCAGGGGCTTGAGCAGGGTCCGCCCTCCTCCTGCGAGGGCCACGCTGGGAGCCCCAGGGCGCGACCCCTGAGCCGGAGCCGGGAAAGCCGCCTCCACGCGTGTAAGGACTGCGGGCCGCGGGCATGGGGCGGCGGAGGGCGGCGGAGGGCGGCGGAGGGCGGCGGAGGGCGGCGGAGGGCGGCGGAGGGGGACGCAGCTTTCCCAGCGCTCTGGGCGCGGCGCAAGTGCAGGAGGGCGGCTGCGGGGGCGACACCGGAGGAACCTCAGGACGGCCCCGGACCGGCTGTTCCCCGGAGCTCGCATGGCCCAAAAGGGCGGCCGCGCCCGGCCCAGCCCACCGAGGGAGCACAGACCCCGTCGGGGCCAAGACCTCCCACGACCAGCCGGCGCCGCCGTGGCCATCAGGACGGTCGCCGGGAACCGCGCATGCACCGCCGGCTGTCGCCGTCCGGAGCGCAAGAACCCGGAGCCCGGTGGGGACGCTCCGCCCCAGGGTCCCAGATGCGCCCCGGGGTCCCAGATGCGCCCCGGGGTCCCAGATGCGCCCGCGGCAGCCGCGGCCAGAGACCCCTCCCCAGCCGGTGCGCTCGGTCGTGCGGCGTTTCCGGACCAGGGGCCGACCCGAGGAAGCGCAGTCGGTCGGCCCGGGCCGGGCCGCTCCGGTCAGCCCCGTGTCGGGCGGTCAGCGCGGGGAACGGCGCCTCCTCCCAAGCGGGGACGACAAGCGTCAGGGACGCCTGAGTCCGGCAGGAACTCACGGAGCGCGACGGGGGCGTCGGCAGAGCCGCGGGGCAGCCTCGGACCCCAGAGGCCGCGGAGGGTGACTCAGCGGTGGGCGCCCCGCGCGGCCCGGCTGCCTCCCGGCCAGCGTGTGCGGGAAGGTGGCCCGGAGCTGGCCAGATGCCCGCCGCCCGGCCCTCCCCGCGCACAGACGCCGGCCCAAGGGCGGGGAAGCAGCCCCAGGCGTCCTCCCCAGGCTCCTGGAGGGGCCACCGTGGGTCAGCCTCGGAACCTCCTACGTGTGTCTCTCAGCATTGGCAACACGCCAGCGGGAAGGGCCGTGACCTGAGAGAGGTTTTCTTAGGAGAAACAGAATGTGCTGGAACACAGTGACGGCATGAAAAGAAGCTGTGTGTGCTCTCTGCCGGTGGACGCAAGCCAGGCCTGGGGGACATGGGGCACTTGGCCTCACTGGGCCTGTGAGTGGCTCTCGTGATGGAAGCTTCTGGAAATTCATAGGGATGATGACGCATGAAGGACAAACAGACCGTAAACGAGCAAAGAAAACCACGTCCCGGAACACTCTAGGAATTCCTATGGGAGACAAGGGGCTCCTTCCTCCGTAAGAGTTTCCCAGTTCTCGCTTATCCGACCTTCCCAGTCTTCCCTGCTCCCTGGTCCGCGGCCGTCGGCGTCACCCGGCTGCACTCCCCACCCCACCCCCGTGCCCCGTGGGCTCACGTCCTCCCTCTCAGCTTCCATTCTGTCACTGCGGCCTGTCCCTCTGGCCCCTGCTCCCTGACCCCTGTGACCTCGTGACACAGCCCTGGAGTGTCCCTTCACTTGGCGCTGGGCGCTGTTTGCTTCGAGCCTGCAGCGTAGTGGGACACCTCCAGCGCAAAGACGCACGGAGGCCGGGGCCTGGAGGCCGCTCCTTACACAGTGTCTGGCATTGAAGAGATCCAAGTAAGCAACGCTATGTAATTTTTGGCAGACGTACGAAGTTGATGGTTTTCACTGTAAGGAAGTCCGAGACGTGACAGGGAAGTGTGGTTTTGTCCAGGACGGATCATGTATCGTTGGGCAGCAAGAAGAGATTGAGTTCATCTGTAATCGGAATATTTTACGTTAATTGCTTTTGAGCTCTTCTTTGATAAAAAAAAATATGTTCACTAATCGGAAAACTCACAGTGTCACTAAGAGAGCAGCCCACGGGGTCTGCACGGCCGGCACGCCCCACCAGCTCTCCAGCCAGGCGGACAGCGGCCGCGAGACCGGCGGGAGGGAAGCCAGCAGCCCAGGAGTCCGGAAGAAGGGTGGATGGATCTTCCAAAACCAGGCAGTGGCAGTGGCTGAGGTCCTCCAGGCGTGGGTGAAACTTAACATCCTGGAACACCGAAGCCCCTGAGTTCCCGGAGTGACGGGTGCACGAGCAAGCCCCCGTCTCTCAGACAGCAGGAGCTCGGGACCCGGACCCCAGGACGCAGTGTCTGAGGACGGCGGCCTGCGCTGTCTTTGTGACCACCCTGGTTCCCTGCAGTGCCGCTCCTGGCACGAGGAGCCCCTGGAGGCCTGCGCGGGTGCCGTCCGCAGACTCTTCGATGTCGCATGCGTGTTCGGGGGTAGGATGGCTTTCCACCCCGTGCGACCTGCCGATTTCGGCAGCTGGCAAGGACACGGCAGTCACGGCTGGCCCTCTCATGTGGGGGCAGCTGGACGGGGACACTGTGTGGAGGCCGCAGGACGGACGTGTGCAGAACCCACAGACACCGGCCATCTCAGAGGCTGTCTCTGCGCACGGAGCGTGAGCCCTGAGCCTGCGCTGTGCGTCCCACCCGCGAACGAGGAAACACACACCTGACCGCGGGGCGAGGCGAGGCGAGGCGCCCTCCCTGCCGGACGCACAGACTTCCCTTCGCTCCGTGTCCTACGTTTCTCACACTCAGAAAACTCGTTTGTGAAATATTACTAAAGCCAGCAGGGAAACTCCCGGGTTCCAGAACACACACGATGTTGTGATTGCCTATTAGGTAAAACCACAAAATGTCTTGACCCGAATTGCGTGTGTCTGAGAAAGAACCTCCACACCACGAGGCGTGAGATCAGCCACACAGACCGAGAGAAATGCGTCCCTGCAGTCACAAGGGAGCCGACATGTGCTCCTTCTTTTTTTTTTTACTTTTTTTTAATTAAATGTAAATGTATTTTTTTAATAAACATATAATATATTTTTATCCCCAGGGGTACAGGTCTGTGAATCACCAGGTTTACACACGTCACAGCACTCACCAAAGCACATACCCTCCCCAATGTCCATAATCCCACCCCCTTCTCCCAAACCCCCTACCCCCAGTAACCCTCAGTTTGTTTTGTGAGATTAAGGGTCACTTATGGTTTGTCTCCCTCCCAAACCCACCTTCTTTCTTTCTTTTTTTTTTTTTTTTTTTTTCTAATGCAACGTGTGCTTCTGTGAAAGGTGCAAACGGACTAGGGGGTTTTAGCCAGAACCGAGTATTGGTTCCATGTCGAGTCTTCATGTCTCGGCAAGTCAGTCATTAACGACCAAGCCTACAGGAGATTTTCTGAAATCCCTTTTATTGTCTACAAAAATATAGACGGTTTTCTAATACACACCCTCGTGGCTAAATTTTTAAGCGATCCAGGTAAAAAGAGAAGCGCTTGGGAAGGTCTCTTTCCTGCCCCTTCGTCCCGGCCCGGCCAGCCTGCGCACCTTGAAGTGACCGGCGCGTCCCCTGCTGGTCCACAAGCTCCGTCCTCGTCCGTGTCTGCGGCAGGAAGGGCAGCGCGTCCAGCCCCGAGGGAGTGGGGCACGGGGCCCGTCGGTAGCAGCCCTCCCGAAGCAGCGGGTCCTGCCCACGAGTCTCCCCCAGAGCTGAGCCTGCACAGCGGTCCTTCCTGATCCACCATGTGGGCTGTGTCCGGAGGGACTTGGGAGTTCAAGCCAACCACTGGCCTGGGGACCCCAAGAGGAACAGATACAGCGGCTCTTGTGGACGGGCAGGCAGCGAGGGCCTCGGGCACTTGCGCATCAGAGACTCCTCCCGTGAGCCCAGGAGCCTGGGGTGCATGTGAGAAGACCCCAGCCCTGACCACCCGGGGACTCCTGTTTGCCCTAAGTGGCCCTGTGGGCTCTCGCCTGACGGGACCCCATGTTGTGGAGGTCCCAGCCTCAGCCAGAACCGAGGCTCAGGGGTATCTCCTACAGGCTGCTGCCCCCGGGCCCGCAAGCGGCTGGGGTCAGCTGGAACAGCCGACCCGTGCTCTGGTGGAGAAAGAGGCCCCAGAGGTCCTGAGGGTCCTGAGGACATGAGAGCAGCCTGGTGGCTTCCTGGCAGCGGGGGGGGGGGGGGGGGGGAGGGGAGTTCAGGGACGGGCTGGGCCGGGTGCGTCGCTTGTAGGAGAAAGTGACAGGAGTCGAGTGCCCGTCCTGACAGCCGGGTCCCTGGATGACCGTGAGGGCAGAGCCCACGCGACCCCGCGCCCGTGTTGACAGCAGTTGCAATGTGGCCGCTCGTTACTGCGGCAGAGGGAGGCCTGCCTGAGTCCGGATTCCACCTGCTGTCCTGCATGGACGTCTGTCAGTGCTACGTGGACGTCTCACGGCAAGAGAACCTATTGGGTCGCAAAAAGCCGCGCGTTCCCAGCACGAACCGTGTCTGGAGGTGAAATGAGGCTCCGTGTGCTTCTGAAACCAAGGGGAGGCGCAGGGCAACGCAGGTGTGCGTTTCCACCTCCCAGGGACCCAGGTGCACGCACCTGCCGGGCAGCTCCTTGCGTGTCTCTTACCCACTGCATCCGCCATGACGACGGCTGTGCTTCCCCGTGGCCGGCCGTGAGTGCCGAAGGGGCCGGCTTGACTTCACCGCCGTCAGGAGAGAAGAGAGTCCCGCAGTGGTCCCGTGCTGGGCCCCAGGGGAGGGGCAGTCTGGCCGCCGCTTCCTTCAGCGTGCTGAGCACTAACCCGTGTGCCCTCAAAGTCCACCCACCGGAGCCCTAACCTCCGCCCTTCGGGTGCACCCGGAGATGGGGTCCTTCGAGAGGAACTTGAGTGAGGGCTTCAGAATGGGCCGAATTCCAGTGGGACCGTGTCCTGACAGCACTTGTTGCCTGGGTCACACATGCAGGAAGGGACAGCTGTGTGAGAACAGTGCAGGGCCCGGCCCGACCCCGTAGAGAGGCCTCCAGGGAAACCCGTGTGCCCACACCCCGATCTCGGACACCAGGATCTCAGCCGCCCCGGATCTCAGGGATCTCAGCCGCCCCACCATACTGACCTTCACTGCTCAGGTCGGAGAGTGAAGCCCGGTGCTCCGGTGCGCTTGGACTCCAGAGCCCTTTGCAGGAGCTGCTCCCTCCACACCTGGCTGAGCCGCTGCATCGGCCCACGTGACAGTTCTTTAAAATCCCAATGTTAGGGGCACGTGGGGGGCCCAGTGGGTTCAGCCTCTGCCTTCGGCTCAGGTCATGGTCTCAGGGTCCTGGGATCGAGCCCCACATCAGGCTCTCTGCTTTTCCCAAGAGCTGCTCTTGGCTTGGTGCAGACTGACTTCGGAAAGGCTCCTGTGTGTCGTGTTCCTCTAACATGCGCCGAAATCTTTTCTTGATTTCTTCCTTAAAATGACACATTTTTTTTTAAAACCTTCCAAACAATTCCCTTTTCTAGGTTGCATTTATGCAGTTACTTAAATGACACAGCCTTCCAGGAACGGCCCAGCATTCGGTTTAAGCTCACCGTACACTGGTGCGTACGCACAACGCCAAACCACGGTCGACAGAAGAGCTGGCAAACCCTCCTCACACCCACTAGGATTTCTCTGAGGCCTCAAAGGAATTTAAATTCAGTAGGAGAGTAAGAGCAATTACATGCCCTCCTGAGTCTCATCTCCAGAAGCTTCTGTTCAAAAGCCGCCCCAGGACAGTCAGGAGTCAGTGCGAGACACAGGGAGTGCCCGAACCGGTCATGAGTCCTCGGGAGAGCGGAGGAGGGTGACCATGAACTGGAAGCTGCTAGAAGGCTCAGCCAGCCGGGGACTCTCCTCCACCTCCTCAGGGCGTCCGTGCACACACAAGGTCTCCTGCCACACAGCATAGCTCACTGGCGTCCGATGGCAGGACCTGCCGCCCCTGCGCATGGAGGGTGAGCTGCCGTGACCATGCCCTGCCCGCAGCCGTGCGAGCCGTCTGCCGAATTCACGAGTCCAGGACCGCGTCCCAGCCTCTCCTGCGCTTCCCCTCATGTCCAGGGAAGCGGCCAGAGGGAAGCCGTGCTCAGGGCCCATGTGTGAGGATCCCCAGATTCCGCCGATGCCACAGCGTGCGGCTCCCGCCCGAGAGCCGGCCCAAGGGCCACAGGTCCCCGCCTCCCGCTTGGAGCCTGCGGTGTGTGACCCGTGTGGCCCCAGGGAGCTGGGGCGGCCCGCGCCAGGCTGAATCCTGGACCCTGCAGGCCTCCTGCAAGCATCTGGCCGGGCGGACGGCCACTTGTCAGGAGAGCCGCGGGCGAAGCCTGGATGAAGACTCTAACTTTATCAGGAACGTTAGCTGAGTTTGGATCCCAGGATTTCATTTTCTTCTTAAAAAGGGGCTCATTTAGATGACTGGAGGTTGACCTCAGAGTCGGACGGTGGTCGGGGATGCCCGGCCCCTCCCGCCAGCCCCCGGCGTCACTGACGGCGCAGACAGGGATGGGGACCCACTCATCCTCCTGACGGAGCCCCCTGTGGCCGCGCATCGGCCCCAACACCAAGCCGAGGGGATGCGTCCCCGAGTGCTCTTGTTCTCTTCCCATCGGTGACGGTCTTTCCTTTACAAAGACGACGTGCGCACAAGTCGGCCAACGGAAGGACCGACGACCGGCTGACGGTGGGTGAAGGGCACAAATGGGCTTCGGTTTGCAGAAACGGGCCTGAGGGCCACACCGGGGTGGGCGAGCTTTGAATGCAGCCACAGGCCTGTGTCCCTCGGAGTCGGGGAGTCCCCAGAGGAGGCATGACACCGGCCCGCAGAGCTCAGGGACCGGCAGGCATGAGGCCAGCGGAGCAAGAGGGAAGAGGTTCTTTACCAGCCTGACGCTTTGGAAATCCGTGACCACACATCCCCCGAAGCATCGGTGGCCCCGAGCTCCCCACTCGGACGAGCGGCTCATGGACCCCCGACTCCCAGAACAGTCACCCAGAACGGGTGCTTGAACTTGTACAGGAGCTTTCTCAGGACGCGAGTTCTCTGAGGACAAAACCCACAGTACTCTCTTCGAAGGCCAGCGTCAGACTGTGTCGGGGACCGCGCACGCATGTGTGTGCACACCGAATGTACTCACAGAGGCGTAAGCGCAGTCTCAGCAGTGACGCTGGTGGGTCCGCAGCAGGAAAGAGGGGGTCAGAGCCAGGGTTCCCCTCCGACCTCACGGTCACGGTGTATCCCCTGGGCACGGGGAGGCCACTGAGCAGTGGACGCTGGAAGAGGAGGAGCGGTCCATCAGGAGCCGTCACGGGTGACAGGGGTCCTGGCATCTGCATGCGGAGCCAGCGAACCAGCAGTGGAAAGGAGGAGTGAAAGTGCCCACCAGTTCCGAACTCGAGGCTTTCCTCTCTGACCTGCTGAGGCCCCCACTGTCACCCCCCAGGCCCCCAGGGCCCAGGTCCATGCTTCAGAGCCTCCCACGAGCCACCAGTCTCCTGCATGTCCCCCTCCAGCTGGCACCAGAAGTCCCAGAGCCCCATGTCACTGTCCCCCCGAGTCTCCCTCCACTGTCTCTAAGACAAGAGCCCAAGCTGCACACAGCACTAGCTGTCTGCTTCAGGCTGGCCCACTGGGCATCCCTCCCAGCCCCTGAGGAGCCGAGGTCCCCAGGACACAGGTGGCAGTGCAGACCCTCGTTCCTGTGTGAGCCCAGAGACCCCAGTCCCTCCTACACACACAGGCGATGGTGCCGACAGTGACGGCGAGAAGGCCGGCTTCCCGGACCCTTCCCATCTGCCACCCGCACCCTGAGGCCACGCAGCCCCCTGACCACGTGTCCCTGTGCCCCGTGGCTTCCGTCTGGGCCTCACCATCGGTCAGAGCCACTATAGGACAAAGGCACACGGGCCCCCGAGCTCTGCTCTGACCACCTCGCTGGCACTGATGACGTTCTGTTGGTGATGATTTAGGTCCATGTCCCACCTCCACTTCCCGCCGGCTTCATCCTGTCCTTGGAGCTTCAGGGAAAGGACTGAAATGTATTTTTGCTGGGAGAGTCCTGGGCATTCCAGCAGAAGCCAACGTGGGAGAAAACTCCTGGTCCCCTTGCCCCACACAAGCCTGCCCTGCACTCCAGGACCCTGTGCCTGTGCCCTGTGCCCCCCTGAGGGCCCGGCACGGAACACGCCCCCATGGCTAGCAGCCACGGGAGCTCGGAGCTCTTCCTGGATTTTGTCACTGAGGGCTTCCTGCACCTGGAGGACAAGGTCCTCCCAGCCCCCGTGACCTGGACCCGTCAGGTAAGAGAGGTCGGACGGGACCGCAGGACAGGTGGTGTCCACTTCAGCTCGGTGATTGTGGGGCCGCCCAGTGCCATCGCTTCGGACAAAGCACACAGACGACCAGAACTTGTCCTTCGCAAGGGAAGACCTGGTGGGTTTTGATCCTGGCTGAACTGTTCACTTTGTGTCAACCAGTATCATCCCACTGGGCTGGGCAGGAGGAACCTCCATCACTGTCCCTGACGGGGTCGAGGGAAGGCCGCCCCAAAACAGTTACTGAAGGGACAGCCGTGCGGGAAGGGGCCTTGGCCGCTCCTCTGTCCCCCACGGAGCAGGAAGGAGGTGTTCCAGGTGAGGGGTGCGCTCCACGGCAAGCGGGGACGTCCTTGTCGCCAGGGCAGGACATTGAGAGCCGAGAAGGCCGTGTGGACACCCCCGGAACCCGTGTGGAACTCCTCACGACTGGAATCTCCCTGGGTCGGAAGCCCCTTGTCCTCCAGCTCCTGGCACGGTCCATGTCCAATCTCCGCACAGCCCACACACCGCCTGCCTCGGGCCGACCTCAGGTCGGAAGGTCATTGCTGGGCCTCCGAGTAAAGCTTCGTGTTTCTCATGTTCATCTGTCTCACGTCCACGGGATTCCCCGTCCTGCGGGAAGACCCCACAGTTAGAGGAAGATGTTTCCTTCCCTTCATTCCCAAAAGCCAACTTTCTCGACCTAATTTCAGCCCTTGTGGATCTTTAGATCATCTGACACCGTCGTTCAATGCTGCGACTTAAGTGTAAGCTCCTCGGGGACGTCCCCAGGCCTGGCCTTTTCTGCACTGGACCCCAGTGTTTAAGGACGTGTCTTTCCCTGTCCCCAAGTGCCTCGCTGTGCTGGAGGGAAGCCATCAGGGACCAGCAGGACTAGCTGCGCAGAAGCCCGTCTGCGGGGCCGTCAGTGCCACCCACCACCCCAGTGTCCTGGGTCAGCTCGACAGGACTCCCCTCCACAGCTGCCAGCCCCAGCCAGCTGCCTCGCGGAGCGCCTCTCAGGAGGGCACAGGGCACGTCCAGAGGGGGTTGGGACTGCGGGGTAGACCCGGGTGACCATCACACAAGTCTCAGCCCCTGACAGGCAGGCAGGGACATTCACGCAGCTGAACAGCGGAGCTGACCTCAAGTCTGCTCGGGTTCCCCTGCTGGGACCGCGGGGTGCTGGGTTTCTCAAATGCGAGCCCAGGATTTCTGCTAATACTAAGTCTATAAAAAGCACTGGATGAACTCTGAGTATAGTACGTCCCAAATACGTCAGACACGCAGACTTTTCAAAAATGTGCTGTTTCTCAGGAAGCCACACTCATCCGGGTGCCAGCATTTTGTCCGAAAGTAACTTTCCTGGTCTGAGCGTGTTGGGCTGCCGTAGCATCTGCATGGAAAACCCAAAAGGAAGAGCCTGGCCCTGGGGAAAGGGGTGCCCTCTGGGACCCCTGGGGTGGGGCCCAGGACGGGGGTGACTCCCGTCAGAGTGGGTTCGCCCAGGCCTTCCAGGGACCCCCAGACCCACGCTCCCACCGACCCTTCAGTGCTTGCACTTGGAAAGACAGGTCAACACCGGCCAAAGCAGCTTACTCCCCTAGCCATGGGGCGTCGGCTCCGAGACCCTACAACGGTCACAGGTGACGCTTGTTGGCTTTGTGCTGGGGGTGTGGGATCCCGGGACGGATCCTCACTCAGCCCTGCTATACCCCCACCACTTCCCACACCTGCTTCACGTACACCAGGAATTCCCTTGTCTCCCTTGGAATCTCTTGCCTGTTTTTTCCTTATGGGGGGGGCGTGGGGGCTGCTCTCCTGGAGAAGGCGCGGTGCTGCGGGAGCGAGTGCGAAAGAAGAGAAGGGAGACCGTTTTCATGAAGCAGAAACCGAGAGGCTTGGAGGGGAGACCGCGTCTGCGTCTCCACAGACAGCCGAGGGAAGGCAGGACAGCAGCGTCCTCAGAGCCGCCGTGGACTCGTGCCGGGCTGACCACATTCCTGCCGAGGCGCACAGCCTCAGAGGAGGCCAACCACGGAAACCCTTCCTCCCTCCCGTCCACAGGGAGCCCCGTGCCCGTCTCCGGCTCGTGGCGCAGACCCGCCGGGGTCGGCGTGGGGAGCCCTGCCTCCTGCACACACCTTACTCGCCAGACCCCGGGATAGGCGCCTGTTCACCGTCTAGGCAGGAGGGAATGACGGCCCCAGTGTCCAGGCCCCAGGGACCCACCGGGACCGGCATGTGGTCGGGAGGCCTCTGAAGGCCGAGGTCCTTTTCTAGAAGGGAAGGAGAGGAGGGGTGACTGTAGCTGGCTTCTTCCTCCTCAACACACATGCCTTCTCCTTCTTCCTGGCGGGGGCGGGGGCTCCGCCCCAGAGGACCTGGACGGGGGACGCTTGCTCCTGGCGACATCCCGGAGGCTTGGCGCCAGCCAAGGGCGTGAGAGCCGCCCGGCCGGTGACGCTCGAGCGGGCACCGAAGAGCAGGAGGGTTTATAGGGCGGCCGCAGCCGTCCGGGAGGCAGGTCAGAGTCTTTGGGCCTCAGACCCAGCTGGGGGGACGCTGAGCGCGGTGCTGGACGTGTGTGGGGAGGAGCCCAATGACAGGGTGTCCCGCTCCCAAGGTCCCAGAGAAGCCGCTCGTGTGGACGTCACCCTGATGGGCCGCTTGTTCTCCGCCGGTTCCGCCGTCAGAAGGAGAGCACTCGCCGTCCTGGGCGTCATGCTGGCGGCGGCCTGTGCCCATGGCCTCTTTCCCTTCCTCCGGAGAGGCCAGGACCTCCTGTGGGGTGAGTGACGAGTGAATGCCGCCTCTGGCCTCGGGAAGCCGCTGTCCACAGCCACGGAAACAGACAGCGGCGCGGCGGCCCTGAGAGCCAGGCGAGGCGCCTGCCGTGTTTCCTCCTGCGTCCCGAGAAGGGAGCCATGGGTCTGGAGGGTGGACGAGTCGCAACTCGGTCCTGTCGGAAGAGTAATCCGGGGTCTCTACCACGAGACTCTCCATTTCACTGGCTTGACTATCTGAAAAAACTGTCTTTGGGAGAAATCACGTGTTCCTTTCTGGGCGTGGTGTGCGTCTGGGACACGGGGTGCGCAGTGTCAGGTGTGGTCCGGAGCTTGCAATGGCCAGGACTCAAGCTCGGCGTCTGTTTGGCTAAAAAAAAAAAAAAAAAAAGAAACAAAAGAAAGAAAAAGAAAAAGAAAGAAAGAAAAGGCACCAAACACGTTGCACGAGCAGCATGTCGGAGGGGCCTCTGGCTGCCCCCCCCCCGGGACGCACACTGTCCCCAGCAGGCTCCTGCGTCCCCACAGCCCGGCGGGGCTGTCTACGGACTCCTCAGCAGTGGGAGGACCCTCGCACTGACGGCCCCCGTCCCACCCCTGCTGGGCCCCACTTCTCCCAACTCCCCTGGACTCGGGGCTTCGTGACCATGTGGAAAGTTGCACCGACATCCCTCACAGACCCCCGTGCCCCTAAGAAAGCGCCCAACGCGTCCCAGGCAGCAGGAAGCCTGAGCGAGCGCTGGGCTCAGAGAACATGGGTCTACACGCGCCCCTTCCCTCGCCACACCTGCCACATGCAGGAGCTTGGGAAGTCGTCCGTCGCGGGGACCCCGACAGGCCACGCCGTGCCGAGTGCCCTGCGTCTGGACGACGGCAGGAAAGGACACCAGACGCGCGTTTCAGGCACCGCAGGAAAGGCGGGCTCATCTCGCCCACGTGAGCCTGCGGTGCCCGTGCTGCTCGACAGCTGTCCTGTGACTTACCTAATCTGTCCTTCTATCGGACAGCCCCCCCCATGTAAAACCACGGTAGCACCAGCGGGGTCACGCGGCTGTGGCGGCTGAGTTGTCGTGGGTCGGAGACGCCCACAGACCGTCACACACACGGTCAGCTGTGGACATCACAGTCCACGAATCGGGGCGTCTGGTCTCTGCGGCTTCGCCGGAGCCCCACACGCCACCGCCCGCCGGAGGCCGCGACCCGCGTCTGCAGGACTCAGAGCCACACACCGATTGCGCACGAGGACGCATCTCGTCAGGTTTTGTCCGGGGCTGTGGATGCCGCGTCGCGGGCGTTTTAGCATCAACCGGAGCATTTTGAGGCTTGTTAACCGTTTACAAATTACCTATTTGGAGAACATTTCTCTCACTGTGTCCGACCTCGCGTTCGTTGACAGAGGACAGTGTTTTCCTGGCCGACCACCAGCTCACCGCGGTTCCCCGAAAGATCACTGTCGTGGGTCACGTTTCTCGGCCCCTGTCCAACTCGCGATGCTGCTCTGTTCTCCAGGGTTTGCGTTCTCATCACAGCGCTGGGGTCTTCGTGGGGCAGCCAGGAGGGTGGCTACCGGCGGGCTCGCTGCTGGGCCCTCGCCCCGGCGTGTCCATTCTGGGCTTGGCCCCAGGAGGGCCCCAGAGGCCCGAGTCCAGGGCCCGGTCACCCCTGGGAGGGCAAGGAGCCCGACGTACAGCTGTGTCCAAGCGGCACCTGCCCCGCAGCGCGCTCCCCAGGCCCTTAAGTACGAGGTCCCCCAGCTCTTGGTGGCCAGTCCCGTCTCCCAGAGTCCCGGGATGATGCACGGAATCGTGTCTGTCCCATAACACATTCAGAGGCTGCAGGGGGTGCAGGGGGCTGGAGAGGGTGCGTGAGGGTGTCTGTGCCGGGCTCTGTCCCCCCGGACTTGGGAGGCGGCTGGGGTCTCCGCCTCGGGCACCTGCGGTCTCGGGCCGCATAGACGCCCCTCCCGGCTCAGAGACTGGTTCTTCCTGCAGTGGGGTCATTAGCGAAGATTTAGGACAAAAAAGGACAGAAGAGAGCTGCTGAGAGTTCTCACGGTGTCGGTAGATTTCCTGGACGTCTTGTGCCCACCGCCTCCTAAATACAGACATTTCCATCCTAAACAGTTTAATTCCTACAAAGGTGTATGTGCTTGAAAGTATTCTGGTAGTCTATTTATCTTTACAAATTATGCATTTCCTTTCATGAAGTATTGATTATGCAAGGTTTGTTAGTAACAGAAGCTACTTGGGCACCCCTCGAAGCACTTGCTGCTTTACATTATTCGTTTGGAGCCTCGTGTCTGAACCCAGGAGCGCAATCTTGAGTTGCAGGTTAGTCTGGGTCACTCTGACAAGCCGCCCCGACCGGCTGGCGTGCACGCAGGAGACGAGCGCGTCTCACACTCTGGCTGCCGCGGGTGCAGGTCCGGAGCCTGTTTCGTGTTGGGAGAGGCGGCGGGCAGACGCACCGGGCTGTGTCCCTGCCGGAAGCGGCCCTCGACCCGTCTTAGCCATCCCATCACGGGGTCGGCCTGTGGCTGTCCTCACATCGTCCCGCTGGGCGCGGCTTCCGCGTATGAATTTCGAGGGCCGTGAACATGAGGACCGGTGAAGCATTTCAAGCATGAAATAAAATTAAACGCGAGTCTTGTCATTGGAGACTGCCGGCACATTTCAGTAATTTGTCCTTTCTTAAGTGCACATGTAAAATAGGGAAATTTATGAGCTTCTGTGTCCTGGTTAGGGAACAGAGGAATCGGCTCCTTGCAGTCACGGAGGGGGTCTGGGCCATGGGGAGCGAGACAGTGCGGGGAGGCGGTGGGAGTGGGCAGGACCCTGTGCTCCTTGCACTGCGTGGGCAGCTCTGGGGGGGGCTCGTGCCTCCTGTGAGATGTAGAAACAAGGCCCACGGGGAGCCGGCCAGGACCCCTCCAGACAGGGCTCAGGGGCCGTGGGCTTGTCGCTGCCTCGCGCTGCCCTTGGAGGACACTGAATGTGGCAGAGGAGTCTGCGCTCGGACAGGGTTCACCATGCTGTTTTGTTCCACAGGACGGAGCGGAGACCCTCCTGTGCTCAGCGTCGTGGAGGAGACCAGACGCATGGTGGACCGCGCCATCTACCACACCGTGAAGAGGTGGGCTTTCCGCGGGGGACACGGGAGGGCAGGTCACTAGGGCCGGTGCCCGGGCCGCGCCGCTGGCTTCGCCATCTCCTCCTTACAAAGCGGGAACTCCTGCGCATTTGCTCACTTCCTGGTGTCAAGGGGAAGATCCCGAAAGAACCGGTATTCAGTCCCAGACTCTGTCTCTAGGGTAGCCCAGAGCAAACCACGGGGAACTCGCCCTGACGCACATCTGCGGTCTTGGCAGTGGACGGGGTCCCGGGACAGGGGGCTACTTGTCTTGGGGCAGGCGGGAGGAGCCGAGACCAGAGCGGGGGTGGAGGACACCGCAGGACACAGACGTTCGGTGCAGGACAAGCCCGTCCTTCTGGTTTCAGTCGTAAGAAACCCCTCGGCTTTAACACGCAGTCGACCTCCGTACTGAGGACACGGTGGTCTCACATGGGATGTTTGCAAAACAAACAGAACAGCTAAGGAGCGGGTTTTGTCCTCACAAGCTCGTCTTGTTGGTGGCTGACTAACGGTTACAGACGCTCTTACTGGGGACGGTGACATCCACATGGGGTCCAGGGAGCCAAATCAGCAGAGACCTAGGCCCAGGGCGATACCTGTCCTTCCCTGGACGCCTGCATGCCCCGCGGGGCATCACCCACCCCTGCACTCCTGGACCCACACTTTGTTTTTACAACAAACCTGTCCCTGGTCCGCTTGCCGGGGAGCCCTCTTTCGGGCCGTGCACCGCTGAGCGTGGCTGATCCGCGGGGCCCCCACTGCCGTGGGCGGGCCATGCGGGGGGCCCAGGCTCTAGGCCCTGCTCCTTGGCGGCTGCCACCACGGGGTCCTTCTCCTCTGGAATGGCGGTGGGTGCAGTCACACAGTCTTACTGTCGCTCGTCTGACGGCTCTTTCCCATGCTGCTTCCTCGTGCCTACCAGGGAGGCAGCATCCGGAGTCCCCAAGGGGTGTCCTCCTAGACGCATGGTCCCCATCGCCTAAAGCTCCGCCGCTTCCCAGACCCACCACTGGGCATACTGACCATGGGGGCGTGGGACCCACACCGGTGTAGGGGAGGATCTGCGCCCCTGTCTTTTGCCCCGGAGAGGAGGGCTTCCGTGCTGTGCGGGCGCTAGGGCCGTTCCACGGAGGGAGACGCCACTTCTGCCTCCCGTGCTGCCCCCTTTCTATGCAGACTCCATGCCCAGCATTCGGCTTGGACTCGGGACCCTGAGAGTGAGAGTGGGGGCTCTGCTGACAGCCCTCCAGGCGCCCCTCAGGGCGGCCCCTTTCAAAGCATCCTTGAGGGTGGACAGGAGCAAAGACAGTCAACGCCCTTTGTCTCACGAGGTGTTGAGAAATAACCCAGAGCCGAGGAGACTGTTCCCCAGTAGTATCTGTCCCCGTGCGCACGCCACGCTGGCGTCTTGCAAACTTCTCCACAACCCCGTCCTTCCAGGGACCAGCAGGGCTGGGGCCACATCCGTTTGTCCCCAGCCTGCTCCCGGGGTCGGCGGCCGCCCCCATGACTCTGGGCTGCGGGTGTGGCCCTGCGTGTGGCATCCTCCCGACAGCGCAAACCAGGTCCCTCGAGGTCTTCCTCAGGACGCCCGGGCTTCTCCCTAGATTCTGAGCCGAGCTCTGCCCTCGGCCAAGGTGTCACCTGGGGAGGGGAGGGCGTCTGCCGTCTCAAGGCCCCCGACCCGGCGGTCTCGTCCACGGGTCTGCCGGCGAGCGGAGGCTGGCCTGAGTCTCCTCCCGTCGTTGAACTCTGAGGACAAAGAAACGGGGTCCTCGGGCTTCACGGCCCTTGTCGGGGCCACCGGGTCCAGGCTCACGAGGAGCAGAAGCGAGGGAGGAAGACGTGGCGTCTCAGTCCTGCTGAGTCTCCTCGTGCGAACGCCAGCCTGCGCAGCGAGAACGGGGCTGCAGACGGGTTTCACCGCTCGGGTTTGCGGTGATGTACGTGGAAACGCAAAGACAAGAGAGCCAATGAGGAAGGTCATCGGTGAGGTCTTCGGAGGTTGTTTCTAGAAGTTTCTTCAAGATACCTTTGAAGACCAGCATCGCGCAAGGAGGCACTGAAGGTGCAAAGCAAACTCACAGTTCACTGAGGTCCTTACGGTTTGAATCCGGGAGACGCAGTTTCCGGAGGACCCGGAGACAGGCTCTGGGGTGGGAGGTGCCTACAGGGGCGAGCCCGCGGCCCTCCTCGCTCGCCGACACGGACTTCTTTGGGGGACTGTTCTCCTGCCCCCGCAGTCTCAGGGAGCCCCAGAAAGGCCGCGGGTGGCACTGTGGTGGCCAGTGCCTGGGGCCGGGGTCCCGTGTCTCCGCTGACTGGTATGTCAGCTTCTACCAAAAATTCATTACAGGGACACCTGGGGGGCTCAGTGGGTTAAAGCCTCTGCCTTCAGCTCAGGTCGTGATCCCGGGGTCCTGGGATCGAGCCTCAAGGCAGGCCCCCTGCTCGGCGAGCAGCCTGCTTCCCCTCTCCCACTGCCCCTGCTTGTGCTCCGTCTCTCACTGTGTCTCTCTCTGTCAAATAAAATAAAATCTTAAAAGAAAGAAAACTTCGCGGTGACCTGGTGTCACGCGACATCCAGAGCTCTTCATGGAAGTTCTGGGCCGCGTGCATCGGTGTCACGTCAGGTTCACTTCGCTGTGTCCGCCGTGTCCGCCGCATCTGTCACCGGCTGTGCCCCCGACGCCAGCTACTCGGCTCTCAATGACGGAGTGTCGTAAACTGAGCGTCATTGTGGCCGTGGGCAGCCGAGGTGTTCGGGGCGACAGCCCGAGGTGAGTGGTTCTCGGCCCAGCACCGGCCGCCCCAGTCCCTCAGTGCGACTCGGGCTTCTTACTGACGCGTGGTGGCCCACGGGGTTGCGGCGGGAGGCGGGAACTTGGCTGATCCCGCCGCCGAGTCATCCGTGTCGGGAGCCGCACATCTCAGGGCGGCTGGAGGGGCTTCCTGCCGCTCCGCCTGAGGCCGCGGGTGTCCACTCTGCAGCCCCACCCGGGCAGGGGCCAGCTCGGACCCCTGCCCCCAGGGCGATGGCCCCAAAGTGCCGTGGGCAGGGGCTGGACGGATCCCCTGGGGCTGGAGCTGCTGGGACGCGCGTGGCCGGGGACGCAGGGTGCTGGGGACCCAGCACGGTGCTTCCGGTCCCACCACAAAGGCTCTGTTGCCTTGTCCTGCCCTGCGGGGACCGGTTCTCTGACAGGGAGCGGGGCCAGCCTGTGAGCACGGGCTCACCCGGGAGCTCCAGGGGGCTGCGCGCAGGGCCCCTGACTCACCAGCCGGGGCACAGCACAGGCGTCTAACTCGATGCTGACAAGGTTTATCGCCCCCAAGTCCTGTCCGGCCCACGACCTCTGGATGCGCCCGTCTTCGACCCCACATGGGGCAGGCCCTGCACATACTCTGCTGAAGTGAGTACTGACTCCTTATGAGAACAGCCCCAGACGAATAACCCGTGTTACTTCTCCCCTCGCGCCGCAGAGACCTCCGCCAAAGAGGGGTCCCGTCTCCGTCACAGCTTCTGTCTTTTTCCAAACGCCCTGAGCCGACCAGCCGCGCCGTCTCCCGTGCGGCCGAGATCATGGAAGCCTCCGTGCAGGCCCTGAAGACAAGAGTCTCCGGGAAGCTCCGGAGATCCTGGCCTCCCACCGGTGAGCCCCCGAGGTGCCCCCCCAGCAGCGGCCCCGAGGGGCAGAGCCTGGGCTGGGAGGGAATGCACAGAGCGCCTCTCGCTCGCCTCCCTGCTCGGTCCCAGACAGACGCGGTGGGTCTGTCACCGCGGCTCCAGCAGGCGTGGGATGCGTCTGGGTTCGCCTGGGAGGTGACGGTCCCTCTGTGGTCCAGACTGAAGCGCGGCGGCGGCTCAGCCCCTGGCAGCCTGTGTCGTGGCATCCAAGAGCCGCCGAGCCCTGGTGGTGGGACGGGGCGGCCAGGGACTGCGGGGACAGCAGGAGCCGCGCGGGCTGTGCGAGGGGTCCCGTTGCTGTAGCAGCCGGCAAGGAGGCGAGCCCCCCCCTGCTGGGTGCCGTGGCCTCCGTGACCTCCTCCGGGCCTCTGAGAACCGGTTTGCCGGACTCTGAACGGGGGACAGCAGTGGCTGCCGGCAGAGCCTCCGAGCACGGCCACCCGTTGGTGCACACGGGGCGTGGCCGGCCGGACCCGGGCAGCGCATGAGCCCTGGTGGGGAAGGAGCAGACCAACCCGGGCTTCTCACGAGCCGCGTGGTCCCCAGGTCCCTCCCCCAAAGAGCCACAGACACTTCCTGTGGACTTAGCCTTTGTTTCTTTTATTGAGTTTTATGTTTTTAATTTATTTCACATTTTTATTTAAATTCTACGTAGGTGACACATATGGGAAAATTGGTTTCAGGAGTAAAACTTGGTGATTCCCCTCCAGCAGCCCATCCCCCTCTGCCCACCCCCACCCCTCCTCCAGCAGCCCCTCCCCCCTCTGCCCACCCCCACCCCTCCTCCAGCAGCCCCTCCCCCTCTGCCCATCCCCCACCCTCCTCCAGCAGCCCCTCCCTCCGCGACAGCCTTAAGAGTCTCCGATGGTGCATTTCCCTCTCTCTCCCCTCCCGCATTCCCATAGGTTCATCTGCCTTTTTTTTTAAGGTTTTATTTATTTATTTGACAGAGGGAGACCCAGCGAGAGAGGGAGCACAAGCAGGGGGCGTGGGGGAGGGAGAAGCAGGTCCTGGCCCAGCAGGGAGCCCAGCGCTCCATCCCAGGACCCTGGGACCAGGACCTGAGCCGGGGGCAGTTGTCTAAGGACTGAGCCACCCGGCGCCCCATCTGCTTTGCTCCTTGAATCCCTAGTGCGCGTGGGTCACATGGTGTTTGTGGTTCTCTCGCTGACTTACCACGTGAAACCCTCCGGCTCATGCCCTGGCGGGGACGCCCCTTCTCTTTCTCTCTGTGTCAAACGGATGCATCCTTCCCAGGGTCCCCTAGGGAAGCTCCTGGCCCTGGCCCCTCCTCCGCCGTCCTCACGGCTTTATCTCGAAGATCTGTACAACTCGTCTTGGAGAAGTGACCAAAGGTTCCTTCTGGGACCAACAGGGAAGCGTGCCGGCAGCACGTGCTTGGGGAAATACACGAGCTTCTGGGCCCCAACCCAGAGAGGGTGGGGAGAAGGGAGCCAGCAGTCCAGCTGGCGAGAGCCAGGCCCCGCGCTCCAGCGCCGATGCTGCCCGCACCCCTGACCGGCCGGGGGCCGAGCTCTGCTGGCCGCCCCATCTCACTGCCAGGGCGCAGAGGCTTGTCGGGGACGCGACCCCGCGGGTGCCCTGTCTCCAGGGGACCAGAGCACTGACCGGCTTTCCTGAACGGTCACAGCAAACACGGGTTTTAAAAGCCCATTTCCTCGCGTGGAGGGTGTGTGACGGCGTTGTCGAGAGCACGGGTTTGAAGAAGGAAGCCCTGGCCCCGGCGCGGACGCGTCTGACGTGGCGGGGCTGTCTGCGACCGCCTTGCCCCGTGTAGGACGCGGGTGGGCTCATCCTCACACACGGCTTCCTCCCCAGATGTCCTGCCAGAAGACGTGCTGAACACAGTCGCGAACGTGTCCGGATGCTTGCCCTACATGCTGCCCCCAGAGTGCCCAGACACCTGCCTGGCCGACAAGTACCGGCTCATCACGGGCGCCTGCAACAACAGGTCGGCGTGTCCTCCAGACCGGCCCCACCTCGGGGGGTAGGGGGCAGTGGCATTCCATCCCGGGAGGCTGCAGACCGCCGGGGTCTTGTCCCACCGCAGCACACCCTGGACCCCCACCTGTCCGGCTTGTCGCCAGGTGTGTCCCCGACCTGACCCGATCCAGTAGTGTCCCCTAGACGCTGCCCCACCCCGTCTGTGGGTGTCCCATAGACACCTGCCCATGCCGTCTGCGGGTGTCCCTTGGATGCTGCCCCACCCCTTCCACAACGTGTCCCCTAGAATCGGGTTCTGGGAAGGCCCAGGAGCCATAGGTTCAACTGAGATCAGAACCCTGAGAAGGCGCAGGGCCAAGGAATGTGGCTCTGTTGGGCCCGGATGTCAGTTGGGCCACAGGTGGAGGATGGCCACGGGACCCGTGACACAAGTCTGCAACACAGCAGCCGCCGGGTACCAGAGGGCAGCACAGCTGTGGCTGTGCCCGCAGTGGGGGCCGGGGCAAGACGGCAGACCTACCTCCCTCCCTCCTGCTCTGAGCCAGGCCCCACGACACGTGTTGGGGAACACGATAGCCCTGTTCTCCTGCAGCTGGTGAGTGGGACCCCTGGCCAGTCGGTCCAGCATAAACAGGACTGGTTCCCATTTTTGTTACAAAGAGTTTTGCAGTTTGAAGGTTAGGTCCGTGATGACCACAGTCCTAGACTAAACAGAAGCACAGAGCGCATCTCAGAATAACCCAGAATGGTGCTGGCCGTGTGGTGGTCACGGGGCTCACGGGGGCTGCTGCCAGCAGGCAGGGGCGTGTGGTCTCGTCTGTGGTTCAGGACAGAAGGTGATGCCCGAGCGAACCAAACCATCCGGGGTGTGAGATTTCCCAGACGCCCAGACTTCTTCCTGCACTTGCTGAAGCCGCTGCTTGCACCAGGGGTGCATCCCCCTCCCCTCCAGCTGCCTCCCCAGGAGGGCCCGGGCCCCTCAGCTCAGCCGCCCAGGTCCCTTCGGCAGGGGCAGGACGTCCCCTGGCCCTGCCCTGGGGAGCCCCGTCCAGGGATCTTGTCTCGGCCCCTCTCCCGGCCGGCCGTCTCCTCTGTCCCGTCCTCTCCCGAGGCCCAGGCTGCAGAGGGTGGGAGTCCTCTGTGCACACGGACACCCCGCTCGGGGCTGCTCTTGCGCCGTGTCTGTGCCACACGTGCCACACACGTGTGTTCTCGTGGCCTGGGGCCCGCGCACTTGCAGGTTCTATGCGATGTCCGCCGGCACGTTTAACCCCGATGTGTTCAGATGGAGGGGCTAGAGACAGGGCGGGGGTTTCTTCCAGACACGCATTTTCCTCCAAGGAAGAGCACTTTCCTTCCGGAAAGTTCTGGTTGTTGCGTGAGCGTCTGCAGCACTGCCGGTCAGGGGCACCTTCTGCTCCGTTTCGAAGGTTGGTCAGGGCAGGACGCCGGGGTTGGCTCTCGCCCGAGCCGCGCCAGGTCATGCTTCTCTGCCAGGTTTCCCGGGACTCGGGCTCCAGCACATTGGTCTTCGCCACCGCGTTATGCTTCCTGCGTTTGATGGAATGTCCGCCGGCGCTTCTCTTTCATCTCTTGGGCTTGCCTGTCACTGTCTTCTCGACTCTAACGTGGACGCACAGTCGCTGTTTTCCACTTTCTTTTCCTTCCTTAGCCGCGTCACTTCTTAGCCCGTTCGTTGCTGCTTCCTGGCGCGAACCGCGGGCTCCGGCCCCGCCTGTCAGCTGCACGTCGGCCGACGTCCTGTCTTTAAGCAAATGTGGTTTGGAATTTGACGTGTAACGTCTGGATTTCCAAACGGAGCGTTGGAAGGAGACTCCGTTTCTGCCGGTTTCCCTGCGTGCGGGCTGACGGGTGGGCGTCGTGGCTGCGGCTGCCCTCACGGCCCTTTCCCCTTCGCTGAGACGATGCCCGCGGAACCAGGTGACCGGAGTGGAGAAGGACATCTGCGCTGCACGGTCCTGCCTGCCGGGAGGAGGGGGTCGGCCACCCGCGTGGCGCGTGCGTGAAGGCCGGCGGGGCCTGTTTCCGACGCCGCTCTCGGGAGCGTTGCCCTCGATGGTCCTCAGGTTCCCACCTCTGCCCGGGTTTCTGGGCATGCGCGTGTGGGTGTGCGCGCTGCTGTCATCCGTCATGGCACGTCCGGATCTCGGGGGGGGGGGGCTGCTGAATGTGATGGTGACCATCGGACGACTGTCGTCGGCATTCTGGGCCGTTTCTACCTCCGCTAGAGGGAAGGACACTCCCCTGACAGCCGTTCCTGCCTGTTGGGAGGATTTCTGAAGGTCTTTGCGTGCGGTGTACAACGCCGTGAAGGAAAGCGGTGCCGTGATCGTCACCACGGACGACCGGGTAGTATCTGACCTTTTGGGACCTGCCCGAGGCCTTAGCCACAGAGGACCGAGGACACAGCTCCAGGCGCCTTCTCCTCCGAGCAAGGCTCCCAGCTCTGCAGCCATCAGCGACTCCCGTGTGGCGACGCCAGCTCTCAAGATGGCAGCAGAGTTTTCCCGGCTCAGACAGCGGCTCGCCAGCCTGGCCCTGGCCGTCTCTGACCCGCACCCGCCGGAGGGAGATTCAGACAACGTTTGTACCACATAGTGACGGGTTCACCTGCTTCAGGAGAAGCCACCAACTGGAGAGCAGAGTCGGGCCGGAAGCACGCACCCCACCTGCCCCCACGCACATGCCGCGCTTTTAGCGGCAAAACCATCCCCCAACAGGAAAGACCGAAGGTCGCTGAAAACCTTCTGCACTTTCGTGGGCTCATGTTGCCGGCGGTGTCTGGCATCCAGTGTGTTCTCAGCGGAGGGAAAGCACCACGGGGCTGCCGAGCGGGCATCCCGTGTGGACACAGGCAGGCTGCGTGTGGCCTTGCGGGCTGCAGGACGCGCCCTGTCTGCACCACGGCGTGATTCTGCGTGGCGACTCCTGGCCCTCTCTGACCTCAGAACCCATGAGTTCCCGGAGGAGGCGATGCACTCTGCTGGCGAAGTCTGGTTCATGCGTTTGATGTGCCCGCAGAGCCCCTGACCTCCCTGGGTTTAGTGTGTAACTTGCTGTGCATAAAATTCCCTGCATTAATTTTCAAAACACTTGCCCAAACCCAAACTAAATGTGGGTCAGTCTTCCAAAGCTGTGTGAAGAGGCATATGTCTTCCCTGGCAGCTCCTGTTCCGTCGGGACACCTGCCACACGACCGTGTCTTCTCATTTGTGTTTGGACAGAGCACGGGAAGCCATCCGGCAGAGGTGACCCTGCAGATCTCCCTGGAGGGGACGTCCTCGGCACGGTGACTCCCGTAGGGAAGCCCGTGTTTATCCTGCTTTGAACTGTTGCCTCCAGATCACAGATAGGGGCCGCACAGAGCCCAGGCAGCACTACGGTTGTTCACAATTCTGACACCTGAACAAACGGGAGCCCTGATGGGTGCACACGGCCCCCGGGGCCCCAGGATGCTCATGCGTCTGAGGAAACCTAGATGCTGCTGGCGTAGGTCTCCTGCATGAAACACTTGGACCATAACCCGGGCACGAATGACGCCAGGACAGGGAAGTTTCCAGAGTTCTTGGAGCACATGGCGTTCAAGCCCATAAGGAAAAGCACAGCATTGGCCAAACCGCGTCCACCTGGGTATGTGCCACCTGCCCTCGGGGACTCCAGCCGCGACTGCACGCCAGGGGCTGAGTGTCCTCAGGCTTCCGGCCGGTGGATGGGACATCGGGCACGGTAGGAGCCACACCAGGTCCCGGGGCCATGTGGGGACCTCCCATGAATGGGTGTGGGAAGGATGCGCTACCACAGGGCTCCGAGCTCATTCTCGGTGACGCCGCGGCTCCTCGAGCAGACCCCACACAGCCCCCGTGTGCCCACACCTGTCCGCAGCCAGGAGGACCCCTGCAGGAGCCACCCAGCCTCCACCGTGACGTCCATCCACACTCCCCTCAGGCTGGACGTTGGACCTGCCTCTCTCAGCATCCGAGTGCTGGAGCCCCAGAGAGGAGAGCCCGAGCTCCGAACATCGCGGCAGAGACGGCTGTGTCCCCGTGACCTCTTGTCCAGAAAGGCTTCCGTCCGCTCACCCCGTCCGCTCCTGATCATGTCCTCCCTGCGGCCGAGAACCCAATGGACAGGTGGTGCAGACCTAAATGTTGGCCCCACGCTGGGCCGAGGATCTTCCGACACGACAGTGGGCCAGGTGCCTCGTGGGGAGGCGCGCACAGGCCCCCGACGGCACCAAACACTCTCCCTCCAGGACTCCCGCCAGGCAGGCTGACTGCACAGCCTTTCCCGGTGTCCACGAGGACCGGTAGCCCCTGGGCTCTCGGGACAGCCTACAAGCTACTGAAATGCCAGTCAGTCAGCAGAAACATCACGCCTAAGCAGTTGAATGAACATTTCATTATTTGTAATGGAGTAAATTTGCACCTCCCCCAAGCAGCGGAATTTCCATGACGTAAACCGACTGTCAAGAATCCACGCCGGGGGAGCACGTGGTCTCCCACGCCGACTTCCTGCCGCTAACGAGATGCATCGCGGCCCCGCGTCATTCCACAGATGGGGCCAGGCTGGGGTGCGGGAGCTCCAGGAGGGATTGGGGAAGGATTGTCCCCCACCCCGTGGCCCTGCAGATGCCCCCACGTTCCCCCCCGCCTCCCGCTGGCAAGTCCCCCGGGGCTGCTAGCCGGGGCAGCGGCGTCATGAGCGACTGTGTGTCCCCATGTCCTGAGCCTGCGGCCCCGCGAGGAGCAGCGCGTCTGTTCCATCTGCCCGATGCCACGCGGCGTCTCGCCCTCCGATGTGCGGACGTGTCGTGAGTGTGGCCTCGGTCTTGGCAGCTCCCGGCGCCTTTCACGCCAGGCAGAGCTTCTCAACCAGCCCCGCTGATGGAGGCCTGGCCCACGTCAGCGACGTCCCCCATCGTGATGACAACGTGTCAAAACAAAGCAACGGATCTTTAAATGTTTATATTTTCCAACACTCCAAAAACTTCACAAAGTCATGTGGCCTGTCACAAATCTCTTGGGTTTTGTGACTTAGATGTTCCAAGTGTCAACATTACGGGTGTGTGGGGGCTTGCAGGAGAGTCTAGACCCGACCTTCTCCAACGCGGACGCTCGTCCGCGGCAAGCCTCCAAGCCGGCCTCATGCACTGCACTGTGTGAAGACCTGCAGCGACCGCGCAGGCCCCTGCAGCCGGCAGCACGTGGATGCGGCGCACAAGGGTCAAGGGAACACGAGCGCCGTCAGGGTTTCATGCCCAAAGTATCCGTTAAAAAAAAAAAAAATCCGCAACAGAAGATCCTCATTTCTTTTTGTTCTTTAAACGGACATTCCCTTTCTGTTTCTTCCCAAATGGAGGCTCTTGTGGTTGACAGTCCCACGTCTGTTTCCGCAGAGACCACCCCCGGTGGGGGGCGTCCAACACGGCGCTGGCGAGATGGCTGCCCCCGGCCTACGAAGACGGCATCAGCCAGCCCCGGGGGTGGAACCCCCACTTCCTGTACAGCGGCTTCCCGCTGCCCCCGGTAGGTGACCCCCACCCCGGGACCTGGTCCCCGCGACGCTGCCAGACCGCCCCCATCGGGGAGGACGCCCACGGCTCCGCCCAGGCTCCGGGCAGCGGGCGCAGAGCCCCGTGCTCTCCGTCCCCACAGGCCTGCACCCGGCGGCTTTGTGCCCCGCTCCCCGCCTCGGGGGCTGAGAGGCGGAGAGATGAGCGTCACCAGCAGTGACGGGGACAAGGCAGACTTAGATTAAGGCTGACTGTCGGCTCTTCACAGTCATTTCAGTATCGGGGGGTTTGTGCTTGTTAAAGATGTATTCATTTTGGGGGACGAGTAGACGGAGAGGATCCCACGCACACTCCCCACTGGTCCCGGAGCCCAGCGTGGCCTTTGACATCACAACCCTGAGATCACGACCTGAGCCGAAACCGAGGCTCGGTTGCCTGATCACCGAGGCACCCAGGCGCCCCTTATTTTGGCGTTTTGATATAAGTTCCTTTACCCGAAGGCAGAGGAGGAGGTCTAACCAAAGATACTTAGAAGTTAAGTAATTCACTCATTTATGCAAACTGATGGTTGCTGCTTTATACCCGGAGGCAAATTACTTGCTAAGAAAACTCATATAAAAGCCACTGATCAATTTGGCTAAAAGTGGATATTTTGCCCTCAATTTGCCTATTTGCTTTCGTGAATAAATCAGTCTTCCTGGTCTTATACTACGTATGACAGTGGAATTCTCCAGAAATACGACAGTGACAGTCTGTTCCGTGTGAGCACGCTCGGGGACCGGAACTCTGTCCCCAGACCCGTACCTCATGCGCACACACGAGGACAATTTCTGGACAAACGCATGAGATGCTCCTCACAGGCGTTACCTCCCGCCCCCGCACAGGACTAGTGGGGATGTGGACCTTCCCTTACACCCCCTGCTTGATTTCTAAATGACATCTGAGGTGATCAGCTTCCCTGGGCCGTTCGCGCGGACGGCCGCCGAGCAGGACGACCGGTGCCCCTCAAGCTGGGAGCGGCATCGGAGCTGGTGGCCGGGCCCTGGGGGAGGGCATGGGCCCCCCGGCTGCACTCGTCCCTGTCCCTTTCTGCAGGACACTCTCGGCCTCTGTTTGACTGTCCCTAACAGACGTAGTAACACCTTCCCCATCCTGCCTGATGCCCCAAGGCTCTCTGGGCTCAGCGTAAAGGGACAAAGATTCTGTAAACCCGTGTTTCCCAGAATCACGTGGCTACTTGCAACAACTGGTGCTCAGACATCGTTAACGTGGGCTGCTGGGCTCCTGCACAAACTACTCCACGTCACCACCGTCCGGTTCTGGAGGAGAGGCAGGGCTCACTGGGCTGCCACCAGGCATGGACAAGGCTGTGGGGGATCGTCTTCCCGGGCCCCCAGGTCCACGTCCCCTCCGACGACAGGCAGGAGAGGCTCTCGGATTTTAGGAAACCTGTGATTGCATTGGACCCACTTGGAACCTCAGAAGAGCCCCTGTGTCGAGGTCCCGGCACTAGTCACATCTGCAAACCTGTGGAGGCCTGAGAACAACCTCACGCCTCTGGCCCGCCCTCTGGGTCACGGCCATCACACCGATGCTCCCCGTCTGTGAGCGGGCACCCGGACCCGCGGTCTCCCCTGTGTCCTCCGTCTCTGCAGATACCCACCCCACATGACACGCTGGTCTCTCTCACAGGTCCGGGAGGTGACAAGACAAGTCATTCAGGTCCCCAACGAGGCCGTCACTGAGGACGAGCAGTACTCCGACCTCCTGGCAGCGTGGGGACAATACATTGACCATGACATTGCGTTCACCCCCCAGAGCACCAGCAAAGCTGCGTTTGGGGGAGGGGCTGACTGCCAGCTGACGTGTGAAAACCAGAACCCATGTTTCCCCATACAGGTAGAATTTTAAACTGTGGGACTATTTACTATGAACGTAACAGATGCCATTTAGAAATCAAGCAGGGGGTGTAAGGGAAGGTCCACATCCCGATTCGTCCTGCGTGGGGGCGGGAGGTAACGCCTGTGAGGAGTATCTCGTGCGTTTGTCCAGAAATTGTCCTCGTGTGTGTGCGTGTGTGTGTGTGCATGTGTGTGTGTGTGCACGTGTGTGCGTGCTCTGACGCTTATAGCTGACGGGCCCTGCTGTGTGTGTCGTTCAGAACCTGTTGTAATTGGCCGACGTCGCACCATATTGTTAGCGGACACTCGACTTCTAAAGTCTGCGCGAGAACGCGTTAACCCATTCGTTTGCGCACGAGCATTTAAGTTTCAAGCTTTGCTGTTTTCACACCGACCCAAATAGTGAAGCAAAGCGTGCGTCCGGACGTGAGCCGCGGTGCCCCTGTGTCTGCCTGCTGGGCTGCAGAGCTGGGGGGCGGTGGCTACGGCGGGTCCAGCAGAACAGGTCTCCCTAAATACGGTTCTCATTTCCCTTCTCACCACACTGACCCCGGCAGGAGCCCATGGCACACTAGAACTGAGGGCAGGGGACAGGAGTGGACAGGTCAGAGAGTGGCCCCCAGGCTGGTGACCGTGGCCAGCCTGGAGCTTCCCGGGTGCCCGCAGAGGCTGTGACGGCGTCTTCCCTTTCCCGCAGCTGCCCAGCAACGCCTCGGGGAGCGCCAGCATCTCCTGTTTGCCGTTCTACCGGTCCTCTGCTGCCTGTGGCACCGGGATGCAGGGCGCCTTCTTCGGGAACCTGAGCTCGGCCAACCCGCGACAGCAGATGAACGGGCTGACGTCTTTCCTGGACGCGTCCACGGTGTATGGCAGCTCCCCAGCCTTGGAGAAACAGCTGCGCAACTGGACGAGCGCCGAGGGGCTGCTCCGGGTCAACACGCGCCACCGGGACGCCGGCCGCGCCTACCTGCCCTTCGCGCAACTCACTACCTGCGCGCCTGAGCCCGGCCCCCACGGGACGACCGCTGCGCCCTGCTTCCTGGCGGGGGACAGCCGAGCCAGCGAGGTGCCCGCTCTCACGGCCCTGCACACGCTGTGGCTGCGCGAGCACAACCGGCTGGCCTCGGCGCTCAAGGCTCTGAACGCGCACTGGAGCGCCCACACGGCCTACCAGGAGGCGCGCAAGGTGGTGGGCGCCCTGCACCAGGTACGAGGTCCCGGGGGCGCCGGGGGCGTGGGGGCGGGGTCGGAGCAGAGTGAGGGATCCCAGCACACAGGGCGGGGTGGGGGGCTTCTGGGACACACGCCACAGTCTGGACGTGCCCCTGTGGGTCACGACCTCGCATCCCAGCGAGCACACGCGGAGCCGGTGAAGCAGGAACAGGGAGACCACACGGACGTGCGAACGGGGTTCGGTAGAGCCGGAGGGCGGGAACCCGTCCCTGTCTCCGCCAGCCTGTCAGACCCGCTCCGAACTCCAACGAGGTGGCTCCCGGGGTTCCCGGTTGGGGCTCTTGCCCCTCCCCCGCCGTGGAGTCCTCCGGCCGTGTCCCCTGACGGCAGTGTGCCCACGCCCCTCCCCCGGACGAGGGCTCTGTGGGCACATGCTGTCCGGCCTCGCGCTGTACTCTGGCTGCTGGACCGGACGCGCACACTGGACGCTCGGGAGTGTGTGCGGCCCCGTCCCCATGTCACGCCAGGAGCCCCGCCCCCGTCTGCCCGGGACTGGGCCACATTTCTCAGCTTCACTGTTCGCTTTCAGATTCCGTGGAGTGTTTTTTCAGTCAATAGCTTCTCTTCGGTGTTTTTTGCAAATATCTCAGAAACTCCAAAATGACAAGAGGCTGTGTTTAGCATTGATAAACCCTTGCCGGGAGGTGGGCTGCGTCGGAGGGGTTCTCGCAGGCCGTCCGTCTTTCCTGCTTCTGTGGTCTGGATCTCTCCCGTCCTGGAAAGAAACATCTGCAGGTCAGAAGACAGAGAGCATGCCCGGTCCCTCGGCCGCTGCCTCAGCTCTGAGCAGCCAGGCCCAGGGACACGTGGCCTGGCCTTGGCTCCCGTCGCCCCCACCCCTGCACCCGAAGCAGAGGCAAGCCTTCTGCCTCCTGACCCACAAAGTCCCACAACAGCCCCAATCCGTCCAACAGAGCCCCATGGTGCTCCTCACCAAGGCATTTACCCCAACTTCAGCAGCTCATTCCCCCGTGTGCCCCCTGCCCCGGACAGACAGCCCTATATGGGCATGTCCCCAGGGTCTCTCTCTCTACTGGTGGCCCTGTGGGTCAGGACAATGGGCCCTATGCCCCCTGGGACCCCAAGTCAAGCTTCAGAGAAGGGGAGAGGGAAGCAGAGGTCATTAGAATCTCTTCCACTGGAATTTAAAGCTGCCTCGTGCTCCTGGCGGGGAAGAGGAAGGCCATTTCCCTTGTAGGGACAAGAAGCAGAAGCAGAGCCCTACCCACGCCGGGCAGCAAAGGCCACACTGAGCTCCTGTGCAGGAAGGCTGCGGACACGTCTGGGGTCTGGGCTGAGGGCCGGGTTCTGCGTGACTAAGTCGTCCCTCCTCCATACCCATCAGTGGCCCAGGGGCTTCTCACTCATCCCCAAACCAGCTCTGGGATAACCCATCAGACAAGGAACACTGGACCAGCCTCCAGACTCCGGAGCTGAAAGCAGGCTCAGTGGCAACCCGGGGCTCTGTGCGTCCACTGTTCTGCCGGCTCGGAGGCTAGACAGCCGCTTCCCGCTGCGCACCCTCGAAGTGCAAATCAGAAAACACGTCCCGCTCGGAAGGGACCCGTTCTGAGGGTGCAGGTGGGAGCTTTCTTCCAGCGTCTGGAGAAGGGGCAGCTTGCCAGCTGCACGGAGAAGCTTCAAGCAAAGACCTTTATGTTCTCGACAGAACTGTTCCTATCGGCTTTTACCTCATCGGACGACACTTATTGACCCAAATCCCTTTAATCCTGGAAGAATCTGATGCTGATTTTACAGGAAAGAGAATGACTGGTAACCTCCCAGCAGAGCCCTTGTCCCTGACCCTGCGGGGGCACCGAACGGAAACCACAGGACGACGGTGGGTGGCCTTGTTGCCACTGATGGGGCTTCTCGGAGGCATGGGCGCCGGAGAGACCCAGGCCGCCCACTGTTGTGCCCCCGGGGACCTCAGACTCGAGCAGCCTCCTGGGCGGCCACAGCCCCACCCCCGTCCCTCGAGGGGCCAGCATCTATCTGGCTCGCAGAACTCCCGAGGACCAGAACAAATGGACCAGCACCTTTCTGAGAAGTCAGTCGGAGGCCCTAGCGCAGGGCAGGACAACGACACAGAGCCCATCCCGTCAGCGGACCGCGGGGTCCTGCCGTCAGGAAAGACGCTCGCTCCGGCCCGTGGGTCACCCTGTCCTGTCCCTTTAGAGAGCACGCTGTATCTTCCATCTTGTTCACAAAATCCAGGCCTGGTCTGGGCTCCTGTGAGACCCCCGCCAGCCCCTTTCCTTCCTGTCTGTTGTGTCGAGCTCAGGAGCTGGCAGACGCGCGTCAGGGAAGAAGGAGCAGCGCAGGATCCCAACGTGCCTTTCAATCTCCCAGAGCCAGGCAGAGGGTGGGTGCCCTTCAATGGGGGGTGTTTCCGTATGGCTTCTGGGGAGGGTCCTCCGCACGCACGGACCCACCAGGTAACAAATCCATCTGCCGTACGGAGACCACACAGCAGAGCCAACAGAGAAAACCGTGTATGTTTTCTACTCTCACAAAAACTTCATGAAAAAGGCTTTTCCAGAAAAGGAAGCCAGATCAGAGAGGCCACCCAGCTCCCCATGCACCAGAGTCACAAAGCCACGGAGTGGGGGGGGGGGGGGGGCTTGGAACTCCCGGGTCGGGATCTGGGCCTCCACGGCTCAGGCTCCTCGAAGCGCCCGGATCCTGACTCCTGAGCTCAGGCGTTGCTGATGCCCACGGTGAAGGGGGTGAGGAGGTTGGGGGAGGGGTGCAGCGTGGCAGCCAGTCCTGTGTGGTGCACCCCAAGCTTTACGTGCCCTGCCCTGCCCTGGGGGTGTTTGGGGGTGTTGCTGAGATGCCCTCCAAGCCCCACAAGTCTCAGAGCTGTGAGGATGCTCTTGGGATCCATTCACCTGTTCACCTGTTCCCTGACCGGGACGCCGTGTCCTTCCCGGGACAACTCTGGCCCCAGCGGATGTGCAAGAGAAAGTCCTCCCCTGTCGCTGGACGTGGCCCAAGTCCGGAACGTGGGCCCTGCTGCCAGTCGCCCCTGCTCAGAAGCTCTCCTGTTTTCTTCTCTCCATAGATCATCACCATGCGGGATTATGTCCCCAAAGTCCTGGGCCCCGAGGCCTTCCAGAAGCACGTGGGCCCTTATAAGGGCTACGACCCTGCCGTGGACCCCACCGTGTCCAATGTGTTTTCCACGGCTGCCTTCCGCTTTGGCCACGCCACCGTGCACCCCCTGGTGAGGCGGCTGGACGCCGACTACCAGGAGCCCCCGGGCCTCCCCCCGCTGCGGCTACAGGACGCCTTCTTCCGTCCCTGGAGGCTCCTCAAGGAAGGTGTGTCTCCCTTCGCGCCAGGGCTCGGCCTCCCTCCGTGGCTACCCTGGACCATGCCCCCCGTCCCTGTTTATCATGGTCCTGGGCCAGCCCTGTTGTTGCTCTGGGGGTCCCCAGAGACCAGACAGTCGTGATAAAGGACCCACGTGATCAGGGTGGGGGGGAACCGAGAGGTGGGCTTCTCCATAAAGGGTCCTGTGGAGCAGGCTGGTCCTTAGAGGTGAGGGGAGCAGGTGCCCGGACAGACCCCGCTCTGTTCTGCGCCCCCTGCCCGTTAGACTCCAGCTTCCGCTTCCTGCAGACGTCCACTGCGGGAAACAACACGGAAGCTTCAGGACAGCCGCGCTTCTTCTCTGGGTTCCCTTCGGACCCAAGGCCTGCCCGTGCAACCGGCTGGTCAGTCCCCGGGAACCCAGACAGGTGCTCACCCACCCCCACGGCAGAACCCCAGCAGCACTCAGAAATCCTCAGACTCGCGAAAAGTGAAGTCGTGACCTTACATTCGTGATCTTGAAGGGTTTTCCGTTCAGAACAAGCCGAGTTCCACCAGGACTCATGGGATGACCGCCTCTCGTCCCTGGTGTTTTCCAGGGGGTCTGGACCCCCTGGTGAGGGGCCTCCTGGCGAGACCAGCCAAGCGGCAGGTGCCGGAGCAGCTGATGAACGAGGAGCTGACGGAGAGGCTGTTCGTGCTGGGCAGCTCGGACGGGCTGGACCTGGCGTCCATCAACCTGCAGCGGGGCCGGGACCACGGCCTGCCAGGTGCGCCCGCCCTGCTCCTCCCTGCTCCGTCGCCTGGGCTGCGGGGCGGCCCCTCGGAGCCTCTTCTATCAGAAGCGGCATCTCCGATCCCCGGCCACCCTCCAGAGCTCTGGTCCGTCCACGGGGAGCCCCATCAGGGACCATGGGGCGGGGCAGGAGCAGTTCGCGAACAGGAGGGGCGGTGGTCTGGCCTGGCGCGTACTGGGCAGTGCGATGGCCGCTGTCCTGCCCATGGGCCCCTCTCACCGCCCCCAGGCCGGCACACTCCTCCGGCTGCCTCCAGGCGGTCCCCCCCCACTGGCCCATCACTTGGCCACTCTGGGGGCAGGAACCCTCTGCTCAGGCCAGTCCCCACCCCTCCTCCCATTCGCTGTGCGCACTCCAACCCGATCCCCTCCATCTGTCCAACGCTCCCCACCGCTCCCGGAGGCCTGCCCTCACGCCCTGCCCCGTGGCCTTTCCTCCTGGGGCCCCCGTGGTTCAGCTGCCTGGTCCGCTCTGCTAGCCATGCAAGGCCCCCTGCCGGCGGGTCCACGAGTGCAGACCTGCCTGTCGCCTGGGGCGCTGCTCCAGGTCAGGGCACACCCGCACACGCCCCTCTCCTGGACCCCCCCGGGAGCCAGGTGATCGGTCAGGACACGTGCTGCTCTGGCCTCCCCTCAAAGCCCCAGGAGGTCGAATCCTGACCACTGCACAATACAGTGTCTTCCTACTGTGTCTGTGGACAAACTCTCCAGTAAGCCCCCGCCCGTGGTGCTGGAACATTCCAGCACGTTCCGTCCTGCTGGGCACGAGGTCGTGGGGTGGTTTCTGCAGGCTACAACGCATGGAGGGAGTTCTGCGGCCTGCCCAGACTGCAGACGCGGGCTGACCTGCACGCCACCTTCGCCAACGCCAGCATCGCGGGCCGGATAATGGACCTGTATGGGCACCCCGACAACATCGATGTCTGGCTGGGCGGCCTGGCCGAGACTTTCCTGCCCCAGGCGCGCACGGGCCCGCTGTTCGCGTGCCTCATCGGGAGACAGATGAAGGCCCTGAGGGACGGAGACCGGTAGGTGCCTCGGCTGGGCACGTCTGCGGCCCCCAGCCCACGCAGGCCCCAGCACAGCTGTCGTGGGTCCGCGCGCCCCGGCTGTCTCTGTGGGGCCGTGGGCCCATCACGTGGTGACGCCCAGAAAGCCCCTACGCAGGTTCTCTCACGGGTCTGCCAAGTCGGGCAGGGGGCACTGACCCAGGAAGGAGGTCTAGGCTCAGGGACGGCATCCGCGCGGGGGCGGGTTTGCTGCCCTTCTGTCGGCGTGGCCCGGCCGTGTCCCGCGAAGGCCCCCGAGGGAGTCAGGAAGCCAGGCCGTCACTCCCGGCCCAGTGGGTCAGGAGGGAGGGGTCTGGGAGCCCTCAGACGCGGCAACAGCACAGGATACGCTGTCCGCCCGACGGGAGGCGCCCTCAGCCGCGGGCTCGCCTCTCCTGTGCAGGTTCTGGTGGGAGAGCAGCGGGGTGTTCACCGAGGCCCAGCGGCGCGCGCTGGCCAGACATTCCCTGTCCCGGGTCCTCTGTGACAACACGGGCCTCCCCCGCGTGCCTGCGGATGCCTTCCGAACCGGGAGATTCCCGCGGGACTTTGAGGCGTGCGAGAACATTCCGGGGCTGAACCTGGACGTGTGGAGGGAGCCCCCTCCTCAAGGTGACGTGAAGCCCTTTTTAGATCAGGTTGTAGCACGTGGGTCTGTGCCACGAGGCATGCCCACGCGCTGCCCCACGTCTGCGCCGCCGCCGGGGCCCCCAGTGGGGTGGGCAGGTGTGTGGACGAGCACGGGGGTGTCGGGGCACAGGGCTCCCGCCGGCCTCCGAGACGCTGTGCGCAGAGACACACCCGGAGCCGAGGAGCCGTGTGCCCGCTAGACGGCGGGAAAGACGGGGACTTGGGGGGAGGCGAGACGGGGGCCGAGGTGAAGCAGGTGAGGGAGATGGGGTGGGGGAGGGGCGGGGGTTAGAAAGGGGGTGAGAGGGAGGGGGCGACGAGCAGGTGGGGGTGAGGGTGAGGGATGAAGGGGTGAGGGTGAGGGTGAGGGTGTGAGCACAAGGAAGGCGCGGGACACCGAGCGCTGTGTTGGGCGAGGACGGCGCCCGGAGGGGTCGGCTCAGGGCAGGGACTGACGCGGAGGGGGAGGCTCCCCGCCATGCTGCTGCCGCCCGTCGTGCACAGCCTGGACGGATCCCTGGGACCTGGGGTCCCTGCGGCTGCGGCCACGGAGATGGGGAGGGACCGGGAGTGAACGCCGGGTGCGGTCTGTCGCGGTCTGGTACAGGTGACGCGTGTGGCCTCCCCGACGGCGTGGACAACGGGGACGTTGTGCTCTGCGGTGAGACCGGACGGCGCATGCTCGTGTTCTCCTGCCGCCACGGGTTCCAGCTGCAGGGCCGGGAGCAGGTGGTTTGTGCCCCCCGCGGCCTGCTCCGGCCGCCCGTGTGCCGAGGTCAGTGGCCCCTCAGACGCCGGCCTTCCTGACTTTCCCCCAGGTCTGTGGTTTGCAAACAGGAAGTAGAACGAGTGTCGTCGGGAGAAGGGGCCGGCGGGTGTCGTCCTCTTCCGCGGAGCCGTGCTGGCTCCGCACACGGCGTCCCCCATCAGGGTGACGCCGGCGGGAAGGGGACGCGTTAGTGACCCGTGGGAAGAGCTTCCAGAGCCGCCGCCTCCGATGAAGCCCAAGAGAAGGGCTTCTGCCCGCACCAGCCCGGAACAGGCTTGTCTTCATCCCCACACGCGTCTGAGTGTGGCCACGCGGCCGGCGCGAGGGCGAGTGGGAGCCTCCAGGGTCCGCCCGGGGGCTCCGTGCCCCACTCCGCTGGTTAGAACAGTGTCGGGGGCGGGGGGCGCTCAGGGGACGGGCCTGGGACCCCAAGTCACTCCTCCGGAGAAGCGGGCAGAGGGACACCCCCCAGGGGCCCTCTGAGCGCCAGACCCTGAGGTCGGGGTCCCTGGTGAGAGCGGCCGGGACCCCCGCAGGAAGGACCCAGGAGCAGAATGCGTGATCCCGAGAGCGGGCAGGAGATGGTGGCCAGGGAAGCATGTTGGGAGCTGGAAGTGCACCCGACTCGCAGGCCCATGGGCCATGGCCACAGCCCCGGCTGTCTGTTGGCTGTGCCTGGGGTCCCGTGCGGAGCCGCGTGCAGCTGGGCACAGGGGAGAGACGCGCTCTCGCCAGGCGACCGCGGAGGACGAAGACGACTGAGGACGGCGTTGCTAACAGCGGCACGAACGTCGCTACACGCCCAGTTACAAACGGTTCCGACAGGCAGTTTCTCCTCCAGAACAAGAACCGCGTCTCCGTTTCGGATGTCGGGACTGTCCTGTCCTGGGAGCGCGGCCGCGCTCCCTGCTTCCGGCTCAGTCCTGCAGGAAGGTGGACGGAGACCATGAGCCCCAGGCCCGAGGGCGAGTCCCGTGTCCCTGCCAGGCTCGCGGCAGCGTCTCGCGGCGGCCCGGGTCTCCGGCTGCAGAACCGGGTCCAGGGAGTGCCCTGATGGTAGCCAATGGCCCAGGAACAGCAGGGTCAGAGCCTGCCTGGGCCGGGGACGTGGTGCCAAACACACGACCACGCGGGGAAACCTTTGCACCCAGATTCGTACCAGCAGGCCGTGAGCAGCTGGGCTGGCGAGCACCCACACCTCGTCAGCCGTGCGGACAGGGGGACCGCCCCGAGAGCTCCTGCAGATTCGCCTTCCGGAAAGTTCACCGCGCAGGACCCCGCGTGCGTGTGCCTCACACCCTTTTTGCCTAAACACATTCGACATGTTGATTTGGGCTGTTCTCAGTCTCTGTGACCCCGGAGCTCCATTCCTCACGCCCCTTCTCAGCCCGTCACGCCGTTCCCCTTCCTTACCCTGCAAACCAACGACCACTCCCCCAACCAAGTGGGCCGCAAATGACCAGGTGCCCGGCACGTGCCCGGCTCGTACTGACCACTGGCCGTGAGCCTCCTGAGCCTGATGGCTGCTCCTGGGGGTAACGGGGTGACGCTGGCGGAAGGCTGGGGCCCAGCCCGCCGTGTAGCCACGGTTCCTGGCTTATAGGGGTTCCGGCAACAGAGAAGCAGCTCTGGGTTCCCCTGCATGCCCAAGTCCAGACCTGCATGGCTACCAAGACCTGGTTGGGCAGGTCGGGCCTGGGAAGGCCGACCCCCTCTCGCTGGACCTCGTTCCCCGCTGGCCATGACCCGGTCCGTGACCCCACACGCCTGGCCTGAACCGCCTTAGTGGCTTCCCAATCTGCCTCCCAAGCCCACGGCCTCTGTGACTCCACGTCATTCCTTGGACACAGGATAGCCCAAGAGAGTGTGATGGCCGTGTCCTCCAACACGTGCCCAGGGACCCATAAAATATGGCATCTGTTGACACTCAGACCTCCTGTGTTTCCTGGAATTGGCCAGAAAAGAAATGTTTTATCTGAAGGAAAACGGACTCAGCGAGTCACCAGGAAACAGGCCTCAGGAATCCAGCAAGGGGTCCCAGGTTTCAGGCAGAAGGAAACATGAGGGCAGCACCCCTTCCTCACCGGCGGCAGCGCAGTCATGGGCACCAGCTCGCCGGGCCTGGGAGCCTCAGCTCCAACTCCGCACCGGGCAGCCTGTGCTCTCCTGTGGGCCAGGGTCAAGGGTCGTGGAGTCGTGGCCCGAGGTCTCACATGCTCTCTGAGGGTGAGCCGTCCAGTTGGAAGAGTCCGCGTGGACGCACAGACCCATCCCTGCCCTGTCCCCCCGTCCCTTGTCCCACACCGGGCCACATCCCACTCGAGGGGGAGGATGCCAGCCTCCTGGAGAGGCCCCATGTGGATTGCGGGCCACTGCCCAGTGTGCCCAGCTCGCCATGAGCTGCCGGTGGCCCCACGACACAGCCCGCCCACGCCCCCGTCACCTCCGCCTATGCAGGAGCACGTGGCACAGAGCTTGAACGGACATGAGCAGCAGCCCAGGTGGGACAGGACAGCTTCAGTGCGGGCAGGTGTCCCCACAGCATCACGGCCACACCACGCAGCACCGTCACAGCGTGGCTGTCTGCCGAGCTGACCTTGGAGGGCACGCTCTGGTGGCAAGAAAGCGGTGCTCAGGGACGGACGTGGCCCAAGAGGGACATGGCTGCCAGGGCACCGGGGGTTCTAGATTCCCTTGCTCACGGAGCAGGGAGTGGGCAGGAGCCCCCAGGGTAAGGGCCACAGCGGGGTCAAGGAGGACAGGGCCACGGCCTGACCTCAGTGTGGTCTGTGCAGACGTCAACGAGTGTGAAGACGCGACGGCCCCTCCCTGCCACCCATCGGCACGGTGCAGGAACACCAAGGGTGGCTTCCGCTGCGAGTGCACAGACCCCTACGTGCTGGCGGAGGACGGGACGGCGTGCGTAGGTAAGAGCACCCTCCTCGGCCCTCCTCCGCAGGAGGGCAGCAGGTCAGGCACACCTCATGGGTGCAGCAGGTCGTCCTCCCGCGGCCACGCGTGTCCCGCCACCGCCATGCGTGGCTGGGCGTGGACTGTGCTTCCCAGCGGCTGTCCTGACCCCTCGCACCCAGGGGGCCCATCTGAGAAATGGCCTCCCTGGGCAGTCGCGGGTAGAGGCAAGGCCCTCAGGACCAGGCTGGCCCTGGGCTCTCGGGGCACGCTGGCCGCAGCCCTCAGCAGGGGGCTCGCTAACCCCTCCCTCTCCCCAGACTCTGGGAGGCTCCCGAAGGCGTCCTGGGTCTCCATCGCCTTGGGCGCCCTGCTGGTCGGCGGCCTGGCGGGTCTCACCTGGACAGTGGTTTGCAGGTGGTAAGTCCTCCCCCCAAAGCTGGCAGAGGCCGTCTCCTCCCCTGTGGCAAGGATGGTGTGTTCCAGAAGCCAGTGTAGACGCTCGGTGGCCCGAACCCCTGCAGCCCCAGAGCGACTCTGTACAAAGCTCCGATTTCTGGCTCTTGTGCCTTCAGCAGTGAAGGTGGAAGAGCCCACACACCTCGGGGCGTCCGCGGCCTGTGGCTGGAGACTCAGGGCGGGGGCTTGGCAGTGGCAGCGGGTTGCCGGGGATGCTCCCGTTAGGAGCCGAAATTGTGCCCAGATGTCTCGGAGAGTAAATGTCCCCCAGGATAAAACCAGCTCATCAGCGGCCCCGCCCCCGGGCAGACTCCTGCAAATAGGGAACTTGGATTGACGTAAAGCTGGACCTTTACATCAAAACCGGCCCCATGGTGGGGCCTTTGGAGCGGATCTGGGCGTCTCTTCGGGACGTGGGTCAGCACCTGTCCTCCTGCTTCCTGACCAGCAGCTCCGAGGACTCGAGCTCAGAGTCTTGCTCAACCTTCCCGGCAGCATAAACTGCAAGACACCGTTGCTGGCCCGTCTGCCCAGGGCCGGCCCACACTCCATGGCCCTGCGTCTACTGGGACACACCATGGAGCTCAGCGGTGCCCTCGCCACGGCCCCGTACCCTGCCCCTCTGCAGTAGCAAGGTTGCTGCACGCAAACCCAGAGCCCTGGTGGTCAGCCGTCACCACCAGGAGGTCACCATCACGTTCCGAGGTGTCCCCAACCACGGCCAGCCGCAGCCTGGCCCCTCTCCGAGCCCCTGGGAGCCGCGGCTCTGGGACTGGACGGCTGTGCTCCTCCTGCCCAGGCGTCCCGTCGCAGGAGTAAAGCCAACACCCACTTCCTTTAAACTCCAAGTCCACCCTGCCCCCACTTCTTCACCCGACACGTGGGTTTACCTCTGCCTTGTAAATGGTATTTAAGTGACACACTTTTAACAGACTCGTGATTTCTGGCAGAACCAATGAACCCCACAGTTCAGACGGGAAGTCCTTCACTCTACCAGCTAAGGGGAACGCGCGACGGCCGTGTGTCTCATGGGCTTGGTGAATCCAGCCGTGATGTCATTAAACTCTCCCTTCGATCATGTCAGGTCTTGGTTACGGGCTGAAACACGTCCCCCAAATTCACATGCTGGAGACCCGACCTCTGAGACCCTGGCATGGGGCCATATTTGGAAGCAGTGTCGTTGGGGACATAACGAGTTGAGATGAGGTTGTGTCAGAGTAGGTGTCCCCGTCCAACAGGACGGCTGTCCTCCCTGGAAGGGGGAGTAGGGACAGACGGGGACACAGAGAGAAGCCTGCGTGACGATCCGGGCAGAGACCGGGGGACACGGCTACCGGCCAAGGGTCCCCAGCAAACCCCCCAAAACCTCAGAAAGAGAAGCCCTGCCAACATCATGACCCTACACGTCCACACTGCAGGAAGAGGAGAGAACAGGTTTCCGTGGCCAAGCCCGTGGGGCCGTGGCACGGTGTTACTGATGCCCCAGGAATCGCTTACAGCAGTGCTGGGGCGTCTGCTGGAGGAAGGTGTCGCTTGCCTGCGCCGGGAAGAGCTACAGCAGCGCTGAGACCTGGGCTCTGTCGGGTCGGGGCCTGGACTTGGCCTCTGCGCCCCTGGCTTCCTCCCAGGTTGCTTTGGCACCGAGTGTGATTACACTGTCAGGGCCGTCCCCGTCTGGACCGTCAGGACCGTCCCCGTCCGGACCCTGACCGTCTGGACCATCGCCGTCAGAGCCGAGACTGTCGGGCTGTCATTCCGACAAACCACTGACTGGTCAGCAGCAACGTCCCGTTCAGGGCAGCCCTGCGACGGCTGGCCATCACATCCACTGCTGAGCAGCGTCTCTAGTTTTCGGCGGGGCTGGCGGCAGGAAGGAGCCGCCCGGTGTTAGAAGCTCTGACACGGGCAGTAACAGAAACCCATAGCCGGCCACCCACCGCTCGGTGAAAATGAGCCAGGCCATGGGCACACACCGGCGGAGGGGCTGGGAGCTGCGATCCCGTGGACTAAACGTCCACGCTGTGAAAATCCAGGATCACCATGACTTAAGCTGATGTATCATCTCCGTCAGACCTCGGCCACCCTACGTGATACAAAGACACCTCAGGCCCCACACAAGGAAAAGGGGTTCTGGTTAAGACAGACAGTCGTCCGTCACATGGGCACTTGGGAAGACAGTGTCCACTGCCCTGGAGTCTGGACTCTGGAGCCCTCATACCCGCCCCGAAGCTCGGCTGGGTGGCTGGTCACCAGTGGTGGCAGAGAGCAGAGCCGTTGGGCTGCAGAGGCACTCCGAGCGGCATGGACAGGCGGACACGGACGTGCTGGCCCACAGCCTCTGTGGGGACAGACGGACAGCACTTAAGCCCAGGAAGGCAAACCTCCGTCACGCCCAGAAGTGCCCCATGTGCCCCGCCCGGATCCGCCCACCTCCCCACAACAGGCCTTTGGTCGTGAATTTTTTTTTTTTTTAAAGATTTTATTTATTTATTTGACAGACAGAGATCACAAGGAGGCAGAGAGGCAGAGAGAGAGAGAGGGAAGCAGGCTCCCCACTGAGCAGAGAGCCCGATGCGGGACTCGATCCCAGGACCCTGAGATCATGACCTGAGCCGAAGGCAGCGGCTTAACCCACTGAGCCCCCCAGGTGCCCCTAGTCGTGAATTTGGTCGAGAGCCTGAAGCCTCCTGGCTGTGGTCCTCCCCGGGACAGGGAAGCTTGGAGGGAAGGGATTTCTCCTCAGGGATTGGAAGGGCGCGGGGTGCAGAGGGAGGGGCCCTGACCCTGGTGGCCGCCCCGAGGGACCGCCCTCTGCGGGAGCTCTCGCCGGACAGCCTGTGGGTAGGGCCCCCCCCCCTGGGCCCGCTGTGTCTACACCAGGGACTCCGCGCCCACAATCCACAAATGCCCCGGCACCGGGACACCTGCTCCCTCCCAGCCCTTCACCGCGAGGCCGCGTGGCTTCATCCCAAGCTCCCGCAGCCTGGTGGGCTTCCGGGGGATGGTGCCACGCGCCCGGCCCGCTGTCCTGGCTCCGTGGAGGACACACCCGCTCCCGCTCCCAAGGGGCACTGACCCCACAGAGAGCTGGGCGGGGGTGGAGGCGGGGCCGAGGTCGGGCCGCACCCCTGAGTCACCTGTGCTCTGGCGTCCAGTCCTTCCCTCCGCAGCTCGGGCTCAGCTGCTCCCACTCCCGCGGCTGCCAAGTTACCTGGTTTAGCCGAAGTCTGTCTTCTTTGCCACGCAGACGCGGGTCGCTGGCTCGTCCCCTCTGCGTGTGGCTTTCAGTGCTCTGGGGGTCCCAGTGTGTCCCGTCCACGTCCATTCCTCCCGTCACGTTTCCTGACTTCCCTGTGACGCCTCTGGTGCCTCAGGTCGCCCTGGGCGTGCTGTTCTCACCCTGGGGGTCCCTGGCTTTGGGAGGGTCTGACGAGGGAGAGCCACAGCCAGGCCCAGCTCCAGCCAGAGAGGAGCACAGTTTCCCAGACGGCCCCGGCTCAGGAAATCTGCGTCCGGACGCCACGTGCGTGCAGTCGCCTGGAAAACAGAGTGCAGAAAGCAGGCACGGAGGCCTGCCCCCAGTTCAGCTTCTCCTCCTGGGGACAGTGATTTTCCGAACCCCCCCGCACAAGTCAGAAGTGGGATCAGACGCGTTCGGCGGGCCTGGGGCTGGGGGTGTCTCTGGTCAGGGCGTTCGCAGGCTGCGGCCGGGGGTCCTGGCGTGGGACAGGCTGCGTGGCCTCCTGACGCCCCTCGGCCGACGGAGAACGGTGCAGGCCGCGCCGCACCTGGTGCTGTCTTCCAGCGAACAGTGGCCCCGGGCTCCTCCCTGGATGGATCAGGAGGTGCCCAGGGTCCCAGCACCCCGTCCAGTCACAGTGACAGCAGGACAATGTGTGTGACGGGCCCTGAGCGTTCACCTGAGGTGTGACCTCCGTCAGCAGGTGTGTGCTTGTCTGCAGGGCACACGCCGGCCGGAAAGCCTCGCTGTGCATCGCAGACTCGGGTGGAAAAGGAACCTGCCAGCCGGGTCTCGGAACGCGCTGGGACTCGAACGCGTCACAGCCTGCTGCCGCCACTCGGGGCGCAGGCCAGGTGGGTGCTCGCCTGGGAGGGCACAGGGTCCACACTCGTCCACGCTCCCATTCAGACCAGGAGGCCATCACGGAGACCCTGGTCCCCTGACCCCGCGTGGCTGCCGCGCTGGTCCGGTCCCTCCGTGCACGGTTCACTGTGCGATCACGGCTCGTCAAGCGGCATTCTTCCAGGAGGACGACTTGTGACAAGTGTGACCTACTTTGTTTAGAGAGTGCAGACAGACTAGAACGAGTAAGCCCAGGCGGGAGCCGGCACGAGGCTTCCCGTTTGTGCAAACTGGGTCGGAACTGACCCCATGGCGGGCGCTTGCCTCCGTGTCACCCCAAGCCTCGGCTGAACACGACAGCCAGAAACTGAAAGGAAATGCTGACTAGAAAGCAATTTTTATAAAAAAAAAAAAAAAAAAAAAAACGGAGTCATTCCAAGTAGTGTGGAGACAACGGGTCTAGACTCGCCTGTGGCTATTTTTACTTTGTGTGCGTGACCGCGGGACGGGCGACACTGAAGTCGGCGTGCGCACGCCTGTCCGAGACCTAGGTGGGCGGCCGGCCCTGGGACACTCGGAGCTGGCCGGCCCTGCCCCCGATGCATCCCCCCACAGAGCAGGACCCGCGTCCGCCCCGAAGCAGGGAACTGAAACGCCCCATTGGGACGCACACACGAGGACCCTTGCAGGCGTGTCCCTGGGCCCCCGAGTAGCTGACTGAGTCCTGGGGCCCCAGGGCGTACCCGGTCTGTCCTCATGCTCAGAGCTGTTCTCTCCCGCAGGACCCGGCCTGTGGATCCCAAATCCTTCTCTGCCAGTAGGAACCGCAGGGACACGCTCGGAAGCCAGTGCGACAGCCGTCCTGGGAACGGACGGTCCTTCTCGGACGGGAACCCCCTTCCTGCCCGACACGGGGGAGGAGGTTCCCTCTGGAAACAGCCTCAGTCCTGGCGTGTCCGTCTGAATAAAGCGTGTGCTGCTCCCCGAGCTGGAGTCACGTGTCCTTCATGCTCGCTTTCACGGGCGGGTGACAGGGTGGATGACGGCCCTGCCCATTGTCGGACGTGAAGCAGGACACCCTGACCCGGGTCACTGCGTGACAGCAGTTCCGAGTTTCCAGAATCACCACTGAGGCCGTTTCCCAAACCGAGGCTGACCTAGCGCCTGCTCAAGTCACGACCCGGCACGGGCGAGGAAACCCTAGGCCTCGTGGCCACGGGCTGTGCGCACCCGCCTGACCCACCGCTCCCGGGGCGGGCTCCACACGCGTGCACACGCTCACAAGCCGCTCCGTCTCAGCCGACACGCCGGGACACACCATCTTCCCTGGACTCGGGGCTGCCTTCCCCGGGGGCCTGTGGCCGCTCCTCCTCCTCCTGTTTCCTGCTCACCCACCCCTTCCCTGTGTCCGCGTCTCAGCCACCGCTGAGCCACCGACGCTCCACGCCTGTGCCCCTCCCCGCTGCGTCCCCTCCGGGAGGTGTCCCCTCCCCGCAGTCCTCCTCACGGGCAGCAGTGGGAGGAGCTTGGCTCTTCAGATCTGTGTCGCCCCGAGGGGACTGCCAGGCTCCGCCCCGGACACTTGGCACACCCCCAGGTAACAGCCCGACACCCCTCTGAGGGTTCCCGGCCTCAGCGGCATCGGGGGCTGGGAACCCCCACAAACAGTGATCGTCGTGGCCGTAGTTTTCTACACGAATAACCGAGTGGCCGGCTGAGTCCCCTGCCCAGGTGGCCCGTCCCTGCCAGCCCCGCTGGGAGATGGGGAGACGGGAGGTGGGAAGCCTGCCCTGCCCCGGAACATGGAGCGAAGTTAGGGACAGAGACCGGCTCAGGCCGGGGCGGCTCTCCTGACGCGCCAGGGGGGAGGATGTGGCGGAGGAGCGGGAGCGTCTGTGACACGGGTCCCACCGCGTGCGACCTGCCCACAAAGGTCCCACCGCGTGCGACCTGCCCACGGGGCTGCTTCGCGGAGGAGCTGGGGACCCAGACCTTACTGCTGTCAGTACAACAGTCACAGCGATTAAACTGCAGCCAGAGGCCCCCTGGGGAAAGCCCACTGGTCCCCTCACCACGAGGAGCCCACGTCCCCCTCGGAGCCCACAAACATCACGGAGCGCGTGCTCCCCGGCCTGGGACGCGAGGCATCCAGGGCTCAGACTCCACGGGAGTCCACAGAGGAAAGATGGGAGCAGAGAGAGCCCTGAAGGCCCGTCTTCCTCCGCGGCCGCTCCGACTCCCACCAGCATCAGGGCCAGGACGCGGGCAGCGGCTGCGAGTCCCTGCGCTGTCTGCTCTGGGAGCTGGTCTTTCGTGCCGTGGTGCCGTGTGCTTAGTGTCGCCGCATAAGCTCCTGATGAACAACAGGAGCCAGAAGGGACAGTCCCGGATGGTGAGGGTCCCAGGATAATTAAGTATCAACGGGCCACGACCCCAGGGGCCCTACGCTGGGCCTTATGTCACTTGTAGGGATCTTCACTCTCGTGCAGTCAGATTGCTCGGGGTATTGGTAACTTTGCCGGCACAGTTCTGGGGGACGCGCTGTCAGGATCGGCGACAGCTTCGTTGTGATCGGAGCGCTTGGACGGAGTGTGCAGGGTCCGTCCGCTGCCTTCCCAGGCCCCTGTGTCACTGGCCCGGCGCGTTTCACTTCCTCCTTGGCTGCTCCCAGGAGGGCGACCGTGCAAACTGGCGGCCTCCTGGGGATAATCAGCCTCATGTGACGTTGGTCCCGGACGCCCCCCCAAGGTCACTTTGCGGGGCCCTTCATGTCTGAGCAGAGCCGCTGAGTCCCGGGTGCGAGCTGGGAGCGGCTCTGCGTCGCGAGGAGGGCTGGCAGCGCCGTCCCCGTGGCTCTTTGCCCGTCCACCTGCCCGTCCACCTGGAGCCAACCGCCCCAGCCTCTCCACCAAAGCTGGACTCCCGAAGGTGCGGGAGCTGTTCGGACCATCAGGCTGGATGACGCGGTGGGAGCCAGGCCCCCCTCGCTGGACAGGCCCATCGCGTGAGCCTCACCCCAGTGGGAGCCCAGGGCTGTGGGTGGGGCACGACCCCTGCTTCAACGCCTCTCCTTTAGGACAGAGGCCACGGCAGGGCCCGGAACGTCTTGTTTTCCTTGGCCGACGGCACCACCTGCTGGGCACAGCGGGAAGCACAGCCCATCCCCCTCGCTTTTCCGGGACCCCGCCGGGCGCCTTCCCAGCCGGGCTGCGTGCAGGACAGCGCCCGGTGCAAGGCAGCCTCTTCCTGGACCTGCTTTGTTAGGGGGTCAAGTGCCTGTGGAGGGACAGACTGTGGCAACCCTCACCCTGGACGCGACCCCGGGGGACAATGACAAAAACTGTCAGGAAGAGAAATGAAAGAATAACCAAAAATCGTGTAAAGTGTTCTTTCACAACAAAGTACATCTGCCCCTTCTTATTTGAAGTTCACCTTGTAGTGGCTTCTGGCCAAGGCAGCGTGCCCTGAACGGTGGGGTCCAGCCGCCCTGAGGACAGCGTCTGCCCGGGGCCTGACTGGCCCCACGGAGACCACGTCCTGCGTAGCATGAAGCGCGACTCTGGGATGATTTTACCAGCAGAGCAAATACGTACGACTCGGTGCTGACACCCGTTTATTTACAAAATGTGATTCTGGAAAATTCTGCTTTTATTCATGTGCATTTTTTATAAATTAGAGGAACGAAATCATGTCCTATTTTAGACCTGTTTCCAAATGTCCGGGTAGATAAAGGGTTTGGTTTCCAGTGTCAACATGTTTGGACTTTTGTTGCGGCTGTTTTTAGTGCAAAAGAGAATGGACCTACGCGGCCGCCCTCCCCTAGCCGGGGAGCAGAGCTGGCGGGGCTGAAACTTCTTGGAATCTGGAAACCGAAGAACCAGGACAGGCAGGTGCCTCTGCTCAACCTCCCACGCCCTCCTCCCCCAGCCCTGAACTCGTCTCTCTATGACAGCCACTGGAGCTTGGGCAGGAGCCCACGCACCTGGCCCTTGTGGACGCACCTGCCCCTGGCTGAGCCAGAGACCGGCCCGGGTCTCTGGAAGGTGCAGAGTGCGTTCCCAGGTTCAGCAGCAAGCCTGGGTGATGGAGACCCACCCCAAGGAAGGTCCTCAGCCCCACAACACCTGGAAGCCCCTAAGAAAGGAGTCACCCAGCCCACGGTCCACGGGACAGCACGTTCCACACCAGCCAGCATGCTCCAAGCTGGGCATCCAGGACTGAGCAGGACGACTCAGGCAAGCCAGCTCCAGCAACCGATCGCAATAATCGACTGACTTTTTTTTTTCCTTTTTTTAAGATTTTATTATTTATTTGACAGAGAAAGATCACAAGCAGGCAGAGAGGAAGGGAGAGAGGAGGAAGCAGGTTCCCTGCTGAGCAGAGAGCCCGATGCGGGGCTCGATCCCAGGACCCCGAGATCATGACCTGAGCCGAAGGCAGAGGCTTTAACCCACTGAGCCACCAGGCGCCCCTAATGGACTGACCCTTGAGGCCGACACGGTCCTAGACGTGCGCGCCACTCTTCTGGAGCAAAGCCGGGTTCGGTCGTTACCTCTGAGAGCAGCAGCTCGCATGTCACAGGAGCGCGAGGGAAGCATGAGCGGATCACCCCGTCGCTCTGCAAGGTACCAAGTCCCCCCACCTCTCTGAACCGCCCGGGGCCGCCGGGACGTGGGTCTCAGATTTGTCCCTAGATGTCCCTAGTGTGGTAACAGACTAACCTTTTCTCCAGTCTCACTCAGGGCTCTCGCCGGAGGCCTGAGGCACTTGGCAGAGCTGCCCCTGGAGAGCTCAGCGGGGCACACAGTGACCAGTGTGCCTCCTGGGCAGGACCGGACCCCAGCCCCTGAGGTCAGTGTGTGGTCTCTGGGCCGACCCCAGACGTCCAACATCGCACTGGTCAGCGCACCCGGCCTCCAGCACCCACCACCCACGGCCGCACCCACCAGGGGAACAGGGCTCCAAACCTGCGGCTGAAACAACCAGACAACGTGGTCTGGGCAGAGCCTCCCTGCTCACTCCTTCCGCATCTCACCAGGGAGACACGGAGGCACAGACAGTGGTTTCTGGCCGCGGGGCTGGAACACGCGCCTGCAGCGGCAGCACTGAGGACGCCTCTGTCGGTCGGAGTCCCAGCCACGAAGCCCTTCCGTGGCGGCCTGCAAGGGTGGGACCCAGCCCTTGTCCAGCGTCCCTCCCTGGTCCAGCGGCCCAGGACAGCCCAGCCGCCACCGGAAGCCAGCGCAGCTGCCCAGTCTGGAGCCGGGAGCCGGTTGTGTGGACACAGCTGCCTGTGCTGGGGACCTGCCGGGGACACTGCCGCCTCCCTGGGCAAACCAGGTGGGGATGGAGACTCACTGCATGCGGACCCTGACCTGACCTCCAAGCGCCCCGACCTCCATGCACCCCAACATCCACATTCCCTGACCTCCGGGTCCCCTGACCCCGGGCACCCAGACCTCCGCACGCCCGCTGCACCTGGAACCCCCGGGCAGTCCCCGTGGGAGGCTCCACGGTCTCCGCCGCTGCCCAGAGCTCGAGCTCCTGCTGCAGGTGAGTCCTCTACGCCGCGCAGCAAGTTCGCGCCAACAGGAAGTCCCGTGCCCTGCGCGGGGCCAGGGTCAGGTGACCAGATTTTATTTATTTATTTGACAGACAGAGATCACAAGGAGGCAGAGAGGCAGGCAGAGAGAGAGGAGGAAGCAGGCTCCCTGCCGAGCAGAGAGCCTGATGCGGGACTCGATCCCAGGATCCTGGGATCATGACCTGAGCCAAAGGCAGAAGCTTAACCCCACTGAGCCACCCATGCACCCCTAGAAAGGTGCCTAGAAAAGTTTATTTTGTTAAGAAACAACATTTGCAGTAGCACAAAATAGCAATAAAGGGAAATATACCTGACAAAAATGTGTCAAACGTTTAGAAAAGGTAGAAAAACCACTGAAAGAAGTTAATGTAGTCCTAAGTTAATGTAGGACGTTTTCATATTTATGAACGAGATGACTGAATGTTGTTAAAAATGTCGGTGGAGCCCACACTGAATTACAGACTCGGTGCAGCAGCAGATCCGACTCGGGGCAGACCTCGCAGGCCGTGACAGGCTGACGGGCAGCAAGGTCCAGACCGAGAACGGCCAGGACAGTCTTCAAGAGGACACCCCGACGAGCCCCACTCCCAGGCACGAACCACGGCCGTGTGGTCTCGGTGCAGGAACCCAGGTGAAGCAGTGCCTCAGGGACCGCACGTGTCCAGCCGCGACTGAGACACAGCAACCCCCGACCAGGGGTCGGCCAGGTCAGCTGTGCACGCGTGTGGACAAGCGCCAACCGTCCCGTGTTCTACCTAAAACTACTTTCCAGGGGCCCCTGGGGGGCTCATTCGTTAAGCATCTGCCTTCAGCTCAGGTCATGATCTGGGTTCCCGGGTCCTGGGATCGAGCCCCGCGTCGGGCTCCCTGCTCGGCGGGGAGAGGCAAGCACGGCACATGAGGATACACAATGGCCCTCAAGACTTCTCCAACAGGATGGGGAAAGCTCGTAAAGGGAGGGTTGGTAAGTAGGACTCGACAGAAACCGCACAAGAGACAGGTGCTGAGAAGGAGAGGCGCGAGTGAGGGACGGGCTGGGGCACGTGTCCCTGAAGGACTGCTGTGCGGAACACGCACGGAACCAGGAACCGCCGAGAGACCCGACCGGCTACGTGAGGACAGGCCCGGGGAGAGGGTGTTCAGGGGACCGGCCATGACCATGCTGGTGCGCAGGCCGCCCGAGAGGCCGTGCCCCCCCACTGGGGATATCCGTGGACCCGGAGATGTGTTGCCGCCAGAGGGATGCAGAACGGCAAAACTGGTCTGGAAAACCTTCCAGCAGTTTCTGACGAAGCTGAGTCTGCACTTTTGGTGTCCATGGACACATGGTGCATGGGGGCCCGTGGTGGACGCGCCGTCTGAGCCAGCACGTGGCTGGCGCACGGTGCCATGGGGACGGTCACCAACGGCCCGAGTGCAAGGGGAGCCCAAAGCCGAATGGCGTGATTAGCGGAAAGGCCAGACCCAGGCCCCGGTTCTGCACCCGCACACACGCACACAGCGGCCGCTCCGAGGGGAAGGCTCACGTGTGGAGCCTCCGGCGCCCGCCCTGGTCTGTGTCCTGGCCGGAGGGCTGCGCTGACAGCACGCCGCGATCCGGAGAGCCACGGGCCCACGTCTGCGAGTCGGCTCTAGCTTGAACGTCAAGGGAGATCCCCCAAAGTCCTTCTGCTCGGGGTCTGCCGCCCCGAAACGGTGTGCTCCGGCAGGGGCTGCCCGAGCTGTGTGTCCAGGAGGCTGAGGTCAGTGTAGGGACTGAGGACGAGCAGAGGGCGCAGAGGGCCTCCCTTACCGCACTTCTGGCCGCGGTCGTTCGGCTGGAATCTCGGGGTCCCACGGGGTCACTGGAAGGCTTGCATCCCAGCTTGGACCCCGGTTGTCAGAGCAGCATGCTTCTGCCGGGGGCTGTCTGCCGCAGCTGGACGCCGTCCCCGTGCCCAGCGTGACCCGCAGGAGCTCAGCGGACCACAAAACGCTTCCTCAAACCAGCCTGCTGCCCTGCTTCCCCGCGTCTCCCCGCACAGCTTCACGTCCGGAGAGACCACGGTCCGGCAGGCGAGGGACGCTCCCGCCAAGCCCAGGAAGGGCCCGCAGCCCCAGTGCACCTCCTGGGCGAGGGCCTGTTCCCAACCCCCTTGAGACAAGCCACCCCGCAACTCTGTGGGCCGTGACAGTTTGGTGCTTGCAGGGTTCAGAGACGTCTCCGGAGGAGTGACACCACAGCTCCCCCTCACCGTCTAGTCCTGCTCCCTGGGGAGTCCTGACCTGGACGGGAGATGCTTCACACCCAGGACCGATGGACCCGCTAACCGGAAAAGCACATTTTACCAGAAAATTTGGTTATAAACCAGTGCTCCCGGGTGTGGCAGTGGGGGGTGTTGAGGTGACCTCTAGTTACGTCCAGGGTGGCACTCGGCTCCTCCTGCCGCGAACCGCCGCATGCACAGGGTCAGGGGAGAGCAGCCCAGAGGCAGGGCCATGAGCCCGCACAGCCGGGGCTTCTCCCCTCCCTGCTCCCCGAGGGCCCCCTGCAGTCCCTGCCTGGAGGGGTCGAGCCCGGGAATAACCTCCAGAGCTCCTTCAAGACCACGGGAGACACAGCGAGCGAGACTCTGCTTCCTGCGGGTGAACCCGAGTCACATCCTCAGGCCAGCGACTCCCGGAGCCGGTGCAGAAGCCGCCCCAGGGTGGAGCCTCCCCGACACACTCGCAGAGAAACCCACTCACTTCGCCACATCACAACACGGGGCTGGGCTCTGTGCATCTGCTTTTCTGGGACGCGACGTGCAGCTGCACCCCAAAGCCGGGTCCACATCGTGTGTCGGCAGCGAGGACAACACGTGCGCTCAGCCCGGCGGTGTGCGGGGCGGGCGTCCATCTGCGGGACCCCGAGTCAGCTCCGCAGGACACCGCAGACCCCGGGGTGCCCGTCCTGGACTAGAGGCGCCCAGGGCTCACAGCCCCAGGCCCTTAGCTGCAGGCTCAGTTTGAAGCAGGCACTGCCTCGGGGCGGCTGTGCCCAGGGTTGTGTGGCTCCCCCGGGCCACGCCCCACAGCAGGCATGTCCACGCCCCCGTCCACGCCCCCCCTCAGCAGCAGTGGCTGCACCGGAGACCAAGAGCCCCAGGGTGGTGTCTCAGGCCATCGGGTCTGCGGACCCAGACCCGCGTTCCCAGGAGTCCAGGGACGCTGGCTTCCTCCTGCCTCCGCTCCAGCGTCTTCCCCGCTCCGCTGGCCCCAGCCTATTTCCCCCAAGGCCCACGAGTCCCACAGTCAGTCATGGGGAGGGGGCAGAGCACCGGCCCCACAGGACCAGGAACAAGGTCCGAGGTGGGCGGATCTGGCACTCCCGCAGGCCCAGGGTCCGCAGCTGACGGCTGTGGGGCAGGGCTCGGGTGAGCGGGACACCAGCCCTTTCCCCCTCCCAGAAGGACGACCCAGCCTGCCCCCAGGGGCTGCTCCAACCCCATCCTTCAACACGGACATCCCGCCAAGGCCCTCGGTGCAAAGCTGCCCGCCTCTGGGTGGATGGCTGGTCTCAGCCAGGAAGCCGCCCAGCAGCCAAGAGCTGGTCTCAGCCAGGAAGCCGCCCAGCAGCCAAGTGCTGACCTTCAGCCCGGAGCCAACCAGGAGGGCGTCCGTGGAAGGACCACAGGCAGGCTCCGGCTTGCAGGGTGGCCGCCCGCCCCCGGTCCGCACCAGCCAGCGATGACTCTGCGACCACCTGGCCCACGTCTTCATGTGCACTGGACGGTTACTTCGGACACTCGGTCTGCAGAGACTTCTCCGGCCCGGGAGAGCCCTCAGCTCCGTGGGTGCCTGCGTGCGAGCGAGTAGGAGGACGTCCGCCCCGCGGAGGGACAGGCGGCCGTGTCCTCAGAGCAATTCCTCCTCGGAGGCCCAGGGGTGCGTGTGATCGAGGAGTCCCTTACAGCCGGTGATGGAAGAGCCCGCACCTGGCCCACGGTCTGGGTTCGAGGGGCTCATCCGTATTCCACACGTGAAAGCCCAGGTGACCCCAGGAATGGAAGTTTCAGAAAAGCTTATTTTGGATCAATGTTAAAAATGGACTTTCAGGTGTTGGTGGATGAGCTCAAGTGTTGAAGGCCTGTGGAGGGTTGAGCTCCTCGTCACGGAGGCATTCAAGGGGAGGCCACATTCGCCTAGAATTCAGCTGCATGGAAAGCTGTGCCCGCCGGACGCGGGTTCAGGGAGGCCTCTGCACAGGGTCGGCTGTGGCTGCGTGGCCGGGCTCTCAGTGGGCGAGACAGGCTGTCCCCTCCAGTGGGCCTGTGGCTCTCAGTGGGCGAGACAGGCTGTCCCCTCCAGTGGGCCCGCATGCCCGTCCCCACACGTCTCTCACGGGGCGCTGGGTCCTGCACTGGCCTCGCTCCTGACTTTTCCGGCAGCTTCAGACATCTCCGGATGTAGGCAGCCCCCACCCAGCAGCCCAGACTATGGGGACCTGGCCGACCCCGCCTGACCTAGGCCCCCGGGACGCAGGGCTGGCACCACGGGGTGGGGGTTGGTGTTCCAGAAGCGACAGAGACCCCCCCCCCCCCCCGATACGTGTCAGAGACTGTTTCCACCTCCTGCCTGGGCGGAGACAGATGTGTCACTATGTGGCAGGTTCCAGAAGAGGGACACCAGGTCCCTGGCACAGGTGGAGACGCCCCCACCCCCGAGCCCCCCCCACCCGCGTGTCCCATCCAGTGGCTGCAGCCACGGCCCCAAGGGAGCCCCGGGCCTCTGGCCGCCTCCGCTCCCTGGGAGAGATGCTGTGTGGTTCGAGTGACCGCGTCTGGTGCGTGGCGGGGTTGACGGCAGCTGCCACCCAGTGGGAAGGAATGGGGCGTCCGGACGAGGACAGCCTTCCATCCCTATGACGGGCTCCTCTCCCAGGCCAGGCAGAGGACACGGAGCTGCTCCCCAGACGCCTCCAGGCTGGCCATGCAGCTGACTGCCTGGCAGCCAAGCTCCGATGGGTGCGATGGGACAGGCACCCACGGACGTGCTCAGACCAGGGAGCCTCGGCTACGAGGCAAAAGCACAGGGCTCTGAGTCCCGAGAAGCCATGAGGCTCTCATGCTGCCTAAGGTAGCCACCCTGGGCGGTGCCCAGGGTGGGAGGCGGCCATCCGGCCACCGTCCTGGGGACCAGCCCCACATCCAAGCCTGCAGTGTGGGCCTGCCCTGCCCACGCCATTGTGGGAGCAGCTGCGGGGGACGCTGACGCAGCCTCGTCCAGCGGGCACCCCGGCAGCCGCCAACCTACCTCCCCTGGGTGTGTGTGGTGCTGGGGAGTCTGTCAAGATGATCCTCGGTCCTGCTCCCGTGGCCCGGAGCCACTCGGGGTGGGGGTGGCCCGTGACCCACGGCCGCCGGGAAGTGCCTCCTCTTGCCCCGACGCTTGAACAAGATAGGGGACGGGGGGGACGTCTCCGCGCTCAGTGCTGTGTCCTCAGGGCTGCCGCATCCTACGCCTTGTGACCAGGGCGGGGGCGTGGGTGGGGGATTTCTCTGGCAAGTCTCGGGACAAAGCTTTGCTCCTGGCCCTACGTTCTTCTTGCTGCTTGGAATGAACGAACAATGGCAGGAGCCCCAGAAGCCACCCTGAGAGCATGAGGATGAGAACTGCCCTGCTCCTGACTTAGGAGGGAAAAACAATCCCTCTCTCTGGAAAGGGACTTGTATCTGGGTTTCCTGTTGTAACTTCCCACTCTCAGGGGGAACTCGGCTGCTGAGCCCAGCTACCAATGCAGCAACAGTAAGCAAAGGGCTCTGAGGTCCTTTCAGGGTGACAGCCGTGCCCTGAGCTCAGGAACAGGGAAGCCAGCCGCAGCCGCAGCCGCAGGAAGGGGCACTGGGATGTGGAGGTCGGGGAGCCTTCTCCAAGGACGCGGCTGCACAGCCAAGATGCTACCCGTGCACTGGCGGCTTCCGGGGCCAAGGCTGCAGGCCAAGGCCACAGCAGGCCTGGAGCCCCAGGAAGTCAGCGGCCCGGGCCACAGAGGAAGAGGGAGCGGCGCGGGCCCCTCTGGGTGAAGGAAGGGGTGTCGCGCAGGGCCGGTGAGGGGACACGGAGCCCGAGAGGTTAGGGGAGGATTTGAGTTGAGTCCCCACAGGGCTTTGAGGGGACGGGCTGATGGTAGTCCAGGCTCCCGACCAGGACACTGTGCGGCTGCTGTGGGCAGCGTTGGCTGTCCACCAGCACCGTCCCCACTGCTGCCGGCTGCCCACCGTCACTGCAGGGTCTACAGGCACGTCAGTGTCCCCAGGGCGACAGGCCCCATGAGAACCACGGCTCTGACCCGTCCGCATGGACATGGGCCCGTGGGGCACCGGGGGCCAGGCTACGTGACGGAGCCACGTCACTCGCGGAGTCGTGTGTTTGCCACACTGGGCGCAACCCCGCCAGGCACAGGAAGGACCTTTGCAGGCCACGCGGCACCCCTTGTGTGACCGTGGGCGGGGCACAGCTCGGGATGGGGGGGCTGTCGGGATGGCAGCTCCAGGGCTGGCCCGAGACTGCCTGTGGGAACCTGGTCCACGAGACCCAGGACCGGCTGGACCCAGGGGCGACCTCAGTGGCTGGGGGGGACACTCTCTGGGGGATGGCGGTGCATGGCGAGACCTGAGCTCAGGGGACGGGTCTGGGCTGGAGGAACACCTCAGGGAGCCATCTGCGTGGCCATGCCAGATGTCGCTGCTTCCACTGCCCACGAGGAAACGCGGCTTTGGACGATGCCACACGGAGCCAATCCCCATCCGGCTGGTCAGGGAACCACAGGGTGTGGGGTCATGGCTCATGGCTGATGAGAAAATGGCCCAGCCTGCTTGTGTGACGACGGCCGCGGGACAAGGGGGCAGCACCCTCTCGTCTGGTCCCCAGAAACTTCTGCTGCGACCTGACAGGCCTCGGGGCCAGGAGAGTGTTGGTGACCGGATGCATATCTGGGGGGGGAGGGAGATGCCCCCTGATAAGACGCAGAAGAAACAGCCCGAACAGCCCACGTGGTGGTTCCAGGACTAATTTTAGGCCCAAAGGGCTCCATCCATCACCAAACACAAACACGGCCCAGAGCTCACACGCAAGCCTTCTAACAGAAATGGCCCCGGCTGGAAGATTCCAGAACTCGATAGGAACGGAGACATGCACTCCTGGTTAATGGACAGCTCGGCTCACTGAGGAAGACTGAGTAATAATTCCAGGAAGTCGGATTTCCATGCAGGAGACTCCTGGCAAATCTGGAGGAAATACTTTCAGTCGGGTCAGACCCACTGGAAATTGTCCCCAAGGCAGATGTCACGTAAAAGGCAGCAGAAGATGAACGAACAAAAGGTTCAGGCTAAAACAGCAAGCGCCCGAGGTCACGTGGCCACCGGCAACCGGGCGCCTAACAAATGTCGTGCAGTGTTCCTGCAGCTTTCCTGCGAGTCGGACGCAATGGGGTCAAATGCGCAGGATCCCGACCCAGCACGACCCCTGAGATGCGTCACGGTGGACGCCTCTGCACGTCGCCCGGGGCCACAGCTCCCCGAGCACGACCAGCTGCCTGGCACCTCCTGCGCCATGAGGACGGGCCTCCTCTGGCTTGGGGCGCAGGTCTGCAGAGAAGCCGCCGATCCCGACAGACCCAGCAGGGGCTGCCCCGCGGCCACCTTTCCACAGATGGCAGCCCGACCTTGCGCACTGTCTTTCCTCAAAAATACCGTTGAATTTAAAAAATCAGTCCTACTGAAGGTGGCCTTAGTGGCAGGGGGCGGGGTTCTTCCTGCGTCCCCAGACTGTCCCTGACGCCTGAAGGGGCTCCAGCCGGGTGGGCGGTCTGTGGGGGACAACGGGAGGCCCCATGGACAGACCCCCAGCCCCTTGCTGGAGGCTGACGCCAATGGGAAGGGACCGCGTGGCCTGGGAGCCCAGAGGCCTGCCCCTCCCGCCGCCCCTCCCGCCGTCCGAGGCCCGTTTCCCACAGCCCTTGTCTGCTCAGCCCGCACGGGGGTTCTCCTGGGCCTGCCCCACGCCCAGGCCCCACCAGCCCCTCCTCAGTGCCTGAGGGGAGGCTCCTCTCCTGACCCCGCCCCCAGCAGGCCCCTCTCCCCAGACCCCATCCCCAGGCCCCGGGGCCCCTGCTCACCTTTGGCACCATCTGCCATGGGGCCTGTGCTCCTCTGGGGGGAGGGGCAGTGCCCTCCAGCACCCGGGGCCTCAGGCGGGGCTTGGTCAACATTTGCGGGAGCGAAGGACACAGCTGCCCCGTGAAGCTCTGCCCGGGGCCCGCACAGCCCAGCAGCGTGGGAGCACAAGGGGCCGGTGTGGACATCTTCACATACACACGCACCCACCAGAATGCCCCGACCCGGCCCCTGCCCTCGGGCCTGCGAGGCATCCCGCCCTGGGGGCTGGGGGTCCAGTGTCGGGCAGAGAAGGGCTGACACCCTGCAGGGGAGGGCGGAGGGCCGCACGGCGGAGCTGGATGGCGTCCAGTCCCTGTGCTCAAGCGGCCGAGACAACGTGTCCCCGGAAGACGGAAGCGACGCAGTGAGGAAGCAGATGTCCCTGATTTACGGCGCGGGGGAAGGAGGTGCTGGACAGCTGAGGGCCCTTCGGGTCCACCAAGGGGGGTTCCGGGCAGAATCTGAGCGAGGTGTCCGAGGCACCCCGTGCCTGCCACTGGCCCTTCCCCTCGTGGGGCTGGTGTCACCACTTGGCCTGCAAGGTGTTCCCTGGTCTGGTCACCTTTCCAGGCCCCATGAGAGCGAGGAGGGCCAGCCTCAACGTGGGGACCTCAGGGGCGTCACCGGCCCAAACAGAAAGTGAAGGCACCTCGAAGCCGCTGTCTCAACCGGCCGCGCCACTGGCCTTCCTCCTACCTGCTGCCCAGCTGGGGGCCTTCAGGGCCGTGGGCCAGGGGCTCTGCGGCTCCGCTCCCTGCAGTGAGGGAATTGGTCTGGCCAGAAGGACTCATGGCGCCTTGGATGTGGGGAGTCCCAACAAAGGACGCTGTGACATCTTCACCTACAGAGAGAGCATGTGTGCACGGGGGGCCATGCCGGGCCCTACCTTCTCATTAGGACAGACGCCAGGAGGGGCCGTGGGACGCCGGAGCCCCACGTCTCCCCCGGACCTAGTGTCTCCGCAAAAAGGCAAACTGATTTCAACATCCAGGTCGCTTCCGTTGCTACGAGTCTGTAGCGGCGCAAATTAGTGGGATGCGTAAGTAAAAAGCAAACTTCTGTCCAGAAACCCGTCAGAGAGGACTTCGTACCAAACCTCGCTCCACGGGCGTCCCCCCCACCCCACCGGGGATGGACACGCGCCTCCTGCCTTCTGTGACCGACCCCATGTCCGCCCCAAGGAACGTGCCTTCTGCTCCGCCCGCTCACTGCCGTTGGGAAGACGAACCCCATGCACAGGCACACGGGCTCTGCACATGTGATCCCGAAAACCCCAGAAGCGACCTGATACCACAGGTCTGCCTCACGCAAGCAGCCTACGGGGGGTGTCGCGGGGGCAGAGACAGCGACACCACAGAAAGGGCCCCCAGTGTCTGCGCGGCCCGTCCTCCGTGACCTCCCCGCTCTAGGCACGGAGCGGCAGCCCCGATGGCACGGTGGCTTATCCCGCATCTCGGCTGCGGTTCTGCCGGAGGCAAGGTCGTAGCGGGGGCCACGGTCCCGGGAGTCTGTCACCTGGCGGGAGACACCAAGGGCCAGGAATGAGAGCTCCCCGTCAGGACACAGAACCCGGGGAGCCCCGAGGACAGGGTGGTGCAGCAGGGCAGGCCCAGACGGGGCGGGGCGGCTGGCTGCACACGGCACCCTCCCCCACTGGGGCCGTGCTCCCCCACCGGCCACCTTCCTGCCCAAACACGCCGGCCAGGTGTGGTCAGCCCACAGCGCACGACAGTGGCCGGCCCTCGGACCCGTGCTCAGCATCTGACCGGGGTCCCATGGTGTCCACCCCGGCGTGACCCTGGAGGGTGCCGTGTGGAACACCGGCTGCCATGTGTGCACGAGGCCACATCCCCTCCTGGGCCAGGGACGGCTCTAGAGTCCAGCCTCCCAGCGGAGGGTCCGGCAGCAGGGGCCTGCAGACAACTGGGGAGGACCAGGCAAATCCCCTCTCCAAGCACAGCACCCTCCAGAACGAGCATTGTCACCAACCCTCAAGGTCACTGGCTTTCTGAAGGGGTCAGGCAGGAGCCCAGGCTTGCGACGCACCACCCACACCAGCACCCCCATGTGTCTGGGTTCCCCGTGTGGCGTCCCCTAATTCAGTGCTCCCCCAGGCGAGTCCAGCCACGGCCCAGCGCCTTCCGGCCGAGAGCACTTTCCCCCCAAATCCGCCGCCCCCACACTTACAGGTCATGGGGCATTTGGTCCACGTTTGCCGTCTCCACACACCTGACATCCTACCCGTGAACGGGAGCCGTGACTGCGGCCGCGTCCCTTCTCCAGCCGTTCATGGGGTGGGTAAGACCAAGGGTGGGATCCTCGGTCCCGCTCGCGAGACACCTGCCGGTGGGCCCACACATGCGTCGGGGTCTGCCCCCGGGTCTGCCCCCAACAGAGACAACCAGCAACGTCTGTGGGCACACCGCCGGGGGGCCGCCACGGGCGGGTCCAGGCCCCTTCTTCCCGGGGCGTCTGCCTTCGACCACAAACCCACCAACCCCTCGCGCCCCGGGACCCACACGTGAGGGTGACGTCACCCCGCGTCCTCTGGGCCCCAGGGCCGGCAGCTTACGGCGAGGCTCCCACTTGCTAGTGGCCCGGCCCTCCCCCTTGTTCTCAGAAGAAACTGTCGGTGCCACGTGAGACCTGAAGGGGAGACATGTGGCTCAGTCATTTGCTTACGGGGCTGAGTGTGCTGTGGGGTGGACGGGCCGGACACGCGAGCAAGATGCCCTGCCCCCACCCACCAATGCTCCCTCTGCTCTCTGGGCCCCTCTTCTTGGGGCGCCCCACCTGCCCGCCAGCGCCCCCTCCTCGCCAGGACACCCCTACCCTCCTGCTAACTGCCCCCCGCCACCACCCGGGGTCCAGCCGCCGGCTCTGCCCCCCCCACCGCTGTCCACACTGAACTTGTGGCACCAGGAGTGCCAGCTGCACGTCCCTCACACGGAGGGTGGGGGCGCTTCAGGTCCAGGCCCCCGGACGGTCCATCCCACAGGAACCGCTTCCAGCAGCAGGGTCCTGAGACACCGTGTCCCTCCAGCGCCGGCTTGTGGGGAAACTGAGGCAGGCGCTCTAGATGGGGTCTGTGGCTCTGCCTGCGGACACGCAAGCCGCTCTTCGTTGCTGACACGGGGACGGTGCATCTGCCCTCCCACCGCAGACGGGGCTCGGGAAGCAAAGGGCACCGCACGCGTCACCACGGGGCACCTGTCGGACCTGGCCCCGTCCGTCACACGGCTGACGCGGTGCGCGTGTGTGATGGCCGCCGACGGGCGAGGAGCCAGCCGTGTGGGTCTCCGTGAAGAGGTCACACCACACGGAATCGAGGGACCTCGGTCCTCGTGGCTGTCCCCCCTGGCCTGGTCCAGTGTCCGCACCCTCCATCTGCCCGCTCCTGTCCGCAGCCCCGCAGAGCTGGCCACGGCAGGCGCCCAGAGAGCCACTGAACACGCACAGCAGGGAAGGTGGCCAGCGGGGTGCCGGGACCTGGAGCATGCTGACGGCCCAGCTGCGGACCGAGGCCAGTGCTGTGTCCGCTCGCCCTGACCAGAGCCCGGCTGACAGCTTGCGAGAATGACGGCCCCAGGCAGGAGCGGCCGCGGAGTCGCCGGCGGAGCTGGCCTCCCTGGGAACCTCGCAGGGAACTCGCCGCACGGCCGCACCCGAGGGGCTCGGACCGTGTTCTCCCTGCAGGACGGCCGCCTGCGGTGTAGACTCAACAGCTAGGTGAGTGGGGGTGCCGTTCTCCGACAGACCACACATTTCTGTTTCCCACTGACCCTGTGTTCCTGTCACACAAGTGGCACCAGCTGGTCATTCGACAGCCCGAGGGGCCGTGGAACTGGAAGCCAGGAGCGAGTGACTGCAGCCAGACGCCCGCCCGCATCCCACGTCTTCAGACAAGTTATTTGCAGAAATGGAAACACTCTGTCATCTGCCCACAGGTGGGGACCCTCGTGCTGAGCGGTACGGGGACCACTGCCAACGAGGGCCCGGGTCAGCGAGGGTTCCCGAGTACCCGGGACCCCGTGGCGGCCAAGGCAAGACGGTGTGGGGAACGAGCCGTGAGCCCACTGGGGACCTACGGGCCTTGCCCACGAGACAGGCCACGGAGACCGGCGGTGAGCGGCAGAGCATGGCGCTGCCCTCACAACCCGACCCGGCGGCGGCCTCTGCGGACCAGCATGGCAGGCGGTGTAGGGACAGGAGACCCCTTCACAGAACAGGGACAGGCAGCGGGGCCGACGGACACGGGAACGGGTCTTTGGAGGCCACGGAAGGAAGCTGGGGCAGGCGGCCGGCAGGAACCGGGGGCTCATCCTGGAGCAGGTGCTCCGTCTCTCAGGAGTGGTTTCGGGCCCCTGCGGGTTGGGGAACTCCCGTCGGGATCCTGCGTCCAGATGCTGCGGGTCAAGTGGAGGGGAGCTTCTCAGCGACACTTTGCATAGCAAATGGAGTGGGGACAGCTCCACCGTCCACAGCCTCTCTGGTTTGTGTGAAGACGTGACGGAGCCCGGGGAGCTGTGTCCAGGCAGGGCTGCCCAGGAACGAGGCTGTGCACAGGGGCCGGGCGGACGGTCCGGCTCACGCTGTGTGCCTGCTGGGGCGCGAGCATGCTGCGTCTGGCCACCGGGGTGGAGGGCTCTCGCGGCGGCGTGGGACGCGGCGGGCACAGACACACAGGGAGAGGAGGCCTGTGTACACCGCCGGCCAGCGCAAACAAGGCCGCCAGGACTCCGTCCTTCCCACACGAGCCGCGCTCAGAAGACACGCAGCCCCGTCGAAGCCTGGGCAGAGCGCAGAACCCAGGGTCCGTGTTCACTCTCTCCGGGCTCAATGACAGGACAGGAGTACTGGCCCCAGGGTCAGAAGCGGGACTGGCCCTGGTCTCCGGCCCTTCCCGATTTCGGGGCACCGAGCCCACCCCGGGCGATCCGCACATGCCCGCGACCCACACGGGCCCACGGCGCAGGCTGTCTCCGCGGTGAGCCCCGCTCGCGGCCCAGGGAGACGGTGGCGCACGGAGTCCACGTCTGCAACGGGCGTCGTTCACGAGCACAGATGCGGGCGCTCTCCAGAGAGCTCCTCGGAGACCAGCTGCGCACGAGTCATGGGGCAAAGGCTGTGTGTCCGCCCTGACCTGTTCACTGACGGACGACAAACAATACGAAAATCCGTTTGCGCTGGAAGGAGGTGGATAAGCTGAGAAGCATCTGACCATGACATCTCGCGGCTTCACGACTCGGGGCTCAGAGCCGGGGCTTGAACCACCTGAGGGGAACTCGGTTTTGGCCGACACTTTTGAGAGCAACGTTTTCCCGCGCCGTTTATGAAGATCGATGTTGGAAAAGGACGGAGAATGATGAAGTCGGATTCCAGTTCTTTCTGTCTCCCAAAGCTCTGAGATAAATGGCCCCACAAGGAATGGCCCCCAACCTCAGGGTCACCGCAGACGACTCGGGACGTGAGGTGTTCCCTCCCTCCGCAGTCCCAGCAAACCAGCGGACAAAGTTTCTCCTGGAAAATGTGGCTTCCCGGCAGAACAGCCCTCGAGCGGCTGTCAGGAATCATCACGGAAAAACGTGACTTTGCGATGGCCGTGTGAAGGCCGAGACACGCTTATGACAGGAACCGAGGCCGGTGGGGACGCCCGGCTCTGCACAAGGAAACCGGACACCAAAACAGCGGACAGAAGCCGAGCTACTCTCAACAGATCCCACAGACGTGAACACAGGCACCACTGGAGTCTGCGGAACCTTCTAGAATCTAACACGCCACCCCAAGGCCAATGCCTCGCGGTTTGGGGCAGGAGGATGCTCGTCTCCCCGAACACGACTCTCCCTCGAAAGCATGACTTGAGGATGGAGCATAAAACGAGCACGGAACAGCCGAGGAGACAGGAGGCCACCTGGTCAGGGCCTTGGTCACCAGCGCCGTGATGTCGGAGAGCCCCTGGGGGACAGCCCGGAGGAGGAGGAACAGGAAAGCGGGGTGGGGGTGGGGGACTCCGGATGCAGCTCAGCCCCTCTGCTGGTGGCACCAAGGGCAGGGCCCACATCCGGAGTCCCCCACCTGCTCTGCACCCGCAGGAGGCCCAGCACAGTGTCCCCCACCACAGGGGCCACATGCCCGTCTGCACCCACAGGACGAGGCTCGACCGGCCAAGCACCCGCCGTGTGCCCAGACGGTCCACCTCCTGTCTCAGCCTCCACCGTGGGAAGTCGGCGGGGCGAGCCCTGGAACAAAACCTGCAAACCGCAGGACTTCCCGAAACCTGGTCTCCACGGCAGATGCAATTTTTCCTAAACATGAAATACTCGAAAACACATTTGCTGAGTTCACTAAATGCTTCTGGTGAGTCGCTTGGCAAATACAACACAGATATGTGGGTCACCTGGTGTGTAACTCCGCACACAAGAAGCAGGTGTGAAATGTTTTTACAAAGGCAGAAGAAATGTCTGTAGACCTTCCTCACAGTTCTTAAGAGCCAACAGTCACTTTCTGCCAGCTTCACCTGGTCTCTAAAGCAGTCCGAGGCGCCATTCCCTGCCCCCTGCGCCCGGCACCGGTGGGGACCGCGCTGGCTGTCTCTGGGCGGAGCTGCAGGGCCCCCATGCACCGAACCCTTCCTGGGTCCTGCGCACGGCTCAAGGCTCCTCTAGCGCAGAGGACTGGACTGTGGACCCCGCTCCGTCCTGCTCCTCCCAGGGAAGGTCTTGGTGTCGCCCGTCCCTGCGCCTGCTCAGAGCAGGAGCCAGGAGAGCTCCTGCCGCACCCACCCACCCCAGACCCACTGCCGGTCCTTCCAGGGGCTGCCCTCCCACGGGAGGCCGGTGCACAGCCCGGGCGCTCGTCTCCAGCGAGGGGGACCGAGGCCAGGCGGGTGCAGGGCACCCCACCCAGAGTCCTCGCGACCTTCAGCCGACGCAGTCACGGCTCTACTTGGACACATGCCCGCCAAGCTTCCGCTCATGACGACCTTGAAGCAGTCGAGCTTAAGCGGAACGGATAATCTCCGAGGTCACACGAAGCACACAGCACGACACGCGTCTGCGGAAAGCTGGATGAACCCCGCGAGAGCGGGAAACAGGAGGCTTCGAGCTCCCCGCGTCCCCGCAAGGAGAGGCCCGCCTGTCGGTGTGTGGCCCCGAGATCGACGGGACACCCCGTCACAGTGGCAGACGACGGGGCACCACTGCTCCCGAAACTCGGCACGTGCACGCTGGAAGCGCAAGTGTCAGATTTTGAAGCAATTTGGCAATTTAAGAAACCCTTTTTCTCAGTATTTCAAATGTTCTTCTCGTGATGATTCTGTCTACGGTAGTGACTTTCTCTCGGCCTCCCTCCAGTTCTCTTTGGAGCAGCGTCCACTCCTACCCTGTACCTGGAGCCCAGGGCAGGCACTGGTGTCCCCTGCAACCCGCAGCATGGTCCCTTGGGGACCCTCCCATCACGAGACCCATCCCTGCCACAGCACGTGTCCACTGCAGCGACACGGTCCCTCTGACAAGGACACGTCCTCGTCCACAGCACGACGTGCCCGGAGGCAGGGGCAGCTGAGACCCCAGCCCCCCATCCGGACCCAGCCCCGCGGCCCCGTGAGAGCACCCAGGCTGCGGCAGGTCCGAGCCCACGCTAACCCTCCAGGCTGCGGCAGGTCCGAGCCCACGCTAACCCTCTTGTCCATTCTCCTTGCTTCTCCTGCCTCACATGTGCCCATGACACAGTGCCAGGAACAGTCTGGCTTTCTCCAGGAGCTGCCCCCTTCCCCCCCTGCTGTCGGCCACTCGGGGCCAGCAAGCGGTCGCCCCAACGCAGGCTTGACGGGAAGAAGAACGCCAGACCCCATTTGAAAACGTGGCCCGTTTATTTGAACTGACAGCATCGGTACATAGTGCAAACGTCTCTTTGGTAATGAACTGATTACAACGAACACAGAAGGCACCCGGCTGTCGGCTACAGTCGGAAAGTAAATAAATATGTACATTCGCTTCGCAAGGCTGTGATCCCCCCGCAGTGGCCGCAGAGGGTCCCTCGGGGCCCTGCCCGCCGCTCAGACACCCCGTGTGCTATGAAACCAGGGGCCGCCGCTCCCGCCGCAGTCACACACCCTCACTGTGAGCTGCAGACCGCCCCCACCCGCCCCGCCAAGAGCCTGGTCCTACCGCACATCCTGAACCACATGCGCGCGTCTGTGGCGAGGGCATGTGGCCGCCGGGGGATGGCAGACTCCCGGGTATGGGCGCGGCCCCGTCCCAACGCCAGAGCAGCTTTCCCAACCACCACGCTGGGCGCACGGTTACCCGCTCTCCCGCCGGCCAACACGGCTCAAAGGTGACTTGATATCCCCAAAGACGCCCCACGCCCCGCGAGACACAAGCTGGTATTTGCGACCTGGCGTCCCGAAGCCCGGGAGTCAGGTCGGCTGTGTTTAAAGCCACTGGGGACACTTATGACGGGAGCAGTCGCCTCACCCCGAGGTCGTGGCAGCCCGGTCAGTGCCCGGGATCTCCTGCTCCCGGAAGGACGCCCGCGCCGGGCCAGACCAGGCTCGGAACCCGCCCACCATGTGCCCGACTCCCGAAGACCTGCCTCCAGGCCTCCGGGGTGACGGCCAGCCCACGGTGCCCCATCCCGAACTGGCTACCACATCCTGGGACCACCTGCGTCCTCGGGGATCGCGGGGGGGGCCCGCGTCTGTGCACGCTGCTCAGGACAGGCATCACCTCGTGTCTAGAACGAGGAGGAGGCTGCTGGTAAACTGTGCAGAGAGACACCATGAGGTATGATGGTTGCTTCTCTCGGAATTCTAAGACAACTTTTGTGGAGTGGGAAGTGGTTTTTCTGCCGTCGCCGACACCTGGAACGTGTGCAGAATCTCACACAACGCTGTGCGTCTCAAAAATACAAATGAGGTAAAGGGGTCGGTGTTGTTTCTTTAAGGCGCTCACACGACCTGAACGTAGAATCTTCCGCGCCGAGAAGTCCGCAGCGCTCGGCTGGACCAGAGCCCAGCGTGTGCCGCGGGCCGGCCTTTGGCAGGAACGGGGTTCACATCTGGCCCTCGCCGGCAGCGTCACATGAGTGCCAGTGGAAACCAGCCTCTTTCTGCCTTTCTGCTCGTGGCTTCATCTCACTCCCACGGGCGAGCGCCGGACGCCGCAGGCAAGCGGGGCCGTCTATTCCAGGACCACATGCTGGCACCCACCGCCCAGACCGTCACCCCAGCTCTCCTGCGAGTCTGTCCGTCGGCCACGCGCCGGTATTCCCAGAGCAGTGTTCGTCCTTCTGGCGGCTCAATGACCTGCCCTGGCGGCCGGGCTGGTGGCGGGGGTGGGGGCGGGGGCTCGTCTGCAAGCTCCAGGCGTAGAACCAAGCGGGACTCACTTTTGGTCGAGAAGAAACGGTGGTATCCAGGGAAGTGAAGTGAGGAGCCTAAATGACTTAACTGTGCAATTTAATAGTAGCACCAATATTTCATCAAAAACATTAAATAAAGACCTGAGAATCTAACGTGAAGTCAGGACATGTGTCCGTGGTTTCTCCTCTGTGAATGCTCTGCTCTGAGCTCCTGCGCTCCGCCGAGACGGAGGGGGTCCCTCCCGTCCGCACGCCCTGTGCCGGCCGTCGGTCTCGAGGACACGTGGAGGGCCCCGAAGGCCTCGCCGAGCTAAGGCTTCCTCCCCGTGCCGTCTCTCGGGCAGACCGGACAGCAGGCCCCACTGGCTCTCACGGGCGCTGGACAGTCGGCAGGTGGGCAAGCCTCCACGAAACAGGTGACCTGCCCGTCCTGGGAGAGAGAGGCACCAGGACCTGTCACTTCCTGGGGCACGTGGCCTGTGCCTCGCCCCCTGCCCGCCGCCCCCGTGACCAGTCGGGGCTCCTGGGTGCAGTCTGTACTGCGGCCGACGCCCCCGCGGACCCCTGCACTCCCTCCCAAGGTTCCCGCCCCACCCCCACTGCCCACCTGCCCCGGAGAGCTCAGGACCCCATGCGGGCTCAGTGCAGCCCCCAGATTCACATCTGGGATGTCCACCAGGGGGCAAGGAAGGGATACCCACAACGGACACCCCTTCCGGTCCCCGCGTCACCAAACACCCGCGCTTCCCTGAAGCTGGGGCCCGGTCACCATGGCCGACGTGGCCACCACGGCATCTCCATCCCCTTTCTCTGGGGACCGAGAACCACCTGACCGAGGCCACCCGCCTCACTGGTGCAAACACCCTGAGGCAGCCTGGGCCGGGGGTGTGCAGGTCCCCCACCGCAGAGCGCAGCCTGTGCCCCCGCTGCCCACAGCAGAGCCCCAGACGCACCTGGCACTCGCAGATGGAGCACGCGTCCCGCCTCCATTTGGCGCCATTGGCGTGAGGCCCCCCGTCCGCATCTGCGCAGTCCGTGGAGCTGAGCCGCAACTCCAGCCTCTTAATCTGCAGCAAAACAAACACGTGTCCCGCTTGCTGGGGGGGGGGGGGGAGGTCTGAGCTCTGCGACGCCGGCGCCTCCTGCCCAGCGAGGACGCTTTGGTCCCGAGACCTCCGGGACAGCCCTGGGCGAGCCCTGCCACGTCGGGCATCAAGGGCAGGGGCTGCCGCGTACGGCAGCTCCGGGAAAAGAACAGAATCACAGAGGGGATGGGAGAGGCTCCACGGGACCATGCGGGAACATCCTGCACAGAGACTCCCAGACATGGACAGCCCCGACCGGTCACCATCCTGAGCCACAGGCATCCCAGGGTGACCCTCCTGTACCCCTGCTGCGGCTGCCAACGCGGACAGCGTCTGCGCGGCTGGACGTGCTTCTCGCTGTGCCGGGAGGGCCCGGCAGCCCGCAAGACTCCCACCTCATCTACCGGTCCCAGAGCGGGGTTTCCGCTGAAGGCACCAAAGCTCGCGACCCGCACAGAGAATGGACACAACCAGGCACGACCACTGCAGGGAGCACCTGCCAGGGAGGTCTCTCTGATCAAGGTCGGGGCGCGGAGATGGGATTCAACACGCAGAAACCCCGCGTGCTCCTGGCAGGTAACGCTCTCCATCTACCCCGTGTGGCAGCGGCGGATCACCGCGCAGCCTCCAGGCTGCGCGACCACACGGCCTCCCTGGTCCAGGCCACCTCGCCCTGCGGCCCGGGGCCCGAGCGCCGTCTGCCCTGGCCTGGGTGCGGGCGGGTCCCAGCTGGGGCTCTGAAGCGGGCCGCCTCCTGCACTCCGGCCCTCATTAGCACAGATCTTGGCATCCCCCGACCTCAGAGCCGTCTTCCAAGTCGTGAAGGACGGAGGACCCCCGAGGCCGCGTGGGCAGCAGCCATGGGCCAGCAGGGCGGCTGGGGCAGTGGGGGGCTGTCCTTGGCGGCTGCGGACAGGAGTTCAAGACGGAAGCTGCGGGACAGACCTTGCCAGCATCCCCCAGGAGACCAGGATGGAGCACATCTGCGGGAACCAGGCCTAGCCCTGCAGAGTCAGAGTCGCCTGCGAATGCCGTCCCCACCCCCGCCAGGAGTCAGGGCAGAGTTTCTGTCCGCATCTCTCAACACCCGGCGGCCCTGCCCAGCGAGCGGCCCTGCCCTGGCGTGCAGGGTACACAGCGGAGAGGATCACACCGGCGTTATTCCGTCCCGCAGCTGGGAGAAGCCACGGAGGGGGTCACAGGTGTGTGGCGGGGGAAGCGGTGGGCACAGGGGCGGGGCCCGCGGGCGCAGAGCGCGGGACCGGTGGGCGTGGAGCGCGGGTCCCGCAGATTCGGAAGGAGGGGCCGGAGGGGCAGACAGCTGGCTGACCTCGGGGCCGCCCGTCCCCCTTCCCGCCTCTGCTCCCACTGACCCATCCGCAGAATGACCCCTCCTCGCTGCACGGCACTCAGCTGTGCACACCTCGTGGTCACCGTCCAGCCAGCCGGCCTGGAGTGACCGTCTCTAGGACCCACAGCACCCACCTGTCCAGGGCGGAGTCCCCAGGAGGCCTTGTGCCCCACAGCCTGGCCGTCTCTCTGGCTGTAGGTGAGGGTCGAGGGGCTTCTCTCCTGGAGCCACAAGCCCCACCCTCTGCCTGGTGCCCACGTTCCTCCCCACCCGGCCTCCTGTCTCTCTGCCCTCACATCCCTGCAGGCCGTCTGTCGAGACCAGAGCTCCTCCTTGGAGAAGAGCCCAGTGGGGAGACCCTCAGTGCCGCTGCCCCCCACATCTGGGGGACCAGACCACAGAATGCCTGCTGGCCCCGCCCTGGGGACAAGGGTTAGAGCAACACTCCGGGAGAAGTGGCTCTGGAACAGGACCGAGGTCTGAATTCTCCGTGGCCCTAACCCTCAGCCCCTCCTGGCCTATGATCTCTACGGCGGCTCCAGGGACCCCGCAGCTGTCACAGTGGTGCCTGTGGACAGCCCACAGTGAGCGCTCACCGGCCACGGGGGAACCGGAGCGCAGCCCCATGTGGCCGGGCCGGGGACAGGCCACAAGAGAAGAGCCGCCCAGACAGGAGGCTCCCGGTCGGGGAGCTGGAGCCGACGTCACACAGGAGGGCCTCGGGAGCAAGAACGCTGTCTGCGGTGCGGGACTGGACGGGCAGGGACAGTTACCTGCTCTCTGAGGTCTGCGATGGTCTTCTGCATTTCCTGAACGAAGTCCTTGAAGTCGTTCGTCCCTGGCATCTGTGGGTGCTCGTGGGAGGGGGCTGTGGCGTTTCCTGGGTGCTTTCTGTGTTTCCCGATGCTGCACGAGGGAGGAGGAGACGCCAACAGACCTCAGCGGGTCACACGTGGCCGCAGGCGCCCCCGCCCAGAGCCTGGGACCTGCCTCAGGGACGGCCATACCTCGGTGTCCCCCCGGGGCCCGCTTCCCCAATGGGCTCGTCCTCCTGGTAGCTGAACCCCAGCGATCGCCGGCCTCGGAAGTGGTGTGAGAAGGCGTTGAACTGTCCCCTGGTCCTGCAGTCTGAAACGAGTGTGCGGGCTGTGAGCGGTCGGCCCTGGGTCAGGAGATGCCGGGCACATCCTGAGCAACGTCACTGGCCTTCGCGGCACGTCGATGACACAAGCCGCAGCCTCGTGGCAGGCTTCCTCCCTCCACGGGCAAGTCGTGGCCTCGGCACCGCATCCTCCTGGCCCAGCAGCCCCCCAGCCTCACCTGGGCTCCCCACCAACAGCCCGGACGGCCGCCTCCTGCATGGACGCCCCACACCCCTGTCCTGTCAACCCCGCGCCGGCTTCCACCACGGCAGCGCGGCCCCCCGCGGCCCAGGCACTGTGCTCTCAGGGCACCGTACGCACGCCCGTGCCCCTCGTCCCTCCTCCAGGGCCCTCCCGCCTGCCCACGACCACCCCATGCCACAAACACCCAGGTTCACGCCGCGCCCCATCCCCCCAGACAGGCCTGGCCAGGAAGGTGGCAGAGGCTACACATGGCCCTTCCCAGGCGCTGATGCGTGCAGAGAGGCGGTGGAAACCCCCGGAGAGAAAGCACACAGAGGACAGGCTGCTGTCCCCTGCCCCGGCCTAGCGGGCCCACGACCACCGCCGGAGGCAAAGGCCCAGAGACAAGATGGCCGAGCGTTCTGCGATTTGATTCAGCGCCCAAACACGCGCTTCCCACTCGGACCTGGACCTGAGGCAGGTTCACGGTGTGAATGCACCGGACCCAGGAGGCCCCGGGCCTCTGGAGCGCTCGCCCCCAAGCAGGGCTCCCGGCTCGCAGGCCACGCGCCCCCCTGCTGCGGCAAGTGGGGGGCCACGGGGCTCGGCACGAGACCCCCACGGGAAGCGCTCAGTGCGCGTCCACCCTCCCCCGGTCCCAACCCCCCCAAGTCACTCAGGGGAGCCGCACGCCTCCTGCGACTTCCTCGGCCGGTTTAGGAAACAAGTGGCATGTTCCTTCACACACAGTGCATGTCCGCGCAGACACACAGATGCACGCGTACCACACACGTGTGCTCACACGCAGACGGCAGTATCCCGGGGTGAGAGGGAACAGTAACACTGGACGAAACTTTAACAACTGTGAGTCTGATGAAGTACAAGGATTCTTTGTACTATTTTAAAATAAATGCAATTATTTTAAAACTGTGTGTGTGCGCACGTGCCCCACCCAACCCCACAAAGGGCGATTTCTAACTTTGGTACAACAAGGAGAAACCGCCCACCCACCCGGGCGCCGCTTCTCTGGGCTCTCCCGCGCGCGAGCCTCACGCCCGGAGCTCCGCATGCACTCCGGGACCCGCGGGGAGCTCGGGCTGCTCTCCGGGAGTTTTGGAAATGGAACGGGAAGTAAACAGCGACCGACACCTGGTCCTATCAGACCTTTCTGCCGTGTCTGAGACGTGGCTCTTGACCTAGGACGGAACACAGAGCCTCCAAAGCATCCTTGAACCTGGCGGCTCAGGACCTGGAGGAAACGCGTCCAGCGGCGGGAAGTCAGAACAGCCCCCGCCGCGGCACGGACGGGAGCGCGGCCCCGATGACGCCACCCGGCTCTGAGTCTCCGTCTCTCCAGGGTCTCTGGCTTTTCTGAGCAAAAACAACAGAAAACCCGGCTCTGCCCCCTGTCTAAGCAGCCAGGGGGCCTGGTGGCACCATCGGGACGTGAAGTTCTGTATCTCGAAAAGAACCGGCCTTTCCCGGGGGCTTGCGAAGAGCAGGTCTCTGCAGGCACAAGGACCAAACTCTATACCCCGCCCTCGGAAATGCGAGCAGAGCTGTGCAAACCAGCAAGGATAATTCTAAGAAAGTGAGAAAACACCCCAAAACCAGTTTCCCTTAGATGTATCAGGGAGACTGTAAAAGTTTCAGGATGTGGGGCGTGCAGTCGACTCCGCTCCAGTGGTCACACGAACCATCCTGTAGCACAATGTGCCGCGCACCCACACGCACACACGTACCACATTCACACAGAGCATGGCCAGGCGGACAGACGCCGCGCCCGATCGGCACGGCCACCACGCACAGACGTAGGCAGAGGACAGCGCTGACCTACCAACCCAGAGTCCCGCGCTCACGGACATGACGGCCAACAGAGAGCCACGGCCAGAGCTGCTTCCCCCGGGAAGAGGAGGTGGGGCAGAGGCCGCTTGAGGCCGAGCGTGGAGGCGGGAGGAGCCATCTCTGCCGCAGGGGGCCGCTGCGGGTCCCCGGCCTCTGGCCGCCAAGAAGCAGGGTCTCACGGCCAGCTCCGGACGCCCCTCGCTTCATCCTGCCGGGTCTGACTGCGGTTTGAGTAAAGCCCAAATCACATTCAGGTCGGGAAACGAGCATCCAGGTGAGCGACAGCGGGATCTGCGGATGCAGGGGAGCCACGGAGCGAGGATGGCCCCAGCGGCCCCACCGCACGCGTCCCAGGCCTGCACGTGGACAGCCGCCCCTCCAGGCCTTCCACGACACTCCAGCAATGCGTGTTGTCACGGCTTTCGGAACGCGCGGTGCCCACAGTCGGGTGCGAGCTGCGCTTCCGGACATCTGAGTCTGGAGCCGTCCACAGGGGCCCATGATACTCGTCCAACACGCAAGTCCTCCCGGGAGACGCAGCTCGGTGTGAAGGAAGAAGCAGAAGCCGGACGGACCGTGCTTATTCCTGCCTCCTACCCATGGCCCTCGGTCCTGAGCTCTCACAGAAACCACACCGGGTCAGGAGCGTCTCCTCACGATCCCAGCCGGGCTCTGCTGCGTCCCCGAGCGGCCACCACGGAGCTGCGGCATCGACGTTCCCCAGTACACGCGGCAGGCCCCGGGACGCACACCCCGCCACACGGCAGGCCCCAGGACACGCACCTTCACAGCAGTCCTGCCACACACGCAAGTCCACCCTGGGGATCTCGTCACAGCTGCCGTAGCCGTGGGGGAACTCCGCCACACGGAACACGTCCCTCTGCACGCGGGTGATGTTGTCGGCGTTGTCACACAGGATCCTGGCCAGGGACGTCTGCTTGATCTGGGTCAGCTGCGCCGGCGAGAACACCCCCGGGTTTTCATACCATAACCTGTGCTTCCCCAGAAGGAGACAAAGCACACACAGGAGGTGAATGAAAACATTTCCCCATCAGCTCTGTGGACCGTCTAGACCCCGCCGGCATCCACCGGGTACGGTTCACGGAGGGACTCGGACTCGACTCAGCTTTCTGACTCAGAAACAGAACAAAAAATCTGGACAAAAACAGGCAGTGTGTCGGCGGCTCAGAAGGCAGCATGGGCCACGGTTAGAATGCACGGCCTGGCTCACAGCGCCGACGGGCTCCCTGGGACGGGGGACGGTGTCCTCCCCTACGTGAAGCTCCACTAACGACACCCATGAAACCTGAAACTTGGCGGTCCTGCCAGAAGTTCAGATTCCTCCAAACTCCCACAGCATTGAACCCTGTGAATTCTCTATTCCTAGAACAGAAATGTCTTAAGCGGAAGGTCACGAAAGCAGCCGTGACGAGGCTGTGTAATTCTCGGGCGCGGTGGAAGAAGTCCGCACAGGGAGCGATCACAGTGAGGCTGGCGGCGCTCCCCCACTAGTCACCCGCACACCGAGCTCCGGCAACGGCTCCTTGCCTCCCCGAGTCCCCAGAAAGGTGCATTAAGAGCAGAGGCTCTTCCCTTTGGCACCTGCCTCACCGGTCCCGAGGCACCTGCGTTTACCTGTCCCCGTCTCTCAAGCGCTTGAACTGCGTGCTCAGCAGGCACATGAGGGTGGGCCCCAGCCGGCTGCCTGGGACCAAGTCTTCCACCATGAGGGCAGGGAACAAGTCGATGTTGAGCGGGGACCCGTACAACCTGCAGAACAAACAAGTGAAACCTTGAACGTGCCCGAGAACGCGGCAGCAGAACAGAGGAAAAAGGCCTCGCTGTTCCAGATCACTCAGCACCTTTCACACCTTTTGTCAGCCAAGAAATTCGCGGTGACTTAAGCATCTATATGTCATACTTCAGAAGCTTTCTGTACTGTTTACACACACACACACACAAAACACATGCGCAATTTATTATAACTATAGAAAAACCAACTTAATAGAGGAAAAACTAAATTCACACCTTTTCTGTTCAGAAATAACCACACCGGACCGTGTAAGGTAGGTCCTTCCGGTTTCCTTCCACAAACACAAAGGAATGGGCTCCAGGAAGCTAAGGCAGCCCCTGAAGGAATCGCCGTAATGCTGCGATTCGACTATTTGTGGAAGATCCTCGTGCCGCAAGCTAGTGACGAAGCAGAACTCGACCACACGCCTGAGACGTGTGGGGTTCGATGCCCCAGGACGAGGATGCTCGTCCAGCTCCTGCAGCTCCGTAGGGAGGCCCGTGCGAGCCGAGCAGCCCGCACCCCATCGGGGACACCCCAGCAGCTCCCCAGACGCACATGTCAGCTTGCCCTCAATGGGGACTCTGAGCCCGGAGCGCACTGCCCAGCTGAGGGGCCCCACGGCCCGCAGGGACAGAGGGAGGCCGCTGCGGCAGCACTGGTCCTTCTGGAAGGGAGGCTGAGTGGTCTCCACACCCACTGCTCAAGGAGACGGGAGCCATGCGGTGTCGTCCTCAGGGAGCCACCCGGAAGCTTGCCTAAGCCCCCGGAGCCCCAGCTCCGCCAGCACCCCTCCCACGACCCCACTGCTGACACGGGCACGGCCCCTGCTTCAAGAAGGGACGGGGGACACAGCAGCAGGGCAGCGCCCCACTCTGACCAGGGCCTGCTCCCTCCCCTCCCCCGACCCTAAGGAAGGTCCCACAGGCCCTTCTGCCCCTGAAGTGTCCGGCCCCCCCTCCGGGCCTCCGACCGCAGGCCCCTCCCCCACAACTGCAGCCGACAGACAGCAAAGTGAACGAGCGACTCTGGGTGTCCGGTGAACAAGGAGGGTCTGTCTCTGGGTCCCCGGCACACACGGTCTCACACACGGTCTCTGGGTCCCCGGCACACACGGTCTCTGGGTCCCCAGCACACACGGGTGCGTCCCTCGCCCACCATGCACGCTGCGCCGCAGCAGGAGCATCTCTGGGCCGCGGAAGGGAGTCTGCGAAGGGGGGACGCACGGGGGGTGTCTGTGTCCGTCCGGACAAGCACACGAACGACAGACCGTCCCCGTAAACGCTCGTCACGCGGCACGGAGACCCAGACCGTCCTGCACCCGTGGAGGGCAGGTCACACGCCCGCGGCCGGTGCTGTCTGCATCCGCGCCGGGACACGCGGCCACAACTTACATCACGCACAGGAAGCCGTCTTCTGCCGGAGGCACGCGGGAGCTACCAGAGAGCATCCTCCCTCCAGCGCCAAGGGCGTGAGAGCACGAGATCACGCGCGGCCAACAGCAGAGTCCGGGACACATGCGAGGGAGCCCTCGCGGGGAGCCTTCCCTGCCCTCGGCCACAGACACACGGACACACCCAGGGACCCGAGGGCCGATTTCACAAGTCCCCGGACGACGAGGGAGCGTGTGAGACTCTAACAAGCCGCGGTCTCCATTAAGGAAACGGAGACGACGAACGTGACGAAAGTCACCACCCGAAGGGCAGCGGTGACCTCAGAGAAAGGTCAGGGCTGAGCATGCAGAGAACTGCAAGTCGAAGGGGCTGTCCTGCCGGGGAGGCCGCGGAGAGGTTCCTGTTAGACGGCAGCCCAGATCCTCCTGCACGAATGCCCCTAACCTCCCTGCTCCAGTGGTCCCCAGGGGCCAGCACGCCCTCGCGGTCCCACCACGGCAGCCCCCCATGGAAGCCCCCACGATCGCTGGAGGCCGCCTTGTGCAGGGTGAGTTCTGGGGCCCTCCGCCTGATGGGAGCGCAGAAGCCCCCCCAAAGCCCAACATACCCCAGTTGGGCCCTCGGGTTCCCCGCAGCTCCTTCCCCTCTGCCATCAGGGCCCATTGGACAGACACATGGGACACCCACAGGGCGATGGCCACAGCCTCCTGCACTCGCAAGGCCACCAGAGTCGGCCCCGCCCCGCTCCCCCGCCCGGCCCCCCTCTGACACGCGGCTGCACACACACACCCAAACACAAAGAACAATGACCACGCACGCTGGGACCCCCTCCTGCGGCACGCCGGACCTTCACACACGCGCGCCGCCCCGGCGTCCCTCAACCCACCGTCTCAGCTTCTCCCGGATCTCAGGGCTTGTGATCTCGTTTTTCAGGTCCTCGAAGGTGTGCGCGGACGACAGGTTGCAGTAGACGCGGTACTCGTGGTACGGTGGGATGCCGTGGTCCCGGCCACGCTGGATGTTGATGGCGGCCAGGTCCAGGGCCACCGTGTGCGCCATGGAGAAGAGCCGCTCGGTGAGCTCCGTGTTGAGCAGCTGGGAGGGCACGCGCATCTTGCCGGCCGCCCCGAACAGGCCGCGCAGCAGCGGGTCGATGCCGCCCTCGTTCACGATGCGGAAGGGAGAGAAGAAGGCTTTGTGCAGGGGGACGTGGCCCTGCGCGATGGGCTCGAAGTTCTCGTCCAGCCGGTAGAGCACGGGGTTGATGAGTGTGTGGCCGAACCGGAAGGCGGCCGTGGCGAAGGCGTTGACGATGCCGGCGTTGACGCCCGGGTCGTAGCCGCGGTACTCGCCCAGCGCCTTCATGCCCACCTCGCCCAGCACCTTGGGCAGCCAGTGCCGGTAGGTGATGTGCTGCATCTGGGCGCCCACGACCTTCCTCGCCTCGTGGTAGATGGTGTCGCCGTCCCAGTGCGGGTTCAGGGCCAGCAGCTCCGTGGCCACGCGGTTGTGCTCGCGGAACCAGAGCGTGTGCAGGCTGGTGAGGCCCAGCTGCTCGTTGGCGCGGTGGTCCCCGGCCAGGAAGCAGGGGATGGGGCTCTCGTTCTCGTCCCGCATGCACTCCGTGGGCGGCCCGGCGGCGAAGGGCAGCAGCGGCTTCCCCGAGCGCTGCACCACCCCCTGCCGCAGCAGCCCCCGCTGGCTGGCCAGGTCCCGGACGGCGCGCGCCTCGTGCTCCGAGCTCCCGTACACGTTGGAGGCGTCGATGTAGGACGTGAGCTGGTTGATCTGCTCCCGCGGGTACACGGAGTTCATGAGCAGGGACGTCATGCCACTGCCGCACACGGGGCTGGAGCGCACGAAAAACATGCAGCGCGCCCCACTGCGCGCCCGCGGGTCGTCGGGCGGCACGGCCACCGGGAAGCAAGGGGGGTCGTTGCTGCAGACAGAGCTGCAGTGCTGGCCGTCCGAGAAGCGGGCCTGGCTCAGGGCCACCACCGTGGAGTCCAGGTCGTGGTCCAGGAACTGGCCCCACTGCATGAGCATGTGGGTGTACTGCGGGTCGGGTGTGATGGTGTCCGTGCCGATGAGGGACGTGGACACCAGCCGGGGCATGGGCAGCGCGTGCCCGTGGTACAGGCGGCCGGGGTCGATGCCCCGGGGTGTGTTGAAGCCGTTCTCGTACACGGCCTTCAGCAAGCGCTCGAAGGCCGTCAGCGAGGCGCCCCACATGGGCCGCTGGAGGTTGTTGCACGTGCCGTCGTGCGTGCGGTACTTCTGGTGGAAGCACATGTCCGAGCAGTTGTTCACCCGCCGGTGCGCCGTGCAGCCCGACAGGTTGGCGATGAGGCTCAGATACTGGGGAGACACGAGGTCGTTGTAGTGGTAACCTGCGGGGGAGGGGTCCGCTTACTCCCTGGACGGCGGACGGCACCCAGGACCGCGACCCAGGCCCCGCAGCCCTCCCCAACCCTGCCTGTCGGGCTGCAGAGCCGGGGGAGGGTCCCGTGCGTGGCGGGCAGGGGACAACCGGGTCCTTCAGCGGAGCCAGGGGTCCCGGCAGGAACAGCTGCGTCCGGGCTGGCTCTGGGGGCTGCCCGAGAGCCCCGGCTCCCTCGGGGGTACACGTGTGCACACACGCACCACAGGCTGACCCGCAGGGCACACAGCCCAAGTACCCGCTCGCAGCCGATCCAGACGGCCTCTGTAAGGGAACAGAGCCTGTCCCAGCTTGCGAGGGCAGCGTCTGCACAACCCCCGCACCACCCCCGCACCGAGCTGGAGGTGGGAGAGGGCACCACCAGAAATGGGTGCTGGCGGGGTGCGCGAGAAGACCCGTTCCCGAAGAGCCGAAAACCCCGCCCTCAGGCACCTCCTGGACACAGGGGAAGGCAGACGGCTCCACGCCCAGCGAGCTCAGGAAGTCCCAGAACCCCAGGGCCCGGGGCTCACGCACACGCCCCGTGGGAAGCCTTCTCCCTGTGCTGCTCCTCTCTGCACGTGGCCGGGGGCACCAGCCCAGGCTGGACGTAACAGGCCGCCCTGTGAGCCTGGACGTGCCTGCCGGGCTCCGAGAGCCAAGCCCCCTGAAGTGTCCCTGATGAGAAGTGCCCACACCACGCCTTCCTGCAAACCCGGCGGGCAGTTCCACGTCCCGGGCCGTTCACCAGGAGTCCTGCCGACCGCCCGACCGCTTCCGACCACACTTGTCCACCATGCTCTGCTTTAGAGATGAAACCCATCCCTGAATGCAGGCGAGTCTGACCAGTGAAAATGCAGAAATGTGAGAGCAAGCGTGCCCCTGAGCATAGGGGAACCGGCGAGAAGCCTATTTCATGACAGAGAAACGCCAGGAGGACCGTGTGCAGGAGGCGGTTTTCTTCCAGGCTGAGTAGGACACGGGGGGTTGTGGAACCAGGACCCAGGTGTCCCTGGAGACCGAGGCCTCCTGTGCGCCTGCAGCTCCTAGAGGTGAGACAGTCGCTCCCGAGCCCCTAACCCCGTCCCCCACCAGCCTCCCCATGTCACTAAGTGTCACCTCTGGCCTGCCAGCCCCTCAGGCAGAAACTCAGTCAGCCACACGAGAATGTGTCACCTGCCCCCAAGGCACCTGGAATTCACTCCACTCACTGGCCTCCAAAGTGCCAACACGTTCCGCCCCGCTGGGCCACTCCACGGACACCCGCGAGCCTGGAGCCCTGGGCCACTCCACAGGCACCTGCCGCCCCAGATCCCCCCGGGCCACTCCAGGGACGCCGGCCACCTCCAGCCCTGCTGGTCCCTCCCAGCACGCACGTCCTGGTTTCCTGTAACGCCCCCTTTTGTGGCAGGGCCACCGACGACCTGATCCGGTGACCAGGTCACTTCTCTACAAGAAGCTCCGTGGCTCCCTCGTCACACAGACCACGACAGGACCATCCTCTGGCCTCCAGAGCCTGTTGAGCCAACATCCGAGACTGGCCAGCACCTACACGTGCTGCAGCCTCGCCAGGACCTGCTCTCCCGCGAACACCGAACTGCGGCGGCCCAGAGCCGGGCGCCTCTGCCAGGGCTCCGTGTCGGTTCAGTTTCTCTGGTCTGTCTAGGGCCCCGCGGTTCTCTGTGCAGAGCGGCGTGGGTGAGCGCACCGTCCTGCACGAGGAGGGGCTACAGACGCGCTCCACCACCGTAAGTGGCCGCACGAGGTCCACGGCCGCCTGCCGAAGCCACAGCAGCTGCAGTCACCACGTGAGCCAGCCACAGGAGGGAGGCCACGGCACAGAAAGGAGCACCACAGAACCCCACGGGCCCTCCACACGCGGCCGAGCTGGGAGCACAGGGAGGCGCCACGGGGAAAAGGCCACATGCCCCACGTACCCGTCCCCACCCCCGGCCTGGAGGGTGGAAAGAGCCCAACAAAGGCAAGTGGAGAGAGGGGGTGGCCCTCGCATTTCTCCCCAGGGAGCGCCTGTGAGGCCAGGCTGGCCCGTCTGTGGAGTGGAATCGTCTATGACGGCCCCGACGGAGGCCGGCCCCGACGGAGGCCGGAGCCGTCAGGAAGAGGAGGAGGCACCAGGGTCTACGTGTCTACACACAAACACCAGGAAGCCCAGCCCCGAGCCAGGGCAGGATGGGGACAGGCGCGGGGACCTCCCTCCCTCCAAGCAGCAGAGATGGGCCTGTTTCCACATCCTCACGCCACACACTCGCACGCAAGACCGCTCGGTTCTTGAAAGACATTTCCATCCTGACGAGCAAGACGGGCTCCCTGAAGTCGAGTCGAAAAAGCCCGTGGAGACTGCGGAGTGTGACCCCCGGGGGGCACGGCACACACGCGCTGCCGGAGAGCTTTAGACAAACACTCGCCCTGAGGGACCGCTTCCACACAGCAGACACCGGCCTCTGGTGCCTGTGCGAGTGCTGCTCCCGGGGGCTCGGCGCGGCACAGGCTGCGGGCGGGTGTCGGGCTCCCACCATCCACACAACTCCCCCACCACCTCTCAGTCACCCGGACCCCACAAACCTCCTTCCCAACAGCCCGCCACCCTGCGTCCCGGGCGCACAGCCTCTCGGACTAGTGGCCACCCTGCCAGGTCGCAGAGGCCCCACGGGTCCAGCCCCAGTCAGGGCAGTGCACGAGGTCAGCTGGACGCGGCTTCGCAGGGCACGTGAGGCGGCTGCTATGGGACCCAGCGTGGCCCGAACCTGTGCAACCGTGTGCTCACTCACGACACGGGGAGGCGGGACGGCGCCCAGGGAGGCCCCAGCGTGGTGAGGCCCTGCTCTCGCGGGGGAGGGAGGGGGGACTGACTTGTTCCGTTCAGGTCGACCATCAGGCCGTGCCGCACGTGCTCCTGAATCAGCTGCAGGGTCCGCTCGAATATCTCTCCGGCGCGTGCCTGCCCCACGGTGTAGGGGTCCCTCGGGTACCGGAACAAGGCCAGCAGGTCGTTGGGAGAGCGAGGACGGCTGGCAGGGTGCGGGAGCAGACAGGGAAGAACAGAACCAGCTTTGAGGACAAAACGACTCCCGTCCAAAAATGTAATTATTGCCACCAAATATGTCTGTAGCTACTTTTGTAGAGACGTAATGTCGCGTACCTGACTCATCCCAAGCGGAAGGCAGCAAACACACACAGAAAGAAAGACACTAAAAACAGATCGTTAAGTCAAAAAGGGAAGACGAACGTGCCATCTCGCTCGCTCCAGATCACCGCCGTGAACAAACCGCCGCGGCCTGAGACTCTGCTCCTGCCGATCGTGCGTTCACGAGCCGACGGAACAAGCGGTTTCCTAAAGCGTCTCACCTACGAATCCTAGTTCCGCTTCTACTCAGAAAGGATGCGTCTTTCTGCTGTCCGAACCCCACAAGACTTAATGCCCACGTTATGATTTTTAAATTAAAAGGCTTTCCCTCGGATGAAACAGGCCACAGCTCTGTTCTGCCCCCAAGGCTGAAGGCGCGGAGGTCTACGCCCGTCTCCGACCCCACGGTACCTGTCAAACAGGTGTGTGCGCGTCGAGTTGATGGCTCTGTCCACGGTCGCAATCGCTTCCACAATCGATGTGGCCACAAATGGGTCCCCGTTTCGACTGACATCAGGAACTGGGAAAACACGAAATCGCGCGTTACCCACAAAATGCCACGCTATGTGACGCACGCAGCGGTGTCTGGACGCTGCATCGTGTGGGCACGGTCTCCCCCAAGGGTTCGGTCTCTCATACGGAAGCTCAAATGACACGAGAAGCTGTTTTCAAGTAGGACGGAAATTACAGACCTCGGTGTCTGAAATCATGTGATACCCCGGAAGAACACGGGAAAAGTGCTCCCAGCATGAAACTCGGAAGTTCTAGCCAAGCACGGCCACCCAGGGCGGCCTCTCCGCTTCTGGTGGATTCTGCTCTTCAGACCCTCGACGGCTGCCTGCCCCTCCAGCTGCCCCCCCCAAGCACTCTGCTCCCTGCATTTTCCCGTCTCCTCGGACGGGCCCGTCATAGCCGTGGGGGAACCATTACCCGCACACGCAAGTGCACACACTCGCACACGGCTCAGCCGACAACCCTCTGAAGCGGTTTTGGATGTTCTTTTTTCTTCCTTTTTTTTTTTTCTGATTGTATTTATTATCTGGAGACACAGCCCACGCAGGAGGAGGGGCAGAGGCAGGAGGAGGGGCAGACCCCGAAGTTGGGCTCGATCCTGGACCATGACCTGAGCTGAAGGCAGAGGCTTAACCCACGGGGCCCCCGGGCGCCCTGTTCCTCACCTTCTACTTCCTTCTTCTCATTTCTTCTCACCGAATACCAGAGTTTGCTAAACTAAAGTAACGCCAACCCAATCCGCCTTCTACCTGTCCACGGACGCAGCCGGTGCCACGTCACCAAGGACGTGCAGCTCGGAAAGGGTCCTTTCTTCCCTCAACCTGGTCAGCCTTTCCACAGAAGGACACAGCTGAAAATAACCTGAGCGGGAAGGCGCCGCCGGACTCACCGCTCGGCCCCTGACGGTGCCCGACGCCCAGCCCCGCCCACGGAGGGGGCCAGCCCTGCAGCCCTGGTGCAGCTGCCCCTGCGCACTCCGCAAATCGGCCCGGTCACCGCTGTCGGCGGTCGCTCCAGACGTCGGAAGCGCGGCCCGACAGCCTTTCCCCCGGCACAACCCCCACCTCAGTGCGGCTCAAACAGAGACAAATGTTCTCATTTTTGGAACCTAATATTTTTATGCCAAGTGGTCAACAAATGACTAATTTTAAACCATTTTATGACTCTAACGTTACGTTATTACAGGTGACCTGCATTTGTCGTTGTCCAAACAACAATCACAAAAATAACTTGAAAATATTTACCTACCTTCAAAAAAAAAATAAAGGAAATTGACCAAAATGTTAACAGCAATTATTTCTTGGAAGCGGGATCGTGAATAAGAGATTATTTTTACTCTCATATATAGCTAATTTACATCAAAGTGACATTATTTTTAGGGATCAAAATTTGCCATTAAAAGAATAAAAAAAAATCTTAGAATTCAGCAACTGAACGTTACATCCATCTCACACACCATGCGTGATGGCAAAAGAACATCCACCCTCCCCCGCCCAAAAAAAACAAAGCAGGCTCCCGGTTCCTCTTTACCGCTCACATCTGGTAAACACCTACAGGCTTCGGGCATGGGGTGCTAGGCACAAACACCGAGTGGCCCCGTTCCCACCCGGGGCACTCACAGGCCCATGGAGGCAGCAGGCAGGTGAGCCGTGCCGGGAAAGGCAGAGACACAGACTCGAGTGAAGGGACAGCCAGACGACGGAAGCGGCCGGGGCGGACAGCGGCCGGCCCAGCGCGGCCGTCAGGAGCCGGGGCGAACAGCGGCCGGCCCAGCGCGGCCGTCAGGAGCCGGGGCAGGCGCTGTCCCCATTCTGGGAAGACGCGCGGCCGCACCCACAGCGACAGGAGGCAGGGCGACGGGGCACCGGCCACTCAAACGGCAGACGGGGACGTAAATTACCACGTCGGAGCCCAGTGGTCCAGACGGCGGCCACGCTAGCCACTACGTCCCACCCGGGGCAGCCGGGTCACAGGCATGTGACCACAGCGGCCGCAGCAGCGAGAAGGGGCGGCAGCCAGTGTGCACCGTGGCCGCCCCCAACAGGCCGCGCGGCCCTCCGGTCATCAGGCCGCGAGCCTGCAAGCGCCGGGCCCAGCGCCCTCCTGCCTCGTGCCGGGGACGGTGGCGCCGCCATGGGACTCACCGCTCACGCTGAGCACCATGCTGACTGACGCCTGCCCAATGGTGTTCCGGGCCACGCACTCATAGCGGCCTGCGTCCGCCGTCCCGACGTCGTGGATGGTCAGGAACCCTTCGGGGCTGATGTGAAACTTCCCGCTTTCCGTTACCTGAACCCCGTCCTGGAGCAGAACAGAAAGATACAAAGAATGAGTACGAGAGGCAGAAGTGGTTTTTCTTGCGGGTGGAGGTCCACTGTCGGGTCCTCACTGGGGGACAAGGCGCACAGGGTATGCTCAGCTCTATCCAAACCTGCAGAGAAAGAGATTTAGTCCAATTTGCTGAGAGGAACTTTTCTTAAGCTCTTGTGAAAGATCCAGAAAACACTAAGGCAGGGATGGGGTCCCTTGGAGTCTACAGGATCGGGGCTTGGGGGCCCGGAAAGAAACCCACCGTGGGACACACACGACCATGGGGAAAGCACAGCGTGTGGGCGCCCAGTGACGGAGAAGGGCCCTGGGCAAGGTCTTCTGGGAGACAGGATACCCGAGCCGCACCGAAAAAGCCAGGCGTCAGGCCCAGCCAAGGAAAGGTAAGCACAAGCCCAAGGGACAGGGCGGCCACGTGTGGTCGCGGCAGAGAGCGGCGACAGCTGGCGGGCAACAGGGGCGGGTAGGCGAGGGCCAGGCTGTCCCCCAAAGCTCGAGCCTCCCTGTGAGGGTCCCCTGCCTGTGGCCACCCTGTCCTCCCGGGATATGCCCCGTTGAAGTCCTCATTCATAACAGCCAAAGGCTGGGATCCAATTCCGCACTGTGCTTCTCAAACACAACCCTGAAAAGTGGAGGAACAGCACCTCCTTCTCTGCTGCCGATGGGGCCACAGCCCTAGTGGCAGGGTTTGCTCTGCTGCGTCACTGGGAAGAACGCGGAAAGAGCATGTGGGACCGCTTCCCTCTGGTTTGGCTCCTGAGGGTCCCACAGCAGCCGGTAACTCGGGCCAGGGTGGGAGGTTCCCTCTGCGTGGGGAGCTGCGGGCTGGGGGCAGCCGCCACACCCGGGCCCGGCCGACCGCCGGTGGTACCTTGTTCCAGGTGATGGCGGGCTCGGGCTCGCCCTGGGAGCTGCAGGGCAGCTGCACGCTGGCGCCCACTTCCACCGTCATGTCACTCGGAATGCTGGCGAAGACTGGCGTGACTGCAAGGCAAGGGACACCCAGCTGACAAGATACAGAAGTCGGGACACCCACCGGTCACCCAGAAAGCGTCCTCGGAGCACCGGCCCCTTGTCCTCAGCCAGAGTAGGCCCAGGGCACTTGCGTCTGGCATCCGGCCCTCCCTCAGCCTCCTAAATCATCTGCACAAGCACAGGGGCCAGAGCGGAGGCGAGAGCGTGTGCCGGCAGCCGCGCCCCCCGCGAGGAGCTGTGCTGGGGGAACAGACGCGAGCCCCCACCAGCTCCCGCCATAGTGGGCTGTGCAGGCTGCCGCGGGCCCGTCTCCCGGGACCGCGGCTCTGCACAGAGCAGCCCATCTGCCAGGGCTGGGGAGGCCGGCACCGCGTACCTCTCGGCTGCACGGTGAGCTGGGCCACGGCCCTCTGAGAGCCGATGATGTTGACGGCCTGGCACTCGTACTGACCCTGGTCGTGCAGCGCAACGGCCGAGATCCGGAGCGTCCCCGAAGAGAGCACGAGGTGCCGCCGGTCCACCGACAGCGGGCTCCCTGCAAGGCACGGGCACGCGCGGCGACCCGGACACCACGTGTGGGGTCAGAGCGGGACTTGGGAAGGCTGGGTCGAGCAGAGCTTCCCTGGAGCACACGACGGCCGGACAGACTGGTCTCTGCTCACGGCAAACGGGATGGTGGGACAGACTGGTCTCTGCTCCAGTCACACTGGCAGGCGACATTCCACACAACCGGGTGTGGCCGGGTCAGGGGCAGACAGAGCCCCCGGCTCTGAGAAACTCCCCAGAAGCGGGAGGAGCACATGAGAAATGCAGGGGTGAGGCCACGGGCTGGGAAGGGCTGGGGGAGGGGCCGCTGGGGAGGGGAGGGGTGCAGTTACTCAACAGCACAGGACACCCCAGCAAGCAGCCAGCACGGGGCCCTCTCCTGCCCGGGCACACGGGGGTCCCAGTGCCGGCTGCCCACACGGCCTGCCCTGCGCTTGTTAGGGGACGAAGGCAGGTACTGCCCCTGGCTTAAGGCAGGGCCCCTCCTCAAGACCTCAAGGTCGATTCCAGGACAGAGCCCGAGGCCACCTCCCCTTCTCTCCACTCGCACTTCCCAGCCAGGCCACCAGCACCCTGGGGGACGTCTGTCTTCATCGAGTCACCTGGCCAGGGGCTCACCAGCTGGAGCAGGATGGGGGACGGGGGGCATCACCCCCAAAGGATTAATGTGATCAGCCGCTGACCTTGGATGGAGAGGGCGAGACAGGGCCAGAAGCACCGAGCTCCAAACATAGGCTGGGACAGTTTCCAGAAAGTTCTATCCTACCTGCCAGGAAATCTCATCAGGACACTACCTAAAGCCAAGACACGGGCCACCTGCAGGCAGAAGGCCGCCCGCACCCTCGGGAAGGACAGTTTCTCCACATGTCCTGCGCCACAGCCACAGGCCAGGCCTGCGGCCGGCCCCACTCTGGCGCCCAGGGGCTGGGCCTGGGCGGACTCGCCTCCCGAGTGTGGAGCCCACCCGGCCGGTGTCAGGCCAGCTCTCACCTCCTTTTGTCCACGCGATGACCGGCTGTGGGTAGCCCTTGGCCTCACACTGGAAGTCGACGGTCTGACCCTCGATTACAGCCCTGTCTGCAGGGGTCACGGTGAACTGGGGAAGGGCTTCCGGAGGAAAGAACATCGGACACGACATTTTAAATTCGTTCTGGATGAAAATGCCACAAGCCAGCATCCGCATCGGCGCTCCCTGTTAAGTGCCGCAGCATAAAAAGCCGATGGCCACGGGCCGCACCGCAGGGGACGGTCTGCAGCAGGGGGACGCTGGCCGGGGAAGGGCCGGACAGCAGGATGTCCAGCTGCAGTTTCCCCAACACGCTGGGTGGCCTCTGCTAAGTCCATGCAGCCACGGGCCACACTGCACCGAGGGTGTGCGGGATGCCCTGCTTCTGCTTCTGCTGTTGGCGCACCCCAAGGTCCCTCTGGCTGTGGGACCTCAGTCAGACCTGATAGCGATCCGTCACGTAACACAGCTGTGTGGGGACAGGAGCTGCTCCGTGACTCCAGGGCCCCAAAACCAGACCGATTCCGTCTGTACAGAAGGAACGACCAGGAGACAGGACCGCACGGTCACGTGTGTGGAGCGCGAGCCAGTGTCACACACGCCGTGACACGGCCTCGCCGCCAGAGAGCAGGGGGAGCCCTGGCCATTGGCAGTCGGCACTTGCTCGTCTCGGAGCCTCCACACCAGAGAGGCCCCACTTTGCAATTTGTTTCTAAACTAAGAAACTCACTGTCGAGCTGGGACATGTGGACGCACACAGCCCAGGTCTTCACACCACGGCGCTCTCAGCCCTCCACCTGCCACTGGTGTGGGGGAAGCCGCGGGAGGAAGGCCGGGTTCACCGACGTGAGGCACACACAGGTGCACCCACACAACGCACACATTCCCGTGACCGCCACCCGTGTCTGCACGCCGGGAGCCCTCGGCACCACGGACCACACAGCCCGAAATAAACACGGCCCGACACACGGCCTCTGAAGCTGCCACGCAGGAAACCGGGTCAGAGAAGCAGCGGGGGGGGGCTGGTGGGTGAGGTGCGGCCAGTTGCGGGCAGAGGATGGGGTGGGCGGGCGGGGCGGGGCCTCCACAGGCAGGACCCCCTGGGCGGGGCGGGGCGGGGGGGGGGTCCGCAGGGAGGGCTGCTGGGGCAGGGGCTCTGCTGGGGCAGGGGCTCTGCTGGGGCAGGGGCCCGCGGTCAGCGCACACGCACGCAGGGGCGCCCTGACCCACCCTGGACGATGATCAGCGCGGCGGCGTGGATGCTCCCTGCGCTGTTGGACGCGAAGCAGGTGTACTCGCCGCTGTCGGCCTGCAGGACATTCTGTATGTAGAGGCCGCCCGACGGGGTGATGCTCACGCGAGGGTCCTCGGGCAGGGGTGTGCGGTCCCCTTTGGTCCAGGTGACCTGTGGCGGAGGGTGGCCCGTGGCGCTGCACTCCAGGGTGACGCTCTCCCCGACCAGCACCTCCGTGTTCTGTGGCTGGATTACAAAAGCGGGTCGAGCTGTCACAACGAAACACAAGTCGTGCGTTAATTTCCTCCGGTCGGCACCGGCTCCGTCTCTTCCCTCTGCCTGCGGGCCTCGAAGTGGGCGAAGCGAACACGGCTGAACCGGACACGCCGTCGGCTCTCCCGCGTCGGGGGTGGGGGCAAGCGTGCGGCAGGGCCAGCGCCTCCCAGCCGGTCCCCGTCGCCCCCGGCACGGGCCCGAGCCCCAGGGGCCCCACTTCTGTGGGCGCTGGACACGGGGTCAGTGGTCACATCCGCTAGGTGCTCCTCCTCACGGCCAACACACTCCGTCCAGACTCGGAACTCGCAACGACAGCCCCTTTCCCTCGCAAACACAAAACTGCACCTTCAACCCACACTTTTCTGTGAGTCCAGAAAAATCCATGCCCTTCCAGTGCGTTTGCTGGGGGGCGTCCGTGCAGAACAGAACTCACTCGCTGGTGTCCACGGCTGTAGACCCCCCGCTCCCCCGGGGGCCGGAGTGACCACGTGCGTCAGGACCAGCAAGACCCTTGCACCACAGCACCCAGAAGCTACTCTGCCGGGAGCTTACCAACGTGGACAGTAGCAACAAGGGAAGTTTCTAGAACGTTTCTGGCTGACACCCTTCTCCCCGATTCTGGAATCCAGAAGTGCTCCCCAAACAGAACACTTTTCTCATCACTAATCTGTAACACCTGGCCTGGCCCGCGGCGCCGGCAGCCTCCACAACCACTGAGGCAGCACGCGGTGGGGCCACGCTGACTACAGGGTGACGCCCGGACCCCACGGCAGCGCTCCGCCGCTCGGTCCACCCTGAGCCACGCGCCCCTGCGGAAACGTCCCAGATCCCTGATTTCCAGAGACGGCCCGAGGAGCTCTGGGTAAGGGAGGCGGACCTGTAACAGCAAGGACTCGGGGGAAGCCCCCGGGACTCCTGCTGCAGAACCAGGTACACAGGCCGCGCTTCCACAGGTAACGCGGGGCTGAGGGGCAAGCGTGAGGGGAGCCGGCGCCGCGAACACGGTAAGGCAGGGACGAAGGGGGCGCCGGCGGCGCCCGGGGTTGCGAGGAGCGAGGCAGGAGTCCCGCGGAGAGGGGAGAGGCAGGGAAGACCCGTTCCTGCGGCGTTCGTGCCGGCAAACGTTGAGGCTCCGCGACCCGGGACCCCGTGACTAAGGCACGGCGGAGGACAGGAAACGCAGACACAATCCTCACGTTAGCATTTCTGGCGCCGGCAGGCGAGGCAGCGGGACGCGGTTCGCAGGGACAAGAACCCCAGCGTCAGAGCCCACCCGGAGGGCACGTGCTCCAGCCGACACGTGCAAAGTGCATGACGCGAGGCCCGCCCACGTGCCGTCACCCGTGGACCCCCAGGCCGCCCCGCAGGAACAGGCAGCCAAAATCAGTAGGAGACATGATCTCGCTCCAGGCTGTGTCACCTGAGAGCCGGTCCTCGCATGGGGAAGTGGCCTGCCTCCTGCTCCCCGGGGCGGAAAGGTCATGGCCCCAGCGGGACAGCAGAGACGCAGTTAGACAAGACGGGACTCAGAAGCGGGAGGACGTTGGAGGAATGTTCCGCGCACTGAACAGACGGACTGCGCTGGAGACCGCGGAAGGCGAGAACTTGGACTCGGATCACCCACGAAGGCGGGTGAGACGCTGTGGGCCAAGCAGCGACACGGAGGGCACCGCGGGACTTCCAAACTGGCAGCGGGCAACGGAAAAGGGTGACAGCGATCCCAGAGGAAGGCTCGGCACTCGGAAACGCACGAACAGTCCCAAAAAAGCAGCAGGACGTGCACCCTACGCACACCACTCATGCAACACACGCGAGCGGCCCCTTTAAGGAAATGTCACGGTGTGGGTTTTTATTCAAAAAGCAGAGCACAGCTTGAGCGTCACCTAGGACCAAGCTTGCAAGGCTGCAGCGGAGGGCACCTGGCTGTGGACTGAGCACAGCCATGTCCCACCACACTGCACCCACACCCCGACCCAGCCGGGCGCGGCAAGGGAGAGCTGTTCTGCAGCAGCCTGTGTGCCTTCCGCTGCACGTACCTGGAGACCCAAAGTACCGGAGGGTGACCTCCTGCGTCTTCACCTGCCCGGCCACGTTCTTGGCCATGCACTGGTAAATCCCCTGGTCCGTCTCCTGCGTGTTCTGGATCATCAGGGTCCCGTCGTCCAGCAAGTTGAGGCGGGAATCTGTCTTCATGCTCAGCTCATTACTACAAAGACAGACGTCCGGTTCTCAGGTACTCGTGCGTGAAGCACGGACAGCTGATTCGTGACACAGGAAGGGCCCCTGGGGCTGGGGGACACCAGGAAACTGTCCTACATCACAGGGTCCTGCTTATTCACTGCTTCTAGGAAAGGGACTGACCCACCACATCTCCAATTCATCGACCTGATTATTCACGTGTTCAGCCTGTAAGATTTTAAAGTCACAGAGCAATCTTTCCACGGGTGAAAAAGGAACACAGCGGGAAAACGTCAAGCAGACAGTTTCCTTGGTTTCCGGCAAATCCATTCAAGATAACGGGGCAGCCCGCGGGCAGGCTGACGGCAGGCGAGACACCCACAGGGGCGAGCAGGCGGAGGGAAACCCCGGCAGCAGGCTTCGGGCCTGGCGCTTCGGGGTTCTCCCTCTGCCACATTTGGCTGTAACATTTTAACTTCTGCTATCAACGTGTTTATTTAGGAAAACAGATGTAAAGGCTCAGCCAAATCAATGCTTTCCTGCCTTTTAAGTACACACTTATTCCTCGTATTAACTTGGATTTTAACTCCCAGCGAGTCCAGAGTCATCCAAAGTTAACAAGTGACCTGAAGGCTGGGACAGCATCGGTCATACCTCCATGCGGCGCTGGGCCCAGGTCATGGCCCCAAACCCAGGCAGGAAGGCATCTTCACCTCCTGCGCCGACGGCTCGATGCTAAGCTCCCTGAACCTCTCTCTGTGAACGCCTGCGGGACTCGGCCGCCCCGCGCCGGGCAGGACGATGGATGGCGGTGTCCGGTCTGGGTTCCCATCCCCAAAGCGTTGTCCTCGCTCAGTCAAGACCGGACACACAGAGCCGAGATCTACTGACCAGCGAAGGCCCGTCCACGTCCCCATGAGGACGGGAAAAGGAGCCTCGACAAGGTGCTTTCGTGTTAAGTCGGTTCTCACCATATGCCTGGAAGTGGCCTCATTAACAAGGGGCCCTCGGTGGGCTGACCCCTGGAATGCCCCCTCCTACAGCTCTGCCCCACACCCCCAAAATGCCTGTGCGTGGCAGGAGAGCCCTACTTCCTCAGGCCAATCAGATGCCCCAAGGAGCTGAGTCCGTAAGTGTCCGCTCAATGGGTGTCCCTGAAGGCACTGACCCAGCAGGAAGGGCCTCCCTTAGCCAGGAGGATGGGTCCGAGGGTTCCAGCAGCAGAGCCCCAGGGACCGGACGCACCGTTTCCGGCCACAGAACGTGAGCGGGTCAAGAACCAAGGTCACCCCACCCCTCACCCACGGCAAGAGGAGGAGCCGCGCCCCCACCCCCAGCAGAAAATTCTCTCCTTTAGACCTCCTCCTCCGTGGCAGCGACGAAAGATCCAAGGGCCGTCCACAGGTGTCGGGGTGGGGCCGCGCTTGGCGGAGCCCACGGGACGTCTGGGGGTACAGTGCGCCCCCGAGGCAGCCCAGCCAGCACCTGACTTACTTGTTTCGAAGCCAGATGATCTCGGGCTTGGGGTTGCCTTCTGCTCTGCATGTGAAGAACACGGTGTTCCCCGAGGTGACGTCTGCGTCTTGGGGCTCTGATGTGATCCGGGGCCTCTCTGTGCCAAGAAGGAAATGGAGATCTCTGGGTCTTAACCATCCCGTAAAAGCAAACAAGAACCCAAACCAAATCCCTCATGTTCCGGAGAAAATCCCAAGCGAACCATCTATCCCAGCCACAAATGCTCCCACAAGGAGGACAGACAGGTTCTCTGCAGAGATGGGCTGAGGCCTTAGCCAGCACGTCCTGACCCTCAGATGTGCCAAAAGAGCCTGGGTGACGGCGGGCACCCGGCAAGGCCCCAGCAGCTGTTCACCCTCCCGGAGAGCAAGGGGCCTGTGTGCACGGCGCACTCCGCGGAAGTTTTTAGTAAGACAGAAGATCATGCTTTTGAGCTACAGCAGCCCCGAGAGCAGGAAACTCTCCCACGCAGGGCACGGCAGCGGAGCTTTGTCCTTTGTCCCACAGGTGTGTCCCCCTCCCACGGCCCAGGCCGGTGGGGATGCCCCCTCCTCCAGTCTGCTAACTGCCGGCTGCTCCGCGTCCTCTGTCTCTGCGACCACAGGGTTGGGGAGGCAGACAGAGCACCCAGCGCGGCCGAGCCTGGCCCTGACGCCCTGATGGGTCGAGTCAGAGCCGGCTGGTGCTGGGAGCCAGGATGGCTTGTGCTCCAGACGAGGGAGCGGATGCCTGACGAGGATGCCAGGGCTGGCCCTGGGGACTCTGCCGGGTGGGGCAGGCTTGACTCCAGGGGAAGCGGAGTACTCGGGCTTGTCCTCGAGGTGCCCACAGCCCAGTACCCCTGCTCATATGCACTGGAGGCCTGTGGGGCGGGGGCGTGGGGGGCAGGAGAGACAGCACGCGCCAGGAGCCGGAAGACCGCAGTCGCTCCGATGGTCACACAGACTGCGGCTTTACCCAGGAGCGTCCTGGTCGGGTCCCACCGAGACGCCATCTGGGGACACCGACACAGAAGACAGGCGGGGCCGCATGCTGGCGCTGGGCTGGGGCGCCTCCCTCCGTTGGGCTCACTCACCACAGTCCAGCTCCTCGGGGGTGACAGTGGCCACCGAACGGCCCTGCACGCGCCGCGGGTGCTCACAGGTGGCAGCCGCCTGCGCGTGCCCCGACTGGGCGTAGGTTCTCAGCAGGTCCGCCAGCCACAGGATCGCACAGTCACAGCGCAGCGCGTTCGAGTCCAGCCGCCTGGCGGGAGGAACACCGTGGGACGTGGGGTCTGGGCCACCGTGCACAGGCCGGGCCCACAAGCCGCTGGGGCGGCCGCGCACAGGACAGGAGGCAGCGTCCAGCCGGAGGCCGCGTCCATCCACGGAGGCAGAGTGGGAAGGGGACCCACGTCGGCTCCCCATGCAGGGGCCCCATGGCTGCCCACAGCGCCGTTTCCAGCGCGGCCGCCGCTGGCTTTATGCAGAAGGAGTCGTGAGAGCCGCAATGCGGTCTTACTTCCCTGCTCTCCACGCCGGACCTGCACTGCCGGACGCCGAGCTCCCCGCATACCCTCGGGGACGGCAGAGCAGCCCGAGGCCCTGGGGCAAAGCGCAGGGCGGCGTCCGGTAACCGGCCCTCAGGCTCCTCTACTCCTGTGAAGCGACCGCTCGGCCCAAGAGGCCGCGTCTTCAGGGGCCTCGAGAAACTGGGAGCCGTGCATCTCACGTCTAGCTGTGGGAACGCTGAACACGGGAGCAGGACCGAGTCCTTCGCAGGGGACCTTCCTCCCACCACTGAAACCGCAACACGGGACTGAAGATTAATCTGAAGGAGCATCTGGGGGCGCCGTCCTTAAGCCTCTGCCTTCAGCTCAGGTCACAATCCCGGGGTCCTGACTGAGCCCCACACCGGCCCCCTGCTCGGCAGGAAGCCTGCTTCCCCCTCTCCCGCTCCCCCTGCTGGTGCTCCCTCTCTCACTGTGTCTCTCTCTGTCAAATAAATGAATAACTAATAAAAAAAATAATCTGAAGAATTTCAAATTGATTTTAGAAATGTCTCGCTTGCCTATGCGGTCTGGCATAGGGGTCTGTACTGCTGGTACAGTCCCCGCGTCGCCGGCCCCCGGCTGTGCTGGCTCCAAGGGTGCCTCCTGCCCGTTCCTGAGAGGAACCCACACTCCGCAGCCCAGCTTGGGGCTGGTCAAAGCCGCGGGGACACGGGGCTGCGCGGAACACATACTCACAGTCTCTTCATGGATTCCAAGTGATCGAATGTTCCTGGGGCCAAATGTGTGATTCGGTTGTTATGTAAGAATCTGTTGAAAGAGACAATACAACAAACCAACATCTAAAATGCTTCTTATGTGTGTAGAAGAGTATGAACAGTCCAAAACGCAGCTTCTAAAACAATGACTCAGTGATTGCATTATTTCATGCAAATGAACCTGAGAATATTATTTAGCCCAGAAAAGAACCAGGGTTTGTTTTTTCTTTTCTTTTCTTTTCTTTTTTTTTTTTTTTTTCTATTTTTATCACCATTCCCGAAGAAAGAGACCTCGTCAGTCCTGCTTCTGAATCGAGAGACAAGGAGCAGGCACTCTGCACGGTCAGTTCTGGGGTCTGGACAGACAGTGGCCTCCCCCTCCTGCAGAACCTGGACAGCGCGACGGCCCAGGGCCGCGGGCAGACTCGGCGACAGGAGGAAATGCGACTTACAGCCTTTCCAGCTTCGGCAAATGTTGGAAGGACTCTGGGTCCAGAGTTTCTATCTGATTAAAGTGCAGATATCTAGACAAGTGTAAAAAAAGAGAGAGACAGAGAGAAGAAACAGACTTTAAATAGTTTTGCTTCCGCAGATCTAGATTTCCTGCTCAAAAGTTTCCTAAGGCCTTTCAAATTCTTATGTCAGTAACTCTCTAGATTTCCTACATTACATGGAAAACAAGTGAAATCATCAAATCGTAAGATCAGATACAATTAAAAACTGGGCACAGACTGTAGGAGTGAACGGCTGTCGGTGACCCTGACCGAGGCCCCCCACGCACGGGGCCTGACTGGGCAGCCGTGACCTCTGCGTGGTATGTGAGCCTTTGCAGGAAGAGTTCACGTAGCCTCCCTACGGCACATCTGTACGTGTACGAACACCTTCGATCCTCTAACCTCTCCGAATCTCCCGGGGGTGCGGGGCTTACGCTGACTGAGCACACAGGGAACCACAGAAACAACGAAGCGCCAAGTCACACGTTTCCTCAAATGTGCTCAATTACACAAATAACCGGCATTTACTCATCTTTTGCTGTGTCTCCTGGCTTTCCACGATCTACACATTTCTCAGTACAACTAATGTCTTCTCATTTTCCTAAATACTGCCTTTCTCACTGTGAAATCGGTGCTTTTCCCCTTAAGTGAAACAGTGGACACAGGCTTGGACGCGGCCGTGCGACAGGGTGCTTCTGCCCCGAGTGCCCCCCACAACATGCGGAGAAGAGAGATCTCTGCCCCCCACAGCTCACTCACGCGGGGCCCGGCAGAGCGGCAGGGACAGACTGACACGAGCGGTTACGGGTTTCATCATGAACCGTAGCACCAGGCAGAAAGCGTTCTCAAAACGCACCTGGAAGCTCAGAGACCATCACCAAGGTTGAAATTCCTGGGACTGCAAGGTCACCCAAGGTCAGTTGCGCTTCCTTGCCTGTCTGTGCCTCCCTGGCCCAGCTCCCGGGAGGGCACCACGGGGACCCCGAGTCTGGGAGGTCGCCAGCGCGGCTGCAGGGCACACAGACGTGTCCGGCCCGCCGCCCTCCGCTCCGGGGGGAAAGCCCGCGAGCAGGGTGTGTGGGAGCCTGAAGCGGGGGGTGGGGGGGATGTAGTCCCTGTCACCGGAGAAGCCTGGAGGGGACCCCCTCCCCCGCTGGCAGGCAGGTGGGGTGCTGGGGAGGCGTCCGGGGAGGGAGGGGGGAGCAGGGAGGACCTCCTTCACCTGGTTCACTGCAGCCTGTCTCCACGGCCCTCAGAGACAAGGCTGAGGCCACAGCTCTGGGCAGGCGGGGCGCCCCTGCCCTCCCACGGCCCCAAGACAGCCATGGGCGCCAACCCCAACCTATGCTGCCTGACTCTGGTCACACGTGCTCAGCACACAGGACGAGCGGGACCTCCCAGGAGCCCAGGCTCCGCAGACCCCCAGCACCCTCGAGCTGGCCTCTGAAGGGCGAGAGGGGCTCCCGACACGGGGGGGGGCTCCCGACACGGGGGGGGGCTCCCGGCATGGGGGGGGCTCCCGGCATGGGGGGGAGCCCCGGCAGGACCCAGCCCCCCGGACGCACCCACAAGAACAGCCTCTTCTGCGGGCGGGGACCCGGTCCTGAGAGTGTCCGTGGCCCGTCAGACACCCGCCGACACCCACGGAGGAGCCGCGTCTCGGCGGACAGACCCTCGCTGCCTGAGCCGGGCTGTGGTGGCTTCCTGACCCGGGACCCACCGGCGCCAGGACGGCTGGACGCACCGCTCCCGGAGCCAGAGCCTCACGTCTCCCCAGACGCCGCCTGCTTCCTCCTCGCCCCTCGTCAGGGCGGGCGCCGCCTGACTCCGGCTTGTTTCAGTCCGACGGCTTCCGGGGCGACGGCTACGGGGACTCTTGGCCCCAGGAGAGGCGCGTCAGGCGTCTGGATCGTGGCCTTCACAGACTCGCCGTCCAACCCAGCCTCTAACTTTCGGTTCCCTCCTCCCCTGCAGGGGAACCACACCAACCCGACGCACAGCGGCTTCTCCGTCCTGCCGCCGGCGGCGCTCGCAAACCCAGCAGAGCGGCTCGCCCCGGAATAAAGACCCCGAGACCCTCGCGCATTGTCTATGTTTGGGAAGCACCTGGTTTCAGGGGAGCCCCTGCCCCGGCTCTGCCCTGTCTCTGCCCCGGCGTCTCCGGAGACGGGCCTGTGCCCGACGCGCGGAGGAGCCACGCAGACGCATGGACAGCTGCCACGGAAGAACGTCGGGCCGCGTCACAGCCGACGGCCGCGTCCAGCCCTGCGACCGTAACCGTGCGGCCATCTGAAATGCCTCGGAACCACCTCAGCCCCTACCCACCAGAAAAACCTCTCACCAGGAATTCTACTCAGAAAAACCTGCTGACTTCATATACTGCGAAAGAAACAGCATCCAACACACACTAACTAGAAACACAGGGAAAAAGCTCATTTTCTCCAGAATAATGACATAAATGCAGAAAGAAGCCGGACGAGTGCAGAGTCATAAAGGAAACAGGGTCCACGGAAAGCAGCCTCCTCGTCCCCCACGGCCCGGAGACCCTCCCCAAAGACCTTCCCTGGCTCGCACGTCCGTCCCTGCTGGGAATGGGAGCACCGTGGAGGCGGGAGCTGCCTGGTCTCAGGGACGCTGGGCACGGGCCGCCGTCAGCAGAAACCGGGGCCGTCCCCTGGTGGGGCAGGAGCTCAGACAGAACCGCTCTTTCCACCGCATGCACGCACTCCCTACGCCCCGTTAGTACAGGCATGCATCGTGCAAACAGCAGACTTAGTTCATCTGCCCTACAAGAGGCAAGGGGCGGGTGGCATCCCAGACAGCCACGTGCGGGGGGGACACTTACAGTTGCTCTAGAGAGACAAGTCCCTTAAATGCTTGCCTGTCAATTGACTGGATCTCATTCTTGTACAGATAGCTGAAACAAGAAACGGGAGCGTTAGCACACGACAGGCCACAACGTCAGAGGAGGGAAGGCTTGCGTTGACATGTGGGGGGAGTTTCAAATTAACGACTGTTTCAGAATACAGACCAAACCGACACGGCGCCGCAGCTCCCCTCACGGAGGTGCCCGGCCCTTCCTCAAAGGAAGGCTCCCCACGGCAGGCTGTCCACCCACCACCCCGGCTTCCAGAGAGCCCCAATACGAAGCCGACATGTCTTCGCCCGGCAGAATCTCCTCACGAGACGGAGGCAAGGTGGGCAGGCGGGAAGCATCAGAGACTGTTCTCACGCAGTCTGTAAGCGAAGAACCGTTTCTACCTTTTTAGTCGGTTGAAAATTTCGAAAGAAGACTAAGTTCACGACACAGGAAAGCTATTCAGAACCTGAACTTCTGCGTCCATGACTAACACGGACACATCGACTTAGTCCACAGCCGATCGGGGCCACGTGGCAGAGCCAAGCCACCACGGCAGAGCCGAGCAGCCCACGAAGCCTCAGAAACGTGCTGCCACGTCCCAGAAAGTCTGCCGACTTCTGGGCAGAGCCACAAGGTGAGGCGCCTCCAAGTGCCCCAGGCCCGGGGACAGGACTCGGGGTCGGCACCGTCCTCACACACACTGGCTCATGGCAGATCATGGGAAGCCAACGGCATCCTGCGCCTCAGACGTGACCTCTGCATCGGGGCAGAGACGTGTGTCTGCGCTGCTTCGTCCCCACCCATGACCACAGACCCACGCTGGCCCCTCCCTGCCGTCCGCAGGCGTCTCCGGGCACCGCAGCATCGGCCGGCAGGGTGTCCGCCCACCCACCCACTCCAGCGAACAGGCCTGCTCTGCCTTAACGTTGTGCAACCTCACGCTCGGTCCCAGACAGTGTGCATGGCGGCACCGCCTGTCCTTGTGTTCGGGGCGGGCTGTCTCACGGGCCCTGCTCCGCGGTCTCTGACCGCTGCCACCCGACGCAGCGGCTGTTCCTTCTCCGTCGCGCTCCTCAGCCAAACGGACCCCACAGAGAACCACAGCCTCTGCGCGAACAGGCGGCGCCCCCGCCGGTCCAGGACCCGGTGCCCCCAGCAGAGCCGGGGCAGAGCCGGGCCCCGTGGGACAGAGTCGTCCGCCAGCCACCTGCTAGTGTGGTTGTGACCCCGCAGTCTACGTTCTGTCCCAGTCCCCGCCGGTGTGCAGAGCAGGGGGCAGCCGCTGGGATCACCGGAGTCAGCAAGCATGTGGAAACCAGAAAGAACACGGCCTGGCCCCACAACTTACCCTCTGGTGGGAGCCCCTGCTCTCTTACGGCCCAGCGGGGTTTCTGCGCTCATTCCTCTAGAATGGCGGGGCGACCGCCTAAGGGCAGCGTCTTTCTGCACACACGTTAAAGACAACGGGAGTGCGCGACAGCGGAGCCCCGCTAACATGGGCGGGGTGTGTTTCCGAGGGCGTGGGGCCAGCCTCCGCCTTCCTAAAACAACGGGCACGGACCGTCCTCCGATAGTGGGTTCTGAAGAGCACTTGACGCCAGAGTCCCCTCTGGACGGGAGGCTCCTCCCAGGACGTAAGCGCACCCTCCGGCAGCGTCCGTGGAGGGAAGACGGACACCGTCCCACAAGCCGCTGGGGTCCGGCAGATAACCCCTGCTCAGCTTCGAAGAGCCCAGACTAATGGTCACGGCAGCAATAACCAGTAAGCTCCGGGGGAGCTCGCCGACGCTGCAGCTGCACAGTGTCCTCCACGTGCTGGCGGCAGTGCCGTCTCCTGCGAGGACCCGGCTCCGAGTCTTGCCCCTGCTCCTGGGGTCCTTCTCACGAGCACCCCACCTCCCGGTCCTGCTGACCACGGCCCACCCCCCCAGCAGGGACCAGGCGCCTTCCACCAGGGGGCATCGTGGACGGGGGGGCGGGAGGCTGGGGCACAGGGCCTCGAAGGGGAGCGGCCGGCAGGAGAGGCTCATGAAGCCTCACTTAGAAAAAACCATTTTAAGTGAAAAATGAGGCATCCCAAAGTATTTAACACTAAATATGTTTGCAGGTTAAATAATAAGTTGTTCTTGATTAATTTAAGCCAAAAGCAAAATAAAGAATTAAAGTAACCCACACACTCACTACGGAGTGCTGCTCTCAGCTCACAGAACCTACTTTCTACGAAACCAAGACCTTTCTTCTGGACCTTGTACAGCACTTAGAATTTAAAAATAAAACAAATCAAATCAATAAAAACTCAAGAATAAAAGGCCCTTCACTCATTTTTAAAATGAACAACATAATTCTGTGTGTTATTCTATTGTATTCTAATTCTAATTCTGTTCTACTGCAACGATTAACAAACTATGCCAAAAGTAATGGAGAAGTATTTACACCCAACAATTCCAATGGCCTTCACTGAGGGATGCGCATCTCTATAAACACGGTCACGAACCAACGACATCTGAAACCAAACAGTTGGTAAAATGCACAGCAACACTAACAATGTGACTTTATTTTAAAAATCAATGTGACTTCTAGACACTCACGTTCGTTTAGGACATAAATTTCCCCAAAAAGTCCCTGATCTCAGTCTCTCATTAAAATGGTTCTCTCTAAAAGCTCATCGAAGTCTTAAAAGAAAGAATCACTTGCTCAAAGCCCACGACGCGCACTTGTATCTACAGCAGGAAGGTCCCGGAACGTGTGTCCTGACGCTTCCCGCCTTGCAGCAAGTGCCCGACAGCGGGGAGGCCAGCTCGAGCTTGCAAGGTCATCTTCGGGCCTGCCGAGCTCATGTTTCATTGCTCATGTAGGGATGGACTAAAATCAGTCTCAAAAGGCAAACGACAATTTTACTACCTAAAACTAGGAGGAGGTGACGTCAGCCGGGGGACGACGGGGCAATCAGCAGACCAGGGCCCCCTCACACCTCGCCCACGGCCGGGGAGGCCGCCTGCAGCCGAGCAGGGCCGCGAGTCCCCCGCCCCGCGCGGCCTTCGGGGCCGGCCCTCACGCCCCTCGCTGCCACGTGCCTGACGGCTGAGCACACACTCCGAGCGCCCCACGGCCGCGTGCCTCACACCAACAAACTCGCACTAAAAACCCGAGCCCAACGCTCATTGGGAGCCTGTGGAGATCGACCCGGAGAGACGGCCGCGCCCGCACGCACGGCGGCTCCCGGTCGGGAACAAGCGTGAGCGAGAGAGCAAAGGCCGGACGGTCACTTACAGATACTTCAGATTCTCCAGGTCCTGGAACGCTCCGCTGGGGATGCTCTTGATCTGGTTGTTGTTGAGAAGCCTGCGAGAGAGTCTGAGTGAGGGCCCGGCTCCCGCACCCGCGCGGGGGCACGCTCCGGCCGCTTGGGAAAGGTCGCCAGACGACTCGGGCGCGGAGCCCGGCCTGGACGCCGGCCAAGCACCCCACGCACACGAAGTGGGTCAGCCCTCGCCCTGGGACGACGCGCTTTCTCGGGAGGCCGGTGTCCCTGTCACCGCACGACATGCCCCTCCCTACACACTGACCAAATGCCCGCTTCGATGCAAAGCAGTGTCTCTCTGTCCTGCCGTCTGCCGGACTGCCCACCTCGGCTGAGGGAAAAGCCAGCGTGGACGTGCAGGGTGGTCTCCCCAGGGTCAGACCGCTTCCCCCACCGGCTCCCAGGACGGCAAGAGAACCGATCCTGCTCCAGCGCCCCACCCATCCCCCGTGCCAGTAGCCACCCTCGGGAGCAAAGAGCCAGAGACACCATCGTCCTGGCAAGCTCTGGATAGGACGGTAGGCCAGGTCAGCTGCAGAACCTCTGGGCGCCCATCAGGCCTGTCCCCTTCATCTGTCCATCCCTGGGACTAGGCATCGGTGCCCAAAGGGATGGCGCCCCCACCCCTGCCGGGCCCTCGTAGCCAGGAGAAGCGCCGGCCCCTGCCCCCTGCAATGGGTCCTGACCTCGTACCAAGGTGAAGGGTCTGGCCCAGCCTGGGACCGAGGCACTCACAGAAAGACAAGAGGACACACGGCCACGGGGTCTGGGTCACACCTACTTATGAGGGACCCACATAGGTCCACGATGTCAGACAAGACAGGACAGTGGCCAAGCTCAGGTTCCACGCCTGACATCTCAATGCACACGTTCTGTTCTAGCGACCCGTGTCCACGCCCCCCGTTCCTGCCCGACCACAGATAACCGGGGCTGACCCCAGGTTTGTTTCCTGCCGGGTCCCAACAGAATGTGACTTACAACGTGTTCAAGTTTCTCAGCTTTCTGAACGCCCCAGGCTGGATCTCCCTGATTCTGTTAAAGCGCAGATCCCTAGGGGAGAAAACACAAACAAGAAATGCATTTATGCAGAGAAATATGCAGGCGTCACTGGTGCTGTGTCCTCTCACTGAGTTCCGGCACGACGCTGAGCCACGTAAGGAATGGAACCCCACAGCCCAGTTCCTGGACCAGTCGTGCCTTCACGGAGGCCAGTGGGACGAGTGAGGGTTCATCTGGATGACGGCGGCGAGACCACGTCTCAGGAGTGTGCTGGGACGACAGCAGAGAGAAACCTCCTCGAACCACACGCCCACCTTCTGCTGACCCTGAGGGTCAGCGAGGCCTCCCCCCACAAACCCAGCGTCGACCGGCGCGTACAGCCCCGGCTCTAGGAGAGCGAAAATGCTTTTGGCAGCCTCTCCACAGTCTCTCGAGCTGGAGTTCGGGGGTCCAGCCGCGAACTGCCTGCAATGTTTTCTGGATGAGTTTAGAGCTCCCGGTGACCCAGAAGATCCACACACCCAGCATGTGAGCCCAAACGCCGCACTTCCACGCAGTTCTTGGGGATGGTTACATGTGTGCTGGAGCACAGCTACTGGTTTCTCGCGGACAGAGGGACAACCTGAGCAGCCCAGGGGAGACCAGAGCACGAGGCCACGTCCACGGGGAGATAGGGCTGCCCGCGGCTGCTGGCGGCATGGGGGGAAGCAGCAGGTGGAGGGGCCCCTGCACGGAACAGGAACGAGGCCAGGCTCCGGGGCCACAAGCTCAGGGGCAGAAGGTGCGCACGTGTCCATTCTTACCCCCGAACTAAAATCTATCAGTTAAAGTAAGAAACATAAGAGCTGTAAATTTAATTGAAATCTATCATTTTAAATTAGTCTATAAATGCAGTATTTATGAAAGTCACAGAAAAGTAAATAAAGACCACTTTCTTTATCAAAGAGTCTTGGAAAACTTAAGATTCCCTGCTCAAAGGAAACAGCCAACAAAACAAAGAGGCAACCCATGGAATGGAAGACACTCAAATGACAGTACAGATAAAGAGCTGATATCCAGGATCTATAATGAACTCCTCAAACTCAACACACACAGAACAGAAAATCACGTAAAAAAATGGGCTAAAGACATGAAGACACTTCTCCAGTGAAGACATACAAATGGCTATCAGACACATGAAAAAATGTTCATCATCATTAGCCCTCAGGGAGATTCAAATTAAAACCACATTGAGAGACCACCTTACACCAGTGAGAATGGCCCAAATTAGCAAGACAGGAAACAACATGTGTTGGAGAGGATGTGGAGAAAGGGGAACCCTCTTCCACTGTTGGTGGGAATGCAAGTTGGTGCAGCCTCTTTGGAGAACAGTGTGGAGATTCCTCAAGAAATCAAAAATAGAGCTTCCCTATGACCCTGCCATTGCACTCCTGGGTATTTACCCCAAAGATACAGATGTCGTGAAAAGAAGGGCCATCTGTGCCCCAACGTTTATAGCAGCCATGGCCACGGTCACCGAACTATGGAAAGAACCAAGATGCCCTTCAACGGACGAATGAATAAGGAAGATGTGGTCCATATACACTACGGAGTATGATGCCTCCATCAGAAAGGACGAATACCCAACCTTTGTAGCAACATGGACGGGACTGGAAGAGATTATGCTGAGTGAAATAAGTCAAGCAGACAGAATCAAGTATCACCTGGTTTCACTTTCTTGTGGAGCATAAGGAATAACACGGAGGACATGGGGAGATGGAGAGAACTGAATTGGGGGAAGTCAGAGGGGGAGACGGACCATGAGAGACTGTGGACTCTGAGAAACAAACAGAGGATTTTGGAGGGAAGGGGGTGGGGGGTTGGGGGAGCCTGGTGGTGGGTACTGTGGAGGGCACCGACTGCATGGAGCCCTGGGTGTGGTGCACAAACAACAGATTCTGGAACACTAAAATGTTAAAAATTTAAAAATTTTAAGTTTTTAAAAAATTTAAAATTAAAAAAAAAAAAAAGATTCCCTGCTCACAGGCTCAACCCCCACAATATGGAGTCCCAGGGTTACTATGGGAGCAACTGGGGGCCCCCATGCCCATGAAGCCCAACTCGGTGCCACTGAGTGGACGTGGAACAAGTCTCTGCAGAGACGCCTACTTAAAACAAGATCACTGCAGCATGAGGATGGCCCTGCTCCAGCAGGATTGGTGCCCTCAAAGAAGGGGGAGATCCGGCCACAGTCCAACCAAGGCAGGGAGTAGGGGAGGCGGAGTGATTCTCTCCCAGCGCCCTGGAAGGACCGGATCCTCGACCGCGGCTGCCGCCCAGACCTGTGAACTGACCACTTCTGCTGGAGCTCCATGCGTGAGGCTCTGCGCAGGCAGCCCTGGGAAACCAAGAAAGGGCTCCCGGAGCAACACTTGGTCTGCGTCAGGAGTGACGCTTCCCTCCTGACCTCTCCTGATGTTTACAAACTTTTCAGGAATCTGACCATTTTGAGCCAACTCAAGCGTCGTAAATGATTTGAACAATCTGTTCTAGTTTATGGTGTGAGAAAAGGCTTTTCAGAAAGTATTTAAGTCACTAAAATGAACTGTGTCGACTTAGGAGCGAGCAAACGAAATGTGGAACTTCGGGGCATCCGCTTCTGGGCTCTGGGTCAGGGTCCAGGGCAGCGGAGGCCCCAGGTGTCGGTCCCCAGCTGCCCTGTGCGGTGGACCCGGCCCTCACCCTGTGCTCTCCCGGTCCCCAGAGCCACCAGCACGCTCTCTGGGAACGCGGCCCCCTGCACCGACCTGTGGCTCTTAAATCCAGGAGAAGCTGATCTGTATCCACAGTGAGGACACGGCGGCGGTTTGGCTGCCAAGACACCGAAATCATGTCCCCAAGAGGAGGGTGGGTGTCTCCGGAGGCCGCGTCCCCCGTGGGAAATGGGTCCGATTCAGGGGCACAGACGGGCTAGCTGAGCCGCAGCATGAACACAGGTGATGGGAAGCTCTGTCCTCGCGTGGGACGAACGCGGGCTCGCCCGGGACTCGGACAGAACCCCCTGGGCCTACGTGGAGACGACATCCGGGAACTGGACAGCCACATGTGCGGGCGCACAACACACTCGGCCGGGACATCACACCACCAAGAAGCCAGGCCCCAAGTCCTCAGGAAGGACGGTGGCTGGGCACAGTCAGCTTCTGACACCGCCTCCCTGTCAGACCCAACACACAGGGAAGCACACGGAAGCCCCGGAACCTGGCAAGCAGGCCACTGAGGGACAGACGCCTCGGCCACCTCCGGACGCCGCAAGGCCGGCCTGCGGGTGTGAGGCCCGTGCCCGGAGCCCCGGGAAGGCATGGAGGGAGGCCGCACCTGGCGGCCGCCGCACCCCAGCTCTGAGCGCCCGGGCAGGGGGGACTCGCAGAGACCTGGGGTGCGGGGACACACACGCCAGATGTGAACAGCCTGGGGGTGGCGAGCGGAGTTCAGCGTGGTTAACGCACCGGTACACGGGTTAGGCGCTGCCGTACGCGCACAGCTGATAGTTACAGAAAGTCGGTGTAAGAGCCAGTCTCTCTAAACGGAACGTCTGAACGTACATGCGTGGACAGCAACCAGGCCCCTCCCGGATTCCCTGCAGACCCCCAGAGAAGACCACACCCCACCCAGCCAGGGAGAGGGCACACAGAGGCCCGCTTTCCAACAGAGCCAAGAAAAATTTAAAAAAGGAACCCAACGGAGATTCTGGAACTGAAGCACACTAACAGCTGACATGGGAAGTCCTTGCACAGACTCAGCCTCTCGCATAGGGCAGAAAACAGCGTGACCTTGAGAGCAGGATGCCGGGAAGTACGTGGTCTGAGGACGCAGGGGACAGCACCTGTGCGGTCACTGTAACCTTGTACACGTTGAGGGGTCTCGAGAGACCGTGGGCCTCGGAGCACCCGCAGGAGAGTCGATCGGAGGCCACGTGGCCATGGGCCCGGAGAGACAGGCCCAGGGAAGGCAGATGTCGTGCATTTCCAATAGGAACCCAATCCCAATTCCAAGTCCTAACCACAGGTCGCAGAGGCCGTGTTCCACCTGAACTGACTCCCAGTCTGCAGGAAGTATCGGGAGGGGTTTATTAATTCAGTGACAGTGAGGATTCTCTTAAGCACTGTTCCCAGCAGGGTCCCTGGGTCAGTAGCAGCAACAGCATCTCCTGGGAACATGCTAGAACAGCCAATTCAGAGCCCCACCCCAAACCTACAGCCTCAGACACTCTGGGTGGGCCTGGGAACCAGAGTTTTAATAATCTCTCCAGGAAGAGCAAGGTGAAGTTTGAAACTCTGCTCATCAGTGATGCTAGGGAGGCAGCCGTGGGCACGCGTGTGACGGTGCGTGTGCTTATAGGTGTGTGCACGTGTGATGGCGCGCGTGCTTACAGTGGTGTGCACGCATGTGACGGCGTGCGTTCTTACAGGCGCGTGCACGTGTGTGACTGTGTGTGCTTACAGCCCTGTGCATGTGTGTGGGGTCACGTGCATGGCATCTGCACGCACATGCCCACGCGTCCACACCCACGCATGCGTGCAGCAGATGTCTGCTACTCCCGCACGTCAGGTCCTTGGCACTCGGTCATCGCTGACACGAAGCTTTGATTAATGCAAGCCAGTTAACGAAGTTATACTCTAAGCACCCACCATTCTGTAACTTTGGAAATACAGTCTGCGCAGGCCTGGGGAGACAGAATGTCTAACCCTCTAGAACGGGACCACCGGAGAGCATGTCTGTGCGAAGTGCTCCTACAGCATCCAGCCTCCTGCAGACAAGCACCGTGACCTCCCCTCGGGGTCCTGAAGGATCCAACAGACGCCTTCCCTGAATGCCGGAAGCACACAACAGGGAGCGGCGCCCCGAGGAGACCCAAAGGGCGGGGAGTCCCGGGATCCTGGACACGGTGACTTCAGAGCAAGACCACGGGGAACTTCACGGTCCACGTCCGCCAGGTCTGGCTTCTAACACACGACAGGAAGATAAACGTGGTCGGCTTTAGGAAGCAGGAAGGAGAAGAATTCGCGTTAGGTTAGAAGAAATCCCCGCATTCAGAAACGGAGACAGGTCAGGCTTAGGGAGGCCCACGTCACTCACGGGGAGCAGCACGACGGGCAGCCGAGGCCCCGCCGGGGAGCCTGTGCAGAGAAGGCGGTTCAGCCCTGCTGGGGGCGGCTGACGGGACGGCCCCGCCCCACGGTTCGTCCGGAGTCACTTGGGGGCTCCTGGGCGGCTCAGCTGGTTGAGAACCGGACCCTTTCTTTCTGCTCAGGCTGTGATCTCAGCCGTGAGATCGAGCCCCGCACCCAGCTCCGTGCTCAGTGGGAGCCAGCTTGAGATGCCGCCGCCCCCTCGCCGGCGCACGCGTGTGCACACGCTCGCTGTCAGAGAAGTAAACAGGGTCGTTCTCGCGACCTCGTCGGACAAGCAGCACTGGTCAAGTTCCGACGCTGAGACAGGCTTAAATGCGACTGAATTCCGGTTCTCAAACAGGACGTGCTGTGTAATTTTGAATTTGTGGACAAATCATTTTCTATGTTTCCTATTTCTATTTTGATTTTTCTATTTAAAGGTAAATTTAAACGTGTGTCACTTTAGTGAATAGGAAAAAGCGTTTTCTTTTAAAAATCACCAAAGATTACAAGGTGAACTTCATGGTAGAAATTTTAATGATTCCCTTTGATTTTCTCCGATACCTTTTTTTGCGATTTGGCTGAATGTGGCCGAGTGGTTTGGCCATGTTGCTGAGAAAGGTCCCAAAGTGTGAGCTGGGGGAGGGGACGAGAGACCCCTGGCTGGGCAGCCCCTTCCGGCTCCAACCAGTGGCCGTTCTGCGGTCCGCTGTGAGACGTGACGGGACGCTGACAGATGTTGCGTCCCAGAGCCTCCAGGTGCTCAGTTTCTTGTTTCCGCTTTTTTCTGGTAGGGTTTCTGGTAGGAGTTTGCAATCGTGGAAACATTAAAACAAAGCGAATCACCTCAAACTTCTTGCCTGGTGCGCTGCCGTCTGTTAGCCTTTCTAATATAACTTTTTTTTTAATATTTTATTTATTTATTTGACAGAGAGATCACAAGCAGGCAGAGAGGCAGGCAGAGAGAGAGAGAGAGAGAGAGAGAGGAGGAATCAGGCTCCCCACAGAGCAGAAAGCCCGATGCGGGGCTCGATCCCAGGGTCCTGGGATCATGATCTGAGCCGAAGGCAGAGGCTTTAACCACTGAGCCACCCAGGCGCCCCCTGATATAACGTTTAAATCGATTTCTGTATTGAACGGTCTCCCTCGCAGAATCCTGCTGATTCTCCACGGTTGTTCCAGGCCCTTCTGCACGTCGAGAGGGTTTCTCTGGCCCCGCACTTCCTCGAGGTCGGAAGGGGCAACACTTAGCATTAATTCTGGGGAACTCCTGAGTGTAAGCATCCGGTCCCACTAGCTCCAGAAACCATCAAAACCCAAATCCCAGATACGGTGTCTGTTGAGTGTGTACAGCCTTCCGCCATCCTAGGGCTGAACGTTATCCGTGCGCCCGCATGGTGTGCGCCTTCCCTAGCTGTCTGCACGCCACGTCCACTCCGAAGCAGAGACGTTGGGCCTTGGCCCGGCATGGACGCGACCCCCTGGGAGCAGGCCTAGCGCGTGCGGGGGACCCTGTGCCCCCTCCGCTGCTCCCTGCTTGGTCACAGCGGGGCCAGGGGCGGGATGGACCAGACTCTACAGACCCTGGGTGACCACGAACCCCACAGCCTCTGCTAGCTGAAATCCAGCATTTCCCCTGAGAAACGGACAGCAGCTCCCACTCTGTCCGTGAACAAGTAGGGGAGACACGGGGGCCACCTGGCCTCTCCGGGCACAGGGAACCACCGGCCTCCCCCAGGACGCCCCAAGGCCCCTTGAACTTGACCATCTTTGGCCAAAGCCACGCTCTTCCCCCAAGATCCTGCTTTCCTCTTGAGTTCCTCCAGGAGCATCAGCACCTTCAGCCACCGGGACAGGTGACCCAGAAGCTGACCGCGGGTCTCCTTCCCTTCCTGCCCCTGAGGCACCGTCAGGCCCGCGGTTTCCTCAGACCCGCGGTTTCCGTCAGACCCTCGGTTTCCGTCAGGCCCGCGGTTTCCGTCAGACCCGCGGTTTCCGTCAGACCCGCGGTTTCCGTCAGGCCCGCGGTTTCCGTCAGACCCGCGGTTTCCGTCAGGCCCGCGGTTTCCTCAGACCCGCGGTTTCCTCAGACCCGCGGTTTCCTCAGACCCGCGGTTTCCGTCAGACCCTCGGTTTCCGTCAAGCCCGCGGTTTCCGTCAGAACCTCTGTTTCCTCAGGCCCGCGGTTTCCGTCAGACCCTCTGTTTCCGTCAGGCCCGCGGTTTCCCTCAGGCCCGCTGTTTCCGTCAGACCCTCGGTTTCCGTCAGACCCGCGGATTCCGTCAGACCCGCGGTTTCCGTCAGACCCGCGGTTGCCGTCAGACCCGCGGTTTCCTCAGACCCACTGTTTCTGTCAGACCCGCGGTTTCCGTCAGGCCCGCGGTTTCCGTCACACCCGCGATTTCCCCAGACCCGCGGTTTCCTCAGGCCCGCGGTTTCCGTCAGACCCGCGGTTTCCTCAGACCCGCGGTTTCCTCAGGCCCGCGGTTTCCTCAGGCCCGCGGTTTCCGTCAGGCCCGCGGTTTCCTCAGGCCCGTGGTTTCCGTCCGACCCGCGGTTTCCTCAGACCCGCGGTTTCCTCAGACCCACTGTTTCCTCAGACCCGTGGTTTTCGTCAGGCCCGCGGTTTCCGTCAGACCCGCGGTTTCCTCAGACCCACTGTTTCCTCAGACCCGCGGTTTCCTCAGACCCGCGGTTTCCGTCGGCCCGCGGTTTCCTCAGGCCCGCGGTTTCCGTCCGACCCGCGGTTTCCTCAGACCCGCGGTTTCCTCAGACCCGCGGTTTCCGTCAGGCCCGCGGTTTCCGTCAGGCCCGCGGTTTCCTCAGGCCCGCGGTTTCCGTCAGGCCCGCGGTTTCCTCAGACCCACTGTTTCCTCAGACCCGCAGTTTCCTCAGACCCGCGGTTTCCGTCAGGCCCGCGGTTTCCTCAGACCCGCGGTTTCCTCAGACCCGCGGTTTCCGTCCGACCCGCGGTTTCCTCAGACCCACTGTTTCCTCAGACCCGCGGTTTCCTCAGACCCGCGGTTTCCGTCAGGCCCGCGGTTTCCGTCAGGCCCGCGGTTTCCTCCGGCCCGCGGTTTCCGTCAGGCCCGCGGTTTCCTCAGACCCACTGTTTCCTCAGGCCCGCGGTTTCCTCAGGCCCGCGGTTTCCGTCAGGCCCGCGGTTTCCTCAGACCCGCGGTTTCCTCAGACCCGCGGTTTCCGTCCGACCCGCGGTTTCCTCAGACCCACTGTTTCCTCAGACCCGCGGTTTCCTCAGACCCACTGTTTCCTCAGACCCGCGGTTTCCTCAGGCCCGCGGTTTCCGTCAGGCCCGCGGTTTCCTCAGACCCGCGGTTTCCTCAGACCCACGGTTTCCGTCACACCCGCGGTTTCCTCAGACCCACTGTTTCCGTCACACCCGCGGTTTCCTCAGACCCGCGGTTTCCTTCAGGCCCGCGGTTTCCTCAGACCCGCGGTTTCCGTCAGACCCGCGGTTTCCGTCGGCCCGCGGTTTCCGTCAGACCCGCGGTTTCCCCAGACCCGCGGTTTCCGTCAGACCCGCGGTTTCCTCCGACCCGCGGTTTCCGTCAGACCCGCGGTTTCCGTCAGACCCGCGATTTCCGTCGGCCCGCGATTTCCGTCGGCCCGCGGTTCCGTCGGCCCGCGGTTTCCGTCAGACCCGCGGTTTCCCCAGACCCGCGGTTTCCGTCAGACCCGCGGTTTCCTCAGACCCGCGGTTTCCGTCAGACCCGCGGTTTCCGTCGGCCCGCGGTTTCCGTCAGGCCCGCGGTTTCCTCAGGCCCGCGGTTTCCGTCAGGCCCGCGGTTTCCTCAGACCCACTGTTTCCTCAGACCCGCGGTTTCCTCAGACCCGCGGTTTCCGTCAGACCCGCGGTTTCCGTCAGACCCGCGGTTTCCGTCAGACCCGCGGTTTCCGTCAGAGTTGCCCACCATTCGCTCCTCCTTCCCGCCCCCACACGGAGAGGCCCGGCCCCATCGGACGATCTCATGTCACTCAGGACCCAACACGGCCCACTCCTGCCACCCGTTCCTAGCACCCAGACGTCACCCCCGCTCTCCGGCAAGACCCCTTCCTTGGCCGCGCCCACCGGATGCCCTCGTCCTCCAGGCTGTCCCTGTCCTGCGAGGGCATTGCGTCTGCTCAGGCAGCCGGATGTGGCCTCCAAGACCAGGTCAGGCGGCCCTGTGGGGACACACGTCATTTTCGGTGGATTCCTGCAGCTCGGTGATTACAGGGCACGCCGAACTCCGGTCGGTAAACCGCACCCCGGTGTGCAGAAAAGGAAGAACTTGCGCCAGGCTTGGTGCCAACGGCAGAGACCACTTTGGGCAAAGCCACGACGATCTGTTTAGAGACCATCTATGCCGCGTAACTACAAAGAACTGCAGGAGGCACCTGCGCTGACGGGATCCTTCACGAGAAACGTGCCGGGACAGACTCAGAACCCCGACGCAGAGCAGCAGGCAGCCGGGACCAGCCCTGCACACGAGCAGCCCCTCTTCAGGGCCCCACCCTCCCGAAAGGCACGTGGACCCGTCACCAGCTGTCTCTGAGGACAGCCCGCCGCGCCTTCCCTGGTGCACACCACTGTGGGCCCGTGGTTCAGTGCCGTCCCCCAAGCTCACTGGGGCGCCTCCGCCCCGCCCTCTCACAGCGGACCCTCTGCTCTCCCCGCGCACTGCCGCGGGCTCCGGTTCCTTCCTCTCTAGCAGGAGAGCCACAGGCCGTGCACCTGCGCCTTTCACTCACTTCCCTCCCCAGAGTAAGCTCTCAGTTCATTCTCTCCCGCTCCCCAGGGGCCCCGTCTGTGCTCACTGCTGGGCTCCTCAGGGGTCACGGACCGCCATCAGTCTGCGCAGTTATGAACAGCATGCAATGACTACCTTTCTGGTAGTAGCATGTGGATCTTTGCAGTAGTATTTCTGGACAGGTTCCCGCAAGCAGCACTGCTGGGAGAGAGGACAGTCACCCATCGAAGCGCTGACATGTGCTGTGCACCTGCTGGAGACTGGTCACTCCACAGAGACAGTGCAGTACGTGACCCCACAGGGAAGCAGGCCCTGACGTGTTCCCCACATGGGACCGTCACTGTCATGCCTCTGGCTGGGCTCAAGGAGGCAGGGCTGGGGCTCAGGAGATGGAGGGAGGTCTTGAGTAGAAAGCACAGACAGATGGAGGTCTGCCCCTGAGCAGAGCGCGGCGGGGGTCAGCACACGACAGGAGGACAAACAGCGGCCCGTGGGCAATGCCAACGAGGAGCCCTGCAGTCCGGCGGGACCGTCCCAGCTCCTGGGGGCGAAGAGAGAGACTCCTGGGGCCCGCAGGAGACACTCCCTGTGCCAGAGCAGGTTCTGGTCTGCACGTTCTTCTTCAGCAGACGGAGCCCGTGAGCACAGACCCGTCACACCTCTGAGGCTGGCGTGCGTGTGCCCATCTTCAAACACAGCTCCCACAGCCCACTGCCCTCCCCAGAACAGGCTGACCAGCGTGGACAGCATCAACCCCAAGCCCGCCTCTTTCCGCAGGCTTTCCTGAGAATGTGGCACAGACCGCTCGCCCTGGGGCCACCCCTTGGGGCAGTGTGTGCAGCTGGCAGTCTTGAAGGATGAGGCCATGTCCTGTGCAGTCGAAGGGCAGCCTGCCCCCCTAGCCCTGAAGGCCATCTCCAGGCTCAGCGCTCCCGCCCCCACGGAGCAGAGCCCCACATCACGGCCAATGGACTCGAGGACTCAGGGACCACAGGAGCAGGACGCGGCGCCGGCTGCCGAGTGGAAGCCGTAAGGGCATCTGTCTCTGACCGGGACCCTCGTGTCCTCCGCTGGGACAGACGGACAGAGCTTGGCACCACCTGGGCGGGAACTCGACCCTCTCCGAAGACAGAACCGAGCGCCTGTCTGGGGCCTTCTGGCCTGTGCTTCATGGGGCCTCTCCCTTCACGCTTCCCCTAAAGCCCGCACGTGCGCAGCTCACGTTTTCTAAAGGGCGACTTACGGGCGACCCCGCGACACAGTCCGTTGAGATTCCAACGGCTGCTTTTGGCTCAGGCTGTGATCTTGGGGTCCTGAGACGGCGCCCGTGTGGGGCTCCACACTCCACTCGACGTCTGTTTGGGATTCCCTCTGCCTCCGCCTCTGCCCCTCCCCCGTTCGCTCGCTCCCTTTCTCATTCTCAAACAAATGAGCAAAATCTTTTAAAAATACAGTTTAATTCAGTATTTCCTGAGTAGATGTGAAAAAACAGGAGCCTGGCTACAGTCGTGGAACGTTTGTACACAACGATAAATCCCGTTCATTGGCTTCCGTCTCTACCTTCTTTCAGAGATAATTAGAGGCAGCACAGACGCACACACAACAGCGGCGATAAAGAGCTCACGGACGCAGGGAGGAGACAGGACGAGGCAGAGAAGGAGGCTCTAGGCGTCCTCGCGAGCAAGCGAAGGCAGGACGAGGGGTGGCCCAGGGTGGCTCAGCCCAGAAAATCCCCAGGCGAGCGGAGAAGGAGGCCCACTGAGCCCCTCCGGCTCGTCACCGTACGTGATCAACGTCCCAGGAGGAGGCTCGGGGGCTGACTCGGCGTGGCCCTCCCCGTCGGTCCTCCCTGGGGCCACCGGCGCGATTCTGAAGCATGACTCGAAGCCAGCGCAGACACAGATTTCATCCTGTTCATCTTGGCCCATCCGTCCTGCCTCCAGAGGTCTTTCGGACCCTGATTCGCATTCAAGGGTTCGCTAACCGGGAGGCCCATGTTGTCTGTGAGGAAAAGGCACAAACTCCCTTCTCTACCCACGCTACTAAAATCATAAAAGAAAAAATGCAGGTCAGCAAAGGGAAACCCAGTGCAGAGTAATGAAACGCGTACAAGCAGGTGTTTCTGGACAAGAGACGACCAGGCCGGCCGCCCCCGACAGAGACAACCAGGCCGGCTGCCACACGGCGGCCATGCAGGGCCCTGGCCGCGACGCCCTGACGTGCAAAGAGCCTGCGGCAGGACAGGAGGAGGGCCTAACCCACGTCCGACTTCCAGAACTCTAGGGTGGCCGGACGCCCAGGTGCTGGAGGCCCGGGCTGCTGTGGCAGGTGCAGTCTAGGAGCAGCCCATGGACTCGCTTTCCGTCCCGCGCCGCTGCGGACGGTGCTTGTAGAACGCGGTAGCGCTCTGACGGCTCCTGTTGCCGGGCGGGACCTCTCCAGCCCTGCTGGTCCCCCCATCCCAGAGGGCAGGCTGAGCACCCCTTTTCCGGGTGGCACGCACAGGAACCGGCAGACGTGGGGGCTGCTTCCCGGACAAGGGCGCCGGGAGGCCCAAGACAAAAGCAAGCACCGCCCTCTGCTCGGCCGGCAGCCCCGGAGACGGGGAGACGCGGCCAGGGGCCTCCTGCTCCATGCGGCCTGCCCTCAGCCCAGAACCCAGAGAAAGTGGGTAACTGGACTGCGTGTCTGCATCCCACGGACCAGGGCGTGCGTGGCTACCGCTCACCCCCGGATAATGCTGCTCACAGAGGCTCCCGGGCCGGGCTACAACCTGGCCCGCTACCGTCCCTCGCCGGCTGCGCCTCCGAAGCAGCAGGAAGGCCTGTCGTGGCTCACAGGTGTGGACGGGGTGAGGGAGGCTCCATCAGGGAGGTGGACAGTCAGTACCAGGAGAACCCAGGAGGGTCCTGCCCTGGGGGAGGGGGGCCTCCAGGCTGAGGAGCCTCCTTCCTGCTCCAGGGGCCCCGCTTACGGAGAGGCTGGGAAATGGGGTGTGACTAGGCCTCAGCCCGCGACTCACGGGCACTGACTTGTCACCGTGTCCCCGAGCCCAGCGCTTGCGGAACGGGGAGGCCCGGCCCTACCACCTGCAGGGTCCCCCACCTCCGCGGAAGGCCAGCAGCAGGGAGCCTTCGGATCAATGCCTTACAAGTCTGGCTGGTAAGGGTACGCAGTGATGTACATAATAAAAAAAGGAAAGGCAGGCAGATTTCTTTTTCCAATATACACTTCAAAACAGAAACAAGTGAGAACAGTTCGAAGCCCGGGACAGAAAACCTTAAAAGAAAACTGATTTTTAGAACTCAATCAAGGTACTGACCCATTCAAAGGAAAACCATACACAAAAGTTTCTATTTCGGTTTTAGGTATTGGAAGGTTTCCCTTTATTAGTAAATGTATAAAGGCAGCAACGATACTGAAATACTAGAATTCTCCGGGATTTAGTGTCACTACTCCCTTCGCACAGAAGGCAACACCATCACTTGGATTTGTAACGCGCGACACTTAACCGATCCTGACTGTGTAACGTTGTTGCTCAGGGTTCACACTTCCACGGGCGACACAGAGAGCAGGGCAGAGCCTCGTTACGTGACACAACCCAGGTGGTGACCCCAGAGGAGCAGGGCAGAAGGGAGGAACTCCTCCAAGGCTGGTCCCCTGTCCCCGACAGGGTCACCACATGTGGCCTGAAGCAGAGGGGCCCCAGCTACACACAGACCTGCCGCCCACGACAACAGGCAGACGAAAACCCAACAAGAACGTGACGCCACAGAGGGGACGCACCGGGGGCCTGAGCAGGCAGAGGCTCAGACGGGGGACACACGGCCCGCGCTGCTGCTTCCAGATGTCCACCACGTGTGGGGACATCTCCTGGTCAAAGCGGAGCAGCCTGGTGGCTGTCCTGAGCCCGAGTCCCCTGCTGTCCTGCGGGTGGTGAAGGAAGCGGGGACATTCGGAGGCGGGAGGCAGCTCTGCGCTTGGGCCAGTGGCATGGGGGTCCAGCAGGAGAATGAAGGGGTTCTGGACGCCCGCGGCAACTCTGGAGCTGGTGGTCTGCAAACAGCCCTTGAGCAGAAAAGTCCCCAAGCGTCCGCAGCACCGGTTACAACTCGCCCAGCCCCGGGAGTCGGCATCGAGGACGGCCTTGCCCTGCCCACCACTGCTCACGGGTTGCAGACCCACCAGTCACTTTCGCCGCCCCGCGAGCCCCCGATCCAGGAGCCCCGGCTGCAGGGAAGGAGGCCCGGCGAGGGCCCTATGCCCTGAACCTCCCACCGTGTCCTACAGACAGACCCCCAGGCTTCACGGTTCAGAACGTGCCGTTTTCGAGCCACAGGCAACGAAGCTCATCTGCGCAAAGCCTTCCCTCCCCCCACACGTGAACAGAATAAACCTACTAGTTCATGTGTCTGTTTCCTCTGGGGGAAAACAATCCCAAACTTCCTCCACGGGTGTTTAAAGATGAAATCAGTATTTTTCTTACTTTCCAGACCCAAAGAGGGGGGAAAAAAAGCCAGAATTGTGTACCACAGGCTTTTCCCAAGGCTGTTTTGTTGTGTCCGAGAGAACCCGGCACGCAGAGGTTAACCCGAGGACAGCCGCATAATTCGAGGGAAAGCGGCCCCACTCCTCTTCTAGGCCGGCAAGGAGGCACGGAGACCTGCCTGGGTGAGCATGAAATCCATTCTCTCCAGCTAAGTGTGTCAGGGAGAACAGCGCCGGCGGACATCGTCCTCATTAGAAGCAGCCAAGAAAACAGCCAAGAAACGGGGCACGATCCCAGCAGGACGGCTCCAACAGGATCCCGGCTGCGGAGGCGGGAGCTCCTGCTTTTCCGGGAACGTGCATGTGCAGTCGTCCTGTTTTGAAAACAGGACGCGAGTGGGGGTAAGCAAGTGTCTCCTCTCGGGGAAGCGCGTCTGGGCCCGGTGACGTCTGTGCATCACAGGCCGGACAACGGGTCCACCCGCCCTCGGGCCGGGCCGGGCTCCCACTCGGGCCTGCAGGAGCCGAGCAGGCTGTGGTGAGAACGGCGGGAGCCGGAGGACGCACAGCCAGGCTGGCCGCTGGGGCCCTCCGGGGACAGAGACCTGGACGCCGGCCTCTGACCCAGGGCCCCCACAGTGGGCAGCACAGGCCTCAAAGGGCGCCCACCACGCCCCCGGCATGAGCAAACTTCACCCTGCATCCCAGGCCTCATCCGTGGGAAACAAGAATAATGTGTGCACATGTGTGTGTGCACGCGCATGTACACATGCATACACATGTGTGTGCACACACGTACTCCGCTGCAGCACGACGCCCCTGACGCGGTCTGTTCCCACTGGGAGAAGGGCCACCACGGAGGCCCCACCTACCTGCCGCAGGAGCAGCTCTAGCCAGACTGGCCACGGCGGCTGCGGGGAGGCTCTCGTCCACCCAGAAGGCGTCACAGTCGGAAGTCGGGTGGGGGGTGGCAGCGGTAACAGCCCAGAGTCCGCTGAGGGCACATCTCAGGGACTGAGTCTGGCCAGCGTCGCAGGAAACCAAAGATCCATCGACCAAAACATTCCTGGAGAGGAAGGGCCACCACACGCCACGTGCACCCGGCTGTGGCGCGCCACCAAGAAGCCACTTGCCGGAGAAGGATGGATGGATCTCGTACCCCACAACCGGCCATGGGACTACACGGTCAGACGCCCGTCACGCACAGAAGACACCGCCAACGTCTGGGGCACGGACACTCCACGGGACCCCAATCTGTTCACTCTGTAAGAAATGCCGCAAGACACGCACCGGGGAGCGCACCTAAACCTCCAGCGGCGAGCCAGGGAGCGCCGCGAGCCCACTACTGACGGTCCCGCACGCATGCACATACGCACACTTGTGCACACACATGTGCAGCACACCCAGACACTTGGGAAGGGAAACACCTATGGGACACTGGACGGTATTAAGAAAGCACTGCTCATTTTTAGACGCATTATTTGGTTATTTTTGAAGGTGTTTTCTTTCAGAAACACAAACTACAGTATATGTGGATAAAATGAGAAACAGAACTAACAAACTGGAAAAAAAATATTTCATTAAAGCAATAGAGTTCTCTTTCATTAAAAAACAAACAAACACCGGAACACCAGCTTGACACGCGGCTCAGGACTGCAGTGGTTGCTCACGGGCCGGCCACGGATGTGTCGACGCCAGCGCGGGACCCGGAGGGTTTCTCCGTCCGAAACCTCTGCCCGGACCCCAGCATCGATGGCCGTTGTCACAGCCCACTCCGCTCCCTGCCCCCCACCCCACCCTGCAGAGCCTCCGGTCCTCAGCCTGCACCTGCGGGGGGGCCCGCCACTCCTGCTCCCTGAACACGCTGCCACCAGCCCCGTCCCCAGGCGCACCCCGTGCTGTCCCAGCTCTCGGACTGTGCTCACGGAGCCCCACGGCCGGCAGGAGGCTCCCCCATACCTCGCTCCTCAAGACAGACCCAGCATTCGGAGTTGGAGTCACCATCGTGAGCACCTGTCCAAGTGCCTGACGGGAAAGCATTCCTGCGCCCCGTGCCCTCCTGCAGCGCCTCACATCTGGGATGCTGTCTGAGCGTGCGGTCACCGGGACACCCGCCCTGCTCTGAGCCTGCCCGCGGACCCCCCGCGACACCGGGCGTTGCAGCCAGTGCCTGGCCATCGCCGGCCACCCGTGGAGTAGGTGCTGAACAAAACCGGCGTGGGAGCAACCGTTCTCCTAAGACAGTCCGTGCCCTTTTCCTTCAAGTACAACAAAACTTGGTAAAAACCTTAATTTAAGTACATGGGTCCATTCAGTTTCTGTTCCGTTGTTTGTTCTCGCCAGTGCCAGGAGGGAGCCGCCCCAGGAGGCAACGTCCTGACTCATCTCGGCTGGGGCAGGCGGTTGACGCCCCCACAGCTGGGTCCCCAGAGCAGCCACACCCCCACCCTAGGCCCGCCGCCACCGTCCGGGACAGATGACCCCAGAGACCCTCCAGCGCAGCTGACTGGTAAGAGCAAGAGGACCCTCCCTGATCCGGGGAACCACCGGCGGCAAACGGACCCGGCCGGATCTCAGATTCCAGACTTCGGCCTGGGAGCGAGCGTCCGCACCTGGGCCTGTCCCCACCGCGCACACGGAGGAACCGGGCCCGGCTCGGAGCGGTTAGGAAGCGACGCGTTCAAGAATATGGGACCGTCTCCTGTGACTCAGCCTGGGAACACGCGTCGCAGGCCCACAGAAACCCTTTCCAGAAGCACCCAAAATCGACAGAACTGCTCCAGAAAACAAGGAAAGACCACGACTCACTGGACGCCAGTTAGGCCTCCCGAGCTGCCCCCTCCTTAGAGCGACAGAAACCAGCCCCTGCCTCTCGGAGCCCAGCATGGGGCCAGGGCAAAGGCAGGGACAGGGGACAGGGCGACAGGGAGGATCCCCCGGGGCATGGACACATCAGAACCCACGAAGAGAGGCACTGCCGAGGAGAGCACAGCCCGCCTCGGGACGCAAAGCCCGGATGTGACCCGGCGGGTGGCCTCTGGGGCACGTCCTCTGGCCTCCATGTGGGGGACAGAGGTGGACGCCGGGCTTGAATCGAGCTTCTGAAACAGCTGATCTGGGTTCCGGGCACCCACGGTCGACTCCACAGATGCACAGTACTGGTCTCTGCTCCACACACCACAGACCACACACATCCAGGGCCCCGGCGCGCTCTATCCCCTATGGCAGGAACACACCCCATTACTCTGTGCTCCGACCAACCCCAGGATCTACCAGCCACTGGAACCAACCTGCCCCTGCAGGATAGCCTGTCACCAACCTGCCACGTGTGTGTACGCTACTCACCCCCTGCGGGTCGATCCTAACCCACCCAGAACCGACCAGGACTCACACACTAGCAGACCCCTTAGCCTCCTGGGGGGGCCTGAGCCTGCTCCTTCTCTGAGTCCCTGTCCCTTTGTCTGTAAGTCCGACAAGCTGCGGGAAGTGAGAGGCAGGGCTGGGAGAGGAGGGAGCAGGCGGGCCAGCAGATGGCCCCTCACCAGGGTGGACGCCTGCCAACGCTGGGAACGGTGCCCACCAGAGTGGAAAGGGCAGAGGGAACTCTGGAGGAAGGGGGTGCCGGGGGGACCACCGGGCAGGAAGGGCCCAGCATTCTGGCCCCCACGGCCCCCATGTGCCAAGAACCCCACAGAAGGGGTCCATTCGGGCAAGTCCTGCGACGGTCAGGACTCCCTCCTCCGACCGCACACACTCAGACGAGTCCCTGGCAGCGCTCTCGCCCTGAGCCCACACCGCACAGGGGCCGGCCAGACTAGACCACACCCCCACACCGATGCACACGTTCCGGGCACGTGTCCCGGCAGAGCTCTGTGCATGGGGACCCGACTATGGGCAGCCCCCTCCAGGGGCCCAGGCTCCGCCCCAACCTGCCCCGACAACCATGACCGGCCTCCCTCTCCGAAAAGTGGGGCTCCTGGCAGGTGCTCAGGGAGTCACGGCAATGACCAAGCACAGAAAATGACCTCCTTGGCGGTGAGCACGGGAGAGCCCGATGGGGACCAGCTGCTGGTGCCAAGGAGACGTCTTCGGTCGCCCTCTGAGCTCAGCGCACGGGACAGCAAGGGCGACGGTGCGGGCTGCAGGGGCGGCAGTGTGGATGACCTCCTGGCGGAGAGAAGCAAACCCACACCACAGGAACACGGACGGGCAGGAGGACAGGCAACGTTCCATGCCCAGCGCACCGGCAGCAAAATCACAAGGATTTTTCTGTTTTGTCCTTAGTGCGCTTTCGACCCCTTCTTAAAGGTCTCGCTTACATAATAACCCGGAACTAAAACGGGAGCTTCCTTCCTCCTCGAAACAATGTTCCGAAACAAAGTAACCAAGTTTTTCCACTATTTTTGACTCAAGTGAAAAAACCCATTTAAGGATTCGCAGGAGCGGAGGCCGCTGCCCACACCGGCTCCTCTCCCTTGCAGGGAGCTGGTGAGGCTGGGGCCGTGGGCGGGGGGGGGCGCAGGCACGGGCGCCCTGTAGTGCACGGGGTGCTTACGGGCCTGGCGTGCGCTCCGACCCCCTCTGCATCCTCAGGGCTCTGTGCCTGCCAACAGGGCTCAGGGGGCGGCTCTGCACCCGTCTACAGCCACAGCCTGCAGGTGTCGGCATCCGCGGCCAACTGCTGAGTCCCTTAGTATTTTCTAGCTCTGATTCCCCAGAGAGCCGTCAACACTAGGCCTGACCCTCAGCGACTGGCCAGCACACGGACTGACCGTGGTCAGATGCCCACCAGATCTACCCAGCTGTGGCAGGACAAGCACGGTCGCCGGACACTCCACAAGGACACGGCACGGGTCAGGCCCGTCTAGAGAAACAGACCCAATGGGGCGTGTGCGCGCTTGGATCCGTACACAGGAGGGTGTGTTTATGTTAAGGAGACATTCACTGTGGAAGGTTGGTCAGCCCAGAATCTGCAGGATGGGCCAGCAGGCCGGAGGCCCGGGAAAGCGCTGCTGAGGGCTGAGGCCTTCTGCTGACATAATTCCTTGCTGCTCGGGGCACTCCCAAACTTCTCTCCAAGGCCTTCACCTGCTTGAGTGAGGCTCACCCTCCCTGTGGAGGAGGATCTGCTTTCCTCAAAGGCCACTGACTTAGTGAAGTCTAGAATAACGTCTCATCAAATGTAGGGTACTATGGCCTAGCCAAGGTGGCACACGAAATTAACGGTCGGGCACACCCGGGCACGCTGATGTTAGCCTACTTACAGGATCCCAGGACTTCAGCAGCTGAAGGGGTTAACGGAGATCACTCCTGCAGAGCTGCAGAGCGGGAGACAGAGCTGCTCTCTGAGCTCAGCAGAATCAACGGATGAAGCATGTTATCCCACTGGGCACGGACCCAATCTTCACCGCCTGGTAACCGGAGAGCCACATTCTGTCCACACAAACCAAGCCCAGGAAGTCACCGATTTCAGGCCCTACCAAAGCGGATTTCTGCTGGCTGCGTGTCTCACACCAGGCTGTGTTTTAATGACCCACACTGGATCGGAAAATGGAATCGGTAAGTAGGGACAGCAGTTACTGTCCGCCCAGAGGCTGAGAACACCTTTCCGAAGGGGCTTCTTACACAGAGAATGAAGTTCTAGGAAGATAAGAGATGCGACTCAGGTAATTACTGGACAAGAAAACATTTTAGAGTGCTAAAGGAGACCGTTCCATCACTCAAAAAATACCCCAGGACGAAGGAAGCATGAGAAATGCTCCCCACAGACGGGTCTGGGGGGAAACCTTCAGGGAAGGGGCCCAGACAGCACCCTGCAGAGAAGGGCAGTAACACCGACCCACGAAGCCCCTCCCAGGCACAAGACGGGGGCGGTTCCTTCGAATCCAGGTCATTCCGCATGACCAGCCTGCCCTGCCCGACCCGCAGCTCTGCGGTGGCGCCGTCTCCTTTCTCGGTCCTGATTTTCAGAGTCCCTGCCGCCTGGGAGTCTGTCCCCAGGGAGAACACGTGAAGCCCTAATGCGGAGCCCACTGTGTACCGAGCTGGGTCCTGTCCAGTCTCCAGGGCCGCGTGGAAGCCCCGGAGGAGCTGACCACGACGACTCACGTAATTTTCCGCCGGACGCCGTCCTCCCGGGAGCCCGGCCCGGCAGCCGCTGCCAAACGCAGGGCACTGGGAATGCGCAAAGAATCCGCTTCTTCGTGGCCAAAGACGAGGATGAAGAACTGGGATTTCGGCTTTCTTGTTTTTATTTTTATTTCCTTTTTTATTTATCAGAAAGGGAAAGAGAGGGAGAAAGTAGCAGCCCAGCCTGAGTGCGGAGCACCACTGAGGCTCGAGCTCACAACCTCGACACAGCCTGAACCGAACCCGAGAGGCCGATGCCTCGCTGACCTCGCCACCCGGGTGCCCCGAGGAGGAAGGATTTCACAGCTGGCACATTCCGAGCTTAGGAGGAAAGGGTCTCGGGTCTACAGGAAGTTCTTTCCACAACCACTTCCTTTCCTGCTCCTCTCTAGCTGGGCTTCCGATCCCACCCTGACCCATGAGAGGGAGAGAAGGGGCAGGCCCGTGCACGCGGCGGGCACTGCGGGATGTGCCTGTAGCCTGTTCCCCATACAGGGAGCCTCCCTGCAGCAGGGGCGCATGTCTCGGCACCCACACCCGGCGCGAACGGGGATGCCAGGAAGGAGGGAGAACAGGCTGGACGGACGGACGGACGGACGGAGAGCAGGTGGAGGGTAGGGAGTGTGCGGGTGGATGACGGACGGGTGAGTCTGGACGGGGGAGGGAAGGCTGGACGGACGGACGGACGGGCGGGTGGGTGGACGGACGGACAGACAGGCGGGCAGAGGGACGGGGGGCGGGTCAATGGTGAACGTGAAGACAGAAGAACGGACGGGCGGCAGGATGGAGGGGTGACAGACACGGACATAACAAAAATGCACAAGAACAAATGCTCAAGACGAGTATTTAGCCACCTGTCGCCATGCCGACACAAACATCCCCCGTGTCCCGGTAAATAACCACCATGACTAAGGGCCGCCACTCGCACCGGTATTTCCGGAAGTTAAAGGGCCGCTCGGCCGCCTGTGGACCCGGAGATCCTGCTCCGCTCCAGGAGCCGCGGGCCCAGTCCAGCTCCTCCCTCCCTCGCGCAAGCAGAGACCGGACGGGACGCCTGAGCTGCAAGGACTTGCCGTGAGCCGCAGCCTGTCCTCCGGGGACACACACTCTCAGGGTCTGTGAGGTCAGGCTTCCTTCGACGGCACTTCGGAGGGAAGAGCTCTTCCTGCCCCAAGGGCCACAGAAGCTTTATTTTCATGACCCGAGAGCTCCGGTCAGCACCGCGCACGGACGCCAGCTTCTGCTCCCCGGGAGGAGCCGGAGCCCTGTGCTTCCTGTGCCGAGCCCGGAGCCACGCGTCAGCCGTAGAGCCCTGCCAGAGCGCCACTTCGACGGATGGGCGGGCCGGGACCCCGCGGTCACCGAGGGGTTCCCAGATCCTTGCAGGCGCTGTCCACGTGCCATCAACTTCACGCTTTTTAAGGGTCTGGGTTTGGTCTAGAAAACTGCATTTCTAGAATGCACTGAATACTATGTTTCGTGGCATTTCCTGTCTGAATCCCAAGTCACCCCCTCGATCAAAGTCACAGAACAGCGGCAGGCTGGGAGCCCGAGGGCCGCACCAGCGGGAGGAACCCGGCCATCACCAGCGCCGCAGATCAGTCCTTCCAGGGCCTGCAGGGGCCATCACTCCCCCAACTCCGCTGGCGCCGTCCCCCAGTTCAGGAGAAACTCGATAAAACAAGTTTCCACGGTGAACCCATCGACCGGGCCAGGCTGCGTCAGCACATTCCCAGTGCCTGCCTTTCCACATCCTCCGAACCCCCCGAAGGGGAAACCGAGGCTTCGGGGGTAAATGAGCTCACCGGAAAGCGCGGCACCAGGATCTCAGCTCCGGGCACACCTCGGGCCTGCCAACCAGGCGTTTCCTCAGCCCTCCGCTGGACACTCGTCCTTCCTCACCCGCCAGCCCCGAGGTCAGCCCCAGCGGCGTGCACCCCGCTCTCCGTGCCGTGGTCACCCCGCTCTCCACGCGCAGCGTGTCGGAAACCGGGGGCCGCCTGCTTCTTGTCCATGCCTAGCACCTCACCAGGAGTGCCCCACACAGTGACTTCCCTAGGACGTTTCTAAATAACTAAACGCCAGGACTTCGAAGTCACTCACACGTTCGGGGTTTCTGTGTTCTGCAGGGACCTGCCTGGGTCCTAGCCCCTCTGAGAAACCAGGGCCAGACTGAGAAGGTCTCCCGGGGTGAGTGGGGCTGTGGTGTCCACAGTGGGGGGGTCCCCTCCCTCGTCCTCAGGTGCCTGCACCTCTACACACAATACCAGAGCACACACTCAATCCTCAGGATTTGGGGGCTCCACACTGGGAATTTTCCCACTCGCTAACATCTATCTGTGACCCTAAAACCAATCCTCGCGGGGTTCTGGCAGTGACTCAGGGACAAGCAGGGAGCGGTGGGCAGCCTGGGCAGCCGACGCTCGCACTCCCTGCGGCCGGGGAGCAAGAGGACTCTCCCTGCTTCTTCTCGCTCAGGCAGTACACAGGCTCCTGCTCACCAGCCCGTGAGCACTAAGCTGTCTGCATTTTTATCCTAAATTCTGGTGACTTTGCAGCTTAAAACTGTCCCCAAGCATCGTGCTGGGGTCTGTCTAGTGCCTGACTTCGAGACACCCTCACGTGTCTCAGGAAAAATCGGGCACGAGATGAGCCTTCCTCAGGCTCCAGCTCCCGGTTCATTTACTAGAAGGCTGCATTAGATCAGATGTCTTTAAACAGAACACACACAGAAGAAGGTCACCTACTGATCGGGTGATGAAAGCGGTCTGACCAGGGGATCCCAAGAACCTGGGCCAATCTGTCCCCCGGACCGACACTTCGGTGCTCATGAATCCAGGGTCTGCAGTGTCTTCACAAACGGGACCACCAGCAAGCATCAACCACCCTCCTCTCCCACAGCCGAGTGCCAGGACCGCGCGGCTCCTCCCAGGGCAGGCTCCCGGGTGACCGTCAGTCCAGGAGAAAGCCAACCGTGGGTAGAGACCAACCCAGAATTCCATACCAGGCCACAGACAGAACCTGTCAGGAGCCCAAATACAGCAGACCCAGTCCACAAAAGCCCAGTGATGGAGACAAATCGATGACTGGTTCCATTTTCAGGGCAAACTGAGATCCAAGTCTTCAGAGAGAAGACAATTCGTAACGACTAACGTGTCCTTCCTGAGCAAACGCGGGTGCGTGCATCCCGTTTCCACGGTGCAGGCATCAGAGCGGGGCCCCGCGTCCCACCCACCACAGCAACAAGCCACGCGCCTCTGCAGACTCACCCCGACCTCACTGGATTAGCTCAGTGGCAGGTGTGGGATCGATGCTAACGGAGGACAGCCGTCCTCAGGAAAAGTGTCCGGGAAAAAACAGACCAGGAAAAGCCCACCACGTGCTGACCAGAGGCCTTGGTGCAGACCAAGACTTCGCAGATTACAGAAACGTGCCCTAAAATAACCAACACACACAGACAGTGGCATTTGGGAAAAACTGTAAAGAAGTAGAAATGTGGAAACCAAGTAACAAACCATAAAAATGTAGTTCAACAAAACTGGCGACTTTAAGCAAATAAATGCTACATGGCCGTTCACGGTAACGGTACAGACCTTTAATGATGGACCAGGCTCAGAGCCCCAATGTGTCCCAAGACTTAGAACATGCCACGTGCACTGCAGAGGACAGGAACTGGGTCCCAGTCTTTGTAGATGACAGATACACGGACAGACAGACGGATGGGTAGATAAATGTCACGAAAAGATAACAGACAGATAGATGGACAGACAGACTGATGAATAGATGGACAGACAGACGGATGGGTAGATAAATGTCACGAAAAGATAACAGATAGATGGACAGACAGACTGATGAATAGATGGACAGACAGAAGGATGGGTAGATAAATGTCACGAAAAGATAACAGACAGATAGATGGACAGATAGACGGATGGATAAAAAAATAGTTGGGTAGAGAAGAGATGGATAAACAGACGGATGATACGGATAAGTACAGAGATGGGTAGATGGACGGACAAATGGACGGATGGGTGGACGGATGGAAGGACAGACAGACGGACAGATGGAAGAAAGGATGGATGGACGGATGGACGGACAGCAGATGGATGGATGGACAGGCACACAGATGGGTAGATATGGGTGGACAGACGGACGGACGGATGCGAGGAAAGATGATGAAGACAGATGGCGGACACAGGCACACAGATGACAGACGGACGCAGGTGGACAGACGGCAAACACGGAGACGGGATGTGCACACACAGACACACGCGCATGCCCGTGCGACCCACACACACGTCAGCGTTTGGGGACGTACGCCCCGATCTGAAAGTGCTTCCGCTAAGGTAAGAACACGAGTGATGTGTCATGCTGGGTTCATCTGTTCTTTCACGTTCTTCTGCTACGAATGTGTGCACCTTCCATGAAATACTCCTAAAATGTCGTCGGAAGAGGAAGCTGGACGGTGTGGTTAGCGGGCAAGAAGGCAGGTCTCCCCGCCTCCCCTGCTATGTCTGCTGGCGCGAGCGGGGCTCACCTTCCTTCAGGCGGGGGTGGGGAGGAGTGGGGGGGCTGAGGGGGGGCTCCGCGCCCGGGGGTGGGGCCAACAATGAGGAGCAGCTGAGGCCGCCTGAGACCCAAGGCCCAGCGGCAGGCGTTCAGAGCTCTTCCAAGCTCACTCACAACTCCAGGGTCGCGGGACGCACGAGGTAGAGTCAGTCCTGTGGACAGGGGCACACACCCTCTCGGCCTGTGTTCATCCCTGGCCCTTGGAATCAGTGCTCAGCCAAGGCCACCGCCGGCCCCACTCTGCCATGAGCGGGGAAGTCTGCAGCGAAGCCACTGGCTTACAGGAGCCTGGCTGAGCTGTGGGTGCCCGTGGACGGTCCCACAGCGCCTGCAGATCCACACCGGGCAACCCTCTGCACGGGATAAGTCAACTGTTAGAAGTCTCCCCGTGGCGGCATCTGCACAGCCCAGAGCCAGCGTGAAGCGAGGCGGGGGTCACGGTGTCCAGAAAAGAGTGGCCAGCAGCCGCACAACCCCCAGCGGACCTCAGTGAGAAGGGGGGCGAGAGGTCCGAGCCCCTCGGGGACAGGGACAGCAGCAGCCGCGGCGGAGGGCACAGGACGTGGGGCCTGACCAGGACCGCGGTCATCACGGGCCACCAAGTGCAGCCCAGCCGTCGCCCCCACTCGGGAGATGCCCGCACTGCCCTGGCCCTCTCCGCCGCGCACTGATCGGCGTCCCCAGGCTGGGACGGCGGACGGCAGTCACCACGCCAGGCCTTGCTCAGGATCTCAAATCCTCCCCTGCTGGGACAGCGTAGAGCAGGGTGGAGGGGGGACAGTGCGACCGGACGGCCTGGGTCCCCGAGTCCCTGTTGTGGCCAACACCTTCTTCAGGAGTCGGACTGTAAGTACCCGGCTGGGCTCGGCTACTCACCTCCGCCCCTACAGTCGGAGGCCGCCCATGCGAGCCTCAGCGCAGGGGCCGGGCCCTCTCCAGTCCGGACTGTCTGCCCACCATGGGCAGCTGTCCGACAGCCCAGCATGCGGGCCCCTGGCTCAGAGCAGAACCCCCAAGGGCAGCCGCCCACCCAGGAGTACCCGCACTGCGGGAGGAGGGCAGGCTGGCGTGACGGCAGCCTCGGGATGCGGTCACACCGCCCGGACCACAAAAGGGCGCTCCAGAGGCAGAAGGGACGGATTCTGATCTCTCTGAATCCCGACTTGGGCACGGGAACGCGGCGGTATTTCCTTCTTTTACTTTTTAAGACACGCTGTTGCAGAAAAATTTAAAGTTTGTCGTTTTTTAATCAGAAATAAAAAGGCGTGGGGGCTCACACTGGAACACCATGGGGAGTAGCAGCGACCAGCCCTGCTCTCCTGCCCCACGCGACCGAAAACTCCTGAAATACAGGAAACGAGTGTTGTGCAGACAGCACAGTCAACAAACTCAGGATCCCCGAGACAACACCAGCTCCCCAGGTCACCGCACAGGAGCAGGGATGATGCCGTGCATGTGGGGAGACTGAGGCAGCCGAATGGCAGGACCCCGAGCCTGGGGTGATGCCCAGAGGAATCCGTAGGGCGCCACCCAGACACATGAGCAGACACAGGACAGGGTCCAAAGTGTAAGAAAGGAAGAAACAAAGGTCACAGGAGAAACTAATAAATCAGAAAACGAGAGAGAAACCAGGGAATCCCAGGGTGAGGTTTCTGCAAAGTTCCGCGGAACCGACCGAGCTCAAGCAGCAGAAGCCGCCCCTTTGTCTGCTGATGAGCAGGAGAAGAGGAGTAAGGGGGAGTCCTGGAGGGGGGAGGGGGGTACTATGAGGAGCACAAGCACAGCTCATTCAGGAAGGAACGCAGCCCTGCCCAGACTCCCGGGAAGGGCCTTGCTGTCCTGCAAAACCCTCCTGCAAGGACAGCCCGAGCCTGGAGGCTTCCCAGGCAAGCTCTGCCAGACACAGAAAGAACCCAAACCAGTTCTGCCCACACTCCCCCCCAAATATGGAAAAGGAAGGCCTGTTCGGAACTCAGCCTCGGAGATGAGACTGACCCTGATGTGCCCAAACCAGACACAGCCACTCCAGGAAGGGAACAAAGACCGACCAGTATCCCCTCCGTGAAAGCCAACCCAGCAACCTCAGTGAGGCCAAGGGGCAGGGAGGGGGCGGGAGGGGGCGGGAGGGGGCGGGAGCTCTCCGGGGCCAGGGAGTTTCCCCGACCTGACTGTGATGTGGGCTTCACAGGAAAAGGACCAGGTCAAAACTCAGCACTTTGAATAGGTGAACTTTTTACAATGTTAATTGTGCCTCAACAAGTCTTTTCTTCTTAAGCGAAAATTCACCGGGACAAAGGTCAGAAAAGGGCCTAATCACCAACTAAGCTTCCTCTGCAGACCAGGACACAGAACAAAAGCCGGGATGAACCTCTGAGCTCCCAGGCTCCTGAGACCAGAGCCTGTTCCCGCCAAGGGGTGGAGCCCGGCTCCTCCAACTCCTCCACCTGCCCTGGCCTGGGCTTCCAACCGGGAAGACGGCCTGACCCCACCTTCCGGGGCCGAGGATCCCCTGGCAAGCAGATCCAGAACCCCACGAGCAAAGGGGGCCCAAGAAAATCCTACAGAGGGACGGGGTGCCTGGGACACGGCGGGGGTCTGCTCGCTCTTTCTTCACCAGGGATCTGCCTCGGAAGCTCTGTGCCCCCGGCTGTGGAGGGACAGAGCAGCAGATTCCAGAGTAAAGACATGAGTCAGGAGATGAATGATGTAGGCCAGCCAGGCAACGGGGACCCCAGGGAACGCGGGAAGCTCTCCTTAACTCCGTGTCTGTCTGGATTGACGGCACACCAGGAACGTAACTGTTTCAACGGAACCTCAGCGATCCCGGCCGGTGCAGACCCAGGATTTACCCTCGAGGCTGCTGGCGGACGGGACGAGCATGGAGAGAAGCCCAGGGGCAGGGGAAGAGAAAGCACAATTTGTGTTTTTCTAAATTAACTTCAAGACAAAATATAAACCATCGAAATGATCGATTTAGAAGATTTTAAGCTGTCGGTAAGATTATCGTCCACACCAATAAAGCCCCGCTCTCATCTGGGGACGGACATGGGGTCCGCACATGCGGGGTTCGGCACGTGGAGTCCAGGAACCAGCAGCCCTGCCCTTGGACGGCAGAGCTCGGCTGTCCTGTGGGCATCTGCTCGTTTCTTCCTGCTGTGACACCCGAGGGAGGCCCAGCATCTCCCATCAGAAAGAGAAAACGCCCCGGCCCGGTGCAAACCAGACTTCTACCTGGTTTTCCATGATGAGATCCATTTTGCAGATGGGGATTTTCTCCACTTCTGCGGACACGTCATGCTGAAGCCTCATTCTCCGCAGACGATGGCCCTTGGGTCTGCCCAACACGCCCTTGTAGGGATGCCTGTGTCCCCCGCTGGCCGTGGGCCCTCGCCCCCTCCCGCGGGCGTGGCTGGCAGAGCAGACTTGTCCGGGCTCTGAACAACTCCGAGCACTTGTGCCCAGACACTGAGTCCGCCGTGCGGCACCCGGGCCATGGGAGGGAAGCCCACAGTGGCCGGGCATCTCTATGGAGGGAAATTGAGTCCCGCGGCTGGGCAGAGAAGGCAGGTGAAGCAGGACCGGCGCACGGAGCCGAGCTGCAGGGACCGACGAGCCTTTACCACCCCTTCCCTCGATGGGGCGAAAACACGGATGGCGGAGCCGGCTCTGCAAACACCCGGAACCGCACACAAGCCACTCCGAGGGCAAACGCCGCATGTGGCCGGAGCGGGAGGTCCCTCAGAGCTTCCCCTGAAGGCAGAACAGTTTCCTCCTCAGACCGCGGCACACGGGTCACTTGTGATGACAGCAGCCGCCCATGTGCAGGGACCCCAGGAGCCGTCTGCCATGCAGGGAATGGGTCCGCCACCGTTCTGGGAAGACAGATCACCAGTACCTTGTATTTTCACATAGTCCTAGAGCGCCCGTCAAACACATCCAAGCTGCGATCAACAAGACTCGGACTTCATCCTCACAGCATGACGTGGAAAATCAGGAACCTGCTCCAAGTAAGCCAAAGGCTCGAACGTCAGCACGGCTCCCAAGGGTCCTGCAGAGCCCAGAGGAGGCCCACGGACTGGCCTCCTAGGGCTCAGGCCAACCTTCCCAGGCGCTGAGAGCATCCCCAGAAGGCAGGGTCAGCAGTGAGGTGCTTCCTAGGAGCCGACAGCACGGAAGCGCGCAGAGAACAGCAGCGGGAGGGACCCCACCGCCCACCCCACCTCCCAGCCCACAGATGCATCTCTGCTGAACTCCCATGAGACTCGTTTGCGCACAGAGAAGTTGGTGGGAAGGGAGATTCTCCCGACAGCCCAGTCTGAGGAGCTCCAGGGAGGTGGGGGACGTCAGGGCTGGGGGGCCGGGGTGCTCATCTCCAGGGGACGGGGATTGAGGGACGAGAGAGGGCTGCTATGCACCACCATCCCCAGAGGTGCCCGTGGAACACTGGGGTCCCCACCCACGGAGCGGGAGCACTGGGGTCCCCAGGTGCACAGTGCTGGGGGCGCTCCTAGCAGCTTCCCGTGGAGCCACCGGGCCAGCCCTGCACCAGCTGCCGCTCCTCCCCCGCCGGCAGGCCCACGCTCTCCAGGGCTCCAGGGGACCACGTGTGCCCCGGGGTGGAACTGGACACAGGCACAGATCCCAAACCCAGCCGCTGATCAGCAAGCTGAGGCGGCAGAACGGGGCAGCTGTTTGGTGGGCAGAGACCCCGCCTACTTTGGGGCTGGGCTGCGCCCCAGGGCTTCCTGTCACATGGACGGTGGTCTGGCATGGCCTGGGGCGTCTCTGGATGTCAGCTTCGGAGTCAATTCCCATGACCTCACAGTGGAGGCTACAGGGGAGGAAAGGGGCTGGGGGGCGGGCAGGGAGTAGGGCGCGAGGCCAGAACCCCAGAGGGGGCCAGAGGGCAGAAATGTCCTACTGCTTTAGTCCTCGCTTTTTAATGATCCTGGGGACGAGCTTCTACTGTGCTGCTCAGCAGACCAGAACATTCCCAACCAGAACAGCATTTCTACATTAGCGCAGCCGCTGGTGGGGAAGGAGGTCCTGGAGGTGGCAGAGAAGGGGGCCTGCGGACCAGAGAGGCCCACCGCAGCCCCAGGCTCCAGACCACAGCCGGGCCGGTGCGGTTCCCTCTGCAATACCAGCCAGTGCTGCCAGTGGGCATGAGCTGGGGCCAAACCCGTCTGGAAGCCCAGCACAGCCACAAACCGCGATTTCTGAGGCCCCGACCAGGGACGAACCTCAACCACCCGGGGAGGGCCCAGCCTGAACACACTCCCGGAGAGCACGGGAACTCAGACCAGGGGCTCCGACTCCATCTTTTTCGGGGCTGCGGGTGCCAGTAGGGAGGTCCTGAAAACAAAGGGACGACACAGGGTCACATGGTCCAGCTAATTGGGGGGTCAGGTTCTGTCTGATTTATCTTCTTATTTTTAAGTTCCCAATTTCTACCAAGTCATTTCTTTAAAAATAGGGGGGGAAAAGTCATGGTGTATGAGAGCAGGGATCTGGGAGACAAGCCACAAGGGAAAATTAAAGATTTCTGCAGGAGCAGTCTGTCACGTGACAGCACCTACCATGCCCCCACCGGGACCGACGAACTGGGCCGCAGTCCTCTTCGTGTCCTGCATGCCCGCCAGGGGCTCCCGTCTGGACTGTCCCCTCAGTTTCCCAAAGCCTGTGCCTTCACCATGACTACCCTGGCTCCTGTGACCTCTGTCCAGGGTCCAGTGACCTGCAAAATGTCCCCCTAGGGAACCTATCACAGCGGGACTGGGCCCCAGCTGGGTCCCAGGGTCTCCACTGGCAGCCTCTTCTGGACCTTGGTTTGCAGAGTGGCAAAGTGGGTGTGTGCTCATTTCACCGATAATCTGTGCAAGCTGGCTTCCTTGTGCAAGGGACTTGGTCGGCAGAGCCTGCGTTTGGTCTGCCTCAAGGACTCCATGAGACTAAGCAAGGTCTTTTCAAATCATTTCTGGGGACGCCTGGGTGGCTCAGCGGGTTAAGTCTCTGCCTTCCACTGAAGTTATGATCCCAGAGTCCTGGGATCGAGCCCCACATGGGGCTCTGGGCTCTGGGCTCTCTGCTCTGCAGGGAGCCTGCTTCCCCCTCTCTTTCTGCCTGTCTCTCTGCCTGTGATCTCTGTCAAATAAGTAAATAAAATCTTTAAAAAAAAAAACATTTCTGAAACTACAAAATCCGTGCAGACAGAAGGTAAAGCTGATGTCAATGAAAGCCGTCTGGAAACCCTGCGGGCTCACCACGAGGTCACTTTGTCACTTTCCGGGCTTGCCCTGGGCTATTTTAGAAACACCTGAGGTCTCTGTGGCGAATTGCGCCAGGCAGGGTAGGCCGAAGACCCCGTTTTGGTTCTGCAACCCTCCTAACTTGGAGTCCGGCTCTTTTTAAAAACAATTAAGATGTGGCGGCAAAGCCCAGCACCCGCCAGATGTGAAAAGCGGCTTCGGGGTCCAGCTTTCTACGGCGACTCAGGGAGGAAATTCTCCCTGTCCGACAACCCCAGCTGCGCCACCTGCAGCCCCCGGCTTCAGCGCTGCCCCCGTGGAGGCCAGGGCCGCACAGACCCTCCGGAAAGGAACCCGCTCTCTCCCTGAAGAACAGCGCTGCTGGCTCCCGCCAAAGACCCCGCGGCCCCCGCGGCACGGTCGGCGGCCAGGAGCGCTGCGCCTGGGACTGGCTCTCACAGTTCAACGCCCTCCGCCCACTTCCTATGGTTCGCTCACGATTTTACAACTTTTGCAGGCTCTTGGGCGGTGCCAAAAGGAGTCCGGCTCAGCCAAGAAAAGTGGAAACTATTTTTGGCTTCCAGAAGGACAGCTGTAGGACGCGGAGACGGCCGGCGCCCGCCTCTACAGATCTGGAGAGCCCCTCATCAGGGGGCGCGTCCGGAACGCTGGAGGCTGCACTAGGCCTGCGCCGCGGCCGAGGGTCGGGGTCGGCCTCCGGGGAGGGGGCGTTCCGGGGAGGGGCGAGGTCCGCGCGGTGTCTGCGCCGCGCAGAGGCCAAGTGCGCGACACTTTGTACCCACTTGAGCGCCAAGTGGCGCCGAGGGCGGCAGCCCCGTGAGAGGCGCGCCCGGGCGGAAACGCGCCCGAGCCCTCGGCGCACACCGGGGCCGCCCCGGAACTCGCAGACCCGCACCGCGGCGGCCGCGCTCGCTGGGGCACCGTCCAAGTCCGCGGGACGCGCGCCCCTCGAGCCGGGGGCCGCCGGGCAGGAGGCTCTCCGCGCCCAGCGGATGCGGGGACAAGGGCGCCGCTACGGGTCCCTGAGGGGCCGCGAGGGAAGGTCCCCCAAGGAGGGGACGCGGCTACCGCGGTCCTGGAGGACGGCGAGGCGCGGGGGCGCGCCCATCTGCAGCGGACCGAGAGAGGCCGCAGAGGGAGAAGGGGGCGCGGAGAAGGGAAACCAACAGGACAGGGAGCGGGCAGGGGAGGCGCGGAGGAGGGGGGCGACCCGTGCACCGCGTTCGGGCGGGGCGGGGACGGAGAGGGGCGGGAGCGGGGAGAGCTGGGCGCCGAGGGGGCGCGGACACCCAGGGAGGGGGCCGGGCAGGGGCGGCGAGCGGGACTCGGACGGGCGGCCCCCGCAGCTCCCCCGTCCCGCCGGGGACTCCGAGCTGCTAACAAAGGAAGCTCCGGAGGCCGCGCGCCCCGCGCTCAGGTCCGCCCTCCGCGCCCGGGCCAAGGCGGACAAAGGCCCGAGGGCCACTGCTCAGCCCCAAACCCAGAGCCCTGCCTACCCGTTCTGGTCCCCCGCCCGGGTCCCCCCACCCCTCGACCCCGGCCGCGCGCCCCGCCGCACTCACAGGATGGAGGTCTGCGGCGCCACGGCGGGCACGGCCTCCAGCAGCAGATGCATGCAGCGCACGGTGGTGCGGAAGCACAGGCAGCGGCTCGGACAGCCGGCGCCCGACTTCGGGGCGACCGTGGCCAGCGCCCCCCAGCCGCAGCAGAGCACCAGCGCCAGCAGGCAGCGGCGCGCGGGGCCCGCGGGTCGCACGGCCATGGCCCTGGGCGCGCGACGCTCGGACGCGAGAGGACCGGCGGGGCCCGGCGCGACCCTGCGGGCTCCGGACTGCGCCCGCCCGCACGGCCCACGTCCCAGCTGTGTGCTGGGGGCGGTGGGGGGGGGCGCCAGCTGTGCACATGCGCGCGGCTCCTCCCTTCGCACCCTCCCCGAGGGCTGGGGCGGGGCGGGGCGGGACCTCAGGCTTGGCGTGAAGCGGCAGCAACCGCGTCCCTGCTTAGGGGCCGCCGGGCAGCCCTCTCTGGAGGCTCCCTGGTGCCGAGGGTCGCTGGGGCTTCCGGGGACAAGTCCGGGTCTGCACTTGGGAGCTGGGGGCCTCCCATCTCGCCCCGCCAGCTGCGCTCTCCGCGTGTGTGCAGAGAGAGGGTCGGGGTTTTGGTGGGGTTTTTTTTTCTTTTTTTTTGGTCGTTGTTTTGTAGAAGCGGTTCAAGTGCTCACTTTGTTCCAGGCACGGTTCCAAGGGGCCTCTCACTCCCTCTCCCTGTCCCCCGCGCTCTACCTCTCCCTCTCTCGCTCTCTCATCCCTCTCCGTCTAGCAGCCTCCCCTCCGTTCGCTCTGAACACACACAAGTGGCGACAGGACTGAAGCCGGCCAGTCGGGCCCCTGCCTGTGCCCTGAGACCTGCTTTCTGCCCCTGCTGGCCCCAGGGCACTGTTTGGAGCACAGAGGACATTGTGTCGAGTCCTGGGTTCAGGTCTGGGCCAGGTGGACCTCGCTCAGGACCCTTTAGCTCCCTCCCTGGAGGACACACCCAGAGGAGAGCCCTGGACCCACCAAGTGGGACTTGGGCCGCACCGCCGGCAGTCCGGACAAGCTATGGAGAGGAGGGACACCGAGTCACACACGTACACGTCTGCAATTCTGTTCTAAAGCTCTGCGCGTTATCCACTGAGTCCCACGAGAACCCAATGCCTGCGTCTGACAGATGAGGGCCATCACCAAGAACCAGTGTCCAGCCCCGGTCTGCGACGTGTCCACCGTGCGGCACTCTAACCCAGGTGCACCGCAGGGTGTCGGGGTGAGACAGGCGAGTGGCCAGGCTCTCTCCTGGGGACGGATGAGCACATGCCTGCGTGACACACGGTTTTCAGGGTCCCCATCTGGGGGCAGCTGAACTGCCGTCCCGAGGCTTCTGTGCGTGTCTTCGAGGCCATTGTCCCCACGACCACGTGGAGCAACTTTCCTGGTCACCGAGGACCAGCATAAGCCATCCCAGGGTGCTGTATTCTAAGCAGGCGCAAGCGTCCCGCGCTGGACACTCCTGCCTCCGCGCACCGCGCGGTCTACAGGCCCCCACCTGATCGCCCCACAGGAATTTCAAGCTAACCACGTCAGCGACACGAAACCTGACTCTCCCTGAACGTGTGTTTTTCCTCCTGAATCACGAATTCGATCCTCCAAACTGCTTTCCCAAAACTCCGGCCTGGAAGCTGTCCCCACCCTTGTCCTCCGCCCACTTTGCGGAGCCGTGAACTCAGTCGCAGGTGGTGCTCCTTGCGGAGGAGGCCGCCTGCTCTCCCGACCTCGCTCTCCTCAGCCGCTGGCCGTCCCCGCCCCCGCCAGCCCACAGCCCCCATCACCAGAGATCCTCCCTCCCGGGGACCCTGTCTTCTGGGCCTTCTGGCCCATCCCCCCTGCAGGGGACAGAGACTATGTCACAGTGCCGACCCCTCCCCTTCCCAGTCCAGACTTCGGATGTAAGTGGGCAAAGGCGATGGTTCGCAAAACAGCTTTGGCGCCTGGTGTGTGGGGCATCCAACACGCCCTGTACGTACACCCTGTGAGCTTCTCCGTTCCGCAGCTCGGTCCCTGCCCGCTGTGGGGTTAACTGTTCGGGCGTCCGGCAGGGCTCCTCTGCTAGGGGGCTGCTCTCCACCCCAGGCCCCCTGTTCTCTGAAGACTGGGCCCACCCGGGGCCTGTCGCCTGGCAGTTCGGGAAGCTGAGCCAGCCCTCCATGCCGCAGCCCCCCCCAGCCAGGGCTGGCCCTGGCCTTGAGGCTGTGGAGCTGGGGTGTGGGGTCAGGGCCAGTGTCTCCCCGACTCGGCCAGCTGCTCCCACTCCTGAGAGCCACCCTTGTCCGTGCCCACAGGGTCCCCCCCAAGTCGGCCGCTTGTATTTCCTGCCACCCCTTCCCAGAGTAGTGATGACATCGGTCTGCCTGCCTGTCTCCCTGGCAGACGGGGCTGTCCTCGAGGATGTGCGTGGAGCAGGGTGCGGGGTTTGGACCAGGCCCAGGCAGCCTCACACTCCTCGCCCCTCATGTCTCTCCTGGGTCACCGTTTCCCCTTCTGCGACAGGAGGCAGCGGGATGAGAAGTGCAGGGGCCGCCTGCACCCAGTGCTGTGCAAGAGCCCAGTGGGCTGAGCCCGCTCCTTGCCCGGGAGGCTTCCTGGGGTCTGGGTGGGCCCCGGAGTCTGGGAGTCTGGAAGGCTGGAAGGCCGCCGTGGGGCCATTCCCAGACGATGAGTCAGCGCCTTGCAGAACCTGGCTGTGCCTGAGGCTAGGGCCTCCCTCAGCAACCTGCACGCCCCTCCTGGGAATCCCTCCCCTGGTGGGCCCTGTGCGCCCGCCCAGCCCCCAACCGCTCCACCAGCTGCAGCCACCCTCAGACCTTCCCCGGTCAGCACGAGTCTGGTGGCTTCGTCCTGGAGGCCCAGAGCCCGCCAGCAAGGCATCAGCTGCGTGGGGTCCTCCTGGCGGCTCCAGGACAGAATCTGCCACTGGCATCTCTTCAGTACCCTTGGTGCTCCTGGCCCTCCCGCCTCTGCCCAGGGCCCTTCTCAGTGCTCCCTGTGTCTGTGCCTCCGGTGGCCCTTCCCTCTTCCAGGCTCGGCTGCCAGCCGTGCCTGCCATCTCTTCCCAGCAGCGCTTCGTCCCCATAGCTGACCTCTCCCAGGCAAGGTCACGTTCTGAGCTCCCAGCGAGGCTGAGGTTCAGGGGTCAGAGGCAGCAGGGCAGGGATGGAATCAAGTTCTGTGGTCGCGTCGCAGGGCCCGTCTCCCTCGTAAGCCGTCGTGAGCCGCAGCAGGGAAGGTGCCTGGCACGCGGGCTGGTCATAGCCCCAAAATTAGGGCGTGTGGCGTGGCTGAGGGGCTCGAAGGCGAGGCTAGGGCGCTGGCCTCCACCGAGAAGGCCAGGGGCACGTGAACGGGATGCTCTAGGGTGCGGCGCCGTCTCTCAGCAGCCCTGCCTCTCCCCGGCCCTGCCCAGGCATCCCACACCTTGCCAACGGTCAAGGAGAGAGAAATTTTTTCTTTTTTAAAGATTTTATTTATTGATAGAGAGATCACAAGGAGGCAGAGAGGCAGGGGGGAAGCAGGTGCAGAGAGCCGGATGCGGGGCTGGATCCCAGGACCCTGAGACCATGACCTGAGCTGAAGGCAGAGGCCTCACCCACTGAGCCCCCCAGGCGCCTGGCAGGAGAAATCTTAACAAGCCTCTTTGCTTGGAGGGTCGAGTTCTAGTTGCCCCTGAGGAATGTCCGTAAAATCCACGTAGCTCAGGTGTCTGTGTAGGTCGAGCCACGGGTGAACTCAGGGTTTTTCTCAGACCGCGGCGGCTCTCCTTGCGCCCGCCGGACGGGGTCTGGCAGCAGAGAGTCCCAACTGAGGACCATGACCCAGGCCCTGGGCACACGCAGCAGGCGCCCACCCAGCCTATCGACACACGTGCGGGGGGTCTTCCCGGGCCCCTATGTTTGTCGTTCTGGGAGAAGGGACGACAGCTGAGCCTGGAGAGGTGAGGTGAGCCAGCCTGTCTGAGGCAGGCTAAGGGACCCTAAAAGAACCACGGGGCGTGAAGACCCACACCGTGACCATCTCCACTCCATTCCCAGACGTTGGAAGGCAGGGGGTTGGGTAACCCAGACCTGTAACCCGCCCAGCAGCAGACGCAGGCCCTCTGGGGTCTCTGTCACTCTCCACTTGGGGCTTGAGGCCTGGAGAAGGCTGGTGAGGACCGAGCCTGTGTAGCGAGTTACCGAAGCCCCTGGGTGGCCCCCCTTCCCGAGAAACCCACAGTCTGGGGCAAACACAAGCTTCCCCGTGAGCACCCAGACGGAAGGGGACCTAAGTCATGGGACACGTGCATGGCCCACAGGGGTCACGAATAACTCAGCACCACAGTCCATCCCTTCTCTCCGTAGAAGGCCTGCAAAACCTCCACTGCACGACTTTCCCCCTCCATCCTGGCCCCACTGCCACCTTGGGAAACCCTCACCGCCCCCAGCCCTTCTCTGGCGCCCAACTTGCCGGCCTGGTGAAAACAGACCACATTGGTTTGCTGGGCAAGTTTCTAACTCTAGATAAGAAGCCCTTTGTCTGAAGCTCAGAGAACCTTACCCAGATGTCCCTGACCAGGTCATGGGGCTCCCCTAGAGAGGACGCTTGACGCCCCGCCCCCGGGAGGAGGGCATCCACTTTCCCAGGCTGAGGGGGCAGCAAAGGGAAACAGGCCATGAGAAGCGCGGAAATTCTAAGCCTCTGCAAGAGGGGGCGCTTTGCGTAAAATCCCCAGTCTCTGTGAGCCGCCTGGGGTGGGGGGGTTCTTGCTTCCCTCGAGGGAAGGGCAGAGCCCTGAGGAGTCGGCACCTCCCATTTCACTCCCAACCAGAAGAGCACTGAGCCTCGCTGAGCATGTGCTGGGCTAACGCAGGTGAATCATTAGCTCTTGCCAAAGATGCCCGTAATCCCTTCTAATAAGTTAAGCACTTTCGGAACAATAGCGTGGGCTGGCTGGCTGGCCCTAGCGGCTGCAGCCGGCTGACTAATGCTTCCTAATCTCCAAGTCTGCACACAGTCCCTGTAAACAAGCCTCCCGTTACCCAGCCCCCCAGGAAGGGGAAGGTCAGCCCAGCCAGGGAACGGGAGCTCAGGGAGCTCGGCGTGGGTGTGCACTCCACCCTGCGAAGGAGCCAGGGGGCTCACTTCATGAGAAAATTCCAGGGCCCTCCCTGGGGAGCTCAGCCTAACTTCCAAGGTCTCTGTGCACGTTGCCGGTGGCCACATGCGGCTGCGCCCTGGCTTCCGAGGCTCAGCTCCTGCCTGGAGAGGCAGCAACTGTGGACGGAGCCAGCCGGCATGGAGGCAGGAGGCTGTTCCAGAGGGCTGACAGCCCCGAGGGCGCCCAGGCCCAGCCCCACAGGTCCCGAAGGTGCCCGCGTCAGTGGGGGTGCAGCCACGAGGGCCCCTTCCCCGGCTGTCCACAGCCTTCTCCCGCGGGACCCCCTCCTGCTGGCTGCACAGGCTGGGTGCCGGGCAACCTGTTTCCAAGTCCACCTCCGATGCAAACCCCCTCACTGCCCCTCCGCAAGCAGAGCAAACGGCGGTCAGGAGGTCCCCGTCCCTGGGACGGAAGCACGAGCACAGAGGACGCAGGCCGTGTGCTCATGCGGTCGGCACCGCCCACAGAGGGACCCAGGGACCGCGTTCCTCTCCCCCAGCCTGGCCTCTCTCAGGAGTGAAGCTCACTTCCCCACTAAGGCGAGGCAACACCCACTGGCTTTGGAAAGGGGGTTCAGGCCTCCTGTGTGCGAAGCGATTCCACATTCCAAGCTCCAGCCATGAGTCTCCCGCTGGCGGGAAGGGCCGTGAGTGCTCTGGAGGACACGGCCTCCTAGGGTCAGAGCCGTTGTCATGACAAAGAAATGCCGTGATTTCATACCCAAACCACAAGGCAGCAGAGCCAGGCTAGGACAGTGCAAACGGCGACCGGCCCCTCCTGAAGCCTCACATCTGGCCTCCCCTCCCCGGCGGGCCCCCCCGGCCAGCCTGGCACTGGGCACCTCACCCCGGGCACGGCGAGGACACGGGACGGCTGGTCTGCAGACAGACACTGAGAACACGGGCCCCGGGCCTGAAGGTCTCTGCGCCCTGACTGGACACCTCCGCCACATCCTGCTTGCCTTTCTGATGGTTTCGTCCTGGGAGCTGCGTGGATTGGACCCGACACTGTCTGAAATGCTGTATGGAAATCCATGGAAACAGAGCACGAGATCTTGACCGAGATATGGCTTTCCTCTGTGACCTCCAAATGTCTTGGCCAAGATGCGGCCTGCCCTCTGGCCCAGAAGTTCAAGCCTTTCTGTCTTTCTCTCACGTCCTTCAGGTTTGAGAAACCAGACCTCAGAGTACCGGTTTGTGTCCCTTCAGTTTCTCCTGCCGGCTCTCACGTGCCCCCGCCGTGGCTCATTTACCAGGGTTTCTGTGGCCACGGCATTGAGGGAGTCCCGTTGGTGGCCAGGATCCCTGAATACTTTCTGGACCGACGTTCTGTCTGCCGAAACCCTGTCAGCTCTCAAAGCCGCGGCCAAGGGCCACTGTGTGGGGCAGGAGGTCCGGAGTGCTCAGGACGGTGCATTTCTGTGACAGCGAAGGCGGGCCACGGCAGCCACGGAACACCATGTATCCTTCCCAGGCCGTGGCTGCGAATCTGAAGTCCATGCTCGGCCAGATCCGTCTGGAGAGAACCCAGGTCCCCGTCTGCAGAGGGCCACCTGGTCCCTCCTCCAGAAGGAACACAGATGCGGCACTAACTCCGTCACGGGGGCACCGTCCCCGTGACCTGTGAGCCCCGAAGGCCTCGTCTCCTGACACTGTCCCACTGGTCAGGTTTTCAGTAGAGGACTGTGGGGGGACACATAGCATTGACTCCACAGCAATCTCCAGTGGACAGTGTGACCCGCTGACACCCGCACGCGGGGAACGTGGCAGGCGTCCCAGCCCTTGGCGCCTCTCACCGTTCAGATCCTTCTGCCCACGTGTCCTATTCTCAGGGACACGTTTCCGAGCCACCCTAATACACCGACGAACCTGGAGGACGTTGTGCGGAAGGTGAGACAGGAAGCTGGGTCTCCCACAGCGGATGGAGGCAGATGACGTCCGGGAGGCGCAGGGTGTCTGTGGCCTCCCCGGCGGCTGCCGCTAGAAGCTTCACTCCAGGACGCCCCGAAGGGGTGGCATTCTAGCCAAGGATTGAACTCCCACGGCCTGTCCCTCCCGCCGAGGCACGGGGTCCTCCCGCGTGGAGCGGGAAGCACACACCGGCCTTGCTCTGACCCCGGTGGACCGTTCCTGGCCGCCCCTCCTATTCCCTTACCCTCGATCGCCGAACAGTGGGTGTGCATTTACCAGAAATGGACGTTTCCGGAAGAGTAAGCTTGCACGCGTCAGGATTTAGTCGAGGGCCGAGTGGAGGTCTGCATTATCAAAATTTGGAAATGATAAATGTGGCTTTACATGCGGCCCAGGGGTGCCTCAGCGGGCAGGCGTCCGCCTCCGTCTCAGCACGGGTCTCCGATCCAGCTTTCCCACAGCTGCTTGTGCTGAAGAGCGCTGGGACGGAGGTGCTGCTGCCTGGGGGTCCCGGGTCCACTGCCCCTTCCTTCTGGCCTAGGAGCCCACGGCGTGAGGAGGTGTGAGGTCCGTCTGCGGGGCTGGGCCTGCCAGAGAGCTGATCGCCTTCCCAGGAACCGAAGCGGATGTGGGCAGCACGTTCCACCGCGGCAGCTCCGAGAACGAGACCTCGGCCGGGCGTGGGAGCCACTGGGGCACCGGGCAACCCGCACACGCGGCGAGGACCCCCTAGGGCTCGGCCTCTCTGCTCTAAGCCCCGTCCTGCTTCCTCATCACCACCACCCTCCCTGCCCTGTCTTTCATGTTAATCTCTGTCTTTATCTCACTACACAACCCCCACCCCCACCCCCACACCCACACCCACACACACACACACTCACACCCCCCCCACATACACCTGTTCCACGTTCAGAACATGTTATGACAAAACATGGCCTTTGGGCATCATATTTAAACGTGGCGAAATCTGGGGACAGCGGTTCCAGGAGGGCCTCTGACCTCCCCCTGTAGCAGGTCGCAGCCCTCAGGGACAGGAGCCCAGGCGGTGCCATGGAAAGGGTATCCTAGTCTCCCCGGAGAGATGCCCCGGGCGCTGTCTTAGCCAGAGGCCACGTAGGGTGTCCCCCAGCGCAGGTCTCCCGGGGCCCTGTGAGCACTCGGGCCTCCCCACTTCCTGGGTCTGCATTTCCTTAGCGAGGCTCCAGGGTCTTGTAAAACTTCCATTAAACCAACGTGTGCTTTCCCCGTTTTCAGCTGTGTGTCAGCTGCGCGGCCGAGAACCCAGGAGGGCCACGGCTGTGTCTCCTCCCTCCCGGCCCCTGCCCGGGAACTGTCACGCTGTCCTGCTCCAAAGGCGGTGTTGAGGCAACGTGAGCCAGGGCGGTCGATACCGCACAGAGGGGGGCGGAAGACGGATGGGGTCAGAGAGCAGAGAGGACCCTGGTGTGCCAGGACAGGGTCCCGGAGTGCTTCCCAGCTCTTGTCGGCGCCCGCCGGGGCTCTCGGGGCTGCCGTGGGAGCCGCGTCCTGGGCCACGGCCCTGGAGGAGGGACAGGTGTGCAGGCGGCAGGGACACATCTGTGCTGTCGTTTTGCAGGCTGAATTCTACCCACATTTATGATGGGCTTCGTGTCACGGTAATGCTGCTTTTCCATTTTTTCGGAGTCTCGACAGCGACCAGTAACTTTTTCGGGGTGTCGTGGTGATTGAAATATAAAGACAAAATATAAAAGTTTGATTTTTTTTTCCTTAACATGGATTTTTAAATATTTCTGCTGAGACCCTGGCCCTCCTGCGCGCCTCACTGTGCTGTGGGGACCCGCCTGGAGGTGAGTCAGGGAGGGAGGGGCCTGGACGGCTCCGGAGTCTTCCTTGAGCAGGGACTGTCCAGATGGCCCGTGGCCGGACCTGGGGGAAGCCCGGGGTCTGCTGGGCTGCTGGCTGGGGGCTCCTGATGCTCTGAGGGGGGGCGGAGGGGAGGGAGTGGCTGGGCAACGGGGAGCCTCACTTTCCTAAAACGAGAGTGTCCTCGAGGTGACAGGAGTCCGGGCTCTGGATGGGGCCTCCCGGGGGCGTCCCCAGGGGCCTGGCCTGCAGTGTCTTCCCCTCCAACACACTCTGCTCCGTGTTCTCCTCCTGCTTTTAAAGCCCATGGGACTGTGTGCACGACGCAGCCTCCTTGGAGATCTCCAGAACCTTCTAGAATTCTCACTAGACTCAGGCTTTTTATTTATTTAACAGTGTTTTGGTATTTCTATGCCGTGTTCAGCAGGACAGCTGTAGACAAGGAACAGGAGAGCAAAGGGCCCTCCCAGGACAGCAGCCTCTACTCTCTGCACCGGCTCGTGTCCTTACCCGGAGCCCGGACCACTCGCTTTCACTCTGGCTTCCCGGCCCCTCCCCTCCCCTCACTGGCTGAGGTCAGCCTCCTGTCCCCAGTCCAGGGGTGCTGCTCCCCAGGGCTAGCGTGGCCGACCCCCGGTGCAGGGGCTGAGTGGGAGTGAGGCGAGCTGATCCCCCTCGCTGAGCTCTTTATACTGCTCTGGGCACTCTCCACTTACGGCATCACAAACACCTGATTCACCGGCCTTTTAACCCATTTCTAACGGCTCTGTACATTTATCATCAATTGTTTAATCGTTCCTCTAAAACAGGACTTTGGGGCACCTGGGTGGCTTAGATGGTTGAGTATCTGGCTTCAGCTCCGGTCATGGTCCCAGGGTCTTGGGATTGAGTCCGTGTCGGGCTCCCTGCTCAATGGGGAGCCTGCTCCTCCCTCTGCCTACTGCTGCCCCGTGATGCTCGCTCTCTCTCTCTCTCTCAAATAAATAGATAAAATCTTTAAAGAAAATAAAAGAGGGCTTTGGGTTATTTTTATTTATGTGCATTCACAATTGTTAGTATAGGGTAGTTTAAGATAGAGTTCTAGAATTATTGGGTCAAAATTTGAACTTCATGTCTTTGACATGACGGCTCAGCTCCTTTCCAAAACCTTTAGAACAACTCTGCCATGTTGCCCCTGAGACGAAAGTGATTTCTCGGGAATCAGGTTGACAGACTTGTCACAGACAGCACCTCGTGGACCCGCCCCCTTCCGCTTTAACTCCACTTGGCCCTAAAGGCAGGGCCTGGAACAGAGCGGCCCCCAGGTCTGAGCGCGGCCGCCCCTCCCTCTCCTTAGTCCCCGTGATGAGGCTGGCCAAGCCGTCACCCGCAGGATCTCAGACGGCACCAGCCGCGGGTACCAGGTGGCCTTCAGTCTCAGGGAGGTAGAGGACCCGCCGGGGATACACTGGGGTTTGACCAAGATGACCGGGCCTCTTCCTCAAATGTTGTGTTTTGGGGGTTGTGTCTATTACTAGGGTGTTTCTGGAATTTTAAAGGGTGACTTTTCCTAGCGCAGATGAAGGGGAGTGGGAAATTCGCTGTACATCACGTTTGGGAATTCGAGTCTTGAGGGTGGTCCTTGCTCACAGCTTGGAGGAAGCAACGGATATGAGGCACCCAGGGCCAGTCATGGGCCCCCAGAAGCAGGAGGGGACATCGCTCAGGCACCCGAGCACCCAGGACGTGGGTCAGCCTAGGCAGGGTCTGCAAACCAACGTGCCTTCCTGCCCCAGCGGACCGAGGAGGGCCCAGGGGCCGCCCAGGAGTAACGGACAAGGGGCGTGAGCGCTGAGGGCAGCCGCACCGCTCCGGGACACCAGAGGAGGCCTGTAAAGGACACCGTGGGCTCAGCCGGAGCGTGGGGACACACGGCCACTTGGGAGACGTCCTGTCACACCCAGGAGCTGTCCCGCGCTCCTGTCGGAGGACGTCCCTGTGCTGGGGAGAGACCTGCCGCCAGACGGGACGCGTCTTCCCACATGCAAAGGTGGCAGAGCGACTCTCCGCACAAGCGAGGGGCAGGGGGCCTCCCAGAGTCCTGCGGGGGTCCGGGACGTCTCCCAGCCCCCTGCCTTCAGGGAGGGCGTGCCCCTGCCCAGATCCGGGGCGAGAGGCCGCGCGGGCCCCACACAGCGCTTCCCGACTCAAGTGAAGACGCAGAGCCCGGGTAGAGATTCTCGTGCTACAAATGTGGCAACACCGTTTTTATTTAGAGTAAGATGTGTTAACATCCAGCATGACAAAATTTGTACAAAGTTCACAATTTAAAAATGAAGTGTCACTGCGACTCGTGATTCCACACATTTATAGCAAAATCAAAGTGTCCACAACCCATGCCGTGTCGTACAAAAATAAATGAAACTTCAGTTCCACAGAGAGCACAATAAATATTTATACAAAATTCTGTCTTAATAAATGATTACTTAAATTAACTTAGAAATGGTCATGAACAATAAGTTAGAATAAATAGACTCTGAGACTCACTATAATTCCATGTGAAAGGTCAGCATTCTAATATGTGACACTTTGTGACCCTATATATAGTCGTCACAGATAACTTCTGATTTGAGAGTATGTACCAACGTTAGATGAGCAGCGGACTTGTGCTTAGAACCCCTTTCCGTTGTACATCGGTGGTGACGCGAAGAGTCCGGAACTGACACTACCTACCACTCTACTAAAAGCATTACTATATCGGCAAAAAGCTGAGACACGACGCGGCGGGGGAAATGCATACGTGCCCAAGGGACCGGCGGGCCCCTGCGGGAGGCCCCCCACGGGGTCCCGGGCATCAGGGGACAAGAAGCACCTGGCTTCAGCTCTCGAAAAGGCAATTCTGAGCACGGCAGCTACCACGCGTCGCGGCGCAGGAGGGGGCGCTCTCGGGGACGCCGCTGCCGAGCCCCGGGGGTGACCTCGTTGTCCCAGCTCGTGATTCAAGTCCTCGTGGGAAACGGTAAGCGTCTGTACAGTGAGCCGCATAAAGTGCCGCCGGGACGGACGCTGACTTATACACATATGTACACCGAGGTCGAGGATTGTATCAGAGAGTTTGCTGTGGGATCCCTGTAATCTCCCGGAGCAACATCGTCAGGTCAGCCGTGCGGGCTCCCTCCTCCGTCGGGGCCAGCCTCGCGAGGCCGCTGACCCCAGGAATTGCACACCTCCGTACGGATATAGAGGACAAGGTAAGTGCAAATAGTCGACTGGCACGTTGTGGGGACAATGACCCTGTAAGTCCTGTTCTGCTAAAAATATTTTTTTAAATTTTTACAAAACCCATCTTTTTTTTTTTTCATAACAAAATTTTAAAGTACTTCTGTACTTCCTGCATAACATCAAGACACGAAAGGAAGAGATGCTGTCACATGTAACTCAAGTCAACACCAGAAAACACAACACGTCGTCCTAGGGACTACTCGGAAGGGGTGAGGGACGCGGCCATCAGAAGTGGTCGGACGCGTACACATAGTGCAGTCACTGGAAGAAAACAATGGAACCTCCAAGTGTAGGCGAGTCTAAGATGACCTAGTGTAAAGCAAAAAAGTGCTCAAGTGTAGAGAATTACTCTGAAAATCTGATTGCATTCATTCTTAGAGTAGGTCGTGACAGATCAGACAGCAAGGCTATGCCACGCGGTCACCCAGTCTCCAGGGGAGGCGGAACAGGAGGGTCGTCTGCGCCGTGCTCTGCTGGGGACTGGACTGCCGGGCTCTGGGGACTGCCGGGGATGGGCCGGGCCAGCCTCGGCCCGGGGGTCCCGTTGCGCTGCCTTCAGCCCCCCAGCCCCGCGGAAGCGCGTGCAGTAGCTCACGGAGTGGCGTGTACCGTGGTCACGGAGTGGCGCACCGTGGGCCTCACCCAGATGGGGAGAGAAATTTACAGCCACGATGACAGTGATCATTTTTAAAAGCGGGGCGGGGGGGGGGGAGCATAAACACTCTTAAATGAGTTTTGAACATAAAGGAGAGCACACAGGTTCTGTGGGACACACGCCATGGCCGTGACGGACAGTTTGAGGGGCAGCACGTGCTCGGGGAGATGGGGACGGCTGCTCCAACGTCTACGGACCCCGCAACGGACATCTCCGCGCGGCCCACCTCTCACCAGCCCCTGTCTGCGCGGACGTGCCCAGAGTCCCACCACATAATGCTCAGCAGTGAACTTAAAAGTGCTGTTTCAGCTGCTTGGAATCTTCTGCCAGATTCCCATGGCTTGATGTCGTCTTACAATAAATTACTTATCTCATCTCTTACAGTGAATCCATATACCACTTCCTCGGAAAAAACCTCACTTAGTGCCCCCACCATACACCATCCTCCTAAAACAAACGAACAACAACAAAAAAAAAATCACATAATATTTCCAAGCATTGTTCAAAAATAAAGCATTTTTTTTTGCAACCGATTCTTGCTATGAAACAATATGCACACAAAATGTATTTCTTAATTCCATAAAATCCTCCAACATGAGGCAAGATGAGGATGTTTCCGCAGTGGCTGCAAGGCCACCACATGATCATTCAAAGCTGTGGGTTTTTTTGTTTGTTTTTGTCCATTTCAGTTCAAAATACTAAAACATTGAATCACTAAAGCATTAAAAAGAATTGACACTCTATTTATTGTGATGGGCTCACCTCTTCAGAAACACACAGCCCCCAGGTGTGCAGAGATTAGCAGCTAGAAACGTCACACTACGTCAGCGCATATGAAAACGTACAAAATGGGAATGTATCCAAAAACTATTCTGCGGGGAACTATCTTTAAAGCAAGACAGAAAATCATCATGAAGTCTCGTAAGCATGACACTGTTTCGAACAGAAATGAGAATCTGACACTCGCGGTGCGTCTGGCAGCGCGGAGCCCGGGGCCCCGTGCAAGCGAGACCCCGCCTCTCGCAGACGGTCACACCTGGATTCCTCGGACAGCGTGCTTTATGTTTTCCAGAAGGGCTTTATTTTCTGGGCTCTGATAACGGTCTTGATTTGTATACATGTCCGTCAAAGTAGTCACGTACGCATCAAAGTTTTGTTCATTGATTGGATCCTACGAGATATTAAATAGTGGTTCATACACAACTTTCATTTTCTTAATAGGAAATGCACATCAGCACAAAAGGGCATCACAGCAGGATGCCGCTGTCTTTACGCTACGGACACGGCCCTACTAGGGCCGAGAGCAGAATTCACCTCACGGAGTGCAGGGGCCCTGCCCCCCCGACACCTCCAGCGCTCAGCGGTGCCGTCTGGGGCAGTGACCGCAGCCACCCACAGTGTGGAGAGCCACGGACTCAGAGACGGACATCTACCTCACGCCGTGCAGTGCGGGGGGCCGCCAGGCGCCCGGCGTCGCGCCCCTAGTCACTTACCATGTGTGGCAGCTGGATATTAGCTAGACTATGAATTAAGGACTGGCTCAGGTTGGCCAGCTCGTGGAGAAGAGACTCGTTCTGCTGCTCGATCACTTTGTTCTCCTCCTCGATGGTCTTCAGGCTGCTCTCCATCGTGGTGATCTGGAACGCACAGATTTGGGGGACATGTAACAGGAGGTGGGACACGGTGTCCCCGTGACAAGAAAAAAACCTTTCTGCTCGAACAAAAAGACTTCCGTGCGGGGTGCGTGGGTGGCTCAGTGGGTTCAGCCTCTGCCTTTGGCTTGGGTCATGATCTCAGGGTTCTGGGATCGAGCCCCGCATCGGGCTCTCGGCTCAGCGGGGAGCCTGCTTCCTCCTCTCTCTCTGCCTATTCGTGATCTCTGTCCATCATATAAGTAAATAAAATCTTAAAAAAAAAAAAAAGAAAAAAAGAAAAGACTTCCTCGGCCAGAGCTGATCATTTGAAGGGTTTGGTGTTTACGCTTTGATTCATTCCATGGAAAGGTCGGTAACTGGACAGTGGGGCTCGTCTTTCTGGGGAGCGGCTCCCGGCCCTGTCCACTATTACTCAACGTTCACCAGTTCTGCCATCTGGCCTGTCAGAGGCTGACCTCCCTGTCCACCACTGTAACCCCTGGTCGAGGCCAACTCCCTCCAGCCCAGATCTAAATCTGCCGCCACTAAGTCCCGAACTGTAGTTCACTTGGGAGGCGGGTCACCGTCTAGGTCACAGGTGCCCAGAGCCCTGTGTTCATGTCTGTGGCCGGCCGGTCCCTGCGGGTCCTCTGATGATGCCCTCTTTATCTGCAGGTGAGGACAGGCCTCACACCTGCCTCCAGGCGGGCCTCCTTGGCTTCCTGGTATTGGCCAGAGGGAATCTAGCTGTCCTGCCCCCCTGCAGCCCGGTGACCAGGGCTGACAGCCCGGTGCTCAGGGCAGCTGAAGGGGAGCTGCCCTGACTTGCCTGGGCCTCAGGGAGCAAACACACAGCCAGGACACAGCCTACTGGGTGTGGGGACCGAGGACACCATTAGGGCCCGGGAAATGGAGAAGTAAACCCAGTCCCTCCCAGGAAGCTGCCTTTCTCCTGAGTTACCTGAACCTCGTCAGCCCCCAACCCCGACTCTCATGGATGGGATCCCCTGCCTGGTGCTTTCTCAGGGGCCAAGATGTGGGGCTCAGTGGGGTGCTGCTGGCTTCACTTGGGCTAGGTGAGGCAGTGGGTTGTTCTGGGTTGTTCTCAAAAACAGAAATGACAATCCTTGTCCCAAGAGCAACTCCTGGAGAGGCGTGCACAGTGTTTGCCTCAAGAAGACACAGGTCATTCCGCATTTCTGTTCCAGCCAGGGTCCCAACTATAGTGAGATACCCCGAAACCTCCTGGATTGGCCCCCCAGCTCCTGTCTCCCCGCCCCCGGGCCCTGTCTCCCTGCCCCCCAGCCCCTGTCTCCCTGCCCCCAGCCCCTGTCTCCCTGTCCCCAGCAGCGAGAGCACAGGGCTCACCCTGCTCCTGCTCGGGGAGGGGCTGTGGAAGTGGAGGAGGGAGATGCTGTCCTCTTTAATCTCTGCTAGAGCCATCATGGGTTTGGCTGTTGCGGCAATGCCGTTAGACAGGTCCGCGCTGGCTCTGGTAGAAGGTGTCTGTGAAGGAAGGTCCTGCCCTGTGGGCTCTGCCCCCGGACTGGAGTGAGGGCCGCAGAGGCCGCAGAAAGCCCTGCTTCAAGACCTCAACCTTCCAGCACTTTCTGAGATAAGTGGGGTGCCAGGGGTTAGAAGGCAGAGGTGCTCCGCGGCTGACCGGTAAGTGGGCTATGGAGGCCACAGCCTTGTTGTCCTTGGGCGCCTTGTGCCTGCCGGGGGCTGCGGGAACGGGCGGGAGCACTCTGCTGCGGAGCTGACACTGCATCCCAGGGGCTCACCCCTGCCTGTCCGTCCTGACCTGCTGCGCCCTTCTGGCCCTGGGAACCACACAGCCCAGCACCCTCCCGTCCCTTGAAGACACTGGCCTGTCAGAGAAGGGCAGTCCCCAGAGGGACGTCAGCCAGGACAGCGAGAACACACAGCAACGCTTAAAATTCACTTTTGACATTGAGGTGAGCCGATGTCTGGAGAAGCACGTATTCACGTCGATGTCAAAAAGCCATGTAAGGCCCGTGGCGACCTACACGGGGACGAAGCGACTGGGGCTGGCGGGGGTGACAGGAGCCAGTGCGTCTGGGGAGCCCTGGGGAGCTCGGGTCGGGCCCCTGACCCTGGGGGCAGCCCCCAGGGCAACCCCAGTCCCAGGATGGGAGAGCCCTGTGGAGCAGACTCGTTTTCCCGGGGGCACGAGTGCGCTTTGTCAGAAGTGGGCGCCGGGCAGGCTGCGGCCCGGCACCTGCACAGAAGAGCGGCTCTGCGCCTCAGGGTGCCGAGGATGGACGTGCTGAGGTCTGAGGGCTGCTGCCCCCGTGAGCAGGCTAAACGCCAGGGGCTGTGTTTCTCAGAATCCGGTGAAATGCGTCGCCGCTGATGGGGACTCCCGGGGGTCTGTGTGGCTGGCCCTGGAGTCCTCTCGGGGCCAGCCCCTCCTGAGAGCCCCGGCCACGGGCTGATCGCAGCCGTGCATGTGGATAGATGCTACGGAAACTTCCCACCTGTGCCAGGTGAGCCTTTGGGCAGGTGAGCGTGCCGACCCCGCGACCGGCACGGAACGGGGCTGCCGTGGGCGAGGAGTTGGGTGTGAGAGCGACCCCCAGAACAGTTGCTCCCAGTAGAGAGCGCCCGCTGTCTGGGCTTCCTTCCCACTCACGGGCACCACAGGCTGCCTTTCAGGCATTCTGCTGGGGACACAGCCGGAGATGCGCCTCCCTGAGCTGGGGCGCCCAGCAGACAGAACCAGCCCTTGGCAGAGCTGTGACCACGACCTGGCATCTGAGGCTGGGCCAGACCTGGACTCCTGCCAGCCACACTGTCAGCGGCCAGGAGGGGTCTGCAGGGAGGGGCGCACGGACCCCTCTTTCTTCCAGGATAGAAGTGCCTCGCCTTACCTGTGCCTGTGATGGCGGTGCCGTGAGGGCCTAATCTCAGAGCCCATGTGGCACCGGGATCCTGGGCTGCTCCGGGAAAGGTGCCAGGGAGCCTGGGGCACTGCATGGGACTCAGGGATGGGAGACTGAGAGGCAGCAGCTTGGCCGTCCACCTTGGCTTAGCTGAAGGAGTTACCACGTGTATAATACGAGGGAGAGGGTGCTTATCTGGCTCGCCATGGTGAGCACACAGTAGGACTATGCACCGCAGTCCCACACTCAGGCACCCAGTAGGTGCTTCGTAAAGGCTGCCCCCCCACCGCCCCGCCGTCCCTGGACACGTGGGCCAGGCCCCTGCAGGAGCACGCAATATTCCACCCTTCCCCGGAGGCTGGCCTGCCCTTGTCTGGGGAATGTCAGCTCTCTTTCTAAGGCAGTGACCACAGGGCATTAGTGCCTGCTGTGTCCAGGGAGGAAGGCAGCTCACATGCAGGGATGGGCGACTTGTGTTTGCAGCACTGCTTACCGACGGCATTTCGCGAACGTGTGCACAGTGCGAACCCGGCGGCAGTGGCCACAGAGCACCCGGCATTCTGCCGCCCAGCCCCTGGCCTCAGCCAGCGAGCAGGATGTGGGCTGTGAGGTGCAGGGGGCAGGGGGACAGGGAGCCAGGAGAGGCCTGAGGCCGACGGCTGGCAGGGCCCGGGCCAGCACGTACGGCTGCCGTCGGGGGCTTCAAACACTGTTACCTGAGTTCTCAGTTTGATCATGTCGGCCTCCATCTGGGAGTTGGACTCGTTCAGCTCCTTGATCTCTTCGTCCAGCTGCTTGATCTCTTCGTCATTCTCTATGCCTGCACGGGGGACGGGGCTGAGTTACGGCTACCGCACCCGAGCACGGAGCTACTTCTCCTTGCTCTTCTGTATTTGGGAGTGAATGTGCTGGAAAAAATATATTCTTGGATTTCAAAAAAAGTAACAGTGACAATTTGTGTGTCCGTGCATCCCTCCCACTGCCCTCCTCGTGATCACGGCCCCGGACCGTGGAGGAGACGGCCGAGCGCCGGCAGGCCAGGGTGAGGTCTCCCGGGACGGCCCACCAGAGTCCCGGCCCCGAGCGGCTCCGTGCTGCAGGTGGGGACCTGCTGCAGCCCAGCACCTGCCTCCTGGTTCTGTTCCCTGTCTGTCTGTCTTTCTGCTGCCACTGGCGGGGGGTGTCAGTCCCCCGACACCGCGCGTGCTCAGGGCCACCTCCGCCCACACTGCAGGGAAGACTGTGGCAGCGGCGGCGGGTTTTAGGTGTCTTCCGAAGGGGTCTCCGCACGGAGGACTTCTCACTGATGCAAACTCCTCCGCCGTTTGAACGTGGAAACGTGTTTCTACTGACACCGGGTAGGGTGGTGGCAGCCTCTGTGTGCCCCGGGGGCCTCGCCAGGCGGCCAGGCTGCTTGCTGGCAGTAGGACACGCCGGGCGGGAAAGATTCGGACCCAGGGTCATTTTGGCCATCGGGTCTCACGCGGCAGAAGTTACTCAGGGAAGAGCAGGACGTCCGCAGAGCCACCACCCTTGACAAGCCGGGATGCAGGTCACAGGGCGCAGCGGGGACGCTCCTGTGAAACCATGGGACAGGCACAGAGCCTAGGCAGACGCCCTTTTTGGCTCTGCAGACAGAAGGGGCGCGGCCACTGGGAGGGAAGGCCCAAGACCCAGACCCTGCAGGGGCCAGGTGAGCGGGTCCTTCCTGCTGAATGTCCCCCAGAGAGCCCCCTGGGGACACACGGGCCCTGAGCCCGCCAAGCCCCCCTCATCCTCCCGCCCAGAGGAAATGGCTGTGCCCGCCCCCCCGCCGACTCCAAGCCTGGGTCTCGTGGCCCATCACAGAGGCCCTGGGTGCCGTGTCCCCGGCACGGGAGTCGCCATCAGCTGCCTCCTCAGAAGCGGTTCTCAGCTCCCAGGAAGTCCTCCAGCGATGGGGCGAGCCCTTCCTCGGGGACGCACTGTTTCACTGTTCCCTTCCGGCCTGTGACCACGAGGCGGCGGCAGTTTCCTGCCTTTGGGAATCGGGCTGAGCTAGTTCCGTGACACCAGGAAGGCGGGACACCTGTGCCAGGAGGGGGGGCGGCGATGACATCACTGCCACAGCTGAGGCCTGAGGGTGCAGATTCCTAAGCCTTTGCCCCCAGTGGGCCTCGCCACGCGGTCCTCGAAGCTGCAAACGGTCCAGGCGCAGCCGCCGTTTCCCGTGTGGCCCCGAGCCCGGCCGTGCTGGACCCCACTTCCCAGCGGGTTCTTCATGTCATCCCTCCTCGGGTTTTCAGGCCGAACGACCCTAGACTGTCTGCCTCTGCCGCGTGCGTGAGTCTCCGTTGACACCGGACCCGCATCGGCGCGCTGTGCGGTCTCGGCCTCTGGAAGCCCCGGCGCCTGTCCTGCCTGCCCCCGCCCCAAGGTCTGGCGGCCCGCCCGGGGCCACGCTCCTCTGACAGACGCTGCTCCTCATTCGCTCAGAAGCCCCCGGGGGTTGCTAACCGCGGCGCACACGGACGCGCTGCCCACGGGAAAGCGAGCGGCAGACGGACCCGTTTCCTACAGACGTCAGAGAAGAGCGTGGACTTGTATCCGCGGACGGTGGCCATGCGTGTCAGGAGCAGACGCACTGCGGCTTGCCAAGGCCGTGGCGGGGGATCCTGCGCGGGAGGCTGGGGAGGCTCCTCCAGGGACCGCCTGCTCTGGACCCTCCGTGTCGTCCCGTTGGGACATTTGGTTTCGGTCGCTCCCTGACGCAAAAGGTGATGGCGGTGCCGCACGCCTGCCGGGTCCCAGCACCAGGCGAGTGTGTGGGCGCCGGCCGTGGATGCGTGGAATCCCAGACCAAACACCTTGTTTCGGGAGGGGCGGTTTGGAGATCGCCAGGTCACCCCAAAGCCAGAGACCGGTGGGGGGCGTTGTGGGTCATCTCTGCCGGGCTGCTGGATGTGCTCCATCCACGGCGCAAGGGGTCGCGAAGCATCCAGAACAGCCAGAACGTCGACACCTTTGTGCTGGGCCAGGACTCTGGCAGACGCAAGCTTCGAGCGGGTCCACTGGAGCGCCAGGGGAGCACGCTGTCTCCCGGAGGGTGGCTGGTGTCTCAGAGGCCCATTCTACGACGGTGACTACTTGCTCTTTAACTTTATGCGAAACCAACCCGGAAGCAGGGTCAGAGGTCGCACGACCTGGGACAGAGGGCTCCGGAGGGCGGGGCGCATCTCTGAACCGCCCTGGGGAGGGTCTGAGGCGCTGGGGGCTTGTAGCCGGCATCTGATCCGTGGTGGACGTGGGATAGAAATCCGTATCTTCCCACGTGACAGTTCCGTGATGAGAATTTTCTTAGTCCTTTCAACCCTCCATTGCAAAGTGCGCCTCGAACACAGCGGGAGTAAGAGGTCACTTCCTCTCAGTGCGAAGACCCCTGACTCAGCGGGACTTGCCAGGTGGCGGCTGGAGACGCCCGCCGCACATCCGGGGCGTCTGAGAAGCCAGAGACCTGCGAGCTCCGTGGGCTGCGCACTCAGCGGCCTGAAAAGTGGCACAGGCTGCTTTTGTCCTGCTGACTCCATGCTGGGAGCTGACAAGTCATTAAAAAGAAAAGAAAGAGGAAAAACACAGCATGTGGTCTAGCGCTGTGGGTCTCATTTTTTGCTGAATTAAAGAATTAAAAACAGAGTTCCTTTTTATGTCTTATCCTTTAAACTTCTTATTCTAAATTTAAATAGTTTTATATATCTCCAAAATCGTGTGCTGCACAGCCTTAAATATGTGTCCATCCGAACCTGGGCCAAGACATTCAGTCCATAGGATTCCTGAGAGGTGTCTGCTGCGTAAGCCGAGGACCGTCACCGAGCCGGTCTGCAGGTCAGATCCGCTGCCTGAGAGAGGTCATTTCAAGCCCAATAAAACGACAGCAGGGACCCCATGACGCTCTCCCATCTCTGATTTCCCTTCTGGGAGTGCTTGACGGACCAATGGGCTTGCGTCAGAGGTTTCGTCTCTGGGAAACGGGAGCAGACACGGCTCCCCGAGACATGCTATCACTCTGCGTGCCGGCCCTCCTGGGCTGTGCCCACAGAGCTCGGCCATAAAGGCCGCTCCTGTCGGGTGCCAGGAGGCACTTGCGCCCAACTCTGCAGCCTCCCTCCCGAGAAGGTCGGGCGGGCAGCTCACCATAAGGGGCAGGGAGAGAACTGGCAAGAGGTGGACGGACCCTCCATCCCCTGGGTTCAGGCATCGAGAGGAATCTGAGTGTCTGGAAATGAATCTCCTTAAAGCCATGAATGTGCATCTGCCCCTCGGACCCCCTAAGGGCCCCAGGGCTCAGCACAAGGCCCGCTCCTGGACAGGGGAGCACACCAGACCTGGGAGTGCGAGGGAGAAAGTGGCTGCGCCCCGGGAGCCAGCGCCTTGGCCAGCTCACGGATGCCTGTGTCCCAGGGCAACACCCTCCTCTCGGGAGGCTCAGGGAGAGCTAGACGTTTGTAACTGCCTACGCGGGTGACAGAAGTCACAGTCCTTTCCTCCAGCACCCTGTCCTCCATGAGAATATAGGAAGGCAAAAGGAGGGATCATCTCATTTCCTTCTTGGTAAAAACCAATGAAGAACCAGCACAGAGCCGGGGGGCAGGGACAGCAGGGGCTTCGGAGTGGCGGCTGCTCTGGGAGACCGCTCAGTGGGAGACGAGATCACAGCGACCTTGTGTGGGAGCAGAGGAGACCAGACTCTTCTTGAAGCTTGAAGAGTCAGAATGAGGAGGAGGAGGAGGGCAGGAAGCACGGACAAGGGGTTTCATAGCCTCAAGGACACTTAGAACTGCTCCTGTCCAAGCAGGCGCACACTCGACAGAAGGAGCCAGAAGCCCAGCGCAGGGGCAGCTTGGCTGCAACGGCTCTGCCGACCGAGTGGAGGCTTCCTTGAGGTCCTGTCGCTCAGTGCAGGCCAGGACGTGGAGCGGGGGACGCTTCCGGCACCTTCGTTACGGATGTGTAAAAGCAACAGGAGGGTCCTACACTCAAGATCCCGACGAGAGCCAGCGAGAGGGAGACAGAGCTAGGGCAGCACAACAACCAGGTTCTGAAGGAGGAGCAGAGCTGCTGAGGAAAGTGGGGTGCTCAGGCCTCGTTCCCAGCAGCAGCGCGTGCTGCCCGTGAGTTGGCCAACGTGGCGCCAGCAGGTCCGGACTGTCCATGTTCCACGCCACAGCCCTGGTACTGAACCAAGTGGGCTCCAGAAGGACTCTGGTCCCTGTGTGAAGAAGGTCTGCGCAGACGGGAAGCGACAGGCTGCAGCCTGGACCCAGGCTCTGGGACACGAGTGTCCTCGCCACACACACATGCACCCCGGAGCCTGCCACAGAGAGCCAGGCTCTGGCCCTGAGCCCCGAATCAGGCCTCCTGTGTCGGGGTGCAGACCAGTGGGCGTGTGGTTCCCCATGGGACAGGGCGTCCTGGCGCTTCCCGGGAGGCGGTACACACCACCGTTCTCATCCACGAGAGCTCACTGGTTCTGAAGCTGCGTGCCTGGCACTGCCAGAGAGAGGACTCTGGACTCCCCTGCCCCTCGGGAAAGACCTGGCCTCGGATGCCCTGAGACGCGTGTGCCACGACTGCCCGCCCAGGGGACGGCCCCTCCTCATTGTGCGTGATCCGCCCGTGTTTCTTTCCCGCTCCAGCCGCCTCCCTCCCAGACGAATCAGAAGCTGACCAAGCGGACGCACTGGCCCATGGAGTCCGCGTGGACGCAGGGCTGTCTGGGGTGATGGGCCACGCAGGGTGGGCTGGAAAGAATCTTGGTGGCGGTATCTTCCTGGCCATGAGCGCTGCCCTGTGATGGCCCAGAGTGGTGAGGATGGGCCTGACATGTCATGGCGGCGGTCCCACGTGGGGCCTCAGGCCTGTGGGCGCCCCAGGGGTCCCAGAACGTCTGGGGGCAGCGCTCCCTCTAATCGGGCTCTGGCCTCCGGCACCAGTGCCCTTCGAGCAGAAGCCGGGATGCTGGTGTCCACGCCGGCAGGATGCAAACACTGTGGCCCGGGCCATCTTCCGTCCGTGGTCAGCCACACAGGAAGGGCTATTCAGTGCTGGGCACGCCCAGAGGCCCCAAGCTGTGGTCAGGACCTGTCATGAACATCAGGGGCCCCAGACCCCCTGGCCTTCCTGCGAGGGCGGCGGCCTCAGGTAGAGCCTAAGCGTGAGGCCCGGGTCCACGGGGGAGGAGCCGGGCACGGGGCTCCAGGGATGGGTCCAGGACTCTGCCCAGGCGTGACCCAGGCCCCACGGTGCTTGCTGCTCTGATGAGCCCGCAGTGGGGGCGGCGCCTGTCCCGGGCCTTTGCCACCCCAGCTCGCCGTTGGCCGGCCCCGCACTGGTCAGCCCAGCTCCGCGCTGGCTCCCGGCTCCCAGCGGCCTCCGAATGCTGAGGAGGGGTCCCCGCTCCTACCCTTCAAGGCCCAGTTTGCTGAGTGGTTGCCTGTGATGCTCTTTCCGCAGGCCCCAGAGGGACGTCCCACAGGGTCCCCCCAGCACCCAGTCAGCAGCTCCCCTGCCCTCCCCACTCCGCACCCCGGGGGACCCTGCACTCCGCACCCCAGGCCGCCCACAGGCATGTGGTGGGAGGGGTGCTTGCAAGTGGTCAGGACTGGGAAGCTGAGCACAGAGGGACAGGAGTGCGTCCCGGACTCAGGCCCTGCAGGAGGACCTGGGGGCCGAGACACGAGAGGGAGCTGCCGGAATTCTGGGGAACAAGTCCCTGGACTGTTAGGGGTCCCGACGAGTAATGGGTTTGGGCCCCACCCCCAGCCGAGGGGACAGGCTTCTTAGTTGTGGCCGGAATGACCGTGCCCCAGCTTTCGAAGTAGAGACATCGCAACCGTGGGTCAGGGGCTCTGGCCGTGCCCGAGGAGTCGGGGCCAAGGCTGTGGCACCCGGTGGGGGAGAGGGGCTCACCGTTGCTGGCCCGCTGTCGGATGGTCAGCATCTGCTCTCCCGACAGCTTCGCCTTCTTCATGGCCGATGTGGCTCGTGGGCATCCCGACAAGCTGGGGACAAGACAAGGTGGCATGAGTTGGGGGTCTCAGGAGAGTTGGGCGAGGAGGGCCGCGCAGGCGTTTGGTCAGGCTGGCTGCTGGCAAAAGGCCCCTGTGGTGGATGCGGCCTGGCCCACTCCCCGCACACAAGGGCGGCTGTCTCTGCTTATGGGCTCAGGGCAGTTCTGCGGGGACACAGGCCGAATGGGGCCTCCGAGGAAATCGCGGCAGCCAGGCTCTGGGGCCGGCCGAGAGGACACCCCTTCACCGTGTGCTCCCGGGGCCGCCTGGAGTTTGGAGGGAGCAACTCTCTGGCCTTAGACATCGTCCCGACTACGGCAAGTGCCGGACTGGCACACGGCCTGGAGGAGGATCGGATTTTAGACATACAGATGGAGGAGGCGCGGGTGATGAGCTCAGCCTAGACTCAGCCCAGCTTCTCCTGCCCCTCCTGTCCCGGTACATCACTGGGGGGTGGGTGCAGGCGCCCAGATAGGACCCCAGTACCGTGATCTCACATTTGCCGCCAACATCAAGGTTGCAGCCTCTTTGCAGAAGGCCCCGCTGCCCATATGTTGCTAACACGGGCCCCTCTGGGGGTGCTCTCTGCCCTGGGTACGGGTCAGAGGCGCTGACGACTGTGTTCCCAGGACCGCTCCCCGTCCTTCCCTTTCGGGCTATGCATGCGTGGAGGACGATTCTGCACCCTGGGCGCCCCCATGGCCCTGAGCCTGGGCTGCATTCCACCTGCCCCTGGGGGCTCCCCCTCACCGGCCACCACCTGAGGGGACCCCTGGCCCTCGTGACATGGAAATGACACACATGCACATGGCTGTGTGTCCAGTATTACATGTGTGTTTCCATCCTACACGTTTCTTCCGTCACTAGGTGCCAGGCGGCCCCTGGCCAGAGCTCTCCACCTCTGTCCTCCCGAAGCCCACCACAGTGCGGATTACACTGCTGCCAGCAAGACAAGTATTGCCTACGTCGATGCGCGGACGCTTCCTAAGTATGTCCACGCAGATTTCCTCTCACGGTTCACAGCAACATCCACGTTGTCTCTGATGAGCCGTCGGTGAGAGGCTTGTGTCTGGGAGCTGCTCCAGAGGGCCCCGGAGAGGCTGAGTCATCTCGACCCTGCTCCCTCTTCCCGGGACCCGTCAGCTGGGATCTGCATCTAGGATCTGCGTCTGCTGGTGCTGGTTCGGACTAACGGTGTCAGTCCCCAGGACTGGCAGGTCCCTCTCTGTGGCCTCCCCTGTCTTCTCAGGACTCCGTGCCCCAGGTCGGCCAGGGCCGTTGGTTGGTGTCCGTGTCTGCTCCCCAGCCCTGCTGGCCTATCTCTGGCCCCCGACTCTTGGGCCAGCACCAGTGGCCCCGGCCAGTTGGCAGTCTGGGGTCTTCTCTGTCTGTGACCATCGGGGCTGCTCCCCAGGGGCCATGTCCTTCCAGCTTGACTCTCTGCCCTGAGAAGAAGGTGGTCAGGCGTCAGTGATGCCGTGGTATGTGGACGCAGATCCACAAAGGGGAGAGATCAGTAGAGTGAAGCCAGTGGAGGGGACACACTCAGGTCCTCCCATGGGCACCCAGAACGCCAGCCCCAGACCTGAGCACGACAGCAGCCTCTGAACACCACAGAAACACGGGCTTCCGGAACGCGCTGACCTGCAGAACCCGGTTTAGTCTTCCCTCGTTTCTCTCGGTTTTGAGATAACAAAAGGGCAGACCAGGGATGCGGAGGGTGGCGTCCTTCCCAGAGATACTCGCTGGAGCTGGGACACTGAATCGGGCAGAGACAGGCCCACGGAGCAACGCGCTTTGTTCAAGCATGCCCGCCCGGGCTCAGGGACAGCACGGTCCACATGGGGCCGACGTGGAAGGGCCCCCGGCACTGACCTGGGTGCCGGGCAGGTCCGTGGGCTCTCCCTGGGGCTTGTGCCGACCTTGCGTCATGGTGTGCCGGCTCCTGGGGGCCCAGATGGCTGCAGGACTCATGCCCTCCCCTTCGAGGAGTGGACCCCGAGGGCCCAGCAGCCGTTCCAGAAACTCCTCTAAGTAAAACTGCATTGCTCTGAGTGGGGATTTGGAAAGATGCAGCTAACGGGTGGCCCCGAGCCGTCCAGCTCCAGCCCCAGCACCCAGAACAGGGTGGGCTACAGGCAAGTGCTTCAGAAGGACAGAGGGAGGGAGACCTTCGGTCAGGACCGGGCCCGCAGGACCTCCTTCAGGAGCATCTTCCAGCTGGAGAGAGCGAAATAAGGGAAGGTTTCCAGGAGGCGTGGTTATAAAGGTGTGGGGGCAGGGTTTGTCCACGGGAGGGCCCCTGGGGTTGCGAGCAAGCTGACAGCTACTGGCCACCTGGGGAGGCTGGGGGGGACATCTCGAGGCGCAGGCCTCAGACTGACTGGGTACCGTGGTGTCGGCGGCTCACGTCTCACTTGCAAGAGAGCAGATCTGGTTGGTGCCACAGGGCCTGTAGCGCAGACATCTGCTGGCCCTGAGTTATGGTCCCACCTGCTTCTGCAAGCCCGCTTATAGGACAGGTGTGGCGTGCGTGGTCAGATGCCAATGCCACAGGCGCCAAGCCCCTGCTTCCCGGCACTGGGGGGTTTCAATTCCCCAGTCCAGAACTAGCGAGAGGGACACACGGCAGGAGGGTCATCAGGCAGGAGGGACTCCCCGGAGGGCAGGTGAACCTGCAGGACGGCCTGGGGACAGTGTCCTGCGCCCGGGGCTGCTTCTCCTGCTCTCTCCGTGCGAGCGGACGCCATCTTCCTCTCTTCTCGCACCTGCTGGACACTGCTGTTAGCCTGTTAGGCTAGCAAGCCCCAGGGATCCTTCTCTAGGTTTTAAAAACTGTCTTCTTTTCTCGTTTTATAATTTAAGAGAGATTTCCTCAACTTTATCCTCTAACCTCCCAATTGAACTTTTTATCTCATTTGTCTTTGTTTTAAAGAGTACGTGTTCCTTCGATTTCTCTTAGGTTGCGAAGAGTCTGTCCTATTACTCGGCTTGTGCTCCTTTCTATCTGAGGACAAATTAGAACATTCTTTTTCCTGAAATGTGTTTTCTCAGTCCTTTTCTTTGTTAAAGTCTGCTTTGCTTTCTGCCAGTGTAACTTAGGGCTTCCTCCTGTGGGGTCATCCTGGGCTGCTCATTCCCATCTCCCGAGTATCACCCACTCAGGCCTGTCCTGAGCTGCAGGTTTTGAGGGGAGGAGGAGGGGTCCCCTCCTGTCTGGAGGTCAGAGGGGACACACACGGGCTGAGGCTGTGCCCACAGCAGCTTGGGCACCGGAGGTGGAGGGCCTCGCCCTGCAGGGGGCATTCCTGCCTCCCACACAGTGGGGTCCCCGGTGCGGAGCGCCCCTCCCGCCGGGTGCAGGGGCACGAGGTGTCTGAAGCTCTTCTCACAGAGGTTTCCACCTCCTGCTGTTCCCAAGGCTGCGCGGAGTCCTGCTGCAGGGTCCTGGGGCCCGTGCGCCTGGGTTCCCCCCCCCACCCCCTCCCTGGCGTCCGTCCGGGCAGCTGCCTTCGTGTGTCCCCTCAGAGCTGGACCCTCGACCTCATCCCCCAGCACCTCGGCTCCCGGGACTCCATGCAGGGGACGGAACTCCCTTTGCTTTCTACATTTTTATTATTTTTATTTCATGGGTTTATAAAAGGAGAGCAGGCCATTTCGGTGGCATTTTGAGGTCAGTGGAGATGAATGTGTTTTTGGGCTGTGGCCCAGGAGTCCTAGAGAGACGGCTGCCACCATCGGGCACAGGGTCGTATGCCCAGAGTCTGCATTGACGGCTCCTCTCTCCCCTTCTGTGGGTCAGGGTTGCAGGGAGCCCGGCTGCTCTTCCTCCTCAGGGATGACCCGGCCTGGAGCGACCTGGGCGGCCAAGGGCCTGGGCTCTTGGTAAAGGGGTCAGAGGGAACATCCACGTGGGCGGCCGAGGGACAGCGGTGCCCAGCCCCTCATCAGTGACAGAAGCCCCGAGAGGCAGAGTTAAGTGTCTGCCGGCAGGCAGTAGACGGGCTAGGATCCACGGTCACAGGCGCCGCACAGCCCGGCACCATCCGCGTTTACCTGACAAGGAACTGGAACCTTGTTGAGCCCATTTGGGTTTTGTGCTGAGGAAGCTCATCCTAACAGAGAGGAATCGGTTTTGCTTTTGTCTCTTCTGCTGCTTGTGAGCTAAATCCAGCCTCTGTCCTTGCCGTGGGTCGGTCGTGCCCCCGAGAAGACGCGCTGATGTTCCGGCCCCCAGTGCCTGCAACAAGGACCCCATTTGGAAAGTGGCCTCTGCAGGTGACCAGGCTGAGCCGGGTGCGTGGACGCAGGGACCTCTGCGGCACGGACGGCACTCACGGCTCCCAGCCTCGCGCGGCGTGGGGCCACAGGTCCGGGCACGTCCGCCCCGAGGGTCCGTGAGGGTCCGTGATGGCCGTGGCAGGAGGCAGTCGGAGGAGCGCAAGGAGTGTGGGTGACTCTGGAGAGAGCGCGCGCAATTCTCCTCCCTGGGGCCGCAGGGTGCCCAGTGGAGAAGAGCCGATGACACCTCCTGGAGGTCCACAGGGAGCCCAGCGCTCTGCCTGATGCCTTCCCAAGCCACTGCACAGCGCGTGGCCCAGGCTGGGTCCTCCAGTGGACACAGGGGTCCATGCATGCCGCCCACCGGACAGCTTTCCTCTCTGTGGGCCGTGCGTCCAGGGAAGAGCATCTTGCCTTCCTGTCATCGGCTGTCTGATCTAACATCCGGACCACACAGATCTCAGGGGGCTGTGGTTCCATGATTATGTCTGTGTCTGTAAGAAACCAGGGCGTCTCAGCATCCGACGGCGGCAGGACAGCCTCCAGCTTTCCTCTTCTTGGGCTCTCCAAGACCATCTCCCCCACATCCCAAAGGTGGACCACATCTCCCAGCATCCCTTGGGAAGACTACATCTCCCAGCGTCCCTTGGGAAGACTACATCTCCCAGCGTCCCTTGGGAAGACTACATCTCCCAGCGTCCCTTGGGAAGACTACATCTCCCAGCGTCCCTTGCAACAGGGGCTGCGGTGCCCTGGGTCGACCTGGGGAGGATGGGAAGGAAATGCAGGTGCTCCCTAGAGCACTGCGATGGTCCATGGCGAGGAGCCCCCGGGGAGGCACTCATGTTAATGCACTTCCCTTGGCAAGTATCAGGCAAAACAGACATTCGGAAAAAGGCCGTCTCCCCACTTGGGATGAACTGTAAGGAAACTGAAAATAAAAGACATCAGGTTTTGGGTCTGGGAGGAAAGTTTAAGAGGGTCTAGGACATGAGCTCTTTGAAAAATATATTTCATTCTGGTCAAGCCCAGTGAAAGGTAAGGCTCCGTTCTAAGACTGCGGTCAATTTTCCCGGGTTAGCCCTGGTGACTGATTGCTGCCGGACTGTGAGGTCTGCCGGTCACCTGCACGCCCCACGCAGCCCCGTCCCTCGCCTGGCCCGGGGACACGAGGGCACCTGTGCCTCTGGGCTGTCCCCGTGACTCAGAGGGCTAGCCCGGGAAGGCGCTTACGATGCCGCTGGGCACACAGAGCTCCCCTGACACGCTGGGGGGTGAGAGGCCTCTTCCGGGCAGAGGGGGAGGTGGCGGAAGAGAGTCTAGGCGAGAACCGGGTTCAGCGGCGGGCTGGGAGGAGGGGATGGTTCTGGAGACACAGCCAGGTCCGGGGGCCGGCGGGTGCAGGCCGGGCAGTGCGGTGCACTGCCGGGGCAGCCAGCCCCTCCCAGGCTCTGCCGGCCCTGCCCACCCGCACCCGCTCTCAGGGAGCCCCGGCTCCGAGTGTGTCCCAGATGTGCCAGGGCTGCGCCAGACAGCCCCTGGGTGCTTCCCGAGTGGCTGGTGGACACTCACTGGGTCCTGAGGGCCTGCCCGCTGCCCACTCACCCCCTTTCCCAGCAGCTTCTCCCCGGGGCATCTGTCCTGCCCCCGGCCCGGCTCAGACCTCACCCGAGCTCGGCCCGCCCTCTCCGCTCTCCTGTCCCTGGTTGTCCCTGTTTCTCTCTTCCTGAGGCTGTGCCCCACCACCCGTCTGACCCCTTGGGGGATAACGGCCCCCACCTGTGTCTCTTCTACCGTCAGTGCACCCCTGCTTGCTCTCCTGACACCTGCCTCTGGCCTATCCCGGGCCAGTTTGGGTCACTGGGACTCCTAGCTGAGCGGTCCCCAGCTGGGTTTTCTGAAGCCCCTAAAGCCCCAGGGAGGCACGTGCGGCCAGGGGATGGGCCTCGTGGCTGCTGCTTCAAACCACAGTGTTTGTTCTGCTCACGGCTGGCCTTCGAAGGAAGTGGGGGCGGGGGGACAGCCCCAGTGGGGAGAACTGGTCCCTCCGGAAGACTCAAGAAGTGTTCCTTGGTCGTGGTGGGCGGGAGTTACAGCAACGTGCCACATAATCCGAAAACAAGGAATGCCACTTTCCTTGTTGCCGGGGTATTAGGCACACATTCCAACAGAAATCTGATTTATATGAGAACGTATTTGGTTTTGAATGACTTATTTTTCATTTTAAATGCTGCTTTTTTAAGAAGACTCAGCCAATCTTTAAGATAAAATAGGACAATTTCTATGTCCTTATAACGGTCCTGCTCAGGATACAGACTGGAGCCCCCACCTCCCGTACAGGGTAGAGTGTGTGGACCCCAGCCTCGAAGGAACAAAATAAACGAAACAGTTTCACAGCCTGTGGGGATGGGGGGGCGCACAGAGCTCGGTGGTTCCCACTGTTCTCGTGCCCGGCTGCCCCACGGCCATGACCTCCCTGGGGAGGACACTGGGGACAGTGGCTCGGTGGGCCCGGCAGCCCCAGACCCATGCTCCGGGTTCCTCTACTGCTTACGTCCTGGCACCGCCGGCCACGATCCCCGACCCCTCGGGAGCGGTCACATTTTGGCGAAGGAGGAAGAGCAGGAGACTTCTGGGTCAGTGGAGTCTTTCCTTCTGATTCTACACCTGCTGTTTTCACAGCACTGGGGGGTCGTAGGAGGAGCCCCGCATCTCAGTGCACCAATGGGGTCTTCCTGGGGGCCCCTCCTAACCGAGGCCGTAGGGTTTGGGAGGACCACAGCCTGTCGTTCCACACAGCGGGGCCACAGCCTCCAACGGACGGATCTTTGCACCCTTGGCCAGATTCTTGCCCGGACGACTGTTCGCACACCTCTGGGGAATCGTGGTTTGCCTGCCAACAGCGTACATGAAGACAAGGGGGTGTGGTTCAGCCTTCTGAGGAGGGACGTTCTGACACCTGCCGCCCATGGGGGACACTGTGCCCAGTGAGATGAGGCAGACGCAGTAGGACGGACCGCAGGATCCCATTCATCGGAGGTCCTGGAGGGGACCCCGAGGTGTGGAGCGGAGAGCTGACGGTGGACACCAGGCACCGGGGACGCAGTGGGGAGCAAGGGTGTGTGGGGACAGAGTGTCAGTTTGGGAAGATGGCAAAGTCCTGGAGTTGTACGGTGGGATGGCCGCATAACGTGAGTGACCTCAATGTCACTGAGCTGTGCGCCCCAAAACAGTGAGGATGGGAAGGTGTGTTTTTACCACGATGGAAACAAAATGCTGTCAGCTCTGCTCTCGGTGCCACTCGTCCCCTTTCCCGCAGCCACACGCTACAGACATGGGCTCCACCCCCAGCTCCTGGGGCTCAGAGCCCTAACCCTACAGGCACACTGAGGCAGCCATTCCGTTAAGTGCCAGCATCCCATCTGTGGAGCTGGACCGCCCACGGCAGGGCCCCTGCCTCGGATGCCCTCTGAACGCCCTGAGACGTCTCCCGGCTCCGGCCCTGACTCCAGTCCCTTGCAGGCAGGAGGGCGGGGCCACAGCCAGAGTCCCGGGCTCATCCGCTGCAGCCGGTGATCCTCCCGTGGGGCAGGCATGGGTCACCTCCGGGAACCTCTGGGCTCTGGCTGGGGCCTGGGCCAAAGAAGGAGCCTTCCTGGCCCTGGGGGCCTGTGGCAAACCCCGGGGGTAGGGTCAGTGTCTGCACACCAGGACCCGGGCCATCCCAGTACTAGCCGTGGGGTCTGCTGGAGCACAGACACGGAAAGGGCGCTGCGCGTGCACCTGCGCAGGCCTCTGTTCACCGCCGTGGCTCGCGGGAAACACGAGGGCCGCAGGCTGGGAGACCGGGTCAGGGAAAAACGTTCTTGCTTCCTTTTGGGCTCACTGATCCCGTCTGAGTTTTCTACCTGAGCAGGGACTCCTTTAACAATTAAAAATTGACCTTCATTTCGAGGAAGATTTCAAGGCTCGGTGCCGTACTCCCGAACTTCCCACAACTCCTGGTGTGTGAACTGACGTGTTCCCTCTGTGCTGGTTGTGGCTTGGATCGTGGGCCACCACGCCCATCCGGGTCCATGTGATTTGTCTACACCGCCCATCCTAACCCTTCCATGGGGAGCCCTTTGATTCAACGGGGCTTCTGCTAAGACCATCGAACTCTATGGATTCCTTCTAAGAGCAAGCAAGTAAAAATTAATGGGACGATTGACTCTTCTGGAAATTTCCTGATACATTCTTGGCCCAGGCGTGCAGTGGGAGGCCCTGTGCCGAATGCCAGCCTCCTTCCCCACATGGGGCCTCCACCCTCTTCAGCCCAAAAGGTTCACCTGCACATACTCGTGTGTGTGCAGAAGCCCAGTCTGCTTCTCTCTGTGGGTCCTGCCCCCACGCTTCCCAAAGCCTCCGTCCTGACCCACGGATGGGAGTGGGATTCACTTCCCAAACACCTCTGGGGTTTCCCTTCTCACCAGGGCAGGCCACGAGCTGGGGGCAGCTTCCCACCTTCTTTTCGGCTTGGGGGGGTGGAGTTAGGAGCGGACAGCTACCTGGCGGGGCTTCCCCGGGCCGGCGCCAGGACGAGGACACTCACCTCCGGTGGGTGAGGAAGCTACCGCTGACGTGCCCTGACCCGTCACAGCCCGGCGTGGGGCAGGACATGCCCTCCGTCTTGACCGACTTCCAGGAGAACTGCGAGCCATTGAGGTATCCGTCCTTCTGTCTCTTGGCCGCCAAGGGGCACCCCGACGCGCTGCGATGGGAGGCGTACTTCCCGGTTATGTGGCCCTGGCCGTCACACCCGGGAACGGGACACCTGGGGGCAGAAGAGACACACTTTGTGGTCTTGGCGCTGTCTGTACTGGCGGCCTCTCCAGCAAGGTCAGGATAACCAGGCTCGAAGAAAAACCAGCGCTCCCTCCAGCGAAGGAGAAGAAAGAGGACCCGCTGAGCGCGCCACGCGGCCGGGGTGAGGGGCCTCCCGCCCGCGGCCAGAGGGGGCTGCACGGTCCGGCAGCAACGGGCAGGGGAGAAAGAAGCCGCTCCTGGAGCGAGCGTGGTGCAGGGTCTGTTTAAAAGACAGCACTTTTGGACAGAATCACAGCGTTCACAACGGAAGGATGCAGAATCAAGGAGGAATTGCAGTACTAATTTTATGATTTTATAAACCCGTGGTTTTCCCAAGAGCTAGAAAACATTTTATGCCCCGTTTGTTCTCCAGAGGCCGTCCCACAGCCTCCAGCCAGAGGGGATTTGGAGCGAGATGTGGCGTGTAATAAGGTCTCCGGTAGTGCCGCTAGGCGGTCCACCGTCCGCACGTTGCGGGGAAGAGCGGGGGTGGGGGGGTCTGGGCGGGAGCTGAAGGCCAGGGGTAGGCTGATCCCTGCTCCTGAAACCTCCCCGCCGCGGGCGACCTGAGAGCGCACAGCCCCGATGGCACAGGTTGTCAAAGACGGTGGGCGTGATTCAGGCTCCTCACAGGCCCCAGGCCGGTGGGTGTTGCGTTTTCTTTTTAAGGGCAAAGATCACATTCTACAGAATTTATAGCACCCATTTACTGTGCTAAGGTTTATTTTAATACTTTTGAATTGATTTTTATTTTGTTTTAACCAAAAATTTTCTCCAAACACATGGAGACTAACATTTCAGGAGGACGACTCCAGGTTTATTTTGGGGATTTGGGGGCCTGGGCACTGGGCATTGGTTTGGCGCACATGGCGGGGTGGACGGCCTGGCTGAGAGGCCTGCGTGTGCTGGAAGCCCCAGGAGCCCCGGCTCTGCAGCCTGCCCCCGAGCAAGGTAGACGGCGGCTGCGCGACTTTCCAGAGCCGGGAAGTCGCCGATGTTGGCTTCGTCATAGCCGATACCTTCACAGACGTTTGTGAACCTGCCTGTCCCAGTCAGAGAACTGCTTCTTCCACCTAGGGCTGGGCGGCTGCGGGGAGGGTCCAGGGTCCACCCAGGGCTACGGGAGAGGGTCTGGGGTCCCACTACTCAGAGTGTCAGATGGGTGGACAGTCCCTGGCCACAGCACCCAGTGTTTAGACGGTGTGTTCAGCCGCCGGCAGGGGTGCTTGGGTGCGGTTCCAGATCTGGCCTTCGGTGACTGTGGCCCCCGTCCCTGCTGCTCCCACCGGCAGCCGCCCACCCCTGCCCGCCACGCGTACCTGATGGGCTCCTGGTCCTCTTTGTCTTCCTTGCTCTGTGCTATCCTGATGCCACTTTTCTTTGCTCTCGGGCAACCTGAAAGACTGAAGAAGGGACACGGCCTCAGCAAACATCGGCTCTGCCGGCAATGGCCAGCTTCCGCCCCGCAGCAGCCGCTGGGACCCCGCGTCCCCCAGCAGCCGGAGCTTCTCCCCATGAACACCAAGTCTGGGAGGAAGGTCCTTCTGGGGAGGCCCCTCTGCATGGAAAGAGGCTGGGCCGGGCACAGAGAGGGGCCACACGGAGGACGAGAACACACGCTCCTTTGGTCTCTCTGGGTGAGCTGTTCCCCTGAGCCCTGCCGTCTGGGGGGACAGGGCAGTCTGTTCAGATCTGTCTGAAGTACGAATCCAGTGTGTCTGCAGAAGGCGCAGAGGAAGTGGAACATAATTACTTCATTTGATTGTTGAAAGCTTGGAAATAGAGGCTCCCGTTTATCTACAGGAAAATTTCCGGCTGGGACAGAACGCAGTCACGGACACGTGTGCGCGCACAGGCTGACGGCGGGCTTGTCGGTGACTCTGCAGGAGAACCCAGAAAACAGCCGTGACTCCTTGCAAAGAACTGAAGATCAGGAAACTAGGCCTTTTCCCGAGACGCTGGACACGCGGCCACGGGCTCCAGCCAGAGCCGCGGCTGTGGCACAGGTGGGGCGTCTTCCCGGGTCCTCGCGAGCTCCCTTCCCGGCATCTGGGTTCTCAGGGGCGGCTCTGACCACAGGAGGCCTGTTCCCCAGCCCCTCACTCCGTGTCCTCACGTTTTTCCTTCTTGTGAGACAGCCAGGCTCCTCTCCAGCGACGAGGGGCCCCCGTAGGCAGAGGGCAGGTGCAGAGCCCTGGGCCCTGGGCTGGGGCTTCGGACCCCACGCCGGGCCCTGCGGTCTCCAACGGCACGTGCTCCAAGCCCCCTCACCTGCCTCCTCTCGCGGGGACGCGGAAAGAGGAGGCACGGCTGCATTCTTTCCTTTTATCCGCCCCTGCGTTTGGAGGTAAAACCCAGAGAGTGGCTGTCCTCTCCGCCACCTCTGGCTGCCCAGCGGCTGCCACACCACGGTCCGGCCCTTGAGATCTCTGCCTGGAGAAGTGCTCCTGCCCAGGTCTCGGGGACCCGAAGCCGGTGGGCACTCCTGGTCCTGGGCAGGTCACCGCCTGTGGGCCCTGGGACGCTCCTCCCAGCCCCGTGCAGCCTTGGCACCTGCGGGTCCAAGCCCTGCCTGCCCCGCTCGCCCCGACCCGGCTCACGCTCCCTGTGCCCCCTTTCTTTCCCGGCAGCAGCCACAGGCAGAACATGTCCTCAGGCGTCCCTGGAATCGTCCCCTTTCCCCCTCCGGACGTCGTGTTTGAGGCGTTCTGTTTCAGACCTTCCGGCGGCTCAGCACCAAAGTCCCCCGTGTGCGCACGAGGCTTCCGGGGCCCGGCCTTGCCGCCAGCATCCGTCCCTGCTGCCCTGACTGCACGTGCTGCCCCCACCGGTCTCCGCCCCGCTGCCCCCGCACCCCCACTCTGGCTGTCTGTAGGCGCGTTGTTTAAGACGTCTTCCTGGGCACAGGTGCCATTCCGACTGCCAGTCCTGGGGGCCTGGGGAGCCCTGTCCCTGGGCCGGAAGCCATCCACTTACTTAGCACGTGCCACTACAGCTGCGAGTTCTGCGGGCGCCCGAGCCATGTGCTCCTTCCTCCTCCTCCGGGCCGTTCGCCGTCGGTGCCGAAGCGACACCGTGCTGTTTACGGGGGGGGGGGGAGCCTGCTGCCTGCCGCTGTGCCCGCCGCTGCTTCCGTTCCCGACTGCGATCTCCTCCCGGAGGAGCCTGTCTTCTCTGAGCAGCGCTTTTGGATCCCTCACCCGGGAATCCTGGGTGACATTTGTGACTGTGCTCTACACAGTGACGTATCCCGGACAGATGTCCCACAGTTGGCCGTCACTGACGCGGGGGCTCGCGGTGCGTCTGAGTCTTGAGATCTCATGCACTTTGGGAACAGCAGCAACACTTTCAGGACCTGTGTGGCCGGAGGCAAAGCCAGGGCCGGTGCCCCGACAGTGTCCAGATGGGGTCTAGGCAGGCTTGTCGGCAGGGCCGCAGGAGGGCTCGCTGTGCTGGATAGACAGACGCTTCATCCCTGACCCTCTGGCTGCAGAGATGTGTGCCTGCGTGGGGACTCACGGCCGTGCTGAGGAGGCCTGAGGAGAGGCCTGGTTGTGCCCGGGACCCGCAGCCCCACGGGCGATCCCCGTCCTTCCGCTGCCTCTTCAGCCCTGGCGACCCGTCTGCGTCAGACGGGCACGGCCTGGGGCGCCCGCACACGGACGTGCCCTGGGGAGTCGGGCCCCCACAGGTGGTGACGTGGCTGCTGTGGGCTCCTTCCAGATGAGGGCGAGCAGAGGGCCCCCACAGCACGGTGAGACAACACAGGCGACGCGTTCAGAGACACGCAGTATGCAGCAGGTGCTCAGCAAATGCTTCTTTGTCATGGCGCGACATCTCGGAGCCCCCCCCCCCCACCCCCCCGTGCATGGCTGCTCTCTGAGCCTGGGAGGCGTTCCTGGGGCGTCCCCGGCACCTGGGGCTCCTGAAAAGCACAGACGCGACTTCACACTGGGGGACAGCTCCTGGCCTTGGGGTCTCTCGCCACATGTGCGTGGTGACGCATGGGAGGGGCGAGGGGCTCCTCGGGACCCCGGGTGGCGGGACCACACTGGGCAGCTGGAAGCCTGAGGAGAAACGGCCGCCCGGGGAAGGGCCGCCTCGGGAAAGGGTCCTCGTTGTCGCTGTTTTTGACCGACTCGAGGGGAACAGAGTCTAGAGCAGCCACGTTGCTCTTCTGGCTTGCGCAGGAGCGCGGGCTCTCGTCGGCCTCCGACGCTCAGTGGCAGGCTCTGCCCGGGCTGCCAGCTGGCTCAGCCCACCAGGCCACTCTGCTGTTTGGTGGTGGCGCCAGAGAACACGCGGCAACGCCCAGAGACTTCTTGGGTTGTCACCAGCGGTGGAGCCGGTGTGGCCGTGTCCCGTGGGTAGAGCCTGGAGGCTGCCGGCCACCCCCGAGTGACGGCAGCACCATGGGAACAGCCCCGGAGGGGAGGATGAGCACGGAGAGTCCTCCATAACCCCATGATCCAGTCCTCCTTGGGGGCTGTCCGAGTCCGTGTGCCCCAGCCTGGTGCTGCCGGGACCTGCTTGGACGGCGAGCACAGGAGCGCGGCCCGCGGGGGATCTCTGTGAGGGAGGCGCCCGCCGCGGAGGCTGTCCGTGTCCCTCGTCCAGACCTCACTAGCAGCCAGGGAGCGTCCCCTGCTCTGACTGCGCGCTCACGGGCAGCCACATGCTCCACACCATCCGCGCATCCACTCGGTGCGGTCGGTGAGCAAATGCCGTCTCTCCGGTGGGCGGCCTCCGGCTAGTGCTGTCCGAGAGGCCTCCCCTCTCCCTGCCTCCCCCTCTCTCCCCCTCCTCTTCCTTTGTCTTCTTGGGGGGACGCATCTGAAGTGCCGGGCTCCTGGACTGTAGGGCCGCTCACTCCATGACCTCAAGTCCCGCCGACAAGGAAGCAGCGTCGTGGGAGCGGGCGCCGGTATCTGCTGGTGCAGCCGCCTTGCACTGTCCGACGGGTCTTCCTCCACCGGCGTCTCGTCCCCGCCGCGGCCCTGGCTCTCGTTGCTGATGGGACAGGACTAGAAGCTGGGGCACCTGGCCACAGGTCCTGACCCACTTCTGGGAAGACCTCGCATCCGGAGCTTCTTCAGCTCACCTCTGACACGTGGCCTGGCGTGTCTGATGGGATTGCGGGGCTATGTCTCCGACACCCCTTCTCCCCAGGAGCCCCAGGGCCTACAAGGAGCCCTGTAAAGCGCAGGTCTGTGTCTTCAGCTCTGCTCCTGGCCTGGAACAGCTAGACAGCCCAGCGGCTCAAACTTCCCATTTGAAAGGCCAATGCCCACCGGGGCCGGAACTCCTGCCCGTCCGTGACTGTCCCAGGGACCTTATAACAGGCCTGTGTTGGGTCTGTTCCCTGAGCTCTTCTGATCTGGAGAGGCTGCTGCTGGACCACCCGAGCAACGTTCTTGCAGGCGGACCCGGGGCCCGTCAGGAGAGTGCGTCCGCCGTCCCAGGAGGGACCCCGCGGCGCGGCGCTGTTCTGCTGACTGAGCCTCCAGACCGTACGCAGGCGGGGCCAAACCGAGCGAGCACAGAAGGAGCAGGGGCGGGAGGGAACGGGCGCTCCGCTTACCTCCGGTGGGAGGCGTAGTTCCCGGTGATGTGCCCGGAGCCATCGCAGCCAGGGGTGGGGCACCTGCGATTAAGAACACAGGACGGGCAGAATTTACTGGAAAGAAAGCAAGTGTCCTGGACAATTAAGTCCCTTCTTTTTCCAGGAAAGCAAACTTGTGATGGCTTCACCTCCCTACTCGAAGGAGACAAACAGAAGCGGAAGATCCCCGGCTGGGAGCAGGGACCTGTGCCCACTGACTGCGCCGCCGGATGCCAACCTCGGCTACTTTCTTTCTGTCAAGCCCAATGGCCCTTTCCAGAAGAATCATGGATTTCAGTACCTGCCTGGCTATGACCCACCCCCTGGAGCATTGGGAGACGAACCCTCGTCCAGCCGGGCTAACGGGTGCCCTGAGCCTCATGAGGGCAGCCCCTGGAAGCCAAGCACTGGGGACTCAAAGCCTTTTTAGCCGGCGTGGCGGAGCCCAGGGCTGCGGGTCAGCTGGGGTGGCACCTGCACACACCCACCGCAGCCCCGCGAGGCCCCGTCCCCGGTTCTTAGCGACCACGCTGTGGCCTCCCGAGCGGGACAGCACATGCTTCCAACCGAGGCTCATCATCGCGGCCCCTCGCACCAGTCCCGAGGGCGGCCGCCTCCGGAGCGGTCAGGGGCCGCGGCCCGTCGCACTAGTCCCGAGCGCGGCCGCCTCCGGGGCGGTCAGGGGCTGCTGCAGAGACATTTCCCTTCAGGCTGCTTTGGTTTTCTCCCACCAGGAATGTGAGAACTCAGGGCAAAAATTAAGAAAAAGTTGTTTTTTCCATCAGGTTTGTATATTTAACAAAACAGAACAAAACACACACCCTGCCCGGCAGGAGTGGACTCAGTAAGCAACCTTGCACCTGGCAGCAGCACCCGAGTCGTGCCCCGTGCCCACGCCCCTACTCAGGGAGCACCCGAGCTCTGGCAAGGACAGAAATCACACATTTCCGGTAGTTCCTAAACATCTACCTGAGGGATTTCGGTTTGCTTTCTGCTCGGAGAGTCACGGCGGCAGCTGGATGCCGAGCCGGGCCCAGGAGCACGGGGTCCCCCTGCGCGTTCCCCGGCACCCCACGGAGGGGGCTGGGGGTCCCGTGCTGACACCCATGAGTGTCAGTTTTGGGTATCTGGGCGCTGTCTACGTGCTCTTCGGTCCCGAGGAAGGGAGCGAGCACGAGCTCTAAGGGTACCGACCTGTGCCGGCCGTACCTTGCTAAAAATCAGCGATGGCTTTAGGGCCCCGCTGTGCGGGCGGACAGCGGCAGCCTGGGCCACACGGCCGGCACCTGAGTGCGTGCTTGGAGGGAGGATTTTAAAAACAGGCATTTGAGGCAGAACAATGGGGCTTTTAAAGTAGAATCTGTACCAAGGACAGAATCTGTACAGAATCGGATTTTTGACCTGATGTTTGTTAAAGTAACAGCTGGTTACGTACAATTAAAGTTTGGTCATGAGACTCAACTGCCGATCGCTAAGTAATCACTTTCTAAATACTAAGTGCAGTGACCTGGCCTCACTGGGTGATTTTCCACCCGGCCCCTCGTGCGGAGGGAGCCAGCTCCGGAGCGCGGAGGAGGCGGTCTGAGAGCAATCAAAACCATTCTGCTGCAGAGAAGCGCATCTCACGCAAGTCTCTGTTTGGAAAACGGATCAGGAAACAGAAAGGTTTCCTTCTTGCTGACAATATGCACTTGGCCTTGCCTTTTGCTTTAAAAAATCCTTAAACTCTTCCTATTTTAAGCACTCGGTGCAAATTTATTTAAAATTTATTCATTTTAACATGAGTAGAAATTTTTCAATATGCCTTTTTTTGGTGAGGGCTGTAGGAGGTTGACATATTCTGTTCAGATTTAAAGTGAGGCGTTATAACCAAACTAATGCAAATGAAAATCAGATTTGACGAATTATAAAAAAAGAGAGAGAGAAAGATGTTCAGAGTAGGTTTTGTGTGTTTAAGCCATTTACAAAGGCATCATCTGGTTAAAAAAAAAAAAGAGAGGTATTGAAAATGTCCTCTATCACCGTGAAAACAACAAACAAAATATCGATTTGGCCCATTTCAGAGCTTCCACTGTGTTGGGAAAGAAAAACCCTGTCCAGAAAGTGTTCTCGCTTTCTTAAAAGGTTTGCTCTTCTTGTCAAGGGCTCCGGTCACTCAGACGGGGTGCAGTCCCAGGCTGGGGGACCCGTGTCTGCTCCTCCCTGGCCACAACCCTGCACAGCTCACGGGGGGGGGGGCCTGCCCTAAGCTCCTTCCGGGGGAGGCTCCCCTTCGTCTGCTCACGTCCCGCACCCCTGCAGCCCAGGACCTGGGCTTGTCACGGGGGCTCGGGAGGCCTGCTTGGAGGGGCCCACTGCTCTTCACTGCTGCCTTCCCCTGACACAGTGGCTCCGGGTTTTGTCGGGGCCGGCAATGCAGCTCTTTCATCCATAGGTGGAGCTTCTGGACCACACAAGGCAGCCCAGAACGGTTCCTTCTATCAGCTCTACATAGTCATTTTTCTGTTGCTGTTCAAGACTTTGAAGCTTTTTTAAACTCTTAGATTTACATGTAGATTTCCTGGGTTTAAGAAATCTCAACCCTCACAAATATGGTTTTCTGAAATTGGTGAATGAAGGAGTGATGATCACCAACAAGAGGGGTCTTTGCCGCTCAGACGGAGCCAGCCCCAGGACCTTGACAATGGGGCGGTGGAGAATCGATTTACTAGAGTTCGATTAGCATCTACCCATCTAAGAGCACATCTTTTCCATGAAGGGAGGCCCATGTGGGCAATCAAAATCCCCCGTGGGTAAAATCAGACAGTACCATGTGCCACACAGCTTGGGTTTCGGAACGGCAGAAGAGATTGACTGGGTTTCCATGGAAACTCCCCATGAGGCAGGCGCAGGTTCTCTGCACTGAAGTCCTCGGCAGCCGCGGGGAAGCACACCAGACCCTCACCACCCTCCATGCTTCCTGCCGGTTACCAGGGACAATAGCACCGAGTCTATTTTAAGTTCCCATGGTTAGAAATGCAAAGTTCTGTGACATGAAACACTTGCCTCAAATATCGCTTTTCTTCCCCTCCAAAGGTGCTTTTTTGGTGGAAATACTCTGAGAACACACATAATGAACAAGTAACCTTAGAGCTAGACTTGTCGCCTCACAGATGTATTTAAGGCTAAAAACATTTGTGCCTTGTCCGTGATCTTGCATTTGTCATGGGAGAAAAGAATTTGGGGAAGTGCATGTTCTCACCTGACTGGAAAAATCTGTCTTAAAAAAACATTTAAGAAAGGCGCTGGGAGAATCATGAAAAAATGTTTTAAACAGTATTTTAAGTTTTATAGAATCCAAGCAAAATAAAAAAAAAAAAAAACAACTCAGGACCATTTACAAACTTCCGGATTTCTGATTTCACGGAACTAGCCCTTCTCAAGTAGGAGTCAGCTGGGTTTGTGTTGCTTTTGCAGATCTAAGACATCAAAGAGACCTGTGGGCCCGAGCCTCCCAGAACGCCCTGTATGCTCATGGCTCCTCTGAACGATGCCCAGCCACGGAAACATTCTGCTAGGATGTCCATGGAACTGTCACTGATCATACCCACATGGAGGCCAGGAGACGTATCCCCTAATGTCAAAACATGACTTAATGTCTGTACATGAAACTATGTAATCATGAAAACCATATGCTTCTGCATTGGGGCACATCTCGAGAATGTGACAGCAGACCACCATGCTTCTTGCTTGTCCCTGATTTGTTCCTCAGCAAGACATACAGACTGCTACCATGCTATTCTCCCCATTTACAGAGCTCCCATCCCGAGACAGGGTGGGCCAAATAGAAATCATCAAACCCACTGACTGAAGTTGTGTCATCGATTAATTAGTGATAAGAATATCTTTAAAGTGCTTCCTCCATGCGCTATCATGCCACCCTCTTTTGAAAATAAATTCGAGGATTTGATTGTTATATTAAGGAAGACCTCCAAAACAGGCCATTTTCTCCCAGCTGAGTGTGTCCACACTGACATGCACGTCACTGCACACCGGGAGCTGCGACTTGCCAACCACATTGCATCGTCCCGTTAGTGATAGTCCTGTTCTCACCTCAGAAGAAGTCCAAGGCAGGTTCCACCCACACAAGCATTTGTACTCGGGGACTCTGAGGCGTCCTTGCTGGGTATCAGAAGGCTAAGCCCCAGTCTCCTTTGGGCCAGCCTCTCTCCGTCCACCTGCTGGGGAGTGACCTTCCCCGAGGACCGAGAAGCGGTCCTCCTTGAGCATGGCAGCCTCGGCTTGTGGCGTTTGTGTCTGAACCAGTCTGAGCTGGCAGGCCCGCTGGGGGAGACCGAGCTCAGCTCCCCCAAAATCAAATCAACGTACAAGAAAAAACATCTGGAGGCATCTCACGATCTCTTATCTTGATAAGGGTCAGTGACTTATTTTTAAAACTCATACAGATAGAGGCTGAAAGCACTGTGGGTGCTTTGAACGGACTCTCGGGGTCGCCGAGCTACCTCGTTAAACTGCCCGGGAAGGTTGAGCTGCAGACAGGCCCTTATGTGAGCAGAGCAGCTAAAAATATACAGAACAGGACTCATGGACGACCCGGACTGACTACACCAAGTGTCAGAGGGACATAGGCCCGTTCTCAGAATTTCACGGGCAGGCCCTTACAGCTCCTCTTGCTCGTTTCTTCCGTGGCGACTCTATCAAGAGGACTTAGTAAGAAACAAAATATATTAAAAAAATAGATAAAATATTATCACCCTCAATTTTAAAAGAAATCATGAAAATGTTAAAATTAGGCATTGTCTCAAGTAGTAAAATGTATTTGTAAATTGGAACGTTTCCGGACACATATATAACTCCTTGCTTCATTTATATAAAAAGTTCAATTCAAGAAATACTTTTTTTTTTTTTTTTGCCTTAAAAGACATGGTTGTGAAAATACATTTTTTTATTTTGATTTTTTCATATAAATAGGAAATAATAAATAAATTCAGAGAAGTACAAAAGAAAGATATTTCTAATGGAAAAATGACACATACTGATTCTTATGCCATTCCTCTGCAATTTTCTCCCCAAATGGAAAGAAACCAGGTCACTTAAAAGCCGTATGCATTACTTCTGCACAATTTCTTAGATATATTACCTGAAACTCAAGGAAAGGTAAAATTTTACATTTGCTTCTTAACTTGTAAGACATTCAATAATTTTCTCTCTCTTTTTTTTTTGAATTCAGTGGTAAGTAGGACTATTCTGAGCTTTCTGCAGCTGGACACAGAGATCGCCACGCGGGTATGCGGTATTTTCCCAGCGTCCCCCAGCCCAGCCTCCCGCCAGAAACGGCTGGTGACTCAGCTGAGCCGTGGACCCTCTGAGCCGGGGCACGAAGCCCAGTCCGGCTTCAGGGTCCACCCCTGGGGCACCACCCGCAGTGCCACCGCTGGCCACCGTGGGCTGGCTGGGGCCCTACCCCGCAGGGGTCCCTGAGCGGCCACCCTTCCGGGAAGCAGTTTGGATTTGCTTCTTGCTTTTGTCCCCTGACACCTGGAGCTTCTCCTGTCCTCACTTTCTCCTCAGCCGTCCTCGTGGGATGAGTGGGACACTCTGGGTCATGAAAACCTACGCATTTCCAAGTGGACTGGGGACACAATGACATTAGGAGAATCGAGGTGTAAGACTTGCTGTCTGATGGATGTAACAGGGAAGCAAGAAACACCTTTTCTTTTGGTTCCTGGCACTTTTCTTTTTAAATTACACTCAAAACAAACCCATAAATGAAAAAGAGTTTTAAAGGTACTCTTAACGTGAATAAAAAACCCTCCGTTTGATGATTCAGATCACGTTTCTGGACGGGTTGGACCTCAGGGCACTGAGAAAGCGAAACGTGATCCTGTGGCTAATGCTCAGAGTTCTGGTTCCAGGGACCCCGGGCAGACAGAGCGTCCAGGACCCGTGTGCTGTGGGAGCAGGTGGACGTCAGTGTGGCTCGGGCCAGGCATCAGGGCCGAATGGCCCAGTGACCGCACCCCCAGAGCTCACGCAGTCCGCAGGGACGGCTCCCTCCTCCACCACCCACCGATGGATCTTTCTAGCAGGCTTGTCACCTGGCTCAGAGGCTCACACGACTGCCATCAGGCTCGGGTCACCTGCCCCCTCACGTGTGCCGTGTGCCTCCCCCATGCCCTTCCCGACTCGGGCCCCGGGGTCCCCTGGGAGGGTGGCAGGGCTGGGTGCGGGGCCCCATGCAGAGCTGCGGTGCGGCCCGGGAGGCTCCCGGCCCGTGTTCTGCAGGCAGGGGGGGGGGGCGGCTGCGGCTGCTCTGCTGTTCATGCCGCATGCAACGTCTGCTCGCTTCCAAACATGCAGCCCGCAGCCCTGTGGCTGCGAGTCCTTGGTCATGCTGCCTCCTGGTCCGCTGGGGGGAGTCCGACAGGGCCCTCGCCGCCACACGCACGGCTGCCCGCTGAGGGGCCCCAGCTACACCCAGGAGTAGGCTCCTGTCCGGCGCGGCCGAACGTACCTAGCACATCCTGACGTCCCATTCACTTAACGGGATGTGTCCATGGGACCTGCTGCCGGAGCACATGCACGTCCAGCAGCAGAGTGGAGCGGCTAAACAAGAGACTGGGGCAGCCGGAGCCAGAATTGGAATTGGACTCGGAGGACCCATGCAAAAAAAAACACACAAGAGGTGACTGGTGTGGCTGAGCGAAGGCAACAGAAACCAGCATTCTACTGTCCTATGGTGCGCGGCATTCACGCGCACCGCGCCCTGGGGAGGCGGGGGGCGTCCCGCCCCAGCATGCAGAGACCTCGCGCGGGGCCCTCGAGGAGGCACTCACCTTTGCCGATCACCCCGAGCCTGCCGGCAGCCCGTGCCCTTGGTGTGCAGGGGCTGTCAGGGCCTGTGTGCGCTGGGGTGGGGTGCTTGGTGGCCCCAGGGAGGGGCCAGATGCGCAAGAATGTGCACCCCGACTGTGCCCGTGGGGTTTTCCTAAGGGTGGTAGGGACTGAGTGACCGTATCCCATGGGTCACGCCCACTGCTGAGGGTCCCCACTCGGGGCCGCGCAGGGATGGGGGAGGGGTTCCCTGCACGTGCGGCTGGCCCGCCACGCCAGTTTTCTCAGCTTCACGAACCCGGTGGGCTGCACGTGAGACAGATGGGCGACCTAGCGTGACCACGAGGACCCTCTCACCGCTAAGTGACCACGAAGACCCTCTCACCGCTAAGTGACCACGAGGACCCTCTCACCGCTAAGCTACAGCTACCTGCCGCGCGCACGCCCAGCCTGCAGCCCGCTCTGAAGGGCACAGGGGCCAGTGAGGGGCGGCGGCGAGCCCGAGCCAGCCCGGACATGCCCCGGCCCGTCTGAGTCCCCGAGGCCAGAGTGGCCGCTGGGCCAGACGTGGACTTGTCTGGGAGTGTGCCGTGTTGTCCGCGCAGCCGAGCAACTCTGGGGGACATCAGGTCCACATCTCTGTCCACAGACTGCTTGAAACCCTTAGATGTTAAGCGGTGGCTGTTCACGCGCTTTAGAAGCAGCTCGGTCTCCGGAGGCTGAGGGACCTGCGTGAGCCCTGGCAGACGCACGTCTTTGGGACAGAGGGAGGGAAGGGCCCGGGGGCCGCGCGGCCGCCCTTTCAGCCGAGACCCTGGCCCCACTGCTAAGCTTCTTCCTGTTCCTGCTTCTCCTGTTTTCCCTCCATTTGTCATGTTTGTGGGTCTGTCCTAGTTTGAGTCTCTCTTTTGTCTCAGAGAAAGAGTTTTCGTTCTAGTCCGGAGAGGCGAGGCAAGACGACCATCTGCTGCGTCCCTCCGGGTGACGGCGGGCGGTGACCTCTCTCCCTCCGGGTGACCTCCCTCCCTGCCTGCAGCCCCGCCCCTGCCCTAGCCTCCATGTGCACGCTACGGTTTAGCCTATTTTCTGCTCCGTCATCTCTCACTTAAAAGAAAAGAAAAGAGTTCTAGCCTTCCGGTGGGCTTTGTCTTACCTCCTTGTTTTTTTGTCACATTTCTAAGTGATTCCAGAGATTGTTAGTTTAACAAAAGTTTTTAGAAATAGATTAATCAATTATCTTTTTTTTTTTTTTTTTTTTTTACAGGCAAACAGAGCCAAACAGGTGGAGTCCATTGCTTAAATCTGTACCAAGAGCCGCCAAGTCGCCATGAGAACCGGCCTTTCTTGCGTCCTGGGGCAGCTGCCCTGGGCTGGACGCGGCAGGCCCCCTTGTCAGCAGCAGCTGCTGCCCTGCCCACGGCCGGGGGCGGCCCTCCCGCCGGGCTCCCTGGTGCGTGAAGATGGAGCTCCCACACTCCTGCTGGCGATCTGTAGGGATTGATCTGCAAGGACCCCCTGCATCTCATCAGAGGGGCCAGGAGGGGGACAGCAGGAAAGGGGAATGGCGTTGCTCTAGGCTTCTGCACCAAGGACGCAGCCAGAGAGGCTTCTAAGAACCACACTGCACACTGACCGTGAGGCTTCCCTCTGATCACGAGGGGCAGACCAGAGAGCCGCGGGGCCCAGGGCCCACACCCTGCAGCTGCGAGACGTGACCCCGGGAGCTGGTTCTGGAAGCTGCAGAGCACATACGCTCCACTGAGGGCAAGATGAGAACCAGCAAGTGCTCAAGAGGAGAGAGAAGGCAGGCGGGCCAGGCGCAGGAGGAGCCGAGGAGTGGCGCAGGTGTCCACGAAGGACCCTGCAGCTCCTGGAGGTGCCGGGGGCCCGGAGGGGGTGCGGACATGCGGCACCTGTGAGCCGGCATACGGCCTCCTGCGTCCCGCGGTGGAGACTCCACAGTGATGGAGCCTGTCCTTGGCCCAACCCCTAGCCTCTTAGAGAGAAAACCAGAGACCGTTTACGCCGGAGACTCCCGCTCCTTGTGGGAAGCCTTCACTGAAGATCAGGAACCCGAGGAGAGTGACGTGGATCTGCGGAGGGGACACGTCGGAGCAAAGGACGCCTGCTCCGCCCCAGCCCGGCACCTTCCGGGAAGACCAGGCGTCTCCCATCCATGCCTCCTTGAAAGAACAGGTTAGAGACGGAGCGGAGAGAGAGAGATGTGCCATGAAGCAGGATGAGAAGCGAACTGTGATGAACCACAGCCACACGGACATGGAAGACCAGAGGGAGGGATGCGTGGCTGCGCCGAGATGCAGGCGCTCCGGGGCCAGACCCCCTCTCACGATGGGACGCGGGCTTCAGCAAAGTGCTGCCTGCCACGCGCTGGCCCTGCTTGTGCCCTGACTCCCACAGGGACAGGAAGAGTGAATCTCCAGCACATTCCGCAATGAGCAAGGACAAGAGGACTGGAACCACGTCACTCGGGAAAACAGTTAATAAAGCGAGATCTTAGCTGGGAAAAGAGAAGACAGCAGGAGCCAAAGTTGTCCCCTTCATGGCGGGAAAGCAGGAGGACACGTGCCCCAAACGTCCGTAAGGGCCCAGGACCACTTTCAGGAAGGGCTTTCTTAGCACGCACCTTCCTGGAGGGTCCCACCCAACCCTGCGCTCAAGAGCAAGTCCGGAACCACGGAAGGGTGGGTCACTAGGGCCAGCTGCACTGGCGCCTGCAAATGACCACCCCGAAGGCCTCCCAGGACTGAGGGTCTAGGCTCTGTCCACAGCCTGAGGCGGCCCAAGCCGGCAGCCGGTGTTCCTCCGTTGGGGAGACCTGCTGTCTCTCCCTGTCTGCAGGGGAGGGCACAGGCTCACAGCAGGGATGGAGGCCCAGGGCCACCTGGAAAGCCCGGCCTCAGGGTCCCCATGTTCTTCTCACACCAGCCTTCCTCCCCCACGAAGGGTCTCCTCTCTCAGCAGGCCAGCCTCCACCAACCTCACTCGAGCTAAGCACCACGCCTGACGCGCCTGTCTGTCCTTCCAGAACCTCCTCCCCTGCCCGCCGTGGCCCAGCCTGACCTGGAACCCAGGGCTCGGAGGTCACTCACTCATCTGAACACAGGCTCTGGTTGAGGGGGGTGCGGGCAGGGCCGAGCGGTGACACAGCTCAGTGTCCGGGGCACATATGGACGTGGGGACGTACGGTCCCGTCCTTTGCTGCCTGGATGGTGGCTGTGCCCTTTGGCTTTCTGATTAGCAAACGAGGCCTCACGGACCACAGAGCTGGTGCAGGTACAGAACCCTCTTGTTCTCAGCAAGATGTCTGCAGCTAGGGTCACACCAGAGCCCTGCCCCAGGGTGTGGGGGCTCTGCTGGCCCCAGGGTGCCGCCCCCAGCTGCTCTGAGGGAAGGCCGGCCCGAGGACACTGTGGGGCTGTCAGCGGGCTGAGCGGCAAGCTGGAGGGAGCAGGCTGGGTGCCGAGGGGGACTCTGCCCAGAAGGGGAGGCGTGCACAGCCCTGCCCGCGCAGGAAGTGGGAAGTGGGGGCGGAGGGGCCCGGGCAGCCATGAGGTGGGCTCAGGGCCCGGTGAGCTGGTCTACGCTTGCCTGGGGCATGTGTCTGATCTCTCCTGGCCTCAAACCCCGTAGTATAGGACAGGCCTGCCCCCTGGCACTCAGCTCCCCATTAGGAATATGAGTGTAAAGCCCAGAGGGCAGAGCGTGTGTCCTGCCGTCCACAGTGCGGGCGGCTGAGGACAGCCCCTCCTACGGCATGTGACTCCCCGACGCCCCGGGCCTTGGCAATCATCCAGTAACAGCCAATAATCGCTGTGGGCCCGCGGTGGCCACTGACATGCGTCCTTTCCACAGGCATCCTGGGAGCTGGGCTCTGCCCATCAGCCCCAGGTCACAGACAAAACAGGCTCGGGGACCCCCGTTGGATCCCAGAGCAGGAAGTGGCAAGGGGACTGGATTCCCGCCCTCAATGGATGCCGGGATTGAACTGTGGCCAGTGGCGGGATCTGAGGGCACAGGTGCCGTGGGGAAGGTAGTGCTTGTGGGAGGGGCAGCCCGGGGCCCCTGTGGGGGCTGGTGGGGAGGCTTTTCTATAGAAGGGGACCCCTTCAAACAGGGAGGAGGAAGGGGAAAAGCCAGGGCCAGAGGACAGTGTGCAGGCGTCGGGCAGAATGAGGCGGCGGGTCCGAAGCCGAGGAGGGGAGGGACCGCTCACAGCAGGCTCCCGGCGAGAGCCGAGCAAGGAGGGTCCTCACCTGTCCCCAGGGCAGACACTGGAAGGGGAGGGGGGTCCCAAGCAGACCGCGGCTCTGGTAGGAAGGCGCGCCCTGCACTGACCCTGGTGGCCACACACGCGAGCCCTCCCCCGGCCGGTGCGCACTGCCCCCGCGCAAGGAGATCGGGCTCCGAAACCTACACGGTGGGGTCTCCGTCACCGGAGGTCGTTGGTGCACAGCAGGCCTTGCAGACTCCCAGTCACCACGTGGGGATGCGCGGTCAGGGGTCTTGCAGGCGGGCTCACCGGCCGCACACACGCTCGGCTCCTGTCTGTGCGGCTCCATGGGTCCCGCGCTCGCACCGGGAGCAGACGCGCCCGTGCCGCGTGCTTCTGGCAGATTGTCCTGTGGGTCTGCAGACGCCGCATCCACCGTGTTTCCGAAAGCGATTTCCAGTCTGAGTTTTAAGAAAGTCCTTTGAAAATATGGTTGTTCCAGAGTGAATTTTCCTGGAAACTTCACTAGCCTAGCACCAGAAAGGTGTTTCTCAGGAAAAGAACCCCGTTGGAAAATGACTCTTGTGACGGAAGCTACAGAGAGGAACAGGAAAGACTTTCTGGGAAACGAGGAAGAAAGAAAACAGGGAAACTTTTATAATTGGGAATCTCTGAGGGGTCAAGGGGCTGGCCGTCACTTCAATGTTCTCGTTAGCTGCTGTGGGGGACGGTTGCCAGGGGCCCATCCTCGGGCCCAGAGCACAGGACAGGTGTGACCACCCTGGGGTGGGGGCGTCTTCCAAGGCTCCCGCAAGGCAGGGAGGCTGTTCTGCACCTCCCACTGCCCCAGCACACAGGGAGCCCTGCCTGTGGGAGGGGCTTGGGATGAGGAGCGAGTTGCCATGGCAACCCCTTGTCCTCGATGCTGTAGGTGCTGCAGGTTCTGCAGTGCGCAGGGAGATGGGAGCCGTGGGGCACGGGGGATGGGGAAGAGAACGCGAGGCTCCTGGCGGTCTCGCCCCCTGGATGACAGTGGAGCCGGAGCCATCTGCTCAGAGCCTCGATGCCCCATGGCTCCTGAGGTCTTGAGAGTCTGCCCTGCCGCCAGGACGCCCCCGTGTCTACCTGGGGAGGCGGAGTCCCGTTGATGCAAAAGCTCAGCTGGCACTTCAGTGTCCTAACACGTCGATCAGAGTCACATGCTGCTGGCCCTTTGGTACGTGTGACCAATGACAGAGCAGGAAACTCGTAGCGTGTGTGGACGGTCGCGCGTGGGCCCTCGTGGGACCGCCCCATCCATGTCATCCTGAAGACAGGGTGCAGGGGCGACGGCGTGGTCTGTTGGCAAAGGTAGCACGTGGGCGTCATGGGCACGGACACCGCATCCAGCCCTCTCGCTAGCTCACGGTGCTGCTTCTGCACATTCTCTGTGTGGCGCTGTGTGTGCACATACATGTGTGCACCCACTGGTGTACGTGTGACAGGCCGGACCACGTGCCCGGGACCCACAGGCTGCAAGAGGAGCGCGACTCTCAGGGACAAGGGGAATGCGCTCAGTGCCACAGGCAAGGGGTGGTGAGTGACCGCCCGTACTCGGCACTGTCCCTCTGTCTCCGTCTGATCACATCTGTCCGCGTGAGGCCCTGGGCACAGCGTCAGGCCCCTACACACCCGCTCCTCAAATGTCGTCTTCCCCTAAGATGGAGAGGATGGATGTTATTTTTCCAGTTGTAGAGATGAAAGGATCAGGCGCCCTAAACAGCCAAGTAACTAGTCCAAGCTAACCAGGTTGAGGCTACGTAGTCCAGGCTGACTAGTCCGGCTAACTAGTCCAGGCTAACTAGTTCAGGCTAACGAGTCCAGGCTGTCCAGCTTGTACGTGGCCAAAGCAGGATGTGGACCAATCTCTGGGAATGTGGAGACTGAGTTCGCCTCATCCCCGCACAAGGATTTTCACTTACTTTATCAGGAAAGTAACCATTGACCAATAGCTCTTTAAATTTAAGGAACATCAAAAATAAATAAACTTCATGTCTTGGTTGTAAAATTGGCTGCTGGAAGGGCCAACGAGCCTTCGTGTCACAGTTGCTGGGGCTGAGGGGTCTGACCCGAGGGCTCGTGTTCTCACGGGGTATGCCCGTCCTCGCTGGGCTCGTGAGGATTTATTCTCCGAGGTCATTCACTGAGCTTCTTTCTGGGTCCAGAGCCCATCAGCGACTTTTCCAGAAAGAATCCCGGGGATCATCGGGCTCTTTGTCATGTCCCGCCAGTAGTACGGGGCACTTTCGCGCTGGCCTGTGGGGACGGTCCCCCCTCCTGTCCATGGGCTCAGAGTGGTCATGATGGCCCTGCCAGAGAGACGCGGCCCAATGGGGTCTGTGGACCTCTGGGGACCCTCCGGAGCCGGCTGCTGTGCTCCGGGTGGGGGCGGGCAGAGGGGGGCGGAGGTGCTCTGTGTGGGCGCTTGTGGGATGGCCCCAAACCTTGCCTTGCTCTTCAGCTGTCTTTGGACCAAAGCACACCCCTTGGAAGAACACGGACGCATATTCTTTTCTCCTGGGTCCGGGCATCAGTGGAAACTTCCAGTGCAAGCCGAGGGAGCTCCGGGTGCTCCTGTTCCGGGCGGAGGTGACGAGAGCCTCTGTGCGTCAGCCCCCTGTGGGGCACCGCGTCCCCTCCAGTCAGAAGGCGGGGTGGGGTCTCGCCCGTGTGCACCGCGTCTCGGAGCCAGAACCCAAGCGCAGTCCTCACGTTCGGAAGTCACAGACCCCCTCGGGCTCTCCCGCGGGGACAGCTCCTCCAGCGGTCCCCGGGGTTTGGGCGGTTGGTGCTGGTCCGCTGGCTTCGCTGTTCCTGTAGTCCTGCCCCTGCTCCCGCTGTTTGCTGCTGGAGGGACACTCAGAGCACTGAAGACATCCCACGGTCTCTGCAGAGGGACCGTGCAAGGGTGGGGTGGCAGGACATGGGTGTCAGAGGAAACCAGCGGGGCAGGGGCCACTGCGGACAGGACGGTCTCCACCAGCAGCTGGCCCGGCTCCCAGAAGCGGCCATGGCTCCCCGGGTGAGTAAGTACGCCTCACCAGGAAGCCGTGACGTCGATGAGCTGGGAATCAGACGACTTTGGTCTCTAGACCGAGTCCTCCTCTGCGCTTGCCCTCCAGCCCGAAGGCCGCCACGGACAGCGACCTGGAATCCGCGTGTATGCACGGGAGAGCAACTGGAGGGGCCGACGCCAGGCCCCGGGTGCCCTGGCTTCCAGCTCAGCCCACAGTGAAGTTGCTGTCTGGAAAGTCGCTCCGCGCCAGACCCTGGTGTCCCGGCCTGTGGAATGAGGGTCCTAAGTGCCCAGCTCTGCCACCACTGACCCCCCACCGCCAGCCCCACCCCCAAAGAAGTCCTGTGAGGCCTGCATCCTACTGGGGCTTTTTCCAAATAAGAAAGCTGAAGTTCACAAGTGCACAAGTGAGTCCTAGGAGCCGCGCAGTGAGGAAGGGGGAAGGGTCTGAAGCGACCCCCGACTCAGGTCCACGTCCCTGCTCCTGCGTCGCGGCTGCTCAGGCAGAGCACTGCTGGCCCGAGGGAGCGCCGGTCTCAGCCACCTGGCGCCTGGACCAGGAAATGTCTGCTGCACACGGGCTTTGTGTCCCGAGACCTGGGCATGGACAAAGAGCCCACATGGGAGGCTCCTCTCACACACCTGGAGGCCTTAGCTTTGAGACTGTCATTCCCACGATCGGAGGCTACCGACATGGCCTCCCTGAAGGGGACATGAAGGTCATGGCTGACACACAGCAATCGGGAAGAACCAAAATGGCTTTTGTGTGAGATGTAGTATTCGTAGAAAGGACAGCACCGCATGCTGTGACCATAACCAGCTGGGGTGCCGTGGGCTCAGCCTTGTTCCGCTGTAACTCGCAGGTGGCCAGGAAAGTTGAAATTCAATCTGGGGTCTCGGGCGCCCGCGACTTCAGGGGTCTGGCCTGGGTCTGGGAATGCGGGAGAGAGAGAGGCACCTTCCCCAGCATCCTCTCCCCGACTCTGACCCACCCCGGGGTGCCCTGAGTACGAAATGCCTGTTTCCATGATCTTCTCGTCCTCAAGCACGTGTCATCCAAAAAAGGCAAGAGAACTGAAGCCGGAATTCAAGATAGTTTGAAAAGTAAAGAAACGACAGAGACGGGGATGATCCAAACGTGCCAGCGGGGAAAACGGAAGGTGAGGGGTGAGGGCGGGGGGCGGAGACGGGACGAGCCACGGCGTCTGACGCTGAGGGACGCGCTCAGTGGGTGGTGGCAAGGCTGATTTGCAAGTCTGATAGAAGGATTTTAAAATTGCCCCATATTAGACAAGAGAGAGAAAAGACATATTAGGAAGATATAATCCTTTTATCTTTGAAATATTTTGATCTTGGTTTTTGGAGTTTCTAACATGAGACGTGTTCTTCCATTCGCGCGTTGTTGGACTTGGGTCAGACGTGAGGTGCTGATCGTGTCTTTCTGCTCCGGCCTCCCTCTCCCTCAGCCTCTTTCCTGCGGAGGCCCCTGGGCAGACCCTCCAGGCCGCCCCGACGGTTCCCGCCACCGCCTCGCCTCACACCTTGTTCTTCCATTTACAGATGTGTAGATGCGCGGCGCAAACACAGACTCCTTGACCCTCGTCTGAACTTCCAGCTGGGGCCGGCGCCGGCACTTTGCAGACAGAATCACAGGGGAGGGTCGCGCGGAAGGTCGCCCAGCGGCGGCCAGCGGCGGGCGGCGGAACCCGGCCGGGTCCGAGCCCGGAGGCCTGGAGGTGGGCGCAGCCGCGCTCTCTGCTCCTGAGGCGGCAGGAGGGAGCGGCCGAGGCCTCCCCTACCCCCCCACGGCGGCGGAGGGGCCCCAAGCCCTGATGCCTGCTGTCACCCAACCCATGCGACTCGGACCCTCAACCACTGCCAGCTGCGTGGGGGTCCCTGTGAGTGTGACTGAAGCACCGGACTAAATCGAGGCCACGACCTTCTAAAGAAAACAAATAGCTCCCAAATGCTTGCAATGAAACAAATTTAAATTATTTCTACTTGACCCCAAACTCACACCATTTGAGATCCCCGGACCGGCATTTTCAATGGCAGAAAATGCTGTCATGACACAAAGAGGGGAACACGCAGAAAGAGCTCAGGGAGAGTTAGAGCTCGGCCTCGCTGCGGTCACCCTGACGGGGAAGCAGGCGGCGCAGAAACGCCCGTCTCCCTCGGAGGGTCCAGCATGAATCACGCGGACGGGAACGTTCGATGAAGGGCACTCAGGACGCGCTCGGTGTGGGGTGCGTGGCAGGTGCCGGCGTGGGGCGGGACGGGTCGCCCAGCCCAGCGCCCAGCGGGTTTCGGGGGGCCCTGACCACAGACACAGGGGCCTTGATAAGTCAGGAATTTTGAACAAGCAAACACAGAAAATCCAACAAATAGAATTACACACTTCCTTGGGCGTTGTGGCATTTTGGAGAGGAAGGTACGCTCGAAGCTATTTGGCCCCAAACACCCTGACTGAGAAGCACGAGGCTGTTGCTCTCTTGTCCTGGTCCCGCTCAGGTGTGGGAGTGCAACGGCCCGCGATGAGGGGGCCACTGGATGTGCTCTTGGGACGAGGAGCGGTGACAGACAGCCAAGTGGAGAGGGAAGGGGGGCCCGCCACTCAGGAAGCCCAGACGCACCCCCAGAGTCCCGAGGGAGAGAGGCCAGGCGCTGAATAACCAGCAGGCGCCGCATCTCCTTTCCCGAACAGCCCAGGTCTTAAAAGATGTAAAATTCAGATTTTGCTCCGGAAGAGGTTTCGGTGTGCTCGAGCGGCTCTGCGTGAACAGGAGTGGGAAGACGGCAGGTGTCGCTCCCCATCCGCTCCGGGGTCCAAGAAGCCCGTGTTCCCGCTGGTGTGTGCTTGGTCATCACACGGCTCTGGTTTGGGTGGCAGGGCCTGTGTCAGGCAGCGCGATGGCCCTGGAGCAGCTCCTTCTGCACGCGCCACCACGTTTACTCCACTGGGAGGCCTGGCGGGATCGATGTCACGGGCCCAGAGCGGCCGACAGCCAGGGCCACTCGCTGAGGCTGTGGACGCCAGCCGCTCTGCCCTACGCAAGGGGACGTCCGAAAGCTCATGCTCATCTGAGCCTCCTTCCCCGCCCAGGCTGGTAGAGTTTCCAAACTCACTCATTGCCCGTGAGCTCACCCAATCCCCTCTCTACATGAGGGGAGAGGACTCAGAGGAGGTCACCCGCTGCCCCCGCGGGTCCTCGCCGACCCCACTTGACAGCCTCTCTTCCCACTCAGGGCTCCTCTCACGGCTGTGCTGGACAAGCAAATGGTTCTGACGTGTTCATTAAGTCATTGACTCCATGGCTTGCCTCCCCAGTGATGTGCGAAGCCCTGTGGAAGCTGTGACCTGGATCACCCTCTCAAGGAGCTTCCTCACGCATGACGGAGGTGACCAAACCTCCACAGCACGAGGAAGGGCAGGGTCGCTGCGGGAAGAAGCCAGCAGGTCACAAGATCGTGGGTGTGAGGTGCTGTGCACGGGGGTCCGGAAGCTCTGCGCGGGCCACATTCTGTGGCCGGGCTTCCGTGGAAGAGGGTCGAGGAAGGTCATCCCAAGGGAATGCACTTGCGCCACAAGGTCATGTAATTTTTGTACCATAAACTGTGCATATATTTTAAAATGGTTTTTTAGGAATTGAGAAATCTGCTGTTAAGATGTCTGAAGCCTCAGTGCGTGTGTCTGGGATTGGGGCCTCTCCTTCCTGTGCAAGGTAAGACCAAGGCGCTTCTGCCCCAGACGGGCACAGCGCGCGAAGTGCTGCGGCCTCCCAGCGTGTCCGGCAGCGCCGGCGGCAGTCACGGGGAGCCGGGCGCCCTTCCTTGCGGCGGGGGTGGGAAGGCCCCGCCCCGAAGCCGGAGCATGACCGGACACCGTCTTCATGGGGAGGCGCCTGTTTTAACTCTTCCTCCATGCGCGTCCAGGGAGTCCGTCCCGAGAGCGGACGCTGCCCTCGCCGCGGGCCCTGTCTCTTCCCATCACCGGAACCCGCCTTCGTCCCCTCGAGCACGTTCTCGACTCGCACGGCAGGGGACAGCTGTGACTTCTGCGACAGCTCTCGGCGCGGACGCCCCTCCCGCGAGGTTTGCGGGGCTGCGCGGCTGACGAGACACGGCACCAGCCGAGCTGCGGTCCCTGTCTGCGCCCACGCCTGGAGCGCCTCTAGCCTTGAGACTTGAAAGGCCGCCTCCGTGGAAGGCCTCGGCCCCACGTCCGCAGGGCCCCAGGGACATGCCGCTCTTCACACCCCATGTGGGCGCCCACTCGGCCCCTCAGACACTCCCCCCACTCAGCGCGCCTCAGGCCCCCTCGGAATCCGCACCCCCCACCCCGCCTGCACAGCTCGTTTTGGGAGAGGCAGCTGCTGGGCACTTGGGGCAGGTCTCAAGCCTGCGCCCCTGCCCTCAGTCCGTGTCCTCACCCTCCTGTAAAGAAACTGCTCTCGACGGGCTGTTTGTTGCCTTACCTCCGCCCGGCCCATGAGACCACCTGCCCGCCCTCCCCTCAGGAACTGGAGGGACTGGAAACTCGCGTCAGCTGCCGCCACCACGGTGCCGGGAGACCCTCCTCTCAGAGTGGGGTGCAGAGGCCTGCCAGGCCCCATGAGCCCTTGTGGGGCCGGCCCCTGCTGCTGCTCCGCTCTCCTCTCCAGAACTTTCCTCCAGCTGCTCTTGCACTGGCCTCCCTGCTGTCCTGCGTGACCTCCCACGGCCGTGCTCCTGCTGTTTCCCCAGGACCCAGCGCCGGAGGAGGACGGGGGGCTCGCACGCCGGGCTGTGTGCCGGAGACTAGAGCCACGGCCCCCCGCCGCCGGGCTCACATGCAGATCACAGCCAACAACACGAGACCTTTGTGACCCGTACACCAGAGTCCTTGCACTGGCACTTCTATGACACAAAGTACACGTTGTAGCCTGCACCACCCCTTTACGCAGCCCCTCACATCTCTTACGCAGCCCACACGGGACGACCCTGACTGCGATGCAGCCGCCCTGGCTCCAGCACCGGGAAAGAGCACCCCAGAGGGCTGTGCCCGCCGCCACTGTCTGGGCTCCCAGGGCCGGGGCGTGGTCACTCTGCGTTGAACAGGGGCTACAGACCCCCCCACCCTGCGAAGCGCCATGCGGTTATGTACACCTAACCCTCATGTTAAACAAAAAATCAGGCCTCAAGATCACAGGGAGATTGGGGTTGGTAAGCGCAGTAGAGCTGGACAGTAAGAGTTCTTTTCCCTGCGTTTTCAGGTTCGGGGGCTTATATTCAAAAATCCCTTGTCTTGTTAAGTGCACCTCCGTCCCGTCGGAGACAAGAGGATACGCGTGTTCCAGTAGATTTTACACCTCCCGCACATTTTTATCTGGAGAAAATGAAAGTGAGTCATAAATATTGCCAGCACGTGACTGCGGACAGAGAAGCTCAAGAACACGCCCCCAGGAGGGAGAAAAGCCGTGGCCACACACACACGGGGACCCTGAGCAGGAGGGATGCGCATCCAGGGCACATGGCCCCGGCCCTTGAGCGTGAAACCAGGGACGGAAGGAGGACTCTCTGCTGGCCCCGAGCATGAAGACTCGCGGGAACGAGCCCCTCTCTGCGTCCTGGATCGCGGACAGCGCACGGTAACGTCTCCAGATAGCAGATCCTTGCGGTCTCCGGGACAGGGGAGGCCGGACCGCAGCTCCGTGTGGCAAGCTGCACTCTGCGGACGAATGCACACGCGGGCTGGAGAGAGAAGCTCGAAGATACGAACGGCAAGCAGGCTTCTGACAACTCGAAGCCCCAAGTATTAATAAGTCGTATGCTAAGTATGAGCCGGTTTACTTGGTCACGAGAGGAGGAGGCCTGAGGGTCTCTGAGATCACCTGCGTAATCACGCTTGCGTTTCTGTCCAAGTTTGAAAGTCATGAAGATGCATATATGTTTAAAATAACACAACAGACTTTCTAGCGGCTTCTAGTGGACGCTTCTCTAATGGTCCCAAACAGTGGGATCATGCGGAACGCCGGTGCCCTCTTCTGAAGCTGGTCACCCGGTGAGGTCTGGTTGCGCCGCGTTCTCATCGGTCTCCATGCGGCATTAGATTCAAAGAAGAGGCCAGGATGTGAAGGTAAAAGATCTCCCCGCTCGTCTGTGGCTTAATCATAAAACAAGAACGTTGAGTAGCCGGATGCTGAAAAAACCAGAAGCTTTTCAGTTGCAGGAATAAACTATTCCCATTTATGGGAATGTAGAGAGAAGAGGTGAGGAACCATGTGGACGCAGTCACCGCGTGGCACGGCCCGGTCAGACGTCCGCTTGATGCCTGTAACACCTGCGCTAGATGTGACAAGGGGACAGCACGGGAAGTCCGCTTCCTCAGCCACAGGGACGCACGTGGACGGTGGACGGTGTGGGTCTACGACATGCTAGTCCTTCGCCCTGAAGAGGTCTGTGGGACAGCCCTGGCACACCCTTTCATAAAGCCAAATTACATTTTCGTTTTGATTTTAGAAACTATTGGCCCTGCATGCTTTTTCCTTAACAAAACAAACCAGGTGAGACAGGTCTCTAAAGCAGACGTCACATCTCTGTTTCTCCGTTGCCCGTAGAGAAAACCATCCGGCCCCGTAGAACCGGGGACTTCTACAGAAACGAAAAAATGAAATTCCCTCGTGCCAGGGACTCGCTCTCTCTGTAAGGCCACAGCTAAGAACACAAGACCCAAGGTGTGACTCCCCTGAAACTGTCCCTCCTGGGGTCCCCGGTCCTGGTTTGGAGCAAAGACTCGACCGGTGCGCTCGTGAGCTGTTCTGCCTCCCCGTTCGCCCCTCAAAGCCTGCCTTTCCCAACGAGCAAGAAACCAAAGAGAGTGGCTCTCCCTCCGGAAATTGCCAGGGAAAAAAAAATGCCCTCCAAAATCCTTGTCAATAATTTCCCAAAGGGAACATCTACTTTATTTCCAATTTTGTTCATTTTGCTCCAGGGAACAATAAATTAGTGAAGTGTTTACTGGAATAAAAGCTCAAATTTACAATTTAAGGCCGACATAGCCTAGTCTTTCTCAGCAAGAGGTTTGCCCCACAGAAGCTGGCTTCTCATCCAGCTCAGGTCTGCGTGTCTGGCAGCAATGCGGGGTCCTGCGCGGTTGAAGGGGTCCTTGCTCAGGATCACCCCAGGGGGCCAGGGAGGAGACGAAAGTGGGACTAAATTCCCAATAATGGTGAGAAGCCACATTTAACTAGATACGACGTGTGAAGACTCAGACGCCCCGATGCGCTTCACAGAAGGAAGTGTGTCCAGCTTTGACCCCCGGCCTCTCAACACAACACAGACAACAACAAAATACGGACAGACACGACGTACGTGGGTGACTACGTTGATAACATAGTGCACATATGCGTATGTGCGTCGATATTTAAACAATGTTCCGACGGCACAATTAAGGACAGGAAGGAAGTTTTCCCTTTGTCCGAACGCGCCAGATCAGCTCGGTGTTTTATAAAGAGACACCACCGGTCCGGAGATAAAGACATACGTTTGTTCAAAGGCTGATTCTTGGACGGTTTGTATTCTATCTTTGATTAGGTGACAAATTACTCTTTGTTCAGAAATAGGTGAGATCACTCAGTGGTTTCTGATGCCCGAGGAAACGCTTCATCATCTCCAGACGGGGAATGGAATGCTAAGACAAAGTTCCCGGGAAAATGTCCTCCTCATGGCCTTAAAATCCTCCCCAGGTTTGTCACAACGAGACACATACAGCCCTCCACGCCTGTTCTGATGATGTCACACGTTGTGGTCCACCTCGTAGGACGGACATGGGGTCCCACGGCCAAGGCCTTGCAGCTGGGGCGCGGCAGAGCAGGCCGGTCGGAGGCAGGCGAGACACGTGTGGCCACGCCGTCTTGCTGCGAGGCGCGCTGCTCTCCCAGGGCGGGCTTTGCTGTCTCCGCTCCTCCTCTCATGCGAGCTGGCCCTCGGCCCCACGCGCGCTCGGTCCCACGTCTGGGGCCGCGGGGCCTCCCTGCTGGTCCCCTCGGGGCCGGCTCCAGGCGCCCGCCCCCTCCCCCAGCTCCCCGGACTCCTCTGTGCTCCCTGCCCACCCAGGTGCTCTGGATGGAACGTTTTTTTTTTTCTCTTTTTGTTCTGTCTTAAAAGACCGACTGTGAGTCCCCGGAGGGCAGGCACCATTACAGGTTTTTCAGTGAATGACCGAGTGCAACAGCACAGCTCCCAGTTTCCCTGAAAACGTCAGTCTGTGCGTCGCCCGAAGCCCAGGGACTGTACAGGTCGCCCCTCGGACCGGCCGCGGGACGTGGGACACAGGCACAGCTGTGAGTGCGCAGGAGACGCCAAGGTGCAACACACGCACACACACTCAACACACACACACTCATGCATGTATGCACACGTACACTCACGTACACACACTCATACACACACACCCACACACACACGCACCCACACACGCACCCACACCCATACCCATAAGTGTAAACACTCTCATATATACACACATACTCATGCATGTATGCACATGTACACGCACACATGTACACACACTAATACACGCACACCCCCCACACACTCATACACGTATGCACATTCACATACACACATAGCACACACACAGCCACAGAAGCATACACACACCCACATATTCAGATGCACACATACCCATAAACACACACACTCATTCACGTACAACACACTCATACATGTGTGCACACTCGTATACATGCACAATGTGCAGAGACCCACACATGCATGAACACATACTCATAAACATACACACGCATAAACATACACACGCACAGCATACACACACATACACATACACACCCATAAACGCACACACACTCATATATGGACACACAACTCACACACTCATACACTCATGCACACTCACACATGTATACACACCCACACGTGCATGCACACACAAACACGCATGTGCGTACATTTTACACACTCACACGTGTGTGCGCACACACTCTGTCGGGACACACCAGCAAGAGAGCAGCACACGAGTCCAATGGGCCGCAAACCGACTCCCCGTGCCCCCACACCCCTTGCCGGCCACGACCCTGCGGCCTAGCAGTATGGAAGGCGCTCCCCTCTGACCACACCACACGCTACTGCATTTCACACTGAGAACTCAGGAGAAGCAGAGTGTCTTCATGACTGAAACTCAGCCGACATCTGCTGCCTTCCTTTGGTGACCCAAGCCTGATTGCTGACGCTGAATTTCTCTGTAACCTGCACCCTAACTTGGAACCCGCGGGGCATAAATGGATGAAGAAGACAACACCCAGACCGCAGATGCACGGCCGCCCGGGACCGCGGGTCACACACACGGCTGAGCCCGGACCGTGGGTCACAGACACAACTCACCCCTGCACCGTGGGCCACACACATGGCCGCGCCCAGACCACGGGTCACACAGTGCTGGAGGACCCCGTGGGGACTTCTGGAAAGTACAGCTCACATTATAAAGTGAAGGAGACACTGAAAGTTGTTTTTGGTTTTGTTTTTGGCTGATTTGTGTGGATATACTGAGGTGAAGCTGGTAAAATGTAACCCCAAGTCTGAACACCTGGGACACCTACTTACTAATGCGGGTGTGACGCTGGCCACGAGGGGGAGGGGCTCATCCCAGGGATGGAGCTAGAGCTGCCACCAGCTGAGGACGCGGGTCAGCGAGGCCCCCCCACCGTGTTCGTGGTGGTGGCGTCAGGGCTGCAGACACAGAGGAAGAGTGGCTTTTCCAGTGACCCTTCCCCGTCCTTGAGAGTCTCCGTGAGGCGGGACTGAGGGGCGCAGCCTTCTTGGCCTGCTTGTGTGTTCCTGCCTGTGTGTCCACCGGTGTGCTCACCCACGTGCATGTCCATTGGTGTGTGTGTTCACCCGTGTCCACCCGTGTGCATGTCGTCCGTGTATGTTGTATGCTTGCGTGTTGGCTGGAGTCGCCCTCAAACACTCTCATCTCAGAAGTTCAACTGTACTCTGCCTGCCTGTAGTTCATATATTTCACTTATTTTACATCAGTCCTACTTATTACGATAAAATAAAAAATCTTTGTGTGACAAAACACTTCTTAGGCTATTTCACAAACACACTGGGGTGCAGACCTCGTAACCTTTCTGTGGCGGAGGTAGGTTCTCTGGGGGCTGTGGGGGAACGGGGCCCTGCACAGCCCCGGTGGGCCATGAGCCCACACTGTGTCTGGGGAGGACGGGCAAGCTGCTGTGGGTCCGGCTGCTGGCAGCATCGGGCCCTGTACTGCCTGCCACTGAGGCTCCCCTGCGACTTCACCGATCGGAGGAGGTCCTGTGATGTGGTGGGAAGGCGCTCGGCCCCCGACGGCCCGTGGTCTGCCTGAGCCGCCCGGCCTCCCATCCCGCAGGGTCCACGCCTGGAGAACGGGCCTAACGCTTCCCGTGCTCCTCTCAGAGGAGACGGAGTGTGCAGCGGCCCCTGTCCACAGCCGGTCACCCGCGGAGCGACTCCCACGCCCATTTCCCAGCCACGCGCAGTCCAGCTCGCACACCCAGCTTCTCGGCACAGGCCTGTGGCAGGACAGGAATCGGAGAACCGAGGCGAGGGGTCCTGCGAGGGGAAGACGGCGTATGACCGGCCTGCCCGGTGCGTGGAGGCTGTGGCCCTGCAGTCCTTCCCGTCCCTGAGGAGCAGGCCTCCCCCCATGGCTGCCGCCCGCAGGGGACGAGGCAGCGTGCCCTCTGCTGAAGGAGCCAGGCCCGAGGGGGGGGCGGCGAGAACTCACCACGGCTGTGGATTTACTATGTGACCCGGGCAGGTGAGCGATTCCGGAGACAGGATCTCCGCGAGAGCTGGTGCACGCGGGCGTGCTTCCCGCACAGTGAACCACAGCGGCGGCGGGACCCCGGGCAGGGATGCCCCCGCCACCAAGCCGGCTAAGCCCCAGCCAGTTCTAGAAACAAGGAGCTTTTGAAGCAAAGTAATAGTGTGGCCCGAGGTCTGCATTTTAATTCTTTGACTTAAATAAATGTAACCATGTTGAAAAAAAAAAAAAAAAGTTTTGCAGTAGCTGTAGCTAACGTTCCTCCCTGTCCCAGGTGAAGGCGCCTAGGTGATGCATGGAGGCTTACAGAATGCACCGGAAAACTCTCCAAAGGACAGAGAGCCAAACCGTAGGGCCCCCAGCACCCCGTGTTGAGGACGCACAAGTTCAAAAGCCAAGACTTGATGGTGGCAGCTCCTTCTCGCGCGGACCTCACCAGCGCAGGAGCTGCCGCTGGGAAAGAGAAAGAGCCAAATAATAAAGAGGCGTCTAAATCTGGCCGACCGAAGTGTGAACGGAAGCCAATTTGAGGGCCTGTTTTAGAGCTAATTGCCTCTGATTGAAATTGGTTTTGATTTGGTTTAAATTGGAGCCTCAGATGGCTACGGCACCTCCGGCATGGCCGTGTCTACAGCGACGGCGCATCTGGACACCGGAGGGCTCCTGGCGGGAGGACACGGGCTCTCGGAAGAGAGGGCGACAATGACGGAGGTGACTGGCGGCTCCTTTCCGTTGCTCCCTTCAGGTCATCTTAGCAAACGGAATTTTTGGAGAAGAAACTTCCCTTCAGAGTCAGAGCTCTTGTTAGGCAGAATTCTTACTGAAAAATCACTGTGATTTGAACAATTCTATTCACTGCCCCCCCCAGCTTTTTGGACTAGGGTCTCGGTGAGTGTCATGTCTGGGAATCGGGGCGCGGAGGAAGGTTTGCGGGACTGCATGTGACAGCCGGCACCGAAGCTGCAGGGCTCCCCCAGGTGCGCAGCTCTCCCGTTCCGCCTCCCTTCCCTCCCGAGCCACCGGCCCTGGCTGGATGGACCAGGGACCAGGGAAAGAGTTTGGACGGTATTCATGTACACATTGAATTTTAATACATTTTCAGTTTACATATTGTACATAGTTAGACATGAAATTACCCACTTCTTTTTAAGAACATCCCAGATGTGTTGGCCTGGATAAGATCAGAGCGAAGTGTTATCTCAAGAAGTTTAAGAGGTCTGAAGAGCCAACACCAAGAGTTTCTCCTCTCTCCATGACCAAGAATGTCCTGTGAACAGCCAACTATTGAAATTCAGTGTCAAGTGTGACAAGAAGAACATTTCCAGAAAATTCCGTAACACAGAACTTTTGGGAGGTTATGGGGACCCTGCCTAACATGTCTTTATGAAGAATTAGAAATCTGATCTGTTCAATTAGAAATTGAACAGCATGCTCTTACTGTCAGGAAGCGGCCGCCGCGGCGGGCTCTCCCCCAACTCCGAGGACATGCTACTGACAAGCACATGTGCGATTCCTCTCGATCTGGATGGCATCACCCTATGCCCCGACGCAGGAAAAACTACTTACAAGGCCTCCGCGACTCAGATTAAAGGACATGAATAGAAGGGTCTTGTTAAGTAAACGGTTAAAAGAAATCACGTGTTGTAATCTATGGTCTCCTCCATTTAGAAAGACTTAGCAAGTAAAAATCAGTCATTTTAGTATTAAACTTTTGACAGCAGACATTTAATTGGTACCCACAGTTTTGAAGCTTCGGAAAACTGGTCAAGTTTAGATTTCTTGGGAAGGATCAACCAAATTGGGATTCACTTGTTGCAAAGACAAGTTTACAAATGAGTAGGATGTTTAGACCGACCACGACTCGGAAAAGGCCATCCCTCTCTGAAGATGCGGTCTCCCACCCGAGAAGAGGCAGGATGAGAGCGCGGCCCCTCCAGCCCCGGCCGGCAGGACAGGAAGGCCATGCCCTGCCCTCCAAAGATGTGGATGGGCGGACCCCACGCCATCTTCCAGGATGAAAGGAGAGAAGGAGAAAGCACTGGAACCGGAGAAGTGGCAGCTCTGCTCGGAGCCAAGGGATGAAAACCAGCAACAACCGGGCCCTCAGAAGGCTACTCTGGCCTCCGGGGGTGTTGAGACGCTAGCCAGCAGGGAGCAGTCCTACATGCCCGTGGTGCAAAGGCTCTTTCTTGCTTATAGCTGGCCTATGGAGCTGGACAAAGGCCAGAGTTTTGCAAAGGATTCGTCATCAAGAGATTCAAAGGGGAGTTGCCATGGTCTGATGTGCTGGCCACGTTCCAAGTGCAGTTAACCACGTTTTGATCATGAGGGGAGTATGGTTTTAAGCCATGAGAAAAGATGTCTTAACAAAGTGGGTTGACTTGTTGTTGCTAAGTCTGTCCGTTGTGAGGTCCTAAGAGCTATTTCCCCATCAGGCACTGCGGGGCTGACACTACAGGCTTTAAAACCATTAAGCTAGAGGATGCCCTCCGGACGTGTGCATGCCATGAAGAAGACGCCAAGAGTTTCGTGATGCAGGGGCTAGTTCAGGAGGCCACTGAGCATGAGCAGGTGATCTATGGCACTAGGGCCTTGGACAGGGACCCTGTAAGAAACGACACGGTGTGAAATGGAGCCCTGTACTCTGAGACAACCTGGTCGATCGCGGTGGGACGAGATGTGGAGTGAAATCCTCGGGAAAGGAATCCAATAGGGACTCCAAGGAGCATCTTTCTCTGCTTTGGAAATAAAGCAGTTTCCAAACAAAATGGAAGCCAGGCAGTTGGATGTGACACTGTTTACGACACATCGGGTAATTAAAGAAGAGTTTTCTGGGGTTCTTGGTCCTCATTCTGCTGTGAAACTACTTTCAGGTCTAGCCCTTCTTTCCTGACACACACCCACTATCTCCTCTGACTAGAGCAGCGAAGGCTTTCACCCGCTTTCTGAGACTTTGTACAGACGCCTCCCAAAACCCACGTAGGAGCGGACTCTGGTTCTGGACACACCGGGAAGACAGACCTCAGTCTGGGGATACAAGTGTAAGGGGTCAGATTTACGCTTAAAATACAGGAAACACTAAAGGCACAGGGGACGGGAGAGCAGAGCTGGCGGGCGGCCGTCTGAGAACTGGCGCACCCGACCGTCCCCGTCAGCGAGCCAGTGGACGTGACCCGATGCTGCCCTAGAGGAACCACGATGAGGACCGCAGCAGGCGGAGGGAACTAGCTATTGTTGTGGAGAGTTTCTGTCATTAGTGCTTTCTAAATGCCCATATGTTAAATAATCATATGAACTACAACTTCTAAAAAAGTCGATCCTTCACTGTTTAGGTTGGAATCACTTCCTGAATGTTCGAGTACCTCCGTCCAACCTCCCTTCCGTGCGCACGTGTCTCAGGACAGAAACTGCTGAGGCTTTAGACCATTCAGGACAGAAAGGCTACGGCACAAGAACGCTAAAGACCAAGGAGAGGGAAGAGGCAGAGAGACTGTGCAGAGAGGTGACCGACGTCCCGAGGACCGGCCGCATGTGGTGTCGAGGTGCTGCGTGCACAGTGAGTCTGTTTAAAGACACCTGTGTTCACATGGGACACCTCCATGTGCTACTACTAGGTGACAGGTCTTTAGGAGAACGGTTGTCATGAAATCTTACTTGAGTTCTTGAGAGCTGGTGGCCAGCATGCTCCGGATACTTCTGTCGGCGAGGGGACAGCCTGACAGACTGTAAGACAGGCCAGAAGAGTGAGGTGAGTGCCGCCCCCCGGCTCACGCTCCCGGACAAACACGACATACAGTTGAAACTAAAAAGTTTAATGCAGAAAGCGATGGGGCAAGTGCTGTATATTGAATTTTTTTTTTTGTATAATTAATTCTCTTCTTTGAAGATGTGTCTGTTAATAAACACCTTTTGGAAAATAGTATGAAAATATTTGCGCTCTTTGGTTTCCATGTTGGAGAACTGTCCGAATCATGGCGGCTTACTTGCCTATGAAAAGCACTGCACAATGTGCACACGGGATTTATAGGTCAACATAGAGCACTTGGAGGGTTGACACGAAATTCGACGTTGGTACTTCGACAGCATTGTTGAGGTAAGCTGAAAACAATAAATCGAAAAGACAGAATCCACCATGAGAAAACTGAAGTCACACCTTCTATGTGAGGCGTAATTACCAGTCACATGACCACTCCCATCACACCTTGGTGTTGGACATCTGCCACCAAACAAAAACAAAACAGCCAGAATAGTAAGTATGTTTAAAAAAAAAAAAAAACTTTATGAAAGTTTCATTGTTTCCAGTTTAGCTGCAATGTCTGCACCGGGACTCAGGCGCCCGGGGAAGCTGCCAAACGCACGAGCACAGACGGCAGGGGCGGCGCCGCCACACAGAGCGCCCCGCGAGCCAGCGCGCCCCGCAGCCCCCCGCCCCGCCGCACCGGCAGCCGGAGACACTCGTGTGCTGCGGACGTCGCATGCTCCAACGGCAAGGCATGGACACATCGGTTTTTAAAAATAAGCCGAAGGGAGGGGCAGTCCGGAGGCGCGGCCGGGCAGCCCGCGCTGTGCTTACGTGATCAAGTCCTTCTTGCTGTCCTTGCACTGGGGGTACTTGGGCTTGGGGCTGGGGATGGTCACCTCTCCCGGGTACCTTCTCTCCTCCAGAGCCTCCTGGAACGGGTCCAAGTCTTCTGGCTGCAGGCAAAACACGGCTTCAGGGCCGTGCAGGGGACCCCACGGCGCGCAGAGCATGGACGCGGCCCCGGGGCCGGCCGCCTCCGGCGCGCTCCCCTCTTCCTGCACCCCGCGCCTTTCAAACCGGCCACACCCTTGTCCCGGGCCCGGGGGGCTTCTGAGAGGGCCGGCCTGGACTCGGCTCCTCAGTCTCTCACCAAGTTGCCCCCACATTCTAAATGCATTCCTGTCAGTGGGCAGGTCCTTACTCGGGGCTTCTGCCGGGGCACTTAGAAGGGGGCAGGCCACTGGTCTGGAAACCAGAGACACCATTTCCCAGCCAGTCTCTTTCCTTCAGGGTCCGGGGGCACCTGCTGGGGTTCGCCCCCTCTCATCCAACACAGACCAGCAAAGCTCCACCACGAACCCTACAGGCATTTTAGGATGAGGCTTTTACAACCATCGGGAAGGATTCTGAGTGAGCTTAGAGCCCAAGGCAAGGGAAGGCCCTCTGAGCTGCCTGTCCTGGTTCTCGCTACTCTAAAGCCCCGTTCCCCTGCCCACAGCGAGTGGCCCTGCAGTAACTAAGAATCCCCATAGATGGCGACGCCCCGCAGACGCGTCCCATGAGCGCAGGAGAGCGGTTCCACTTCTGGGACGGTCTGTATGATGCAAACACTTCTGTCGATTTATGAGGGTTTAATTTTAATTAAGATAAATTCAGAGACTCAAACGCCACGCCTTATTTGGGAGCAATGACTTAGCACTGCAGGAGAGAAAGGACTGGGATTCTCCTTGCCACTCCGATTCTGTTCTTCCACGGTGCCTGGACACCTGGATCAGCGCGAAGGATGAAGACATCGGGCTTTAGGACCGGACGGCCTTATAGCCAGGTGCCTTTCTTGACAATCCTATGAATAGCTAATGCTCCCTTTTTCTGCACTTCCTTGTTTTTCTAAGAAGCGATTGCTTTCATGGTGGTCTCCTTATTGTATTTAAAAAGGATTTTTATTTTTTCCATGAATAAAGAAGATGTCATAATTTTCAGAACTGAACACTGGAGAAAAAGCTAGTACAACAAAGAACAACTGTTTCTTCATTTCTTTTCTTAGCCTAGAGGATATTTTAACTACTTTAGTAACTTGAGTGTGACCATTGTAGCTACAGGCGTCCCCCACTTTTCCAAAGCTTATGACACACCACTTTGCTCTTCTGAAAGACCCACTTTAGTACCTGCTTTTGCTAAGAAAGAAACCCAAATAATATTTTTGCTTTTACAAAAAAGGCAAGAAGTGCACGTAGCATTCAGTGCTGGTTTTGTGGCGAGCTGTGGGAGCGGCAGGTGCAGGCTGAGCCTCCTGAACGGCTCTGTTGCACGCTGTCCCCGGGAACCAGGCTCAGCCTCTTGGCATCGAGCTCCAGGGCTTGGAGCAGGGTCTGGGAGCATCTGGGCTTGATCTCAGGTTATCTGTGCACCTGTTAGCAATGTGTGTCCTAAGGTTCAGAAAATCAAAACCTGAGAGGTAATTTTTGGGGTCTGGGAACACTCAAAATATTTTCTACATAAATCAATTAATCATGCCATTCAACTTAGGGACGCTTCCATAGGCAAGCTCTATGTTTGGATTGGAGGGGAGATCTGTATTTTAAAAATATGTTCTTGACACAGGTGTTTGGTAATAGTGCGCTCAACAAAGATTTAGGTGATAGTACTAAAACGATTTTTTTCAGGGCTGGAGTATACCCTCTGAATATTTTGGGTTTCTTTGAGAACAGAAACTACCCTTAGTTTCAAAGGGCTCGCTAACTAATAACTCGTAGCTAATCACTTAAGCATTTAAGATGTACACTTCCCTATCTGCAAGGAGAACCGTGCTTTATAGTAACACGTCACCAGAAAAATGGACTGGCTTGCTGTTGACATATTTTCTTAGAAGAAAAAATTGGTACCAAAATGCACATGAGAGAGAATAAAATTCATCATTGAAGAGAGTTTGTGATTTGTTTCACCAAATCAGCACTTGTGAAAAATCTCGCCCTGGGCAGCGAAGTGTGTGGTCAGCCCTTGTTGGCGGAGGTCATACCCCGGGAGCCCATGGACGCCCAACCCCACACCCCAAGCCAGCAGGCAGGGAGGGGGACATACGGGGACCTCGGTAGTGTCGCCGCCGTCCGTCCTGCGCGGCTTCATCTTGGTGTAGTCCACAGGCAGCTCCCAGCACTCGTCCTCTCCCAGCTGGAAGCACCGGCTGCCCATCACCGCCTGCTGTTGGGGGGACATGGGCTCCAGGGGCGTCAGGACCGGGCAGCAGCTCTCCCGTGGCCGCGGCTTGTTCATGCTGAGGTCCAGAGTCCCATTCTCGTCCACCTCCATGTCAGGGTTCTGCGGACAGAGAGACATACTGATCACACAGGCCCAGCTGCAGCCCTGCCTTCAGCCAGTGCAGAATTCAAGCTTGGGTTCCTCCTGCGGTCTCCTGTGCATGGACTCCTGAAGGGAGCCGAAGTGGTCCCTTGGGTCATATCTGCTGGCCTGCGCTTGGCCACAACACTGGATGGCAGGGGAACGCCCCTCTTCACTGGCTGATGACCCGTCGTCTGTCTGACACCTGCCTCTCTCTGTGTCACACGCGTACAGTGGACGCATCGTCCTTCCTTGCATTCCGCGCCCTGTGGCGCGTCCCCGCTCTTAGAAATAGGCCGAAGAAAATCAAACAGGGACCTAATCTCCATTCTATTCCAGCTCAAATGACATTTCAGAGATCAGAGCTAGATACGCGTTTATGCTTAGCAATGCTTTCTCCGCTTCACGGGTGCGAACACTTCGAGATGAGGGAGAGGCACTGAGGGGCAAGGGAGAAGCAGCGAGAATTCACTTTCCAGCACGAACTCCTGTGCTGACGGGCTTAAGGGAGGGGGATGTGCAATCAGTTCAAGGAGTCCTTGACCTGCTCTGTTCCAGCAAGCCTGTGGTTTAGCCACCTGACTTAAAAAAATAGACGTACTGGGTGAGTTTCTTTTCTTTTTTTTTTTTTTTAAATGATGCTTTCCAACAGAAAAAGAAGTGTGCAGAGCTCGCCTCTCTGGAGCACGGGAGCAAGGAAGGATGCGCGCAGGACGGAGCGGGGAATCCTGCCGACACGCCACCACGTGTGTCCCCAGGGGGTTACGTGCTCTAGAGCGGACATTTGATTTCAGCGCCCGCATGAAAGCTGCCCCCTCCCGCGTCGGGCGCCTCCCCTCTGGATGTCGGAGTGGAAGGCAGCGGCTGGGGGGGGCCCACCAGGCTGCTGCCCCGAGACCGCCCAGCGTCACTGTGCCGGAGCCCCTCGTGCCAGGGAGCGCCCCTGCTTACAGGTTTGACCTGCATCATGTTTGACTAAACTCTCTCAGTCTTAGCTTTAATAGAGCAAAAAGAAAAAAAGAAGAAAAAAAGAAAAAGAAAAAAAGATGGGAAGGGGCTGCTTCCTTTCCCCCAGCGCTCGCCTGCCTTGGATTCCGCTCAGGGCCGCGCCCCAGCCCGGGCCAGCAGGTGGGGTGTCTGCCCAGGGCAGCGGGGCAGGGTCGCGGGCTCTGGGACGCCCCCACCCCCGGCACTGGGCGTACCCGCGCGGTGCACAGGTCCTGCGGCTTGGTGGACAGGTTCTGCGGCATCTCGCGGCAGCGCGTGGACAGGTTGAGGATGGCCGTGGCCGCCATGTGCGCGGCCTCCATGTCGTGGGCGAAGTCGAAGCTGCTCTTACTGCACGTGCTGCTGGCGCTGCTGCCGCCCCCGCAGCTCATGTTGCTGCTGCTGCTGGGCGCGTAGCTGCTGGTGGTGCTGCTGCTGGGGCTGGCGTTCTTGCAGTAGCGCTTTGCTGGGGAGACACGGGCACGGCGATGACTTGGGTCCCCGCTGCCGGCCGACAGCACAGCGGGGCACGCGCCCCGCCACCCCCACCACGCCCCTCCCAACGGCCCCGGGGACACCCGCGGCGATGGAGGGGAAGAGCCCGTCTGGCCTTTCCCGGGCAGAGCTGGGTGCGCGGTGGGGCCGCTGCCCGTCTGCTTACGGCCGTACCTGATGGGGACTCGGCCACCTGCTGCACGGAAGGGGCAGCCGGCTCAAGGCCGAAGGACGGGTGTCCCGGTCCTCACTGCCCGTCCGCTCAGCGGGTGGCCCGGGCCCACAGACCCCCTCCCTCCAGAGACTGGCTGCCCCTTCAGCCCAGAGGGGCCTCCACGGCCTGCTGGGCACACAGGAGGGAAGCACCCCTTTCCCCGAGAAGAGCCCCACCCTGGGGGTCGCATCGAGAGCCACGTGGAGGAAGTGGCACAGGGCACATCCGTGGGCACGGCTGGGCCCAAGGTACGCAGGGCAGCGCATGCCACACGCTGTCCCACGTGCTGTCCCCTGCAGGGAGCCTGGCTCACAGGACACAGGGGGCAAAGGCCCAGTCACCAGGAGCATACGGGTACGGGTACTTGGAGCAAATGTTGCTTTCATGGTGGATTGGAAGTCTCCTCTGGCCCACCGCTGGGGAAACCCTGGTGGCTGATTTGTTAAGGGTCCGTGGCCATTGCTAAAGGCAGTACAGTCACAGGGTGTCCCCTGTAGGGCGGACGGGTCTCCCCTGGAGTTCTGCCCATGGACGGAGCAGCCAGGGTGAAGCCCCCCACAGACGTTTCCCTCACAGTGTCTTCGACTCCGCCAGCAAGCCCCTCTTGCACGACCCCGCATGCCTCTTTGAATGTCCTTTCCGAAGCGAGCTTAGCCAGCTCTCCCTGCGTGTCTGACACTGTCCCTAGCGGTCTGGGACCTGAGTACCCTGCTGGGAGGGGGTGTACGTGCTTTCCTCCCAAAGGAAGGGGCCAACACCACAGAACCAAACAGCGGACCCCACACAGCCACCGCGGTTGGTCACCATGAGCCACACCAAGAATCTGCCCAAAGCGCCACATTCAGAGTGAGTGAACACTGTGATGAGCTTTCGTCATGGATAACTTTCCGCTTTGGACCCGAGACGCCCTTACTTTTGCCACCACTGGGCTGCCCAGTGGTGCTGGCACCGGGCGCCACCCCGACCCCCACTGAACGTCACTGAGCCGCTGCCAGGCAGGTGGCCATTTGAAGGAGGTCCCCTCACGTGGACCAGAGGGTTGGCTGCACACACTCAGACCCCCGAGCCGGAGGAGTCTGTGCCGGCCGGGTCCCTCTCTGTGAGGACAAATCAGCACACCTGTCTGGGACATGGCCTTCCCTTCCTCATCGTTCTGCGGGTGCACATACTGAAGCATCGGAGGCCACGGTGTGGGGTCCGAGCACAGAGACGTCCCACGAGGCTGAGGCAGCAATGTAGGGGGCCCGATAGAGACCCTCCCTCGAGGGTCGGCTCCCGGGACCTGCACAGCAGGCACGGGGAACCACACGGAGTCTGCGGCTTGGGGTAGTCTCCCTGGGGCTCAAGTCTGTGGCTTTACACCACAGAAATTGTGGGAGAAACGCGAAAGTACTTTTGAGGATTCTTTTCCCTGATGAGGGCCGGCCGCTGGCTCAGAAAAGTAATGGAATGCATATAAATAAGGAAAATGGCCATTTCATGTTGAAATAAGCACATTTCAGTTTCTAGGGGAGCGTCAGCAGGACATGTGTGTACAGCAAATGGCCCCGGACTCCTGGTAAAGGGTGTCTCCTTCGCCAGATGCTGGAGTCTGGTAGGACCGGGCAGGGTGCTAGCAGGTGAGTGACCTGGGGGCGACCTCAGACGAGCCTGATCCAGGAGACGCAGGCGGGACAGGCAGCCACACACCTGGGCCCTGTCAGGGAATGCAAGCACATCTTTGTTTTGTTCAAAATGAAACTAAGAGTGCAGGTCCTCACAATTACCGCTCGTTTGGAAATCGCTCACAAAGCCAGCAGCAGGGACCGGTGGCCACGACAGAACACTCTCCCCTTTCCAATCGGTCAGCAGGCAGCACCGGTCCCTGTCCTCCTGGGTGCTGGCCTGTCCCTGGGTGGGATGGAGGCCACGCCTCCCCGTGTGCGGCTTCCGTGGCAGCCCGCCAGGCCTCGCACCGCATTGAGAAACTCCCCGTTCAGGACTCTCTCTCTCTCTCTCTCTCTCGGAGGAAGAAAGACTCTAGGGGATTCCTACTGGCTGAATATGGCAAAGTAAAAAAAAAAAAAAAAAGAACAACCACATTCACCTAGAGCCTCTTCTCACCCTGCCCTACTTGTGAGTCTCCCTAAATGTGTGCATCTCCCACCTGGAATGTCCACCTTCTTCTGTGTTGACACAATGGAAGAGGTGAAGCCCAGAGCTCTGTGAAAATCAGACAGAGAGCACAGTCTGGAGGTGCGCCTCCTGAGGGTTCATGCCATGGGGGACCTGGGTGCACCCGGAGGGCTGTGCGCCCTCATGCCCCGACCCTCACGGTGCCCACACGGCTCTGTGCGTGGTGAGTGCTACTTGGAAAAGGAGCTTTCCTGTGAGAATACAGCTCAGGGCTCTGCGCACCACCTGCTCCTGTGACTTAAAGCATTGGCTCCCCGTACAGACTCTTCGTTTCCCACTCACTCATGCAAACAGGCAGCATTTGCTCGGCCGGCACCGGCACGGCGATTTGAGACCGAGGACAGGAGCTTACGGCCTGGCAGGAAGACAAGGTGTCTACCCGTGAGCCCGCCAAGGAGGAGACCCAGAGCTGCACGGGGGCCAGGAACAGGCGTCCGGCTCTGCACGGGCACCACCGGGAGGGACGTTCCCAGGAGGACTCAGCTCCGAGAGGCTCTGGAGCAGCCAGGCTGTGGGGCAGCCCGCTGGCAGATGTGGGCAGGAGGGCAGGGGTTCCAGGGAGCGCCGGGGCAGGGAAGGGTGAGGAGGCCAGAGGCCCGGTCCTGGGGCCTCCGGATGGCTCCTGAGGAGTTCTGGGAGCCATTGCCGGCAGGAGGCCTGGACAGGGCCTGGGGCGGACAGTGGGAGGTTGAGCACGTCGGGCGGCGCTGAGTTCGAGGAGCACAGAGGAAGTCCAGAGCCGATCACAGGCTCAGCTTGGAGAATCCAGAAGTTGGGAGTGACAGGGAGGCTCACAAGGGGAGCGCCTGGGGTTCTAGGTTTGGGCAGAGCTTGGGGTGGTGATAAATTGCCCAGAGACCTGAGCAGAGAGGTCTTGACTGGGTTTGGCAGCTGTTTCTGTCAGAACTGGACAACAGTCGGGGCTTTTCTGCCACAACCACTCGGTTCTGCCTTGCGCGGTGGGCCCAGTCACCGACGATGCAGGAGAGCGGCTGGGCCCGTATGACTTCACCTGTGAACACTGAAATTGGACCTTGATGTAATCTTTACATGGCACAGATTCTTCTTTTCTACCCAACAGTGTAGACACATCAGCACCACTCTCAGCTCGTTGTAACAGACGGGCTGGGGAGACCCCGACCTGCTGCTCACGGTGAGGGCCGGGCCGAGACACGTCTGGGAACCTCTGCCCCTTCCCACCCTCGCCCGCACACGGGCTCCCACGCCCGGCGGAGAGCTCCCCAAGCTCCTCAGCACGGCGGGGACGCAGGGCCCTTTCCTCACCTGCCGCACAGGTGCCTGTCCCCACGCTGAGGCACGTCAGGCCACAAGTCCTTCCTACCAACCCATGGATCTTCTACTTCTGCATAATTTCTACTCAAGCTCATGCTCAAGTGCGAGATTTGCCGTTTTGATGAACCTCCTGCTGATCCCTCCCGAGCGGACGTCTGGCTTCACTGTCTACGCGAGCGTGCGTCCCACGGCCTTCCGGCCGGTCCCTGCTCCTCCTTGACACTTGTTATCCAGAGGGAACGAAGAGCCAGACAGATGACACGTAACAGATGACTGATGCATGGGTGGACGGACAGACAGACAGAAAGACAGATAGCAACTAGCCAGTGTCTGGAAGAACGCAGGCACTTCACTTAACGTGTGTTGAGTGTTTGGAACACAGGCGGTGGGACCTAAGGTGTGATAACCGAAGACAGGATGAAAGTCCTACTTTTCTCCCCTGTTGGACATCTCCGCGGCCCACCCCTTGCTCCCAAGGGTTATGCTTCCCCAGCAACAGGCTCATTTCAGTTTCTCTTCAGGAGCAATGACTCCGTTCTCTGCACCCGCGGCAAGTCTGGGGGAGGTCACTGCCGCAGGCGGCCACATGCTGCCGTCACTCTGTGCTGCCTGGCTTCAGGGACAGCTCTCCGCTCACACCCTATCGAGAAAACGGACCCAGCCACTCTCATCCTCATGGGCATTTCCTTTGATGTTTTAAAAGTCCGTTAGATGGGGGCGCCTGGGTGGCTCAGTGGGTTAAGCCGCTGCCTTCGGCTCAGGTCATGATCTCAGGGTCCTGGGATCGAGCCCTGCATTGGGCTCTCTGCTCGGAGGGGAGCCTGCTTCCTCCTCTCTCTCTGCCTGCCTCTCTGCCTGCTTGTGGTCTCTGTCTGTCAAATAAATAAATAAAATCTTTTTTAAAAAAAAGTCCGTTAGATGCATCTAGTGTGAGAGAAATGGAGTCACTGCTGTTCTTTTCAGTAAATTACAGTAAAAGGGCCCTTCCTTCCTTTTTTTCTTTTGTTTCTATAAGACCCAATATTGAAGTTTTTGTTCCCTATTCTTGTTTCCTTGTGGGCCAGGTGAGGAGTTTGACTCAGCCAAGGTTTCTCACCAGAGGTCCTTTCTGGGTGGGGGAGAGTGAACCGCAGTCGTCACACCCCGTTCCTGGGGAAACCAACACCCAGAAGGGTTCACCTGTTCAATATGACTCCGCTCTGAGGACAGACCAAGTAGGTTTGACTTCAAATCCACTAATGGGTATTAAAGCATGAAAATGTGCTCTACTGGTCACGACCTCCCCCAAAGGCCAACCGTCACGACGAGGTCAAGGAAACCAGGCCGCACAGGCCGATGGCAGCGAGCAGGTGTGGGAGACAAGCAGCCCGGGTCGCCTCCCCAGGCCGCCGTGAGGCACATGAGATGTTGTGTGGATTTTGCTTTCTCGGTCCCTCATGTGCAGCCCTTCGGTCACATGGATAAAATGATGACAAACCAGAAATTGGCAAATCATGATAAAGCAAAAATAATTACTTTCTGCTATACCCTAAGCCACTGTCTTTTTTTCCACTTACATGTTTGTTCCTCGGTGTTAAGAACCGATGCGCGCGAGGAGTCAGTACACGACACACCAGAGAACGACCGAGCTTCGCTCCCTGTGCGCACGGATTGTTATTAAGGCAAGTGATGACTACGTCAGAAACACGTGCGGCGACTCACCCTGAATGGTGAGGAGGTTCTGGAACTCCCCAGCCATTCACTTTAAATGAGTTTTTTGGTGTGCTATGATTTTAATTAAATACCTTCTTCTGAGAAGAGCTAAAATATCTTTAAGGGGCCATCTCCTCTCCTCTGCTACAGAACACCAAGATAAGACTAATAAATCATCAAAACGTCTACATCCCACATCCCAGCCAACTCAGGGCACATATCCTAGAATTCAAAGCAGAAAGGCAGTCAGGCAGTACGTGACATCAGGAGACCCACTCACCCCTGTCTTGTTCAGCGACTTACCATGTGAGTGCAGGGAAGCGACCAGAGCTAGCTCCGAGCCCGCCGGGGGCAAGTAAGCCCCGCCCTCTCGAGAAGCAGGTGGTGCTTTATTTGTTCTACCTGCTCTTTGCTTTTGGTGGAGGCGTGGTAGCTAGGTTACCACGGAGGCCCTGCCAGCCCCACTCCCCAGGGGGAAACAGGCCAGGGCCCGCCCCTGCTGGAAGGAGGCCTGCTGACACCAGCAGAAGCTGTCTGCTCTTGGGTGCACCTTGGAGTCACCGGTAACGCACAGAAGGCCACCGCACAGGCAGCGGCCCTGGGGCAGCCAATCATTTGGTCCCGGAGCTGCCTGGGCGTCAGAACGCTCAGAGCGCCCCAGCTGACTCTCATGTGCACCCAAGGCTGAGAACTCAGGGGGGCATGCACAGGTCCTCCAGGGACCAGGAGCTCTGGGGGCTACGTCTGGCATTCCCAGGTGGCTCCGTGCTGGAGCCAAGCCCGAAGGACGTTCATGAAGACGGGGAGGGCATCGGGAAGCGCGCGAGCCGACGCCTCCGTCTGCGCGTTCCAACGCGGCCCGAAGGAGCTGCTTTGGAAGCTTCCAGGGAAGGCATCTTTCTCACCCACACCTGGGGGCACACAGGTGAGCGTGGCCTGTGCACGTGCTTTCTTTGGGCCCCATCAAGCGACCCCATGCTCGACCAGTTTGTAGGAAACGGATATACACAACAACAACATTATCAACGGCAAGCGTGACTCTCACTTAAAGAGTGTGCACCTCCTACCATCATATCCTTTGGGGGATATATCCCTGGTTTGCACCTTGGGAGCTATGGCCCGCTTGCCGTAAGTATGGCTGTCGTAAGTGTTGTACTCAAACGAGGTCTTGGAATATTTCTCCAGCTCTTTGGCGAGGTTGGAGCGGGGCGTGGCCGTGGGCACGCTGTTCCTGTAGCCGTAGTGAGGGATCTCCAGCTGCTTGACGAAGCACATGGGCCTGCGGGCAGACGAGAAAGAGTCACCGCTCGCCCTCCCACGGCCGCCGGTGAGATGCGGCTCCGGTTGGCGTCAGGGCGCGCCGCTCACCGCCGCCTTCCCGAGCGGAGGCCACGGGTGTGGGATTTCCCGGCCCCACGAAAGCCGTTCCCCTAAAGGCCCGCGGGCGCGGGAGGAGCACCAGGTAGCCGGTCAGCTTCCTTTTGCACGGGCTTCAGAGAGTAAGCGTTGTGCCAAAGGAGGTGAGCTACTAAGACATTTCCCTTAAAAAAAATAAAAGAAGAAATAAAGAAAATCTCATAGGGATGTGGGCTGACCCCAAACAAGATGACATGTGCCTGGCTGGACACGAAAACAGAAAACAAAGAGGCGCCCGCAGGCCCGTGTTCTCACGCGAGGCCGGGCCGTCCCCAGTGCAGAGGGCAGCGCGGAAACGAGGAGCCCTTGCTCACCACACGCATCGCGCTTCTGCCTCGCTGTGCGTGCGAGTGCCGGCGTGTCCCCGCGTCCACCTCTGCGGGAGGGGTCTCTATGGTGTTTGGGGAAGTGACTTGAGACTTACAAGGGGAGTGCGGGGGGGTCCCTTTGCTTCCGTCAAGCTACGGCTTTCCCGAATCACCAACACAGTCGTTCCGCTTTCATTTATTCAGCCTTTCTTGTCAAGGTGACGAGTGCCGTGCTGAGTCGCCCAAGGCCTGTTATCTGAGGCACGTGCCCGGGGAGCCTGTGGAGGCCCAGGGAGGCCCTCGCCCTGCCTTCAGAAAGCACGCGGCATGGGACACGATTTTAAGAGTCCAGGGGGAAGGAAGCTGGGCGGGTGGACAGAGTGTCCAGGTGAAGATCCAGGGAATGAAACCACAGAGGAGAGACGCAGGCGCGCCGACAGCCTCTCTGGAGACTCCCAGGAGTCTGGTGACCCGGGACCGGATCAGTGGGGGGGGGGGGGGGCTGCCCGGCGGGCAAGGCCTGAGGGTTTGGGCTAGGGAGGGCACGATCCCCAAGCCTTCAGAAGGTTAGGAGCAGCTCAGAAGGAGCGGGGCCTGGAGCAGAGGCCTCGGTGACAAGCTGGGCCTTGGGGATGTGCACAAGTTGTCCCGGAGTCTGCCCGCTGCGGCCGGGGAGTGGAAGACCGGAATAGGAACGGAAGCCCTGACGTCTTCCTGCCGCACGGTCTGCTCGGAGACTTCAACTCCTAGTTAAATGAGTGTGGATTTATGTATTTTTTAAAGATTTAAAAAATTTTAAAATTTGATTTGAGAGCACAAGGGAGCGCACATGAGTGGGGGTGGGGCAGAGGCAGAGCGAGAAGCAGGCCTCCCGCTGAGCAGGGGACCCCCGCACCCCCGCCTGCAATGCAGGGCTCGATCCCAGGACCCTAGGTTCATGCTCTGAGCTGACGGCAGACGCTTTCCTGACCGAGCCCCCTGCGCCCCACGTGTGGATTTAAATTATTTTCTCTTTGTTCCCTTCATGTCTCCTTTCCTGCCCGCTGAGTGAGCGTGCCCGTGTGGAGACGCTGTGGGGACTGTCCACACGGAGACCAGGTCCTCTAGGCCTTGCTCACGCCATGAACACAGGTGCCTGAGCGGTGCCCCGGGAGCTGGGGAGCACAGGGACACCCCGGAGACAAGGCCGTGGCTGGCGTGGCTGCTTCCCTTCACGCCCTGTCCCACCGCCTCGCCATGCGCGGCTGGAGGCACAGAGGGATATCGTTCGTATATGCACACTGGCCCGCACACGTGTGTTCCACGATCGTTGCGGTGGTTCTCTGCAGCTCTGGCCTCTGGAAAGGGACCCGTGGCCACACAGCCACAGAAACACGGTCGGGGCTGCTGCTTCTGGCTGTGCGTCAGTGTGAGGCTCGTGTCTGGGGTGGTGTTCACAGTCTGCGGCCCCCAGGGCAGCGTCTCCCGCCTGATGCCTGCTCACCCAACAGGAGGGTCCCCAGGAGGGATGGGCTGAGGGCTCGTCCCAGCTCTGGGGTCTGACTAGAGGTGGCAGATGTGGACAGAAGCCCCGAGCCTCGGTCTCTCTCTACCTGTCCTCAGTTCTCGGCTGACAGCCATTCCTTCTAGATGGACGGAGCCCTGGCGGGGGGCTCCCCCCTGCCAGTAACAAACGTGATCTTCTGTGTGCTCACAGGGGCGCGTGAGACGGCTAGCACCCCCACACAGAAAAATCTAGAAGAACACACGCCAACATTTATTGAGGGTTTATCGCTAAATAGTACAATTATAAGTGGTTTTTATTTTCCTGTTTTTGTCTATTTAAGTATTTTTCATTTTCCATAAAAATCTTAACTTTTCAGAGCACCTGGGCAGCTCAGTAGGTGAACTATCTGCCTGTGGCTCAGGTCGTGATCCCGGGGTCCTGGGATCGAGCCCCCCGTTGGGGCCCCTGCTCTGCGGGCGGCCTGTGTCTCCCTCTGCAGCTCTCCCTGCTCATGCTCTCTCTCTCTGACAAATAAATAAAGTCTTACAAAAAAGATTTTAAGTTTTCTATTGAAGGATAAAAGGGTGTAGAGCCACCGGTAAAGTCCTTTCAGAAAACTAAGCTAATGCACAACGAAACCAAGCAGGTGTTCAAACCAGTTAAATACGGCCTTTTCCTACGAGATTTACCCCGAAGAGCTCCCGTACCGCAACCGGCGTGTGCGTGTGCGCTAGCGTATACGCTCCCTTTCCGTCTGCGACTGGAACCATGGCCGCCGCCTCGGAGGGGCCACCTGCTCCCCCCTCCCAGAGGTGGGCAGCCCCGCAGCCCGCAGGACCCCCTGGGAAGACCTGGGACCGTGTCTGTACCACCGTGTCCACTGAGGAGTCAGGACGACGGCCGTGCAGCCTGGGTGTGGGGGGGCCAGTGGAGAGGAGAGCTGACCGACGGGGTCTGGGGTGGGCGCTTCTCCCTCCGCCCCTCCCGGGAGCCTCCCTTCCTCCACTGAAACCGGGGTTGGACCAGGGGATCCTGCGGTGTTCCCACGACAGTCCGTGACTGAGCTGGTTCAGGTAAGTCACTCGGCCGCCCTTCCCCCGCCTCCTGCTCATAACCCCTGGGGTGTCTGGGGACAGAGGGGCCGGCCCCTGGGGGGGCTCCCCCACAGAGAAAGGCTCTGGCCGTCCTGCACCGCAAGGCCTGGAGGCAGGTGGGTTCTCCGTTCTGGGCTCCAAGTTAAACTAGGATGACTCTGGGCATCTCATGAAGGTGGCAAGTGCCTCGCTTCCATCTAGCAGGCCCAGAACAACAAAACACCTTCCTGGCCGGAAAGAACCAGAAACACATCATCTACTCTCATTTAAAGACTCCCAGTGGGTGGACAGAGTCCCAGAGAGCAAGGTGGCCCCCACCTCACACAGGCCCTGTGGACCTGGGGGGCTTGGCTCTTAAAACTGAGCCACCGAACACTTGCGTTCCTGCCCTCGGGGTGAGACTGCCCGCTGCCCCCTGCTTCCCCCTCAAGCCCCACAAACCCCTAGTCCCCCAGTGCCCCAAACCCCCAGTGCCCCAAACCCCCAGCCCTCTAGCGCCCCCAGTCCTCCAGCCCACCAGCACCCAGCCCCCCAGCCCCCCAGCATCCCAACCTCCCAGTGCCCCAACCGCCTAGCCCCCCAGAACCCTCAGGCCCCCAGCCCTCCAGCCCCCCAGTGCTCCAGGGGCTGGGTCAGGTACATGTGAATCTCACGGCAGGACCGGCCGGCATCTGGTACCTTAGCACTCGGTCTGAGGCCTGGTTGGACTTGGACACGTCACAGCTCTGGTGTTTTTCCTGGGCCTTTGCCAGTTTCTCTGCGGCAGCAATGGGGCATCCGGAGAGGCTGTGAGGACAGAGCACAGAGTGAGTCGACTCCGCCCACGGCTCTGCGGCCCACGGGCCCCGTCGCCCCCTCCCTGCCTCTCCTTTGGTCCGCACCAGAGCACCCCAAGCAGCTTCCCATACCTGCCCTGGGCATTCCTGAGGGGCCGGCTAGGACAGGGAGAAATGACCATGGTTGTGCTGTGCGTGACTTCCTGGGGGGTCTCCAGGGGATGGCCCTGATGGCCGTCCGTGCATGAAGCACACTCAGCCCTTGCCAGCCACAGCGAGCCCAGTTCTGTGTCCCTCAGGAGGACACGAGCGAGTGGAAATGACAGACACAGACTCCACCCCAGGATGCTTCTGCAGAGGAGCACAAGCCGCAGGGGTGGGATGAGCTGCTGAAAAGCCCAGGAACAACAGCTCATGGACTGGTGTGAAGGGGAGCTCTCAGCTGACGGTGGGTGCGTCACTGTCCCAGCCGCTGAGGCTTCTCAGCCCCCTGCTCGCCCTCCCCCGGTTGGGGGAATGAATGGGAAGAAAGGAGCGTGCTCTCTAGGACCGCTCGGAAGTGTTGTTTTGGAACTAAGTATCTATGGGACAGACAGCGTGCGGGCTCCATGGCTTCCGCCTTTCTTCTTCCTGAAGTCACGGTGTCTACGCTCCGCACGTCTGCACAGAGCTGCACGTAGGTATGGATGTGTACGCCGCGAGACCGTCACGTCTCACGGACACGGGAAGCCCAGGACTGATGAGCCAGCGGAGACTAAACACCGTTTCAAACAGGGCTCTGCACAGCCTTACCACTCCGCAGATCGCTCCTTTCTCCTGCAGGCTAAGGCCAGACGGCCTCTGATGCGCACAGGGTTGCAATTTGTTTCATTATGAATTTAACACAAGTAACCAAATTTACCCGACAGCCGGGTAAAACATAAGATGGAACTCCTAACAGTTTCCTTCATTTAGGATATAGTTTTGCATGAGCGCTCGAGGCCGAAAGACCCATCCGAACAGATCCGTCCAGCTACTGGTGAAGGAGCGTTTGATACGATCTGAGTTTCGTGTGCAGCTTAGAAGTCAGGATAGGAGGTAAGAGGACTGGGATTGTCCAGAGCAAAAGTATGACGCCGAGCAAGCCCGTTTACCTGGCCCACGGTCATGCCAAACGGTCCCCAACGAGCACTTTGGGCCTCTGCCAGTATTTTGGTCATGTCCACACCGATGACTGGGGTCTCGGCAGAGTTTCAGGGGTGACCTCGTTAGGTCCCAGACCATCCAGTCTTCATGCCTTGTAACCCCTCCCTGTACAAGGTGCACAGCACGGCTCCTCCCCGCCCCTGGACGCAAGCTGAGCGTTCCCCGTGGAGGGCGCCTCCTGGGGGACGCGGGGCGACTGGGTGGGACAAGGGAAGACAATCCACTCTGTGGAAAGGGGTCTCAGCGTTTGCCTTCCCCATGCACGATGCCCTCCCAGACAGCGGCCTGTCTCCCGGGGCAGGAGGGGGAGGTGTGCAGGGCACACTCCCTCTGGAGGCTGGGGTGGGAGGGGGGGCTGTCGGGGATCGTAGCGCAGCGGCCTGGGGCACAGGAGCGCTTTGCTTACCTTCTGTGCGAGTTCCTGTTGCTATTTACATGCCCTCGCCCCGTGCAGCCCGGAGTGGGGCACTTGAGAACATTCTCATGCATGGCAAGAACTTGACAGGGAGAGGCAGAGAAGACAGCCCAGCATTAAAACATAGAAATGGTCTGAATACAAGAATATGCAATTATTTTAACAAAGGCTGGGTTAGTTTACCACGGACAGTCCTACACACATTTGTGATGGACATGGTCAGGAAACACACGTAGGAAGAAGAAGGGTGTCTCAACCTTAGTGTCACTGGCATGCAAAGCAGGGCGCACTGGATGGGGGCCGCAGAGGTCAGGAACGTGGTAGCCGACTCGCTCCCAAGGGGGCAGGGCAGCAGGGCCTCCCCACATCTCCCACACATCGGCACTGAACATCGGTTACCACGTAACAGCACGTAGATGGGTAATTTTTAAAACATGCCTGTGTTCTAAAAACACACAGTATGGAGACAGCACGGTGGTCATGGGTGAATAGAGACTCCCAAACCCGATTTTTAAACAAAACAAAGTAAATAGCAACTTCTCATCTGGGAATCAAGTATTGTTATTCTGCCAGTGGGACAAGCTGCAATACTAAGTGTTATGTTGTGTTCCCTGTGAAGTCATCACAGGGACACCAGGGGGTGGGGTGCTGCAGTGGGAGGAGGCAAGCAGCCTATTGCTGGGAGACAGTATTTGAGTTTACATGGGGCGGTAACCGGCCTGGACAGTTTGCATGTCCTCTCCTAATGGGTCCTCAGTGAGCAGCTGCTGCTCTGGGGGAGTTGGAGGGAGGTGACAGGTGCTAGAGGGAAGCCACTAGGATAGGACCCCAGCCCTGGGCCCCATATGACTGTCCGTATCATGGCAGCAAGACCTGGGGGAGCCAGTGAGGTACAGGTCACAGCAAGACCATGAAGAGCAAAGTCTGCCCAACTGGTTATGTGTTCTGTATGATTCTCCTCCTTCTTTAGAGCAATCTCTGTCTTCCCTGAAGTCTGTGTGCTGTCCCCATCAGGGGCTGTCCTCCGTCCTGTCCTGGTCCTTACATACTGGCTACATTCTGGATTCTTTAGTCTTGTGGCTCCTGTGTTGTCCTGTCAATGCTCGGTGAGCACTGAGGGAACAAGGGTGAGCCAGCCTTCGGCTCACTGTGTGTTGGGGGCTGCTGGAGGAGGTGTCAGGAGGCCTCCTTCCCGGGGGACCTGGCCCTGGGCCCTGCCTGCTCGCCCCCGTCTCCCACGCAAGGTTTCATCCTGTGCTGCCACCTGGCCTTCACTCTCCCTTCTGGGGTCCGGATTCACCTACGTCGTTCTCGGTTCTGCAGGATTTTCCCAACTCCCTGCTGCGACATCACCTAGGCCCTTCCCGCGACACAGTGTCCCTCTCCAGTCAGCATTGCTTTCCTTTCCATTCATGCCACAGTTTTCGAGATAAAGTCTTCCCTGGAGAGAGCAGAAGCTTCTGCGCCCAGCTGTGGCGAGGACCCCAAGCAGATGGCCGCTGTTTGTCCCACTGAGCGGAGACGCGGACTCCTTCCCGGGCTGGCGTCAGCGGGGCCGTGACTGAGCCCGGCTCTGCCGTCCTGTGGCTGCGCTCTGCCCCTGTCCCTCAGCCCCTGCCGTCCTCAGACCTCCACGGCAGCAGTGGTTCCCGTGCCCCTGCCCAGAGCAGTCAGTGACCCCTGATGCCATCCCCCCGGACTTCTTCCTCCCCGCGTGGGCCAGACCTTTCTAGAACAGCCTCTGTTCCCTCTTCTTGGCTGCGTGTTCTATGTGCTCCTGTCTCAAACTCCCGCAGTGGGCTTTTGCTCACGCTTCAGGCCTCCTCTCCAGCCAGGCCATCCCCAGTTCCTGCAACCCGGCTGAGAAAGCAGAGCCCGGGAGCCGCTGGGCAGCCGAGCTCTGTGGACCCCGGACACCCCCTGCCCTCCACCTGTGGGAGCACCACACACACTGCCCGCCAGCCCGGAACAGTCCGGGCCATCCTGTCCTCTGCTAGCGGGCCCTGCTTCTCCACCACTGCATCAGTCAGCGGAGTTGGCATCCTCACGGCCACCGGGGGACTCTCCGTGTCACCTCCTACCCCTCCCTCTCTCCGCCTTCACATCTGCCCGTGTCTGGAGCATGTCTTGAACTCAACCCAGACTTTCCATCCCTGGCCACTGTCTCCGACACGCCTGGCGTCCTATGTGCCTGACCACGGCAGCCTCTGGACAAGCCGCAGACCCCTCCCCTCTCCCCCCAGGACCCCAGCTCAGTGCGGCCCCAGGGAAGCCTGCAGGTCCCTTGGGAAGCCTGATGGCGCAGGTGGGAGTCACCCACTGGGGAGCCCCTCCCACCATGGCCCCCTTCTGTCTTGAGTGCATGGCCCCCTCTTGGCTGCACTGGGAGCCCTTGGGGGCCAGAACCCCATCCTGTCCAGTGGTGCGTCGTCTGTGCTTCTAGGGCAGCATGTTGCAAACTGACTGCTGGACTGCCTTCACCTGGGCAGAGAGGATGACTGACGGAGGCTGGCCCAGAAAAAATTGGAAAAAAATCTAAAGTCTAAAAAAAAGTACCCCCCCAAAGATTCTAATTTTTTCTCTTTGTAAATTCTTACGGTACTGTAAAGAACTACATGTAAGTATTTAGAAACGGCTTTCTGTAGATGCTCTGGAGGGCGGTCTCAAGGTTGGTGTGGAGGGGCTCACCTGGTGAGCCCGGGTGCGGTCTGACCCCCATCTGTGGGAGCACAGCCCGTTTCTACTAGTTAGACTTTTCCTGTGAAAATAAGGAGTCGGGAGAATCCCCCAGCCAGGGAAAGGAACTGATTTTCTACTCGGGAGGCCCAACCAGAAAAATGGCATCAGGCAGGTCTGCCTAAGATGTCAGCGATGGTCCCCATGCTGCGCGCACAGAGGGCCTGAGGCCCACGTAGGGTCTCGGCCTGTGCGGCCCGACTCGGGAGCAGCGAAGCCAGGCCCGGGCCGACACACAGGCTGGGGCCTCCGGCAGGAGGGGAGTGCCATCTCGACTCTGCTCCCTGCTCGGGCAAGTCGGTGCCTGCCCACAGGGGTGTGTCTTCAGTTTGCCAGGCACCGAGCTGACCCCCGGGAAGAGAGGGGGAGGCCATCTGCTCCCCGCTCTTCTCGTGGGGGGACCGGGGCCAATGGCACCCGGCAGGGCATGTGGGGAGTGAGGGAGGCTGCGTGTGCCGGTGCGTGCGAGCGGCCGCCCGGATGGCGCTCGGGCACGGAAGCTGCTGCGTTCACATGACGCCCGCTCCTTGCTCATGTAACACACGGGCCCAGCCAAGCGCTCAGATGCGTTACCCTGCACACTCACAAGGCAGTTCCCAGAAATGCGGGCTCCTTATTCTCAGCGGCCCTCCGAAAGCCTGGAGGCACGAGCGCTTCTAAAAATATTTCATCTGAAAATGTTCAGCTAAGCCTGTTTCGAAGCCTTGACTGCTGCTAGGGACTTCGTTGTCCTGACAGATTTGTGCCTCAAGAACTCCGAAATGAGCCGTTTGGATGAGACGACCCCCAAGAACTCGTCTCGACAACCCCGGTCGTCCTGCTGAGTCCCAGCCAAGCCACTCCGTGTTGCCTTCCAGAAACTGTGTCTCAGGTCACAGGAACATCCGTGACACACCTCAGGCTCTGAATCAGGACCTCAGACTCATCTGGTTGCTTCTGAAAATGTGCCTTTCCCCTGAGCAACCAGTACAGTCGTATTTAAATGGCAAACTTCGTGTGTGGAGAAGAAGATAGACAGGAGACGTGGACACCCTTTCAGTTCCAAAATAAGTGTAGCTGTGTTCGCCGAAAATTGTGCGTTCTCAGAACCTAACTAAGAGAAGGCGTCTGGTCTACACTGAGGTTTGCTTGTGTGGAAATGTGGGGACAGCCGTGACCCAAAACAGACTTTACAAGTGAAATGCAGTAAAATGCACCTATCAACTCTGGCTCCTCTGCATGGAGTCTGGCCGTTGGGCGAGAGGACCTTCCTCTCAGGGATTCGAGGGAGCTCAGCTCTGCAGGGAGGGTGTGGGGTAGGGACTATCTGAGTCCTCTTGTGTGGTTTGTGAGAGACGAGGGGACAAGTGACTTGTCCGAGGTCCCCAGCAAGTCAGAAATGGAAGCGGGATGGAGCCCAGCCCATCTACTAGGGAGCCGCGCTGCGGGCGCTGTGTGCGGGGGTGGGGTGTGTGGAGGGGGTGGGGTGGGTGGCCGTCCTGGGCCATCGGCGGGAGGAGTGTAGACAGCCCCTGCGGCCGGTGTGGACCCGAAGGGGCGGGCAGAGGAGGACCGAGGTTGGGCTGTGCTGACATGGAATGACAGAGGCACGTGGCTGACACAGACAGAGCCGTGGGCGTGCGCGGCCCCACGGGCATTGGCGGAACACGGACTTACTTTCCGGAGGGACCCTATCTTTGTGCGGGCATCCGGACAGACTGCGGTGATGTGGGTACAGCCCGGTTACGTGGCCGGTTCCGTCACACCCCGGGGTGGGACACTTGCTCTCTTTCTTTTCTGCTCTCGAGGGATCTAAAAGTGACAACAGGTGTCAAGAGAATGAATCTTTTACCCGTCCAAGACAAAGGAGATTCATTAACAACCGAAGAAACCTCGATAAATAAAGAAGAGAAACAGGGGTCAGGGGACAGGCTGTGACATAGACCTGTGCACGTTCGGTTTTGTGTGATTTTTTTTTACCTTCAACAGAGTAATCATGAGTCACAAAATACCTTACTTTCTTTGCTGGTCGGGGAAAAGAAAGGCTATTCCTACCTTAGCTCTCGAATAATTGTCTTCCCGTGTGTTACATGACAAGCTGTGTTGCTCAAAGAAATCAACGTAAATAATGATGAGACAGTGACCTTCTCAGAGAGCAAAACTACTCAGCGATCCTCCACAATCGCTCTGTGAAATTCAGCCAGGGGCACATGGCCGTGGGAACAGTCTGCTGTGCGTGTCTGTCTCATCGAAAGCTCCTAGCACTGATGCTCGGATGCAAAGTTTTACCACTGCTGGAGGCTGTCACCTCGCAACACTGCTCCATAGTACACACAGATTCAGAAAGTTTTCTGAAAATATGCTGAACTCTTAGAAGGCACTGTAAGCAAAAATGACCAGATTGGTGGAAATCCCTCTCAATGGGGGAGATGGGCAATAAAATAAAATAAAATAAAATAAAATGAAATTAAAAATAAAAATAAAAATAAAATAAAAAATTAAAAAAAAAATCAGAAGCTGCTGGAGCAACCATTTGTTTTGATTTCTCCATCTGTGCTGGGAACCAGAGGAAGGATCTTACGATGCTGGGCATGCATGTGTCAAACTACGAGGTGCGGGTTTTGGAGCCCCCGCTGGCTCTCTGCAGCACTGGTCGGGAAGGAACAGAGCAGACTTTTGGTCAGCGGTTGAGTGCCAAGTGCCAGAAGGGCAAGCTATCGCTGGTAAAATTATTTCTATATCCAGAATGGACCGCAGCTCTTCAATGTGCAGAAAGTAGCTCCAGAAGATATTTCTACAATAAAGCTCAGACCGGGCAGCAACGCAAGCGGGCAACGCACTATTTTTGAGTCAGTTTTTTGAAAACCAGTTGCACAGATCATCAGTAAGTAGTGACCAGGCTGGTTTGGTGGAGGAAGGGTCCCTTAACATCTCCTCAGGGGGTAACACTTCCCTATTGATGTCTCCTTACCCAGCCAGTTGTGACCCCAAGAAAGTGTGCATTTGGCTCCAGCTTTTAGAACTCTTAGGGACCTTCTTCTTAAGTCATGCATGTGAACTTGGAATGGACAAAGGGCTCACAAGACTATAGAAGCAATTTTATGTTTATATAAAAAAAAAAACCTCACCCCCTTTTCTTTTTTTAGCTAGTGTTTTATTCTAGGTAATCTACTTTTCAGGTCCTGAGTCTGAATTATGGCCGTGCTTGAGGGGCAGACTGGGTGCAGCTATGAGAGCCCCAAAGGCAGCCTGGGATTCTGTCGTTGGAACCGCTCTTTCTAAATGTCTGACTGGAGTTTCTCTTACACATGCCATCAAAAAGCCTAGCATTTTATTGCCTTTTGGGTAGTTTCATCAGAATATTAGTATGATTTAATTAATGTAAATATAAAATAGTAAGTGCACAGTAACAGTTTTACAGGAAACTATTTGTTATTGAAGACCACAAGCCAAATGTAAATAGTGTTTAAAAGGCAAAACAAAACAAAAAACCTAAATTGTAACTATTATTCATGGTGAAATGACTCTCTTTCATTAGTACACTTACAGCTTCCTAAAAGTTACATTATATCACAGAGTCGGAAGTGTTCTGGAGCTGAGTGCAGATCTGTATAGAGACAAGTGGCTCAGATAATTGCAGTTTTGGAGGACACAAGGGTATAATCTCCTCTCGATGCCGCTGGCCACGCCATGCCCTCCCCCGCATGCTAATTTCCGGAAATCCCAATTCACCTTGAAGTCAAACATTCAAACAAACACAAAACAACCAAGCAAGCAAACAGACCAGCAATTCAACTGAACCCCCCCCCCCCCGCCACCCCAAAGAACGCCTAGAAAAAAGCCTTGTGCGCTGGACTGCGCTCGCTCCCCTTCCTCCCTTTCCCATGGGTGCTTGGGGAGGAGAAGGGTGGAGGAGTTTCTGAGGAACTTCTTTTGCTTTAGCTCAAGATTTCGGAAAGATTGCTCACTTATAATTTAACCATTCTGTGCAGATGGCATACAATAAGAATTTGTACAATTTTACAACAACGAAGCTTGAAATGAGGATTATTGATACGCTTTGCGGTTGTAGGAATCGTCCGTTGGCCTTGTTGGTAAAGGGCACATCATCTCTCTCTCTTTATGATTTATTTTTCAAGCATTAGCATCCTTGCCTCACTCTGGGATCCCTGCTCGGTTTAATTTAATTGGCTCTGACCATACCTATCGCTATGCTGAGAAGAGACCTGGGAATGAGCTCGGATGCCACACGAAATGGAGGAAGAAATCTACAGAAACGGGCAGAGTCAGGAATGGATGCTTCTGACTCATTCGGAAGGTGAAAACCCCAGCCCTTCCCCCATTTCAGGGAAAAGCACATCTTAGGTTTTGCTGCTCGTTCCCTCCCCCGCCCCATGTACTGAAGGGAAGCAAGTGGTTTCAATCCCATTCCTTGCAAGGAACAAAATAAAACAAAATAACAGTAGCAAAGCAAAATGAGTGAGAACCTACAGGAAGCTGCGGGATGTGAGCAGGCACAGGAGGCGAGGGCCGCACAGGGTCTGCGGCGCCCAGCGAGCCTGCACGTTCCCAAGTACAGAGTCGCCTTCCTCGCTGCCAGCTCTGCCACCCGCGAGAGAGGACACTATTTCTTCCTAAAAAGGTGTAATTCCTCCACGATCCTCAGCTACCCAGCTGCAGAGTTATGACACATCACACCGCAGTTACGGACACCCGAGCTGTTTCACAGTCTTTCCTGCACCCAAGGCAAGCGGGATGGGTGGGCTAGAACCTCTTGCTTTTAAGAAACGACCCTTTCCTGATACGCCACCGCGCCCGGGGGTGTCCCTTCACCTCCCGAGACGGCGGTCAGTGCTCAAGCTCCTGCCCAGTCAAGCCCTCAACGGGCCTCTGGCCGCGGTCCGTCTGCCGCGGGGCTCTGGTTACCACGACGCCATAGGACCAACGCATACACATTGAGAGGAGACTACACACCCAGGTCACAACACAAGAAACAGCTTCTCTGATTGCTGGAGGTTTCTATGGCAACTGATTTTCAAACCAAAGTCCTAAACCTCATCATCAGATCCGCAGCGAGGAAGCTCAGTCTTTAGAAGGAGTAGAAAGCAACAGAAAACCGAAGATCTTTTTTGGTGCTAATAGGGAGGGATTTAAGGAATTACCAGTTTCATTTTTGAAACTGTTTCTGACTTAGTTCTTATGACCGGGACACTGACAGTCTCCAGGTTCTCCACGGCGTGATATCGCCAGCAGCTCGCACCACGTGTGGACACGGTCCTTACTGCCAGCGTGGGGCTGGACACTCATTCGGCATAAGTTCATGCGCTTCGGAGAGGTACTGATGCCACACGTGCATGTCGTGTGTGTGGAAATGTAAGGAGACAGGCCAATATGGGCCCCTCCATTTCATAAGGGAGAATCTGCTAAAAGCCTCCTTTGGGGTGATTTTGAGTGCTTTATCAGAAAGCGCGTGCCGTGCCTGTCTCCACAATGGGACGGCATCAGTGAGCGGGAAGAGACTAAAGCAATCGCTACTGATCTCGGCTCGGACCCGCCACGCCGGGCGTAGCGAACGGCCCCCACCACTTACTCTCTTACAATAACTGATGGGCATCACTGCCCTTGTCCTGTGCTATCCGTCATTCTGTTACTGTTCAGGTTCTACCAGGGATGTTTTCTACGGGGGTTTTCATCAATAACTGTCATTTGGTGGTAACTGTATGAATCATGATGCCACTGAGCCGACCCAGTATGTACGACACGTGCTGCGTCCCTGACTGGCTGGCTGCTGGGTGAGCTCTTGACATGCCACACAGACTGTGGCTCATGTGTGAGAACACCGGCTCGTGCTACTGTTTCCTATCACGGGACGTGCCCGTGCGCTAGCCCGGTCTCTCCAAGGCAAGCGTCTCCTGCTGAAGTAACGGGTGACTCGTCTGCTCTGGTCATCGCACAGTGAGCTGCTCTGTGCATGTCCCAGACAAATACTGTGTTGGCTTTCCAGAAACTCCAGCTGTAATGCTGTAAGTGACCCTAAGAGGTGTGCATTCGTGACATGAGCGAGTGTGACGCCCATGTCCCTGCTGGACCTTCACCGGCATCTTTCACCCTAGCTCCTACGTTCACGAGGCAACTTACGTTAGGTAGAAATATTACCTTTACCATAGTATGGCTTTTTGACATGGCTGTCCCCGGACTTGGGCTTCCTGTCTTCCCCGGGAAGCGGTCTTGGCGACTGCTCCTCGTACGGCCGCACACTGTCCCGCCTTCCGGCCTCCATTGTCATCTTGTCCCTCATGGCCTTCGCTCTCTCTGTTTCCAAGGCGATGGCCTTCTCCAAGAGGGTCAGGTTTCCCTTGGTCATGTCAAACACCTCCTCGGACCTGTCTGAGTTCACGGAGGTGGTGTCGTCGTCTCGTTCGTGGTACCCGTCCTCCTTTGCACAGCTGGAGAAAGTTCTAGACCTGGGGCTCAGCTGCTCCTCGAGCCGCATCAGGTTCATCATGTCGGAGTAGTTCCTGTCCGGCGTCCTGCCCGCGAAGTCGTCCTCTTGCCGGACGTGCTGGCGGGCGTTCATGTTCTGCGGCTGGGCCCGGTCCTGCGGGTTCGTCTCGCTCAGCTTCCGCGCCAGGTCGAAGCACTGGTTCCTGAGACACTCCAGGCTGCTCAGACACACCTCCTCGTCACTCTCCTCCACCATCTTGTCCACGAGCCCGTTGTTGACGGGCTTGCCCAGCATCATATAGTTCATGTTCCTGCCCTCCTGCTGCGACAGGGAGTCTGCGTACGCTCGGTCGCCGAGGCTCTCCGAGAGCACCACCCCGTGGCCCTGGGCCAGCAGCTTCAGCGAGTCCACGGTCTCCCTGACCACGTCGCTGTCCAGGTCCAGGCTCAGCTCGCTCTTCCGGCCCAGGGTCTCGTTCCGGTCGCTGCCGTCCTCCAGGCTGGTGGAGGTGCTGCTGTTCATCTCCGACTCCGTCCTGGCGCGGTAGGCCGCGTCCTCGGCGATCTTGCCGAGGTTCAGCAGGGACTTGGCCACCAGCTCGTCGTAATTGTCGTACTCCTCGTTGTTGTCGTCCTGCTCCGCGTCCTGCGCTATGCGAGTGTTGTGGCAGCTCATGGGGTGGTCCTCTGCAAAGAAGATAAAAAAAAAAAAAAGGGACAAAAAGAAAAGAAAAGGAAAAAGTGGCTAGAACTTGAAGTTTAGTTGCAACAGCACGGAAAGCACGTCAATGCATGTCCGACCCCGCTCACCGCATGCGAGGGGCTTAGGTCCCGCGGGCAGATCAGCTGGCAGCGCGGCACCCAGGAGGCCACAGGAAGCACTTGCTACAAACTATCAGTTTCCTTAGTTACTCTGAAACAAACTAGCGTATGTGGGAAAGGTAGTTTTAAAATATTAATTTTTCATTCTAAATTTTACAAGTGACTTTTGTTTTTCATCGGCTTTATTTGTTTGCAGCCTAACAGATGCGTGATAATGTCACTCGTCCTATTACCAGGCTCTCTGAGGGTTCATGAACTTCAGTTGGTAACAACTCTTAAACAGATGTTCGCAGCAATTGCTTTTAAATCGTGTTTTCCCCAGAGATGCCCGGGCAGCGCCGTGGAAGGCCTTGGGCTTATGCAGTGAGCCCTCCGCCTCCACGGGGCCTTCAGTACCAGAAGTACATGTTTGGGCCGAATTCAGCCTTTCTGAATGTTCTCCCTTCCAGACAACCCATGGTCCGCAGTGAAGCAGCAGGAGCGCCCAGGAGGAGGTTAGAGCTACCTCTAACCCACAGTGGTTCCCACGTGTGCATCTCAGGTTTGAGACACACGGAGGGAAGAGTGTGCAGTGACCTGGTGCCAGCGAAGGGCAGGCCTGGGGTTGGGGGCACATCTGGGGGCCATTGGCAGCCGCAGTTAGGTGCCCCGGCACCCCGGATTTGCCTGCCCCCAGCCTCGGGAGTGGGTAGAAATACCGTATGAACAAGGATCACGTCCAATCGCAAAGATTTAGGACAACTTGTTAAAACACCATCATGTTAAAAATTAGGTAAAGACCCTACGTTTCACCCAAAACTATTCTGTTTAATGCTCAGGGAATATTTAGGACATGTGTCTCTCTCCGGGCGTGATTGCTTCATGGATATTCCAAATACAGGCACTAAACCGTGGGCTCCGAGACGCCCCCTCCCCCAACCCTCGGACTGGGTTTGGTTAACCCCACGCCATGGCCACATCCACATCTTGTTTCTGTGATTAAAAAAAACGAGGGAGAATCGCTCTGGTTTATGAATGTGCTGACGCAATGAGCTGTGCTGACTGGCACCTGGTACCTGTTCGCTGACGGCAGAGTCGGCGTCCCTGGGGCCTCCGCAATGGGTGTCAGGGTATTCCCTGAGGAGAGGCATTGGCTGGTGAACGAGGTTTGGGCACCCACACATCAATAACAATTCCGGCTGCCCCCACTGCAAATCAGCACATTCTTAGGATCTAACACATCTGTCTAAGTGTCAGCAAGTCAGGTTTGCCATATCTCATAGAGCCTGGCTAGTTGTAGGAAACAAACACCGTCTCGTTCTCAATAATTCCTACACATCATTTTCTTTAGTATAAAGACGCGTGTCCCAGAGAGCAGCAAAAGAAAGAAATCCGACCCAGAGAGCGCCATTGGAAATACGGGGAACGTGTCTGAGCAGAAGGCAGACCTTGTCCTTGGCCAAGGCTTCGAGGTTTCAGAGCTGAAGGCAATCCTGTTCTACGGAATTCCTGCGAGTATGAAAGTCACGCTCTCCTCTTGGTTTACACACTTGGATTTTTATATTCATGGGCTGTGATTGGAGGAGCAGCCCCTGGGGGCCGGCCACACCCCCGCTGCCCCATGACGGGTGACTCAGAGTCCAGCACTGCCAAGCCTGCAAGGAACCAACCACGACAGAAACGTGAACGTACGTTTGGAAACAGAAGCACAAGCAACATCCTGGGAGATTCTGCAAGATGTGTCAGAGAAGAAATCGCCATCAGGCGACATGTGTTATTTTTATGATTTTCTCTTAACTTCCTCTTGTGAAACACGACTTATCCTCCTGGAGAGCTCGGGAAGGAGAAGATGCATGGAGGAGGGAACAGGAAACGAACGCCCGTGTCACCTCTTGGCTCCTTCTAGAACCGAGCAGCGGAACGTGGCAGCGGCCCCCTATCTACGAAGCTCTTCCCCCTCCTACCACATTCTACTTTTAGGTAATTTCAGTTCATTCTCCATAGCCTCAATCTTGGGGTTATCTTCAGTTCAACTTGTCCCAAATAAGGACTGGTTTTTGCTGTATTTCTGAGCTTGTGACAGCCCCCCGCCCCCAACGTGCCACCCAGGGAAGGAGCAGCCTTCGCCTTTCTGGGCCCCGGGCTCGTGCTCCGCCCCCACTCAATTCCCAGCTGCCCAGCCCCCCGGAGACACAGCAGCCATGGTGCTCAACCAGCAGACTTGCCATCCTGCAGGGGGAGGCCGAGAAGCCTCTGCGGGGAAGCAGGGCAGTGCCGCTGTCTCCGACAAGCCTCCCAGCTTTGGGCGGCAACAGCAGAGGGAGGGGTGCGAGAGCCAAGTCCCCCCCCCCCCCCGCTCCTGTTGCAGGCATCGAATGAAGGTTGACCTGGAGCATAGGAGTGCGCGCCGGCCGGCCCAGGTCATTCCTCGGCTGGGGCTGGGGCCTCCGGGGGCCTGGTCACTCTTGGGGAATGTGTGCAGGGACTGGGAGGGCGCTCCAGGTAAAGGCCCCGCAGGGGGAAGCACCCTGCATGCATGCTGGCTGGGCGCACCACGGGGGCTGAGCCACCGCGCAGGGGTCCGGCCAGGAGCCCATCTGGGAACAGGCTGGGAGCCGTGGAGTGCCTGGTGACCCAGCCCACCCAAAGTGTGGCTCTTCCTCCAGACCCCTCGCTCCATGTCGTCTGTGGCTGCGAGGCCGCCCCTAGTAAAAGTGGGAATGGCGGGTGGAACCGTGCCGGTGGCCAGAACTCCTTGCAGGTTAATGGAATTTCTCAAGTCACTGGCATTGAACTATTTGAAAACCCTCGTGAAAGCTCCTCAGGATGTGGGTGACTGTCAGCCCTCCCAGGCAGGCAGGCTCAAAACAGCCACTACGCGCCTGCCTCCCCCAGGGACCAAAATCACCTGCGGGGCACATTGGGAATTCTACCTCTGGCTGTGGGTTCCGGGCAATGTACTTTCTGCTTCTTCGTCTGTTGTGCCGGGGCTCATACTGCCGTGGGTCACCGGTGGGAGTGGGCGTGAAGCATGGGCCAGACTGATCTCTGCGGCTCAGGGGCCAAAGCTGGAGCCCCGAGAGTCTGCAGATGGAACCCACCGTTGCGAGGACTTCAAGACTCAGCTGGGCTCCTTCCTCACGTGCCCAGCGTGCCACCAGGAGAAGGGGCACGATGAACACAGTGTAGCTTCACGTGAGACGGAAGACCGTGACTATTCAGATCAGGTTAGGGGAGGAGACCCAAGAATCCCAGTGCTCTCTCTGTGGCTTTCCGTTGGAAGCCTATGCCCAGCAAGGCCAGGGTGACAGACACGAGGAGCCGCTGGCTGGCCGGGGCCCCGGCGGAGTCACGGAGTTTGGACGTTGAGGCGGAGCGTGTAGTCCAGGCCCTGCAGGCACAGGCCGCTCAGCGACGGGCCCACAGGCCCTTTCAGTGTCTCCGTTAACTTTCAGAAACGTCGTGTGTGTGAATTTCATCTCCTTTGAGTCAGACGGTTACAATTTATCCTCAACCATTACATTAGGAAACCCAAAAAACAGCTTAAACAAAAATCATGCAGGATTTCTCCACCTTCACGACGTCAGTCTGACATGCACAGAACTCGGGGGACAATGTTATGATGATAAACACTGGCTTTTTCATATGTTGTCTCTAAATGATGGGTCTGCGACACAGATCCGGATTCTTTCACTATCCAGTCTGGATTGTCGCCATGGTTCTCTCCAGACTTCTAAATGAGCCGTGGGCGGGAAATACACAGCCGATCCAAAACCAAAACAAGGACAAGGAAGAAACCGCAGAAGGACCAACAGAAAGAAGAGACACAGGAAGGGCTGAGCTGCTCCACAGGCGACGGGTCACAGACCATGGGGTCTGGCAGCATCCCCCAGTGGGACGTGCGATCAAGTGTCCTTGTCACATAGGATGGCAGTATTACGGGTGTTTCTTTTTGATGACAGAACTGAACGGCGATCAGAACTTACATTTGACTTGGGAACAGAGAAGTGTGGTAGAATCTTAGATCGTGATGCCTCTACGCCCCGCAGGGAAGAGAAGTGGTGGCCGTCATCGCTCCCCGGGAAGCACAGGGCGTCCAGCAGGGGGGTCGGCTGGCAGCTCGGCTCAGGGCAGCCCCAAGGCATGTGACCGTCCAGAACCAGGGGTGGAAGCACCGCCTGCGCCCTCCCACAGCGACAGAGCTAGGGATCACGCTACTGCTGACCGGCGAGAGGGAGGCTATCCGGGATTCTGTGCAGCTCTGTGTCCCCTTGGGCAGCAGCTGGACGGCACAGTCCTCACGACTAGACCAGAGGCTCCTTCTAGATTCTTCCCAGCCAGATCTTTGTTCTTTGTAGCACACGGTTCCTGCCTTCCGTGTTGGTGTGGATGGTCTGAGCATTTCGTTAGGACACCGGCCATGGAAGCTGGTGTAGATTGTCAGCTCAGCCTGTCAACTCCCGGGGCCTGACCAGGGGACTTCCGGTCACTCAGATGCGCGGAGGAGGTTAGGAAATGAGGGGATCCTGGCCTGACGTCAACAGAGCACTGAACCCACGACACTGTGTCCCTGGAAAGTGTGAGGGAATCGAGCAGGCAAGGAGGTGGGAAGGGGGTGGACACCCCGAGGTGCGGCTGTGCGGGGGGCTGGGGAGGGTCACAGGGCGGGCAGAGACCACCTCTCCACTGTGCTGACAATGACCTGCCCCGTCCACGTCACCCCTGCAGCCGGCCCACGTCCGGAGTCCAGGTGGAGGGACGTGAGCTCCCGCCCCCAGCCTTCTTCCTGTCCGTCCCCCAGAGGTGCTTTGGGACTGATGTGGTGTCTTCCCGTCTGAGGTAGAGGACCAGTGCCCCGTCCGCCCAGGTGCTGGGTCGGGCCACAGCCTCTTCCCACGCCCGTGACGAGCACTGGCGCCCCGGCTCCCTCCCTGAGGTCTCACTCCTGGCCTGACAAGGGGGGAGGGGCGGAACCCCAGGGCCTCTCAGCACTTCAGCCCTTGTGGAGCAGGAAAGGAAGGAAAGTCCTTGACCTGAGAGGGGGGCAGGGCTGTCACACACCTTTGGCAGGAAGACCCCACCTCACAGTTCCTGATCAGGGTCACTGGACAATGTCGTTTGTCTTATTTTCCATTTTAGGGGAACTTGCAGACGAGGTCTGCCTGTATCTGCCATCTCAGCAGTGGCTTCGGGGTTGCCGGCGGCTGAAATTATCCATGCAGAGACGCATGCCTTGACCCTTGTCAGCGCGAGTACAGAAAGATGCCTGCACATTCCAGAGCCCGGCGGCCGTCCCCAGCATCATTCTCTTAGGCTCCCAGAGAATTAGTGCGGGAAAGAGTCGTCCGTAGGACTGTATCGAGGCTTTCACATTTGAAGAGCTGTGGGCCCGTTGGCGTCCGGCGCCCTGGCAGGCTGTGAGTCCCACAGCCCCGGTCGCCCGGGCTTCCCGTGCCCTCACAGCGCTCACCCCACCTCCAGAACTTGCAGATCTTCTGGAGACTCAAACGGGGCTGACCTCAAAGACCGGTTATCCAGGAGATACAAAGATCTGAGGGAGGAAGGCCTGTCGTCGCTTCCAGGAGGAGAGGCGACACTAGGTCCCCCTGCTTCCCTGTGGGTGTAGGTGAGCCAGCTGGTGCAGGCTCGGCCAAGACCCCCAGCGGGACGGCAGCCCGACTCCCAAGGAGCCTCTGGCTCCCGGATTTGAAGGGAAACAGATCTTTCTGGGGCGGGAGGTGGGTAGGTGGGGAGGGCACTGGGGTTGTGGAGCAACGGCCGATCTTCCCTAAGTACACGTCCAGCGGGAGCTCTGACCCGAGTGTTCTCCACCCGTCAGCACAGATCGCGGGAGCACAGAACTGGCTCTCTAGGCCGCCCCAGGGTCCCCAGGAAGAGCCGTCCACTCTTCAGAATCAATTTGTCTCTCATTTATCCACAGAGGCGGGCACGGTCTGATTCTCCTTGGGCTTGTTTTCTCCTTTCTCTTCCAAACACAGGCCGCTTCTCTACCACAGGGGCTCGTTGAGCCCCACAGCTCCACGCCCTCCCTCTGCACAGGAACAGGGTCCCCTGCACCGCACCCCTCCCCTGACTGCTCTGGCTGTGCTGGCGGTGTGACGCACCAGGCACAGGTCCACAGGCTGTGCTGGTGGCTGCGTGAGCATGAGGACGTGTCCGAATTCTGTTCACACCAATAAAATACTCAGAGTCTCTTTGAACTGAATGTTTACAACGAGTGATGGAGGACGTCCGGGTGGCTGAGTCGGTGAAGCGTCCAAGTCTTCATTTCTGCTCAGGTCATGATCCCGGGGTCGTGAGATCAAGCCCCGTGTTGGGCTCTGTGCTGAGCATGGTCTCCCGGAGGCTCCTGCCCTCTGCTGCCCTCGCCCCCTCTCTCACTCTCTTACTCTCTCTCTAAAAATAAATAACTCAATCAAAAGAAATCAAATAAAATGAGTGAATGAAATCTGACATATGATTCCCAATTGATTTTGAAAAAATATGTGGAATTAGCTAAATTTTGCCTTTAATTAAGGAGAGTAGATCGCGCCTACCCGAAGTGAACTGCCTGTACTGGTGAAGGGAGCAGGGGGCCCTGGGCCGAGGTGGGACTCGGGTGACCGGCTGCCTGCGGGCACACTCGTTCCTGTCGTGGGGAGGGGACACGGGCTGCTGCGGCTCCCGTCTGCAGTGCTCTCTGTGGGGAGAAGGTGGCCATGGCTCTGGGTGTCTCACTCTCGCGGGGCTCCCTGGGGAGCGCCGCTCCGCAATCCCGGAGAGAGAGAGTTTCGAGACAGTCTCCATCCTGGCTGGCCTCATGCTCATCCTCTCCTGGGCGCTGCAGGTGCGGGAGGCACAGAAGCAGGACAGACACACGGAGAGACCGCCGGGGAGTGGACTCAGCCTCCTTGGGGTTCAGCACCCTCTGGGGGTGCCGTCCCGCTGGGTCTCTCTGGTTCCTCCCACGCTGGCCTCGTTCTGCTCAGTGTTGAGCAAGGGGATGACCTCGGTAAACGAACGCCATCACCCAAAATGTGTACTTCCAGCCCTTACCTGGGAACCCTGCATTTTCCTTCTGTGGCTGCTCCTGGGCTTCCGCCTCGTGCCCGTGAACGTCTGTACCTCGAGTGGCTCGCCTACTTGTTGGCCCCGGGGGCCGTGCACTGGTCCGGCTGGCTCCGGGGCGTGCGTGGTGCCTTCCGTCTCTGCTGCCCGTCTGCCCCACGCAGCACGAGCAGTTGCTCCCTGCACCCGCCGGGTCGCGCCGGCTGCCTTCCCGCTCAGCTGACACGCATGATCCCTTCGAGACACGTGCAGGCTCCCGACGAGTTCCAAGCTTCAGAAGGGTCTACGGATCTCGGCTCCTGTCTGCCCCAAGCTCTCCTTGTGCCCGGACAGCAAAGGTTTCCCGCACCGCTCAGCTGTGCACTGTGCAACCGGCCGGTGACCCAGGGGTACCCACATGGGTCCAGATTTGGGAATACCAGCACCACTGGGTCCCACAGGGTAAACTGAGGTACGGGGGATGCCCCTAACTAGGAGGGATGTAAACTCCAGCAGTCTTTGGTTGGCTTGGGTCAGATATCGGCATTTCTAGATGCGTTCCTCAAACGGCACACATGCAAGCTCTGGGGAGCACAGGGCATGAGGACAATTGTGTCAGACCTCAGACAAGTGTGACTGTTGCAGCTCTCAGGGACGGGGGGGACCCGGAGCCAATGCCCTCCGCTAGTCACCCGGCTGCTGTCACGCAGTTCTTGGAGCAGAACAATTAACCAGGCTCGCGTCCTGGTGGCAACGGAAGTGACAGCTGGGAGACACGCAAAGCCACGGAAAGCAAGTGAGGCATGTGTCGAGCCGTGGTCTGTGCGCAGAGGAGCAGGGAAGCCTCGCGGGGGAAGACGGGGACCAGGACATGGTGCGTCCACTGTGGAACTGGCAGTACGTGGGACGCGCCTCCGGCGGTGGTCAGGGAGGAGCAGACAGCGCCCCTGCCTGCGAGGCCCAGGATAGACGTCGTGAACATTCTGTGACTCTATTCGTTTAAACTAACGTCGTACTTCCTAGGTCTGACTGGTTTGTGGTGGATAACCACGTGTGGCCGGCGGCTCTCACATGCCAGCACGGGGTCAGCACGACGAACTCGTGGGCGCTGAGCTCTGGTTCCGGTTCTGGCACCGTGCACGGGCGCAGCTCGGCTCGAGGACGCTGCGCCACTTACAGACTGGGGCCCGCGGCCTCCCTGGGTCCAGCACGTCTGTCGGCGCCGGGGTCCCCACAGCATCTGCTCACTTCCTGTCTCTGCGTCACTTTTGGGGATTCTCACCATATCTGACCTTTTCCATTGTTAGTCTCCGCTACGGGGGATTTGCGATCAGTGATTAGAAGTCGTGAAAGCGCAGGGGACAGCTAGCGTGTTTTAGCACTGAATTATTTCTCCGTGAACGTGTGTGCTCTTTGTTCAGACGTGATGCCGTTGCACACTTACCGGGCCATGCGCAGTGTAGACATGACCTGTACGTGCATCAGGAGGCTGGACACGCCATTCGGCCTGCTTCATCTCAGCGGCCCGGAACATGGAGCCCACAGTCTCTGGGTCTGTCATGCATGTGATTCACGCATGTATTTGTGCGACACGAAGTTTACATAAACCATCCACCAGCTCACCGCTGCGCATACGGGAACCAACTCCACGATGTCCTCAGGTCCTGGGGCCGTCTTGTGGGCCCCGCACCCTTGCTTTGGAGAGTGACCGACTCGCTGGTCCTGAGCACAGAGCCTGAGACGTGAGCCCGGTTTGCATGAACTCTGGGAGGGAAAGCAGAGCTGGTTGACAGACACACGTCTCCCGAGCATCACGCAGAGGGGAGGTCCCAGGGCTGGTCTGCCATGCGGTCTGCCCCTTGTCCTGCCCGTCAGACGAGCCGCAGTCCTGTGTCCCCCTGAGTCCTAGTCCGTTAGAGCTCCGGGTCAGACAAGTGGAGAAGCAGGAGGATGGGTTGTGAGGAGGGTCAAGGTACCTGTTCAAACCCTTTACAAATCGTCTGAGGACGAGCTCCGTCTTACTGATTCTAAATGTTGTCCACTGTGTAAGATGAAACATACTGAAGCCAAAGGAGATAAACTGAAGGAAAAGTAGGAGTTTTCATAGGGGACCAAGTTACATAATAACCTGCAGAAATTGTGAGTTATGTTCCTTTCTTTTTTTAAATTAATATTTTATTTGTTATTTGAGAGACAGAGAGTGCACAAGCAGAGGGAGGGGCAGGCTTCCACTGAGCAGGGAACCCGACCTGGGGCTCGATCCCAGCACCCTCAGATGAAGGCCTGAGCCGCAGCAGATGCTTTACCAACGGAGCCTCCGCGGGCCCCCAGTTGTGTTCCCCGACAGTGTTTGTTCATGAGCAAGTGACCTGCACCCGAATAAGCATGGCGCACCTCTGAGGATCCTTTCATTTGTTGACTTCTATGTCCCTGGCTTATCCAAATTTCATCTTAAAAATAAGATAGTCGTTATCCCCCCCCCCCCCCCCCCCCCGCGAAAGGAGCTAGATGAAGTCAGTAGCTCTTAGGCCGAGACAGACTGACCCATGTTAACCACCATCTCTCCGATCCCTCTGCCTCTCTGTCCTCTGTTCTCTGTCTCTCCCTGTCTCTCTCTCTCTCTCACACACACACACACACGCACACGCACACAGCTCAGAGAGTCTCCAAATTCTGCGGAATGGACCGGACACGCAGGTGTGTGCGCAGTCGGCGTGCGGGTCGGGAGGGAGCGTTGGGAGCACTCAAGGTCCCTGTTCTTCATCCTACTCAACCACGGCTACAGCCCGTGGGATGGACACAATCTGACCTGTGTCCAAAGGCCCTTCGAAAACAAAAGCAGCATGACTTTTCAGGGACCTATGTTCAACAACCTTTGGGGTCTGGAAATTTTGCTCTTTGAGCCTGGACCTTTACGGCTCGGCCGTAGCACGTGGCCGCTGACTCTGCCCTTTGTCAGGAACCCGGATGTCTCCCCTTGCACACGCGCTGCTCTTCCGTTCTCTGTCCTGCATTTCTTCCGGCAGGAGCTGCGTTCTGCTTGGTTTCTGTGTCCTCACGGGATGTTCTGTCTCTGGAAACGGGCTGTCCCTTGCGTCGGCGCGGCCTCACTGTGCACGGGCCACGTGCTACACCCAGCCTCGGGCTCGGGCTCGGGCTCGTGGAGGAGCTTGAGTAGACGCGTGGGGCCAGGGCCGCTAACACCCGCCGCTGCTGGTACCTTGGAACCACATCTCCGCTCCACAGGGCACCGGTTTCAGCTTCCAGACGGGACGCGGGACGGCAGGCTGGGCTAGAGGCCTGTGCTCGCCTCCTAAAGCTTCGACAGGCAAACCGAGGGCCAGCGAGGGCAGCGACCCACCCACAGGTAGTCCCCTTGGGGCCAGGAGCATCCGCGAGCCCACGCCTCGGGGCTTTATTCTGCTTCGAATGGCTGGCATTTGGAATAGGATTATGTTAAGAAAACACACAAGCTGGGAATTCCTTCAAGTGGCCCTTAAAACAGATTGAAAACAAACGGATTAAACCTGTTCTCTTGCCTCCTTTATTTTTTCTTCTTATGGGAAGAAAGAGCTTCCCCCGGCACACTCCGTACATGCTGCTCGCATCTTACGTGCACGACGCTACATCCTCGGCAGATTTTCCAGTCCGGATGTAAGTGTCTGAAAATTCATGAAATACCAGCTCTGATTATATCTTACACTCATGCAAAATCAGTTTGTGTGAAGAAAGCTGAATTTTTACTGCAGATTTCTACCTAGAAATGTCTGGCTCTGTGTTCACTCACTTCCCCGGGCTTGAGCTGGGCCCTCCCCGCCCCCATATCTGCACACTAAGCCCTCCTAAAACGACGCTTCCACGGATGTAGGGAAAGACTAATTTTTAACATGATAGAAAAATCATCACATGTTTCTCCCGTGTCCCCCGCCGTTCTCCTGTTGGAACCGTGCACGCCAAACACACCGTCTTTGTTCCTGTGTTGGTCTCGGAGCTCGGGGCCGTTTCTGCTGACCTCGGCAGAAAGCTGGCTCGTTAACGGAGATTCCCGCTAATGGTGAGTTTCCGTGCCTGCGTTTCAACCAGTTCCTCATTAGGGACAGTTCCGGAGAACGACGTGACAGGGTAATTGGCTCATCAATGCCAGGACAGCATCCTGAAGGGGTGGGGGCAGCCCGGGCCCCGCACCCCCTTCCTCTGCCTTTGTCTCAGAGAAACCCGAGCCCGTCTTCCACACGTCGGGGGCGCCTTAACCACGGGGGCCTGACCGCCTCATCCTGCTCGACAGAAAACACCTGCACACGTTGAACGTTTCTTGCGGAGGAACCGGTGGTGTGACTGCAGAGAACAGCCTGCCAGCAGCTCCAGGTGTCCCGCGAGGGCGTGGGAAGTGCCCGGAGGCAGAACGGGAAAGGCGCGGCCACTGGCGCAGCGTGAGGATGGGACAGAGGCCCGAGAAGAGCCGTGCGCCCGGGCGCCGCTGCGTCTCTGGTCCGCGGGCTTCGCCGCGCCTGCTCCGAGCGTATCCTCTGTCCCGAAGGTCTCTCCGCTGTTACTCACGCTCCCCACAAACCAGCCTGCTCCTCCCTCACCGGGAGCTCCTGGGATGGCCACCCCATGTGCAGCTGTGAGGACAATGACAGCCTCAGGACAGGAAGGGCTTGTGGTTTTCCTACTCCGACCAAACGATCTAGGAAACCGTCCCTCAGAGCCGAATGACCCAGGGTGGTCCCAGGAGTCCACAAAGAGCAGCACAGAAAGGACCTCACGGTTTACAGACGTGTTCCAGAAGCAGGACGCTAGGAAACGGTTATGTGTTGAAGACGGCTGTGGCATGAGTGCCGTCTCCAGTCTGGAGAGCAGACTGGTGCATCCTTCTTGGAGTTGTCTTTCCTGGCGGCGGGCAGATCTGCACGTCCTCAGACGGACAACATTCACACACACAGATGCCGATGGTATGGACACGTGGGGCTACCACTGACAGTTGATTCTTTCTAGTGGGGTGAACTATGAAACCAAACCCTAACTTATGAGGCATTAAGTGACCATATTATCTAAATGTCTCAAATCGTAAGAATTCGAAAACATAATAACAAAATCTGCCATTAGAAAAATCTGTGATCCCTGAATAATAACTTTCTTACCTTTAGTATAACAAGGAAACTTTGATTAAATAAATGCAGTCTAGGTAATTGCAATGTATTTTGAAAATAAAATCCTCCACGCAGAAGACCAGGCCAACTAGACAAAATATAATTTTGATTAATTAAATCTGAATTTAATCTGAAATGAATTACTCAGATATTCTTCCCTGTTGCTCAAATACGCAGACAATGATAAAAAGGACGTGAGCAGAGTTTGACCAACAGCTGGAAGTCCTTGAATCTTTCTAGGCCTGGCTCTCTCCTGAACACAGCAAGGACATGGTTTCCCCCTCTCTCCCACAAGCCCTGAAGACCTCACAGGATCCCAAACCTTAATATGCTCGCTGGGCGTGTGCATTATTAGCAATATTTTGTTTGTAGGTGACAACAGTGCTGTAGGATCCTGGGAATTCAAATAATGATCGAATTCCCGGGTCATAAATAATGGTCCTTCTATAACCTGGACAGTCCATGCTGGAAGGGATCTGATGACAGCTCAGGGACAGGATGGCCACTGAGAGCAGGAACAAAGGAACACGAAAGATTGACTTCAAGAGGGAGACCCAGAACCCCGGCCACCAGACAAGAAAGGGACAGCCCCTGCCTTTCCCAAGTGCGTGATTTCTGCCAAATCCATTCAAGGAGTGGACAAAGGCACTCCGTTTGGGATGCCCTGTGCTGACAGTGCGTCTCCCACGGTGAAGACGTCATGATCAAGGCCGGAAGTCACACTCGTTGACGGTGATCCTGGCACTAAACTCACCAAGACGGTAAACCAGCACGTGTTCGCTAAGAGAGGATGTGGAAACAGGAGATTGTCGGCTATGACTGCTTGATCAGCAAAGCATTTGGCCAGCTGGGGTCCTGGACCCAGTGATCGATCACGGGGGCCCTCCAACAGACTTCTCTGGGTTCTGGCAAATCTCGGTGAAGTGGTTTCTAGTGACCGGGCCCTGAAGTGATTTCTTCTTAGGAAAGATGCTTCAGCTTGACCCAGAGATCAAGCAAGACTTTGGTGCTTCTCTGCAAAGAACTGGCAGCGACCTGAGCCCCCGGGGATGGTCGTCCACGTGGACTGTCACTGTTAGGTCTGAGAGATGCCTGGGGACTGAGGACTCACCCAGGAGCGTCTCTGACAGGGGGTGGATGGGGACACCTGGCTGCTGAGGATACTCCCTTGGAGGTCTTAGTCTTAGGAGGTGTTGGGGGAGCACTGCTGAATGTGAATTCTGGATCCAGGAGCCTGACAAAGCAGTGTTTATCCTCGGAGCAGGCATTCGCCTCCCAACTGTGTCCTTGTATACCCAGATTCTCACGCAGTACCTGCCAGTCCCTGTCTAGACGGTCCTGCTGGGAGACACTCGGGGCCCACATCACACACACCCACCAGACAGCCGCTTATGCTCACTTACTTGAGTTTTTCTAGAAAAACACGACTCGTTTTGATCTGCTATCTCACTTTAAAACACAATCACATTCTAAGCATCCAAGTTAGGATAATGATTAAAAGCGCCCCAATCTCAGTGACCACAATCGCGAAAGTGTGGAAGGAGCCGAGATGCCCTTCAACAGACGAATGGACAGAGAAGACGTGGTCCATATACACAACGGAATAGGACTCCGCCATCAGCAAGGGTGAACACCCGGCATTTGCATCGACGTGGAAGGAACTGGAGGGGATTTTGCTGAGGGAAATAAGTCAGTCAGAGAAGGACGATCATCCTACGATCTCCCTCGTGGGTGGACTACAAGAACGAGTGCAGAGACCACAGGGCCGGGGGAGGAGCGGGGATGAAATAAGATGAAACCAGAGAGGCAGGCAAACCATAAGAGGTTCTCAGCTCTAGGAAACAAACTGAGGGCGGCTGGAGGGGAGGTGGACGGGGCGGGGGCGTAGCTGGGGGATGGGCAGGAAGGAGGCTCGTGCTGTGATGGGCACTGGGTGTTCTGTGTGACCGACGACTTGTTGAACATCTACAACTGCCCTGTACGCTGGCCGACTGAACCGAAACAGAAAGGAAGAAACCTACCTAAGTTGTCTTGTAAAGCGATTGTATTAAGTCTCCGCTTCTCCAAACTACGACACTTGGTACTTTAAAAGTAGGTTATTTAAAATGTGAACCAAAGTGCACTAAAATTGAAAGTTTAATTGAAGTCAGTGAAGAACAGAACCTAACAGGCGTAAGACCCTGGGTTACATTCTGCACATCTGCACAGCCGTCCTAGCAGAGCCACACCAGACACCCGCCGGGGAGCAGGGCTGCCGCTGCCGGCCGAGCGCACAGCGCTGTTGGGAGGAGCCGCGCCACTCACCCTGTCTGTGGCAGGAGCCCCGGCCCAGCTGCAGACTGGTCACCGGCTTCAGAAGTTGGCAACCTCACCCCGAACCACACACACCCAGGAACGTGTTCGCAGGCGATTTACCAAATCGTTCAGCTTTCCAGCGTCCCGCACACGGTCTGAGATTCTGAGCACGCACAGCTCTGGCTGGTCAGGGACGCCGGGGCGTGGGCCCACGGTCCGCACAGGGAGGCTGCGGGGCCTCCGGGGCCGTGCTGTCATGTGCGTCTCCAGACCGTCTCCACATGGTGCTCTCAACGTGACGACAGGGGAACAGCCTCGGGGCCGCACACATTGGGCGTGAGATTGGCGTGTGCGCAAATGCTCACAGGAGCGCGTGGCCGTGTGCCCAGACCTGCGTGAGGGCGCGGTGGCCGCGACCTGCTCGAACCTGCGGAACGTCCAGGCTCCTGAAGGAGGGACGCTCATTGGCGTCCGCCGCTCTGGGCTCATGCCCGCAGCCTCGTTCCGTCGCGGACAACGCGCCACCCTCACTGGCTGACGCCTCTGCCCTTCGTGCGGAGAGGTCAGCCTCCAGGGCTCAGAGCTGTTAGAGCTTCGAGCCAGAGGAAGAAGCGTGAGAGAAACACTGCCTTCACTCCTGACACATCTGGCATTTCTCTGAGCCGATAAAGACTACGTCTAGATTCTTCAGAAAACGCCCACCTTTCTCCAGAAAAGAAGTGACTTTTAGTAAAGGATTATCCCCGAGTCACATTTATGGGTTTGCCCCTGACAGGAAGCCGGACGGAAGGGCAAACCCGTCTTCCATCTATTGCCCAAACCCTGGTCACCCCCGTGCACCAGGCTTTTGTGTGTACGTGTCACTCCCAACACCGGGCGCCCCAGGTCGGTCCTCGGATATGAAGCAGAGGTATCGCACGTCAGCAATGTCCCTTCCCACCCCGTCCGTGCAGAAAGGACGACAATCGGCAACACACAGCCAAGACTGACACCCCCGTTGGCGCCCCGGGGTCCTGCCCAGCTTCCAGCCCCCGGAAGGCAAGCGGCTAGGCCGTCCCCACACCAGCCCCTGGACACCAGCCCCTGGGCTAGCGCGGCAGTCCCGGGCAGGGCATCCACGATCATGGAAGGTTAAAGACCAGGCGCGCCGCCCTAAGTTTCCAGCTACAGTAGCTCAGACAAGCGTGTGCCCGAGTGGCCCGAGGGCGCCGCAGCCCGTCTCGGTGGCGAGCCGCGCGGACTGGAGTGGGGCGGCATCTGCTGTCCCGCAGGACAAGGAAAGGGACACTTTCAAACCAGTGCAAAGGACGCGCGGTCGATACCCGTTTCAGCCTTGCCCAGGCCGACTTATTTTGTGAGTGAGCCACCGGGCGACTCCGGGAGCTCCACGCCCGTTACCGGCCCCGACACCGCCGGACGCCGGCTGCGGCCGCAGAGATTACCGTGGTCGTCCTCGTCGTCGTCCTCGTCGTCCTCGTCGTCCTCGTCGTCCTCCACGTCCTCGTCGTCCTCGTCGTCCTCGTCGTCCTCGTCGTCCTCCGCGAGCTCCTCCTCGTCCTCCCGGTCGCCCTCCTCCTCCTCCTCGTCCTCCCTGCGCTCGTCCTCGCCCTCCGAGAGCTCCTCCTCCTCGTCCACGTCCTCCGACCCCTCGCTCTCGTAGCACTCGTCCACCGAGGAGCTGTCGGCTTTCACGGCGAACGGCTTCCGCTTGGGAGCAGGTTCTTGGGGCTGCTTATCCTGTGTTTTTCTTTTTTTAGCCAAGGGGCAGCCATATACGCTGTGGAAAGAGAGAGAGAGAGGGAGAGGGAGAGGGAGAGCCGTGTCACTATCTTTGGATGTTAGAGCACCAGGGTCCCAGGTCAGGGGAGCCGAGACCCCGCATGAGTGCCGTCCACACAGGGACGGAGCGCATCTGGTCCCCACTGCACAGTCTCCTTGCCGAGGCCTTGGTTACAGCCATTACACACAAACGCAGAGGTCCCATGACCCATGGAGTTCAGGAGGATGCTTGGTGACACACTGCCCCCACATCACGCAGGTGACAACACAAATTCACCTTTTTAAACAACCAGCCAAATATGCCTTCAGTGCAATGTACATTCTACAAGAAGACTGGGTCTGTGCACAGTAAGTTAACACACACACACTCTATGAAGTATGAAAATATGTGTGTTGTGAGAAAGCTCTGGGTGTACTTGGATCTTTCTACCCTACAAACAACGGCGTCTGTAAACAGAACGCACTCCTCGGAGATGAACCGTGCACGCCTGTTGCTGAGGACAGCCACGCGACTGAACCGTAAACAGAAGATCATCTCGACTTTACAGAAAGCAACTCAGCATTAGAGGCGGTCATCCCTAAATCTTGCTGAAACTGGCCCAGACTTGGGTCAGACCCTTAGAACAGGCCCCCACCCCCGTTCTCTCAGGAAGGACAATTTTCCCAAATGACGTTAATTATAGCGCTTGTCGTCCTGGAAATCCCACAGCTGCAGCACAAGGGGAAAGACACGGAGGCACAAAGAGAGACGCTCCTTCTGTCTGAAACAAGATGCGCCATCTCCGTGACCGACTGAGCAGCCGCAGGACTCTGATTAGCTTTCGGACCTGAAATGTGGAGCACGGATCCTATGCACCCATTTTCCAAGGCTCCTTGGTGCCGGGCCCCAGGCCCTGCCAGATTCAGAGGGGAAAGGCACAGATGTAGACAGGGGAGTGTGAGACCATGCTGGAAGCAATCGGTGTGGTTCACACGTGCACAAAGGACCCCATGCCATGGCCATGTAGGGAAGGGCTGTTGAAGGAACGGAGGGCGTGTGATCAGTGCTGTGACGAAGGCATGACAAGGGCGCTACATTATCAAGAAAGAGGGAGGCGCGGCGGTTGGAGGGAGCCAGGGCATGCCCCAGAAGGACAAGGCTGGGGACACCCAAGGGGATGCATGAAGCTATTCAAATGCATTTTAAACAAAACAGAGACTTTGCAAAGATATGAACCTCAGGAAGAGTATGATCAGTGCAGAAAAGAGACAAAAAACCACAGGTGCAAGGTTTAGAGCGTGTGATGGGGGCGGGAAGCAGGAAGGCGGCCGGTGCGAGCCAAGGTAAGGATCGGCCGACCAGCCTGGGGACTCAGGGACACGCCTTGCCCGTGGGAGGAGCGTGAGAGAAAAGGGTAGGAAAGGGGTCCCTCGCCGACCTGATGTCGGGTGACAGCCCTCAGAGCCTCTGCCGGACACTCGAGTCCCTGATGAGCTCGGGGCGGCGCAGCAGAGAGAAGAGGAGGGAGTCAGACGGACGGCGGGTCGGGGGGATGTGCACCAGGAGGCGTTCTGCTGGGAACACAGCGCGTGTGAGCTGCCTGTGGCAACCCCAGGGAGGGGTGGGACAGACGCTCGGTTTTGTACTTCAGGGTCCCCAGCTGTGACCCAGTGCCTCACATGCTTGCTTCGGGGATGGAAGAAAAAGATTAGTGCGGCGCCTGGTGCAAACTCCGGCCCCAGGGAAAGGCGGTGACCGCTCTTAGATCACCGTTGCGATTCGTGTTCCTGCTCAGGAGCCCAGCAATCCGGCAAGCCTGCCCGTGTGCAGTTTGGACGCTCGCCTTCGGCCACTTGTCACTACTGTCAAAGCTTCCCAGACAATTCACACCGGGGCGCGACGGGAAGGGAGATGATTTCATGTCTCAGCAAATGATTTCTTCTGCTTGCTTGGGTGCTTTCATAGCCTAGTGAAGATAATTTGATTCACCGGCTGCCCTGGGGGCCGTTGACGTACCCAGAGCCAAGGAACTTCCTGCCCAGCCGAGAGAGTGACTGTGGTCAGTCCCTGCCCAGCCGAGAGTGTGGCTGTGGTCAGTCCCTGCTTCAGTGCCAGCGTCCCTTCATCTGTCAAGCAAGGGCCACGGGTGACTCCCGAGACTCCACCCTCTCCAAAACCCAGGGTGATCAGTCATTGGCCTTTGAAACTTGGATCTCTTAAAAATGTAGTAAATCAGAACAAGAATAATCCTATAGCCAGAGAAAACCTGGAGAGATTATGTCTTCACCTATACAGCATTTCTAAGACGACATGAACGAGCTCTGAGCTTTCTTCTGTGTGTCTCTTTCCACGTCCTGGGGAGACCGAGTCAGTGGCCTTGGAAGTTGCCCCCCTTGGCTGTCCTTCCGTGGTGCTGGACCCCCGGGTCAGCACACTGCGGCCGTGCCCAGGCTGTGTCTGTCCAGATGAAGATGAGTGGCAAGCGCCTTGCTGCGCCGAGTCGGCCCACGGTGTCCGCTCACACCCACCGAGGAGCCCTCTTGGCTTCAGGGCTCCCCGCACAGCAGGCACGCCCCACAGCGGAGCACCAGGCCTCCTCTGACCATCAGATCCATCCAGATCGCTGTGAGGTGAGGTACACTCAGCCAACTCCAGGCTTCAGCGACTCAACTCGAAATGCTCCAGGACAACGGGCAGAGGGCGACTCCGGGCAGACCAGCCAGCACCACGGCTGGGGCTCCTGGGTCACCTCCCCTCCATCCGCACACACCCAGTTGCTCGGGTGCTCACTGGTGACTCAGACCTTAAATGGCCAGGGGGTTAATTTTCAGAGCCGGAGGGTGGAGATTATCTTTAAAACCGAGGCTGCAGTGAGAAGTTCACAGAGCTGGACTTTGGTCTGGACGCACAGGCTGCTGGGATTCTGGAAGCTGATCTGTCGGGCTAAGGGAGAGTCTGAGAGCCTGGGCGCCGAGCTGTATGTAGGACACTGCAGGGGGTTGGGGGGCGTCTGGCCGTCAGGACGGCTCCTCCTCAATGTCTGCCCACTGGGCCCCCCTGTTGCCATGTGAAGATAGGAACCACGGCCCGGCCCCCCTGCTCCAGTTCCTTTTCCCGTCTCCTGGCGCCCACTACGGCTCCCTGTCCTCTAGAGCCCTCGGCAGTGGCAAGGAAGGGGAGTGGGGGAGGGGAAGGAAAGGAGGGAGCGCAGAGCGTCGCTGAGTCGGACAGCAGGAGAAGCGTGGCGTGGAGCGGCAGGGCAGGGGGAGAAGCGGGAAGGAGTCGGCGCGTGCCTGCCAGTCACCACCGGAGCCTCGCCGAGCGGGTTCCGGGTTCAGCACAGACGCATTCGGCAGGCAGGGCAGTGACACGCAGGCGACGGCACAGGCTGGGCCCTGCATCCCTGGCTTGACTCTGTTGACACCAGGATGGGCTCCTGGACACTGGCTGGGCCTCAGACTACGTATCTGTGTAATGAAAGGACTGCCTGTCCTTTGTCCTAGCCCGTTGTGCTACAGTGTTAAAGCGTTCAGAATTCCCCAACGGTCTCCGCACGGTTCCTACTGAAGTCTGAATTCCCCCGTCTCCTGCTCGGCCTCCATTTATGACTTTGGAAACCATTTCGGCTAAATTTCAGGCTGGAGTCCGCTGACCTCACACATGCAGGACTTTTTGCTGATTCGCATGGTCGGTGCTCAAAGCCTTTCCCTGCGTCCATTAAAGGGAACGGGGGCTCGTGTGGCACACTTTCTGCAGACACACTGCATCTGCCCCTCTCCTACTGGATCCAGCCTCACTGGCCGCCGGCTCCTGGTGCCGACTTTAAACGTGGGAGCAAAATCCAAACCTGCAAGGGAGATTTCATTCATGCGTCAGACAGCTAGTGGCCGGGAACCTGCTCGAGTCCCCAGAGGCCACCTGGCCTACGAGACCCTGGGGTTTAGACTGTTTCAAAACCCAACTTGCAAGGACAATCCTGCAGCCGGAACCCATGTTCTGTAACATCGTGTCTGCAACGAGGTGGCCAGCCCCCGGGAGCATAGACGCCGCACGCCCGTGAGGACGGGTGCTGTCCCCCTCCCCCGGCAGCCGATGTGGCCCACCCAGGGGCTATAAAGGTGGGGGTGCTTCACAGCTGTGTCCCCCACAGACTCAGCTGGGCTTACCACCACCAGCATGGAAGAGTCTCTCTATGAGGACGACGAAGACCCATGACCCTGGACGGTCTCCACTTTCCAGAAAACACATGGAATGCACGGTAGAGCCTAGGAATAACCGGGAAGCTGACAGGAGGGGGAAGCTCCAGGTAAGCAGACGCGGCAGGTGCGTGGCTGCCCATCCCCCACGCCCCTGCGTGCGGGAGCGCCCGAGCTCTGCTGAGAGTCTGGGGTCTGTGCCGCTGCTTCAGTCCTCAGTTCTGCTCCTCAGCAGCACAATTCGGCCCCAGCGGCGTACTTCCTGTGGTGGCCAGTGGAGCCTTGCCGACGCCCGGGGATCGAGGAGTACTTGTTGAAGGAACAGACCATAGTTTCCTCCAGGTATTAAAAGTGGAAGCCCTTGCCCATCCTGGGGTGGCGGGTTCTCCTTCACGAGACTAGAAGACGGCCTGTGTTTCATCGTCTGTGCGTGTTGGAGCCGGGAGGCCCCGGTACGGCAGCTGCCAGTCACGTGTGGCTGCGTGATGAAAGCTGAAGAAAACGAAAAGAACCAACTCTTCAGTCGCGCGAGCCGCATTTCCAGTGTCCCAGAGCTGTGGTGGCGAGGGCTAGCCTGCTGGCTGTCTCCGTCACCCCAAGCAAGCCTGTGGGCGGACCTGAGCCGGCCGGCCGGAACACCGTGGGCGGACCTGAGCCGGCCGGCCGGGACACCGTGGGCGGGCAGCAGGTGTCTGCGGAGTGAGCCCCTGGAAGGACAGCGGCTGCCGCAGGACGACGAGGAGGACGGACAGGGACGCCCAGCGTCAGGCGGCCGCTCAGGATTCCAGAACTCGACCTCGAGAAAGCTCCGTCTGTTCCTCGAGTCACAGACAAAAGCTTCTCTGCGACCGGGCCGCCACGAGGACCGAGGAAACGGCGTGTCCATTTCTCCCATGTCTGTCCTGTGGCCGGCAAACATCAGATTCTCCTGAAGGAGTGAAGCCGAGGGCGCCCTTGTCCCCAGTTAAGAACGCGCCTCACAGAGCAGCGCAGACACACTCACCTCCCAGGGACGCGTGGACACTTGCCAGATGGAGACGATGGCATCACGGCCGGGGCGCGGCAGGAGACAGACAGGCGGCGAGCAACGTGGCTGCCCCTGTGGGAAGGACGGGCCACGTCTCTGCAGATGAAAGAGCGCCGACGCCATCCCCCACACAGAGAGGGCTGTGAGTGGCGTCTGAGCCCCAGACACACACAGCGCTGGGGACACAGGTGCCCAGAGGAGGCTTATCCATGTGCTCGTCCTCGAGCCCTGGACTCCCTGCAGGGTGCAAACAGCAGCCCACGAGGAACCACCTCCCTGTCGGCCTGAAGGAGCCTCTGCCTCGTTGTTCTGAGGGTCTGTCCCCGAGGCGTCCGTCCATCTGGGAACCCCATCACCCCTCACGGAGTGCCCTGCCCTCGCTCTGTGCCGGATCTGCCACTCTCCACCCCGTGGCCTCTCACGCGGGTGCGGGGCATTTCCAGGCGCTCACGGAAGAAGGGCGCGTGAGGGGGACGTGTTGGAGGTTGCGTGTGTGGACGTGTTCCTGCGCGGCCCTGCCTACCACGGTGGCCTACCCAGGGACCAAGCTCCAACAGCCCCGCTCTGGGTGTGAGCGCTGCCTCCTTTCTGGTGTCCAGCTCCTGGCGACTGGCCACGGAGTCCACAACTATGACGAGTTTCGGTCCTCTGTAGGATGCAGGGGTTCCCGAGGTTCCTGGCAGGTCTGTCGGGCTGAGGCATGTGCTCACCTCCTGTGCAGGGCGCCTGGCGGGCTAGGCTGTGCTGCAGTCGGCTCGGGAAATTCTGCCTTTGCTTCTAGTGCTATTGTACCCTCCCTGGTTCCTCTGGGCCCGGGTTTCTAGGGTCTGGATGCTGTGATTCTGAAGCTGCCTCTTGCAATGGTCTTATCTTCTCTGTTTCCCCCAGAGTTTTGTGCTCTAACAGCGACATTCCTTTGACTTTACCTTCAAGCCTTGCGTTTTGACTTCTTGTGTATTTTTTAAAGTTTCTTTCGGGTCCTAATTGTTTTCTAAGTAACTGTCTTCCCATTTCTTTGAGAGTATTCCGTTTTTAGGGGAGGAGTTCCTTCTTTTTACACAATCTCTGTTTTCTCCGGGTTGTTTTCTGTTGTTCTGTCTAGAGGCTTCCCCACGTCTCATCTCATCTCTGTGCACCTGCACACAGTGCAGGACCATGGTGACGGTGGGCGTCAGACCAGGCTGCTCCATGTGGCCATGCAACAGGAGAGCACAGGTTTCCCCCGGCACACGACATGCTCGGAAACTAGTGGAGAGACACTCAGGTCTGGGCATTCCGGACACAGATGCTCACCTGGCCCTCCTGTCTGTCCTTGGCCTTCAGGGACCCTGTGGTTTGTTCCCCCCAGAGAACACTTGGCTCAGTGTATCACATCTCGGGGGAAAGGGGCTGCTTCACCTGGCTCAGGGTCGGATGGCAGATGAAGGGGTCCTGCCCCTCCGCACACGTGAAGCCAGTTTCCCAGCTGTCAGACCCGTCGTTGGAACTGTCTGGTGCCGCCAATTCCCGAGGCTTAGGAGGTCCAGAGTCAGGTCTCTCCGGGGCGACCATGATGCTGCTGCTGTTGGGGGCAGGCGACTGACCACTGGATCAGACGGTCCTAGACTCTTGGCTCTGCTGCTTCCAGAATTCCACAGCTGCCCCCCAACCCCATTATTTTTCCCAGGGTCCCTTTGCCTGTGAGAAGCAAAGGCTCAGCCATCATTTCAGGGAGTTCTTCAAGGCAGCATGAGCTAATAAGTGTGTTCGACTCTTTCTCGAACTTGGACATTGTCTACTTCATTCTCAAGAACTGAAAAATGTGGCTCTGTCCTCCCTCTCTGATGTTAGACCCCATAGCATGGCCCGGAGCCCTCGTGGTGGCGAACCATTCCCCTGCCTCTCCTCCTGCGGTCCCTCACCCACCCATGGCCACTCTCTCTCTCACGGACCCCCGCGACCCAAGTTCCACCCTCTCCTCCGAGTCACTCCTGGACAGCCCGGAATTCAGGGCCCTCTTCCTTGGAGGACTCTGCACTGTTCGATACTTAGCACCAACTGTGTCAACCCTACCTTACAGGGAGCTTGGCTTTTGAATAGGCATTTCCCTTAGTTGGTTTCTCCTTGGCTTAGCGACTTGACTTAGGGACCTTCTAGCTATTACCCCAAATCCCCACTGTGCCCAGTGACGGGGTGGGTCTTCAGTCCCTCTGTTCGAGGGACGGGTGTTGTGGACACCTTCGGTGCGGCCCCTCCCGTCCTCAGCCTCCGTTCTACCAGCATCCGGCTTCCAGCAAGTGTGGGCCGTCCCCTCTCCTTCCACAGAACGACACCTACTCTCTCGGCCGTTTACAAACTACGATGTTGAGAACATGAGGATAAAATTATTCCAAGAACCAAGCTACCTCTTGGCAGTAAGATTAAAAAATTACACGGCTCTAGAAAACACAGACACTCTACTTTAGCTAAAAATCTCAAGTAGTTAACAAGGTTTTCCAAAGTGGCCAGGCTCTTAGGAGCCCATGTCCTGTGTGATGATGACAGCTCTCTTGGAGCTGTGAAATCTGGCTGGGGAAGGAGCCTTGGAAATCACTGAGTCCACTTTTTCAGCTAGAAAATGAAGAAACTGAGGCCAGAGAGTTTAAGCGACGTGCATGGGCTCAACCCCGCAGTCCACATGAGAGCAGACTTTCTGTCCACTAAGCAGGCACTTCTCCGTCCGGCACAGGAGGGTGGAAATGAACAGCTGCCAGAAAAGCACCCGTCCCGGGAGCCCGTGCGTGCCCTGCAGCCCTGCCCGCACGGCAGCTTGGGCCTCCTGTCCCTGTTGGCTGGAGAAGCGAGCTCTGGGGGAGACACACACAAGCACACACCGCTGGGGGCTACGCAGTCAACAACTTGCTCTTGCTGAACATTTACACGTCGGCACCAATGCTCCTGCCCTGAAGGGCCCTGGGCCACACTGAGCACCAGCCACCAAGACCACACAGACGAAGAGACTGAATGCCACGGAGGCAGCAGCAGGGACAGTGTCGTTGGAGAGGGGCGCTCCTCTTGGTCCCACCGCAGGCACGGACGCCGTGGCGACCCTTGGTGCTGCAGCAGCGCCGGGTACCCTGACAGTCTCTGCCGCCAGGCCTCCACCTGCACGCGCCCGCTCCTGTGCCATGCAGACGAGCGGGGAGAACTGAGAGGCAAGTGGCTTACGTGTTTGTGCTGGGGGCAAATTCACAAGAAAACCCACAAAATAAGGAGCTGAAGATTTCCTTCTTCAAATATGTGCCAGGCGGTCCTCTGTCCGGTGCTCTAGGACACGGCACTTTGTCTCGATGTGGTCGGAAAGTACTCAGCTGTGTAGCAGTTCAGGTCCTGCTACGGCTGAAGACTGAGTTGTGGGCAGGTTTACTCAGGCCGGAGAGGACCCCTCTGGACTCTGTAGCTCATGTATATAAGAGAGAGACAACATTCCACACAATACACACCCGCACGTGCTCCAGGCAAAATAGGCCTTTGACAGAAACTGTGAAGCTTCTTAAATATGCATTTTCTAATAAGCTGCTGCAAGCAAAATATATAAGCTCTTCCTCCGCACGGATTTTCAAAGCCGCTCCACAGTTCAATGGGCATCAGGCTGCAAACGATGAGCCTTAAAATCTGGCCATTATAGGGAGGATTAAAAATGTCTTCTTCACCACGTAGCCCTGGTTTTAATTTCTGTGGCAATGATTAGCTACAAGCTGCTGTGCGTGTAAATTTTTTGGTCGCAGTGCAACCGTACAAGCCAATCCATGTGCCTCTGGGGCTTCCCAGCCCGTGTTTAGGAACATCCCAGCGGGATGAGCTATGTTCATTCCTTATTTACTTTCCAGCGTCCCCAAGAAACCCGCTCCCACAGAAGCACCCCACGGACTGCCTCACCAGGCCCACCACCCTGCAAGGAGTCAGCGGTGTGCAGACCCGGCTGGGGTGCCAGTGCGCCCGCTGCACTTTCTCACCGGGCACCGCCCACCTGGTTGCGGGTCTCCGCGCTCTCGGGGACTGTCCGCTGTTGCCCCTAAACCCAGGTGACAGGACAGGCGAGACTTCCTTGAGGAGGGCTCCACTCGTGTCGAACAGGCAATTCTCCCAGAATCTGGGGAAAAGCCACGCCGTTGCCGTTTGTTTCAAATGAGGGGGAGTGACAGTTCATGGGAAAGGTGCTTTGAGGGCAGACTTGGGACATCCACCATGCTCTTCCCGTTGGGTCTGTCCCGGCTCTTCTGAACGTGGCCTGGCTGTCGCATTCCCTCGCTCTCCGGCCCCTTCATCTTCGTGAGCAGATGGTGGCCTCGGAGGCAGGAGGTGCTCAGGATGGCTGTGATGCTGGCTGTGGCCTTTTAGGGTTCCCAGTCAGAAGGGCCGCGGCAGGTGTGGCTGGGGGCGAGGGGGCGGCAGCCTGTGCGGTGCCGGCCCACTCCTTTGTTTAGGGGCGATACCCCAGGCGTCTTCTGGCTGTGAGGTCCCCGTGTGCGTGCATGGGAGCCAGCTCCGTCTCTAGCCTCCCGGCGGTAGGCCCTCCCCTCTCTGCTTTGCTGGCAGGCTGCTCAGGTCTTTGGGCAACACGGAGAAGGACCATCTTCCAGGCCACACCTGCCACGCGTCGGTCCTCCGTGTGGTCCATGCACTCGTGTCATCAAGCAGCGGGCTCACAGGCAGTCAGAGACGAGGTGTTTCGGTGGAAAGCCTCTAACCCTCCCCAGGGCTATCCCACGCTGAGCTAACAAGTACTGAGGCTTCCCTGCGGCCCAGGCACTGTGTCTGTGGGAGGGGACAGGCTTCTGGAGAAATCTCCAGACGCGGACCGGCTGCGCTCCTTGCATCAGGGTAAGAGCCGAGGTGTAGAACTTCCTTCTTTTTGTAAGAAACGTAGCAGCGCCTCGTCCACATGGTGTGGAAACCCTGCAGGGGGCCTGGAGAGGGGAAGTCAGTGCCCGCGGACCCCAGCCGGGCGCGGTCATCAGACGCGACGCGGAGTCGGACTACCGTGCTCGGGGCTGTCCCGTGGCTCTCCAGTCTGTCTCCACATTTAATCATTCAAAGTTGACAAGAATGTTTTTGTATCGGTTTTGCCCCCAAACTGCCTACCTCTCCTCCCTCTAAATGGAAAGATAAGTCTTAGTCCTATAAATGCCAAGGTTCTCAGACATTTTTTCGGGATATGAACGCTGCTGTGGGACCAGAGGGCTGGTCTGGAAGCTTCCTCACAGACCGTCGGCCCTGGTGGGAGCCGCTCCGTAACTACAGGTCTCGGGTTTCTCGACTGAGAAGACAGTAGATCCCTCTGACCCTCAGTGCCTTCAAAGGTCTAGATTGAAGGACCGCGGACCAGGTGTCTCTGGGGCACAAGAGCACTGAGGTGATGGAAGGGGTCATCCTTGCTCCCCGAGGCTCACGGGCTTGGCCATCTGAAGGCTCGGCCTGGAGAGACAAGAGGGAGCTGGCTGCCAGCAGCTCTGGCTGCCCAGCGCACGGTCAGGAGCAGAGCGGTCTGGGCAGAGACCAGGCCCGGAGCTCACTGAGCTGGTCCTGCGCGTGCACCAGGGCGCCGCTGCCCCCGAGGCCGCACTGGCCCCTGCTCTCCGGCGGGCAGCCCACTACCCTCCCAGACGCCTGTCCTCCTGCTCCCCTGCGCCTCAAGCTGCGACCAGCTGACCATGGGGCCTCCGGGTCCTGCCCCTCCTTCCCTGCTCCCTCGCACATGGCGGGGGCCCACAGGGTCTGCTGGTGCCCGACTTGCCGTCTGGACCCCGTGTGCATGTGCGGGGACCTTCCACAGCGTCACCCTCACTGGCCCTGCTGTGGGGGCTGCTGCAGTCCCAACGGACAGCTTGCTTTTCTGTCCTCCCTGGGCTCCCTGCCCACCGGCACCCTTGTGCCTGACACCCATGCCCACGGCCCTGCCTGCGGCCTGGTGACTCCTGCGCCCTGAGGAAGCACTCAGGCACGGGAAGAACCGGCCATCCTGGTGGCCTGGGTCCCGTCCATCACTGCAGTCGCCTTCAGCACTTAGCGGACGGCGGTCTATCGCGGGGCTTCAGGCGGGCTTCGTGGACCGGCTGAAGGACGACAGGGGGAGGCTCCCCCGTGGGCCAGGCTAGTCCCACGTCCCTCCACCCGAGTGCCCTGCTGGCCCTTCGCAAGCCAGTGGGAGGCTCCCCTTGCGAGCGCGGACCAGCCGGTGGGGTGTGGCCTCGGTCCTTCTCCACCGCTCCGTGTCCCGCCGTAAGCCCTCAGGGCACCTGGGAGCTCGTGCCGTCTGTGTGTCTGCAGAGAGCTGCCTGTCCTCTGGGGAGGAGCTCTTCCTCCCTGTGCCGTCCTCCGCCTCACCCAACAGCCCAGACACACGGTGCAGAGGCCAAGCATGAGGATGGCGACCCAGGAGCCTTCTCTGCGGGAAACTGAGGCAGAACTCACCTGCGCCCCCTCTGCACACCAACTCTTCCATTTTTCAGCCATTTTCCCAGTCAGAGCCCTCCTGTTCCCCACGTGGCCTGGCTCTGGGTGCTCAGTGAGCAGCCGCCGCGAGCCAGCGAGGGAGACCGTCCATCCACTTTGGGGGTGCTGAGGGCGGTGCCTGTGGGAAGGAGAGCGTACACAGGGCAGGAGCTGCCATCACGGAAGAAGCAAGGAAGCAAGCTCCGTTCCTCACACACAGAGGAATCCGCGGGGCAGAGGCTCGCTGAGACAGACGCCGCAGAAAGGGAGGCGTCCTCCAGCAGGGGTGACGCCGAATGTGGACTCAGCTAGAAGTCTGGGGTCTGTCCCTGTTTTGCCTTGACGGGGGTGGGGGGGTTGGGGGTAGGGGGTGGAGTGAAGTGTTCCAGATCCTTCTGGGACTTGGAGCCAAAGCTGGGCAAAAGAAAAGTCTCCTAACTTGCATTTTCCAAAATGTCAAATCTGGAGCTCGTGTCCAAGCTGTGTCTTAGACGGGCGTCCACATGCGTGGTGCCTGTTGTGTTGACGAGTGACACGAGAGAGCTTTAAAGTGGTCCCTGAAGCCTGGTCTCCGGCTCAGCGTTTCTGAGCACGCGGCACAGGATGTGTGTAAAGCTGGGCCCCGGCTCTAGAGGGGTCCCCGTGGGCGCTGGCGTCCGCAGGGTCGTCCCACCATCCTCCGCCCTCAGCCCCGCTGATGCACCCCTGCACGTCCGTGTCAGGCCACTCACCTCATGCCACCTGACTTCCAGGATGGGGACGTGAGCTGGCTGGCGAGGTGTGCCCGTGAGCCCTGGGGGTTCAGTCAGCAGAGCCTCATCCCGGGGAGGGGGGTGGTCTGCAGGGTCACGTGACCACGCACCAGCGTCCAAGTACCTCCCAGGAGCTCTGGGATTTCCCAAATGAGCAACTGGCTCGGTCTCCCCGTCGGGCTGTAGGTCCCGCCCTCCATCTGCTCACTCCTGCGGGGTCCCCCTGCTCCGGGAGGCGGTCGCTGTGTCGTGCCGTCTGTCCGCTACGTTCCTTACCGGCTGTGTCTCAGGCTGTCGCCAAGGGCAGGGCTGAGCCTCCCTTAGCAGCGGCCCCAGGAAGGTTCGTGGAACCACCACCTGGCCTGCCCACGGTCAGGCCGGGCCCTCCGGGCAGCTCGGGGCCACAATAAGCCCCCTCCCAGAAGCCCGCACAGGCTGTGGGGGATGGACGGCAGGACAGAGGTGGGCATCGCTGGGCCTGTCGGCCCCTGAACTCCCGTCCGTCCCTAACCTACAGAGACTTCTATAGGATGTTCAAACCCAGAACTCAAGCAATAGAAAAAGTAATCTATGAAAATGCTCTCAAAGTACTCTACACAGTTTCTTATTTTCAGGGGGAGAAAAGCTCTAATTCTATAATTTAGAAATCTGAATTTTAACTAGGTCTATTCTGTATTGTGCCTCATATTTAACTGATATTACGGAATTAAACCTGATGATAATTCTTGGGGCATCGGGCAGAGACGGAGCCCAGGTGTCTTCTGGTGACGGCCTGCAGAGCTCACACTATACTCAGCGCTCAGGGCGCAGGTGCCCAAGGCGAGATCCGTGTTCTCCAGGAACCTGGGGTCTGAGGTAGTGGAGGAGAGCGGGCCTGGACATGCTAAGTGGGCCCCAGCGTGTCCTCTACACAGGCCCCTGCCAGGCCCACTGCCAGCTCACGGCTTTCCTCCAGCAGCCAGGACGGCAGCAAAGGCAGGGCTCATGTACATAACCCGTTCCCAGAGAAGGAATTAACCAGGCTTCTGGCCACCGGTCACCCTGTCTCTGCAAAGAGCTGGAGGATGTCCCAAAGCCTGTAGTGGCCTGGCGGAAGCAGGAGCAGCCCCAGGATCTGCTGCACAGGCGGACCACCAGCTTCCTCAGCATTTGAAGGACAAGTCTCACCAGAACATATCCAGATGCATGGTCTAGCAGGCTTGCTGTCCGCTGGGTCACCCCAAGCTCAGGCTGCTTCTTGGGTAGATAGTAGGCAACACCCCTCGGGGAGACACACGGCAGGGATGGCCCAGGCTTCTGTACTGCTCTGTCCCTTCCCTGGACAAATGAAGCCGGGACAGTTTAGGGAGCTGTCTCGTGCCGTCATACCTGGTGACACGAAGACTCCTTTCCCTCCTGGAGAGACACGACAGATCAAGGGGCAAAAGGAGCGTGTCTGGACATACTCGCCATTCTGAGTTCAAATGCGGCAGCACTGACACGGGGGCTGGAGATCCTGGTCCCTCCTCAGCTCATGGGGACACGGACACAAGCAGGCCATGGAGCTGTTTGCCGCGTGGCAGACACAGGACTCAGAGGAAAGGCACCGCCATGAACCCCAGGCTGATGACAGGCCATGCACACGCCCGCGGGCAAGGCAGAGGGCAGGCAAGGTGACTGCGCACCTGCTCCCGTCTCTGCACGGACGCGCTTCTGCTTAGGCTTTGGTCGGGCCACTGGCCCCTCCTTTGCTGCCCACGCTCGCAGTTCCGGCCCGGGCAGGCGGCAGGGAGTTCCGAGCCGGGTGACCGTGACAGAGAGAAGAAGGTGCACGGCCCTTTCTGCCTGAGATGAAGCACTGCCTGCTGCTTCTGTTCAGCAGTGGGAAGAACCACCCCTGGGGCTCTGGGAAGAAGGGGGCTCTGGGGGCAGCTCGTCCAAACACTAAAGGAGACCGTTCTCTTGGCAGAGGAAGCCGTGGCCTCCGTTGCTAACCTTGCTGTCTTCCAGAATTTCAGGAAAAGGCATCGTTGAAAATCACAGTCTTTAAAAAAAAAACCTGGTCCTTTTATAAATGGCAAGATTCCTTTTCAAGTAGGAAGGAAGTGCTTTAGAAACCGGTATCTTCTGTTCCCTGCAGTGCGACACGGGCAGCCTTCTCGTCTGCTGAGGGGAACGGACACGGATTCCTTCTGCGGGAAGGAACTGAGAACCACATTTTCCTGTTCTTCAACTCTAGGCTTCTCCTTACGACAAGGCACCCCAGTGAAAAGATCGAAGTCATAAAAGACGATCTGCAAGGGTACTTATCACACATTGTTAATAACACGAGAAAGTTCCGAAAAACTCCGTCCTGTCCAGCCATCAGAGCAGAGCTGCACTGACTGCCAGCCGGCCGCGGGCTGGACGCCAGCCTCCGACAGAGAAATCGAAACCCTTCACAACACAGGAAAAGGTTCATGTTGCGATGATATGTAAAAATTTAAAAAAAAAAAAAAAAAAAAGACATACAAATTTAAGCCCAGAGACTGATTTGGAAAAACAACAAGAATGCATCAGAATCCAAGAAAAAGTGGGGCCGCCGTGGTTGGGGCGTCTCGGGCAGAGGGGCCGTGAGCGTCTGCAGGCGCCGCCCTGTTTCCTCCAGCGCCCCGCGCCCTTCATCTCCCGTCCGTAGTGCCCAAGACGAGCCGCCCCACTGCGACTCTGGGTCACCTTTGACCCCCACAGCATTTCCTGGGGCCTCGCTGGTGAATCAAAACCCCTGAGGAGGTCGGGGGAGAGTCCGAGAGAGCGTCCGAAAAGCAAACTCATCTGCCAAGTGCTGAGGCTCGCAGCAGGCTGAGCTCCTGCCCTGCGCAGGCCTTCCCCCTCCCCGGCGCATCGGTGGCCAGCGCCCCCGCGGGCCTGGCGCACCGCGGACCGACCCCGGCGGGGACAGGAGCGACTGGGTGCCAGAGCCCACCCAAGTCCTCCCTCCTCTGCCTGCACCACCCCTTCCTTCTGTTTGTTAGAAGTCAGCCGGGGTTAACTTAGGAAGCGTCCTTGAGGGAAACTGCGCTCGCCTCGTGGGAGGCTCAGAGGGCAGGCAGCGCTTGCTGCTTTCTGCGCGGCGTGCAGGGCGGGCTGGGGCTGCAGGGGAAGGACTCCGCCCGGGCAGGGTCAGCAGCCCAGGAGGACTGGCCCGTGGGGACCGGTGCCACCGCCCCAGGGCCTAGGATTTCTGAACCTGGGAGTGCTTCACGTGGTCCTCCCGGTATTGTTGTCACTATTATGAGAATTATGACGCCCCTAGAGGGGATCCCACGGGGAAAGGGGAAGGGGCTACAGCAGCGTCCCTGATGTCTGCTGGCCAAGACCCTTCTTGGCAGCCACCAGTATTGTCCCTCATGTCCTACTCATGAGCCACGTCTCCTCAGAGCAAACCATGTCTACAGCCACGCTCTTGCTCCATGCCTGTGCCCCTCACCTGCCCCATCTGCCCCACACGTTCTGCCCCATGCCTGTGCCCCCACCAGGAGGGCTTGAAGCGACCAGACAAGAGGAGGGGACTGTGCCTATATATGTCCCCACCAAGACGGAGTCTCTGCTCCCTGACCCCGTGCCAAGCAGCTGCTGTCTAGGTGACGGCCAGGCCTGCAGGTGAACGGCGCCATCACACTGAGCGAGCCCAGACCACGGCTGAGATGGTCGCACCAGGACCGCCATCTGGTAGACTGTCCCCAGACAGCGGCCTTGCAGCTCAGCTGCTTTCCAGAGGGGCAGACAGCACCACCGGAGCAGGCTCCCCTCCCCCGCCCTGCCCACCTGCTCTCAGGAGAGCTCAGCTACCCCGTTCTTGAGCCGCAGGACACGCGGAGGGGCTCGCCGCTGCCCCAGTGCACCACTGGATCGATCTGCACTATTTACGAGCGGAATTTCTTCTAAGATGCTCATACCCTGCCCTCCCTGGAGCTCTAGGAAGTGCACCCACTTGTACGGGAGGTGTACCTCCGCAACGGCACATGGACCGTTCGCTGGTGTTCACAGCCTTCGGCGTGGCTGCTACAGGACGGGCAGTGGGTCTTCTGAATCTGTTGACTCATCCAAGTGGAGAGCAGCGCCTCCCATTAGTGGGAAGGGGAAGGTGTGCCTGCCTTGAGGATTCACTCTGAGGCCTGCAAGGGCTCACGGAGACACTGGGTCCAGACAGCCCTCTGTGAGACGGGCAAGCACCCCTCGGGCTCCCCACAGCCCCAAGGCACGTCCCTGGCCCCTCCTAGCCCAGCCTGGGCCCTTCAGTATCCTGTGCTCCTCTCAGGCCGAGGCTGCGGGGCAGAAACCGCCAGCTGGCTTCTCTGTGCGGCTCTCAGACGGCGCCCCGACCCAGGGCACGCACACGAGGTAGGCCTGGCTTGGGGCTCCGAGTGGCCCAGGACCTCGGGATCCCTCCTGTGTGCATAACATGATACCCAGAGACGGCTCTGGAGGGGTCCCCATCCGGGGCAGGCCAGAGTCTACCCTGGCCCCGCCCCTTCCGTGCACACCGTGTCCTCGATGGTCTCATGACTCCACAGAAGGGACAGAGCAAAACGGAGGATGGCTGTCCACAGGTAGTTACACGTCCCCTACGCGGCCACAGGAAGGCCCTGGGAGTGATGCCAGCAGCAGCACCGTCAGGTTCATGGCTAGGGGCAGTGGGGGGACAGTCCGCTTCATCTGGTTCCTGGAAAACGCTGTAAACACATGACGGTCACAGTCAGGGCTGAAGTCTGCGTGGTAGGATGTCAGGTTGTCCTGTGGTGTCTGCCCAGGTCTGGGCTTGGGGACTAGACATTCGGGAACCTCCCACCACTGGGGAGCTGAGAGCAGGGTGGATTTGTTCAGGTGGCTTCTGGCACGTACGTTACCTGCAGACTCCACTGGACCCGGTCTCTGTCTGGCGTACACACCTGTTCCTGGGGGCAGGGGTTCTCCAACTCGGGGAGCATGAGGATCTCCTGGGGAGGCAGCCAAAACAGAGAGTGCTGGCCCCACCCCCTAGCATCTAATTCAGCAGGCCTGGGGTGGGGCTCAAGGCATTTGCCTTTCTAGAAAGTTCCTGGGTGATGCTGATGTTCTGGGTTACAGAACCCTACTTTGAAAAGCCTTGCCTCAGGGGAAGCTGACCCAGCCTCTTAGCTCCGGGGATGGGCTGGACGGTCATGAGGACGGTCACGTGTGCTGTTCAGGGATGGCTCCGGGATGGCCGAGGCCCCGCAGGGAGCGTGAGCGCAGAGATGATGACGCTGATGGCAGCTCTCGGGCAGCTCTTCTTGTTTTTTCATGTTTCTAGAAAGGCCTCCTCTTGCCTTCTGTCTGTGATGCGGAAGCACACGGGAGCCGGGAGCTTTGCCACGGAGGTGCTGGATGATGGAGGCCGGCTCCCGGCCCCTGGCTTCCGGTTACACGAGACGCGCAGCAAGTCTTCAGAGGAAAGTCCCGCCATGTCCCTGGAGCAGTGCGATGTTAGAGCCGAGCGAGCACTTCTTCCCTCCGTCTTTCACTAATTCGGGCAGGACCAGTGGGCTGGAGTTTGGGGTTGCAATCGTATTGTGGGGTCTGAGGTTTGAAGCACCATTTTCTCTTCAGGACACGAGTACAGAGAAGCAGGAGAAGTGAGCGCTTCCCACGTCAGCCCTCGCAAGAGTCCTAGAAGTGGGGGTGTCGGAAGCGACGGGGGGTGTCTGTGAGCACGGGCCACAGTGCTGCTCACGGGGCCGTCCCTCCAGAGCCATCGGTCACGATACCGAATCCGGACGCTGCCCGCTGCTCCTGGAATCCTCACCTGAGCGCACTGGGATCTGGCGAGGGGGCTTCCCTACCCCGATCCTGCCCCCCACACCTGGCCGCCACCCTCACTCCCACTTGGGGAGTGTACATCCTGCAGCATGAGGAGCCCCGTGTCGGCCCCACCAGCTGCGGCTCAGCCCCTCCGACCTTCCTCACCACCTCAGGAGCCCACCTCTCCACACATTCCCTCAAGAAAGCGGCTGCCCTGTATTTGCCATCATCCCAACGCACACAGTGGCGGTCAGAACAGAACTGTGGGTGTTTCGGGGGGTAACCCAAGACAGTAACTGTGGACACACCAATTCCTAATGAATACTGTATGCACGTTGCAAAGCCGTGTTTACACGTTGATCACGAGCCGAGAAGGAGACCAAGACTATGACTGCCGCGCGGAGACTCGGCCAGCACTGGTGGCAAACGTCACGTACGCAGGCTTCGTGGTTAGGCTTGCGGACACTACCTGAAAATGCCCGCAGGCCTTCTCTTCGAATATGGAATTACTTCAAACATATCCAGGTTTGTCCGCAGCACAGCTATGCCCTGCGATGTGTGACGTGTTTTGTTTTTCCATTTTAAACACACAAAATCCGTCACACTGTGCTCTACCGTGTGTAATGGACCAAGCAATGGCCAGAGACCTTTCCGTCTGGGCGGACGTCCCGTGGACCAGCGCAGGCAAATTGCTTTTTCAGGATAGTGGTCAGCAAGCTTCTTCAGGACGGACGTATTGTGACAATAACGGTTAAGAGCTACCTCAGTCTGAAAAGACCGTGCCTGAAGCTGGTGTGTTTGCACCAGAATCAGCCCTGAATGACCAGTTTGGGAACCCACTTGCTCCGAGTCTACTTCACACACAGAAGTCCTGAGATCTCAAGATTTTGCCTCCATGGGCTGCTGTGCAAGCCATCAAATTGATGTTAAACATAAACGCCCGAACTTCCGATTCATAATGCCAGTGACGAACAGGACAAAGGACAGGCACGCCATAAAGTTCACGGACAGGGTGATGGCAGGCACAGCAACGTCTCTTCAGGAACAAGGGGAGTCTTTACCCTCGTGGGTTCATGAAGGAGAACACGGCAGACAGGCTGAGCGGCTTCGTGTGCAGAATGTTTCATAAACACCCGCAGCGCGCCCTGTTGTTCGGCCGCCGTACATTAATTAGAGAAGCCGGCAAGCACCGCCGTGTGCTCCGCGCACCCCAGTGAATCCTCATTTTTCACACGCAGGGCCTTGCTAATTAAAATCAGCTTTGCAATTAAATGTGGAAAATTGTGTTAAACTTTCAAGCATACTTAGGAAAAAATGCAATTATTTTAGGGCATTTTATTTTAATGCAAATGAAATTTCTATCAATATAAAACCAGCAAAAGGGAGGTCCCAGGATCCCTGTTTCTCTCGGCCTCTGTCCCTGCTGCTTCTGCTTCTTCCGTTTTTGTGTTTTTTGTTTTTTGTTTTTTTTGGATTATAGATGCTTCTCGCACTTGCACGTCGCAATGCTCCACTATCTCTCGCCAGTACCTGGCTCTGCTCCAAGGCTCTTAGTGAGTGCTCTCTGTCAAGGCATGAATAATACAGCCCTGGCTGCGGGCAGAATCCAAATGAGGCATCAGGAAGCAAGACCGACTTCAGCTGCAGCGCGCGCTCCCGTGAAGACGGGCGCTCCTCACCCCCATTGCCGCCATGACAGCCACACCGGTGGGTGCGGAGCTGCACGGGAGAATCCGACGATTTTCTAATAAAAAAGAACAGCTACCATTTGGAGCTTTTAATTTTAAGTTTCAAGATCCACTGATTTGACTCTGGATTTTCTAAACTGGGGAGGATTTAAACAGAACGCCCACACCCGTCACCTAGCTCCTGGGGCTTGTTGAGTGGGCGAGACTCTGACGCTAAATTTCAGGTCAAATTTCCATCAGACCCTGTGCTCAACAAGCAAATAAGTTTAAAAACTGAAGTGAAGGATCAATATAAATGAAATCCATTAAGTTGCAGAAGTAAACCCAGAGGGGGACAAAACAGAGAAGTGAAGAATGAATCATCAGGGCTTCCTCTCTCTCTCTCTCTCCTTCTCTCCTTAGAGGCTTATACAAAAATTGCTATTCAGAAAAGAGTCAGCAAATCCAGTCACATCAAATGTTCCAGCATGTATACAACTAGTAGAAAAAAGGCTAAAATTTAAACTCCTCTACATGGTTTAGAATTAATCTGTAAAGATGTAAATAAATTTTTATTGTTCCTATTTGTAACTGGTATTGGGAAAAATTTTAAAAAACTTTAAGAACGGTAAACTGGCCACTGTTCTGGTGATAAATTCCATAGAGAGGTCCACTCCTTTCTAAACATTGTTTGACTTTGTCTTTACCACGGACAATGTTTTGGCACTTGGCATTTTGCTCACATCTTCGTTCAGGCAATGCTCCGGGCTAATGATGCCATCTCTTTATATCAGGTAGTTGAACCACTCAGAGGATTCTAGATGAAGAGTACCAGTGGGGCTTCCTGTCACCGTGTCTCCACCCTTTCTCAAGATCTCCATCCTTGATTTGGGGACGTCACCCAAAAAGGCTGGGGGCCTCCCATCCTAGCCTGTGGTGCCCCCCTCAGTCCAGGGGCTGGGGTCTGGCTCTGCCGGGACGGACCCCTGCACTGTGGCGTCGTTCCCCGCATACCGTGGGGTTTTGGTGGGGTTCGCATGAGTCCCACCTGCCAACAAAGCCACAGGCCAGCAACTTCCCTAATTCCAAGTGTGTGGCATCCAGGCACTTGTTCTGCACCTCCCTGCCAGAGAGACAGCTGTGTGCATGTGGGAAGCTACTTGTTTACACCCATGGGTGCCTCCAATGCTTCCAGGTCACAGTGCTTGCGCTCTGGGAGGGACGTGGTGGAGAGGAGAGCTGAGGGAGCCTGAGAAGCTCCTGTCCCTGAACTTGGGCGGCTAAGACTTTGGAAAACCCACTTAGGATGCCCAAGAGTGAGTTTTCCCCTGTGCAGAGGAAGCCCTGGGTTTGGACCCACGATCAAGATCCAAGACCATCTCTAGCTCCTGTAAGCACAGCTAAGAAAAGACTCACACACTAAGAGGAGCGGAACGTGCTGAGCCCAGCGCAAGGCCATGCGACCATGGGACCAAAGGAAGAGGTCGGGCTCACCGCGGCCAGAGGAGGCTGCGTCAGTACTTTGGTTTCTAGCAGGAGAACTATTGCTGGCCCTGGTGGCAAAGTCCACGGTGTTTTTGCCAGTAACATAGACCCTCAGGTGGGAAAAGCAGAAGATGCACGTGTCAAGACACTACCGATGTTTCTGAGGGCAAGCGTCTGCTACACCGATGAGACCCATGAGAGGCCTGGTCCCTCCAGGGTGCAGGACAGTGACTGAGCGTGAGCCCCCGCTGGTCAGTATATGGGGGTGTGGGCGTATTCATCGTGGACGCTCGGGAGCCAAAGCAAGTCTTCTAACAGATAACGGAAACCATCCTTCGTTTCTCTTGCTTTTCCTCGGCTGCCGGGAGACTCAGAACGGAATGTAAGACTAGACTGAAACCTTTGATACATCCTGGGTTTCTGGTAAAATTATGTTCCTATTTCCCTTATGTTTTCCCTAATTTCTCTCCTTGACTCAACTTTTAATTGTGTAGTTGTACGTGTGCTTACCAGCAACCTCAAACTGCCCGTGAGCTGTGAACACAGGTAACACCACGGACAGATCACCTTCCGCCCGAGCAGACAGCTCCTGAAGCGGCGTGGACCGTCTAATAAAACGCGCATACGACAGTAGCTCTACCACTGTCCCCCCATTTCTTACTGGGATCTTAAATTACAAATTCTTTTTCACAGTATTCTTTCCTCTCATAGATCTTGCCCAGTGGCTGAGTCTCCTCTAAGCTCCGGGCCCAGTTTCTTACAGACCCACAGCCCCGCCTCAGTCACACCGAGGAAGCGTCACTAACAAAGCCATCGAGTCCAGCAGCTCCCACGGGAAGCCCATGTGGCAATGGGCTGCGTGACCAAGCACGGGGTCCGTGCAAGTGTGTGTCCCACAGAGCGACACTCAGGATTAGGGAAATTGCACTTGATTTTGATTTCCTTATTTTCTTATGCTAAAAATAAAGATTAGCCTGTAGGTATCATTTTATAATTTGGTATCAAATGTCCTAAAATATTTTTTAAAAATTTACATTGTAGATTCCCCCACTTGCCTCAAATTACTGTGTGTATGTTCAGATAAATGGATCAGTCCATATAGTAAAACATCTTTTTACTTGGCTATGAATTGACATGATACGTGCGTAAAATGAAATTGTATCCCTAAGAGGAATATATTCACTGAAGATTTTATGCTAAAAGACCGAAAGGAGAGTAATTTCATCAAAACCAAGACGCGGGCTGTCACTCTTGTCCTCTTGGCAAAGGCAGGGTCTGGGCAGGGACGTGGCCGCAGAGGTCACACTTGTGCTGTGGGGTGTGTGCAGGTGTGTACACAGAAGAGCTGTCAGAGGGGAGAAGCTTCCATAGCAGGAAATCTCTCAAAGCCATAAATGATTGAAATGGTACAGACTTAAAACAGCAGCATTCGTAAGATGTTAATGTACACGTGAGTCTTGTCTACTACAAGAAGCACCTTTTCAATTTGAAAAATTTAAACATCATCCCTTGGTTGAAATTACTGTTAATATATAATCACCAGGGAAATGCAAATCAAAACTACAATGAGGTACCACCAGTCAGAACAGCTAAAATTAACCATTCAGGAAACAAAAGGTGCTGGCGAGGTTGCAGAGAAAGGGGAACCTCCTACACTGTTGGTGGGAATGCAAGCTGGTGCAGCCACTCTGGAAAACAGCATGGAGGTTCCTCAAAAAGTTGCAAATAGAGGTACCCTATGACCCAGCAATCACACTGCTGGGTATTTACCCGAAGAAGACAAAAACACTGATTCAAAAGGATCTGTGCTCCCTATGCTTACAGCAGCATTGTCCATAATAGCCAAGACGCAGAAGCCGCCCCAGTGTCCATCGACAGAAGATGGGTAAAGACGTGGTGTGTACACACAATAAGATATTATTCAGCCACAAAAAGTAAAAAATCTTGCCATCTGCAACAATGTGGATGGACCTAGAAGGTATTATGGTAAGTAAGGTAAGTCAAAGGCAAATATATGTCGAACCTAAAAAAAAAAAAAAAAAAAAAAAAAAAGCCAAAAAACCAGCAACTGACTCATAGGTACAGAGAACAAAGCGGTGGTTTCCAGAGGGGAGGGAAGAGGGAGAGGGGCAAAATGGCTGAAAGGGCGTGGGAGGTAGGCTTCTGGCTATGGAATAAAGAAGTCCCGGGGACACACAGGGATACGGGTCAACGCTACTGTAACGCAGCCGTGTGGGGAGAGGTGGGGCCACACTCATGCTGTACAGGGTTGTCAAATCACCGTGTTGTAGCCCTGAAGCTAACCTAGCATGGCATGCCGACTATACCCAATAGGAAGCCATTGATAATATGCAGACACCCACCACAAAACTCAGAAGGGTTCCCTTGGTACCACACTGACACTCCTCTTGAGAACCAGCACACCAGTGACGTCAGTTCTGAGTGTACTTGGTTTTATGTAACAAGTCTGTAAGCATCTCATTCCAAAACCAAGGAAACTGAAGTCTGGAGGGTTAAATGATCTGCCCAACCCCCTGGACTGGCTAGCAGCCCCAGGGAAGCGAGAACCTGTCCCCATCCTGGAAGACTGCTCTTCCTCCATGAGCACCACATGACTTATTTCTACGAAAATATTAGGAATTCTAATAATTACATAGAACATGGTGCATTGTAAAAATTATGACAGCCTTTTAATTTAAACCATTTGTTGAAAAACTGTCTCCCATAAGATCTGGGGTGTTCCGTGCTCACACCAGCACCGTGTCTCAAAGGAAAATGCAGCCTGGCTGTCTTTGAGCCATCTCCAAGCCAAGCTTCAGTTCCTGTTTACACAGGGACGGGACGGCACAGGGAGACCTCAGGGACCCGGGCGCCCCCAGCTGCACGGGACACACCTGGGGTAAGAATGTGCTTCAACAGATTCTTTGGAGACTTTATAGATTTTCCTGAAAAACTGTGATTAACAAATTACGTCTAGCGGACATCTAATCCAAATTTTTTAGCCAACCATAATTGTATCTTTTAGTAATAGGATGGTACAGTTTAACTACTGACTAATCAAGACATGATGAAGGGAAAACTTGATTTCATTCATGGTTGGCTAAATTGTTTTTCATTGAAAATATAAGCAATGTGGTTTTAAAAATTATTAGATTAAGAATTTACATGCAGGGGCGCCTGGGTGGCTCAGTGGGTTAAGCCTCTGCCTTTGGTTCAGGTCATGATCCCAGGTCCCAGGGTCCTGGAATCGAGCCCTGCTTAAAAAAAAAATCAAGCCATCTTAAAAAAAAAAAAAAAAAAAGAATTTACATGCATACACCTTTATAAGACAACATAAATAAAGAAACTGTTTAACTTCAATGCTTGGTCATTTACTGTAATACACAGGAGCAATAAAAAAATGATAAATTAGTGTTTTAAATCACAAAATTCCCTTAAAAACTGACCTGCCATTCCTCTGCATGTAACAGAAGTCTGATAACCACTGCATCGTGGGTGCCCATTAAAGATTCCCCGTCTCCGTCAATGCTAGCATGGGGACTTGGGGAGTAATTTGTAATTTTTCCCTTGATTTTACTGAAGGACAATCAAAATAATTGCTTGATTTCACCCATAAATTAATGTTCAGCTGAAAAGGAAATAAAACATCAGGCAGTAAGGAAGGTCACCCGGAGGTACGGCCGAAACACCTGCTTGAGCATCTGAGCCTTCATTACGTGGGCTTGGTTCCTGATGGCTTGCTAGGACGAAAGACCTTAGTCCTAGCAATCTAATCTGTGAAAGATTAGCTAAAAATGTATTATAGAGCCTGTAAACATCTCTAACTCCTCATAGCCAACATCTTCCACTGAAAAATATGGTTGCAGTAATATCACAAGAAGAGATTCCTGATGGAAAAGTCAATCTAAAGATCGATCTCTTCATGACTGTCAGCCCAAGCTGTATGATAGGATTCTGCTGCGATGCATTCCCTGCGATAATGACCCTGCCACCTGCTCTCAGAGATGTCCTCCACACCCAACTGTGTATGGGCCTAAACCCCAGGATTTGCAGGAATGATATAATCATCCATGCCCCAAAGGCTCACAAGTGGGATCTGCCTGGACGTAGATCTGCCCTAACCTCCCCCTGCGGACGCCCAGGTGCCAGCTTGGGCTTCCTTTCCTACAGGAAGATCAAGAAGGTCACACTCTCATTTACGCTCCGTGACTTACCACGCTGCAGCCACCAGAACGGACAAATGAGCAAGGACAAGCAGGCCGTCTCCGTGAAGCAGGGGAGCTTCTCAGTATGCTGCTGCCCGTGTGGGAAAATGAGTTTAAGGCCGCTCTTAATTTGTGTCATCTTATGTGTTATCAGATTCTGCCTGGAAACCATGCACGTGACGTCAAAGGCTGAGTTCACATCAGAGGGGAGAAAAGCCAACACTCACTGTTTCCCAAGAGCACCCCCCATGCAAGGTCACCCTTTGGTCTGGGTCCCTAGATAAGCCGGTGTACACAGCTCATTGTGAAAAAGGTGGTCATTACCTTCTGTGTCTTGCGTATTTGCCACTGACGTGACCACTGCCATCACAGCCAGGTGTGGGACAGCTGCAAAGGGAAAGAGGGAATTACACGGGGCCGTGCTGCTCGGGGGGGGGGGGGCGGGTATGGGGCCGTGCTGCTGGGGGGGGCCGAGTGCTGGGGAGCGTCAGGCGCAAGGACGCCCGGAGAGAAACCGGGCAGCAACTAGGGGTGCTTTTCATCGGCAGGTCTTCCATCAGAGTGGCTGGGTGGGGCAAGCCCCCGGTGAGCCCAGGAGGGCCGTCTGCCTGTTCCGAGGCTGGGTTTTCTCGGTTGTTAATGGGGACGCGTTTTGCCCCCCGAGAACTGACCTGAAGAGCTCTTGTACGGCTGGTTCCGCGGGAACTGCAGAGAGATGGAAAAGAGATCGAGATTTATCATCTCTCACAATCCCCGGTCCTGCAGAACGCTATCGAGGGTGGGGTCAGAGCAGGGGTCCGGACGGACGGAGCACACGTCTCCCCAGGATGAAGGGGGCCCCGAAGGGCTTCCTGGGGCCTGGGGACGCGCGGACATACCTCGAACCCCTTTGGACCGTGTGCGATGACGCTTCTCCTCGGCGTCCACCTCCATCTGTGGAGAGATGGGCAGGCGGTCAAGGCGCGGCTCCCACATGCAAAGGCCCGCGGGACGCGGCCAGCCCCGGCATTGTGGCGGTGGCGGGGGAGCCCTGTATGAGAGGCGCGGGGGAGGGAGGCATCCGGCGAGCTCCCTGTGCTACTTAAAACACCAAGCCGACCCCCACTGCGCAGAACGCTTCGTCCGGGAGCCCGACCCTGCGCACCAGGGCCGCCTCCAATGAAGCCCCAGGAGCAGACGCTTTGCGATTTGCAAAGATGCATCAGGATGGGTCTGGCTTAATTCTGAGCTGCCTCATTCGTACCGAGAACGTAAGAGATGGATGTGATGTGTGCAGGAAGGTTCGTACGTGCCGTTTGGAACCGGAAGGCTAATCCGGTCACAGCGTTAGGAGAAGCGGGAGCAGGAGGACGTGTTGAACCCAGGGGCCCGGCTCCCTGTCGTTTGGTTTGGGATGTAGTCGCCGCCCACTGTGGTCTGAGGGGCTCGGATGGATCCCAGGGACGCGGGCCCTCTGCTAGGAATGGACACAGCTCACGCTTCGGCAATGACAAAGCATTTTTCTGTATCACCTTATCGGGTCCTCACAACAATTCTGTGAGGAAAGTATCTATGTTGTACCTAATGTGTAGGTGCGACCTGCCCAACATCATCCAAGTAGAATTTTTGGTCCAGGACCCTGAAACCCAGCCACTGGCTCACACATCATTTTTTTTTTTTTTTTTAAGATTTTAAAAATTCACTTATTTGACAGAGAGAATCACAAGAAGGCAGAGAGGCAGGCGGAGAGAAAGAGGCGAAACAGGCTCACCGCCGAGCAGAGAGTCGGATGCGGGGCTCGATCCCAGGGCCCTGGGATCATGACCTGAGCCGAAGGCAGAGGCTTAACCCACTGAGCCACCCAGGTGCTCCTCACACATCATCTTTAAGCCAAGGGACCCCTGCGGGACAGGTGGCCGTGGGGCCGTGTACCGACAGTGAATATTCCCACACGTGTGAGTCAGTTCCACATGGCGAAGCCGAGCGCTGGGAGAATTCGGCTCCACACGGCAGACGAGCTGGCGAGAGAAGAGCCACAAGGACCAGCTCCCCTCACAAGGACAGGACGCCTCCCCCCATCTGTGACGTCCTCGCCCATCCAAGGTCCCCTGAGGCAGAAGACCGGGGCACCTCAAAATGTCTCCCAAGCACAGGTCACTTCCCCCACACGTCAGGACGAGGGGGTCACAACGGGGTGCAGAAAGGTCGTGAGGCGTCAGGGCTCCGTCAGACCCCGAGGGGCGGAGCGCAGGCTGCTCTGCTCTTACGACAAGCTGCTCGCAAGGCACCGTCCTCCAGAGGGGACACCAAGGCGCCCTGGCGCGGGCCTGGAAGCCCCCGACGGAGCGTCCCTGACGACCGACCACCGAGTTAGTATTTGCTCGTGCTGTGTGCGGAGCCCGGCAGCAGCCCAGGAAAATCCCCTCAAGGAAAAGCAGCTCATCGAATGGGCTTCAGAGCTTCTACCGGAGCCGTGTGTGCAGGCTGCGCACGACTCAACACAACCGGGACTTGGGGGAGGGACGAGCCCGGGTGAGGCGCATCCCTGCGGAAAGGCTTCGCCGGGAAGGCTGTGGGGTTTCAGAAGGGCCGTCGGAAAAAGGAAGATTGTATTTTCGTCATGGGGAGACCCCGGCAGCCGAGCTGTTGCACGAACGCGTGAGGGGATCTGTTTTCTGGGGAGCGGGCGGGTCGGGGAGGCGGGACAAGCAAGGGGACAGAGGCTTGCGGTGGAGTGTGGGGCCGGGGCCCCAGGGAGGGCGCAGGGGGTTCCTGCTGACCCAGAGGGTGTTACGGAACACGGGCTGGGAGGTGCCCCACAAGGGCATTTTAGGAAAAAACCAATCAGCGGCCGCTGGAGAGCAGGTGCAGGGAGCAGGGGCGTGAGGCGGGCAAGCGGGGATTGGGGGAGCCCCGTGCCGGCCTCCGCGGGCGGCAGTTCACTCCGGGAGAGCGGGAGAGCGGGCGTCCAGCGAGGAGAGACGGGGGAGCAGCACTTAACAAACAGGCCAAGGAAAGTCAGCGTGGCGCGGCGGCCCGCGGCCCTCTCTGCTGTTCCCACAGCCGGAACCCGCGGCCCTCTCTGCTGTTCCACAGCCAGAACCCCGAGGGCAGGCAGGCTTTGACGCTCTGCGGAGAGCGTCCACAGCCCCCGCTGGGATCACGCCAGGGCTCCAAAGTCGCTCCTCTGCGCGGGTACAGTTTCAACACTGCAAAACGGTAGCAAAGCAGATGGGGCTCCCACGGCGCGAGGCCGGCGAGGACTAGCATTCGGGACAGTGACGGGGAAGAGCCCGCGTCACACTCTGCCACACTGTGCGCCCGTGCCAGGAAGGACCAGGGACGCAGAGATGATGCGGTGGAATCCTATTCTTTAGGGAAGTCCAGCCGCGCGCTAACGAGGTGCTAGAAGGGGGGGGGGCTCTTCTCACCGGGGCAGGAGCAGCTTGGCGGCGCGGTGTCTGACCCGCTCTGCGAGAGAAGGAGGGCCTTCCTGGGCAGCAGTCTGAGCTGAGTTTCAAGGTTAATTGCAAGTTTGAGACTTAAAGTGGGGGGCGTATTCCAGGCGGAGGGGAGGAGATGTGCAAAGGCCCTGGGGTTTGCAGGTGCATTCTGGGGCTCCGAGGAGGGACAGGGCTCAGAGTGTAGGCCACTTGGTGCCTTCCAGGAGCACCATGGACAGGTTACCCCGTGTGCCCTCTTCTTCGTGCTGCCACAGCCCCTGATGGCAAACCTGCCTTTAGAGCCCCACCCCTGCCCCGTACTGGCGATAACTCAGGACAGAACTTGTTACCGGGGGGGCTGAGGCTGCCGCTCCTCTGTGGGTCTGATATTGAAACAGCCTCATTAGCTCATTGCTCAGACGGTTGTGTAAGAATTATGTTGTATATTTCAATTTTTAACCCCCTTTTTTACATATAGAAGGACAATCTTATCTCCTTCCAGATACAGTTACCTCTGCCACTAACCACTCACTAAAACCTGAACTCCTTCCCTGGCACCCTGCAACAGCCTTCCTTGGGTGCGCTCGCTGGAGCCGGGACTGCGGCGGGCCCCTCCGGCCACTCCTGTCCTTGCCGGTTCCGGGCTCATCCTGCATGAGGTTTCAGCCTCTTGAACGTGTTCTGCTCTGTGTGTGGGTTCCTCGTACTTCGTAAGAGAGTCCTGCACCACACCCCGTGCACCGGAGACACGGAGCGAATGGGGTTTTCTTTCTCCGTCTGCCAAGGAACTCAAAACGGAAGAGCTCAAAGGGTTTTACGTTTCGTGTTGACTCAGTGTTTCGGGGTGCGGACGCCGGCGGGCTCAGATGAAGCGGAAAGCGTGGAAGTCATCACCAGAGCTGAAGGAGCGTTTCCATCCCCGACGTGTACACCGACCAGTGTGTGGTCGAAGGTCGCCCGACCCCACGCGCTCGTCCACACGTCACCCTCTTCAGGGACCCCGGGCCTGCCCGCCACCCCCAAAGGTGGGCTTCTGTGGTCCCATGGCTATCCCTCCACAGGCGGCCGCCCTCGGACATGTCCCGGGAACTGTGCTCTGGAGACTGTTCTTCTGGGGCCCTGAGACCCGGGCAGGAGCTCCGGGGACGACACCATGAGGGTGTAAACACGTTTGCGTTTCCCGGGGCCAGAGGCCGTGGACGCTGCTGTCACGGCTCGGGTGACACACCTGGCCAGGAGACCACACTGAGACAGCGAGCCCTCCCGCCGGCCGAGAGCACTTGCGTCCGCAGTCTGGTGCCTGTGTTTAGAATAACGAGAGGCTTCTCTTCGGAACCAGAAGGGGTTTTACACCTAAAGGAAAATGTCAGAGGTTTGCTTTAGAACCAACAGAAGTCACCAGATGACTGAAGCTATTTTACAACACGGACGGTTTGCACTCGCAGTCGGGGCCGAGTGTGTAACTTTCCCCCGGCGCCACCCCAAGCGCACGCTTCCTTCGGGCTGAGGCCTCATGAGGACAACGGGATATTAACTACGGCAACAACTCAGACGTCCGTTAACGTTCTGTCTGCGCTTGGAGGCCGCTTCCCGGCCGCAAACAGCTCTTCGGGCCACAGTAGCGAGCCTCGGGGAAGGGTGCCGGGGGTCCCGGCTCTGCGGGAGCCCACTGACAGCCCCCCTGCACGCTGCACACCGGCAGCCCGCCCCCTCGGGCAGGGTCCCCCGGTGCGGGGCTCGGACAGGACACGGCTGAGCCCGGGGGCTCTGCCCCGGAGCTGCCCCTCCGTTATTCGGGAAGCAATTACCTGTTTTGTCAATTAGCCAGACCCCACCTTTCACTTCCTGCCGCTTGGCACCGGGTCGTCTCACTCATTAGCACCGCCGGGAGGTCTGGGCTGCGCGCGAGCAGGAGGTGGAGCTCGTTGACTAAGACGTGTGACTCGCGAGGGGGTCAGAGAAGCCAGAGCGTCCGCCAGACCCAGGCAGATCAGACCGTGCACCCGTGTTTGATCCTTCCCTCCAAGTCCCCCCACACACTCAGGGACGTCTCTGTTCCTAAAATACCGTCTGTAAAGATCAGCAAGAATCAGTCCACGTTCTTGTCGCCTTGAAGAGGTTCTACAGCAATGGAAACTCGTTTCCCCCGATGTGACAAAGCGTCCTGGCTTTAGTGAATTTAATGAAGTGCAAATACATTAAATTTCAGGAGTTCTGTCCAGTGTTTATAGTAAGTGACAGGACGGCATGTTGTGAAGAAGTTGCCAAGTTAGGAGAGACGGACGAGTCACGCGCCTGGTTTGTGGCTATCTCCGAGGCCGCTGTTCAACCTTGCAGGATGGAAATGAGGAAAGGTAGGACAGGTAAGTCAGGGGAAGAGCCTTGGCTCGTCTGCTCCCACTTTTCCTTTTCCTTCCCGAACTTTCTCAGCGAAGACTGGCAACCAGTGAAGCCGTCCTCAGCAGAAGGCCTCAGCATGGCCTCATCACCCCATCACCTTAGGCCACGTGCTCAGAGAGTGGAAGCCTGGCGCCATTGGTGCAGGAGAGAGGAAATGGGAAATAGGACGGGTGTGAGCAGAGGAGAAAGTGCAGGTGCGGCGAAGCCCCTCTGCCTGGGGCCACAGCGCAGAGTGTGGCACAGTGACCCAGAAGGGAGCCCAGCTCTGCAGGACCCGTGTCCAGGACACGTCCCCCACTGTGGGGACGCAGGATATCATAGAAATGAGCCTATCTGAAGCTCACTAGAATGAGAAGATTTGGGGACTCATTATGGTGTGAACTTGTTATTGAGTTTAAGCAGGTGGTGCACAAAAAAATTCAGAATGTCATTACCAAAACGTGGCTCCGTGAAACCGACCATCACCATGGCCACGGGGCAGGGAAGCAGCAGCCTTGCTCTCTTTGCCGGTTCCCTGTCATCAGGCCCTAGAAACGTAGATGTTCATGCACAAAAGCAAGTCAAGTTTTGATGGTAAAGTGTCATGCTGCCCTCAGACTCCTGTCCCCACTGACGGCCTCTGCTAGTTGGTCCCCAGATGGAGGCTCGCAGCGGCCGCTGTAGGCGTGGATGCTTTGCTGTGAGTGGGAGGACGCGGAAGCCGGGACAAGACAGGGTGTCTCTGACGGTGGCCCGTGTTCTGCTTGGTGTTGCGAGAACTCCGGGAGTCCTGTCCTCACCACCCGGTGCTGGGAGCACCCGGGCCATGCAGGCAGAGGCCGCTTGAGTGCTGTGGGAGGAGGGGCCACATCTTCAAAAGAAAAAGTGTAGATTTGTGGCCTCACAAGTGACATTCATGCCGTCTCCTGAAGGACAAGAGCGGTCTGAGAGTCAAGACTTCAAAGCTGGATTCTTGGACCTTCTCGGACATCCAGGGTCTTTTCTGGCACACGGAGCTGGGACAGCTCCAGTCAGAGCAGCCTTGGAAACGTGGGACGCACGCTTGCTCTCAGGGCTCGAAACTGTGGCCCTGGGTGATAACACTGGGGAACCCCAGAAGGAAATCCTGCGGGCAGCACGGGCCACACCCTTAATCCATGTCTGCACCTAGTTTGGGACTTAATATGTGAAAAATAACACAACGTTATGCCAGGCGCCTGGGTGGCGTGGTCGGTGGAGTGTCCGACCCTTGATTTCGGCTCAGGCCCTGACCACAGGGTGACTGTGCTCAGCAGGGAGCCCGCTTGAGCCTGTCTCTCCCTCTGCCCATCCCCTGCTCTCGCTCACTCTCTCCTGTCTCTCTCGAACACAGATATATCTTTTAAAATAATAAAAATAAAAGTAATGCAACAAGGCCTAAGCAAAATCCTAAGAAACGAGCAATCATTGCCATGATGGCTGGCAATAAAAATGTCCTGAACAGGAGCCCCCAAGGGGAAACGTGTCATCTCGACCCAGAAATTGTGCGAGGATGGTGCAGGGGTGCTGTGTACTGGCGCCTGCACAGAGGGCCCCATGCCAAGCCCTGGGCATTGCAGATGAACTCTGGGAGTTCATGTGTCGGGGGACAGGGCTGGGCCTGGCAGAGGCCAGAGAGCTCCCCCTAGCCCTCCGACAGCTGACAGAGGGGACCTGCGAGAAAGAGCAGTCTTAGCCTGGAGGCACGTGGACACGTGGCAGAAAGGCTCGCAGGCTAACAGCACCTCTACGTTTCGGTAAAAGCAAATTATTGAACGAAGGAAGGAGTTACAGGGAGCTAACGCTTCGCTTTGCCAGTGCGATTTAATTACCGTTTATTAATAATTTGATTATAGCTTTAAACCTTCTGCAATACAAATAAAGAGCTGAGCAAAGAAATATCTGTGCCTCCGCCATGAGGCCAGAGACTCCTCTGCTTCGCTACAAGTGCACAGGGCACCACGAGGGGTGCTGCCATGGCCATGGAGCTGTGTGTGCACACGCACTGTGCTGCAGGTGGGGGTGCTGGCTGTGTCCACGGAGCTCTGTGTGCACACGGACTGGACTTCCTGTCGGCAGGAAGCTGAAGGCTCCGAGGAGACTTTTACAGCCTCCAAGGCTGGGGGTCAGCTTGTCAGGAGTCCAGGCTGTCCTTGGCCAAACGACACTTCCTCTTAGCCACGTGGGGGCCAGTGACCCTAGTGGAGCATTTGAAACAAACCCAAATTTTGAAGGTTTCTAGGTGACTCCAGGGAGCTAAAGGCAGTGGCTTTTAACAAATAACTCGTGTTGGATGTCACTCTTATTGGGTGACTTGCAATTTTTTATCTGTAAAAAGTCTGCTTCCCAGTTCCTATCATCCGTCACCACGGTGGCGAGGCCCGACAGCCCCGAGGGCCGGCTCCGGGGGCAGAGCAGCAGGTGTGTCTCGGCTGGTGGCTGCGGGCGCGGGAGGCCCCTGGGAGCGCAGGGGTGCCCAGCTCTGGGAGCTCCCTCCCAGCCAATGACGCCGGAGCTTAGCTCGTGTTTCACTATGGTGCTCGCGGCCCAGCGAGGTTCTTCCCTCTCACGAGCAGAATAGCTAGCAGGAGCATGCCTGTTTCCAGAGGTTGAGTTGAAATGTCAAATCCGGGGCCCTACAAATACTAGTTTTTAATTTTATTTTTAAGTACTATTTTTTGGCAAAAACTATTGCTCTTTTGGCCCCAAATGAAAAAGAACAGAAGCCCGTATCTGTGTTGGAAACTGGATTTGTGAATTTGAGTTGGTTTCTATTATTGCTGACCACTGTGTCCTGCCAGCAAGTTCTGGAAGGAAAATGCCAAGAGTCAGATTTTAGGACAGAGGGCATGAACCTTACAGCCTGAGAATCAGGAGGCGGGCCCCGTACTGCTCTGCAAGGTTCCCAGCACTTAACACATCAAACTAATACCTAAAAATCTGGAGACTTTATATCCAAATCTGGATTCCTGATTTTTCTGGAAAAATAGGAGGGTCTGGAAACCCTGCCCAGTGGCTAGAGAGATGGCATTCCCACATGACAGCCACCACGGCCTCCATGCCTCTTCCAGCCCATTCCCTGCTATGGTGTGGCCCACCACCAGGCATGGGCTGTTTCTCTCTGCAGTGGCAGCTCCGTTGGGCTGGGCCTGGGAGGGCTGGGTGCCCGTGTGTGAGCTGCCCAACTGTCCTGCTCCTGCCTGGCGGTCTCTGCCCTTGGGCATACCTGAGTCTGAGGAAAGTAAGGCAGCACATCTACGTCCCAGGGCCTGGAAGAGTCATGGCCATGGTAGGATCTCATGGAAATCTGTAGAATGCACTGCCCGTCCTGGCTCTCAGGACTGGGCTGAGGACACACGCTTCTGTAGGCCATGGAGCAGGGCCTGTGGCACCTGCAGCAGCTGAACCTCAGCCTGCCCGGCCCCTCCGGTGGCCAGCTGGGTCTTCGGCTCAGGAACTTTGGCTCCAAGTTTAATAATTCAGTTTTCTCTCCACTCCTCTTCCTGGAGTCACTTTTCTTTAAGTTCCCCTTGTTTTTTCTGTAAGTTATTGCAAACTAGCATGCACAGATGTTGTGGTGCTTTTCGTAGGACTCACAGCCTGTCTTGGCTGCTTGTTTCCGCTTCTGCCCTCCCCTCCAGGCACGGGCACTGCCAGGGCCTCCCAGTGCCGTCACACGGCAGGGCCTGACCCAGGAGCGTGGGTCAGGGGGGTACACGTGGCACGAGGGTCTTCTGAACATCGGTGGGTCTGTCTCTCCTGCAGTAGACAGGAAGCACGGTTCCTGAAGCCTGCCCACTGCCCGGATGGGAGGGCCGGCCACGTCAGGGCCTCCTGTGTCAGCAGCGGTCCCTGCTCGTCTCCGAGGCATCTCGGAGGCAGGGGGGCAGCGGTATGACGGCTCCACATTTACTCACCGTGAGATGCTCCGTGTTTACTGACCGTGAGAAGCTCCGCGTTTACTAACCGTGAGAAGCTTGGCAGAGTCCTGTTCGCGGAGCGTGCTTCTCTCTTCTGTGAAGTTCCTGCTTACCTCCCTGGGCGGCTGAGCGGCTGGGATAAAGGCATCCCACGAGGGAGCCGCGCGCCGTGCCTGCTGCGGGAGAAAATCCTCCTTCCCCCATTTCCCAGGTGAGGTTCCCCAAAGGCACGGAAAGCAGAGATGCTCACGATACCCACGCTCTGGGCGCACACATCCCTCGTGACACAGGGCGGGTGTTGGGCCGTGTTTGCCATCACCTCTCCTAACACCAGCACTTCCGTGGCCTCTGTGGACCCAGACCAGGGCAATGACGCACAGCCCAGGAGCAGAGTCTCCGTGAAAACTGTTGGGGCCACGAGCTCAATCGTAGATACAAAACCTAAAATATGCACATTTGTGTGTGGGGGGGTACGGGCGTGGGTGTGTGTGCGCCTTGGGGGCCTTGAGCTCCCCCAATCCAGCTAAACGTTTTCAGTAATCCAGGACACGGCTCATCCCATACAAGGCTGGCTGTCTGGGGCTCCCAGGGCTCCAGGAGAGGCAGGCAGGGGAGACCCGGCCCATCAGGTCAGCGCAGGCGGTCTGGGGCGGGAATGAGGCCATCCTCATGTTCCTGGCCCCTCGCACGGCACCTGTCCCAGAGCACTGCCTGATGGCCACAGGGCACACTGCGCTGAGTAGAAATATCACAGTTCCCTTAAAGTCAGGTGGCTACGGGGCAACCTTTCTGGAAATATGGAAAGAAGTTCTACAGAACAAAGAAAAGGAGTAAAAAAAGCGGAACATTGTCTAGAAGGGGCTATTCCTACAAGGGAAGGGGCTGTTCACAAATGCTCAGTAGGGAATGCATTTCAAAAAAGACCGTGGGGGTCATTAGAGGGACTTGGAGCTGGTGGTTTTTCAGACAATTATGATCTGAAATCAAACTGTCCATCTCAGCCCGTGGGGCGCCTGTAACGCCAGCCTCCTGCCGGGTCGCAGCCGGTCCCACCCTGTCCCTCCTGTCCCCTTGCTGCTGCAGGGAGTTCACGGTGCCCTCCTGGCCACCCGTGGGCAGGGGCCCTCACTCCTCCCGTCGGGCGGCTGTTAACAGACTCACAAACACTTACAGACTGAACAGTGGTTCCTCTAGGTGTGTGCCATTTCTTGTAAATGAAAGACCTTAAATAACTGGCAAATCGCTGAGAGGACAGACACACGACAAAATCTTGTGCTACGAGACCAAGCGTGAGATGCTGACACAGTCATGTGGGGTTAGGAAGGCAGCGCAGAGCCGTGGGCAGGCACGGGACCCGGCGCTGACCCCCTGTGCCAGAGTCCTCCTCTGTCTCTGCAGCTGCACGACCTTGGACACAGAGCTAACCGGGCGCATGCCCAGGCTCTAAATTCTAAGTGTGTGGGTCACAGCAGCCATGTGGGTCCTGGGGACATTGGGAGATCGAAGGAGAAAACGGCTTTGCCAGCATTCTGGGAAGACTCATTCCACGGAGCCAAAGAGCATGAGTGGGAAGGGCCAGGCGTCATCTGGTCAGCCGAGCACGTTGTGCGGGGTTCACACAAAGTCCCGGGCTCACAAAAGTCCCGGGCTCCGGGCATCCAGGGCTCCGGCTGTCCAGGGCTCTGGGTGTCCAGGGCTCTAGGCATCCAGGACTCCAGCCGTCCAGGGCTTCGGGCGTCCTGGGCTCTGGGCATCCAGCGCTGCATCTCAGGCAGAGCATGGTGGTCACTGCGTCCCTTCCACATGCTGCTCGGTCTTAGGGCAGGGAGAGCAGCAAATCCAGGAGCGCAGGCTGTCGTAGATCTAGCTAGGCCGGTCCTCCCGTCAGGAGACCCCGTCGCCACCCCTCTCCTCTGACTCGCGTCTCTGCTCCTAAATGAGGGGGTGTCCCATGCTTGCCTGGTGTCTGCCAGCCTGCCTTCAGGACTCTTCTGGCCACCCCCACATCTTGACCGTAGGCCGGGGGCTGTGCCACACAGGCTCCCTGCGTCCTCTGGCTCCTGCCTGGTAGCGGCTGGTGTGACTGGGAGATGGCAAGGGCCAGGACTTCCAGAGGCGGGAGAGCAGAGCCGGCGTCACCCATCCAGGCAGTCGCAGGGCTGGGCTCCTAGACTGTTCCCGGCCCTAGGCCACACCATCAATGGCACCACCTCCACCATCCCTGGTGTTGGGGAGCAGGGGAAGGGATTGTGGGGGCTTGTTCCTCCCCACGCCCTCCTTTCTAGAATGTTCCATCTGCTCCTCTCAGTTGGCTCTTCTGCTTTCCATTCGGCTCAGGTCCGTCTGCCCTTGGAGTCTGTTGACTTTAGCACTCGCCCTCTCTCTCCTTCTTTTGCTGCCACACTGTGTAACGAGACCTGTCAGGTGGGTGCATCCTGCCGGGTAACACCGCAGAGGTCAGCGGGATGGCGTCCTAGAGCCGCACCGTCTCACGGGTCCTCATCCTTCAGGAGAGCACTTGCTGCTCTTGCTGGCCTCCTGCCAGCCTCGGCCTCCCAGACCCCTGCAGGGCTCCGTCCCCAAGCCACACCCCGAGGATGCACCCGCAGTGCTCTGACCGCGGCCTCCAGGAGCCTGGACGGCACGTGCAGGGGCCTCTACCGCAGCGGGCCCATCCGAGAGCCGCAGTCAGCCTCTCCGTCCCGCACAGGGGCTCCCGAGCCGCCGCGTCCCCCCTCCCTGTCCTGCGTCCAGCCCCTCGCCGCTCCCCTCCTCAGCACTGGGTGGGGCTCTCTCAGCCGCTGGTGGGTCGGCGGGTGCTGTTCTCTTCCTTGTGTGGCAAGACCTCAAGAGCAGGGTCCTTGTCACGTCCTGGCGTCAGTCCCAGCTGCGATTTATGGAATAAATGGAGCGATCGTCCCTCCAGCTGGAAACCTTAAGGTCACACTGACTTCCGTCTTTCTGTTCCTCCGTCAAATCACTCCTCACGTTCTGGTTTCCACCGCCAGGCCTTCCCCCGCATGGGTGCGGCACGAGCTCAAACCCTGACGATTCGGGGTCGTCACGGGGATGAGCTTGTCGACGCCGGACCCTTTCCGTCGCGCCGTCCCGGGACGCCGTCCTCCCGCCTCCCGCGTGGCCTCCCCAGCTTGAGAACCCGCGAGGCTTCCCCGTGGACGCGCTCCCTTGCCTCAGTCAGCAGCAGCGTCTGCCTCTCTTCCCGGTTTCTCCTAGGGACCAGGCTGGAGATCGGCAGAGGGGACACATGGGGACGCCTCCGGAGTGCAGCGGGGGGTAAAGGCGCGCGGAGCCCTCCGTCCCCCACCAGCAACGCGGCCGGTGGCGCTCTCTGCGCCTGGGGCTTCCTGAACGCAGAGCGCGTCCCACGGCCTCCACGCGCGGACCCCACGCTACACACACTCGCGCTTGCTTCTTTCACTCCCGAAAACTCCGGCTCGCTCCCGGCCAAGGCCAGTGGGTTCAGCTCGTGCTTCCGGATGCTGGGTCGAATTTCCCGGCACGAGTGTCCTGTGCCGAATCTGCCATCCACCCCGAAGTTCCCTCACTCGGCATCGTACGGTTTATTCTGCTATAAAGAGAAGCGCACGGAACGCCCCGCGCATCTTCTGTGGGTTTCCGTAACACGGTTTTCTAAGAGGACAACGTCAGTCCTCCCAGAAGATGCGCAGATCCACGTGCTGTCCAGACACGCGCGACCGTCCCCGTTTCCCCACCGCCGACCAGCCGCGGAGCCCGGGCCTCGTCTCCGCCGAGTGAAGCGTCGCGTCTCATCGCCACCCACGTTCCCCTTCCCCGGCCACCGAGGAGGCTCGGCGCCTTCCCCCGCCGGCGCCTCCTGCTTTCTGCTTCTGGTTCTGTATCTCTTGCTCACCCTTCGCCTATTTTTAAAACATCCCCGTGGATCTGCAGTAGCTCCTCGTGCACCTGTGGCGTCCAGCTCTGCCCACCTTGCTGGGCGTGTCTCCCTGCGCTGCGCATCCCCCCACGCGTGTGAAAGGACGCACGTGACCCCGCCGGTCTCTCGGAAAGAGCCGCCGGGCTCTAGGGCTTGGTTGTGGTTTCCTGGGGGCTCACCGCCCTCACGCCAGTGCCCCGGTCCCCTGGGCCCTCTCAGGGGCACCCAGGCCCCCTCCTCAGCGGCCCGTCCTCCCCCGGGCTGCGGTGCAGCCTCACGCGGCGTCCACTCCACACCCTCTGCCACGCGCAAGCCCGCCGACAAGCGCAGCCCTTCTCTGGGAGCACCTGCTCAGCCCCCCTCACCCCCTCAGGCCGCCGCGTGGTGAGAGACCACGCGACCCTTTAGAAGGATGTACAATCCGCACGTGACTAAACAGCTTCTAGAAGAAATAATTACCGTCCTGCACTCATTACAGAGGCCGCGTTTGACTTCCCTTCGGCAACCCCCAACTGAAATTGTGATAAAACACAAAAAATAAAATTCAAATACGTTTTAATCTAGAGAAATAGTAATACAAGGGTCCATTTGTATCAGGATTTCAAATGATCCTGGTGGTTTTCTAATTTGTAACTTTCTAAGCCAGTTCATCTTCTTAAGTTGAAGTATATTCAACAGACAAAACTGTTCCCGGAGCGGGACACGGCGGCCCGATGCGAAAGACTCCTGGGTGCGTGGTCGCCGTCTGTCACCACGAGAAGCTTCCGTCCTTCGGACTACGTTGCCTATGCAGAACCTTTCATCCCTGTGACTTATTTATTGTATGATTGGGAACTTGTACACTTAAAATCCAGTTTTTCTTTAAAAGTTCGTTTTCCTTGTAGTTGTTGTTGTTGTTTGTTTGTTTGTTTGTTTGTTTTTTAAGAAGAGAACAAAGCAAAAATAGAAAAGACGAATTAGAGAAGTTTCTGTCTACGTGGGAGGTGTGTCTGTGCTCAGGGGAAGAGGAACCATACAATTTTGGAGGAAATGTTCAGAAATTAAAGTGTTTCAGAAATGATTCAATGGGAGACATTCCATTTACTGTGTCTCTTTGAGCCTCAGTTTGCTAGAAAGGACACAGGCAGGACAGGGTCCCCACTGGGCCTGGGGGGGGCCAGGTGGGCGGGTGAGCTCCTAACGCCCGGGGGATGGTAAGACTGTGCAGCACGGCGTGCTGGCCCTCACTGTCTCGTGACCTCAGCTGCGTGGCCGCTGTCATTTTACCCTCACTAGGCTGTCCCTGGTGGACACCACATGCGGGTCAGGGTTCCTCCTCAAGGGAAGAACTCTGCCACCCATGAGACCTACGCCACGTCTGGGCTCTCAGGGGGCAGGTGTGGGATACCACACGGCGACCGAAGATGATGCGGCTCTCCGAGTGTTGGGAAGGGACAGAAAGAAACAGCATGTGGCAGAAAGCAAGAGAGAAAGTTCTAGAGGGGTGTGTGGGGGAGGAAGGCACACTTCGTTCTGACCACAGGGTTCTGGGGGGAGCCCTGAGGGCAGTTCACTGGTCCCCACCTCAACCCCCTAGGGAGTGGACGAGCTTGGGCAGCACCGCGCTGCTGGGGTCTGTCCACGGAAGTTCCGTGCACAGATGCGGGGGTGTGGGCCCGCTTGGTGCTTGAAGCCCCTCCCGCCCCAACACCCCTGGAGCCGGTGCTCGTGAGGTCAGTGTGGGATCTGAGAGCAGAGCTTCAGGGCAGCCGGGACTGCAGCCTGCTTTCCACAGGCTCCACTGGACAGGCAGCGAGGAAGGGGGGGTCCCGGAACAGCTTCTGGGGGTGAAGAAAGTGTCTTTCTTTTGTCAAGCCCAGGACAGGGTGGCTCTGCCCCGCGGAGGGGGACGGGCAGTGGACAGGAGAAGCGGGCAGGCGGGTGGGGCGGCGGGAGGAGAAACAGACGCACTCTCGGGCCGGCGCAGGGAAGACGGCGGGTGAGGAACAGCGGGGTCTGGGAGGGGTGAGAGCTCCCACCCTGGAGGAGGTTTTACTGACAGTAGTGGTCCAGGCCACGTCTCACCCTGGTCAGTAGTGCCCCTGGTGTGGACGGGGCTGTCCCGCCCCACGTGGACCACGAGCCACCAGGGTGAGTTCTCCCGGTGTGGACGGGGCTGCCCGCCTGGTGCGGACCTCATGCCACCAGGGTGAAGGGGCCACACTGTACCTTGTGGGGCGTCTTCTCTCCTAGGAAGGGAGGCAGCGTGGCTCCGTGGGCAGGACACGGGCCCGGAGTCAGGGTCCCTCTATGTTCTCTTCCTGGTCCTCCCCAGCTGGGGACTGAGGCGAAGTTACTTAATTTCCCTGTGCCTCCATTTCTCCATCTGCAAAACACGAACCACAGCGTAAAGCGCCTATGATTTCACCGGCACGTGAGGGGAGGTGGCAGCCGCGGGCGGGAACCCCGTGGCAGCTGCCAGGGTCCAGGCATCCTCCGTCCTGTGGACAAGGCTCCCCTGGGAAGCGTTCTCACAAACTTGGGTCCTCTGCTTTGGCTCTGAGGAAGGTTCTCCCCAGGGATCTTCCCAGGTGGTGCAGTCAGGGACCAACCCTGTCTGCAGAGTGGGCTCGGCTGGACCGGAGAAGGTTCTAGAACCCCTGTTCTCAGGTCCAGAATCCCTCCAGGCTCCTTGCAGAATAACAAGGTCACAGGAACGATTCAGTTAAGCAGCTCGACAGACGGCTACGTAACACCGCGAGTGACTCTCGTGTCGGAACAGGTTCCCACGGACAGCTGAGCTCGGTGAGAAACCAGGGGGTCACCGGGGCCAATTTCCTCCCCACTCCACAAGCCCTTCCTGTGGTCCGAGAACCGGCCGGCCCTGTCTGCTCTGTCCAGCCTTGGGGACTGAGCTGTAAATCCTTTCTGGGTCGACTTCATCTTCCCAAAGAGTGACATCACCCACACAGGCCGCGAGTGACCAAACACGTGTGTCTGCCAAGACCACAACGGCACAGACCACAGAGGCTTTAAAATCATCTTCCCAGAAAGAGGACAAAGTTGTCTTCTTCAACATTGCCACTTAAAACAGGAGAACTTTGATTAAAACAAACAAACAAACAAAAAACCAGGAGAACTTCTCACTACCTCCTCCTTGGGATTTAGTAATTACTACGAGCTCGAGCTCGCCCTCAGTCCGAGGACACAAGCCCGCGAATGCGCACCACAAGCCCCGGAATGTGCTCCCTCTCAGAGCAGGGACAGCCCCACCTGCTTCTACTGGTCACTGCGGGTTTGAGGGTTTGACGAGAGAAGGAGGGAGCAGGAGGGTGGAAGCTGCGAACGAGAAGCATCACTGCCGCTGCCGGAGTCCCCGGGACTAACTGGGTTATACGAGTGACTCAACCAACCTGTCCAACGCTGCGTGGTACAAGATCTGAAACCAGGCGGACCTGGGCTGCTGCATCATTTCCCAGATGTCACCTCATGACCTGAGCTCGCGGTTTCCCGGCACGTTCCTGTCTCTAAGCTGGAAGACCCAGAAGGGACCGGGCGTACCGGGACGGCTCGTAAACGCCCCCATCACTTCATCCGCCATCACACTTACTTATGTACCTGCGCAGCGTTTCTGAGCTCCAGGTTCTCGTTTCTGACCACGATGCCGTGAACAGCGGGAGAGCTGCGTGCGGAGAATCCGCCTCCCTAATGTGAACGCCCTCCCTCAACGCGACCAGTGCCTGAGCTTGTGCTCTTGTGTCCTGCTGGGCTGGAGTGAGTCAGTGGAGCACACGACGAGAGCGACGGGCCCACACGAGTTCAAGGAGAAATGAAAGAAACCATAGAGAGAAATCAGGATCGACGTAGTCGCATCTTAAATGTGCGAAAACATAATTCATTTTGTGTTTGAAGAAAAAAAGAGAAACCAATGTGGGTAAAGTAAATGAAGTGGACACAGCCCGCAGTGCTCGTTAAATGTGCTCAAAGAATAAAACGAGGAACCCCAGTGACTGAGAGCACAACCGAACCTACTCAAACACAAATCGAAACCCCGTGTCGGTGGCCTCGTGTCGTCATCCAGGTGACTCCTCCTCCTGTCTTTCTGCTGATGACCGGCACTCGGAGTCTTGATGAGAAGGAAGCGGTGCAAGCGCTTGCTACATGAGATTTGGGACTTTGTCTTTGCTGTTCTATGCCCCGTTTCCGTGAACATAGACCCGGACCCGGCAGTGGCAAGACAGAGGCTGCGCAGTTGGGACTCAGACGCCGGCACCGCTACTGCTGCGTGACCTTCAGCGAGGAATTTTACTTCTCCACACCCCACCCGTATCGTGTACAGAACAGGTTGAATAGAAATACTTACCTCGTAAAAAAAAAAAACCCAATGCATCGACAACATGTTTGAGTTTAATACTGCGACACAGGCTGATCGGCTTTTTAAAATAAATTCTTTTTTTTACATTATAGTTTTGAAAGATGCATTTTGCAAACAGCTAATATTCAACTGAACGTTGTAATATTATGAGGAAATACACATTTAAATATCTCATAATATTTAAAAATTCAACAATTAAATCACATATTAGTGAGCGACAAGCAAACTCCATATCTGGCTCGGCCCACGTTCTCGGCATGAGCTGAACTGAGCGTAAGGCTCCGGGGTGCTGCCCGGCCACATGCGCTGGAAGCAGCCGCGTGGGGCTCCGTTCACAAGAAAAACCCCTCGGCGCCATCCGTTCAAGGACAAAGGGGCGCAATGGGAGACCCGGAACGAAGCTGGGAGGGAGCGATCGTCCGACCATCTGCAGGGAAGCAGCGTCGCCCCGTGACCCAGCCAGGAGGCGGCTTCCTGGGCGCAGGACCGAATTCGAGAGGGCCCAGCCGGCCTTCCGTGCCCGGCCCCGGGGCGAGCCAGCCCAGGGGAGCCAGCAGCCAGGATTTGGCACCAGAGTCCCTCCCTCCTCTTAGAACCTGGTTTTTGTTTGTCCGTTTGGGTTCTGTTTTAACAAGGTCACCGGCAGAAGTTTCCTCTAAGAAATGTATCACAGGAAATCAAGGTCTCAGACCTAATTTACTTCTGTTCATTTGCTTTAGAAAAATGTGCATTCACACTGTGGAGTGGAGGGCGAGATAGGAAGCAGGTGCATTGACCCAAGTGTTCAGTGCTCACCGCGGGGCCACACGGCGCCACCTGACCACCCAGGAGGCCCGAGGGCAGCAGGGACGGTCTCCGCTGGGTCGACCCCTCGTCTGTTGATGCCCAGCCCCAGCCAGGCCCTGCACGAGGCTCCCCTGGGGAACGCCCTTCACTGCTGGGCATGTCGTTCCGAGGGAGGTCATGTCCCCGAGACCACGGAGGCCCAGAGGCCCCCACAGCAGCTACACCCCCCCAGGCGTGCGGCGGGGGCGCGGTCAGCGCTCGGAAGGGCCCCAGGGCCGGCTGACCCAAGAACTTTCTACCCTCCTGGTTAATTTCTCCCTTTCTTTCTTTGCTGCTTTCTAGGTGGGGGAGGGGAGGGTTTCTCCCGAACGCTTCTGCCTCGTCCGCATTCACCCTCCGTGCGTTGCCCCTTCTGTATCTGTTCTTCCGTTTTCTGGATCTTCTGGGAGAACTCTTCCAATTTGTCTTTGGGTCTGCACTGGCACTTTGAAGAATGCTATTTTATAAAATGCCCAAATTAGCTGCTATCACAGTCAGACATTCCAGTTCGTTCTGGTGATTACTGTGTTTGTGAGAAGTTGGAGGCCAGGTGTCACCGCTGTGCCGCTGCGACCGCGGCGTCGTCCGAGGGGCCGGAGTTAGAACGACTGAAGGTGGGTGGGTGCGGGGGGGAAGGGGAGGGGGGAGGAGAGGCAGGGAGGGGGGAGGGAGAGAGAGGACGAGGGAGGGGCACAGAGACTCTCTACCCTTCCTGCTTCTAGGCTGGCTGCAGCAGGGCAAAGGGAAGGCCTCACTGGGGAGGGCACGCAGCGGTCACAGGGCACAGGGCACAGGGCAACGGGGCAGTGGCAGGGTGGGGTGGGTGAGGGGAAGCACCTGGCCCCGCCCTTCCAGCCCAGGCTCTGGGGACTCTGACCCCGGAGTCCCTGCAGGTGCCAGGTCACCGCCTGCTGCCCTCTCTAGAAACCCCCGGGAATCCCAGGCTCCTGTAGCCCCGCCCTCCGCGCTGCGGGAGGGTGAGGCAGCTTCCAGGGGAATTGGAAACACAGGCGGAGGCCGACTGTGAAAGACAATCAAAGAAAGATCTTCATGATCAAGGAGAGCAGCTGACCTGCCAACATAAAGCCACACGTGAGCACGGCGGCGTCCCGTGTGCGCACGCAGAGACCCTGCTCTAGCTACGTGCCCGTCTGTGTCTGTTCACACGGAACCGTCCTGCACCCCCACGTCTGAGTCCGTGGCTCCCCCCGCGTCTGAGTCCGTGGCTCGCCGTCCCAGCCACGGGGCTCTGACACAGGTCAGCCAGGGCAGCTCTAATTAAAGCAGACCCTCATTTTCTCAGTGCGGAGCTCACCATACAGATGGCAATTAAAAAGCATCTATCTGCTTGAATTACAATTTAAAGGAGGTGATACTAGAACCTTGCTAATGATGAGCCGAAAGGACCAGCTACAGCTGTGCCGCCCTCGCTGGGAGCAGCAGGGAGCAGAGATCTGGGTCACCAGGGGCTTCACAGGAGCTGGCGTCACAGGAACAGGAACAAGAAGGGACATCACTGGGCTCTGGGGACTCCCCCCATCGCCTTTAGGTGGCCTGCCTCCACCTTCCCAACGCGTGGCGAGGGCTGTGGCACAGCCGGGCCCTCGCGCCCCACCTGCCGAGCTTGGCCGGAGACAGGAAGATGGAGAAGCAGCCACACAGCCCACGCAGCAGAGGACACGTGACTCAGAACATGCCCGCTTGCACTGGGACCGTCACCAGCAGGGGTGAGCTCTGGTCCGATCACTTGCCGGCCAGGCCCCATCGAACGCCCGGCCCCTCGGAATCCCCGGCTCGGTTTCTAGCGAGGGGACCGTACTTCCTGCCCGCTGTGGTTGGGGGGAGCGACAGGGTTGAGCGGCAGCCTCCGTTCCCCAGGGACTCAGTCGCGAGGAAGACTTCGTGCCAGGGCTTCAAGTGCTTATGATGTACTTTGCAAACAAATATTGGGTTACCAGACTGCCCGGAGACTCTGCTGAAAGCCACAAACCACAGCGGACAGGGACAGGCGCAGGAAGAAGAATCCAAATGCGGACGAGCCGGCGATGGCGGGACCCTCAGAACACGTCCGTTTCCGCTCCACTGCTCCACCACCGCGCCACACTCCCAGCCTATCAGTGGCGAGGACAAGGAGTCTGAGTTCCGGACAGAGGACGCCTCCTGGGTGGGCCTGCTTTCAAGCTGTCCACCCTGGCTTAGGAGTGGTGGCTAGCCCCGGGCGGAGCCACTGATTTGTAGGTTAGACAGGTGTAAAGCATGGGTTCGCATCCGGTGTCAGACGCTGACTTCATTATCTGCATTTCTCACACAAAGGAACTAACTTGGGGAACTTAGGCCAGGCCAAGGACGATGCCCAAGGTCACGCAGACAAGGGAACAGGTTTGGTCTCCAAGCCCAGGGGTCCTGGCCCCTGGCCTCTGCTGTAAGATGAGACACAAATACATGCTCAGAGCACTCAGGCGTCCCGGGTCACAGCCAGGCACCGGGGACAGGAGCTCCTGACCTCCCTCCTTGGAGGCTCTTGCTGGCCGGGTTTGTCCGGGCTGCTGCCGGGGTGCTCAGCGGGGAGCACCCACGCAAGCACGCGCCCCGGCCGCTCCACCCCAGATGTAGAGACAGAATTACTTCATTTCCAAGCGTTAAGTGCGATCAGAGTTTACACACTCTACAAACTGTTTTTGCTCCACGACAGCTGGAAGCATTTCCATGCAGGGAGCTGAAGGTCAGATCTGTGGTTGGTCATCGTCCAGGACCCGGCGCATGACTTACAGAATGACCCCGCCGCGTGGCGTCAGTGCCGCCTACTCCCTGCTCTCACGAGGCAAGCGCGCTCTGCTACACACTCGTGTGTGTCTCCCTCTCACGCACACGTGCTCGTATTTTCCGGCATCAGCAACGTAGCAGATGCTGGCGCCTTTCGAAGTGGCCTCAAGCAGTTAGTCACTAAACGTGTGACCGTGCGTGCTTTCCCAACAGGGATGCCAGTGTCTGCTCTCATCAAATGTCCTTCGAGGGAACGTTTGTGTCTTACAGTCCCTGCGTCGGACTTTCTGCCTTCTCTCTCCTGATTGACCGACTGCATCCTTTTCCTCCTGGATTCTGCCTTCTGCACGGACCTGTCCTCCCCTGCGCACACACCGCAGACCTCCCCAGCCTGTCTCTGGTCTCTCGACATTGTTTACGAGCCGCAGGCCGGACGGGAGAGGCTCGCCTCCTCAGTCTGGTCTTGCAAAGTCTCGACTCTTTGTGCTGCATCCAGAAGGCCCTTTCCTGCTCCAAGGGACAGAGCTTACTCCAGGCCTTCCTCCTAAGTCATGCCGAACCACCAGCTGCTCAGGCTGACTTGTGATGGTCGAGCAGCGGGAGCGGCCCAGGGACTGCGGGTCCGGGGTCCACAACGGCCCCGGAGCAGCGGCCCTTCCAGACAGAGACTCCTCCCGCAGAAAACCCCGGGTGCGGCCCGGCCTCTGCCAGACAGACGTGGGGACCAGGATGGACAGAGGGCGAGGGAAAACAGACAAACGGAGCCAGGGGTGGGCACTGAAGACAGACATGGCCTTGGGACCTGGGCGGCATGGGAGGGGCTCCCCCAACATGGGGACCCTCGGGTTCCCACCGGGAGAAGGAGACATGGCTGAGTGAGAAGCAGCGAGGACTTTCCCAGACTGAGGAAGCAGCAAGTGCACAGGCCCAGGGGGAGAAAGAGGTTCAGGTAAAGGGACACGCACAGGCTGGGGACAGAGCGTCACAGGGTCTCACGGTCACTAAGGAGCTCTCGGTTTTATTCTGAGACAGTCAGGTTTTCTCAAGGCTTTGCGTGGTGGGGGCATGTGAGTTAGAATTTCCCTGGGGTCGGAACGATGTACAATATGTTGATACATAAGGTCAACCTTCGCCCTTATCTATCGATCTGAACAGATCATTCTTCAGCCCGCAAGCCTGACACGGCCACGTTGGTTAAATGTGACAGAGAAGATCACTCACCCACGGGACGGTCCATCGTAAAGGGTTGTTGCCGCTGAGACCTGACAACACACACACGGGTTGGCGCATCCCAAGTCCTTCCCATCCAGGGTTCCCTGATGGGACTCCTGACCCGGCAACTGTCTCCACCGCATGCAGAAAAGAACCACTTCCGTGGTCACCACTACGTCGGACCGGCGTCCTGCACGACCGGGCAGCGTTACCAACACTCCTGTACGTGCTGGGTTTCACTACGCCTAATTGGAATGGGGTGAACTGTGTCTCAAAAATTTGTGTGTGCAAGTCCTAAGTGCCATGAATTCAGAATGCGACCTTATCTGGGCACAGGGTCATGCTGACACAGTAAGCTCCGATGCGGCCACACGTAACGGGGCAGGCCACCGGCCAGTGTTTCTGGTGTTCTCGCAAAAGGAGAGATTTGGATACGGACACACAGGTGCAGAGGATGCTTTGTGTCCCATGCCTGGGACACTGAAGGTCACCAGCCAACCCCAGAAGCCAGAGAGAGGCTGGAGCAGAATCCCCACCACGACCCCAGAAGGACTCGGTCCTTCCAACACGGGGCCTTGAACGTGGGCTTCTGTCCTGCAGACTGAGGGCCTGGGAGTGTCTGCTGTGGACGGCATCCCGCAGCCCCAGAAAACTCGCACCCCCCCCCACCATCTGTCCCCTGTCAGGGTCTCCTGGACCTGGGCTGGGAAGGAACGGTACGGAACACCCCCCGCCCCCCGCACGGCCCCACCCCAGGGTGTGGAAGGGCGGGTCCCAGCAGAGGCCAGTCCAGAGCTGTCCAGCTCCCCGATGTGGTGAGGGCCAGGCATGTGGCCGCCTCCTGCTCTGTCTCCGGTGCCGCAAGTACCGAGGAGCTTGTGGACGGCCCCAATGCAGGCCGGCCCGTGAGATGGGCTTCAACAACCTCCTGCCCGTCTGGAAGAGCGTCCAGAGTCCAGATGCGAGGTCGGGCACTCTTTCCGCCACAGGCCGTAAAGTCAGTAAGGAGTGCACTCCCCGGGGGCAGACCTTCCGCGAGCACAACACAAAGCAGATCGATCAGACAGGAGGCCCTGGTTTTCAAGTCCCTCGATGCAAAGCAACGTTCGAGAGCTCTTGCTCACTTGCCTTCCTTCTCACCAGAGAACGTGGACTCTCTCCTGAGGAGATATTTTACGTCCAAGTACTTCCCTCAAAGCACATGCCGGTTTCGCGTACTTCTGAGGTGTTTCGTCCTGACTGTCATCTAAAAATTACCTACGGTGTCTGCTCCCCGCCCTGCTCCTCGGACACTGTCCTCTAGATCCTGCCGGCGACGCCACGTGGAGCCCCTCGCGGCCCCTGTGCGCCCTTCCTCCTGCGGCCGGCCCCATCTCCTCCTGACTCTCAGACCGCTGTCCGGGCCCCCGAATGCGGCGTGACTCTGGCCTGGGCCTCGGCAGGTCTCAGCACCGCTTAATGCTCCCTGTATTTCTGGCTCAGCGACGCAGCTGTACCCCGGAGTCCAGCCCTCTGTCAGCTCCTCTCCCGAGTTCCGGGCACCTGCCCCCTTTCCTCGTCCAGACACCTGGCCAGGCCCCAGGCTCTTCCTGCCGGCCGAGCCCCTGGGACCCCCACTCTGGGCCGGGACCCCCCACCAGCACTGCGTTGGCACCTCTCCCCACAGGAAGCCGCCCTCCGCCCTGTGCTTCCCCCGCCCGATCTCCGCCAGCGGGACGGGAGCTCCTCCGCCTTCCAGTTCCCAACTCCCGTTCCCACTTGTGCTGCCGGGTCGGGCCTGTGTCCTCTGCGGCGGCCATCCCAGGAACTCAGGGGTTTTCCACTAGAATTTTTCACTTTTAAAATCTTCTACGGAAACTGACACTTTCCATAGATGGCGTAAGCTCAGAAGCCTCTGGGAAGTGGGGTGACGGGCGGGGGTCCCCGCGGGTGACGGGGGGGTCCCCGCAGGTGGTGCTCACTTGTTCACCGAGTAGGCCACTGTGCTTCTGGGAACCCCAGGCTTCACAGAGCACAGCCCAGCACAGGTCACGGGGTCCCCACTGGGTCCCCCAGTCCCACAGAGTCACACCTCACCCTCCCCATCCGAGGACCCACCTGCTTCCCACACCGTGAGACCCCAGACGCACAGGCTGCCTTTTGTTTCCCCAGCAAAGTGCTTCACGCAGGAACGTGCACAGCAGTACCTCCTTAAAAACCAGCACAAGTAAGAAACACTCAGGCTGGTTTTGATATAAAAAGGACACAGACAACGTGAAAGGTCAACAATGTGATTCTCCTCATCAAGCGGAACAGTCTGGGGGAACTTTGAGCTCTTTTGAGAAAAGCTCTCTGGTTGTTTCAACAGAGAAATAAATACGCGCCAGCTGTCCTGCCGGTGCAGGGAAGGCGGGCTCCCGGGTGCCCTAACCTGGAGGACAGGACAGCTTCGACGCTCAGCAGGGGCTTCCGGGGCATTAGCATACATTTGCATACATTTGCATGGAACATGCCTGTCACCCTCAGCTCCCAAACCCGCATACTGGATAGATTTTGTAAAAAGACAGTGTGACCTACGGCAATTATATTCAAACCCAATATTCAGAACAAGACTCGTGAAGCCAAACAAAAATCTAAAACAATCAATTACATGCCTGATTAGGAAAAAGACAGGCAGAGCCTCGGCCGGAAGCGGAAAACCAGACAGAGCCTTTCCGTCAGCAGCCCGCACGCAGCCCGCGCCCGCACGAGGGAAAGCCCCTGCGTGGGGGCAGGTAGGTATCCACCAGCGTCCGAAGACTCGGAGGCTGGGCAGGCAGAGCCGAGCCGCGTGGACAGCCAGACCCAGCGGGAGATCAGACGGCTGTGCGATCACTCCGTTCAGCTTAGCAGCACTGGACACACACAACATCGTCTTTGTTGTAGCCTAAAGAAGTTTAAACGTACCTCGGACTCACACACCTGTTGGGCGGTTCCCGAGGGTGATGAGTAAGTGCCCAGAAGGTCACCTGAAGGGAAGGCTGGGGCCAAGTACGGACGCGCGCGATGACTAAGGACACATGGAGGACACGCCGCCGACGTCTGAGACCAACTTGTGAAATAGCATCATCAAGACTATGTAACGAAGAGGACCTTTAAAAATTGAGCAGATTATATTACTACATTAGAAGGGCAAATGAAGAGCGGCTCCTGGGGGGCTCAGTGGGTGAAGCCTCTGCCTTCGGCTCAGGTCATGGTCCCAGGGTCCTAGGATCGAGTCCCGTGTCGGGCTCTCTGCTCAGGGGGAGCCTGCTTCCTCCTCTCTCTCTCTGCCTCTCTGCCTGCTTGTGATCTCTGTCTGTCAAATAAGTAAATAAAATCTTTTTTTTTTTTTTTAAAAAAAAAGAGCGCAAATGAAGAATTAATGTAATCTACAGGAAAGCACAAAATAATAACCAGCCAACACCCTCTGCAGTCAGCTCAAGGTGGCAAAACCAGCCAAGGGTCCAAGCTCACCCACGCTGGGCCCCTTTCTGTCAGCGGTGTGATGGGGACCCAGTTAGGGGACCTCTGTGTGACTTCCTGCCTCAGCTGGTAAGTGGGGAGGGTGAGACCACCCTGTACGCCACGGTCAGGGTTAGAAACGGTGTCAATGCCCAGAAGCCTCCTACAGAGAAGCCTCCGGACATGCGGTCGCTGAGATGACTAATATAGATCTGCTTTCGGCTCTAGAGAGCAGCTGTGAAGACCAAAGCCCATAAGAGAGGAGCCATCGGTTCCACGCGGATGATGCCCGTCACCAATCTCGTCATTTTGTAGAACCGACCTTCTGTCACATCTGGGGGCACAGTCCCGGGTTATGCAAGAAAATACTTCCTAATAATACATCACAACGCCAACCAAGGAGCGTCTGGCCTGTCTGCGTCTCGTCGTCCTCGTCGGGGGCTTCTGGAGGCCGCGGCTGCAGACAGAAGGGGAGGCTCGGAGTCCGGTCTGACAGCACCCAGAAGCGGCAGATTTCGCCCCACTCTGTACCAGGAGAACTGGTTTTAATTCAAGACGCACTTGCTGTATGTGAGAAGAGCGAGTTTCATGGCAGGAACGCTGCTCTTGTCCCGTGAAGATTAGACTTGGCCGGGAGACAAGGCTTCTGAGCTTGACTTTGTTAAGGAAACCTTCTTTCTTGGGTGCCATGGTCTTTACCGGGAATCCCCGTGAACGCAGCCCCAGGCCAGCCGCCAGGACAGAGGAAAAGCCCTTAAACGTTCCAGGATGCCACAGTCTCATGGGAGAGCCCGGAACCAAACCGCCCACTACCCTGTGTTGAAGGGGCACGGACGGGGCGGCGGAGCGAGAAACTGGCGGTTGAGGCGTCAGGAAGTGCCGTGACGGGAGGGTGATCGACGGGTTTTGAACAAGACTCCGGGAGCTTCAGTTTAAAGATTTTATTTATTCATTTGACAGACAGAAATCTGAAGTAGGCAGAGAGGTGGTCAGAGAGAGGAGGAAGCAGGCTCCCCGCCGAGCAGAGAGCCCGATGTGGGACTCCATCCCAGGACCCTGGGATCATGACCTGAGCCGAAGGCAGAGGCTTTAACCCACTGAGCCACCCAGGCGCCCCGAGCTTCAGTTTCTTATCTGTCAGGCGGAGCACTAGAACGGGTGCGCCTTCAGGCTCTTTCCAGCCAATGTTCTAGAGTTTCAGAAGGAGCTTCCAGGTGGTCGACAGCTCGGAGTGAAGGACTCTGTGGTGAAGACACCCGAGAAAGGTCAGCGCTGACGCGCCGTCACACACGGCAGCCCTCCCGCTACGGACTCAAGTGACGGGCACCTTCCCGTTGCCCACAGACACACACGGCCCGCGTCCTCACACACCCGCGCCCGCACACACTCCTGTGCACGCACACGTGAAAGCCTCACTGGAGGAGCCCTCCATGCGTGGTCTGAGCTAAACCGGAATTCGGTTTTTAGGCACGAAACAATGCAGGTCCCATCTCATTGGAAAGAAGCCCAACACTGTCGTCAACCTGGCTCACCGAAGAGCGAGCCAGCACTTGTCAGTTGCTGGTGTGTCGCTGTGTTTTGACCAAATACGTATTTTTATGTCTCAGATGAGAAAAAAATAAACGCACGCCCCCTGCCGGGACTGAATGTTGGAGCGAACGTTCCACGCTTATTTGCGCATTTGTCACTGGAGTCCGTCACGTCTTTCCTCTTAAGACAGTGGCTCAGAGCGCAAACCACCGTCCCGCCGCGCGCCGCGTCCGGCAGCCGGTGAGCGCGCAGCTCAGCGTGTTTCAGGGTACCCCGGTGTGGTTTCGGGGGCGGAGCCGTCGGTCTCCCTTGTCCCTTCACTCCCGCGACCCGTGTTGTTTCATTCCCAAACACACACCGATCGTCTGCCACTTGCCAGCTGCTCTTGTAGCTGCCGAAGATGCACAAACGGGTCAGGGAAGGCCGCTGACTTAACTACAACTGTCGACAGTAAGTCTTTGGGACGCTCTGGCTTTAGCTTTCTCAGGACCGTATGCGTGAGGCTGAACGGAGATCCTCAGAAAAGAGGCAGGGCCGGCAGACGCAGACCTGCTCCGGAGCGTGCTGAGGTAGAGTTCTGTTAATTCGGAAAGGCTCCCTGGACGTAGCGTAGGATGGCTGCTCCATCTCAGTCTCTGTCTGACGGACGTTAAGCGGTGTCTGCGTTTGGACTTCCAGTCAGGACGACTGCTGCGTTCAGTGCACAGGCCTGCTTGTTTTTCACTTTCGAAATGAAATGAGATTAGGTCCACATGACGTGCTGATAAAAGCATCAGTTCCTAGTATCTCACGTTGTGAAGACATCATTATCTCATCAATATTTCGAGTATGGATTAAGTATTTGTATGACTTCAGGTCTTAAATTATCTACCTTTTTCCAGCAGCTCTAATAAACAACACATCCACTAAGTTCCAACGAAAACAACCCTTTACCTTTAGAAATGAACATTTATTTTTCCATAAACTTTAGAGATTTGGCCTGTCGACATTACCGAGCCCTAGGACACCTTGGCCCCGTAGGATGGCCCATGTCCCCATGACTTCACAGTAGCCCCAACACTGCACCGGGGCAGCAATCATCAGGAAGCAAAGCGTCTGGGAGACGTACCCCAGACCGAAGACAAGCTGCGTGCCCTGATCACCCGTTTCAAAACTGCTGGGAAAACCCTAGCACACGGCAGACGGAGCGCACTCCCCACGGTCCCAGGCCTGGCCGCTGGACGGCGTGCTGGCGGGCGGCCCCTCTGCAGGGCTCCACCTGGGGCCTGGGACCCTCAGCTCCACATCCGTCTGTCCACGGTGCTCCTGCCTCCAAGGCACTTAGACATCAAGAGGAAAAGAACCTCGGGTTTCAATACTGAAGACAGCATCAGGAATTAGCATTTTTAAATAAATTCTAGGTTTGCACCTTGTGAAAGCAATTGTGTTTCCCGCTGTATTCTAATAGCGATGAGGCACAGTGGGAGAATCTACCAGAAAAACCCTCCCAGGAGAGGATTTGCTGTCCTGGCGTTTTATACCCTGCTCGGCCTGGTTTGAAGGACACAGTGATGGAACAGTCCCACGTGGGGTGACTGTGTGCCCTGGACGGTCCCTTTTTAGACGTTTCTCCTGAGGAAGCTGTGGTTCCCCACGGTGCCTCATTTGCATTTCGGACCATAGTCACAGGGTGGCGGTTCAGGCAGGGCCACCACGGACGGGAAGGCCTGCGTTCCCAGCAACGCGGCGGGGAGCACACGCAGGGGAGAGTCGGCTCTCACTGAAATACCTTCGCAACTGGCCATAAGGCATTAAATTCCTCTTATTTCAAAAACGCAACAGAAGGATTAAGTCCTTGCACCCTGGTTTCCAGAGTCCTCCGAGCCCCGAGAGGGGACCCGTTCAGAAGAGATTGCCGCTACCAACACGGGTCAGATGCTCCGATGTACTGAGTGTGAGGCCAGCGCCCACAGGTCCCCCAGTGTCACGGGTCCACGAGGCGACTCCTAATTTCACCCACAGCGTCTGTCACCGTCCAGTCTTCTTCACGTGGCTGGGGGAGCCCGTCGGTCGCCTTGTCCACATGAGACACATGGAGCCGCCCTTGCTCTCGGTCACCCTGTCAGCGATGGTTACGGCTTCCTCTCCACAAGACAGCGCACGTCATTTCTCCCTCATCCGTGCGGTCAGGCCACACCGTGCTGCCTCCCACAGCCACCAGAGCCCGAGAGTCCAATCTACAACCTGTTTTGGAACCAGACTTAAGACATGAATACGCTCCTGGCACCGTCGTCCTCGAAAGCTGTCAGCGGCTTCCCACTGTACTTCCACGCCGGGCTCCGTGGGAGATTACGGCTCTCCGATGACATGGCTCTTCCTTTCCGATCTCTCCGACCTGCCTGGCAGCCCCGAGCTCCAGCGAAGGGGTCTTGGTTCGGCTCCATAAGCTCGTCTCAGTTCCATCGCAGGGTCTCTGCTGGTCCCTCGGCCTGAAGCGCTCTCCTCATACTTGTCTGGGCACCAACTCCTTCCCCTTCGGCCTCAGCTTAACTGCCTTCCTGGGAGAGGCATTTCCAAGTCCTCATTCCGAGAATACACCTGCCATCCGCACCGTCCCCTGCTCACCACTGGCTCCGTGAACATAACACTTAATGCAACTTGCAAGCATGTTCTGTGTCCCCTTGCTCGTTTTCTGTTCGCGTTGTCCCCGGACAACCAGGTCCTGCCCCTGCTATGCTACAGCTCGTGGGGCAGAGCGTGGCCCAGAGTGCTCTGCTGAGGCCAGGGGCACCTCTTTCTCCTGTGACGGTGATGATGCACCTGCTCAGAACAAGCGACAACTGGGTTCGGGTGATCAGTTGGTCCCCCACGTCCCTCTGTCTCCTCCAGCCCCCAGCCGGGTTCTACGCTGCCTGACACGGTGATTATTTTGTGTGATTGTCTTGTTTTCCTTGTCAGATCAGAAGGTCCTAGAGAGGAGGGTCAGGCCATCCCGGACCCTGTGCCGCACGATCACCCAGACGGGGAGCATTTCTGGGACGAAGAGCATGTTTGCCAGCAGAACGGCGGCATTTCTCGGTGTCTGCCCCTCTCACGGGAACGCTGGAGCTGCCGGCGCTAAAATTCACCTTCTAGGAAGCACGTCCCTTGTTATGACCTGCTGTCCCATTACAACTGGCTTCAGTAGGCAGAGTTCCGAGATGCCCTTTAAACCCAAACTTACACGGCAGAAACTTCAAGTGTGTCCTCGGTAGAACAAACCGCCCACGTTCCGCAGTGACCACTCTGCTTGCCCCTCCAGAAAGGGACCCCAGCCGCCCGAGGCTGCAGCCAGGCCCTGGACTCCTCCCCGCTCCTGCTTCCTCCCCGCCGCCTCCCTGTGTCCCTGATTCAGCGCCCGCTGCCGTGTCTCCACGCATCCACTCCTGTCCGGGCGCCCTACTTACTGGTCTGTGTTCCTGTGCTGTGTTCTCGCCCCTCCTGCCACCAGCCGTGTCTTCAGGTCGGGATTTCATGCTGTGGACTTCAGTCACATGCATGGCTGTGCTGCTGGTCCACTGCCACATTTCCCAGCGGGCTCCCACAGTCTTCAGAGCAAAGCCCAGCTGCCAACACCTCCTGCCAGGGGGCTAGGGCGAGGCCCACCTCCCTTGTTTCCAGCACACAGCAGGCCGGCAGAATCCTAGCTCCCTGGGGGCTGCTGGTCTCGTGGCTTCTCTAGTTCTAGCACTTGCTCTGCCCTTGCTTCACTGCCCTGTCGTCGCTTTGGAGCTGGGACTTAGTGGTCACCATTTCTACCCCTCAGCATACCTGTCCTCACCTGGGTCAGACATGACTCTATGACCACGAGTATTGTGATGCTGGCCATCCCCCCGCCACCCCCACCAACTCTGGACGGCAGCGTGCCAGCTCCCAGCTTATGCCCGCACTCTTCCTGGCGTCACCACAGTGAGAATGGAAACCCGCACAGAGAAGGTCTCCAGCAAGGGCTTCTGGCTGTGCACATGGCGCTGGGTGCACGCTGGCTCCCGTGGACACATGGGGCTGCGGAGTGCGATGCACAAGTCTCCCCCTCCACCCCCCTATGCATCGTGGCCTCAGTCTGGAGCACAGCACGAGTATCCGATGAGCCGTCATCTCTGCTTCCTGGCTTACAGGATGGAGAGCTGACGTGTGACGGGAGGTTTGAAACAGAGCTCACGAAAGGCCGAAGATGTGGACGGTTGAGGGGCAGCATGATGGATGATAAAGAACAGAGAGAACTTGGGACCTCGGTGAGGGTCCGCACCCATGGAAACGTCAGACACAGAGACCCCCGGGCGGGAGCCTGATGTGCTCTAAGGAGAGACACGATGCATCGGGGCCCGGAGCCCAGCTTCCGCAGGCCCGGGGCCCCAACGTGCTCCCCTCAGCGTGGACATCCCTGCGCGGCTGGTGTCGGGTCTCCCGGGATGTGACGGGATGATGGCAGGTGCAGGAGCCTGAGAAGCACCAGACAGGGCCACTGTTGTGTGCCTCTGTCCGGCCCCGATGCGGGTTCTCACGCGTACCCGTGTCACGCTCGCGCCCAGGTGCAGACAAGGCGCAGACGGCATCTTTCGTCCATATCTGACCGTAAGTCACTACACACGAAGTCACGCCACTGTCCACCACCATCACGATGCGCCACCAGAAAGACATGGGCCTGAAGTTATGGCCGGAAACTCTCATCAGCCACTGTGGGAACGCGTCGGATGCACATGCACTGTCAGACCCCCCTCCGGCTGTCCCCCGACTCCCAGCCACGGGCACCTGAGGCTCTGAGCACACGACAAGGGAGGGGCAGAGGGTACGCACTCGAGATACGTAAAGACAGAAAGTACTCGACAGGCTCTGGGAGCTGCTGTCCCTCGCTCGGACGTAGGATGGATTTCAGAAGTTCTCCAGAGACGACCACAGCCCAGCTCAAAGGCTGGCCTTGAGATAGGAACAGACCCTCGTTTAATCCACTGGAGGAAGGGACAGTCTGAGCCCGGCCGTACCCTCCCCCTCCTCGCTCATGGACAGGCCAGCCCTTCACAAAGGATTGGTATCCGCAGGGACTTTAAAAATAATTCAGTTCACAACAAGGACTCGGTGTTCCCAGAGCTCTCCTCCGCCTCAATTTCGGGATGCAAACCCTGTTACCGCCGAGCAAAGCGACACTCCGGCAGGTAGACCTGACCCACGGAGTCGGCCGGGTCGGTGCCCTAACTGGATGCCTTGCAAGACGATGGCACAAGTAGGGGGTGTTTAAACGCGTGAGTTTAGAGGCTGTTTCCGGTCCATTTCCACATAAGTGAAGAGCGCCAGCGGCCTGAGCGCAAGGCAGGGTAATACGCCAGCCTCCCAGGGTCGGGAGGAAGGAGCCAAGCCTTGAGCAAGGGACACAATAAAGCAGAGAAGGAAACGGTTTCTCCCCCACCTTCCGCGTGTAGGACTGCTGCAAGCGCTCCCCGTGGCACTGGTGAGAAGTACGCGTGTGAATCCGCCGGGAGATGACGGGAGCTCATTCTCACCTGTCACCACGCACAGGGGGCCATTTCTGAGCCGGCTCCTAGCTGGCGGGCTGTGGTGGCGACCGACTGTGCCCGGAAGCGCTTGAGCGGCGGCCTCGGGTGGCCCGGGGAAGGTCCCCGCGGAACAGCGCAGGGGCAGAGCGCAGGCCTGCAAGCGATGTGAGTGATGCCAAGACCGCCCTCCACGCGTCCGGCTGCTCTGGAACAGCACGAGCAGAGTGAGACGGAGAGACCCACAGCATGCGGACGGCCCTCCCCGCCACCCCACTCTCACAGGACGGCAGGTGCCGTGTTGTCATCAGTTCAGCTGTCCCCTCCTCCTGTGCCCTGCTCATACAGTAGCACTCTGCACACACTGGAAACTAGACGGATTGCCCCTTTCCCAGGTAAGGCTTTCTGACCACAGTGCCTTTGCTCCTGCTGGCGGGCATCACGTCCCTCACAACTGACTGCGCTATCAGGGTCTCCAGGACTCGCTTTCCTTCCAGGAGCCTCGCCTGTCTCTGAGGTCAGCACCGACATGATCGGCCGCACCCCTTTCCCCATGCCCACACCCTGTCCACTCGGAAACTTCCGTGGAGCCCCCCAACTCCTGTGGGAGCCCGTCAGCTCCTCTAGCCTCAGCCGTCCGGCATCTCTTAGGGACCTTCTGCTGGTTCTGCAGGCGGCTCACCGACAGTCTGTCCACGGTCACTTGGTGGAGAGAAATGTGATGGCTTGAAAGAGGAATATGCATGGGACAGGGTTCTTCCTCCCCAAGAGGGCTCGTGCCTTCCTCGGCGGGACCTGATGCCTCCGTCCCCTGACGTTCGATGCACCAACAAGCCCCTGTGTGTAAACACGCTTTCAAATCTGCTCCTGGCACCACTGTGCACTCGGCTTTGCACCGCGAAATTCTTCATTTCACAATATGTTGGGCTAAGTTCATACAAGCTCTCTCATTTAAAAAATTAATTCATACTGTTCTATTGCATAAATATGACACAATTTATTTAATCAGACTTCTGAGGGGGAGCAGCTAACTTACGTCCAAAATCCATTCTTACAAACAAGTCCACAATGTGCATCATAAAAGTATCTAACTCGCCTAAAACGCTCATGATGGGACACATGCCACTTAGTTAACTCAGGCCTCACCACAGCGCTCCAAGGTCCACGCCGGCTCCTGACATACGGGGAGGGAGCTGAGGCCTGCAGAGCGCACAGAGGAGTCCGGGTCCTGGAGCTGGTGGGGGCCGGGGGCTGCAGAGGCCGTGCTCACTTGCTGCAGCTTTACGAACACAGAGGCGCTCACGAGGGTGACTGTCCCCACAGGGAGTGTCTAGAAGCCTTCACTGGTATGAAGGGCTCATCCCTTCCAAACTCCAGTGAGACAGTGACGTTGTGGTAATTGTGAGTCGTGCCCCCAGTGCTGCGATGGGGTCGTGGCTGGCGGGGAAGGAAGGACGCGGTGCCGGGACGTCACAACTCCGATGGGAATTTGCAGCCTGCGCGAGGCCGGCATCTTCCCTACTCTGAAGCTGCTCGCGCGCTCTCTGAAATGCCCTCCCCTGTCTGTGGTCCTTTCCCGCTTCCTGTCCGCTGCTCACCTGACCTGCTCACGAGTCGGTCCCCCTGTTTCGGCTGGGTCTGATGGGTCCTTTGCTGTATGTCTGTTTTGCTTATTAAGGCAACAGTGACATGGTGCGCACACTCAAACGTTCATATTTTAGACGTGAGTGTGAGGAGGGAAGGTGTATTCATCTAACGTCTGCGTCATCTCGTAACCCCTTTCACGACAGCGACATGTCGTTCACCACACGCTTTGGCAAAGACGGACCCATTTCCAACTGAGAATTTTACATGGGACGTAAGCTGTTCCTGGAGCCGGCGGGATAGAGGCTGACACGCTCTGGTCCCAAATCGGAATACGGCGACAAGGCAAGCGCAGATGCGCACAGGACAATGTATTTCCTCCCAAAATGATAAAACAAAAAAGAAAGGAAAAAGAGCCTCTCGTGGACACTCTAGAACCTGCTGCGGAACGTGGCCATGTGGCCAGGCCCTCTGAGAGGGAGTGCACAGACCTGCCCGCTACTGGCCTTCTCAGCAGGTAGACTGGATGAGTTGGGAGAGTGAACCGTTACCAGCGTCCATCGCTTGGAGGGAAGCTTAAAAAAGCTCAACATGCTACTTCTTCACAATCACAAACATTGAGCTGATTACACATAGAAGGAACTGTTGACATTAGCAGACAAGAGTTCTAATGATAAAAAGCTTAAATGGGGGATGTTACCAGCTCTTTAAGCAGGATGTACTTCTCTAAACATATTAACGGTAGGCATCTATAAACAAGAGACTGCGCAATGTTTTTGTCAAACAAAATGAAGACCAAGGACAGGAACCATTACTAAGGAAGACATAGAGATGTGGTGAACGGAGTCGGTACTGAACTTCAGCGACACTGAAAATCTCCCAGCAAGGACGTGCATCGCTTACTGGGTGCCGAGTTTAGTGGTTAATTATAGTTTCAGTCTCCACAGGGATTTGCAAAGGGCCCTGCTGAGAGGTGCGGTCCTCTAGGGTAAACCGTGGAGTGTGTCAGACTTCGACTGCAAGCTCCTTGAAGGCACAGGCTACACTCAGAGCCAAAGCCACATGCCTTTTTTTTTTTTTTTTTTTTTTTGAGAAATTCACAGTGCTCAGTCAATCATTCAAAACAACCCGTCAGGGTGATCAGGGACAATGTTAGAGAACCCCACTATTGTTTTACCCACCCCCAAACTCACGAAACAGTCTTGCGGGGTCAGGAACTAGTGCAGCAGCCTGAGGTTCACCGGAGAGGAAAGCTGTGTTCTCCCGACGTCTTGGGTTTGGAAGGCTCCCTAGTCTGCTCCCAGGGTAAAAATCAGGGCAGGACTTTCCAACTCTGAAGCTCATGTGCGGAAAAACCAAGTCACCCCAAGGCATCACGGACCCGTGGGGCACTGAGCATCGCTGGCCCCTCCCAGTTTCCTCACACGCAGCGGCCGAGGAGTGCGTGCACACAGAAGGTGGCCCACACGGCTGACCTCCCTGCTCGGCCCAGGGCCCCCCAGCGCAGAGAGAAGCTCCAGTCTGGTGATCAGCTGTCCCCCCAGGTGGACCCGGGCCGTCTGAAGCCCTTTGTAATGCACGACTGACCCTAGATCTGAGGCCCTCAGTGATCTGCCGTCCCGCATGCCCTCACCTACTTCCCAACTTCGCTTCAATCAAAACGCCCACTGACTGAAGGTGATTGTTCTCTGCTGGGAAGAAAGAAACTTCATGATTCGCAGTTTCCGTGACACTGCGGGGCAGGAAAGCAGGTATTAGCAGTTTGTATCCTACTTTCCAAGAGAGTAGTGGCCCATGACCTTGATACAAGTCATGAAAAAAGCAAATTTCTACTGTTCCCTAAACTAACTTCCAGAAAAATCAAAGCTCAAGGACCTTCATTTATTTTTTCGCTATCCGGAAGATTTCATGACCTCATTTAGCAAACATCATTAAAATGAGCACCACCAGCCCCGAGTTGTGGAAGCACCGTGAGTGGACCATTGTGAGAATGAGCGGAAGGATGTCAGGAGTTAGAGACGCTCCTGAGCAAGTACGACTCCAATCACGTGGTTGTTTTCTGGGGAAGCGTGCCAGACGGTGCCAAACCGGGTGTTATAGGAGCAGTGTCCTGCTGGTGAGGCCAAACCGGGAGGGGGAGGGGCAGCCCAGCACTTCTGCCGATTCTGGGTGTGAGCGCTTAGAGACGCCGGCCGTGCATTATGTATACAAACGGACACTACATCGTATGTGTGGAAAAGACGCAAGAACGGAAGTGTGTCTGTCTGCACGGGCGTGGGGGCAGGACCGCGAAGCGTGTCTGTCTGCACAGGCGTGGGGGCAGGACCAGACAGCTCGCAGTAGAGGCGGCCGGCTAGAAAGTCAAAATACACGCCCACCCAGTCCTGCATCCTGCCGAGGCACTTACCAACCGCCCCAGACCCGCGAACTCCTCTGCACAGTAGTTTCCTCTAACACAAGGAACAGATAAGAAGAGGAGGAACCCCACAGCCTGTCCCGAGCACTGAGGGCCACTGAGCGGTGCTGAGACCAGCCGGCTTACAGCGACAATCAGTGAATACTTAGTGGACGTCATCGCGTGCGCTTTAGTTGTTTTCCTGTAAGCCATCTCCTCCGATTTAACCCTTTATCCTTACTCTACAGAAAAAGGACTGACGCGCTGTCCCCAAAGGCATACAAACGGTTACTGGCAGTGCTAGCATGAAACCTAACGGTATTTGTTAGTCGTTTTAAAGAAATTCATTGGAACGGGTCAAAGGCCACAAACTTATCCAGTTGGAACTATTTCAGCAGACTCCTCCTTCTGGATGCACAATACGCTTTTCTTTTAAAATAGTCGCCATTCAGAACACAATTCACGACATTTTTTTGGGAAACAGATATTGATTTTATTTTAAGTAAAGTCTTTAGCATGGAAATTGGATGCAGAGTGTGATTTTCTCTTTGGGCTCTAGTTCAGAGGAAATTGGATTTCCTAGAGCGCCAGCTGCGAGGACGCCACAGGTGCTCCCGGCTCGGCAATCACAGCGGCTAATTGGGACACACTAGGACAAAAAAAAAAATGCCCTAAATCTAAATCTTATTCTATGGCACTTCTATTTTTCCCCTAAGAGCAAGCCCCAAAGTCCTTCTTCACTGGGGGTGCTAACGGAAGCTACCTCTCTGGGCAGGAGATATGGCCCACGGAGGACGGGGGGAGATCCCAGGCAAGGAGAACAGGCGCTGCCTAGCAAGGGTGGTTGGTACCGGGCCCTTCGCCGCAGCAGCTCCGACTTGGAGGTGTCATCTTAAGAGCAGGATCAGCGAAAGAACAATCCTGAGAATCCACGGTTCAAACGATGGCACAAGGGCAGCGAACTAGAATCTGGGTAATTGAGTCCAGTAAATGTTGGCGTTGGAGGCAGAGAGAGTCGTGGGTGCCCGAGAGACCGTGGTGACCAGTCTCTAGGGCTGAGAGCAGGTAGACAGCTCTTTAGCATGGACAGCTCGCTACCCTCCATCTGAGGGAAAGGAGAGACACCATGTAACGTCCTCTCTCCTGAGGACCACAGAAACTGCAGAACACGCAGACGTGTTCTACAGACACTACACCCAAGTCATCAGGAAGGAAGCCTTTTGTCCTAACGTGTTGCCGAACATGCCAAGTCATGGGTGTCTGTGCCTTGACCCCATCTCTGAGTCTCGTACTTTCCCTTAAGTAAACTCACTCCTGTAAGTGTCCGTCTGCTGGACTACACTTGGAAGACCCAGGTCTGGGGTCACCTCCTCTACGAAGACACCCTTGGCCTCCCGAATCAGAGTTACAGTCTGTCCGGCACCTCGGACATCGTCTCACCTGGACCTCTGCGGACTGCATGGGAAGTGACAGAGCCCGCATGGGGGCCGAGCGTGTGCTTAGCTCTGGAGGAGAGAAGGAAGCAAGGCACGCGCTTGGTTTGAGGAAGCGTCGTGCGGTCTGGTCTCATAGACTTTTCCACACCTCATGTCTGGTCAGTCTCTGAACTCTTGGAGGACAAGGGCCATGTTTCGTTCATTTTTGTACCTCCAGAGATTACAGGAATTACAGGAATTCCCAGCACAAATTAAGTACTCGCAGAGTTAAAAATGAGCAACTGATGAAAACCCGACTGACAGACTTTTCCCTTGGTGCCCATGAGACGAAAGGACAGCTGTAAACACGGCGTTTTCTGGGAGTAATTTATCATATCCTTTTCTAATGCTGACTTCTCAGTATTTTCATGCAGCTTGGAAAGAGGCTTGGATTAAATACCGAAGTATAAAGGCTACACAGAGTTAGTGATTTGTGTTAAATCTGTATTTCTTACCCAAATTCCTTTCTATCCCCTTAGAAACCAGGTAACCTTGTGGCCACTTAATCACGCCATCCTTGGGTGGTCACCTACCGTCTCTAATCTTCCCTTTACTGGCCTTTAGAGTGGGAAGAATCATCACTTCGACTATGGAGTTTGGGAGGAATTCAGGGTTTTCCTGGTACTGGTGCTCAAACCTTGAGAAATGTCATTATATCAACACAGATGCGGGGGGCAAAAGTGACGCCAAGCCATCCAGCGTCTCCCCGTCAACAACAGTGACTGTGATCGGGGACAATGTGCACAACAGCCAAGTTTCTGGGTCGTTTATGGTCTTACTATGGACGAGAACTCCTGAATGCCAAGAAAGCTCACCTTCGAGAGCCGAGTGCGAACATTCCACGAGACGGGGAGTTTTCTACCATGACTGCTAAGGAAGAAAAGCCTTCAAAATGTCGTGTTTTAATAAACTAAACAGAACTGTCTTCATCCTCAGGGAGAATGTTAGAGAACTTTGTACTGAACATCCTTATGTAACTGCTCATTGTCCCCTGACCAACCTCCAAAAAAACTAGTAATAAAATCTGAATTTTTTTTCAAACTTGAAAAAAAGAATTTTTTAAGGCAATGGTACATGCCTAAATGAGATATGGAAACTCACTTCTATAAAGCATGAAGACCCCCTATTTCTGTCTGATTAAGAAACTTAGCCATGCAATCTGCAGATTCAATGCAATCCCTCTCAAAATCCCAATATCGTTTTTTGCAGGAATAACAGGGTCCATCCTAAAATCCATATGGAATCTGAAGGGACTCTCAAATAGCCAAAAAATCTTTAAAAAGAAGAGCAAATCCAAGGTTTCATACTTTGTGATTTCAAAGCTTACTATGAAACAAGTCACCAAATCAGACGCTGGCACAAAGACAGACACACAGAAACAGGGTAGAGTAGAAAGCCCAGAAGTGACTCCTCTTGTATTCGGTAAACGACGTGACAAGGGAGCCAAGACTGCTCTATGGGGGGAGGACCGTCTTTTTAACAAATGGTCCTGGAACGGCTTGTTATCCACATGTGGAAAGGGTGACACTGACCTTTAACTTACAGCACATATAAAATTTAACTCTAAAAGGAATATAGGCCTTAACGGAAGAGCTAAAACCACAAAAATCCTTAGACGAATCCATAGAGCAGAACCTTTATGACGTTGGATGGTGCAGTGATTTCTTAGCGATGGCCCAAGAGCACGGGGGCAGATGTGACGTGGAAATGACCACGGAGCCCATGAGCAGGTGCTCAGAATCCCTAATCATCAGGGAAAGGCGAATGAAAACCACAGTGAGGTACCACTTCGCAGCCATCACGACAGCTACTATGAAAGAAACAAAACCCCTAGAAAACAGAAAATAACAGGTGCTGCTGAGCATGTAGGGAAATGGGGCTCTTGTGCACGGCGGATGGGAAGGTAAAGTGGTGCAGCCAGTGTGGGAACGAGCAGGATGGTTTCCCGGAAAATTAAAAATAGCACTACCAGATGACCCAGCAACCCCACTCCTGGCTATCCACCCAGGAGAACTGGGAGGGGGACTCAGATCCCTGCACACCCATGTTCCAAGCGGCATTATTCACAACGGCCAAAAGATGGAGGCGACCTGCGTGCCCAGCTGTAGACGAACAGACGGCCGCTCGCGGTCTCCCCAGACCATGGACTAGTACTCAGCGGGAAAAAGGAAGGCGGCTCTGACACCACTACAGCGTGAATGGACCGCAAGGACGTGGCGCTCCATGGAATCAGCCAGACACAAAAGGACAAGGACTGAACAATTCCACTGCAATGCAGGGCCTGTCGTGGTCAGAGTCTCAGGGATGCGGCGTGCTGGTGGGCAGCCGGGGGCGGGGGAGGGGCTGGGGAGCGACGCTCAACGGACACAGAGCTCCAGTTGGGGAGACGAGAGCGTTCTGGGGACGGGTGTGCTAGCGGCTGTGCGGCTGTGGAAAGGTATTTAAAGCCACTGGACTGTATACTTAAAAATGGGTGAAATGGTAACTTTTACGTTATGTGTATATTTGTTATAGGTTATTTGTATTTTATCACAATTTCAAAAAATGTTTAAAAATTACACTTAGCCATAACCTAAAGCATTTTAAAAAGCGAGGCTCGCAAGGTCCACAGTGGCGCCCAGGGATTTTTATCAATGGGGAGCAACGGAAGCCTACAAAGGCCGTGGGCAACACAAGTTACGACCTAATTAGAGATGTGTTTAATTCCTTTAAACGTAAGCTGTCAACAAACAGAACTAATAGTGGAAATGTGGATCTGATTTTAAGGAATCTCACACCAAGGACTTTCTGCACAACAGCCAAAGGGTGAACAGACGTATTAATGCGGCTACGAACCTAATCTGCAGACGATGCCGCGGCCGAATGGTACAAGACTGCTGGCGTCTATGCTCAGTAATGGGTTGTAAGGTCTGCCTTTATACTGAGCTCGTTTACTACAATTAAGGGACACTGTGGTCTTCATTAAAAAACACTCTGCACTTATAGGCCTATCTTTATGCTTTTTCAAAGTGAGATTTTTCAAGGTAAATACATAAAACATTGGGCTGCATGTAAAGCACAAGCACGACATAGAACTGTTACCTTTATGTGGCTCCTTGGACAGCCATATGTCTGTGGGTCCGACCAGAACCTTTCTCGACCAGATGTCGTAGATAATTTCAGAGACACAAACAGCTGACTGGGCTCGATAACTACATTTCCCCTTGCAGGTGTCGTCACTCTAGGGAAGAATAAAAGGCAGAGATAAGGTTGACATACATGATGAAAGAAAAATTCTAATAAAAAGGGATTGGGTTCTCAAGGAGGCTCGTTCACTTTCCATGCACTTGAAGCAAAAGACTGAGATCAGGCCAAGTGCGCAGGTACGGGGCATGCCATGGGCAGGAACGGTGGACGGAACCACCTGCTGCCCCAACCGGCTAATTCTTGATAAAGGATTCACAACAGAAGAGTCCCTTAGAAAACCACATTACAGTCTGTGATGTGAAAATGACACAAAACCATAAGCAAACTTTTATAAAACGAAGCATGAGAGTCGTTTTGGGATTGTGTCTGTGAAGTATGGAGACTGACTGGATGGCTCAGGGGCCAGTGACAGAAGCGTGTGAGCTGGGTCTGAACGGGCACGTGGCTCGGTCACCAGGACACTGCCACGTGTGTGCACTGAGGTTTGCTCTTCTGCCCAAGACCCGAGTACGCCGCAGTCCTTCCGTAGGAAAGATCTTACGAGAGCACGTCATATGCTAATTAAAAAAGAAAACAAAATGCAATCTTAAATAATAACTTAACTTTTGTATTTGCTCTAACTATAAAGCTACACCCTGATGGGGCGTTTCTCATGGGCTTTATGCTTAGTCTGTGGTCCGTGTTTACAGATGCTCCGAGTAGTGAAGACGCTGCTTGCGGAACTGGCTGAGAAAGGCTTTGATGGTGTTCAGGTGAGTGCTTTTATGAAAATGCATGTTTTTTTCCTCACCAAATGAAGAATGTCAAATAGATAATTTAGATAAATCTGATAAATGAATCAACATAAACTAGACAATTAGGGGGTTGAAAAACGGGTGAATGATAGCACGTTACTGACCAAAGTCAGTCCATCTGACGTATTGCCAGCACTTTGTTTAAAAATCACATTTTGTAAAAAATCATCAAAATCATTTTTATGTCTTGCTCTTCTGGGGATCCCAGATATTCACCCGGATCACTTCAGGCAACTTGTGTTCTACTGTCATTCTGGGGACCCTTCAGGTTCATGGAAGGTCACAGGGAGAGAGACCTGGAGAACACTGTGTCTAGAGAAGTCTGAGGGCACCTTTGTCCACAAAAGGTTGGGAAAAGCACAGGTTTTCCCTTAAAATAATAGGCCCCTGCAGAATAGTTTTGTGGACAAAATGACGGTTTTATCCTGCGTGCACTGCACTCTCCACGGCACGTGCATGAACCAGGGCGTGAAATTCAATTCTGACTTCTCCCATGGAACTCGGAGGCAGCCTGGGCGTGTCACCCCTCCGTCCTCCCAGCCACACTGGACAGGGCGGCAGGGTCCTTGCCTGGTTCTCTGGGCGCACGTGGCGCCAGACACCTGCCCGGTCTAGAAGAGAGGGAGGCCCCGGGGGGCTGTGATTTCAATGAGTCCTGACCAGACGCAGATTAAAAAGTCGCTGGTGAGTGGATTATCAGCTAAACTCCCTTCAAGGGCATCTGAAGCTTCTTACTGAATGAACAGAAATATTCCGATTTAAGACAACTGGTGTGTAAAACAGAAATTTCTTCTTAAAAGGAGAACTTAGAAAATAGAAAGGAGTGAGCTGAAGTGACCCTTCTTTGAGCAGCAGAGCGTTCACTGTGTAAGAGCTTCCAGAAGGTTCCGGGAACGAGTGACCTCCCCAGGAACATGATCCTATAGGGCGTCCCCTTCTCCCGTTATTCAGGGGCAGGAGGAAGGATTATGTCCCCCGTTCCTGCTGGGGTCTCCAGTCCCGGCGCTGCTTCTGATCATGCACAAGGGAACGCCCAGGACGAGCCCTTAGGTGGAGGGTTTAGTGACCCAGCCCGGTGGGGCTCTGCAGACACCGGCCACTCTGCGCTCCGCCGGAGCTGCTGTGGCCATCTCCCCTCACCCACCGCCACTCGCACGAGAATCGGGGGGGCTTTCTGGAAGGCATTTGTCAGTATGGAGATGACACATTTTTCTTCGTTTCAAAGGGTTTTGCGCTGGAAGAAACAACGTACACATCCCCGGAAGCCTTAATCCACGTCCCGCAAGGAAAGCGTCCTGCAAGACTGACCGTAAGTGGGGCGCTGAGCCTGACTCGTTGCACTGACCGCGGTGGGAATGCGCCGGTGCGCCTGTCCTCACTGGTGCGCGCGTGGGGGCCGCACCGCAGTCAGGACACGTCCGCCGACCCCACGGGCCCCTCCGGCCTCCCGTCGAGCTACACCCACTTGTACCCGCGAGCCGCGTCCGTCCTCGGTCCGCTCTTCGTGTCAAGTCAAGAAGGTCCGTAACCTTTCGGGACTGGCCTTTCCCCGAGCTCCGTCCCCAGAACCGCGTCTGGGGCGCTGCCCTCCCGGCATGTGCACGTCCCCGAAGGGCGGCGCCGGGCCTGGCGCGGACACCCACGGGCGGGCGCAGGAGACAAGGGGACCGAGGCCGGCGACACTCAGCGCCCCGCAGTCCTGGTCAGAAACCGCACCTGCGGGGCCGCGGGGTGTCCCGCTCCCGGCTGCCGTCAGGGTCGTCCCGCAGGGCTCACGGGGGCTGCGGAAGGCACGTGGTCGCCGGGGCCCGGGCGGGCGCGGCCGCGGGAAGCTGGTCCGCGGCGCCGGCGGTGTCCGCGCGGGCGCAGGGAAGGGGCCCGCGGGGACCGAACCCCAGAAGGGACAACGGAGAAATGACCATCCGCGACGGCCCCGCGACGCGCTTGGTCACGCGCTCCGGCCGCACACGCAGCTGCGCGGCCCGTGTCCGAGGGCGGCGGGACCCACCGCGTCTCGGCGCTCCGCCCGACGGCGCCGCTGCCCGCCCGAGCCCCCGCGTCCACGCTCCCGGGCGGAAACCAGGGACACGAGAACCCGCCCCCCGCGCCGAGCCCCGCACGCGCAGCGCGGGACACGGCCCTGCCGTCGTGGCCGGCGCCCCCGCAGAGTTCTCGGCGGAGCCGCCGCAGCCCGTGCGCGAGTGACGGGCCGAGCCCGCCGGGGCGCACGTGCGGGCCGGGGTCCCCGCAGCCGCGCGTCGGGCCGACCGGGTCCTGCCGCGCCCCCGGGGCCCCGGCCCGGCCTCCCCGCGGGGGCTCGCCCGCCCGCGCCGGCGTCGAAGGCCGGAAACAGGCCGCGCCGATCCCGAGGCGAGGAGCGACGGGCGCCCGACTGGCGCGGCGGACGCGGTGAGCCGCGCGGGGCCTCCGGGCAGTTCCAGGCCGCGGCTGGGAGCGTCCCCGGCCCCGCGCTCGCCGCCCTCGCCCGCCGCGGGAGGCAGGTGCGGAGCGGGGGTCGCCGCGGGGCCGCCCGCAGCCAGGCCCGGGGGTGCGGCGCGGCCTCCGGAGCGACCCCCGGGGCGATCGGGGCCGCGGCTTCCGGTCTCTGCGCGCCCGACCCGTCCGCGTTCTCACAGCGTCTGCGGCGCGGACGTGGCTCCGGGCGAAACGCAGTGGCGGCGGTGCGTCCGCCGCGGGGCGCTGCGGGGCCCGAGACTCGCGGCTCGCGCCCCAGCGCACGTCGGACTCGGCGGCGGACGCGCGTGCGTGCGGTGCGCGTCCTTCCGGTCCGCGACGCCGGAAACAGAAAGCGTGCGTCATCCCCAGTTCCGGGGTGATTACGTCATGTTTGCTGTCCAGGGGGCGATCCCATGACGTCACGCATCTGCGTATCGGGCGTTGTTATCACGGCTCAGCTGTGTCGCAGCCGCGTTCTGTATCGAGGCGCGCATGCGCACGGGCCGCTGCGTGCTGATGACGTGAGTGCTGCGACGCGGAAGACGGACTCGGAGCCGGGGCGCGTCCCGTCGGCGAAACGGACGTGCGCAGCCTCCGCGTGAGAGCTCGGCGCGTCGGTTGAGGAAGGCGCGGCCCGTGCGCTTCCCTCCCCCCGGCCTTCGTTTCCGGGCGGCGAGGACCGAGGGCCCCGCTGCGGCCCGGCTGAGCGCCCCGCCCCGTGCCACGCTACATCCCGACGGTCTCTGCTCTTGAGACGCCAAAAAGCTACATTGTATACAGTTTGCGGTTTGCAGTGTTTCCTTCTGGCATTCCGAAGACCGCGCACGACGACGTGCGACACAGGGACTGTGTCGGCCCGAGGGTCACGAGCGGAGCCGGCGCAGGTGGAGCGGAGGCGACGGCGCCCCTCGCAAGCTGCGTCGTTCCACCAGTGTCGCTCGGGCCTCACACGGTGCCCAGCTCTGCATCCGAGGCCACTCGGCACCGCGCGCCGGCCACGCGAGGCCCCGGCTGCGGGAGCAACTGCAGCAGTGACAGCCTCGGCGAGTGCGTGACCTCGGGGGCCTCTCGGGACCTCTCGGAACACCTGCGAGCTAGAATCCCACTTGGAGCCCATCAGACTGGTTCTGTTGGTGACAAAAAAAAGTCTCTGATTTCCTGGTTTTAAACATAGGCATGGAAACCGCTGTGTTTAGCGCCTTTGTCAGTAGGGCCCGCGCTACAACCTTGAAAACCCAGGGACACGGGTCGACCACAGGGATGGGCTGCGCTCTAGGAATGTGCATTTATCCGTGATGACGTGTCCCCTAGGAGGGCAGTGGCCGGGGAGAGGGGGTGCCAACAGCCCTCGCGCGCTCTGCTCCGGGCGGGAGGCTGCCACGCCAGCCGCGTCCACACCACCTCCCTGCTCCGCCGCTCGGCCGGGCTGCTGGGATCCTGGAAGCACTCGGTGTGCGTTCCAGAGCCCCAGAGTGCGCCTAGCCGGCTCCAGACGGCATGTGGCCTGGCACCTGCAACGGTCAGTCCTCAACGCCGAACAACAGGTGAGTTTTTAGAAATTTGAGAAACGCCGGGTGGTGGGTATGAAGGAGGACATGGACCCCACGGAGCCCTGGGTGTTACACACAAACAACAAATTGTGGAACACGACACCAAAAACTGGCGACGCACTATACTGTGACTAACAGAACACAACAGAAAACCTTTGATAACTGTCCGCATTGAAGTTAGAGGGGTCAGATGCTGTACGTGGCTTGCTATGAAATGGGGCACCCCAATAGCACCCCTTCCTATTCCCAGCTCCACGGAGGGAGAAATTCTCAATTCTTGCAAGCCTCCCCCCTGGTATCTGCCTCTAGAGCCCTAAACAAATGAGTGTCCTTGGGCACAGCTTCCTGTGATAAGCCGTTGACTTCCCACCAGGGAGAATAGGACGATGCCAGGAGGCCCCTGGCCACTGTGGCTCGCCTGCTTTCTGCCCCCCAGTGTAGTTACATCATCAGGCATTGCATGAGATCATCACTCATTATAGTCATAACGGGGGACACACTGCTGACCAATGGGCCATGGGCTACGCCGTGACCCTCAGCTATCAGTAACTGTGTGTACACGCTCGCGGCCGGGGTGCTCCCTGTGGCTCGTGACCAGACCCCCCCATCTAACTGGGCTCCCCTGGGCACACACTGGCTGTCAGTCTGCATGACGTCCCAGGAGAGCACACCCCCCACTGGCCAGGCCCCTTGTGGGTCCCCTGAGGAGCTCGGGATGCCACTGTCTGCCACCCCAGCCCACCGTACCTCCCCAGTAACCTGTCTCCTGTGTCTTCCTCTTTGTTGGATGAAGACATCCCATACCTTCCTGAGGAAGATTCGTACCATTTTTATAACATTTGTCAGAAATGTAACGTCCCCTGAGATGTCCAACGGTTGTACTGCACTGTCTCCTGCCACGAGACGCCTCGTCCGAGTCCTTCCCCAGACGCTCGTACACAAATTACCAGCAGGCTGTCTTTATCCTCAGCAGGGGCAGGCAAGCGGGTCCGTTTTCCTCCATCATGTTGGGTGCTCCAGAGGTCTTCCAGGACAGTCTCTCCATTTCCTTCTGCATGGGCTCCTTCTCCCCATTTCTCTGCTCTCTTTGCAGAACTTGTGCTGGTCCAGCGGCCGCCCTCTCTCCTCTTCCCGGCCTCCGTTGCTTCACCTCTCCTTCCAGCCAGGGTCCTGGGGTTCCCTTCTCTGCCTTCTGGTGCGCTTTAATACTTACATTTCAACACTCATACATTTCACAGTGCTCTTTTCATTATTTGATGTTCTTGTTTTGTAAATGTGCTAGTTCTTCCCCGTTTATGGGGACGTGCCTGCGCCCCCCCCTTTCTTTCTTATATAGCTTCTGTCTCCTACGACTGGCTTTTACCCTTTCCCCTTTGTGCTTGTTGGCTTGTTCTGGTGCCTTTCCTGTGAGAGGATTTGCTCAGACACCTGGAGGTCCTTGGCCATCACTCGGGCTTTGGGCCTTGTGAGAAAGTGTCTTGGAAGCCCTTTTCACCCCGTGGATTTCCATGGGGGGGTGAAGCAGGCTCTGAGCCCCGTGGAACAGCAAGTGGGAGGCGGGCTCCAGGAGCAGACTGTGGCCTTTGGATCCTGCCTCTCCCACATGGATCCTTGCCTCCCCAGCCACTTACCGCGTCTCCTCTCCCTCTCGGTGACCTCATGGGTGAAGCGGAGACCACTGAGGAGGTTATGAACTTTCAAAAAAATGATAATGTCTTTGGGATTGTGCCCGTTATACAGTCAGTGCTGCGGGAGCGTTTTTAAGAGTACGCCCGTGGGTACACAGCCCCAGGAAGACTGTTGTGTCTGTCCTGAAGAGAATCTGCCGGAGGTCGGTCACTCGGTTCCTTCTGACTCCACGCTCAGCATAGCTCCCCACACTCCTCTGAACCCTGAAGAGCCCCTCTTTACCCTCATGGAGTAAACACTGGGTTTTTGACTGAAAGGGGACGATGTCCGAGTGTCCAACCAGCTCTCCACATGTTGGTGCAATGGCTCCTCACCTCCATGGGGCCGATTCTGCGAACTCTAGATGTCAAGGGCTTCAAGGAGGTTCTCCGTACTCCATGGCCAGCTCTCGGCTGGGTTAGATTCTCCTTGCTTTGGGTCTAGACAGTCACTCTCTGTCTCTGCGTTCTAGCTTCCAGAACAGTGTTTCTATCATCCAGTCTTGTTCTTTGTTTTTAAGATAAACATGACTCACTCCCCTGTCACTGGAGTGGGGTTTTGGGGGCAGCAGAAGCAAATGGGCTTAAATACCCTCTCTTTAACTGAATACCCAACACTTTAACATCTACTGATCTTTTTTAAACGAGAACTCCATCCAGAGATGGGGAGACACCATCCAGGGAGTTTTTCACTCTTTCCTTCAAAAAAGAATCATCCTAAACCCCATCTTTGCCTTGACTTAACTCTAAATAAGATTTATGTATTAAACACTAGTTATGTGCCTGAAAACAATTAGCAAAACGAATTTTCCTATTCCCACCTCGAGTGTCTGTCTCCCATTAGAGCTGGAGGTGGATGCTGGCCTGGCTGGCCTTCCAGAAAGAGAACTACTCGAGGGAGCCAAGCACAGAGGCAGGAGGGAGGGAGCTCCCTACAGGCCCCTCGCTGACACCCTGCACCGGAGACCCCGTTCTTGGCTGCTTCACTCCCTGGAAACACAGCGTAGGGACGGCTCCCTTTCCATTTTCGCTGATTCGCAAAATCTGTGTGGTTTGCTCAGCTGCCTTCTGCGTGCTGATTTACACACAGCTTAGACTGTGGGACACAGACTCCACAGGTGTGTTTGTCACCCTGGGGTCCCCTTCCCTCCATCGACTGTGGGCCATTCAGTGACAACACATGTCATGCTCGGAGCAGAGGGTCCAGTCGGGAGCTCCCGTGCAAACCCGGCCTTCACTCCTGAGTCAGAGCCCGTGAAATAGCATCCGTGTTGGAGTAACACATGTGTGTTGCTACAGAAGAGCCCAGTCGGGGTGTCCAGGAGACAGCAGGTGTCACAGGGGAATTTAACTACCACGCGGGCTTCTTTCAAACCTTAATCATTTGTAAGGCCTTTTCATCTCTTTTACACACACACACACACAATATCTAGAATTCTAGTTGGAAGTTATAACCAAAAGAAAATATTAGCACAAATGAACAGCCAGAAAGCTCAACTTCTTATGTTTTGCAGCAATGATTTATCCCTTTATGAGACACGCGTTTCTTCCTGCGTCCCTGCGTCATGTCGTTTTTCATACCGGTCCCTCCCTGTACATCTACTTTCCACTAAAATCAGCAGCTTGAATTCTAACTAAGTCAGCCCGCTTCAATGACCCCTTCCTCCAAAAGCCTTTCTTTCAATTCCCAAAACAGTAACCTGTAGTCCTTAACTACCAAAACACTTTAAAAACTTTTCGGGTGTCACGGGCATTATACCTCGTATTAGGGTTAGAGTCATACCCTCTTTATCTTATTAGCTGAGTATTTGTGGCCAAAATTAGCAAAGCAGAATAACATGATCACGGTAATGGGAATACTTACAAAGTACCGCTGTCCAAGGCACGGTCCACAAGCTTCGTAAGTATCGGTCGACAGAAACCTCACCACCCCAGATGCAAGGACTGTTAGAGTCATTGCCTCATGGGACAGACTGAACTCTGCTACTTACTAGCTGTGTGGTCAGGGACACAATACTTGACCTCCCTAGACTTCCATTTCTTCACTGTTAAATGGTATTATATATAAACTTTATCTATATTAACTGTGAGTTTAAATGAAATTCGTTACTACTCTTGCCAAAGTGCTGACCAGAAAGACACTGACTCTATGGCCATACCCATTCCAAGAGGAGCCACAAGTAAGAGATGAAGACAATTGGGTGAGGTGTGGAGGGGAAATTCAGAAGTGGCTTGTGTGGGGTGGGGTGGCTTATCTGGGGGCAGGCATCATACCCGGTCGTTGGAAGATGAAGGGGAATAGTCACCATTGGAATGCTGCTCTTGCCCCCGACCCTACTCCCACCACTGCCCTCAAAAGCAATGACAGACACATGACAAGAGTTTAGCAAGGTTGTCTGTAGGCACAGTGTCACTTGGGGGGAGTATCATTTGGGAAATAATTTACATCAGTATGAGAGAATACAAAATATGTAAGAAGTTTAACCAAATACATGTAATATCTCTACAGGGAAAAATGATAAAACTTTATTAAGATCTAAACCAATAGGGGAAAAACCACACCATACTTAGGAAGACTTAAGATTGCGATGATGTCAGTTCTCCCACAAATTATTGGATGATGCAATTTCATCCAAAATACCAAAAGGATTTTCTAAGAAACCTGGTATCTGTAGGGAATAGTCGCTGGCCAAGAATACCTAAGACACTTGAGCAGAAGAACATGAGGGAGGGGAAATTGCTAGCCAGACTTCAGGACTTCCTCTGAAGCTGTGGTAACTAAGTCTGTGTGCTTGGCAAGGGATAACAAATCAACCTATAAAACAGACCATTGCACGCTACATGGCGGTACTTCAGAACAGAGAAGACAGACACGGGAAAGAGGCCTTCTTGAATATGTGGGGTCGGAGAAACGATGACCTCATAGCGAAAGACAAAGTTGGATTATTACATCTTATACACTCAAGATGGACTAAGGGGTTAAATATTAAAAACAAAACCTTAAGACTTTCTCTAGAAAATACAGATGAAGAGAATCTCAGATCTTTGAGTAAGAAAAAATTTAAGACACAAAAAGCATTGATGATAGAAAAGATGGCTGAACCGGACTGTAGTAAGTGAGGAGCTTTTCTTATCAAAACAACGTAAAGAAAATGGGAAGTCGAGCTAAAAACTGGAGCATGTACTCTTGACCTGCATAAAGAATGTATAAAGAATTAGAAATGAGTAAGAAAAGCAAATTCTCTTCAATAAAAGATTGGGCAGAAAATATCGATAAGGATTTCACCAGAGGAAACACATCCATCATAAATAGGTGAAGAGGTTGTTCACAATTATTCATCAGAGAAATGCAAATTAATATCCCTCCATCCATCCATCCAACCATCCAGCCATCCAGCCGGCCATCCATCCAACCATCCAGCCATCCATCCAGCCAGCCATCCAGCCATCCAACCATCCAGCCAGCCATCCAACCATCCAACCATCCATCCATCCATCCACCCTCCCACCCACCTCTCTGTCTAACCTTTTCAGGTCTTTGACCCCGGTCCATATGTGGAGTCACTGTGCTGGTTACGAGCACTCAGAACTAAGTCCAGTCTCGTGCCTCCGTTTGCTTGCAGTCTTACTCAGGAGTAAATACCTGAAGTGATGAAGGACAGAAGAAATTCCAGGAGCAATCTGCAAGATATCAAAGTGTTTTCCTTTTCCTGCCATCTTTTTTGGGTGTGACAGCCACCAGGTCACTTTACCCTGGAGAGGGAGATGAAGAACCGGGACCTGGACACACCTGCACACGTGCTGTCTCAAGCATGCTGTGCACATTCTGAACTACCTCCTCAGACCTGAAGTAGGAAGACGGCCACACATCAACTATGATGGTTCGTCAAGCTGAAAGTAGGAAATCAATGACCTACTCATTTTAAGAAACAAGAACGCACCATGAACAGAATGAGCCCTGGATACATCAGTTTCATCCAGCTGATTATTTGCGCGTCCTTGGTAGAGTCATTTAACACCTATGAGTATCCATGTGTGGTTAATATCCATAATTATACCTTATCTGCATTCCTAATTCCTAACGAATTATTTCGAAGATCAAATGAGACAAAAAATGATGAAAACACTTTAGAAAGTATAAGGTGGTACTAATACAATGTAGGAATGATTAATACTAGTGGTGATGCTAATAATAGTGCCAGTGGGATACGAGGACAAAAATAAAAGAGCGGTACTTTAGGAAGCAATGTACAGATGAATCCCGACCCTTCAGCGGCTTTCTGATTTATGCCATGGAAATAAACATGTTAGTATGTAGTAAAACCTCACAAATCCTGACTAATTGGGGGAAAGCCAATTTGAATTTCTGAAAGGTTTTAAAAGAAATGTAGCTCTACTACTTTAAAATGCATATAGTAAAGGGGCCACGGGTTAAGACTGCTCTGCGGATCTCCATTAATAATTCGATTGGGATAATGTTTAATCATCATCAGTTCAGTCAGTCAGTCAAATATCTACCGAATATTTGAGTGCTGTGTTCCAGGCCAAGCTCTGGGGATAAACAGAGAAAGGAGGTATTGACCTTGTACTCAAGAGGTCCACTGTGGAGGGGGTGGTGCTGACAAGTTCATGGGGCATCACTGCAGAGGATGTCGAGTGTTGTTACAGTGTAGGGAGGCTTAGGATGCTCTGGGCTCACTGAGGAAGGACATGTTTCTCGGTTTGGGGAGTGAGGGAAGACTTCCCATAGAAACTGGCACCTGTATTGCGACCTGAGAGGTAAGTCGGAGTACGTTATAAAAGGCGACAGAAGGAGGTATCTCAGCTTTGTCCTGATGAAGGTCAGACCATGAGAGGTTTTCAAGTGTGCATCCTAGATAACAGAATGTGCTGTTTGGCTGGATGTGGAAGACGGACAGGAGAGGTCGGAGTCGAGGACAGAGGTCTTATTATGTGGTGACCTCACTTTGGGCACAGGTAGCAAAGACAGAGATTTATGAAGATCAGGAACTCTGGGGATTCACAGGTTAGAAGGAGAAAAGGATTCTGGTTTTTGTAGAGTTTGATTTTGAGATATACTTGGGGCTTCTGGGAAGGGGGACTTTTAGCAGAAAGATGGATGTAAACAATTGCAAATAAGACTATAAACACTGGGTTTCATGTCAAATCATGAGCTGCCGTGTTCCTTGACACAAAAGAAGCTGGTCTTCCTGTGGAAGACAAGCACAACTATCCGAATGACCCAGTCTTCGGGATCGGCGCGACGCCGGCCCCATGGCAGCCCTAGGGGCCTTTCCTTCTGTGCGGCTCCTTCCACCCACCCCTTAAAAATGGTTGTTCTCTGAGGTTTTGTTGCCTTTTTAGTGCTTCTTCTCATTGTCCCCGGGCAGTAGTACTACTTGTCAGGGGTTTCACTGCCACTTTTGTGCTGAAAATCCCCAGGGATGTCCCGAGCACTTCATTGATTGTATATTTGTGAGTCCAGATGTTTAAAATGACCTATTGGAATGTCTCACCGGTTCTTCAAATTCACCATGTTCAAGGCTGAGCTAACTTCTGCCCTTTCGCTGTAGCCAGGGAGGGTCCTCGCCCTGTCCTCACTTCTGGGAAGGATGAACCCCCGAAGCACTGCAGGGTCCTCCTTCCCTCGGCTCTCTTGCTCTAAACCAGCCCACGGTCTCTGTCCCACCTCCTGCCTCAGGCCAGGCTCCCGCTCTCTGCACTGGAAGAGCGAAGGCTGCCTGACTGCTTCCGCCCTCCGTGTCTCCTCAGCAGCTACAGCCGAGCTCCTCCTCTGTAAACTCCGCCTCAGCTCCCAGCGGTGACAAAACCGATCAACCAGCCAGTCACTTTCCCCAAGCTCCTTGGCGTGTCCTCCAAGCTCCCCGCAGAGGACTGCGGCCACTTTTGCCGCCCTTCTCTGTCTCGCTAGTGATTCTCGCCTGTGTGCAGGCCCGGGGCACGCCAAGCTGCTACGCGTCTTTGTTCCTGCACTGAGTCCTCCTTCCCCCAGAATGTGGCTTCTTTCTCTCCTCATCTAACTCGTCCCTCAATGCTTAGTCCGAGCCACTCCGTCGAGCCAGCCTTCCTTGGACTCCCTCTCCATTCCTAGTGGGCTGAGGGCAGGCCCGCTCCGTGCTCCCCGGCTCTGTCCACAACACGTGCCGGGAACACCGCTGCCGCTGCCCTTACCTGCTCTCCCACAAGACACTCGATGTCCCGGCATCACAGGATGGATGAAAGAGTCATTCAGTGAATGTTTATTAAACTATGTTTTGTGAAAAGCCTTCATTAGCAATGGAAATGGAATAAATAATGTTTTTCAGTAATTTCACTTGTTCTGTGGGTGAGTAGAAAACTTTTCTGTGAACACGATAGAACTGTCGCCTATGTTAATAACCTGGGTAAGTTGACAACTTTGCCCTTAACCAAATTTAAAAAATGCCAACTGTTTCATTTCTAGTTTCACACAAAAGTTAGTCATTCCTTTGAATAGTGCCTGTTTAATCCTTATCAATAGAAATATCGATAAGACAAAGACTGTTCTGAAGTCCCTTACCCAGGACTGACCAGTCGCCTGAAGAGTCACAGCTACTGTGAGCTCAAGCTCATGGCAACACACCTCAAATGTGCTCACATCTTCATTAAATAATCATGTCACAGGACGATCAGTAAAGCCCACATTATAAATACATTCATAGGAAGAGACATCAACCTATAGACTAAAATGTCAGCTAAGACTTGGAGAAACCCACAGGGGTAGACAGTGTCTGGTTGGAAGTGAGAGCCGTGTGATGTCAGTCCAGGAGGAAGGTGAGCAGGTGGGTGTGAGCGAGAAGGACCAGGACATGGAACAAAAAGTCGGAGTCCAGAGGAATAACACAGATTGTTGACGGGATCGTTGGGGAAAGATATAACCAGCTGGGGAAGAGCACTGCGTCCGTCTGATGACAGTCAAACTTTGGAAGGAGCTGTGATGCCCTTCAGCAGATGAACGGGTGAGACATGGCGCATTTATACAACAGAATATTCCTCAGCTCTCAGAAAGGATGAACACCCACCATCTGCCTCGGCGCGGATGGAACTGGAGGGGATGATGCTGAGTGAAATACATCAGTCAGAGAAAGACAGTTATCAGATGGTTTCACTCATGTGTGGGACATAAGGAATAGTGCACAGGATCATAGGGACAGGGAGGGAAAACCGAATGAGAAGAAATCAGAGAGGGAGACAAGCCATGAGAGACCCTGGACTCCGGGAGACACACGGAAGGCTACAGAGGGAGAGGGTGGGGGATGGGGTAACCCGGTGATGGGCATTACAGAGGTCATGTGATGTAATGAGCACCGGCTGCCGTATGCAACTAATGAATCATTGAACATTATATCAAAAACTAATGATGTACTATATGTTGGCTAATTGAATTTAAATTAAAGAAGTCAGTTTGATAAAGTCTGATCTCATGCAGAGGCTGTGCAGGGCGTTTGGACGTCTGAGTGCTGGAATGATGTTATAATAAGAACTAATACTTACATAAGCCGCGGAATATCAGTCAGCCATTAAAGGAGTGAACTAGCCATTGCAGTGACGCGGATGGAACTCGAGGGCATTAGGCTAAGCACAATACATCCGTCAGAGTAAGACAAACGCCATATGATTTCATTCACTTGTGGAGTTTAAGAAACAAAACAGATGAACATAGAGGAAGAGAAGGAAAAATAGAATAAGATGGAAATAGAGGGAAAGCCATAAGAGACACTGACCTCTAGGAAACAAACTCAGGGCTGCTGGAGGGGAGGCGGGCGTGGGTGGAGCAACTGGGGGATGGGCGTTAGAAGGACACGTGATGTGAGGAGCTCTGGCTGTTCTATGCAACTGATGAATCATTAAATTCTACCCCAGTAACTAATAATACATGTTAAGCAAGCTGAATGTAAAAAAAGAATTAAAAAAGAACTAACACTCATCAAGAGTTTGTTCTGTGGCAGACACGGTCTTACTCAATCCTTACAAAACCAGTGACGTAGCCATGGCTGCCCCCCCCCCCACAGGTGCGTGAACGGGGGCACTTTGAGTTTAAAACACCTCCGTGATCTCGGGAGCAGTGAATGGCCGTACTATGTCTCAAACCAACTAGACCCTGACCCAACACTCTTATCCACTATCCTGTGGAGAGAATACTTTGGGGCAGAAGCCTGTGTCTATGAAAAATACTTACAGAAGAAAATGGAAGAACTAGAGACCAGGAATGGGAGACCAATTTTAAGATAATAAAATCTTAGACCACTTGGGACAGAGAAGATATAAAGAAAGGAAAATTATATTTCTAAACAGAAGTTCTATCAGAGGATTTTGACCTTTTATGGTCAGTCTCCTGAGCACCCTGATGCTGTGGTCTCTCTTGGTGGCTGAGGCTGTGGCTCTCGTGGGCCACCTGCTCGGTATGCACGTGCACTTTGGTGAATTTGCCATCACCCAGGGCTAGTACCCTTCTAGGTCGGGAATCTCCAGTTGAGGCTCTGGGACTGGGGGGACCAGGTTGTGGAGGAACATGTGGTATGCGGTCACCTGGGATCCCACATAGTAACCTGTGGTTCAACAAGGAGAACGACAGGTGAGGGAACGTAGGAACCACGCGCATTACCTCCTTCAGTCACACACTACTGCTTCGCTATCCCTACTCATTATGTCATTTAGTCACAAAGGCAGCTCGAACTATACTCTGAATCATATTGTTTGAAAATAATGAAACCTGGAGAGCTAAAAAAATTATGGCAAAACTATAGAATTAACCATTTTAGAACCACAGCAATTACCCAAAGCCATGGCATAAACCGAACATCATCCAATCCAGAGAGAACACTCTTTCCATTAGATAGTGAATGTCTGGGACAATTAGACTTGAGGCTCTTCTCAGCACTCCTCCTCCTGGTTCCATGGTGTGTCAGCCAGAAGCGGGCAACATTGAGTCCGATTTCATGGGGTTTGGAGTTCCATGAAAAGTACCATCTTCAGGGCACAGTCAGCATTTTGTCTGAGTGCAGTTTCCTAGGAAATCTCTATTCTTAGAGCATGGTGGGAAGAAGACTAACTTCAGGGTACTCCTGAAAAATAGCCAGTGCTGGCAACACTCAGCTGCCTAAAGCAGTGACTTCAGATGAGGCAGACAGAAGTCAGACTGGGGGTTGAAAAGAAAATCCTAGAGAAACCCCAAGAACTAACAGAGCTTTGGAAAGCTCTGGCACATCCTGGTGGTCTAAAAGGCTAATTTGCATGTGCAAGGCTGTGTGCATATCCAGGAAAGATGTACAGAAGGAAAAGCACTTGTTGTACAGCTTTGGGGAATCTTGAGACCCTACCTAAGCAGAGGAAGGGGTGGACTGTCTTATAAAAAGCCTGACTTTGGGGCACCTGGGTGGCTCAGTCATTTAAGTGTCTGCCTTCAGCGCAGGTCATGATCTTGGGGTTGTGGGATTGAGCCCTGCATCGGGCTCCCTGCTCAGTGGGAAGCCTGCTTCTCCCTCTCCCTCTGCTGCTCTGCCTGCTTGTTCTCTCTCACTCTCTATCAAATAAATGAATAAAATCTTAAAAAAAAAAAAAGGCCTGACATTTGAAAGCATGCTTTTTTACACAGATTCCTCTGACAAAGGGTAGAAGATATTCACAAAATGCATTTAGGAAAACCCAAGCCATCTTAGACTGATTGCTATATTGACCAGGCAAGACACCTAGGAAGCCAGATACAAAAATTAAAAATGAACAAACAAATCCCAAGAATTTAAAAAGAAAAGATACCAAAGAACTCAGTGGTCATACCATGCACGGCATACAAAGTGGATAGAGTTTAACAAAGGGAATGCAAGATAGGTACAGTAAAAGCTACCAAAGATTGTTTCAAGAAATAGAAGATCTAAGAAAATGGAAAGACATCCCATGTTCATGGATTAGGCTGACCTACTGATTTAGGGCTGACTTCTATCAAAAGCCCAGCTGTGTGTTATTTGTTTTTTTTTTTAAAACTTGTTTGTGTATTTTCTTTTTCCTGAAATGATTAGGCTGATCCTAAAATTCCTGGGAAAATGCAAGGATACAGAATAAGCAAAACAGTCTTGGAAAGAAAGAGCAGAAATGGAAGAGCCAAATCCCTGACTATAAAACCTACCACAAAGGGCTACAGCAGTAGCCCAGACAGCGCGGTCCTGGTTTAAGGACAGAGAGATCAGTGGAATACAACAGAGAGTCCAGAAATGAACCATCATATCTATGGTTGATTTGTTTCGACAAGAATGCCAGAACTATTTAATAAGGACAGGACAGTCTTTTTATCAGACAGTCCTGGGACAACTGGGCTTCCACATGTGGAAGAACGAAGCTGGACCATTGCCTCATACCATGTTCAAAAGTGAACTCGAAGTGGATCATAGACCTACATGTAGGATCTAAAACTACAAAATTTCTAGAAGAACACATATATGTAAATCTCTGTGACCTTGGGTTTGTCAATGGTATCTCAAATAAAATACCAAAACACAAGCAAAAAAAAAAAAAAAGTGTCTATTGAACCTTATCAAAAATAAAAACTTTTGTGTGATGAAGAACACCATTAAGAAAATGAGAAAGCAATATACAGAATCAAAAATATTTGCAAATCATCCACCAGAAAAGGACATGTACCCAGGATATGAAAATAATTATTTGATGCAAAAATAGAAAGACAAACTCATTTAAAAATGAGCAAATTATTCCAATTGACATTTCTCCAAATAAGATAGACAAATAGCCAATGATGGCATGAGAAGATGCGGATATCACTTGTGGCCAAAACCACACTGAGCTAACCCTTCGCACCCATTAGGATGACTACTGTAAAGGGGAAAAGAAGGAAACCAAATGGTAGCACGGATTAGAGAAGTCACGCCATCCCGCATGCCACGCCAGAATTTAAGCTGTGTAGCTACTTTGGTTAAGACCATGGCTGGTCCTAAAAATGCTAAACACAGGATTAACATAACATAGCAATTTCACTTCTACCCAAGAGAAATGAAAATCCAGCCCAAAGTTGTACATACACGTTTACAGAAGCATTATTCATAACAGCCAGACTGCGGGAAGACCATGATTTCCATGAACGAAGGCACGAGTGAACTGTGGAATATACGTACAATGGGATACGCCTCATCCTTGAAATGGGATGAGATCTGACACATGGCAGGCCATCGAAAACGTCAGAACCTATGCAAAATGAAAAAGCTGGTCACAGAAATTCATACTGATTCCGTGTATGGGAACCGTCCAAGACTGGCAGAGGCAGCAAGTGGGTTAGTGACTAGCACGGTGTGGGAGGGGGCTGGGGTAATGTCAGCTAACAGACATGGGGCCTCGTCCTGGGGTACCGAACCTTTCTCACAGTAGATGAGATGAGAGTTGCCCAAATCTGGGGATACAGTAAAATCATCAGATTACATACTCCTGATGGGGGAGTTTTACTATATGTAGAATGATTCTCAGTAAAGGCATAAAAAAATATGAGTTTCCACTGTAGAGAGAGCAACGGACACAGTAGGCTCTTTCTCTTGCCAAGGCATCTTCAGGTTTTGTCTCTAAAGTCCATTAGTGGTCACTGAAATGCTCCAGGAATGGGAAACAGTTCTTGACTCCAACTTTCCACTCGGCCAGCCGCCCCCCGAGAAATCTCTAAGATGGAGACCAGACTGCTTCCTTGACGCTGCTGGTTTCATGACCAATGGACTCGACATGGTGGCTCCACAGGGCCAAGTGGCTCTTCATGGTTTTCACTAAACTCACACACATGGTTCCATCACTTCCTCCCAGCCGTTTGTGTGTGCACGGACCTCTTCGTTCACCCGGGCCTTCCGTTGCTTACTGACACCTCCTGAGCTCTGTATGGCTTCATGTAGAGACATTTCCAGAAAAAAATTCAGGAAATCAAGAGTCTAGTCCCAGAGAGTTGGATATGCTTCTCAGATGCTTTCTGCCTTGATTTTCTCATCTGTAAAATGGGGGTGATGGTCAAAAGGGACGGAAATACCTATTAACTGGCATGTTGCAAGGATCTAATATTGTCAATGCCGTATCTCACACACGCACACACTCACACACACACACTCACACATGGGAAGTACAGGAGAGCATCCCACAAAACGCTCTGTAGCACCTGGGGCCGTTTCAGCAGCAGAGACTTGCTTCTGTCGGCCCTGCTCCCGGAAGAAGCACCAGTACGGGGCTGAACCAAGCGTTGTTTGATCTAGTGCGGAACTTGAACAACGTAAGAGTTAAGCCAAACTTATTTGTTAATTTTTAAATAGTCATTTAAAGAGCATCTTCATTTCTTCAAGTTGCTGCTGTGGGTGACAACCTCCGTTGTCACAGTCCTTGTCCTGCCCCTTAAAGCAGGAGCACACGTCGGAAATTCTGACTGGTGCTCTGCTGCCATTAGCCAAGAATGCTTGTTTCATTTTAGGAAGGACTCAGAATTTATTTTAGAATTAATCACAGAACAAGAAAAACAATATCCCCCCAATGTAACATGTGACATTATAGCATTTATATTAATAGGAACTATCATGTGAAAATGCTGTGCTGAAACTTTAAAAAAATCAGTGCTTAGGCTCATAAGGGGAAATCGTTCCGGAAGTACCGTCCTGTGATTTTTTCCTAGTGCTGATCACATATCCCATGTTCCCGTGGGGGTCGGGCTTTTCCTTAACCTTTCAGAAAGCAAGGTGACCTCACTAAGCTTCCCCATCGGCAAGGGAGATCATCTCCTGATTGGGGACAACATCAGTGGCTTTCAGACAGGCTTGGGCAGCACCAACTCCAAGGCCAGCCGCCCGAAGCATTCTCTTTGCCGGGGACCCAGCCCTGCCTGGGGCCAAAGAGCATCAGGGGAAGAAGCAGCTGGCCCCATGTGAGCCAGCCCTGCCGTCCCCCGATGGAAACGCAGCGAGGGGCTCTGATCCCGGCCGTCTCAGAGAGGACGGCAGGCCTCAGCCGGGCTCCTGCAAAGCCACCCGGGGCCAGAGTCCCGAGCAGTGCACAGGCGCTTCCAGCTTGCGCCAGGAACAGCCCCACGGCTGTGCTGGGAGCAGTGCAAGTAGATGCTGTGTGAGTTTTCACACACGGGAGGCCGGCTGGGATCCTTCCGCTTTGAAGAAATAGCCACCCTACCCAACGGCTGATGTTTTTCTAAGCCCTTTAAGGCCAAGATGCTCACGGATACCAGTCCTGACTGGGCTTTGCCCTGAGGAGCAATCAGCTGATCGATGTGCACCACTGTGCCGACGTGTGCTCTGGTTTGCAGCAGGATGCCCTGAGCACGTGGGAACAGCCACCGTCCGCAGTGATCGGACACCTCTGTCGTCCCCTTTCTCGGTGGGATAGACACACGCAGCCTTGCAGATGGCCTCACTCATGACACCAGCGGAGGCTGCGCCATGAACTATGTGAAACTAGCCCGAGCTGGACGCATCAGCTGCCACTGCCGAGCCCTTCTGCGGAAGGCAGTCACCTTAGAGAAAATTGGTGGAACTAGACCCGAATCCCAGGATCTGCAGAATTCAGCAGAGGACAGAGGGGTGGGCACGTGGGTACTTCAGAGGACAGGATTGATGCCTGGGCGGGGGGTGCTGGGGAGAAGGGGGTCTAGCTGGAGCTGAGTCACTAAAGGAAGGAGCTACGATACTGACTACCGACAGGTCAGAGGTGTATAACACGTGGGGCATCTTGTTAGAGAGCGAAAGTGGAAATAAAGAACGGAAAACTCCGTTCCTGCCTCAGAGGAAGCATCAGACCTTCGCCACAGCTCCCGAAGCCCCCACCTGGCGCTTCACACCCTGGGGAAAGCCCTGCTCTCGGGGTCTGCGGGCCCCGCGGCCTGCTGCGACGGTACAGGCTGCGGCAAAAGGGCAGGGACATCTCTTTCCAGACGAGGCCGCGCCCTGCCGAGGCGTGCCCTGCGCCGGCGGGCCATTGGCGGGGAGCAGAGGCCGGCCTCCAGCCCGCAGGCAGCAGCACAGGGGGGGCCTGAGCTCCGCCCATGCCTTGGAGGGAGCTGGGAGGGGGCCTGTCCAGCTGGGCCTTGCGAGGACGGCTGCCTTAAGAGACTCTGAACCAGAGGGTCCCCCAAAGCGGAGCATGAACTCCTGACCCGAGCACTTGGCGAGGGAACGGACTGTGTGTTTCTTAAGTCAGTAAATACTGGTGTAACTTGTTTCCCAGCAAGGGACAATGAACACAAGTTCGATAACATGCATCTCCACAGGGCACAGAGCTAGAGGGGTGACGCCCGCTGTTATCAGGGGGCAGGCGTGTTTCATGAGAGGCCCGTCAAGAGCGGGATGGCCCCCGTGGCCTTCACAGCCAGGCACCCCGGCCCTGCCGCCACTCGGAGTGTCTCCCCCCAAAGCTGTGCTCACGAGGCCGCTGGGGCTCAGTGGGTCCTTCGACCAAGCTTGCACCCTTGTCCCACTGTGGCTGAACGGGGCAGCGTCTCTTTTCTTTATAGAGTATCTCCTTACCAGCTGTCCCTGGACCCCTGGACCCGCAGTCTGGAGCTCTGGCAACGGGCCATTCTCTGCCTCCGTGCTTCCGCTCAGCCCGCCCTACGCACTGTTATCCGGGCCGGCCTCCCGGTGCTCTGCTCTCCCCCTGACACGGACTTTCCTGTCTTGCTTGTGTCTGCTCGTGCCTTTCCAGGGACTTGAGCTGCCTCCGTGCATCTTCTCTCTCGAACTGCCATCCCTGTAGCCTGCTGCCTTTCCTCCCACTCAGGACGGGCCCCCTCGCGTGGCTGCTGCCGCGGACACGGTGCCCCGCGGGGCCCTCTTCTCACGGCCTGCACAGTCTGGTCTGCCTGTGATTATGGTTATCGATGTTCTTCTTTTGAACTCCATGCGCTTCTCAACGTCACAAACAGAATCAGTCTTATTCGCTAGTACCCTGAGCGCCCCACTCAGTGTTCAGAGCCTGACGAGCTCTCGGTAACAGGAGTGTGATTGAATTTGAGTCACAAAGTCCTGCTGTCCAACGTCCCCACTGGAGCCTGAGCAGCGAGGCATGGAAGCAGCTCGGTGTCCGGCTCAGGGGCCGGAATTAGCTGGCGGATGTCAGCTTCTGACTCTCGCCCCCACATGTGCTCTCACATGTGGTTTCCGGACTCCTGATTCCTCTCTCTCTCGTTTCCTTTTCTCTCCTGCCCCTGCGCAGGTGGGCTTGTCCCGGAGAAAAGTCAATGGCATCTAAACCATCATCTAGTATTTCTTGACACAGAAACTACCCAACTTATTGTTACTCTTTACATGTGGACCTGGTTCAGGTTTCCAAAAAAAACGAAGGAGTAGGTCACCGTGACCTTATCTCTCAGGGTGCTGGGTTTAGAAGGCTTCTCGTCTCACTGATGAAACGTTGAAGTTAAGAGACACTGAAGTGCCCGGGGACCAGGCATCCCTGGGGACAGTCTCAAGGCTTGAAGCTCCGGTGGTGACACACACGCTGGACACGTGTGACCAACACAGGCTGAGAGAGGATTTGTGCTGTGGAGGCAGGCAGACGACCACCTCCACTGGGTCTGCTCTGGGTGGGACAGAGACTCAGACTGGAAAGCAAGATGCAGGATCGCATTACCTGAAGCATTCCCGTTCTCCATCCTATGGATCTGCGCTCGCGGCATCTGACCGGCGCAGACCACGGCGTGTCCCAGACGAGCGGCCGCGGCACAATCCCCGCAGGCTCCTGGACGCTGCCGCCCCGCCACCCGCGTGGGCCGGGCTCCTGGGACGCACGCTCTGCTCTCTCCTGTTCTCTGCGGCCGCGTCTCCGACAAAGGGCTGAGATGGTTTCCTCGAACTTCCGCTTGTATTACCGTTTGCTGGACACCGTAGTGTGCCCTCGGCCCCTGGACGCTCGTGGCGGACCTCTGCGGACATGTCCACCTGCTCCTCGGCCGCGCCCGCCCCCTCGGGCAGGTCAGGACAGGCTCAAAACCGGTTCTGTGCATTGCGCAGGCGACAGTGCTCCGCGGGACCCACCGTCCTTGACTTCACAAGCGCCGCGGTCCCCCTCCTGGTTGTGCGATGTCTTCTCTCGCCCCGCGGCCCCCAGCAGCCGGAGAATCCAGGCTCCGTGAGGGGCTCCTGGGGCACCCGCGGCCTGAGCCCGGCCGCCCACCGCCTGCGGCCCCTGCCTGTGCCTCCTCGGCCGCGGCTGCTGCGCGGCGGGGATCACGGTTTGCGGGCGCTTCTGTGCTGGCGCTTCGGGGTTTTCCTTCCTTTCCGTTCTTTGCAGGACGGCACCTGCCCCGTCGCATGCGCTGTGCGTGGCAGGGACATCACCAGCCGCTCTGACTGGCGTGGCTACCCTTCCCCTTCCCGCCCCCGGCACTGTCCCCACGGGCCGCAGGGGTGTGGGGAAGGCGGGCCGGGCTGGGCACCTCTACCCCCGGGCTTCGCGGGTTTCCGCTCCGCCGCCGTCCGTGTTGAGGTCACTGTTGAGTAAACTGACGCCCCCTTAGTTACAGCAAAGCGTCCGATGACTTAGGCCAGGTTGGCTTGTCCACGTATTTTAGGAATCTGCAAGGGAAGTGCTTGATCCTAAATAACATACGCCGCGTGCGGTGCGTCCTGGCTTTCCCAGCGCGGCCTGCAGTGTCAGCCACTGCCCGTGGCTCCGGGACGCCCTGCTCACTCCCGCCTGCAGACCAGGGGCCTGGGTTGCCGATGTGGCTGCGGTCAGGAGCCCGTCTGTCCCCTGACGCTGTGCCCGGCAGGACCTCCAGGAGGGACGGCTGTCCTCCGCAGAGGCCCCGCACCGGGCTCCTGAGCACAAGTCCTTACAGTCAGTGTTGTTGGGAATGTGTCCCTTCGGCGTGGCCGCTGCGCGGGGCTGCGGGGTCCCGCAGGGGGACGTGGACGCCGGAGCGTGGGAGGAACGGCCGACTTCGCAGCTGGTGCCCCCCTGAGGCAGAGGCAGGTGGGCCTGCAGACCCACCCCCGCCCGGGGCCAGGCCTGTCTGGTCCCCTGGGGCTCCTGCATGGGTCCCCCCACGGCCCTGCACCCCCCTCAGCGCCCCCCCGCCTCGCTCCTCGGCCCCGCGGCCCCCAGCCCGCTCCTCCCCTGCAGTGGCTCCTGCGGCAACGAAAACAAGCGAGCCGAGAGCTCACTGGGTTTGTCGCGTCCTAACTCATTCTGTCACCCTCGCTTCCCTGCCGGGGTCCCCTCTCCTGTCCCCTCACACCCTTCCCTGTGCTGGTGTCATTCCTGGAGCTCACTGTGTTGGACATTTCCTCTTGGGCAAGAGCGGGTCACAGTGGGGCCCCGGACACCCGCACGTATGGGGACTCGCACCCTCTCCTGGCGCCCACACAGTGGCGTTCACATGGGAGGCCCAAGGTGGAGGCAGGCTCTCCCCGAAATGGGCTGTCTTCAGAGGACGAGGGCTGCGGCTGGCCGGCCCCTGTCCCATGGCCCTCCAGGATGGCGGCTTGCTGTGCTCTGGAGCAGGGGTTGGAAGAACGCCGCCGTGGGCACCGTCCCGTCATGCCCGCCCGGCCATGGGTCTCCGGGCTGGATCTTTCCTGTCATTGCCCTGGACTGCTCAGCTCCCACAGCTTATCCTTCGGGTGACCTTGACCTGACTGTTCTTCCCCACTGCACCGCAGGCTTCTCGAGGACAGACCACGTGCTCGGGGACCATCAGGACCACGCACAGTGACGCAGGAGTGACACGGAGGACGGTTTCCGTCTGGAGCTTGGAGCTGACAGCGGGGGTACAGAGCCGAGCCCCTTCCCATGAGAACTCGAGGTGGGGCGGGCACGTGCTGCGGGCGGTGGCTTTCGGTACTGGTGTGACCTACCCACGGTCCCCGACATGCAAGAGTGGACGGCGGGTTTCCTGGCTTCACGACAGCACGGCCTCCCCAACAGTTTCTGGGGACAGATGACATTCTAATAAATAAACGTGCTAATTCAGTGTCGCCCTGAGCCTCTTCTTCCCGTGGCCCATCTTTCAAGAGACAGACATTGTCATTTTACCAAGAGCAGTCTTGCGTGTGTTTTAAACAACCTGAACATAGAATAATGGGACTTTGACCTTAAACCACATTACCAGGCCCCAGCTGCACAATACTGGGACCTAATATGATGTGTTCTGTCCTCAAGGCAGAGCTCAAGCAAATGGTTATATGCCACCATCCTGAAGCCCGAGTTCTGCCGTGTTCTAGACAGTAGACAACTGTAGGACCTAGAGGTGTCACAGCGTCATCCCCAGGGAGAAGGGGGATGCACTCGTGGGACCCAGAGGCCAGGAGCCAGGAATTCTGCCGAACAGCCTATAGAGCCTAGGACAGCTCCCACAACCAACCATTATCCGGCCCATCACCTGCCCCGCTACGGTGTGATGGCCTTTGTAAAAACAAACAAACCAGAAAGAAGCAGAGCAAGCTGTGTTTGACGGCCTGGTCCGGTGGAGCTCTGGTGCGTGGTCCTGTCGGGAGCACAGGCAGCAGGAAGTGGCGTTTCTATGGGCTGTCTGCGCCTCCGGGACGCTGAAGTTCACTGTTGTCAGGCTTGTGGCGGTACGTGGCGGGCTGTGAGGTGACCACACCAAGAGCTGGACGCCCTGTGGCAGGCCCCGTGCCCGCCTCTTCCGAGGGGCGGTGGGTAGCAAGTGAGGCCGGTTCTGGATCGGCAGGAAGCCCACATGACCCCTGGGGACCCAGGATATCACGCCAGTGCCACAAGGCAGCCCGTCACTGGACAGATCACCACCTCTGGAAGGTCTAACAGCTGCCTCCTTCACGAGCATTTCTTTCACTAGCATGATTCTTGGGTGACACGGCCACGGCTCTGTGGCCGGCCCACCCGGGTGGTCGTTCTCTGAGACTCTCCTGACCTTCCCGACCTGCCCATCAGGGAGTCCCCCTCGTGCCCAAGGACCACTCAGCATGGAGCTTTCAGTCCTGCCCAAGACTGTGTGCTCCAGCTTTGGACCCGTTGGTTCCCGTGTGCACGCACACGTGCATGTGTGTGTGTGTGTGTGTGTGCGCGCGCGCGTTAAGTAGGGGGATAAGACATTAGGAAACCATCAGCTGATACAAAAAAGCCTCAGAAAGTTTTGTGGGAAAAACACCCCAGACAATATCCTTAGAATTAGTGCAAAGGAACACGCGCTTCTCACACCCGCAGCCCCTGCCTCTCTTCGCGGACCCCGGCCAGAGAGACGCCAGCCCCGCCCCTCCTCGCTTCCACGTTCTGCGTCTGGCGGGTGCAGACATTCACGCGACCGTCTGGCTCCCGCCTGAGCACGATGCTAACAGATTAAAAGACCCTAACAATGAGTGGAAATCGCATAGCCATTCCCCGCCACTAAACTTAGGTCAGACCTAAGTTAGATGCACCCCTGCAGGCAGAGTCCACACAGCCGTGCAGCCACACCTGCAGGGTCTACAGTCTGCACGGCTCTCAGTGAGGCCTGCAGTCTCAGTGTATGTGTTTCAATTATGCCGTTTAATTTTCTTCCAGGACCTGAGTGGGCAGGTGTGCCCGTGAGCACAGATAGGAAACACCGGAGCCCAAGGGGACCGCAGAGACGGAAGGTGGCAAGAGAAGCCGTATCTGGCACGTGGGGCTGGGATCTGAAGCCCGTCGGGCTCCTGACCCGCAGCGGGCTCAGCATCCCCCAGGAGGCTGGTGGGGACCAGGAGACCTGGCTCGTCCGTTTTTGGACTCAGAGCAGAAGGACAGCCGGAGGTGAGGCGACAAGCTCTTCCAGGCTTTGAATCAAAACAGGTTAGAGGACAGGGAGGCTCACTGCAGCAATCCGTCCAGGGGAGATCACCCCAGAACAAGGACTGTGCCTGGAAGCCCGCCTGGGCCCACAACGTGGGACGGCGGACGCTGTCGATGACAGCAGCAGCTCGGTGACCTCGGGCTGTTGTGATGCGTGGCCTCAAGGACCAGATGGCTCTCTTCCCGCCTCAGCCTGTGCCCGTGCACAGGTCGGTGAGATGGGAGCCCCTGAGAACGTTGACCACACTCCTGAGAGAAAGGAGGGGCCCAGGCAGACAGGGGCTTAGAATGAAGGACACGTTTAGAACATGCGTCCCAGCACTTGCACACGCGCGAAGAGATACTGGGATCCCCCTCTGCACTCCAGCTCTCCGGTGCCAGAAGGGTTTGCTTCTGGTTCCCTCTCCCCGACGGCACTGTCCGTCCTCAACATTCACTCTTGCTTCTCCTTGACCACGGGTTCCACTGGACTCTGTGTGTCAGTCCTGCCTCTGAACTCACCACAGGGAAATACAGAAAACATGGCCTCAGGGGGAGCCTGGGCCCTCAGGCGTAGGAGCATCTGACTCCTAGTTTCGGATCAGGTCACGATCTCCGGGTCTTGGGATCCCGCCTCACATCGAGCTCCCCGCTCAGCGGCAAGTCTGCTTCTCCCTTTGCCCACCGACACCCGCTCTCTATAAATAACTCCTGCAAAGAACGTCGCTTCTCATCTGCACCGTGAGCCTAAGGCTAGAGGGAACGCCGACCTAACGTAATGACGCGCAATCACACTTTTGATAATAAAGAAGAGAAGAAGCACATCCACTCCCAGACTCACCCCCGAAGGGTCACAGCGCGGCCTGCGAGGGCCTGGCGGCCGGACTGCCCCGCTGAGGGGCGCGCTCCAGGCCAGGTCGGGCCGGCCCTTCAACGGAGCTAGAGGGAGGGACATGATCTTAGAACAATTCTGGAGTAAATCGGACTGGTATTTTGTACACTCAGGGCCTGTCTCTAGGCCTTGGAGGTGGCACCACAGCAGCGGGTCAGGAAGACTGCGCAAGCGCAGCAGACACTGTTTCCCGCGGGCAGGCAGTGACCAGCACGACGGGGCGCACAGCTTCCGCGTTGGGGACCTGCCCCTCCTCAACCACGCGCCGTCCCGTGACTACCCGCCGCCGGCTGAGCCCCTCTGAGCCCAGGTGTAATGTAGGCAGCGTGACTTTCAATTATAAATGAGCTGCGAGTTGGCCCAGATGTCCACTGCCCCAGCAGGGCTGCCGAAGGGTTAAGGGACACCGCGCGTGGGCGCCCAGCCCAGCACGCGCCGCTCCCTGTTCCACTGGCCGCACCGTGTGCCGGACGTCCTATGTTGGAACGTGTGTGGCGTCTGGTATTTCATATAATCACCTTGGAGAGGCTGTTAACTGACCCTTGAGCACCGAGGCCTGGCTCAGCCAAGCCGACTGTCCAGGGTCGCGACGGAGCCCCAGGTTCTCGCATCTGCCGAGCAGCAGATGCACCGCGGCCACGTGTGGTCCGGCCCTGGACAGCCCGCCGGGGACAGCTTTCCAGGCGAGCGTCAGTCAGTACGGAAGTCCTGCGCCAGACAAATATAAGTGCCTTAAGAATAAATTATATTAACGTCACATCACGTCGTAAAGCAAAAAACACCTCTGAACCCTGGGAAAACAAGCGCCGTGTGCAGGCGAATGTGTGTTTGGTGCCAAGACTCCACACGGGCCACTGTTGCTATGGTCACCGTCCCCAAGGGGAGGCTGAGGGCACTGCTCCCCGCGCCTGTAAGTGCCGGGAAGTCGGCTGTTTCCCTGCCAATTCACAAAGAAATCTCTGCGTGTGGCGACTTGCAGGGGAGGATTTAGATGTTTGGGGTGAGATGAAATCACAGCCAACCGGCAGCAATGTCGCCGTAAGACAAAGAGACAAATATTCATGGTGTCCCCCACACCGACCTGCATTTAAGAAGTGAATCCCTCTTTGCCAGCTCCAGTGAGCTCCTGGCTGCCTGTGCCAGGGCCGCTCTGCAGAGCCCCACCCCTGCTGGCCGCTACACAGAGCCGTGGACCCCGGGCACCCCAGTCAGCGCCCGTAGCCCCGCACTGTGTGGACCCCCGGGCACCCCAGTCAGCACCCGCAGCCCCGCACTGCATGGCCTCCTGCCTCCAGATGGGGACACAGCCAAAGGTGTGGCCGTGGGCTGAGGGGACGGCCCCTGAGCGACAGCCTGGCCATCAGCCGGGGAGAGGACCGGGCGTCACGTGACCCCCCGGGTGCCATGAGATGAGGAGGGAGGTAGCCCCGCATCCCCGGCTCAGGCCCCCACGTGCAGGGTGCAGGGCGGTGGGTGTATAGCGTGCACCCCAACATTGACTCCACGAGCCGGTCACAGCCAGGACATGCTCCTGCCTCCCCAGCCACCCTTTCTGCCACACGCCCGCCTGGGAGCAGACGCCGTGTGTCCTCATTGGGGAGAAACAAAAGCACATGGCACACGGCTTGGCGGGCAAGGGTCGTGTTGGGTCCTTCCGGGTCGGGGGAGTGAAGGGGCCGTAGAGGGACTGGCTGGCGTGAAGCTTCCGCGGCAGATGCTGTGAATAAGGGGCGCGGCTTCCCATACCTCCGTCAAAGGTCAAAGGCGAGCTCCCCCTGCTCCTGGCTGGAGCCGCCCAGACCGCTGATGAAGGGGTCACCTCTGACGGGCCTTTTCCAATCAGGGGCTCTCGATGGCTCTTGGGGGAATTGGTATAAATGGCCACACAAGTTTTAAAACGGACACAACCTAAAAAGTCACTCTTGCGCAATAAAAGCTTTTATCGAGTCATAGAAAAGAAGGCAACGTGCTGTTTGAGGCACGTGATGCTGCTGCTGAGCCACGGGCTGGGGCCTTGGTGAGCTCGGAGGGCCGCCGGGAACACAGTCCGCCCGTGCACACACAGACACAATCCACCCCGTAGCACGCGACGTCTTCCACACAGGGGCACGGTCCCCAACTCAAACTGCACACGTCTCGGAAGCCAGAAGGACTCTAGTCCAGGAACATCCAGGTACTGGACCCGACAACCGTACTAGGGTCAGCATCAGAAAGTTCGAATTTCCAACAGGAATTAAATATTATTTACTTACTTCGTTGGGGGAAATTAGAGGGGGAAATGCAGATAGTGGCTTCTTGATCAGTGAGTGGACCCTGCATGCAGGTTAAGATAGAGGAGGTCCCAGGAGGTGATGTGGCACGGGAGGTGTCCTGCGGTCCGCGGCATGGGCTGACGAGCTGGCTGGCTAAGGCCAAGCACACCTTCTGGAAGGGTTAGGCCGTTGTACTCATACCGGACGCCTGCCACTCCTCATGGCCTTTGTCCAGTTTTCACTCGTCCCTTGGAGCCAGGACAGCAAAGCCTTGGAGGACAGGGTTGTACTGGGCACCATCCCCTCAGGAAAGGTCTTGGCTGGGGACGTTGGGGCACTCGTGGTGGGTGGGTGGGCCGAGGAGAGGTTTGATGCTGTCCCCGGAGAAATCAGCTCCTTCCTCCCACCCCGAGCTCTCAATCCTCAGCCATCGCTGCTAGGATTGAAGGAGAAATCTTACCACTCGGGAGCGGAATCTCGGTCACCCAGCCCGCGCGTCAGATCCCTCCCTCGGGGCCAACAAGATTATCAATGAACCGAACACACTGGGTCACAGGTGTAACGCTTGCTATCATTGGAAAATTAGCCGCCTATTTTCTCATATACTGTAATGACGTCTACTTTTATTTATTGATGATTCTATTTTATATCTAAGACGAGAACGACTTCATTAATGTTCAGAAAATATAATTTAATAGTGTAGTTTTGCAATACTCCTGTGTGACATCCGTTGGAGTAAGTGTGCTGGTGGGAGGTGATGCTCCGCCATGTGGACGGCCCAGGACGCGCCCGCGGGGGCTGCCGACCAGGGCCTCAGATACTCAGGAGTGACCGGCTGCCCGCACCCGGACTGCTGTTCCTTCAGGATGGCAGGGGCAGTTCATAAAGAAGCCGCACTCTGCCCCAGAGTGGAGGACCTCGGCTCCTCTCTCTTCTCACGCTGGACTTGGGAGGAGGAATAGAACTTGTCAACACGCTGCTTTTTCTCTTCTTCACTTCTGCTTTCCTTTTGTGTTCACTATGCTCTTGCTACTGGATTGTTTTTTTCTTATGACATGAGGCTAGTGTGTGTGTGTGTGTGTGTGTGTGTGTGTTTAAAGCAAGACTGTATCATCAGGGACTAATTAATAGTGATTAGACAACATTTTCCTTGTAAAGTTTTCAAATCTTTTTAGGAGGAAGTCAGGCTATACTCACAGGAATTTCTGGTGAATTACTTTTGTACTTTTGCTATTTGTGCAATGAATCGGTGTTTGGAAAGGCAAATTGCTCAGAGCCTCTTGCCAGACCTGAGGCCCCGACAAGTCACCTTGTGGAACCATGCGGAATGGAGAAGGAGGTTTGTATGTGCCCACTGTGGTTCATTTCAGGGAAACGAGCAGCTTCATGAACTTCGATAAAAGATGAGGGTAAATGTGTGTGCTGCATTTTTCCGTCAGGGACAGCAGGGTTCATTGACATAACTGGGGACTCTGCGTTTCTTCTAGCAATCCTTGGTTGAAGCTGAGAGCCAGCCCTCCAATGTGTGCCGGATCTGAGGACCCAGACACACCCAGGGTCCCAGGGCAGAGCTCTGTGGGGCCAGGTCAGCCGGATGGTGTGGTGGGGCCCTTCAGGTACCAGTCCGGAGCCCTGAGCAAGGACAGCCTGGACACCTGCTTCCTCAGGAAACCGTTCAAGTTCTTCTTTTGTTTTTTTTTTGAAAGGGGGCATATGCTAGAGAGAGGCGGATGAAATAGGTTTATAGCCCCTGATTCCTTTTTTCCGTTAAGCTGGGCTGTGTATTCAGTGTCGCTCCATTAACAAGACTCTGATTAAAATGAAACCCGTCGCGGTGTGTGAAAGCTCCATGACCAAAAGAGCTACACGCACGTGTTCGGGACATGCCCCCTCAGTATCCTGAAAAACAAAATAACGTAAGCAGTGGATGCCCTGCCCCTGTTTTGTGCTGTTGGGATGGTCCTTCGACTGCCCCGAGGTGGCCTGCTGTGGCCGCGGGCGTGGCTGTGGGGCAGACAGCGCAGTGGGAACCGCTCCGCCCGGGTCAGTCTCGGTCTCTGCCGGGATATTGGGCTGCGACAGGCTGACATGCTTGTCGACGGAGCAGAGAGCATCCTGTGGGCCTCCCACGCCCGTAGCGGGAGCCACCTTCCATGTGAGAATGCCCACGAAGCAGGACGTGGCACATAATGCGGAAATAAGAGTGAACAGCGAATGAAACCAATTATAAACAAGACACGTGACTTCTGAGCTGCCAGCGCCAACGTTGGCAGCGACTCCCGTCACTCCCGGGGCCCACCCACCACGTCCAACACGAGCCACCTGGCGTTCGCTCGGGCAGGGTGCTGCAAGCCGTGGCCCGTGGGCCGGATCAGCCGCAGCCTGCTTTGTGAATCAAGTTTTATTGGCGCACACGGAGCCCTGCCTTTCTGTGTTGGCTGTCACTGCCGCTGGGGCGTGCGGCTGCACCAGAGACTGTCCAACAGGCAAAGCTGGGGATAGTTACCGTCTGACCCATGATGGGGAGAATTTCCCACCTCTGGGGAAGAGCTAAGCACCCTAATACCCAAGACCGTTTGGGTGAGGCGGCCAGTCGGCCAGGGGCCGGCTTACACACCAGGACTTAGCTCGGGCTCGGAAGAGACAGTTAACCTGTAGTGTCCTCTCAACGTCCCTCACGTCCTGCCCCACTGTAACTGGCCGGATCTCCGTAACAGAAGGGTTATGTGCTAGTTTCCAGAGAACAAAGGACCGTGTTAAAGTTACTGCTAGTTTGGAGGGGAGAGGGATTGCCCGGACAGACTCCGGACCGGGGGGACCGCTGTGAGGGAGGCTGTGTTGCCAGCACGCGGAAGACCAGGCAGACACGTGGGCCTCGGATCAGGGCCGACTGTACCCGGGGCCAGGCTTTGGGTCTGCCCGAAGGTGTCGGCCACGGACCCTGCAGTGGCTCCTGCGAGCTGAGACCCCGTTCTCCGAACAGTGGGATCGAGGTGCTCCTTGGAGAACGTCCAGTGAGCCCCCACGTTCAGAGTCTGCTCCTGACAACGGGCCTGAATGCAGGCTGCCCCTGCCGAGAGCCGAGACGCCGTCTTACCTCCGTGGCCGGTCACTCTGGAGCTCAGGGTGCGAGGGAAAGCGGAGACCCATGAGAGTTCAGGAGGGAGCCCCATTTTCAGATTTCTTCGTGCCGTGAGTGCGCGTGTGTGCGTGGCTCTGTGGCCCGCACCGCCGCTTGAGGCCCCGTGGGCTCATCCCCCGCACGGATGCTCCCGACCTCGGGGGCCGTGGGGAAGACAGAGGGGCCGGGGCTGTGCTCATGCAGCTTCGCTCAGCTGTGCCAGGTACGTAGTTGCTTTTTAGGAGCGAACCCAGCAGCCAGACTCCGGCCTCGGCGCGCACACTCGGTCACCGTGAGCGAGACTCCGCTCGTGCCTACTCCTGGTTTCCTCGGCTTCCCCCTCGCGGCTCCCGCGGGGCCGCTCACCTGCCACCGTCCTCCCCCTGGCATTACAGGCTTCCCGAGAGCTCCCGGGCACAGGACAGAGGATTCTGGACGTCCCCGCTTCCTCCTTCCGCACGAATGGACGCCGAAGCTGCTGGAAGCCATTCCTTGGCAAAGGCGCTAGAAAGCAGTCTTGCTCGAACACGGGTGATGCCTGGCGTCTTATGATCGGGATTTCTGCCAAGACGGCTGCACCCCTCACGTAGTTTTTCTTGTGACTTTTTACTTGTTTATATCATCGTTCTTATTTTTATTTTGGTTTACCCCAAAATATCTGCCATCGATTTAATAATCTTTTCATTAATTCCTTTTCTTTTGCTTTTAAGATGTTGAAGATCTTGTACGTGGACTTCTGCTGACATCCCACCACGCAGGACGGACCACTGGGGCAGGGCTTCAGTGAGCTAAAGTGCCCATTTCTCCAGGCTACATACCTGAGTCCACGCCTCGTCTGCCAGGATCTCGGAGGTTGTCCTGTCTCTACACCGGAGGTGCCCACAGGGCGAGGGGACCTCTCAAATCTGTCGACCTGTAACTGCTGAAAGTCCGTGGACTCCATGTCACCGATGTCAAAGCCGTCCCTCAGAGATAAGGACAACAGTCGTGGGGAAGTGCCGGAGAGCGGGGATGGCAGAGCCCTAATTAGAAATGCCGGCTCTGCACCTGCTCTGAACGTCTGTGAGGAGGGGCCTCCGCCCCAGAGATGTCCCCGGAAGGGGCACAGGAATCCTCAGGCGCTCACGGTGCCGAGGCCCTTCTGGCAGCCTGTGTCACCTCCGCCAGGTCAGGCCTCAGCCCTGCCACTAGGGGTGCAACCCCGGGGGCTCCTCCCATGGCTGAAGAGGGGGCCTTGGGCAACCCACACTCCCCGCACCTGGGGAACCAGGGATCCCAGGGGGATCCCCGTGGGATCTTATTTAGGACAGTGGCCTTGAGAGCCACGGCAGGAAAACAATTCTAACATGAGCATCTCAGCCCGCTCTTCTCACAGGGCTCTCAACCCACGTGGCTGCCGCCCTGGCATGTCCACCTGGTGTCCAAGAAGGACTTCCCGTGGGGCAGAGGGCATTAGCTGGGCCCTGCCAGCCCCTCATGCGCTCCTGTCCCGGAGGCAGGGGGGAGCGGGGGCAGAAGAGACTGTAGCAAACTGGTCCCTGACACTGGCAGGGCCAGGGCCGAGCATCACTGGTGTCCGAGGAATGGGAGCCAAGTGCACGTCTTCATTTTGAGACCCTGTGGGACACCCCCGGGACTGTGACACGTCAGAGACCTGTCTAGCCGGGAGAAGTGGCACCTGTTGCCGGTGTGTGCCCCGAGTCTCGGGGGCTGCGGGGACACCACAGAACACATCCCCAAGAGACGTGGGGGTCATCTGCGAGGCCCGAGCTGCCAGAGACGATCTCATGTGACCGTTTTCCCTAATCAGACGTGAGTGTCGAACCGCCTCGGCATGAGCTCGGGAGATGGGGCGGACCAGTGAGTGAACCGTGGACAGTCCCAGGCCGGGCCCCTCATCTGTGCATGCTCTCCGCACCCCGTGCTGGACGCCCTCCTCCTTGGGTCGCGCATCATCTCCCCGGTTTTCCCGTCACCCAGTTGAAACACCACCGGGAAACGACCCCCTTGCCCAAGGAAGAGCCTGTGCTGGGCTGTCTCCGAAGCATGCAGACTTGGGACGATGATCTCTTTGCCAGCTCCTGCGAAGAGAGGGTCCCGGTCAACGAGAAATGGACCAAGAGGCCAGAGAGACGGAGGGGGAATGTCTGCAGAGGAATCTGGGAATCCCCTCCGGTGTGCGGTGGGCAGTGAACTCGGCTCCCAGACGCCACAGGCCTCGCCCAGCCCACCAGGCACAGGCAGCAGGGTGTCTGCCTTTGGGATTGTCTTACTCAAACATATTCATCAGGAAAAATAAATAAATAAATAAACGGCCACAGTTTGCACGGGAATAAGAAATCCCAGAGGGATAGTTTGCCAGGTGCGCGTGCAAGTCAAGGAATTAAAAACAGCATCTGAGCCTGGCGGGTGTGAGAAGGCGGCAGTGAGCACCTCCGTTCTGTCCACGCTTGCTCCTGGGCTGACCAACACTCTCTTCCTGACACCAAAATGCCCCACGCAGGCTTCCACATCCACGATTCCAAATTAAACAAGACTGTGTCCACTTACTTATTTATAAAACCCAGAAACAGTCAAAGGAATTGATACGTTATCAGTGTTCAAATCTGCCACCCAAAATTGAATGCTCAGGGGAAAATACCACATGTTTAAAATTGTTCATCTAAAATGAAATTACGAATGGACGGGGTTCATACATTTTTATACATAAACAACACGGAGCTCACGGACTTCGTGCTACGCAGCGCTCACAGCATGCAGTAGGAAGCTCGGGCAGGTCCGGGCTGGGCCAAGGGGAGACTCGCTCCCGGCCGTGGGCATCAGAGCTCTGTTTTCTGACCCCCTGGGATGATGGTACATGTTGCAGACTGTGGAAGGGGCCGATTTCTGCCTTTCCATGGTGGAGATGGCCCCTGGACCACAAGTGGGTGCCCTGCATGGACGTCCCTGCACAAAACCATCCCCAGGAAAGGTTCTGGTCACTATGGCCAACATGCCCTTCAGCGGCCCTGCCTTTCCACAGAACCTTTTCTCCTCGGTGGCTGCTGGTGACAAGACGCTTCATTGTGAGTCTTAGGACCCTGCATTTAAGTATTGACTCCAAGCTCTGGACCGCGGGGCCCGGGCAGCCACCACCTTGCTGGGACGACACGGCTTGCAGGAGACACAGTCACTGTCTGCTGACGGTCGTGGACACGATGGGGACCACCTGCGGCGGTGCTGGGGCCTCGCTTGTGCCCAGGCTGCACTGCTGGCCCGGCGGCACGAGGCCCACGAGGGGGCCTGCGAGGGGCCGGAGGTGCCGCTGCTGACACGATGGCCATGGGGAGGGCCGGCCAGTGCCGCTGTGGTCTCCTCCCGAGCTTGGAGCCCAGTGAAGAACAGAGGGGAAGCGAGGATGAAGGTCACATGTTGCTCTGTTCCTGCCAGAGTGGAGTCAGAGGCTGCCCCGGGGGTCCCGCCAACAGGCCCCTCACCCTCCGGGAATTAGAGCTCGTCCCCCACGCAGGCCTCCCCTGCAAGCTCGGAGTCCAGGTGGGGTGGGGGAGGCTTCCCCAGAACGGAGAGGAGGCATCTGGTGCCCGGGCTCCTCCTGGGGGCAGGAGGCGAGGTGGGGGCTTCGTGGGGAGGGGGCTCTGGCAGAAATGCCCACAGGAGACACGACGCATGCCTGCTCCGTGCCAGGTGCGTGCGCAAGAACTGGGCCACCTTCGGTAGGAACGCGCTCAGAGTTCCATGGGAACGGCTGGCCGCGGGCCAGGCGGGTTCCCAAGATTGTCTCATTTCACCCTGGTGAAAGTTAGGAAGATGCTGTTGCCCCATTATACGGACGAGGACAAGAAACACAGCTGCCCCAGGCCAAATCCGAACCAGCGGCTGGGCCTCCCAGGAGCTCTGCTGCCCCCAGGAAGGCTGCTCCCAACCCCTGTCTAGGCTGGAAACAGAAATCCTATGACCTTGCTACATTTACCAGCTGTTTCGTCCTCACGCTGTCCACCCCCGACCAAAGGAGAGAAGTCCGAGGGCGTTGCGGAGGCCGCTGCCACGCTGCCCTGAGTCCGTGTGATGCTGACAGACGGCAGGCGGGGACAGCCCTCCCTTCCCACACGGACGACCACCGCAGCTCGGGGGGCTCCGCGGATCTGTCACGAGACGCCGTTCCTTCCTGGCGGCGCTCCTCACCCTCGGTGACTTGACGTTTACTGACTCTGCGCTCGCTGCGTATCCGTGTCTGGAGGCGGCGCGTGAATTAGAAGCGGCAGCCGCGCGTTAGGATCACCCCCACGTGCCCACTCGGGGACCTGAGGAGCGCTCGGCGAGGCCTGCGCGGCCAGTGCACGCACGAGTGCGTGAGCGAGGCCAGAGGGACGGGGGACGCTCCGCCCGACGGCCACCCCCTCCCCCGCAGCAGCCGGCTCCTCTGCCGGTCTTGAATCACGGTCTCTGCTCTGCAGCTGCGCCCTCGGCTGTGACCCACCTGGCGGGCCAGCCCTCCAGCCAGGTTTCCGTTTTCAACCTAAAATCAGAACATGTGTGTCCCCCCCCGGCTTCCGAAGGCCCAGCGCCCGGCTTCGCAGACTTGCTGCCGTCCCCACGCATGGTGCTCGTCGCTCTGCCGGGGGCCCGCGTGGCCCGCTCTTTGCTCCCTAAGTCACCGACTTCACCGAACTGCCCCTGCAGCTCCCCACCGGCCCCCACTTTGCAGTCCAGCGTCCCCTCCGCCAGCGAGCCCCGACACGCGCACCCTGCTTCCTGCTGTCCGGGGCGCCGAGGGCTCCCTGAGCTGCAGCCCGGCGTGTTCTTCCGGCGCTGCCCCCTGCACACCTGCAGGGACACCCGCGCCCGCCGTCTATCACTTCCTCCCGAGGCGGCCCCGGCGCCCCGGACAGCAGGCGGCAGGGGCTCAGTGCGCTTGTTCTTTCCGGATGAACTGATCCAAGGGGCGGGCAGGGCCGGTGTCCCCTGCTGTCTTCGCCGGTCGCTGAGAGGACCTCAGGCCAAGTGCAGGTGGGGACTCCTCCGCCGTGCACGTTTATGAGACGAGGTTATGGGACAAGAAAACAAGTGAGCGTGCGGAGAATGCAAGTCTGACAAGTACTTAAGCGTACACGAAAAAGTCCCATTCAACTCAGTTTGCTGGATCTGTGTTGAGTGCCACGGAGAGCGTGGCCCGGGTCATAGGAACAGACAGAGAGGACGAGGCTGCCCCGGCCTTCTGCATCGCACAGTCTCCGGTAGAGGGTGGTTAGGAGATGGGCCTCGGGGAACCTGAGCACACACCTGACGTCAAGGCTGCCAGGAGCGTAGACGTGTGCAGGAGAGGGGACGCGCGCTCAGCGAGGGCAGCGTGTCCTGCCCCGTCAGTGAGGGCGGGTGTGGCTGTGGGACCTGACGTGGCCGAAATCGCTGTCTCACCCCACGTTCGTCCCGGCTCTCCGTCCCCTCCCCCTGCAGCTGCAGATGATGCAGTGGGTGAGGGACCCTCCAGGGCTCGCAGCCCCTCGGGAGACCTTTGTCCCGGCTGCCGTCCTGAAGCTGCTCGGACTCCTGTGATGCGGGGCCTCCCGGTTCCATCTTCCTGAGGAAAGTGTCCGCGTCTCTCTTCACCGACGCTCGAGCTCATTATCAAACACAAACCTCCTCCTAGCTGTGCCCTTGCCCCCACCCACCCGATCTCTCTCCCGGTCCCTGGCAGGTCTCGGCCCAGCAGCGGCTCTGATTCCACGGGTCACAGCCGCTGGAGTCATGAGCCGTCACACCTCTTTCCGCCTCCTGCATTTAGCTCCTCTGCAGATCAAGTAAGGAGCCTGACCTTCTGGTACCCTCACCCCTGTAGCCTTCTCTCCCGCCTCTGCCAGACCTGTGACCCTCTCGTGATTGGTGTGATGCAGGAGAAGCGGTGCATGAGGTCATGGGATGCCCTGCTGCCTCCAGGAGGTCCACAGAGGAAGCCAACACATGAAGAACTTCTGACCACCGAGACCCCCTGCCCAAGCGGAGACTGCCTAGAGGGGGTGTGGCTGCCCTCACTGGTTTCAGCTCCCAGCCCGGTGACCAGACATGAGTGGGGTGCCACTTGGACATCAAATTAGGCACCTTCCGAAGACCCCAGCCACACTAGCCATCCGTCAGCCACAGCGTGAACGACCACGAGGGAGATCCGTCCAGCTGGGTTCGGTCAACCACACGGCATGGGTGTTCAGAGCCACTAAGTTCAGACCGACCCTTACGTGGCCCCTGATCTCTGTCCTCAAAGCACTCAGTCTCCCACCTGAGCCAAGCAACGATTTCCCGACCTCTTCACCAGTGTCTTCTACCCTTAGTCCCGGGGAATGAGGGCCGTGAGCCCCACAGCCCAGAATGCGATCTTTTCATTTCTTCACTAAGAGATTTTTCGCAGAAAGCAGTGATGAGGAATCATGAGGAAACCAACCGGATAACGCTGCCTGAGGTGGAGAAGGGGCCCCTGCGGCCCGCCCACGTGCCACCCAGGGTCCCTTCTGGACGTCGGCGACATCGCGTGAGAATCTGTGGCCGCAGCATAAGGTGCTGTGGGCGGCAGGACGTGCAGTCACCTGAGCTGGGACATCATGCTCCCGCGGCCAGGGCAGCCTAGAGACAACACCATAGTACATACGGGCACAATTTGGGGACACGGTGCTCCTTAATTCTTACCTATTCTTGGTCAGTCACGTTCACTGCACTAGGGGTTCCTCAGGGTAAGGGAGGACACGCCACACGGACTGGAATCGTGGGGAGGAGGCCACTTGATACAGAGGAAGAGGTGACAGTCCCCAAAAGAATAGACACAACCTCGGCGACGGCGGGAAAAAGGGAAGTTGGAAGGCAACAGAGGCTCTCACCGTGTGTCTCTTACCATGACTCTGCTCGTGCTGGGTGACCCAGACACGCCGACAAGATGTCACCCACGCACACATGTGCCCACGTGGCCTCCCGTGCTGCGGCGAGCCGGGCTGCTCAGCCTCGTATCTGTTCTGTCTAGACCCTGTGATTTCTGAGCTCCCCTCTCCTCTGAGACTGTCGGGACATCATGGACCGGGCCACCAGCGCTCCCCGCGAGGGAACGAACCAAGCCAGGGCGGGAAAGGGAGGAAAAATGAAGAAGTGGATGGACCCGACCGGCAGCACCTTCCAAACTTTCCTCGAGACACTTACAGTGAAGAACTGGTCTAACTTATGTTCAAACATACTTATCAGTAGAATAACTGGATAATTATACCGCAATTAAAAAAAACACTAACTAAGGGTAAAAAGCAAAGTAATTGATACATAAAAACTGGAATGGTTTCTTCAGCGCTGTTACAGAGGCATCAAGGCTGCATGACGTCATCAACATTAGTGACTCCAGAAATTCCACTCAGATGGCAAGTACCCACAGCATCAACAGTAAGGGCCCAATTTTTATCTATCTCTATTCATTTTTATTTTTAAAGATTTTATTTATTTGACAGAGAGAGAGAGATCACAAGTAGGCAGAGAGGCAGGCAGAGAGAGAGAGGAGGAAGCAGGCTCCCTGCCGAGCAGAGAGCCCGATGTGGGACTCGATCCCAGGACCCTGCGATCATGACCAGAGCAGAAGGCAGCGGCTTAACCCGCTGAGCCACCCAGGCCCCCAGGAGGCCCCGTGTTAAATGAACAAGGGTAACAAGTCCAGCTTTCATGGTGGGCCACCATGTGACATCACTGAAAAGTCCACAGATTTTTAAGGACTCACAGAAGTAATAGCAACTTCTGTCCACGAGCGCCCCCTCGAGACCACCCGCCCATGTAATATGACCCCAGCCCTTTTCTTGGAGTTCTTCTTTTAATCGAATGATGTGTGGATTGCCATGGCCGAAGGAAAAGAAGAATCTAAATTTAGCAACCATTAATTAGATGCACCCCTGCCCCCACCCCTGACAGCCAATGACTCAGCGGGCAGCCCTGCAACCTGCAACACTGTATCGGGCTTGGAGTGCCGCGCCTCCGTGGTCACGTAAGAGGGGAACTGGAAGGGGAAGCCGTGTCATTGGAGGGGCCATCTAAGCCCGGGCCGCCCGAGGCACACACGGCAGGCGTCAGGTGAGAGGTCCAGCGGCGCAGCTGGACGCAGAGGGACCGTGAGGACAGAGCTTCCCCGTGGCAGCGGAGTCTCAGACTAACCCCAGTCACGGCCTCAAGCGAGCAGAAAGTCACGAGTATGAACACGTCACAGTCGTGGAGAAAGAGCGAGCCTGGCGAGGACAAGGACAGAGGACACAGCCAGGAACCCGCGGCACTGCTGATGGCTCAGCGCTTTGAAGATCTCCAAGTGCGTTTTACCTGTAGAGACAGGGAATGGGGGGTTCACGTGTACCACAAACGGTGATCTGCGAGACATGTGGGGTAAGGTAAAGACTCATAAATATCTCATTGTATCTGGGAGTTATTAACCACTAAACGATTAATGGAAACTAAAAATTCGGGTGTGGTGTGATGAATATATTAAAAATTTATCTCAATGCTGGACACTGAATTATGTCCCTGAATTCTAAAACGCGTTGCAAGGATTAAGTGATCACTGTCCCACACTATAGGAGAACGTTCATCGTAAGCCCTGCAGGAGAGGCAGGACGACCTGGCCTTCAGGCACATCCCCAGAGCCGAGTCCAGCCGGGTTCGAAACCGTTTCGTCACTTGTTTGTCCTTTGCTGGTGACAACAGTTAATATCACAGCACGAAAGCAGGACACCTAATACCAATTTCATGTTATTGGGAGTAACACATGAACATATGTGCATTTTTAATGTGCATTTTCTTTGATCTAATTGTAAATTATTATTCCGATGTCCAAGCGAAAATACACTAACTTTTATACAGATTGACTGTAAAGTACACAATTTAATATTGACTGCTGTGGGGGACTTCTGAGAAAAATTTAGCGTGTTGAAGTGCCTACAGATGGAAAGAAGAAACGTGTATGTGTGTGTGAGTGTGAGTGTGTGTGTGTGAGTGTGTGTGTGTGTGAGTGTGCAAAGAGAATAAAGAGAATTCAGATGGTCAAAAATATCGGAGAAAAAGGAAGAGGAGCCCAAGAGGTTGTCCCTATTCCTTACGGACCGAGGTCAGGACGCAAGTCTCCACACCGCGGGGTTAGGGCTTCTGCTTCAGGAAGCCAGGGTTCCTCAGCAAAATCTGATTTTATTAAAGATCAAGTTCAGTTCAGTAAGCCTCTCCTCCTGAGAGGGATGCTTGCCTCAGCGTGCTTCTGCCTTCTTCCCCATGGCCCTGGCCGTGAGTGGTCCGTGCACTGGCAAGCTGGCCCCGGGGAGACCCCGGGCAGCCCCTGATGGCAGGGAAGGCCTGGGTCCGTGGGAACCCCATCTCCCCGCCCGCGACGTGGTTCGCTCTAAGTGTCAGGTCACATCCTGCGGGCACGCGGCTGGGTGGCCTGACCGTGACTCAGCTCCTTTCAGAAGAGGGAACGTTCCTTCCCGCTTTTCTCCTCTTTCCACGACATTAAACTTTCCACGAAGGGCTTTGTTATTTATCTGTATTTTATAAAATAATTGTAAAGTCGATACTGCCCTCAATCTCCACTTCGTTCTCTTAAATCACGGCGCCCGGAGGCTGCTCATGCTGGGGTCGGAGAGGCGTGAAGGGGCGGTGGCAGCGTTCCTACGGGAGCGGCCCCACCGGAGCAGTCGCGGCTGGACCGGGGATACTCGGGCCTCGACCCTCGGCAGATAGAGCCCCTGTCCCTGCCCCTCCTCCCTGGCCGGGGAGCAGGACGCGCACGTTGTACACACGCGCAGACACGTCCACAGGCCGGGTGAGCGCGCACCGTCCTCCTGCTAGCGGGACGGAGCGCCCGGCTCACGGGGCGTCCCGACGGCGGGCACAGCCGGGCTCCCCAGGGCTGCCTCTGCTCCTGACCCTCCTGCCCTTTCCACCGCAGGTCAGTTTCCGGGGCCAACGTGCGGTTCAGAGGCTCGGCCACCAGGTGGCGGTCAAGGCTGCGGCCATCCCCTGGCCAGGGACCTGCCGCCCACAGGCCGTCCTGATTTTCATCATTTTGTAATTTAATTCTTTAGAAATTATTTAATGGGAAAAATAATGATGTTTAACAGTCGTTTTGCCAGAATCCAGTTTTACTGTTAATGTGTGCCGTTTTCATGACGCTGCCCCAGACGCGTCCGTGTCCTCACGCAGCCACGGAAGCCAAGGACGGGCCCCACCGGTGGCTTGCTCGGTGGCCTCCGTGCTCGGACGCCCGGTTCCCTTCTCCTTACGAGAGCAAAGCTGCAGGCCCGGATGGCCGCCCGCCGCCTCCAGGAGCCGTCCCGTGCCTGTTAGTGAGGAGGAGCAGGACGCCGCACGGTTCTTTGTAAGGTTTCCTCCTTCAACCACTTTTCCATCCTTTTCGGGGACCCGTGACATGTGTTTGTTTGGGGCTCCTACGGGCCTGCGGCGTGAAGCTGTGAGCCAGGCGGGGTTGCGATGGCTTCTCGCATGCTCGCCGCGGGGGCCTGGGTGGGCACCCGCCGCAGCCGGCCAGACGGGAATCGGAAGGCTACTTCCCCTACGTCTGTCCTCTTGGGCCATTTGCTTGAATTTTCCGAGGCTCAGTTCACGCACCTGTGACGTGAGTACAGTAGCGTCCCTCCTCTGCGGCGGGTGGAAGATTCCAGCCTCCCCCTCGCCCGCGCCCAGAGCAGAGCCCAGGACAGAAAGACTCGGCGTCCTGTGCGAGAGCAGCGCGGACCGTCTGCGGACGCCGGACAGCACACGGAAGGACGGGTGGGCAATGAAGCCACGGCCCTCTCTGTAAGCGCTGGAGGAAATACATGACGTTTGTGTGACACGCTGCACCTTACGTCACTCACACACGGCATCCAAGTCCAAGGAGCCTGGTGCTCGGAACGCAGTAGAACATTAAAGGAACGTGGAAAGCTGGCTCCTGCGTGATCCTGGGACGCGGTCGGAAGGCGTCAGTGGGGCCGTCTGGAGGGGCTTCCCCCGTTCCCTTGCACAGAGAACTCGGGGGTTGCATACCAACGCTCATGCTTCCCACCATCTGAGGGGATCAGTCGCTGCCAGATGGGTTCCTGGACTTTCCTGCAGAACCGTGGTGGGAGGGAGCCCGGGCGGGGGGGAGCGCATCTGACAGAGGAGAGAGGGAGAGGCAGAGCCTGGAGGGGAGGCGGGTCAGTGCCGTGGGGACAGCTCCGAGCCGCTGGGGAGGAGTGCGTGAGGGTCCAGGGCTCACTCTGCAGGTTACGGACGGAAATGAAGCCGAGGGGGCAGGGAAATCCCGCAGAGTTCCCAAAGATCAGCCACATGGCCCCGCCCTGTGTCCCTTCAAGACACCCCAGTACACTCCAGGCTGGCTGGCTCATTTCTTGGGCTGCAGTATCCCTCGGTGGGCCCGTGGAGGTTCTGGCTTGCACTGGGTTGCCCTGTTTTTATTATATCATAGTGTCCAATGGGCTTCACTGGTTTGGAGTGGGTCATGTGTTTGGAAGCTGTGGTAGGTGGGCAGAATCACGCTCCTCCCCGACAAAACATGTCTAAGCGCCCATCTCTGGACCCTGTACATGGGGAAAAACAGCAAAGGGACTCGCAGTGTGGTTCAAATAAGGACCTCAAGGTGGAAGGGGAACCCCGAGTCCGAGTCGGCCCCGTGGGGGTCACAGGGGAAAGAGGGAGACAGGAGGGTCAGACAAGGGGATGTACGCGGGGAGCAGACGTGGGGCCTGCGTGGTGTGGCCGCGAAGGCAAGGACGCAAGGACCCTCGAGTGGGAGCACGGCCGGCTGACCCGTGTCCGAGGTCTGGCCCCCAGGACCACGCGCTCGTGCGCTGGCGACGCTCATGCTCCTGGACGTGCGGTAACTTGTGGGGCAGCAGTCGGGGACCTACACAGACACCTGCAGTCAGGGTCTGTTAGAGGCTCGCGGAAGGCCCACGGGTGCTTTGACTTCTCGCTTCGCTCTCAGTTTCCCCGGCCTTAACGGGGTGCCCCGCACTCCCCTCCTGGGCGGAAATACAGACGCAGAAGCCAGGTGCTGGGGCTGGGGCCGCGCTAAAGGGGAACACCGGCTGTTCTTTAGAGTTGAATAGTGTTTTAGGGTGTCACGGCTTTCATGATCTGCCGAATCAGATTCTTGACCAAAACGATCGCGCACCGGAGCACAGGGGTGTTGGTCCCACTTGTAAATGCGGATGTGGATGTAGACCAGGCTGACCTCTGAAAACCATGAGGTCTCAGGACTAAAGTGACGTTTTCTGGCATTGGGTCAGGCCTCCCCGTGGGTCCCGCTGTCTACCTGATCTGCACAAGGCTGTCCGGATGCCTTCTCGTGGCGCCAGTCGTTGGGTCCCCCGATGCAGAGCTGGCTCCATCCGCCATCACTGCTGTGTTTGGCGAGTGCAGGGCTGGGCTAATGCTCCTTGTGACTGAATTTCCCTAGAATGTGAACTTGAAAAGGTCAACTTCCCACGTTTCTTCACTGGCTGGGGAAGCTGCAGCCTTCAGGACGATGAAGCGATGAAGCACTCTACCAGCACATCCGCGCTTCCCCGCGCTGGCGCTGGCCCTCTTCGGCTGCCTGCCTGTGGACACAACGCGGGGGATGGTGCCCTGCCCTCAGCGCTCACCTCGGTGACATTCCCAGCCTGGGTTCCTGTTGGCCTGAGCCAGCGGCCCCCTCACTGGCCCTGCTGGGTCTGTGCGCCCCTGGGGTCCCAACCCCCAGCCAAAACCTTCAGGGAGGCTGTGCCGTTCTTGGGAGTAAAACAGCGACATCAACAAATCCCATGGTGACTGTAAGGAGGCCAGAACGGTGTGGCTCCCGTGCCTCCCCGCCCAGCACCACCTCAGGGGCTCCCCCTACAATCTCCAGGTGCCCACCCAGAGCGCGGCCGCCCTCTTGCACCCGCGGTGGACCGGCGGGCAATGCCGGCTGCGCTCGCCCATGGCCACAGGCTGTGCCGACACCGACTCTGTACCCTGTGGCCATGGCCTTTGGTCCCGGAACAGCCGTATCACGCAGCATTCATAACAGATACTTCAATACGAAAAGTTTAGATTACCTATAGTCTCCCTGAGTAAGCAGCAATGATTTTTTTAAACAAAAGTAATCCATGTAAAAGATTAGGAATTTTAAGCAGTCCTTAGATGAACAGAATGAGAAAAAAGGCTTTGCCATCCCCAAGTTCTCTCCTCAAACAAAATCAATTAATGACGTGTTCTGATTCTTTTTACCAAACCAGAAGCCTATATGTACACACGTACACATATGCACGTACACATGCATGTGATCACATAAACACACACCGTCCCCCGTGAGACGCAAGCCCCCAGAGCAGGCCATGAGTGTGTCGCTCTGCTGTGTGACCCTGGGGTCAGCTGCCACAGAGAGAGCCCGCCGCGCCCTTCTTACGTTTTCTAGTGGTGAGACACGACGCTCCACACTCCTCCTACATACTCAGACCCCCTGGGATCTCTAAGGCTTAACGGAAAAGGAGGATTATGGGGCGATTAGAAACTAGAAGGTATCTCGGTCCCAGAAAGGAACAACTGTGTGCTATGGCGTGGCATTCCCTTCTGGCGCGCTTCGGCGCCGCCCGGCCCGTGGGACCGCCAGGAGCGAGCCGAGGCCAGCCGCTGTGACCACAGCTCGACCTCGGCGCCTCCCGGCCGGAAGCAACTCCAAGACAGAATCTGACTGCGCCTCCCCGGACCCTCCAAGCACACAAAGAGACGCATCTATTCCAGCGACTACGCCATCAGGAATCAGTAGGAGCGACTCGCCTGCACCCACAGAATATGTCCATACGGAGTGTCCTGTTTAGTTCTTGTTAGCGTCCAGGCCTGGGGAAACACCCTGTTTCCCTTCACCGAAGGCACCTCATCTGGGCGGGAAGCGCGAGGGGCCGCACTCTGTCCTTCTTCCCAGCATCCCCGGAGTCCGCCCGTCTCCCCAGGCCCATGCGCACCTGAGAGCCAAGTCCCTTGTCCGGCTTTCCAGGGGACAGGCCCTAAGTCCACAGCACCTACTTCTGCAGGTCACTTTGGGGTCCAGGCGCAGCAGGCTGGAGCTCAGGGAGCAATGATGTCTCTTACCACACCAAGTCCCTCTTGATGTTTCCACTAGACTTACTCTGAATTGAAGAGCCGTCACCACCATGAACAGAGCTGCCCTTTGCAGGCGTCGGACATTCCCATGGACCTGCTGCCTTCCCTGCTGCTTCATGGCCATGGGGCTTCAGCCCCAGAGGAAGGAGGGGCCCGGCTGAGGGCGGTCATCAGGTCAACCTCATGCCCTTGGCATGGAACGGGGCAGGAGTGGGGGAGCCTCCAAACGTCAACCCGGAATTAATCTGGTCAGAGGGACCGATTCAGGAATGGGTTTGTAACCTACCCTGAGCCAATGACAAAGCAGAGGGAAGTCTGCTGCCGGCTTCCTTGCTCTGAGGAGCTTCTTTCCAGAATGTCCTTCCCTCCCACCAGACGCTGTCATGTGAGGTGCGAGAACTGACCCCACTGCTGCGGCAGAGGCTGAGGGACAGGTCGCAGTTGACACATTTTGTAAATTCACGTGTTTGTACTGAGTTTTCTTGGGGCTCAGACCACCCACAAAAGCATTTCTTCATGACTACTGAGATTTTCTTCCTATGAGTTTTGCAGAATTTATAACCAACATGCACGCTATACACATCAAAAATGTTTCCATATATTTTAGACCCGCGATATTTCTTCATAATGAAAACCTCTAGCACTTCCACCCCACATCTCTCTCTGGGTTTATGCATTTCTAAAGAACTAAATTGCTGTTTAACATTAACCAAATGAGTCAATTCTGCTCTAAATTCTATGTTTTAGCATTAGACTTTGGTACACACACGTGTGTGCGCACAAGCACACATGTACCCCAGGAAAATCGCTTTCACAACTAACTAAAGAACCCTCTCACCAAAGGCAACGTTTTTCCATTAAATACAAACAAATAATTTTTTTTTTTTTTTTTTTTTTTTTTAAAGATTTTATTTATTTATTTGACAGAGAGAGATCACAAGTAGGCAGAGAGGCAGGCAGAGAGAGAGGAGGAAGCAGGCACCCTGCCGAGCAGAGAGCCCGATGCGGGACTCGATCCCAGGACTCTGAGATCATGACCTGAGCCGAAGGCAGCGGCTTAACCCACTGAGCCACCCAGGCGCCCCAAACAAATAATTTTTTAAAGCTCTTTTGCTTAATGTCCAAATGGTAAAGTGCATGAAGTGATTTACTATGAAATTTACAACTCTGAGGGTTCTACAGATGTAGACGCCCGTGGTATCACTATCTGCACCTAGAGACCATTCAGACAAATAGAACACCGCCAGCATTCCAGAAGATTCCTTTCTACTCTGTGCCCACTGTGCTGACCTCCATGGACATCCGTCCACCCATCGGTCCTTCCCTCCTGGAGCTTCATGGGATAGAAACACACAGCACACACTTCCCTGAGCTGAGCTGTGCTGTGTGGATGCGGGCAGTTTGTTTCCTGTGTCTGTGCAGTGTTCCACGACGAGGTCCCGCCATGCGAAGACGACAGCGGAGACAGGTCCACGTGCGTCTTCCGACTAGAAGGTTAAAACCATCGTCACATTTCCTGCATCCACAGGACCACCATGACCTGTTAGTGGTGTGGTAGGGAGACTTTCAGATTCTGAGTTAGAGAACAGAATGGAAATTCAACTTTCAACTTACTAGTTTTATGAAATTTAGTAATTTACTACTCCTGTCCAAATCTCTTCAAAATAATTGTATTAATAATGTTACCTAACAGATATCCTGCAGGAATTGGATTAAATAATCTATATAAAATTATTTTTAAATTTAAACTTATTTAAAGTAGCATAAACATGCTATTAAAAAAAAACAAACAAAAACATTTATCCTTCCTGGCTCTTTAGAAGGCAATAATGGAAACCAGAAAAATGACCAAAGCTGGGATTTGATCGCAGACCTCTAACTGTAACATGTTGGTAAATCTCTTTGCTTCTCAGCCTTTAACTTCAAAATAGAAATAGCATCGCCCAAGGCGACTAATGTTATAGGTCGTTGCAAGAGTCAATGTTGGCACTGCCCAGACGAGCACCTAGTAAAGGTTTAACTGGTGGCAGTGAGGATTATTCTGCTGGTCTAACGACGCTCAAGTGTTCATGTCCATTAAAAATTTAAATAAAATTATCAGTACCAGTTATTATATCAAGAAATTAAAAAGGTGACAGATAGGAAAGCTACAGATGAAATTCTACACAATATTCAACGTAGAATAGACACATAGACGTGAACGCCCACCGGACTGCGAAGGCGGGGTTCGATCAAGCAGGGAGACGTCGACAGCCTGGCATTAAGATGGGCCAGAACGGTGTGCATTTGCACCACTTCTGGTCAACACCACGTCCGTGCTTCCGGTGGTAGGAGGAGTTAATTGCCCAATATCGCGCGCATAAATATGAGCAGAGAGGACACTTTATTTGAGGAGAAAGAGGTTTCATACCAAGGAGACAGAAGTTCTTCTAAGGAATGTAAAAATTGGCAGAGAACTCAAGGAAGTAGTTGGAATCAAGAAAATACTCCAGAACCAAGCTAGCAGCCCCCACGTCGATACGATCCAGAAGCTAAAGACGGACACGTGTGCCTGGGATCCAGGGAACGACGTGGCGCACTCCCAGCGGAGAGCGGCCATGGGGAGGCAAGATTCCTGGCTTGATGTGTTTCCACTGGTCTCGACACGGGTTCACCTGGGGCGGGGGAGCGTTTGATACACTTATTTTAAAGCTCACTTAGAAAACTAAATATGTGGGAATCGTCAGTTAGATAAGGTCAGATAGATAAATCGTCAGATAAATAAATATAGGGATATTTATTTATTTTATTTTATTTTTTATTTAAAAAAATTTTTATTTACTTATTTGAGGGAGAGAGAGTGAGAGAGAGAGCCTGAGGGGAGAAGGTCAGAGGGAGACGCAGACTTCCTGTGGAGCAGAGAGCCCGATGTGGGACTCGATCCCAGGACTCCAGGATCATGACCTGAACTGAAGGCAGTCACTGAACCCACTGAGCCACCCAGATGCCCCATAGGAATATTTAAAGCTCACGTAAAGTTAATATTATCAAATCAGTACGGTATTAGCTCCAAAGTGAAAAAAACAAACAAAACCCAGATTACTTAAAAGGAATAAAGATCTTAGAAATATCTTCAAATACCCACACAAATCCTATGTTATAAAGACGGCACCGCCCCTGTGTGTGAAGGCCACATGGTCCAGGAAGCCTGCCAACTTGGCAGTCCACACGCGGAAACAAAGACCGTCCTCCCCTACGGCACCCACCACTGTCAGCGGCACATTGAACCCATGTTTTTGGAGGAGCTGCAAACACCTCAGAAAAGATTTATGTAATCATTTTAAGATGGGAGATTTTCTTAAACATCATAGGAACTACACCGGGTCATAAAATTAACAGACATGACTACATAAAAATGTAAAATCTCCATGTGTGGTAGAAGCACCATGGGTTCAGCGAACCATCAAACGGCAGACTGAGGCAAAGGAGCCACAACGTTGGACAGAGTAAGAACTGGTCCCCCAAATACAACGAGATCCTGAAATCTGCCATGAAAAAGACAACCTCGTACGAAAAGGGCCAAGGGCAGAGGCAGCTAGTCAGAGCAGTAGAGGCACAAGTCATCAAAACACGGATCAGGATATCAGCTGTCAGAGAAACGTGTCATCAAGGGCATGGATGAGATGCACCGGTCCTGGGGAACGGTGGATTGTCGCAGCGTCGTTTGCAGAAATCTGGCATTGCTCATGGAAACCTGAATGACGTCCCCACTGACCACCAGCGCGGTGCGGGGGACAACCTCCTGCAGACAGAGGCGCGGGGCTCGGGCTCGTGGGTACAGGGCGGTCCACGGCGGTGGTGTCCCCAGTGGCAGCACAGTCTCCAACTCCCATGTCTATAGACAGAGGAGAGGAAATCATGGGATGTTATGCTCGACTGTGATGTTTCCATCAGGGATGATGGCCAGGACACACGACTGAATGAGAAAAGGAAGTGCAGAGTGCAACTTTATAGTCACATCTTTTACAAGAGAAAACCTGCTTCGGTTTGACCTAGACATGTTTGTGGGTGGATCCAAGAGAAGCTGGACTTTCTTTTTCTTTTCCTTTTTTTTTTTTTTTTTTTTTAAAGATTTTATTTATTTATTTGACAGAGAGAGACAGCGAGAGAGGGAACACAAGCAGGGGGAGTGGGAGAGGGAGAAGCAGGCTTCCCGCTGAGCAGGGAGCCCGATGCCAGGCTTGAAGCCAGGACGCTGAGACCATGACCGAGCCGAAGGCAGAGGCTTAATGACTGAGCCCAGGCACCCCGAGAACAGGAACTTTTGGACAGAATGAGAATAAAGTTGTCATTGTCTTTATATGCTGTTGTTTGTTTGGTTTATTATAATCTTATTTTCAGAAATTTAAAAAGGAATCCAGGTATGAAAAAAATCTCCAAAACAGTTTTCATAAATACGTGTATAAATTCCAGTCAGAAATGCCAATGTTAAATGTGCCAAAAAGCAGTCAATATTGAAAGGGAAAATGCGTGTCACCGAGCAGTTTTTCAAGCTGAAGCCTATGAGTGTGGGCCGTGTTGCAGTGGCTTCCTGCGGGCAGAGGAAGGGTGTGCCCCGTAAGAAAGACCTATTTCTGGGGCTGAGCCCTGAGGGTCCTCCTCACCCTGAGAAGAGCGTTGATGACCCAGCAGGAGCACAGCACTGGGAGCGGACAGCGGTGGCCCCCACAGACACGGCAGCTCCCGTGTGGCCGGAGACCCGCCGCGAGTGGTCCGTGCCCGTGTGGGAGGGCTCAGCCGGCTCGGGACACCTGCTCGCACGCGGATGCGCTTCTGCCAACAGCCGGCGGCAGGAGGGACCGGACCAGGCGCGCAGCTCCGAGCTCACCGAAGCCACAGGCGAGCCGTGGCGCGGTGTTCAGAGCCGGGGTCACTGCGTCTTCTAGTCAGTACGGAAGCCTGCGCTTTTACCTTTTATGGCGCTTAACGGGTGCGGCATCCACACAGAGTTTATTTTCTCGTGGATTCAATTTGTGAACGTGGTGCCCGCCGTCGGCCTTCAGGCGTCGGGAGACAGAGGTCACACAGCACACCAGGAGCTCAGCGAGAGGCCGGCAGCGTGGCTGACATGGGACGCATGCTGCCTTAGGGGGTGGCACGGAGGGCGGGCCCAACCGTTGGCGACACTCTGGCCCTGTGGACAATCGACTTTCGCAAGTAGGGCATTAACTGTGAAACCACGGAGCCGCCAACAGCCTGCCACGTCTGGCCCCCACCCAGGTTTGCGGGGTCCCGGACAAGGAATATTGTCGCAGAGGCCACGTCGTCCTCGGGAAGGTCACTTGAAGAGACGTGGTCCCTCTCTGGCAGAGCCCAAGAGTCCCTCGGGGCCCATCTATGTGACACCAAGAGGCTGGTCTACGGAGCACACGGAGTAAGAAAATCGGTGCACTCGCTCCTGCTGCGGTCAGAAGCGCTCACCGGGCCGCTGGGAATGGGGCAGGCTTCTCGGTCACTCGCGTAAGAGCATCCTGCCTCGCTTCCTAGCCTCGAGCTTCCCTCCCCATATTTACTGACAATGGCTCATTTGTGAGAAATGTCGTCACAAGAAGAGACGCACTCGTGTCTCCTCACGTTCCTTCTGTGACTATTGTCTTTTTGAGGGACAGACGAACACATTAGGAGACGGTGCTCTTCAATGTGTGATGACAGCCAGCACGCGGCGCTACCGAGTTGAGCTCGTCTCCAGAGATGTTTCTCTAAGTTTCAGAAGATCACAGCAAGTCACGTAAAGTGATGTCCTAGGTGGCTCATTAAAACTCGGAGAGTGACCCCCACATACAATTACTGTTAATCAAGCCCAGCTTCACTCCACGTTCACAAATTATGGGGAAAAATGTAGAATGAGGCACACAACAAATACACAGAATTTAGCAAAAAAAAGAGAAAAATATCCATTTGAAACAAAGTTGATCCACTCATAATTTTCAAATGTGCTTATCTATTATGTTGTTAATTTTCAGTCATTTGTCCTGGTTAAATCCCATAGAAGTTAATTTCCTAGAACTGACCCAATGTAAATTCAATGCACACAAACACATCATAGCTCACAACCTTTTCCTGGGAAGTGGTGATATAAGCAAAATTCTTGCATTCAATCTCAATATTTTAAATGTTTACTTCCCTTTTTTTTTCCTTTTTTAAAAGATTTTATTTATTTATTTGACAGACAGAGATCACAAGTAGGCAGAGAGGCAGGCAGAGAGAGAGGAGGAAGCAGGCTCCCCGCTGAGCAGAGAGCCCGATGCGGGGCTCGATCCCGGGACCCCGAGATCATGACCTGAGCCGAAGGCAGCGGCTTAACCCACTGAGCCACCCAGGTGCCCCTAAAATGTTTACTTTTCAAAGGCCACAAACAGCGAATTCATTTTTCAGTTAATTCGCAAAATCAACCCTGCCCCCCGCCGCTGAGTTTTCTATGTTCCGACTTTGCGTGATCTGATCTGGAGACCGCGCCGGGGAGGGCTGGGCCCGAGGGAGGCCCTGCCCGTAGACGCCCACTGACGCTGCTGTGAGGCCAGTGCTCACCCCTCCAGCAACCTGTCCTGACTCCCCCGTAGGCACACCTGCTTACGGACACTCCCGGACGACCCGATGGCTTGAGCAAAGAACAAAAGCTTTAAGAGTTAAAAATTTTAAAAAAGAAAAAAAAAACTATTTTTTTTGAAATTTTTTCTATCATGACACTCATCTATGTGTAGTAGGATAAAAATCTCCCTTTTCTTTGGAAACCGCTCGCTGCCCCCTCAGAGCTGTGCCCCCTGCGGAAGCCCCCACGCAGACGAACGCAAGCCCTTGTTACTTGTGTGAGGAGGAGGCGTGATTTCAGCGTCCCTAAGGTGGAAGTTTCCCGGAGACTCCGTTTGCTGTGTGCGTGCCCGAGGCTCGTGGACGGAGTCCCCGCCCTTCCCGTGCTCACGTCTGGACCCGGAAGCAGATCCCTGTCCTTGCTTCCACTTCAGAATGTCACTGTTGCTTGAACACCTGCCCCCAGGTCTGCGTCCTCACGGCCGCTGCTCGGTCCTGCCCGCCGCGCACCCGCCAACTGCCGCACGCCTCCCAGAGATCTCGCCGCGGCCGCCTGCTCCCCCCGGTCCACTTCCAGGTGGAAGCTGCGGTGTTACTCACGGACAAGGGTGATCACATCGGTCCCTTTCGTAGAATCACCCAGGCCTTCCCTCATCCTTGGCTCTAAGTCAAAACTCCTTAATGTGGATTTTGAAGCGGTGCCTCTGCCGCCTCAAGGCTCACTGTCTCCTGCCACGGCCCCTGTCAGGCCAGGACGAAGGCGCTGCTTCAAAGGCGCCGGCCGCTCTCTTGTCTTTGAGCCTCCACACATCTGACTCTTGATGGCTTCTGTTCCTGGACTGTCCCTCTGAAGCCTCTGCTCACTAGACAAAGTCGCATTTCCTCCACTTTTGTCCTCACAGCACCCTGGTCTGCCCTGACATAGCGTTTGTGCATTTATTCTAATTATTTATTGACTTGTCTGTGCCGTCTACACATGTGTTAACTTGGCAAGGGCCAGAAACTCTCCTGTTTTGTTAACCAAAACATGACATAAGTCCCGAAATACATGGGTTGACTGAGCATAGGAATAAGCGGACGGACGGATGGATGGATTAGACGATGCACAGGTGGATGCAAGATGGATGAATGACACAGCATACATAGATCAGGGTGTTCCCATATAGAGAAAGCCTCTGTTACACAACGTGGCTGTGCGGGTATCTTCAGTACGCTCTGGAAGGGCCAGGAGGACTGTGAGAAGGTGGCCATGAGAGGCAGAGTGGGCCCTCTTCATCCCTCCCCAGCGCCCTGCGGACCAGAGCTGCCATGCCTGGTGCTCTGCAGGCTCCCAGTCCCCTCTCCCTGTTTGAGGCCCTCCGACCTCCCCAGAAAAGGGGACTCGGGCGAGGGAGCTGCTCACTTCAGAGGGCAGGCTCGCTGCTTCCTGTCTCCCAGCGGTGCTCCAGAGGAGCGCTTCCTGGGTCGTCTCTGTGGCTGAAGAATTAATGTGCTTCCCCAGAGTGAAGAATGAAATTCTCCCGCCTCTCAGCAGCACGATCGGGTCCGATATCCAGGAAACTGCTAAATTCTTCAAACCCAGGCTGAGAATCTCCTTGACAGGCAGATGCATTTTCAGTTCTAAGTAACAGTCGCTGAGAGATGTAGACGCGGAGATGATATTCCCCCTCCCTCCCCCGGAGGCCCCGGCAAGTCAGTCACGGAGGAGCCCGGCTGTCAGCACAGCCCATTTCTTTGTTGGTTTAAAATCAATACATGCTCTTTCTCCATTCATTTCTGGTCATGAAGTCTTCAATCTTAGTAAATCTATGTAGTTTTTAACTGTTTAGGCTTTCTTCACTAGCCGGAGAGATCACTGGTGTATCACACACTGCTTATGAAACTGGTCAGAAATAAAGACTGCTTGCTTCTAAAGGGCTCTGCACTCTCCCACGGGGGAGCGCTGAGTGCATCCGCCCCTCACGGTGCGGGCTGCTCTCTGGGCGGTGTCTGCGAGGAGCTGGGCTCTGAACCGCATGGGCAAAGTGGCCACATTCCTGCTGGCACGGGGCTGAGACTCTGGTGGGGATCGTCCCACCTGCATGAGTGAGGTGCACCGCAGGGGTGGGGGCCCAGAGGCGAGCCCGAGCCTGCACGGGGAGGGCCTGGGTGCTGGGGGACCTCCCGCCGCAGCGTCTGCTGCAGGACATCTGAGCTGCTCATACGTGCTTTCTGGACACCAGAGTGCCATTACTTGCATTCGAGAAACCTAACTGGGGCCCTGACATTTCAGCTTTGTTATTGAATTGAGCCAGGGAAAATACAGACGCATCACGAGATGCACATGTAGGACCTGGCATCGGGGAGGGGTCCACACGCTCAGGGAAGAGAAATGCAAGTTTTTCGTTTCATGACTACAGACTGAGGAGAACGGAACAATCAGAAAACACTGCTCCTTCTCCTATCACCCGGCAGACGGTGTCAGCATTTAGATAAAAGAAATGCTTTCCTGATTAAAATCACTCATGTTCTTCCTCAAACTCAACACCAAAAAACAGATAATCACATCAAAAAATGGGCAGAAGACATGAAGAGACACTTCTCCAAAGAAGACATACACATCGCTATCAGACACATGAAAAATGTTCATCATCACTAGCCCTCAGGGAGATTCAAATTAAAACCACATTGAGATACCACCTCACACCAGTTAGAATGGCCAAAATTAACAAGACAGGAAACAACATGTGTTGGAGAGGATGTGGAGAAAGGGGAACCCTCTTCCACTGTTGGTGGGAATGCAGGTTGGTGCAGCCTCTTTGGAGAACAGTGTGGAGATTCCTCAAGAAATTAAAAATAGAGCTGCCCTATGACCCTGCCATTGCACTCCTGGGTATTTACCCCAAAGATACAGATGTCGTGAAAAGAAGGGCCATCTGTACCCCAATGTTTATAGCAGCCATGGCCACGGTCACCGAACTATGGAAAGAACCAAGATGCCCTTCAACGGACGAATGGATAAGGAAGATGTGGTCCATATACACGATGGAGTATGATGCCTCCATCAGAAAGGACGAATACCCAACTTTTGTAGCAACATGGACGGGACTGGAGGAGATGATGCTGAGTGAAATTAGTCAAGCAGAGAGAGTCAGTTATCATATGGTTTCACTTATTTGTGGAACATAAGGAATAACATGGAGGACATGGGGAGATGGAGAGGAGAAGTGAATTGGGGGAAGTCGGAGGGGGAGACGGACCATGAGAGACTGTGGACTCTGAGGAACTAACTGAGGGTTTGGGGGGAGGTGGGGGTTGGGTGAGCCTGGTGGTGGGTATTATGGAGGGCACGGACTGCACGGAGCACTGGGTGTGGTGCAGAAACAATGAATCTTGGAACACTGAAAAAATAAAATAAGATAAAATAAAAATAAAATCACTCATGTTATCAAGGGAAAAACTGTTTGAATGACCTCAAATTTGTTGGTTTATGTTTGGTTTTATTTGCTCTATCTTTAAGTATAAAATTTCAGAGCAGGGAGCCAGGATCAGTCAAAACTGTTTCTCATAAAATACGAGTCGTAAGGTTATCATAGAAATTAGTTTAGAAAGGGGTCTGTCACCGCAGAAATAAAGCATCTTGTTCCTTTCTTCTGGTATTTAAGCATGTAGTATAACACATCTGTGTCTGCAGATTGAAATTCCTAATAGAAGACAATCCTATAGGGGTCTTTCAGAACAAGCAAGTGTTGACATATGTTCATAGACATCATTGTTAATGTAAAATCACCTCTAACTTGGATTAAATAAATGCTTGAAAAAATGTGCCTTCAGACATTTTAAGGTTAATCCAGATTAAGAGTCAGGAACTGATAAGGTATTGTTAAAAGGCAATTTAATTCATTTGCAAAAAATCTCCTTAAGGGTTCTGCACTTATTATGCCTTTTGTGGACCGTTACTCCTTTTGTTTCGCTGAAGCCACGACGCTGGCCGAGCCGTGTCTGGACACCACGTTTGGGCGTTTGCACGGGCGACTGCAATCAGATTAGACTATCAAAAGTGTTTTTCAAAACTAACCAAGACGTACCTATTTATAGGACTTCTGATTTCTTAAAAAAAAAAAATCTTAAAAAATTGTATGCTGCCTTCACCACGACTTGTTTGCTTCATACTCAGACGCATGTTTCTGCGGAGAAGCGTAGGGACGGGTGCCCAGACCGGACGAGGCGGCATCCACCAGGGTAGCCACTGTTCCGCCCACGGCGCCCTGACGATCCCACCCACACCCACATGGAAGGGGCGGTGCGTGCACACAGCGCTCCGTCCGTGGGGTCACCCACACGTGCTCTCCGCGACTTGACACCCAGAGACACAGCCTGCGTGCATGTTCGTGTCGCCAAACGTCTGCTCTAGAGCCCCGCGGTCGCACGTGTGCCGTAAGGTCGTTGGGACGCCCTCCCCACGCTCCCTCTTTCCCTGTTCTCATTGGCGCTCCGTCCTTCCTGTGCGGGACGCATCAGAAGTCAAGTTTCTGGGTCAGGTTCTTCCGGGAGAGTCGTTCCCCTGTGTTGACAGATACTCTGCTAAACCACCCAGCAGATGCGGGGCCCCAACCAAACCCCTAAAGCTCAGAAGAGTCAGCATTTGACATCTTAAAAAAACAAAAAACAAAAAACTTTAGGGGAAAAAAAAAGTCCACTGAGGCATTATAATCCCTCATTCTTTGTGGACTTTTACACTGTGTTTGGTTTTTATAAACAGCAGCCCTCACGCAGGCGGGGGTTCTCCGTGGCGGGGAGGTGGACTCGGAGCCACCGCCCGGAGGGCTGTCCAGCCCGTAAGGTCACAGATGCACCGTGAAACGCTGGCGGACGTCTGCACAGGGAGACAGAGGGGCTGAGTTTCGGGGATTCAAAAATTATAATAAAAAACCAGAAGGGCAGCTGGGTGGCTCAGTGGGTTAAGCCTCGGCCTCCAGCTCAGTTCATGGTCTCAGGATCCTGGGATCGAGCCCCGCATCGGGCTCCCTGCTCAGCGGGAAATCTGCTTTTGCGCCCCCACCGGCCTGCCTCTCTGCTACTGGTGATTGCTCTCTCTGTCAAATAAATAAATTTTTTAAAAAATGGAGCATATTTTCATCTGTTATTTTGATACCCTGGGTTCTTTTCTCTCATGGAAAGTTTAACATTTTCTGTCGATTTGGAAAAATAGCACCTTATCTCCCCCCACCCCCCGCAAAAGGGTTATTTTTGCTTTTTTTCTTCAAGGTTCTGCACTAATGTTGTTGATGCTTCTCTGCCCAGCACAGACTGCGAGTGCCGCATGTCCGTCTTGGCCCCGGGAGTGCCACTGCAGAGTGACGCCGCCTCCTCCCAGACTCAGGCCCGTTGCCATGTGGGTAGTCACAGTCACCTGTTCCAGGGACCCGGGTCACGGACCCTCCGGAGCCATCGACTGAGCTGACGCCTGCAGGCGCGTGGGAGCCATGCCCCAGTGTCGCTCTCCAGTCACCCTGCTGGTCCACCGTCATCCTCACGCCGCTCACCGCCCCGAGGTTTCCATGCAGCTCATAGGCTTGAGGGAGGGTCGCGTGCGTGTCCGCCACAGGAAGCCGCGGGCTGTGACTTACACCCACCCGCCACGCAGGGGTGGGGTCCCCAGCGCTGGGAGCTCGCTCCGGGGGCCACGTGCCCGTGCGTGCACAGGCCGCGGGACCCTACAGAATGCCGCTGCGCAACAAAGGGCTGACGCTCCAGGTCACGGCTTTGCAGGAAGGAGTGGACGGTGACCCCGGGGCTCTCAGAACTGCTGCGGATCCTGAGGCCAGAGAGCCTGAGCTGCGGGGCAGATGGGGAGAGGCCGTCTCTGGGTCTGAGCCCACTGGACGTGCCCCACGGGTGGCCCTCGGCTCAGACGTGGCTCCTTTGCGCAGTGCACAGCTACGTGGCGTGGTTACAGCCCTTTTCACCGACTACACGTTTCCCGGAAGCCGAAGATTCTCTGAGAGTCTTAGATACTCTCCCAGGGCACGGGGTGTCACTCGCTCAGGGGCCAGGGGGCCTTAGGTCGGGGGATGTTTGGCACCTGCCGTGCTGGAGGGCTGAGTGTGGCTGCTGGAGGGCAGGCATGTGGCCACATGGAGCTGCGTGCGAGGGCCTGTGTGTGGGATTGGACACAGCTGGAGGACATTGCCTCCCTAGACTGTGGAGGGCATGCAGGTGGCTAGGGTGTGGCCGGGGTCCCTTGGGGCGGAGACCAGCCTGCTCTACCCCCTTGTCTCTCCCTGCACTCCCGGGCTGTCCTCGCCCCCAGCTTCCTAGGTCCAGAAGCACGGCCTGGGGAACACCTGTGGGGGGCACCGTGGGGAGAACCGAAGGACTGGTAGCCTGGCGGCCTCATGCCCACCAGCTGGTCTTCCCTGCACCCGTGGAAGCCCTACATCAGTAGAGCGGTCTGTCTCCACGCATTGCCCCCAGTGACCCAATCCGTGCACGTGATTGTTTGGAGACTGAGATCAGAGAGGAAGGACATCCTGCTGAGTGTCTGGTACTGTGGTTTGACGACAGTGAGACCCGCAGAGACGCGACACGGCCAGCGGTCTGGGCGTCTGAAGACAGCTCCTCTCCTGCCTCCAAAGGAGGCTCCTTGCGGCCTTCAAACGCTTCTTTCCGGTGGACGTGGAGAGCCCACCTGCTTGCGAGCGGGAAGTGCCCTGCGTGCACAGACTCACACTCAAGGGCATAATGTCTCCAGGACCAAAGCACCGAGGACATTTGTACGGTGTCTCACGGTGCTCGTTTGCAGCAGACCGTGAACGGCTAGCCAGGGTCCCGTTGCGCGGCGAGGCACGTGAGGAGTGTCCAGGACCCAGTGACCGCCCGTGCTCCTGCCCCACAGACGCCATGCGGAGTGTAACGAATCACACTTTTAATGGTGTCATGATTCCTATAAATCTTCTCCAGGAAAAGTAAGACGCACAGGATTAAAACACAATCATACGACGTCTGTGATCACAAGGACTAGTTTCCCTCGCACTCGCTTTCTTAAAAACTATGAACCTCCGCACCTGCTTCGCTCAGAGGTGGGGGCTCTGGGGACTCCTGGCCAGTGTGTGAACAGAACAAAGAGCCGCTGGGGGATTTGTAGCTAAAAATAGAGCCAAAGACCTGGGTGACCAGCAGGGCCACGGAAACGGGCCCGAAGATATGACACCGCACCAGCAACGCGTTTCCCCCGAGCGACCCTGAGCAGCCCTCTCCGGCTCTGCGGCCCTCTGGCCTCTGAGGCAGGGGACCCACAGAGCTCTGGATGAAAGGCGCGTCATAAAGATAAGCCTATCTTCATGGCTTCCTTCCCGTTGTTTCTGAGCTTGCTGCACTGTGGCGTCCTGGTGGGATGAAGGGGTCTCCATGGGGCCAGATTTAAATAGAAAAAGCACAGATTTTAAAATGAAAAGGGCAGAAGATGTTACAGGAAAGACAGGAAGAAGTCTGTCTCCCAATTAAAAATGTGTGTGTGCGTGTGCATGCACGTGTGTGCATGTGTGTGTGTGCATGCACGTGTGTGTGCGTGTGTGCGTGTGCGTGCACGTGTGTGCGTGTGCATGCACGTGTGTGCTTGTGCATGCATGTGTGTGCATGTATGCACGTGTGTGCGTGTGTGTGTGCATGCACGTGTGTGTGCGTGTGCATGCACGTGTGTGTGCGTGTGTGCGTGCGCGTGTGTAGAGATGGAGAGAGGGCGAGGCAGGGAGCAGGAAGAGCGAGGCAGGGAGAAGGCGGCCAGCCCCCGGACTGGGAATAGGGGTTTTGGACAGACTTAATAAAATACAGTAACATATACATCTTCATATATAATAAATTCTATCTATTTATAATACAGATGCATGTGCGTAATATAAGATTTTGATAAATATGCATTAATTACATAAATAAATTTGGCTTAAAACTGAAAGCAACTTAGGAGCATTTGTTTATTTTTATTTTTCCAAAGATTTCACTTACTTAATAGAGAGTGAGTGTGGGAAAGCGAGCACAAGCAGGCAGAGGGAGGAGCAGGCTCCCCGTTGAGCAGGTGCATGCTACGAGACTCCGTCCCAGGACCCCAGGATCACGACCTGAGCCAAAGGCAGATGCTTAACCAACTGAGCCACCAGGCACCCCAGTTTAGGAGCATTTAAACAAGGCTGAGAATGCCCATGTAAGGAATTTATAAAATGGTCATTTCAAAAACTGCAGCACTGTCTCGATGTCCCCTACCCTCTCGACTTGAGAAACTAAGGGAAGGCCAACGCTGTGTCTGTCCCACCACAGAGGGTGGGAGCCTTGATACCCAGGAGTGTGTTTTCTTTGTTCCCAGAGGAAGCTCGAGGCCCCTCATCGAAGGGCTCGTAGCGCCTGAAGACGGCTGCCCCACCGACCACTGTAGACGACCCAGAGCTGCTCCTTGGAAGGCACACTTGGGACTGTTTTGTATTTCTTCAAATGGTTCTTACAAAATATACCGCCATTTGGGTTAGAGATGAGTGCCTTTTTTCCCTTAAACATTGAGGAAACAGGTGTAGCGGATTCACTAGCTTGGCAATGAGGTAACCAGGGTCCGGGTGTGCATGCTGCTGGGAAGGCCCCTGATCCGCGGTGCCCGGCGCTGCACCAGCTCTCAGCCCCCACCCCCACCCCCAGAGGCACAGGTGACGATTAGCGCCCCACAGACAAGAAGGGCACGTCTGTAAAGGCCGCAGGAAGTCCTGTGTCATTCCACGTGCTGTCCGCTGGGCTCGGGAAGAAACTGCAGCAGCTTCCCTAAGCACGTCCGAAGAGTAAACATTCCTCACGGTTTCTGCACTGTCTCCTAACCTTCCCCCTGCATTTGTCCCACGTCAGCCCACGAGCGGACACCTTTAAACATGGACCACGTCAGCCACGCAAACGCTTCATGATGGTTTCCTTTGGTGCTTCTGGATCAAGACTCTGGCCAGGGTCCAGTGCGACCCTGAATGTCCTCCAAGCCCCTGGCACCAAATACAAGGCTCTCTCGGCGATTTGTCGCGCGGAGAAGAAAGCAAAAGGCCCGGCGTGTTTGTTCCTTCGCAGCTGAACCCTCTCAGCCTGGTGACGGCTCGAGGATGGCATTTCTCAGCAGTAAGACGGGGACTGCAGTCATTAGCATTCAGAAGCCGCCCAAGGCTGCAGCTGAGCTCCAGCTGCTGGCAGGCTTGAAAAGATCCTGCGCCTTGCAAATCTCTCAGACAGAGGCATTTTGGAGACGAGCATTCCATGACCAAATCACGTTCCCAGAGTAAACTCTCCTTCTGGTGATAATGAATAACACAATCAGACAGCCATTTCAGCCTGGATGCTTTCGAGTCTGCGCCCGTGTCCCCACCCCACCAAGTGCAGGGAGGACTCAGGGTCCTTCCTGAATTGTGCGCGGGCACACCTGTGTGCCGGCGAGACAGGATGCAGGCCCCTGGGCAGGCGCGCCCAGCTCTGAGGGCGTCAGGGTGGACAGGCTCTCCAGGAGGAGCCTCTCCAGGTGCCCCAGGCCGGCTTCGTCTCATGGATCTGAGGGTGGCTGAGTCACGAGAGCCGGCAGGTGGCCGTCTGCTCAGGGACAAGCCCTTGCCAGTAGCCGAAGCCACCGATTCTACCGTGGACTGTCCGCTGGGGGCCTTAACCTGACTCCAAAGGAATCCGAGTTCTTTATAGCCTGGAGGACGAGGGGCGCGTGGCTCTGGGTTTGGCGGCATGCCGGGCCGCCCTCCTCGGACCAGGGCTGAAACAGCGGCCCCGGGCAGGTGCGGGCAGGGGTGCCGGCGTCCCAGATAAGGACAGCCGGGGTGCATGGCGGGGGTCCAGCCACCAGACAGGCACGCACCGCCTCTTAAAGACACGGGTCCATCTGGTGCCGAGTCCCCCACTACCAGAGGGCCTTCCGATTTTTAATTTTAACACACATCGCCTTTTACTCTCCCCCTCAAGAAAGAAACAGACACCCACTGCACACTTCAACCTCCAGCTGAATCGCCATTTTAAGCGCCCGAGAGAGAATTCTGTTAGAAGCAATTAGCGAGAGGCCACCGGGGTCTGGGGCTCACCTCTAGTTTGGGAGGCCGTGGGGTCACACAGCTCATGCCCTCCCGGGGCTCCCACTCCCGTGTCGCCGGCGCCTGAGCGAACTAGCCGGGATGCCGAGGACAGGGCAGGAAGGTCTAACCACGAGTTCTTTGCAGAAGGCTCGAGTGCGGGACGTGTTTCTCTCTGCTCCCGGATGAATCCACGGCGGGCAGCGGAGGCTCAGGGGACCGGGCGTGGGGACGGGGTCCACGCCCGCCTTTCTGCACTCTGCAGGACACTGGGCTCCAGAGTCGGACACACCAAAAACGCCGCGCTGAACCACAGGAAACAGGTCCCCCACTGCATGATTTCCTCAGACTCGTAATACATTAATGTTCAGTGTGAACCTCCCAAACGGGACCCTGCCTAGGGGCACCCGGTTACGTCACTGTGGCTTCTGTGGGCCACGCATAGTGCCCGAAGAAGAGCGCCCTGTGTCCTTGCTGTGGGTCAGGGCTGGACTGGAAGCCCACCTGCTCCCCGGCCGGTCGGTCCCCTGGGCCTGGCATTGGCCTCGGCCTCCTTCCCGGGGCTGATCGTGCAGGCGGCCGCCGTGATGCGGAGGGAACAGCGTCCCGCAGACGGTCTCCCTCTGCACCTCCCGCACGCTGTTCCTCCACCGTCCACCGACCGCCGTCCGGCCTCCCTCCCCTCTTCTTTTTCCCTTCAGTTCGCAACTACATTCTCGAATGAAGCAAATTTAGGAACACATGAAAACTCACACGAAATTAGCCGTAGAGATGCTGGTAAGGTACAAGGGACGTCAGGGGATGGTGTCCGCCCGGTGCAGGAGGACAACGTGTCCGGTCAGCGCACCGCGAGGCGTGCGAAGGCAAGAGCCGTGGTCAGTGCTGGCTGTGCGCTGGCCCTGTGCGGCTGACCTGACTCAGCGAGGCCCGCAGCGGTCAGTGGAGAGAACCCACGGCCCGCAGCACCTTCCCCCGAGCGTCCAGGCGCCCCGGAGCCCTGAGTCCACGCGCGGATCCGCTGAGCTGCGCGCCTTTGCTCCACTGACTCCACTTCCCTTTACTAAATTCTACCCGGTTCTGTCGGGTTCTGTGACGCGCTCTGTCAGGAGCCCTGGGGCTCTTCGGGAGGCGGCGCCTGCCCCTCGCAGCCCCACAGGGATGGTGCCGTTGCCCCACGACACATGGAGGAGTGACAGCGGGCCAAGCACACGGCGGACGAGGGGACCACGGGCTGTGGGCAAGGAGGCCGGGTCGCGAGCCGGATCACGTCTGCATGCCCGACTCTCCACCTGTGCTTTCCCGAGTCCAAGTTCACAGCTCGCGTCCTGGCGGCTACTGCCTGGCCCCCGTTCCCGGCCGGGCTCGCCCTTCCGCGGCCGGTAAGCGCTGTCTCCATCACACCGAGCGCACAGCCTGGCGTCTGCCTAGAACGTGCCCTCCCTGCGTCCGCCTCGCTCGCCTGGCCCACTGGGCCTCGCTGGTGCTGGGCGCGCAGGGGAAGGGGCTTCACCCCGGGGGTGGGGGGCCAGGCAGAGACGGGAGGGGTGGGACCCAGAGAGGCAGGATTATCTGGAGGAGGACGGCCTCCCCACGCGGTCTGAGAGGATGACCCTGTGAGGTTCCTCCAAGGCCGTTATCTTGGGACCTCGCTATTCTGCACCGCGGAGAAGTGGACGGACTGACTCTTCATACAGTCTGACAGTTTGTTTCCTCTTAACGTCTCAACATTATTAAAACTAAGGCAAAGACAGTCATCGCTACTCTTAGTAGGAAAATCAAGTCAGGTTTTAGCTGCCCGTGTGCTGCCGTGAGTTACGCGGACTGGAAAGAAGGAACCAGTGTCGCGGGTCCGGAGCAGCTCACAGGCCGAGGCCTCCTCCTGCCGCACGCCGGCGGCCTCTTTTCCAGCGGAGCCTCACCTCGCATCCTTTGGATACAATTGAAATTTTTCTTAGAAATCACATCATAGGTCACGATGACATTAATTTGAGTATTAACCTAATAACATTAAAGCGTCTGTTTCTCCTAACACTGGAATTTCCAGCATCATCCTAATGGCTTATACTTGCACTCTTATTGTTAGAAGACATAAAATGTGTCACCAGGTTTCTGATGTGCGGAAAGCAGGGGGAGGAACCATCTGAGATTAGGGACCGGCTGAAGGACTAATGTCCGGCAGGATAGTAAAAGTTTAGGAGGTAAGAAAACACGATATTAAGCACTTGTTTATACTGATAAATTAAATAAAAATAAAATTTTGTACTCGGTCCGAGACAGCTTAGTAGAAATCGTCCTTCAATGACAAAGGAAGAATTGATAACTTGACCGAATTTAATGTTTCTCATTGAACTCAATGCCTGAACCACTTGTGGCTTAAAAAAAAGAGACTTTTGGGACACCTGGGTGGCTCAGTGCATTGGGCCTCTGCCTTCGGCTCGGGTCATGATCTCAGGGTCCTGGGATGGAGCCTCGCATCAGGCTCTCTGCTCAGCTGGGAACCAGCTTCCTCCTCTCTCTCTGCCTGCCTCTCTGCCTACTTGTGATCTCTCTGTCAAATAAATAAATAAAATCTTTAAAAAAAAATGGGTTAAAGAATTCTTTAAAAAAAAAAAAAGAGCGACTTTTCGGCTGAGCCATAAGATACAGCGAGGTGGGCCTTGCTTCTCCCAGTACTGCCTCTAAACGAGCGCGTCCCCACCTGGGCGGGCGGGCTGCGGCACACCGGACACCCGCAGGCACCGGCAGGCAGGACTCGGTGTTCTCCGTACCGAGTGCTGAGTCAGTACTCGATGCCGGCTCCTGGCTGCACAGCAAACATGACAGGAAACAGTGTCTGATCCAAAGAAGTGAGGTCATGGCTGAGACCAGGGTGTAGGCCAGGGGCAGACCCGGGGGCGGCGGGGGCGGCGGTGATGATGACCCACGAAGGGCAAGCTGGACAGAGGATCTGGGGGGAATGTCAGAAAGCAGATACAGGGGTGCATACTGGCAGCGGCAGGTGTCCAAGGGACATCCCCAGGTAGCTGCATACGATGTGTCAGTCAGAGAGGAGGGCGGGGTCCGGGGCATCAGAAACCTCAGACCTGATTAAAGACATCAATCCTATGGATTATGTGGATACTTATGAAAGCGGCCGGGCAAGGACTGGAGGGACATGGCCCTGACCCAAGGACTGCAGGCCAGGAGGCCTTGGAGTGGCCCAGGCTGGAGATGATAAAATCCTTTGGAATGGACACCAGTGGGGTGTGCCGAGCTACTGACCGAGGAGGGACAGGCCTGTGATTCTCGCACATCTGACTGGGGACGCTCCTGCGTCACAGTCGTAAGGACAAGGAGACTCCGCGGAGGCCAAGGCCGCCAGGACCGGGCATCGAGCTCCAGGCATCCGAGCAGGATCAAGTCCAGACACTCTCAGGTGCAGAGTCTGGGGCTTAGCGAGGGCAGCGGGGCTGGGCGCGCACATGGGAGGGTCCTGGGCGCATGGGCGGCGCCGCAGACCAGAGGCTGGAAGCGAGGAACAGGACTGATGCACAGCGGGCTGCAGCCGGCAGAGACAGAGACACCCGGGACCCAAGAAGCCCAAAGAGAAAGCGGGGGATGGGGAGGGTGCAGGGGGAGTCAGGAAAGGGGGAATCCCTGAAAAACGTGATCAGTGATGCCCGATGCAATTTGGGGGCTCATCAACATGAACTCGCACATGTCTGTCGTTTGGAAACTGGGATGGAGCCTCTAAGCTCATTGAGTCCAGGTGAAGTCAGAGGGATGGGCCCCGACACCCGACACCCGACACGCCCTGGGGGTGGAGCAAGGTGGGGAGAGAGGTACCGGGTTGCCTACTGAGAGAAGTGCATTCTGGCACTCCGGGGCCGCCGGGGAGCAGCGGCACTGCAGGGACAGGCCCAGAGCACTCTGTTCAGGTTCTACCTTTCCAAGGGGGTCAGTGGAGGTGTCGGAGACTGATACACACCCCAGTTTGAGGACCATGTTCTGCCTTTTAGGGCCGGGCTTGTCCCTAAACATGGGGTGCGTTAGACCCTGGAGCAGAGGGGACCCTTCCTAACACGTGGGCTTCTTAGCCCGGGGCTGGAGACCCGCTCACCACCTGCCGGGGGAGCCACTCTGCCCAAATAGTGCTTGGATTAAGATTTATTAACTGAATAGCTAAGAAAATTACAAATAACCCATGTTGGCACTTGGAATTAATGAGGCATTTATTGATTAGCTAAAGAATAAAGAATAAGTAAATATTATAGTCAAATTCGTAACCCTTGGGAGAAGTATCTCCAGATAGTACCGGGTTGGATTTTTTTAATTGGAAGATAACAAAACACCGTGTCGTGATCACCGACTGCCTCACGCAGCAGAGGACACCCCGTTGCCTGCTGGCGCTTCACGTCACTGCCAGACGTCAGCAGGACGTGCGTAATGTGAACAGGACTTTTGGCCACATGATTCAAGTCTGTGACCTTCAGAACATTTTTTCTGCTTTTGAAGATTTTATTTATTTATTTGTCAGAAAGAGGGAGAGAGAGAGCACAAGCAGGGGAGGGGCAGACTCCCCATGGAGCAGGGAGCCCGATGCGGGGCTCGATCCCAGAACCCTGAGATCATGACCTGAGCCGAAGGCAGAGGCTCAACAGGCCGAGTCCCCCAGATGTCCCATTCTGTGATCCTCAGAAACTCTGGTCATGACCCAAATGTCCTTCTGAAATCCTACTTTTTAAGATAGGCGGTGAAAGACAGGAACACTTTTCTCTCCATGAATCCCCACCACACTCTGACGGCTTACGGTGTCACAGGCAAGGACAGGAAGGCGGGACGCGCCCCTGCGTTATTAGGAAGTCACACTCACCCAACCAGACGGCCCCCGTTTGACGTCAGGGTTTGACCCAGTCTGTCTGACTCTGAAGCCTTGATCTCTCTGCTGCAACGCACTGCCTTCACTTTCTAACCTTGCGTCCCACGACAGAGGCCGCTGGACACAACAGCTCGTTCTGCTGCTCTTTGGTGTGAGGCCGTGACCAGCCATGGAGTGGCTCCTCGGTGGTCTGCGCTGCTCACTCTTTCAGCTCTGAGAACAGCTTTTTACCGTCTTATTTTCTGTCTACGTGATGTGTCACTCCCACCAATGAGTGCTGGTTTCAGGCATCTGGCATTTCAAAACCTGTTCCCTTACTTTCTATCTGTGCGCCACCCGCTGCCCCACCAAGCCTGGCTTTTCTTGCTCGTAAAAGGGAGAGAAATACTAATTCCAGACCCTTAAAAGTGATCAAATGAGAATATCCAGCAACTCACATTGGGGGTATCTGGTGTCTGGTGCAGAGAAGACAGATGAATAAGTACATTCTGAAATGTTTGTGTTGCCTCAAACGCGCTGCTCTTTCATACAAAGTGAATTTCTAAACTGCATAACAAAACCTATTAGTATAATACAAATAATTTGGAATCAGCAGGCCGGAGAACTCTCCCAGGAGACTGAAGTCTGCGAGCCCTGAGCTCGCTCCTGGGGGCGGCGACTATCCTGAAGGGTAACGCAGCTCTTGGCACCCAGCCGTCGGGGCAGAAACAAGTCATCGGTCCCGGCGTTGACGCGCCACAGCCGGAGCCTCAAAGAGCCAGAGAGCAGAACGCGGCGCTTCACGGGCAGAACGCCCGTTCCCTGGAAATGCCGTCTCCTGCCGTCCTCTGTGACACCTGCTGCGGGCGGCGGGGGAGGAGGTGTCCGGCTCTGGAAAGTCGGCCGAAAAAGACTGGTCTACCCTCAGTTTACCTAAGCCCATGCAAACAAACGGAGAAGTACCTGTTTTTATGTAAAATATTTTCAGCGAAACAGCCTATTCAACACTCATGAGCAAGTCTGGAAAACAGGCCCGCCCTGAAAATCAAATATCAAGTAGACGCTTATTCCTTGGAGCCATTCCTGCGCCCCCAGCCTTGCCAAAGGGGCGTAACGCCGCGCTGCTCCTTTTCACGTGTGTCCTTCAGCCAGCCACGGCCGGAGTGGGGTGCGGCGGTGCGCGGTACCCAGCCATGGCCTGTGACCACTGGGGCGGCTCTGAGGTGCTGGGGGCGGACGTCACACAAGGAGCTCCCAGCAGGCACGGCCGGAGGAGGGCTGATGTCACAGGAGGTCCCTCCCAGCAGCACTCCCGGGGGGTGGGGCCTGACGTCACATGGGGTCACCCCCTTGGAGGTCCTCCCTCACCTGGGGAACCCGTAGAGACACGGGGCGGCAGAACCATCTCCCGAGAAGAGGAAAACCAAGTGGGTTCTAGCTGGATGTAAGTCTCTAGACAAAACAAAATAGCTTTTTCTTTTTTGCCTTTTGTCTTTCCCTCAGTCCCAAGCAGGCACAGTGGCCCTGGATGGTGCCATCCTTGGGACAGAACGTGTGTCCCGCTGGATGTGAGCCCGGGACGAGCTCGGCTCCATCGCCGCAGCCTCTCCTGTGCTCAGATGCGGGGAACTCAGAGACAGTTTTATGAAATAAATACTAATGCGGGCCAGTGCACTGTCTAAAGGTGTGAGAATAATCATTGGTTTGGTTTTTAGGTTGCATCTCGGTTTTTAAAACCATATACTGCAACGACAGAGCATCAGCGAAAGCACTGGGAAAAGGAAAAGTGGCGTGTCTAGATAGAACACATTATTATTATTCATAACTTGGCTTCGTTACTTCCACAGGAACATGTCAGGTGGCTCATAATTTTACCAAGTAATTAAGCGGAGTGAGTCTGCCCGTGGACTGGACTTCCGCCAAGCGGCCATTTAATAACGTCGGCGCCTTACTCAGTGGCACTCCTGTCGCTTCGAGGGAAGTGGACTGCACTCGGTGCCGGTTTGCCAACTACTGTTTCGACTGAGCACTCTTTCTTAATAACTTTGCTTATTGACAAGGCCAGGGGTCCATGAGAAGTTCAGGCGAGCGCGTGTTGCTCTAATGAGAAAAGACAAGAGCGCAAGTGCCGCCGTCCCCTTCTTGGGACTTTCTCTGGTTTTCTTACTGGATGTAGACGCTTTGCTTTGCCTTCACTTAACTGAAGAGAGCACGGCAGCGGCACCAGAACTGTTTTTCCTGCTGAGACTGTCGTCGCCCTGGCTGGTCTCTGGGACTTTGTAGCCAGCAGAGTCGAGGAGGTGCCCCCTTAAAAGCCCACTGGGCTTTCTTTCTTTCAATACGGCCACAGTGTGGACTCCCAGAGGCTCAACACCGCAGACTGCAGGCCAGGCTCACGTGGGACTCTGCATGGGGCTCAGCACCGGGTCCTCACTCTGCTTCTGGGGGCCTGGCCTCGACCCCCTGTTCTCTCTGGTGATCTCCTCGTGGAGACGCCACGCATGGTCCGGGGCATGGCAGCTTGGCCGGCTGCATTCGTGGAGCTCTTGCCCCCGGGGTCCACATCTCCTGGTCACATCTGTCCCACGAGCCAGCGCCGGAGCAACATCCCCGGCTCACACCGCGCCCACAGCTGGGGGGTTTGGAGTGTTGCCACTGAGACGGATCTTTTTATTTTATTTTATTTTTTTAAAGATTTTATTTATTTATTTGACAGACAGAGATCACAAACAGGCAGAGAGGCAGGCAGAGAGAGAGGAGGAAGCAGGCTCCCTGCTGAGCAGAGAGCCCGATGCGGGGCTCGATCCCAGGACCCTGGGATCATGACCTGAGCCGAAGGCAGCGGCTTAACCCACTGAACCACCCAGGCGCCCCCACTGAGACGGATCTTAAAGACTCTGTGCCTCTTGCCAATCAGATGAAAAAAGAAGAAAAAAAAAAAGTTTCTTATTCCCTGTGTTGTTTCTTGGGAAAAAAAGTCTGTTAGAGAAGGTTTGGCAGATTCACGAGGAGGTGTGAAACAGCACGCTTGGCACGCGGGCCTCAGCAGCAACCTGCGCGTTCCAGCCTGTCATCCCTGGGCTGCTCCTCATGAAACCCGCCGGGGCCATCAAACGTGCACACCGCGGGCCCCGTCTGCACATCAAATGTAGCTCTGCGGTCCCCTTCTCCGCACCCGCACATCTGAGAGCAGGAACCTTCCTCTAGGCTCGGACACCGTTGGACGCCAGCTGGATGGATGCACCGCGCAGCTGCAGTGCATTCAGGCCTGGCTCCCCTTCCCGCTCGTCCCCTGCCACACACGAGATGCACGCACACAGGCGCACCGGACGTGTACACACGGGTGCACACGCACATCCACACACAGGTACTCACAGATACACAGCACACTGCACGCACACAGGTGTACACACTTGCACACATCCACACAAAGGTACACATGGATATACAGTGCCCACAGACGTACACACAGGTGTGCACAGGTACATACATCCACACACAGGCACGCATGGATACACAGCACACACGTGATTGAAACCACATGTAGAGGCCTGCCGTGACCGTGGAGGTTGGGCAGAGAGTGGTGGTGATTCACATCGCCTGTGTCTCTCACTGACAGGTGACAGAGCAGGAGGAGCCATGGCCTCCGTCCCACAGAAGCACCTGGGGCAGAGGGCATTGGTACTGAAGGACCCACCATCGGCACCCTGACCTAGAAGGCGTTCCATCGTTACCACTGCCCTGGGACCGGGTTCAGCCAACCAAAGCAGCCTTCGTGCTGAGAGGAATAGAGCGGAAATCCGAGAGACGGGAAGGAGGAGTTCACCTGCTCCCGTCTCAAACCAACAGGGCCCGCTCGGGTGCCATGAAGAGCTACTGCCCCAAAGCCAGGCAAGTTCGGATGTCCGCCCCTCAAAGGGCTCATGGAAGCAGATAATGGTATGCGTGGTGATCACGGGCCTGTCTGTCCATGGCAATGGCCTGAACAGAACAGACAGGTGGTCTGTGTACAATCCTGTGCGAACGGCTCCTCTGAATGGCCTCCGCATCCTAGGACGATGGTTCCTTCAGGCTCCTCCCCTTGCCGGCGCCTACACTCAGCGACCTGCACTGATGCAGCGAGAGAGGGTTTTCATGAGCTGCTCAGGTGTGCATTAGACAGAGGGGAAAGATGTGCCACTGAGGACAGTCCCCTCGGGCCCCGTACAGCAGGCATCCAGGCCTGGCTTCCTTTTGCAGGGAACACTGAAGGCCCTGTGCCTGGGGCTGGCACCTCTTTATCTGCACACCCGTGCCGAGATGCCGGGGCCACTGGGAGCTAACGCCAGTGCAGGATGCTCTCACCGGTGGGCATTTGCTCCCCTGCACGTTGCTATGGATCAAGCCCTTCTCCTGCAGGGACGGGAGAGCCAGGAGCTACTTCTAGACGCTGAAGCCCCACAGTCTTCAGATCCGTCCAGATGACCTTTAGAAACCCTGAAGCTCTACCTGGCCTGCCTCCGTGCCTCCACGACATCAGGGACGGCTAGCGTTTCTGTCGGGCCGCTCTTCTCTGAGCCGCTGGTGTTCTCTCGTCTGTCTCTTGGGAGCAAGCGGGAAGCAGGGAGAAGCAGGGAGTGAGTGCGGCTAAAGGTCCGCGGCGCGGGGCCACCGGCGCTGGAGCAGGGCTGCACCTCCGGCCGGACGGGCGCGGGGGAGCCAGCCCGGGGCTCCTCGGTGGTGGAAGAGACGCCCCTCGTCTCAGCGCACGCGGCCGGTGGCAGGTGTAAGCGAGGCCGTGCCTGCGGCCACAGCGCAGCCCCACCGCCCTCTCCTCCAGACAACGCTCCTCCTCATTTCCCATCGACTCCGAGTGCGCGCAAACAGTCTCTGTAAGCTGTGCGGACAGAAGCCGAACCTCATGAGATACCAGAGTTTTGCCCTGATAAATGTCTTTTCATTTCTTAGAATTTATGACCTCATTGAAAGAGAAGAGCATCATCATGCGAAAGGGTAAAGTGATGGAAGAAGTGAGTTTGTGTTGTGTACAAAGAGCCAATACTTGAAGAAGGAACGTGTTCTTTCTGGAAGCGTTCTACCTCGTAAGTGAGGAAGACGCCGTAGATTACTCGCGTCTGCCTGACGCAACGGTGGACGGAGGCGACACACACCGACAGGCACCGTTTTCAACCATCAGGCGAAAAGGTTGGCGGGTTACTCTCTGATAGAGGGTCAGGCAAGTACCCTGCCCAGCTCAGGTACCCACGGACCAGCGTAGCATTGCTCCGAGGGGACTGGCCTGACGGAGGGTGTCCCGACGGAGCTCTAGTCTGACCAGCAGCTTGTAGGAGACACAGGGTCAGAGGGACAGATGGACAGATTAACCAACACTGGAAGGATGTAGCCAGCAGAGACTAGACCACGGGTTCCCCCTACGAGATGAGAGGCCCAGTTTCATGACGGTAGGCTCCGGAGGCAAGGCCGCAGGGTCGCATCTCAACAAGATGCGCCGTGGGCTTGATTTGGATTCTGACTCACATGAACTATAAATTTGTGAGACAATCTGGGAACTTAGATCCTCACCAGATATTTGATGACGAGGTTCAGATGGGGTTTTGCTTTTACAAAAAGAGGCTTTATATTCTAGAAATCCCGACTGAAGTGCTTCTGGATGCAGTCATGCACGGACGTGACTTTGGTTCAGAGTGCTCACTTGTGGGGAGGCAAGCGGGGCGGGAGGTCCAGGGAACAGGCCGCTGTCCTCAGAGCTCCAGGACGCACAATCAAGGCTCACAAGCACTGTGTGTGCGTTAAATCTTCCACCACCAGGAACACAAAATGCAAAAAAAACCCAATCTTCGAGAAAAGAGAAGGATGAGTACTTGTATTTGCCAGGTCACAGGTGATGGAATTCGAGGTAAGTGTGCGTGCAGAGGCTCCCTGGGCCCTGGGAACAAAGCGCGACCAAGGGGAGACCCAGCCTCCAGGGAGCCTGGCAGGCAGGGACGTGCCGGCTCAGAGATGCGGCTCTGCTCTAGGGCCGCAGCCCTTCCTCAGCGTACATCAGACTCTGCGGGCTCTTAGACATTTTATATCCAGGCCCTGTTCCCAGAAACCCTGACATGAAGGTCTTCAGTGGAGGTCACGGATCTGTGGGAAAACAGCCAACGTGACGCTCCTGAAGATGGTCCTGGGGCCACTCCTGAGAACGTGGTTCGGGGCTGGGTGTGGTTTCAGAAGTAGGCACACGCAGGGACGGACTCACACTCACCATTTCCGTGTTCCCAGACTGGCCTTTGGGGGAGAACCTGTCTATAGGTATCTGAGGAAGAAGCGACAGCTGGACCCAGAGACTTGGGCCAGCAGCTCCTTGTGCCTTCCTGGTGGGCAACCTGTGGCCTGTATTGCTGGACGGTCCCAATGGTGGTGGCCTCGCTGACCTGCCCAAGGAGGGCAGCACACACAGGCTCGGCCTGCCAGCTGGGGTCAGGGGTCTGGACTCCCCAGCTTCTCTCCAGGTAGGATTGGGAACGGGTCAGCCTGGCCCCAAACCTGCGGCACAAGCCCCGGAGGCCACTGCTTTTGGAAAGGCCACACATTTCCGATGTCATAGTCACAGGTGGAGGGGCTGCCCGGTCGGCTTCATGCAGGAGATGAGTAAGCAGTGAGCTTGTGGTGTGGTCTCTGGCTGGATTTCTGAGTTCACCTGTTCAACCCCTGGTGTGTCCTGACGACGTCGGAGGTGCTGAATCTGACAAACACTGGGGCAGCCCAGCGCACTCCAGTGGCTCGGCAGATCACCACTCTGACCGGTGCTTGGGGTGGGGGGTCTCTGCTCTGCCACTTGTCCGAGTCTGGGGGTGTAGGGACCTTGCTACTGTACTCCCATGTGCTGGGAGGGCCACCTCTTACCCCACCTGCTCCAGATACGGGTACTTTCATTTTCTGTGAGAGCAAATCATTAGCTGCGAGTTTCTGACAAAGTGCTTGAAGAAGGATTTATAACCAAAATAGTTTATATCCTCTGCTTTCAATGGTGAAAAGCAAAAAATAAAACAACACAAACAAACAAAATGACTGTGACATCTCAAGCTGGCATCCCTGGGCTCAGCCTGTCAAGGGATCACGGAGGAACGTACCGAAGCAGACATGGAGGCAGGAATACATTTTACAGTGGCACGAGGGAAAAGCAAACTTACTGCTTCTCTTGTTCACGGGGAGGCGTGGACGATTCTCTGTCCTGGAATCCCACACATGGACACTGTTCAAGCAAGGAGCATGAGCTCAAGGCCACGCCTACGGAAACACGGTGACGTCTCTAATTTAAAGACATGCACATATATTTTATGTGAATATTATTGACTTGTGGATCCTGAATGGAGAATAGTGAACAGGATTTAGCTCTTCTTGGTGAGAGTTTGGCTAGTTAGGGAGTTATTTTGCTTTATTATAATGATGCAGCAATGTGTTTGAGCATCTGAGCTAAGCAGGCTGTGTTGGCTCATCTGTTTCTTCGCGGGGTGCGGTCCATACTTTATTTCCGTTCCTCCTTCCGCCTTCCTCCCCCCGTCCTTCCGGCAGGTTGGCTTTTCTAGGTCTTCGGAAGAAGCTCTTGAGGCTCTGACTTCCTCGTGCCCTCCGTGCTACGTCCTGCACTGTCTGGGTGAAGGAGGTTTGCACCGTGTGGAACAAAGCAGGTGTCACGGCGTCCTCGTGCGGCTCCCTGTCAGCCTGCGTGGCTCCCAGGTCCCCCGTGCCTGACCCCGAGCCAGGGGCTGATGACGCGTGTGTTCGGCTCTACATACTGTCCTGTCCTGGCGACCCGGGGGTCTTGAGAGCAGTGCCCTCCGGAAGCACCGACCGACCCACAGTCCCTTCTGTTTCTGTGCGAGAGTGAATTGAAGCAGCATGGTGTTCCCAAGATGCTGACATCTCGCTCAGGGTTTCAGAGTATGCGAGAAGAGAGATAAGCCGTCGCCAGACGACAGCTGGACATTTCAGAAAAGCACGCACACCGTCGCTCGAAAGGAGGGACTCCCTGCCCCTGGGCCCTCACAACAGCATTCCCTTGTCTGCAAAGGACCACACCGAGCATCCTGTCACAGTGAAGTTTATTCCAAACAATCAAGCAAATGCACCGTCATGGAGCCGGAAGGGCCATGTGTTCCAAGTTCGTTGGCGGCTCCGGTGCATCCGTGCTCTGGGCTTGGAGAGCTCTCCGCGCGGAGGTCGCTTTCTCGCCAGCTCTAAGTCACGGGTTTTCGGAGCCAGTCAGCTGACTCAGAGCTGCGTCCCCCGGGGACGGTGGGCCGGCTGTCCCGGCTCACCGGGGGCAGGGTGCAGACCACCCTGCCCCAAAGATCGTTCGTCTTCACTGAAGTCTCAGAGGAGACTGAGAGTTCTACTCTTTGACTGTAACATTTTATTATTTTTTAAAGATTTATTTGTTGATTTTAGAGAGAGTATGTGCACGAGCGGGGGAAGGAGCAACAGGAAAGCAGATCCCCCATGAAGCGGGGAGCCGGACATGTGGCCGGATCCCAGGACCCTGAGATCCGACCTGAGCCGAAATGAGAGTCGGACACTGAACGGACTGAGCCCCCACCACGTGGCCCTCTGTTTGTGACATTTTTAATGAATGTTTGAGGAATAAATACTTAAGAAAATTGGGTGCAATAGGGTCCCCTGTGCCTTCATGGACCACAGTATATACACTGCCGAGTGCCACACACACACACCCGCACGTGCTCACTTTCACACGCACACATGCACACACACATGCACACGTACACATGGACACAGACACACACGCCCCATGGATACACACACATGCACACGTACACAAGCACAGACACACACACCCCTACATGCACGTGGATTTCTGAACTATTTGAAAGTGGGCTGCAGACATCATGACCACTCCTACCTAAATTCTCAAAATTTACCCCTTAGGGAGAAAAACCACATTCTCCTCCCTAAGCTAAGTGTAATTTTAATGCAAAAGGCAGTTAATGTTGTTCCAATCATATCATAAAATATATATTCCCATTTCCATCTCCTCCAGTTATCCGTAGCAGGTTCCCCGCAGATCGTCCCCCGTCCGAACCGTATCGCGGGGGTCCGGCCGTCCCCCTCCGCCACCCGAAGACTTTCTCCTGCGGCTGCTGTCCTTCCCCGCCTTCTCGGCCAGGCTGCTTTCCTGGAGGTTGTGTTAGAAAACACCCTCTTTTTAAAACTTTAGACTTTACACTATAACTCTTACTGAGTAAGTGAATAAGCAATGATGTCGATTCTCCGTTTCTGTGCTAAGACGGAAGTGCCCTGGGAGGGTTTCAGGGGCGGACGGGGAGACCGGTGCGGGGCCGTGCCTGTGCTGGGACCAGGGCCGCTGAGGACAGTCTCTGCTCCCTCCCGCGTGTCCCGCTCCCTCCCGTTCCTGCTGTGGACCCTGCTCGTCCCTCCCTCAGCCCCTCCCCTGCCCGTCTCTCCTTCCTTCCATTTGTATGGTTAAATATTAATGCACAAAGAATGGGCAAGAAAATAAAAAAGAGCCCCGCAGACCGGCCGGTTTCTGTGTAGTAACTACTCACGTAAACATTTCTATTAGCTTCTTGTCTGCCCTTCTAGAATTTTTATGCAAATACAAGCAATATCTGTACGTGTGTTCATATTTCTGCTTCTCTTCCGCATCTTGCTTTTTCCGGTAACAAAGTATCCTCGAAACCTTTCTACATCGGCTCGTGAGCGCTTCCTCGGTCCTCCCGGCTGCGTGCGGAGTGAGGCGCTTTGATTTGAGTAGCAGAAAGCACAGCACGGATGCAGATCACATCACTCCTGCCCTAATCTTTATGACGAAGCAAGGATGTCTTGGTTCTTTAGGAACAATAACAACAGTAACCACTACGTAAAGAACCTGAGCTGTGTGCCAGCGCCGGGGCTCTGCGTGCCGCGGGTGCTGCTCCCGCGTCATCAACAACCCCGTGGAGCTGTTTTATAGGTGAAAACACTGCGGTTCTAGGAGTCGGAGCAGAGGGCCTCTCCCTGCCGTCAGGGCCAAGCTGTTGGGTGCTCTGAGTCACGCCCCCCCCGCCCCCGTGGTGGCACGCCGCACCCGCATTTCTCCTTCCCTTGCACACACACCTCTGCACCTTCATCCCAACCAGCCCGGCCCTGGCTGAGACCCACAACAGACCTTCTGTTCTGGCTCCTGAATCCACCTTCCCAGGTCTTCATCAGGGGAAGGTCAGCTCCTGCCTCCCCGCCCTTAAACTTACCCGCAGTCCCCACTGTCCGCAGCACTTACCCCAAACTCGGCCCACGCGCTTTCCTGCTTCCCCTCTCAGACTCTGGGTCTCCAGACGCTGGTGTTAAGTCTAAAATACCCACATGACTGGAAAACTGGGTAGGCACCCTTGGAGCATGGCCCCGATTAATTCTGTAGGATCCTACCTGCCTTCCCCAGGAATACTATCTCCAGGATATTACACTTGCCCACTTTGGAGGCTGAATCATCTGCATTATACATCCCACTTTTCTAGCTCTTCTCATGGTTTTGTTTTGTTTGTTTTGTTTTGGTAGATGTGCACCCCTGCCCACTAGACGGTTAAGCATAAACAACTTGGTGTCAGAGTTCTGTAATTCCATTTTTCATATCTGTAATGTTGGGCATGTAGTTAACTCAAAAATGGGTTGAATAAATGCACAAAATCACACATTTATGTGACTGGCTGGTGACTGGACAATGAGTCATTGATTGAACAGTTAATTACATTAAACAATTCATTACATTAAAAATTAGGCATTTATTTCCTTTAAATATCCATTAACTGTCTTCTCTCCACCTTTATCTATGAGAAACATAGAACCAGAACTGCCCAAGAAAACAAACGGCCGCGTTCAGATTCACGAGTGGGCGTTTTGCAAGATGCTGTGCGGCCAAGCAAAGAAGAGTGAGGTCGGACTCCTCGTAAGCATCTCCGTGAGCGGTGTGCTTGGTGGAAAAGGCCAAAGGTGACGCCTTGAGTGGACGCACCGTATTTTATTTAAGGCAGGACTAAACGCACACACCAGGGAAGTAAGTGGAAAATACCGACACACGGCGAGAAGTCGTTTCCTGCCACCCTTGACCCCCAGTAAAAAAACAAAAAATCCAACAAAAACAGGTGTGCATGTGCATGTGTATATATGTATGTAGATGTATATATGTACGTGAACATGCATGTGTGTGAACGTGCGTGTGCATGTATATATCCATACATCACACGCGTGCATGTGTCTGTATACGTGTGTATGTACATGCGTATGTCTATGCACGTAAATGTATGTGCATGTGTGCATGTCTATATGTGTGTGGGGGCGTATATGTGTGCATATATGTGTTGTTCGTGTGCACACACAATCCATGTGTGTACGTGTGCATGCGTGTGTGTACATATGCACACGTTTCACGCCTTCACTGCATGACCTTGGGACCCAGCGCAGACAGTGCGGCTCCTACTTCTCACACCTCAGAACATGCACTCGTGGCTGTTCTCTCTCAGCTTCTCTGTGTTACAAACACACGATAACACGTCTTCACACGGCGCAATAATCCACTTATTCCCTGGCGAAACCAACGCCAGCAGCCCGAGGCACACGGCCAGCAGGATGCCAAGAGCTGGGGGGTGGACAGGACATGTCTCCGTGTCAGAACACCCACGCTCCAGATGCCAGGCTGGCACCAAACCCTCGGATGCATGAGCCAAGATGGAGAGGGACATCCTGACTGTGTTTTACGTCAAATCCAGAAGTGATGTTTCTGGATCGCTCATGGCTTGGCTGTCTGCCGGCAGCTCTCGCTTTCCCGAGAGCTTGTTCCCAGAGCTCAGAAAGCCTGGATCCACCTCGACCCTTTCCCTTTCTAATGCTGACCCCCAGACCCCAGAACCAGGAGATGTTCTCGGTGATGCTGTTCCTCAGGGAGTCCCAGTCTGAAAAGGAATCAGGGACCTCTGTCTGCAACTTAAAGGCAGCGCCCGCTGTCCGTTTCCAGACCGGCAGCGCCCGCGGTCCGTCTCCAGACCGGCAGCGCCCGCTGTCCGTTTCAAAACCAGCACAGGTGCCGCACATGCTAAAAAATATGTTCCATTTCAATGACTAAATTCACTGCTTTATAGACTTTGTACATCAGTTGATCTTTATAATGGTCCTATTAAGAAGAAACTCTATATTATGCCTTTTTTACTTACGGGGAAACTGAGGCTCAGATTTCAGGAGTTAAGCACCGTTTCCAAAGTTACAGAGATAGTGCGGCAGAATCGGGATTTGCTCCCTGGTCTGGTTGCTTCCAACTTTTTCCCAAATTTCTGCCCAACGCTGACTGCATGTGAAACTAACAGTCCTCCTTTCTTAAGTACTGGGGGCGACTGGCTGCCCACGTCTGTGACTGGTGTTTCTACCAATTTCTACCCTGCGTTCGCTCCTGATCTCTTTTGAAATAATTTATTAATTGTCGAAGTGCTGCTTTAAAGATACATGCATTGTAGCAAATTGTTTCAGTGGAAAATATCGGTTAACATTCTGCATTTTAACTAAATGATTTATACTACTAATTCAACCCAAACTAGATAAGTTGGAGACACACAGAAGATAGCCCTTTAAAAATAGTCTATGGCATCATTAAAGTCTTCTTCAAGATTAATCCCTTCATGGGGCTTCTGATGTAAAATTTACGGCGATTTTAGAAAATCCTGTCTTGCGGTCAGCATTCCAGCCCCCCGGATCGCTGTGATTCCTTCTGGAGTTACAGGGTGCGTGGGAAGGCAGACCGAACGGCTCATGTGTTACGAGGTTGTGGGTGTTGCTCTGTCCTAAGCCCAGGACCTGCACGGAGGCGTACACACCAGCACCTCTGAGCGCCCCGGGCATTAGCGCTCTTTCGGCATCAGGGTCTGACTCCTGCCCCCCCGGTATGCCCAGGTGGGCAGTACCTGCGTGTGTTGGATTACATTAGATCTTACAGTTTTCAAGATAATTTAAAGATATTTTTTGGCGGGCAGATTGGCGTAGGTCCAAAGATGCTCAGAACTTGTTCTCCGCTTCCACTCTCACAGCCTTCCTGCGCTCTGCCCTGACTTCTGCGGAGAGAGAATCTCGCAGCTTCTTCCAGCCCCATCCAGACAATCGCTCGCACTTAGCAGCGTGTCTGTCTGTGGAGCAACGTGCCAGCGGACAATAATTTTAGACACTATTGTGTGAGTTCGCAAGTCACAAATTTTGAGAAGAGAATAAGAGTTATATTCTGTTTTCCAAAAATGACTGTGGTTATGGAGGACGTCTTAATTTAGGTATTTACTATGGGTTGGAAACTACCATCTGAGGGCCAAGTCCACTTGCTGCTGACTTTGTAAATAAAGTTTTATTGGAACAGGGCCCGGCCCGTTTGTTTCCATATGGTCTGTGGCTGTTCTGCCATCACGATGGCAGGGTTGTCCTTGCCGCCGGGCCCACAGAGCCAGTGGTGCTTACCGTCTGGACGTTTACAGAAAGAGTCTGTGACCACGATCGATGCAAATGATGGCTTACGGACTTCTGTTTTCTGGTGGTCGTGTGACGGCGCGGACTTCGCTCGCGGACTGTTGCGCTCACACACGAGTATTTTCACCCTGGAAGGCTTCCCTGCTTGTCTCAACCTGCCGCCTTATTTCGTCACCCAGGGGCCTGTGCTTGTGACACACACATAGTGAGGACGGGCTGATTATCCCCTCAGGACCAAACACTACTCTGTAAAGGGCTGGAGCACGGAGAAGAACTCTCCGGGAATCGCAGAGGGTACATGCACGTGTTCCTTGGGCTTCACAGAGCTTTCCCGTGCGGACGTCAGGCCTGGGGTCACCAACGCTCTGCTGGCGAGAGACCGGCGTCAGTCCCGCACATGCCAGTTGTGCCCCTGCTGCTATTACTGCCACCGGACGGCCCGGGGCGGTCAGGGGGTCACCTCGGGCCCCTCCCACCCAGAGACAACACAGCTCCAGGGCCTGCTTGGTGATGGCGACAGACGCGAGAAGAGGACAGGCAGGCGAGGGACCAAGACCTCAGACGCTCCTTACCTTCCCTGACCGAGTCCCGCCACCGGCCCAGCCACTGTCACTGCTATCCCTCAATCGAGGAGCCCACTCGAGGCCCAGTCTCTTGGGTGTAGACATGGATTTCTCTTTGAAAACTGGCTTATTCCTTTTTGTTCGTTTGCGAATTCACGGCGAGATCCGCATTTAAATGCGTCATAGGACCCTGCACTGGTGACCATCATTTCAATGTAGATATTTAACTCCAAGCCAGAAAGGCCAATTCAACGAATCCACATTTGAAAATTAGACCCACGTGAAATATTCCATCAAACATTCTTTAACATATGACCAAAACGCGACGGGATTTGACAGAACCACACAGCCTGTGTTTGCCGGAAACGTTAACCAACTTCAGAGTCAAGTAGGACTTTAACAAAGCTCGGCTGAATAGGTTTTTAAAAACTCCAGGGAAATGATGATTAACCATAATGCCTTTCCCAAACCAGACCGATGGGTGCGACGGGCTCTTCAGGGAAAGGGAACGGGGTAGAGCTTAGAGAACAATCAGAGCAACGGTGACCTGCCACGCTAGTTCATGAAACCCGTAGAGACAGCAGCACCCACAGGGCTGCGGCATATGGAAACCAACGCCTGCCCTGATTTCCACGGCGCGGTGAGTAGTTCTGTCATCAGACAGGCAAATGGGGAGCCGGCAGACGGGTGAATCACTATCACACAGCGAACCTCGAACGGCATGCCGGAGTTTCCCTCATACAGCCTCCTAAGAAATGACCATCCCGCCAGAGTCTTCTTAGTTTCTCCAGCAAAGAAACATGTGCAAAATGGACTCCTGAATGCGGGTATTGAGAAGATAATACCAGAGCTTTTGACATCAGTTCCGTGTACACATTCAGAAGCGGAGACTTTGCAGGGGTGAGATTTTGCTCACATTGCAATCATGTCAACCTCCAGCTCATGAGCGTCAACACACACGTGCTGCCCAGGCAGCAACCAGCCCAACCCCACCCCTGCTCTCCAAACCACAACGGATGAACTTCACAAAGCCCTTCCTTCTGCAGCAAGTGTGGGGTTTTTAGCAATGACTTGAAATGAAGCCCTTCCATTTGAGGGTCCCAGTGCCACTGTGTCCCCGTTCGCAACCCCCAGGACGCCTCACAGCGCCCAGAGGGACACACAGCTCACCCCAGCGATGCAGCGTCACTGGGAGAGTAACAAAGCCTTCATCTGACTTAACTGCCAGCGGCTCTTGTCCTCATGGACTGTCTGGCGGGAGGTGGCATGCGACAGAACTTCTGACTCTCCCCCAGAAGCCGGGAAGCTCCAAGAAGCTGGGAAGAGTGGCCATTTGGAGCAGCGAATGCGGAGGACCCAGAGGACAGGACGCCTGTCCTCGCCCCCAGAGCTGCCGCCCATCCACGCCCCCAGAGCTGCCGCCGCCAGTACCTGCAGCCGGTCGCCCGGGGTGCTCCTTGGATCCGATCTGCTTCCTCAGGAGGTCAGGGTTGGAGATGCCCCTCGATGTGACTTCACCAAGTCTCCCTTGGGTTCATTTTCTAGAAGACAAAACAACAGGGCGACATCACTCACTGGAGGGGCAGGGCCGGCCCTAGGACAGGGAGCTCCATGGTAGTGCGGAGCAGCTCACGAGGACGCGTGTTCTCACACTCACGTGTCACTCAGAGCCTCGGCAGGAAAGGCCGCGGCGGACAAGTAGGAAACGCTTTTAAACATGCAGTTCAGTCACTTGGAAATGCACGATCTGTAACCAGTTTGGACGCATGGGTGCGTGTGAAGGGAACCTCGGTGCACAGAACATTCGCACTGGCCGATTACCAGTCAGTTGTGGGATTACTGCCTCTTTAACACTGGGATGCAATTAAGAAACAATTTAATAAGTGAGAAATATTTGAGATGTGTAACTATTTCTTGGAAATAATGTGATTTCACTCATAACAAAACGCAGTCTGTTGATGGCAAGGGTTTTTCTAGATGTCAACTCCATTTTATTTTAGGGGAAGAACAGCAAAAGACATTATCTTCATTAATGCAAATTTGGAATTTATTAACTCTCTATCCGGGTTTTCTGCACTCTTGTCTCTGGACTAGGAATTACTGACTGTTCTAACTGGAAAAGAAAATGCCCAGGTCATTTCATACTCCACTGTCAAGGAGATAATTTATTTGTTTACAAAAATAGAGGGACAGAATATCAGAAAGTGGAGAGAGCTAGGTGTCTCCGTTGTAAAGCTATTGTTTCTGGTGCAAACCTCCAAATTCAGAGAAGCTCATTAAGTCGAGTCTGTGGCAATAACAGAGAAGTGTTAATGGGCAGCAGTGAAGTGTGTCAGGCAAATGAAGAGAGCCCCAGGGCTCGGCGCTGCTCCCCACCAGCTACATTCCGCAGCGTTACCATAAATCCTCTAAAAGATACTGTACTGCGCGTTACCTCACAATGAAGGAGACACTCGGCGTGCTCGGCAAGTGGGGTTTGGAATAAGAGCACGCCATTTCCTAGGAAATCCACGGGCAGCCTATACAATGCAACCATAGCAAACGTCATTATTTTCCCGAATAAGAATTTACCAAAACAAACACAGAAGGAACAGAATAATTTGGAAATGTGCACAGGGAGCTAGAAAGGTTTTAAAAGTACCCTGAAAAATCAACGTTGAAAAACAAAATGAGAGCGAGTGTGTTTTTCTGCGAATCAAAGTCAGGAATCATTAGTTTGGAATTCTCATGTAATGTTTTTAGGTACACTAACCTTTTAATACAAATTATGACCCGTAGTTTCATATATGGCAGCCCAGAGACGTCTATCCTAGAAAAATCTTTGAGGAGAACAATGTGTTTTATGGTCTTTTCCTGACTGCCTGTGCTCAGAACGCACACAAATAGACACACACCCACACACCCACACGCGTGTACACACACACACACACACGGGCACACGATATAAATGCAGGAAAGTCTTCTCGACACGAACCGTTCTTATATGCACAGTATGGTCTGTGCACTTAACTTCTAGTGACAGAAGCAGGTGCCCCAACCTCCTCACATCAGACACACCCCCCTTCAGGCCCCCTGGCGTTGCAGGTGAGCGTCTGTTGGGGGCGAACAGCAGCGTCTCGTGCGCCCTCAGCCCTGCACCCTGGTCACTAACACTCAGCGTGCGGAGCACTCACCCTTGCATGGCGGAGTGGTGAGCACACATGGGTGCTCAGCCGCTAGGCACAGGGCTGAGGACCCACGTGTGCTTAGTGGGTTCTGCAGACAGCCCCACGATCGCGACTTCTTGAAACCCACGCTGGCTCTTTCCGCCGGATTCTCCTAAGGCAGGTACGTAGACGCTTGATGTTACAGTTTTGAAATGATAATACAATCGTTGAAAAATATAGTCATCATGTTCATGCAATATTGTGAACCTGCAGACCGTCCGGCTTACACGTGATTTCTGGACAAGCAGGAGCCGTGTCAGCTAGTACTGGTGTGAATGCTTTGGGGCCTTTGAAACTCTCTGAATTCAGGTTCTCTCTCAGGCAATGACAGGGCCAGGATAAGAATGAAAAGTATTTCCTTTAACTCCCCCAAACCAGAATACCGACGTCCCCTGCCTTGCTCTGGCACCGGACAGACACCCCCAGCCAGGGGACTGTTCGCAGGAGCAGCGCACATTCCTGTCTTGTGTGCGGACAGTCGCACGTCATCCACGGCGGCTAAGTGGCAGCAGGAATCACCCGACAACGCCTTCCCACTGCACGATGCCTGGCCACAGGTGGGCGTGGACCTCTTGCCTGGGTGCGTCTGACCTGCCATTACGATGTCCCCAGTAGCCGCTAGCTCCTTGGTCTTGGTGACCTGTCCCTGTGTCATCGCTTTCCTGAGGTTTCTTCATGTCAAGAGACCTTCCGGTTCACTCGGTCATGTTTAAATGACACATACAGGTGTCTCTCTGGCAATCTGCATTTCCGCTACAGGATTCTCTATCAGAGGACATGCCTCCTGCCTTTCCGTTCTCCTGGAAGTTCTGTGTGAGACTGGTTAAAATGTGAGGGACATGTTTTGACAGTGCCGCTCCTCAGACTCACAACATCGAGCGGTAGGAACCAGACAGTCCCTAATGAAGCAGGAGGGGGTGAATCCTTCCCAGTCGGCAGGTGCAGAGGCTCAGGTGGGTCTCCGGGGAGGACTCCAAAGGCCCATGACCTGGTTTTGTTTGCTCCCCGCGCCCCATGCTCAATGCGCTCAAACAGGCAGAACTCTCTCTAGAAGGTCTTCAGTGTGCTTGATGTGAGGAGACGAGTGTGTGTAGTGACCACAGGCGGGCTCTGGCCTGGCCCCGTGTGTGCTCCCCGCAGCTGCCCGCCTGCCCAGAGAATGAGATCCCACCACCCAGGGACGACGCTGAGATGACTGAATTGCTTGTACGTGGGCTCTCCGCCCGTCTTTCCTGCATGAGTAGAGGCACTGCTTCCCTTTGTGCCAAATTCAAGACAATTTAATAAACCCACGCCCTGGCTTGTGTTCTTTGCTTTAGAACATGCTCAGTGTCTAGCTGGTAATGAGACTTAGAACGGGTCCGATTTCAGTTTTTCAGAGTAAAGCAAGCGATCGTTGTCGGAAGACACAGATGATGAGGAAGGCGAGGTGAGGGCGTGCAGCCTCGTCGGTGAGCGGATGAAGCCGCAGGACGTCGGGCCACTCGCGGGCTCTGGACCCTCCTTCTCTGCGTTTTACATACGGGTGCGCGTCCTCACCACACATTTCTCATCCAAACCGCTGCACGTTTGCCCCAAACCCCTGTCCCTCTGAGTGTTGCCATGTATTCTGAGAATGAAGACTTCCAACTCTACCTCGTGTGCAGCCTCCCGTGCGGGACGACTCTGCTCCGTGTGGGACCCTGACTCCAGCACGTTAACAAGTGAGGATTTCCTAAACGCGGTTGGTAATGTGGAGCTTTCGTGGATGAAAACATCACGCATGTGGTCTGTCTCCAGCTGGCCTCTGGCTGCTGGCTCCTGCCATGCTCACCCCATATCAGAAGCCAGCACCTCACTGACTCTCAGAACCAATGGGAAAGGAAACTCCTTTCCCACTGCGGGCTCTCAGCAAGAGCTAGCGGGACCCTGACACGGAGGACAGGGTGTTGGTGGGTACGCCTGTCCGCGGGAGTGCTGAGAGGCCAGGAGCAGGACTCACATGGGCTTGCCCGGCCGTGAGGGGAACACCTCACCCTCCGGAACTGGGCCGTGTGTGACACTCACGTCTGTACCGTCGCCTGACAACTGCAGCTCCTAACGCCTCCTGACATGTTATAGTCGCATCTAACGGGTACACAGGTGACCGCTCAGTGCAGTTCTGCGTGCAACCAAAGCGAAAACTGTCCGTGGCGGGCTGGCTACATCATTACGAGTAACCATGTGGGACTGGCCAGTGTGGTGACTGGGCCGGGTCGCCGTGCTGAAGCACGAGAGTTGACACTACAGAGCAGCTCGGACCATGAGCCCCACCTGTGCACACCTTTCCTGATCCGCGGCTGACACGCACACGCATGTCGACGTGCAGAAGACAGTCTGGAGTGCATGCCCGCCCACGGCTAACAGGACTCCTCTCCAGAGAGAGAGAGGGATTCGGAGGACTAAGTAGAGTCTCACTTTTCATCTATTGTGCTTCTAATTGCTTAACATCGCCAAAGCAAACTCAGGTAACATGCATAAAACCCAAAACACCCTGAAAAACACGGTAATTTCTAATATCTATTAGTATTTTCAAAAAGTTATGTATCAACTGCTGTAAAGAATGATTAATAAATTCAGTGAAAAAAACTATACTTCCGAGGTCGCAGAATAATTATGAGCAACTTGAACTTCCCCCAGAGATACACCATTCCCAGCTCCCACTTTATTTGTCTGGTTCTGGGATCTGCTGACTGTTTACACACCAATAAACAATGCTACAAGGAAATCACATTTAGGCTCAATTAGATCATTCAAGCTCATTAAAAAAATTCTTCCAAATTAAGCAAAATGATATAGAAAAGCAATTAAAGACGGAGGCAATTAAAACAAAGGCCAATCAGGGTCATCAGGGAGGAGAGGCTGCTTCTGAACCAGCGGCCCCCAGCGGTCCCCCAGTGGCCATCGCCAGCGACCGCTCTACCTGGTCAGGTCTGCCGCGCCTGCGACCGCCGGTGAACCCTGAGCCCTGCCCCGGAGGCCCAGCCACAGCTCCCAGTGCAGAAGCTGGCGCAGCTTCTGGCATCAGTGGACGTTTAGAACTGGAAGTAATTTTAGCGATCGTTCGGTTTAGTCAAACCCTCCGTTTTTAGACGTGGGCGCTGACGTCTGGAAGTCTCTGTGACGGCCCAGTTTCCGTGGGAAGTGAGAGCAGATCCGGGGCGAGGTCTCAGGTGGGCCATTCCCAGCTCCTTCCCCAACCACACGAGGGCTGTTCTAGAGAAATCTAAGACTTAATTTCAGTTTCTTTTAGTAAGGATCCCAAGCTCGAGGTGCCACAGTGCGTGACGTAACAAGTTTCGGGGCGGAGCGGAGCGGCGGAGATCGGCTTCAGCTGCGGCGCGGCGGGTGTGTGAATCTGGGATATTTGCAGCCGTGGGACTCGGCCCAGAAGGGGTGACCTCCAACCACTAAGGCTTTTGGGTTTATTTCCTTGCCCATCGGTGAAACAAGGGATTCTTAACTGAAATCAAAGCTTTCCAAGAGGCAATGCCCAAGCAAAGCCCAGAGGACGCAGACACCCTGGGCACCCTTCCTCCCTGGGAAGCCCTGGCCCCAATGCTAATTACCCTCAACTGAGTTCGCTTCCACACCTGCCTCTCTAAATCCTCCCCCGTCTGTCCAGCCCCGTGGGCAGAATCTTCAAACTCTTGCTTTTATCATGCCGGCCTCTGCTCAATAATAAATCAGATCAATGATGATAATAATAGTTATTATATCGCTACAACATTACTGTGTATCACAATATAAAGCTAAAAGTGGGTGGTATCTGATCGCCTTTGTATCACCAGAGGCCAAGAGAGCAAATGTCTTAAAGGAATGCATTCCAATACTTACTCAGGATGTTTATGGGAGATGCGCACTGTTCTGTGGGTCCCTCCTGCTGTCCAGCACAGCTCCCACATTATGCCCTAACGCGGGTCTCCTAGATAGTTGCAGAACAACTGGGAAAATGCGAGGAGTTGGCCCCAGTCTGTTTGGACAACTGCAGTAAAATCCCACTGACCAGGGGCCTCAGAAGCAACAGAAATCCGTTGCTCTGTTCTGGAGGCCGGCGGCCTGAGCTCAGGATGCCAGCAGCGTTGGGCACGGGCCCTTGTTGGGTCCCAGACTTCCTGCAGTGTCCGCACACGAGGACAGGGCTGAGGGGCTCTCCGGGGCCTTCCACAGGGCACTAGTGCCCCTCATAGAGGCTCCGCCCCATGACCCGATGGCCTCCAAAGGTCCGCCTCTAAACAGCATCGCCGTCGGAGTCCGGGCCCTACCCGAGAACTCTGGGGAGACACAGACATTCAGACCATAACATCACCCTTCAGAAGACGGACAGGCCGTTCGGAAAGACAAGGCTCAAGGCCAGATGTGTGTGGAGCAGGTCTGTCTCGGGAGTTCCTGCGCCAAGGCAGTAACTGGGTGCACACTCGGGAGACCACTTCTCACGCCTGTTGCCTCTGACACACAGCGTCCCCATACACTGAATCAGGCTCTTAATTGCTTGGTGAACTCCACAAAATTTGCAAGGGACCCTTGGGTAGAAAGTCAGAATTGCAGCAGCAAACCCCCTCTTAGAATATCTGTAATTACTGTCTGTCAAGGTCGTGATTGTAGATTGTGACTTAAATATGTTATTAGTTCAACTTAACCAAGGCCTCACATTCCAACCAGAAAATTCTAACACGAAGGGGCGTGGGCAACATTTAGCAACCTTCATTTCTGACAGACTGCCGAGTGGAAATGCTTTGTCTTTTCAAGACAAAACGCCAGGGATGGTGCTCTGAAACGCACAGCCATCTCACGGACAAGGAGCTCACAGGAAAACGAGCTGAGAAATGGGGTTCCTCTGTGCGCGGATATCCTCCAACGGACGGCTTCCCAAGGGACGAAAAAGGCCTTCCCCAAAAGCAAACTAGTGGAACCGAGAGAAAACGCTTCGGCACAGCAAAGCAAACCAGCAACAAAGTGGACGGACCGCCTCCTGAATGAGGAGGACGCTTGCAAATGATGTCAGTGAAAAAGGGTTAAAATCCGAAATATATAAAGAACCGCTGCACCTCAACACCAAAAAATAAACAAGTCAATGAAAAATGGCAGAGGACCTGAGCATGCATTTTTCTGAAGAGGATAGACACACGGCCAACAGACAGAAGAAAAGATGTTCCACATGACTCGTCATCAGGGAAATGCGGAGACCCCTCGCACCCCTCAGAACAGCTAAAATCAACGACCCCAGCCACAGCAGGTGCCGGCAAGGATGCGGAGAAAGGGGAAGCCTCTTACATGGGGGGTGGGGATGCAAGCGGGTGCAGCCACTCTGGGAAATAGGACGGAGGATCCCTAAAAAACTAAAAATAGAATTACCCCATGATCCAGTAATTGCACAACTGGGTATTTACCCAAAGAAAATGAAAACAGTAATTTAAAAAGACACGTATACCCCTATGCTTATTGTAGCATTATCTGTAATAGCCAAATTATGGGTACAGCCCACCAGCAGATGGACAGATGAAGAAGATGTGGTGTAGACACAGAGTGGAATATTACTCAGCCATGAAAAAGAGCGCGTTCCTGACATTTGCAGCAACGTGGACAGATACAGAGGGTTTAAAGCTAAATGAGATAAGTCTGAGAAAGACAAATACCACATGGTTTCACTAGGATGTGGCATATAAGAAACAAAACAAAGGAAAAAAAGTGGCGAGCAAGGAAAGAAGATACCCTCGTGAGTACAGGGAATAAACGAGAGGCTCTAGAGGGAAAGTGCGTGGGGGATGGGTGAGACAGACGAAGGGAATTGAGCACAAACTTCCAGTTACAACGTAAATAAGTCACGGAGATGAAAATTACAGCACACGGAACACAGTCGATAAGGTTGTGAGAATGTTTGGTGACAGATGGTGACTACAGCTTCCATGATGAACCCTGAGGAATGCACAGAAACGCAGAATCATTATATTGTACACCTGAAACAATGGGACTGCGTGTTAATTATACTTCAATTAAAAAATAAATAATACAAATTTTTATTTTTTAATTTTTATTAAATTAAAACAATTATTTGAGAGAGAGAGAGAGAGGGTGAAAGAGAGAACACGAGAAGGGTTATGTCAGGGGGAGAAGCAGACTCTCCACGGAGCAGGGAGCCTGACGTGGACTAGATCCTGAGATTCCAGGATCATGACCTGAGCCAAAGGCGGTCACTTAACCATCTGAGCCACCCAGGCAACCAATAATAGAGATTTTTAAAAAGAGAAAGATATTTTTATGTGACAACATCTTCATGCTAATCATTTCTCTTTCTTTCTTTCTTTATTTGACAGAAAGAGAGAGCACAAGCAGGGGAGTCGCAGAGGGAGAGTGAGACGCAGACTCCCGCCGAGCAGGGAGCCGGACGCGGGGCTCGATCCAGGACCTTAAGATCATGACCTGAGCTGAAGACAGACACTTAGCGACTGAGCCCCCCGGGGCCCCGTGCTAATTATTTCATTTGGGCCTCAAAACAATCTTGAGAATAGGGCAAAGGGGATCTTATCAGCTCTATTTTCAGAGAAAACTGATTTTCAGAAAGATAACTTGACCCAAATCATAGAGCTGGATTTGAACTCTGGGTTCCTGCCTGGACCTTACAGAACCCCACACGTTCAGATGTCCCACCACCGCCTGTGTCAGTCACCTCTGATGTGGGGCTGACCGTGTCCGCCTTCTGACCTGCTGCACCTTGGGAACTACATGACCAAGGAGCCTCGCGTACGCAAGGAAGACTTAGACACCCCTGGACACGTCTGCCTGTGGGAGGCGGTGCCTGTGGGAAGGACCTTAACTTCACATTGTCAAGCCGGGACCCACAACAGCCAGGGCCCCACAACAGCCAGGGCCCCTCCATTGGCATCAGTTCCTTGGAGCATTAATTTGTCTTTATTTTTAAGACTCTGTGTGTATAAAGTGCAAACGGTGCTGAGATTGCTAACAGTTTGCCACTGTGTTTTCAAAAAATACTAACTCTTCCTGCAGCAAGGGGCACGGCCGGGTTCGTGTGGGCGCTGCTGTCTTCGCTCTCTCTCTCCCTCTCGCCACACTCTCGCTCTGACTCAGCCACTCCCTGACCTGCAGGGGGGAGCGCCCGGAGGCGGCGATTGCAGGGGCCTGTGCGCAGGACTCAGGGAGCGTCGGAGGCTCGGAAGCATCTCGTCTCCTGGACTCATCACGCACAGCCGGTGGCGTCGTCGGCACCTAACCACAGAGGCCTGCTCCCTCTCCCCTCGGCAACGGGCTGGTGGAGATCTCTGTCGGATCACGCGGAACGAGGAGGGCTCGGGCAGCCCTGGCGGCCCAGCACACCCGCTTGCAGAGCAGCACAGAACCGGCCCAGCCCCCAGCGGCAGGAGGGGAGACGGGACCAGGGAGGAAGAGAGGGGGCCGGCCCCGCGCGGAGCCGGACTCCGTGGGGACCGCGCCCAGGTCATCCCCCGCTCGGAGCCGGACTCCGTGGGGACCGCGCCCAGGTCATCCCCCGCTCGGAGCCGGACTCCGTGGGGACCGCGCCCAGGTCACCGGTCCCGCCAGAAGTGCCCCGATGGAGATGTGCGCAGCACGCTTGGGGTCCCAAACCGGGGAGGTGGGTCTGCTGTTGGAGCCCTTGGAGCTGGAGGGGTTCTCGGCCGGGAGGCGGACCTGAGGGGGTGTGAGGTGCTCTGTGAGATGGGGGCGGGGAATGTTCCCTGGGAAGGAACAGGGCACACGGGAAGAGAATGCATGTTTGGACACTAGGTCCCCAGGGGTCCACGTCTCTCTCTGGGACACAGGGAACCACCACGGACATTGGGCAGGGAATGACAGGCTGGGAAAAGTTGCCATGGGAACAGAGGGAGGCCCGTGGCGGGATGCAGGGCTAGGCATGTGGATGGGGCCGCCCGCAGCCCTCAGAGCACCCACGGCCTCAGGGCACTGTGCAGCTGCCGGTGGGGGACGGAGAGCGCAGACGGCCATCTCATGCTTCCTGCTCTCAGCTCCTAGCCACACACACGAGAAAGTCCTCTGCCCGCAAAGCTGGAGAAGACTCATCCTCTGGGTTTCTGAAACTCCCGCCACCGGAGGACCCTGCAAGGTGATGACTCGGGCAGAAGGTTCTCCGTGAGATGGGGTAAAAATCAGCATTTCTGGGGAAAAATTGTGTGGAAACACAGCTAAAGTCTGTAGAAATAGGCAAAGGTAAAATTCCTTCTTCATAAATTTTTAATTTAAAAATGTCTCTGGATGTTATATCTTCAGCTAATAATATCTTCTTGAGGCAGGAAGAAAGAAAAAAGAGGGGAATCCGGAAACCGGGAAGAAGGGAAGGGGGAGTGATCTGAGCATCAGGGACCGAGCTGAGGTGGCTGCAGTTTGAGAAAACAAGAAAGCGTCTACCGACGGGAGCCTCACGGAGGAGTCAACATGACTTGTGTTCTCCAAGATGCAATCACCGATAGTGCCGGACGAGTGGCAGACGGATTCTCGGGTCGACGCGTGCCGGTGTTCAGAGCCATGGTAGGAGCGCAGCAGAACAAGGACAGGACGGCGAGCCCGCCCAGTGGGGACGCCCCGTGCCGCCGGCGGTGGCGAGGGGCTGCGGATGGCACACGGGCCTCCGCGCCGCGGGTGTCCCTATGTGAAGGCCCATCGCACACGTGTGAAATGACAAGCGCAGTGACCAAGCTGTATGTTTTTAACCTCGGGAAACTGAGACTGTTTCGTGGGCTGATCTGATCAGTGAAACATGTCCCCACCAGAGCAGGGACGGCTGCTTTCTCGCCTGCGCGCCCAGAGCCCCGCGGGCAGACACGCGCCCCAGGCGGGCAGCCCCGCAGCAGGCGGTGGGGACAGAAGCCCTGTTCCCTTTCTGAGGTTTGCGGTGGGCCCAGAGGGACCGAGCCGGAGACCCCGAGCTCAGCGCACTCCTGCCGAGCTCCGGAAGTGGACCCTGAGGGCACAGCCTGCCTTGTCACCACCTGGTCACTGGAGGGGGCTTTGCTGCCTCTCGGGGCTTGGGTTTCGTCCCCTGTGGAGTGGGAGCGGTGTCACAGGTATCTCTGTCTTAGAGGGGCCGTCCGAGGATGGAGGTGACGCGGCTCCGGCACAGTGAACACTTTCCTCTTCACCATCAACAACCTGGGCCTGGGCCCCCGGAGCGGCTTCCTGGCCTGTCCGCTCTCACGTGCACAGGCCGCCGCGGGTGACACAAACACCACCCGTGGCCACCCCCCCCCCCGTCTGGGTGGCACGTCTTCCCCTGCAGAGATAGCAAGAGCGCGTCAGCTCCCCGATTCCTGCCATCAGAGCAGGACCCCCATCACGCGGGCCCCCTCCCCGTCTCGTCCCCCACAGGTCTGCTCCGGCACCCACTGGGGGCTGGGGTCTCAGGACATGAGCTTCGGGGACGGCGGATGTTCAGCCCATTGTGGTCCCTGACGAGCACGTCCCCTACGTGTCTCTCCGTCCCTTCTGAAAGTGTCAGTTTAAAGAGAAGTAACAGTGCAGGGGCTGAGGGCAGTGGGGGTTCCTGCATTTTTAACACGCAGAGTGTGTATATCTTCGCACGACTTAGAATTTACCCCTCTGTCTGTATTTTACGCATTCTCATACTTCCCTGCATTCTAAAAGCTCTACACGAAGAAGAGTGACCACGGTCAGCTCGACGGTGCGCATCCGAGCCCTTGGAACCCACGTGTGGGAGTGACGAGCTCCAGGCCTCTCTGAACCTCACATTCCTTACTGGAGATTCCTCATCCCTTAGCGCCGAGAGCGCGCATACAGTGCCAAGGGGGTATGCTTCCCGATGCATGGATGATGGAGCAAGGTCATGGACCCGCCTTGGACGGACGTCCACAGCTGACCCTCCCCCCGCCCAGCACAGACACATGTGCAGTGCATGGGCACCGTCATCAGTGATGTGGGAATGACATGGAGTCTGCCCCGACCCCCCAGCCCGGGTCCCCTTCTGCAAGCTGGAAGGTGAGACCCTCCAGTCCTTCCTGGCTCTCCCCTCGGTATTTGTTTAACTGTCACAGAATCCAACTCTGTAGCACACACACTGTTGTACAACCTGAGGGACTGTACGGTCCACATCGTGAGCGAGCACCAGGGCCTGAGGTCCCGACTGGGCCCCACTTTGCCTGTGACTCGCTGGTAGAGAGATCTGTACCTTGAGCAAGGCCGGCCTGTGGCCATGGTCTTTCTACCAAACGGCCTAGCAAGGACAGCCTTGCTGCCTGTGGACATCCTGCTATCTGAGTGTGCAGACTGTTGGGTCAGAACGACTGGGGACCCCTGAGCAGAGGCAAGGGAAGCAGATTAAAGGGAGGCCCCTTTGTCCTTCAACTCTTGGGAAAATCCAATAGGAAAAAGGAAAGAAAAAAGCCCAACTGTGTGAAAGTAAACAATTTCAATGATTTTCAAATGAAACAGAAAGGAAGAAACGTCCAGAGGCGTGAATTTCCTGGATTAGCAGGTAAACGTGGGCAGCACACCCAGACCCGGCCCCAACCAGGTTGGGATTCTACAAATGGGCCCATCGAGCACAGCACTGCTCTGCGGTCCGCGGGGCGTCAGGGAGGGAGCGGGGCGTGTGAGGGCAGTGGCCTCTGGAGGGCATCCCTGAGCAGGGACCTAGAAGGATGTGCCCCTCGGCCCTTTTCTGTATGCCCCATGTGCTCCATCCGGACTCCCTGCATTTTTGGTTTGGGAAGGGCACCAGACCGCATTCTGTGCGTCTACTTCCTGTCGCTAAACAAACACGTCTGTGAAATGCTTGCTTTCTAATTTCCCAAAGTTAACTTTAAAGTCCATTTGTATAATTAAAAAATGAAAAACTTGAGTGAATACACTTTGAGTAGATTTAGATGACACTGAATCAAAGTTTAAAACCCAGCAACCCGTTTACATGATCACATACCTAAGATTTCTTCCTACGATGGAAAAACTGAAGGTAAGAACAGGAGAGGGATAGGCCAACCGCCCACGGCCGCACAGCGGCATCCGACCCAGATCAGGGCCTGTGGGGTCCTGGCGGGGTGTCCCAGGGATGCGCAGACGGCAGGCGAGAACCGTTGGGAGACGAGGGACTGGCTGTGTCGGGGCGAGGTACCAGCGGGAGTGACAGGGAATACCTCAGCAGATGTGACGCTTGCACGGGAAAATCCCGTGTAAGACCCCACACAGTCGTCTCCGAGGCACGAGTGTGCCGGCGAGTCTGGGGCCCGCCTGAGCACGACAGGACATGGTCCTGCTCGTGGCTCTGCTCCTGCGATCTTCAACCAGATGATCTCTATGGTCCTACCAGGTCTAATTCATGGAGACCATGATTAAAACGTTCCTTTAATTTTTTTTTTTTTTTTAAAGTAGGACCCATGCCTAACACAGAACCCCACATGGGGCTTCAACTCAAGACCTGAGCTGGGATCCAGGGTCGGACACGTAACCACCCAGGCACCCCCAAAACGTTCCTTTAAATAGTGAGTTGAAATCCGCATCTTAGGATTCGACTGTGACAGCGTAAAGGTTTACACAGTGCCGGTCAGGGCAAAATAAAGTAATTGCATCATCTCCCAACTGAAGAGAAGTCCCTTTTATTTATTTTTCATTTGCTTCTGATCCCCTCTTTGGAGAAGCAGAAAATAAAGAATCTTAAAGAACAGACTTAATGACGCTACAGGGCAATTCGGGACCCCGCGCAGTCCAGCCTTTCCGGGATCACAGGCGAAGGGTAAGCCCGTGGTAGGCGCTGGGCCCTGATGTGAAGCCGAGGAGAGGCTCCAGCACCGGGTCGTGGCTCCCACTTCCTCGCAGGCATTTGCTAAACCCGCGTCTGATGAGCTTCCCCAGCTACACTCCGGCCAGCAGCCCTGCAGCCGCGCAGAGCGTGCTGCGTGGAAATGTCGTCCGCGGGGCCTGCAATCAGGCACTACGCGCACAACGCGAGTGGGTTGAGTCCAAGCGAGAGCTCACGGCAATCAAGGCTGGGGATGGGAGAACAAAGCCATTTTCTCTCATTTGCCGGCAACACAGCCATCGGGCCTTAATTAGGAGGCAAGTGGGCTGGCGGCTGGAAGGCTGCTCATTACCCCGCGCAGCTCCCAATCAGCCCGCCGGCGAGAGCCAGCCATCGCGGCCAGGGAAGGGAACTGGCGGGAAGGAGCCGCGAGGGCCGGGGGACAAGCCCTAGGGGATAAAATTGAGTTCGGAAGGGAGAGGGGCCAAACCCCTGGGAGCTAGCTGCAAATAAGTCACACAGCTCTGTGGGGCGCCCCGTGCGCGATTCGCCAGAGTCACCAGCCCCGGCCGAAGCATCAGTCCCATGGCACTCCCTGCCCCCCACAAAGCTCTTCTTCCCAAACAACATTTCCCAGAGACCACCCAAACTGGAATATATAGAGTACGTTCTTTTATTCACAATTTTTTATAATCAACTTAAGAGCATTTATCTAAAACAAGTTCCCCAATATTCCTGTGAATATCACATGAATTTATTATATGTTTATATTGAATGGATACCTATCTGCTCGGATCTACAGTAAAATATCAAAAGGTCAGTTTAAAATATCCTCTAGAGACTGGTATGTTAACATTCAATTATAAGCCTAATTGTCTTTGAATAAAGCCTGTGCATTCAAAATAAATGTAGAATTTACTGGTAAGAATCACACACACACACACGCACACACACACACACCCCTCCTATATCAAAACACCTACGTTCGTGTAGGAACTAAACACAGGATTGCGTTGTCCCCAGTATTACTAAAATCTGTGTCGCAGGGACTACAGAACGCGACCGGGAGCCGCGTTGTTGAATGTTGTCGCAAGTCTGTGCTCGGCGGCGCCGTCCCCTGCGTGTGGGAGGAACTGCACAGCCGCGGCGCTGGGGAAATGCCACTGGCGGCCAACCCAGGGCTGAGCCGGGACGGGGCAGAGCCACAGGCGTGCGGGCCTGCACGTGGACCAGAGTCCTGTGCGAGGCTTCATGGAGCCTCGTGCCCAAGAATCCATTTAAGGGAGCCCACGGTTCCGAATCTATTTTAAAGGGCCCCGGAAATAAACCGTCCCTGGGCCTGCATGGGACACGGAGGAAATGGGAGACTGAGCTCCGCTGCCCCTGCCCGTCCCCTTCTCCGGAACCTGTGGGGGACACGCTCATGTTCTCTCAGCTGCTCTCGGGGGGGGGTCTGGGGTTTTGAGAAACCCATGAGAAACAGCCGCCCCCATGCCCGTGAGCCCGCAGCTGCCGACGGAGTTTGGAGCCATGCGGCGTTGGAAATCCACGCCCACGGTGAACTTGGAGCTCAAAAGGCTTGTCCTGCGCATCTGGCCATCCCACCTCCTCGGTGGACAAGGGGGAAATGATAGGAGAGAGGTAAAAACCAAGGTCCCCAAATAAGGAAAATTGTGGGGCTGCCGCAGAAGATGAGGCAAGACCTGGGAAGGGCCACCGCCCTCCGACGTTCTGCACAAGCCCCGGGTCAGCACCGCGCCTCTCGGAAACCAGGACGGCCAAAAGTAAACTCACTGCTCCCACCCCAAGCCCACTCCTTCCCCCGGTCCACTCCCCGCCCGAGCAAGGCCATGTATTTAAAACTGGGTCAGACGCGGCCCTCCTCCCACGCAGGCGCCGGCAGGCACTTCCCGGGCATTCAGGGCGGAGGCCGCGACCGCTGACGCCGCGGCAGGACCTCCAAGAACTGGCCCCTCTCACGTCTCGCATCGCGCACGGCCCTCACAGTGCTCGCCCGCGGCAGTTCTCAACGTGGGGTTCAAGGGGTGCAGTCATTTCACCCCAGGGACTTTGCACAACCTGCTTATTCTGCCAGGAGCCCCTAACCCATGCCCAAGGGTTAATCCTTTCTATGGTGAGGGCTTAAAGCTCCTCTTCTGCATCCGCTCTGCAATTTTTCTCTTTTGGGACCTCGATTTTTACTCCCTTTATATGATTTCCCTTCTCATATGGGAAAAAAATCCGCTCATTCAATACAGAAATCATCTGCCTGTTTCCTGGTATCTTCACGGTGCCCACCGCACAGTAAAGACCTGAAAAATGGGGGGGCCGGTAAGTGGAGGAGACACAGGATTGTCACATCTCAGAAGAGAGCTCTGCAAGACAGGCTTTGAAGCTTCTTTGTACAAACGCAAGTCCTTATTGGTCGAGAATGTTCTGGGTGAGGCGTTCCCTGGAAACTGGAGAGTGACCGGGTTATATCCTTCTGTGGAATGCTTTTGGAGACCCTGGGAATTGAGGAAATATTCCCTTCGGTGGTGAAGATGGAGGGAACATGCAAACGAGATAATCCAAATGCCCACTGCATCTCGGGCCCCAGAACCCAGCGCACCTCAGACCCGAGAACCTGCTGCATCTCGGGCCCCGGAACCCAGCGCACCTCAGACCCGAGAGCCTGCTGCATCTCGGGCCCCAGAACCCAGCGCACCTCAGACCCGAGAGCCTGCTGCATCTCGGGCCCCAGAACCCAGCGCACCTCAGACCCGAGAGCCTGCTGCATCTCGGGCCCCAGAACCCAGCGCACCTCAGACCCGAGAACCTGCTGCATCTCGGGCCCCGGAACCTAGTGGATCTCAGACCCGAGAACCCACTGCATCTCGGACCCCGGAACCCAGCACACCTCAGACCTGAGAACCCACTGCATCTCGGATCGGACCCCAGAACCCAGCGCACCTCAGACAGGAGAACCTAGCGCATTTAGGACCACAGAACCAAGTGCATATGGGGCCCTTCCATGTGGCAGGGTATGAAGAGTCAGGACAGGAGAGGATAAAACCAATAGGTCAGATCTAAGCTTTTCAAGTAAATACGATTTGCTTTCCACTGGGGTTCAGATACCCTAGGGAAAAGTCAGAGCCCTGTGACTTATGGAGGATGTGCGGATCCTGCCATGAAACAGATGAAGTTCCAACCCAGAGCCGCCCCGACTTGTGCGCATGCAGCTGCTTCCTGAACGTTCTGCAGGGGGTGGAAGACTTTTCCTTCCTGGAGGAAGCAGCAGACGGACCAACAGGAAGCGCCCCTGCCACAGACCTGGGCCAGGTGGGAGATGCCGCTCCCTGCAGCGTGAGGCGAACCGAGCCCGGGCCTGCGTCAGGAAGCACACGAGAGCCGGACGCGCATGGACGCATGGAGACTCCGGAGCTGCTGGCCGGGCGGACGCTCGAGCCCGGGACCTCTCGTGCGTGTCTGGGTGATAGCGTCCAGCTCCGTTTCCCCAACATCCCACTTCCCGTTTCTCATCCTTTTGGGCAGCAGAGGCTGTGGGGGTTAGAGGCCGGCACGTGAATCAGCCCAGGCTCCATGAAGCCCGTTACTCGACACCCAACCACAGGCGGCAGGTGTGGGACAGCACGGCCGCCGCGGAGCCCTGTGAATCCTGTTAACTCGTCTCCTCCAGTTTGAGAGTTTGAAAACACTCAAATGTTTGAAAACACAATGAATAATGTGCCTGCTGTCAGAACGCTGAGCTCTGCGTATGGCTTCTTGTGGCCTGTTGTTGCTCAAATATTTTGTCCTTTTAACTTCATTAAACGAGGGTGCTACATAAGGCTTGCCCTCCATTTTCCCATCTGTGACACTTTGGAATATGCCATCGCTCCCTTTTGGGTCTGGAAACTCAGGCCCAGATCTTGACCCCCATGCAGCATACACACGATCTTCAGTATGCTACTTCTATTGAGCAAGTGCTGAGAAAAGATAAAAAAGTAAGAATTAAAACCAACTGACTGCCAGTCTGGTGCCACATTACACAATCCTGATCGCGTCAGATCTGGAACGCAACGCAGGGTTGAAGAGACCAGCAGGTAGACCAGCAAATAGGGAAGCCCAGGTTGTGGGAGACGACTTCAGGGACCGCCAGGAGCACTGCTCCTTCCGCTTACGTGTGAGCTGGAGGGTTTCTGAGAATAGGAAGCATCCTAGTTACATTTTATAGTTTATGACTTAAAGTATAGGATTTGAGTGTTATCTATGTATAAAACAACTTGTAGTAAAAAACTGATGTTGGTTCTCTGAGCCAATATACTGATTTTAGATTTTTTTGTTATTTGATTTATTAATAATGTTTTCCCCAATGATCTATAAGATCAAACATCTAAACATGGGCATTGTATAGTTACTAATCAGGTTTTATCTTCATTTAGAACATTCCAGAAATTCCAGAAAAGCCAAGAGCTTTTGCATCATATTGAGATGGAAATTTATAGCTGCATTCCTCTGGAAGGGTACACCTCCAGGCGAGGGGAAAGATGAGTGACCCACAACTGGAGATCCTTCTGCTGAAAGTACCTTTGCATTTTTGGGGAGCAACTGGCTGTCATCACAATATCTCTTTGCAACAGCACTTGTCCTGCTGTCCTCCTCGGGAGTGGGGTGAAGCAGCAGTGCCCCTATGCTCTAGGAAATCGATGCTGGTCCAGTTTCTCGCAAGGAGTCCTCGCTGGCTTCCAGCCTCCTCAGATGCTGTTTATTCTGCAACAAGAGCTCTAAGAACCATTGGCTTAGAGCGGGGCACCCGTTATCACGGTCGTCTTCCTTGCGGATATTTACTTGGGGAATGCTAGACTGTCCATGCCGGAAGGGACCCTGGACGTCCTCTCCTGTAACCACCCAACGTCATCACTAATGGTGGATAAAGAAGTGGGTGGTTCCGCTTTTGGCGATCACATGTAATCTTTCCACACAACCTTCTCGATGATAAAGAAGAGGTGAATTAAATTCTGTTTACATCATCTGTTTGAAGCATTGGAGGGTGATCATGATTTGCACGGCCAAGAAACCAAGCAGAGAGAAACCCACAGAGATGGGCCCTTATTAAGCACAACTTTTTGTCTTGAGACATCTACTGATACCGAAGTGACTCATGAAGGTCTCAGAATCTGAATGTCTCTGTGTGTCTCTGAGCACTGCGTGACCAGGGGCAAGAGACTGGAGCTCCTGGCCCACGGGAAGGGGTTCCCCAGAAACACCACACGCTTCCGCTGGGATCACTTAAGGTTTCATCCCAGGAATAAATGTAAACTGGAAATAGCTCATCCCTCCTGCGTAATAAAACCCAGCTCTGAACCATCTCAACTCTTGATTTGACGGAAGCCACGTTCCTTAGTAGTCTAGATGGGCACAACAAAAATGAATGCTTTCTGGAGGAAGATGACATAACGTAACATAACAGAAAGCTGCAATGCGTAACTACAGTTTTTTATCTACCATGTCTGTAATCCAGACTAAACAAGGCAAGCGAATAGGTAGATTTGACCAAAACCCAGGGGGAAAAAAAATAACAGCCAACAGAAACAGACACATTGGAATTATCTGACAAGAATTTAAAGTAATGAAACTGCCAAAGGCATGTAACACAATGTTGAATTTCAGGAGATGAATAAAACTTATTGTAAAGACCAAATGGAAATTTTAGAATTGAAAACTCTAAGAATAGAAGCTAGGAATTCAGTTGCTAGAATTAACAGAGTATGCCTGGTTGAAGAGACAATCTGCAGATTGGAAGACAGGTCGGAAGGAAATATCACAATTAATACGAGAAATAAAATTATATTAAACAAAGGAATAAAAAAAACTTTTGAAAAATTAAGGTTAAGAATTTTCAAAAGTGATGAAAAATATAGACCACCAAATTCAGAAACACCATGAATCCCAAATGCAATAATTACAAGGAAAAACCAGACCTCTGAGTAAAACTACAAGAAGCAAAAATCAAGAAAAAAAATGTGTAAACTGGCAGCAATTAGTAACAGCTAACTTCTTAACAGAGACAAGAGAACTCAGAGGATAATAAAATTCTGTATTAAAAATGTTTAATGAAAGTAATGCCAATCTCGTGAATAAAAAAAAAAAAAACCCTTCAGAAATGAAGGTAAAAAAAGGACAATTTCAGACCAAAAAAGGAAAGAATCTGTCATCAGTAGATCTACATTAAGTAAAATTCTAAGAGATCGTTTCACCAGAAGGAAAGTGATGTGCTTGTAGCTCAGTGGTTCACTGAGTGAGGAACACGAAACCACAAATACGGGGTGAATGTATTTGACACCAACTGTGTTAAAGGACAATCATGAAACCTTGTAGGATTTGACATACTTTTAAAGAAATAACACACAGATTAACATATGTGTGTGAGGTATTACTTCCATTACAACAGGCCATAGATTGGGGGGTATGGACTGAGTTAAAGCATTCACAGAGTCACTGAATATTTGGAAAGTGGTGTAACCGCAACTAATATTAAATTCTAGTGAGTACGAATAAATACTGTAATTTCAAAGTAAATAATAAAAGGCAGTAAAAGAAAGTGTAACTAACAAGTTAATAAAAAGGAATAATGTAAAATACTAAATCCAAATAAATTTAAGAAGCATTTTGAGCTGCACCGTCAATACGAGGGCAGGGGGCTGTGGGCCGAGCCAGGGGATGGCAGCCTCCCCACCGCGCCTGTGCCGGTCTCGGAGCCAGGGCTGGGCGCGGCATGTCAGGACTGTGTCCTGCTTGGCCAGGGCACCTGGAACCGACGGACGCCGCACGGCTCACTCTGAAAAGCTACAACACTTGGTCTGGACTTCTGATCTTACGGACGAGGGGCCTGAGATCAGAGGACACGTGAACCTCCGGTCAGCACTCGCTCTGCATTTAGGAACAACTACAACGAGCTCCACGAGGAACAGGTATGTTTCCTTAATTCACAGATTTTTAAAATGTGCATATACACGTAGGAAGTAGCTACAAGTGAGACGGACATGAAGCCCCTGCAACGGGCCCAGAGAAAAGGCCACCGGTCACAGCAGGGAGTGGTCGGCCACGGGACAGGCCGCCGGTCACAGCAGGGAGCGGTCGGCCACGGGACAGGCCTCAGTGCGCCTCCACAGAGTTGGGGCTCTTCATCCGGAGATAAAAAGTGAGCAGGGCGAGGAGTGGACGAAGGGGGGAGCACACAGGTGTGGGGTCTCTGCAAACACTGTCCTCAGCGACAGAAAAGTGTGGTCTCCTTCTCATAAAAGGTTCATCCTTTGCTTTGAAAAGCAAATAGCCTTTTTGATTTGAGATATTTTAAAATGTTGATTTTTTAAGGAAACAGAATTTTGGACGCGCTTTGCCTAACAGCAGATCGTGTGGCAGCCCCGGTGCCCGCCGCCCCGCCGGCCACATAGCCAAGCCACACGCATGGCCTCGCCTGCAGGAAGGTGTGTTCCGGGCCCAGCTGGGTGGCATTCGCAGCTGAGGCGACGTACTCACGTCTCCCCGCTCCCTCCGGGGCCACATGCCCCAGCCATCAGGTCGGCGACGGGCCGGGGAGCTCATGGGTGGAGAGGAGGCAGGGCCCAGGACACCTGCGCAGGGCAGGCCTCTCCGTCCTCCAGCGAACCACAGGACGTGAGGGAGCATCGCACCTACCGGGCACCAGCCGCCTGACGCCATGGGGCCGTGGGGCAGTGACCAGCCTCTTCTGCTCTCAGAGGGGCTGCAGTCTTGCCTTGGGCCTGCTCCGCCCCCCTCTCTGCCCCACCTCCCGTTTCTCCGGGCCACGTCCGGTGGGACAGGCCAGGAGCACGTTGAATCCCTGCTTGGCGGCGGGAGGCGCAGGCCCACGTGGGCTCTCCGCGATGGAAACTGCCCGTCGGAGAGCAGGCGGGGTGGATGCACCCGGAAGGAACTTCTGAAACGCAGGCAGGGCTCAGGGGAGCTCAGGGGGGTCCCCACTTCCCTTGCAAGCTTTAAGGTGCAGCCTGACCCTGACTTAGCCAGGTGGGACCGTGGGGTGCTGGTGCCAACTCCAGCACACGCCCGCGTTTCAGCATCACCCTCACGTCCGCTGAGCTTCACACTCACAGAGGGCATCCCGCTAAACATGGCCTTGGAGTCCCTCGGCATGGGGAGGAGAGGCCTGAGTCATCACGGTTCACAGCTCGGGGAGCCTGGCTCAGGGAAGCGGCCACCGGTGCTGCCGTGGTCTCCCATCCGCTGTCAGCGAACCAGCAGAGACTCGGGCTACAGATGACGCGGACATACTCTTCCCGCCCTTGGAGGCCGAGAGAGCTCGCGCTCAGGACCGCACTCCCTGTACAGGCTGCAGGGCAGAAGCCTCGGCTCTCCCCGAGGCCTGCGTGCCCACGCTCCGTGGCTCCCCATCCCTTTCTTGGGTCACTCTGACCTCGGCTTCTGACCGTCCCTTCTGCCTCCTGCCACAAGACCCACCAGTAATGCAGGAGAACATCCCTGCCTCAGGACCCTTGATCACGCCCGCAGAGCCTTTGTCACATGGCACGGGCGTCCGCAGGTCCCGGGGGAGGCGTGGGCATCGTGGGGACCATCGCTCTTCCTGCCACGCGCAGAGGAAGCGGCAGATGGAAGGGAGAGCCTCCAGTCCTTCCATGGGACAGCAGTGGCTCTTTCGAGGAGCGGGTCCTCAGGCACCAGTGATTCCTGAGGAAAGTGGGGTGTCCTGGCGCACGCGGCACAGTTCAGGAGTGTTAGCTTGGCCCAGGCACTTCTGCGCCACAGCCTGGTGGGAAGAGCCACTGGCAGGAGTGAAGGTTCATGCGGAGAACACGGCGTCCTGCTCCGCCCAGGCCGAGCAAGGCCGAACCCCACGACGCGGTGCACTCCATGGGCTTCAGAGAGGCGGGTGGAGCACAGCTGCGCCCTGTGAGCCGGCGCGGACAGGCGGGGACCAGCGAGGACAGGTGGGGACCGGCGTGCGCAGTCCGGCCTGCTGGGACGTTACCTAAAGTTAGGTAACACCTGACTCGTGGTCAAAGCAAACAAAGCCGCGCCCGGAGGCGCCAAACCCCAAAACCGACAAAGCTGCGTGGACATGGGTCCCAGGGTGGAACCAGTGCCTGGGGACAGCGGTGCCCCTGGAGGACGTCCGGAGCTTCAGGTCCGGTGGCCCCAGCCCAGCGCCGGCTCCTGTCACCGAGATCCGTCTGTCCTCCTCGAGGTCCGGCCCATTTTCCCAGCTCAAATGTGACCACACGTGCTGTTCAACAACCTTCTATTTTTTGCGTTTCATGGCTAGTTTTTTGAAAAATGTTATGCATTTTAAAGTTTAACCGTATTAGTGGCATTTTAAGCTAATGTCCTTATTTTGTCATTTACCACCAACGAGAGATTAAATTTTTAGGTTTCAAAATACTAAAACCTTTCAAAACCATTCCTCGAAGCCCTGCATTTAAGGGCATTTAGTCATTACCGCGGAAACAAGAACCGGAGCTTTACTGGACGTGAACCGCGAAAAGTGAGTGTCCTTCTCAGTGCGGCACCGAAAACAGCTCCGGTGCACCAGCTGTCCTGTTTCTCGGCTGTGTTTCATTTCTTCCTACATTGGGGAACTTAAGGAAATACTAACCTGCGTACTCTTTGATTCGAGTAAGAGGCCGATTGGCCGTGTGCCCTAATGCCCATTGGGCCTGGTTCTCTGGAGAGGAGGAAAGCTGAATGACCTGCGGCCACACGCCTCGCATGCCGAACGGAGAATCCCGACTGGACGACCCTGGTTCTCAGGTTTGCAGAATCTTTGTCTGAGGACTTAACTACGTCACAAACGTCTCCGGCTCTGTCCACTGCCACTCAAGTCAGGAACAGTGGTTCTGGGATCCAGACTGCTCGCCCCGTGTGCACACGGCCATCAAGCCTCCCTCCACTCCTTTCTAACGGCGTGTCCGAGGCTGCACCTCCACACCCCTCCCCTGCGTGTCCGAGGCTGCACCTCCACACCCCTCCCCTGCGTGTCTGAGGCTGCACCTCCACACCCCTCCCCTGTACCTGCAGGTCAAAGACCAAGATCCTTCCACGGTCAGCCAAGGCAGGCCCCTGACTAGGTTCTCGCCAGCATTTCCCATAGGAGCCCCCCTGCTCCCTCCTACCCTCGGATGACAACATCAGAGTCCAGATAATCTCCCAAACACAGGAAACTGGGCCACATTCTCACGTGTGTGAACGTCTATTTTCACGACGCACCTTACTCTTTCCTTGTTGCTCAGCTAGTGGAGTCTGTCATCACGAGAAATCCAGTGCATTTGGAAGTTCTTTTGAATGATATTGGAGAGAAAACATGAAAAACGCACCCAGGACTGTGCACTAGTTTGCCTGTGTGCTCATCCCTGGGCTAAGCCAGCTGCGGAGCCAGTGTTTCTCCTGCCTCTACCCCAGACAGTGTCTGCAGTACAGGAGGGTCTCAAAAGTTGAAATAAAACACAGCAGAAGAAAGAGCAGAAAATTACCTAAATTATTCTTCAGTACAGTGTAACCAAAGTGTTCTCTCTGAAATCTTCCCTCCACGAAGCCACTGGAATGAACATACAGTTGGCACCGTGTGTGCACACAAGCCTGTGTGCGCGCGTACCTCCCAGATGTGACATCAACGTAACGGTGTCCTTTCCTGCTTAGAGCTTAATCTGTTGAAGGGAAGAACACTGATATCTCTTTTAGCCCATCTGTCTCCCTTGTCAAGGAGAGAAATGTCTTAGAACATCTTACAAGGTCGGCAGGCTCCACCCAGGCCCCTCTTAGGCCTTGTTCAGCGGCAGAGCATGAGGCACAGTTTAGTTTGATGCCTTCACATCGGTCCTCCGTGCACCGCAGACTAACCCATTAAACGCGCTCAGTGCCGCTCTTCCGGAAGGTGACACAGAGTGGGGCTTGGCCATTTTGTTCAGCAAGGAGCCGAGAGCGGTAGAAAGTCAAGTCTACAAAGAGCTGCTGACAATTACCGTGGGGACTCTGCAGTGACATAATTCTTGGTCAAGGATTCTCCCAGGTCCGAGAAAGACTATAGGCTTCCTCTTCTAAAACCTGCAGAGATCCACGCCATTGCACACACATTTTCTGGGGGACCATAAATTGTGCAGAGCGTGTCTGTATCACCCCCAGAAGATGCCTCGCTCCCCTAGGGGAGCCACCATAACTGAGAGTAAAGACAATGCCCGGAGCTTGGCCTTCTGGCCCCGCCCACCTCGAGTCCTGGCCTTCCCTCTAATCCTCCCTCCAGGGCACCCTGTGTTCCTCCAATCGCAGGGCGGGACTGGATCCCAGCCCGCACCCACTCACCTGGCCACGCTCCCACCCAGGAGGGTTGAGCCAGCTCCAGTGTCCAAGCACACCACAGTGACTTGAGGCTCTGGGTAACAGAAATGTCACCAGTGCAACCAAGCCTGTCTCCACCTGTCCCTTGTTGCAAGCACCGTTCTGTCAAGGAGGAAGGGTGAGTAGCTTGAGGGCACGCACCTTGGCCGGACTGAATTCAGGCTCTGCACCTACTCCTGGTCAGCGCAGACTTGCGGCACGCCTTTTACAGAATCCAGGTTCCCACTGCAATCTGGTTAAATCCGGTGGTGTTGACAGTTAGTGTGCAGATCTGTGCTCAGGGTCACAAGAGATAACATGTGTGCAACATGCCCATCAGAGCCCAGGCACACCGCAGGGCCTTTGCACGTCCGTGTCCTGCCGTCACCGACAGGAAGGTGCTATGTCCTTATGTGTGACTAGAGCAGACTATCTAAACTTTCTAACTGGGCATCTTCACCAAAAAACACAGTGACTAATCCTCTACTAAAAACAGCGAAGGGTCCTCCAATTAGGTATCAAGGTGTGTACTGACAAGCCATAATAACTGGGGGACACACGTACTCATAAAGCATCTACATTTAAAAGTACTTACTATATTTATAAACAGTACACATCTTTTTTCTTCTGAAATGTATTAAGAATTTTTTTTAAGTGAGAGAAATATATTTAAATATGACATTATTTTTTTAAAATTTTGCCTATCACTTCATTAAAGAGCAATTTCAAGTCCTATTTCTTACTCCAATTATACTGATACTTGCTTTTATGACCTGTCATGGTTCAAAAGATGCCTCACCAAGAAGCCTCCGTCTCATGTGTGAGAAGAGAAACTTCTATATTGGCTACTGCAGCGGAAGCTGCTTGTTCTCCTTCATGACCAACGGTTCCCCACGATTCTCACTGAGATTCAACTAATCAATTTCTGTGGATCCCAAATGCCGCAGGTTCCACTTACAGACCACCAGAAGGTGTTAAATATAGATATTTAAACAAATGGATTCAAAACACACTGGATTTTTTTTTTTTTACAATCTTTTAAAATTGTTTAAGAATTTTTGTTTCCAGACTCTTTTTTTTTAATTGTATTGATTTATTTGAGAGAGAGAGAGAGAGCATTATCAGGGTGGGTGGAAGCAGAGGGAGAGGGAGAAGCAGACTCTCCGGGAGAGCAGGGAGTCCGACATGGGGTTCGGTCCCAGGACCCTGAGGTCATGACCTGCGCTGCAGGCAGATGCTTAATAGACGGAGACACCCAGGTGCCCCTTGTTTCCAAATTCTTCAAGTGGGTAAATCTCAGAGTATTCAATGTGATTCAAATACTACTTATAGCAAAAATTTTAAAGTTATATCAAAATGACAGTTTCTAAACATCTGTTTTCAGAGTGTTTGCCCCATAGTCCAAGTCTCTTCTTAAAGAGACTCGCACTCCTTGTTATCCTTATCTTGACTTCCAAGCAGGACTACGTGCAGGAAGGTTGTGGAGGCTGTGTGCGGACACCGTCCATCTATAGCTATCGTCCTCCGTAAATAACAGATTCGGGGCATGGGTCCCTTTGTGAAAGAACACTGGGTCTCCTCTTTAAAGTGGACAACCTACTTAGAAATTTACTATAAAGACAACTTTAGGGAACAAATGATCTCACAGTAGAGTCCTACTTCATCTCCAAGGATTATGAAATGTTGCAATCTAAGTTATAAGTCCATTCGCAGAGGCCCCGGACACTATATCATGGAGCAAGATGCCAAAAGCCAACGGAAACACGAAGTTCCTGATCTAAGCCCCTGGATTTGGTACTGCTCGTTCACCCGCATTGTATCACGCACGCACGCTGACGTCCGCTGACGTCACGGGCGTGGGCATCTGGAAAAGCTTAGGCTGTCTATTCCCACCTGCATGTTTTATACCAGGAAAACTTAATCTAGTTATTAGTTTTTTTTTTTTTAAGATTTTTTATTTATTTGTCAGAGAGAGCGAGCGAGAGCGAGCACAGGCAGACAGAGTGGAAGGCAGAGTCAGACGGAGAAGCAGGCTCCCTGCGGAGCAAGGAGCCCAATATGGGACTCGATCCCAGGACGCTGGGATCATGACCTGAGTCGAAGGCAGCTGCTTAACCAACTGAGCCACCCAGGCGTCCCTAGTTATTAGTTTTAATACAAGCAAGTTTGATATTTTTTATATCCCAATACCTTGTAAACCTCTGAGACACAGACATTCCACTTTGAACACCAAAGTCCTAAATTCCCAAACATGTGTTCAAATTCCCCCAAGATGGGTTTCCTCCACCACAAAGAACCATCTTATAAATCAGAAGTACTGGTCGGTGTCTTCCTGAGACACAGACGTACGCTGTGGCTGTCGGTGTTTATTATGAGCAAAAGGCAAGATGAATAACTAAATTAACAAGTCATATACATATAAAAAATATTACAATATGTCGTGTGTACATAGCATTAACCTGCACACACTGTGCACACCTACTCTAACTTCACACACATACCCTGAACTTGAGTTCCCACAAACACTGTGCTGTGTAACACGAGTGACATGCAACTGTGTACGTGGAAGTTGTATTAATTAGCAACATTGTTTCAAGGCTAAGTCAGATACTCATCTTTTTCCTTCTCACTCTTCAACTTCCCCATCGTCTATAATTAGTCTCAATAGTTGAAATGTCCCTGGCGTCATGTCCCATGTTGTCATGGCTATAGTCAGGGTCACACACAGGTCAGCAAATACTAAAACACAAAGATCCAGATACGCCTTTCTTCCCCAAAAGCTCTCAGTCGCGCGCTTCGTTCTCGATGGCAGTGGAATTAACGTGTGCTCTCTGCTAAGGCCCAGGTACCAGGCAGTACATGCAAGAAGAGGCCCTTGGGCAGATGTCCACTGTTTCCTGCTCTTAGGGGCACTGTAGGCTCATCTCCTCTCCATCGTTATTTTATTATTTTTAAAGATTTTATTTATTTATTTGACAGAGACAGAGAGAGACAGCGAGAGAGGGAACACAAGCAGGGGGAGTGGGAGAGGGAGAAGCAGGCTTCCCGCCAAGCAGGGAGCCCGATGCGGGGCTTGAACCCAGGACCCTGGGATCATGACCCGAGCCAAAGGCAGATGCCTAACGACTGAGCCATCCAGGTGCCCCTATTTTACTTTACATTTTTAGAGATGGTGTGAGCGGGGGAGAGGGGCTGAGGGAGAGAGAGGAGAGAATCCTAAGCAGACTCCCCGCGGAGCCCAGAGCCTGGCACGGGGCCTCATCGCGGATGCTGAGATCATGACCTGAGATGCAGTCAGGAGTCGGACGCCCGAGTGACTGAGCCACGCGCCCCCGTCCCTCCATCTTTTGTGACGGGAGAAGAGGGAACCACCGATGGTGGAGACAGAGGTCAGAAGTGAGTGAGGTCGGCTTTGTCTCCCATCAACCGGAGCCAGGACAGAAGCATAGAAAGAGGCAAGTCGAGGCAACGGGACTCCTGCTTCCAACCAGCACAGAGTAACAGTGACCGAACTTTCTTTCTTGCCAGACACAACCAGGTGAACACGAAGACGCCGGGTGTGGGACAGGGCAGGACAGCGAGCTCTGAGAGACGGGCTCCGTGGCTCCATGACTGCCCTGGCGGTTGCCTTGAGAGTCCCCAGGCTTGGCTGTGGAAGCCGGGGCAGGGACAGCTCCGCCGGCTCCCTGAGGCAAGGAGACAGAGCTGGGACTCCAGGCAGACCAGGAAGGCAGGTTCTCAGGACAGGGCGCTGGAGGGAAGAGCACCGGCTTCCATGAGAGGCCCCCGCAGAGAAGCCCCCGGGACCGTCCAAGGGAACGCGCGGAGGCTGGGAGAAGCCCCGTTGCAGTTCCCCACAGCACAGGGGGCGGCACCCGCTCGGCGGCGGGAAGGATGCCTGCCCTGCAGCCGGCTGTGGAGCGTGAAGCTCACAGCCTTGGGGCTGAGTACGCACAAGATCTTGGCTCAACAGCCAGGAATCGTTAGAGTCTGAATATTGCCTAGATGCCGCCTCCCAGATTCTAGAAGCCCACAGTGGGCCAAACTGTCCCAAGTAACTTCTCTGCTTCCAGGAGCAAAGCTCAGAAGTATCACTAGGGTGAGGATAGATCTCGTGCTCAAAAAGACAAAAGTCACAATATCTAGGGGTCTGTGAAGAAGACTAGGCATGGGGCACTGGGTCACTCGGCCCACTCTGCGTCCGACTCTTGATTTCAGCTCAGGTCATGATCTCAGGGTTGGGAGACTGAGCCCCGCATCAGGCTCCGCGCTGCGTGGAGCCTGTCTAAGGTCCTCCCTCTGCCTCTGCCCCACTTCCCCACCCCCACTTGCCTGTGCTCTCTCTTAAAGGGAAAAAAAAAAGAATTATAAGGCATGGAAAGAAGCAGGAAAATAAAATTCACAGTGAAGAGAAAAATCAATCAATCCAAACTTAGTTGTAGAACTAACACAGATGTTAGAATCATCAGACAAGGACAATACGACAATAATTGTAATTGTAGCTTGTATATTCAAAAAGTTAAGTGGAGACAGAGGATTAAAACAACAGCACCTAAATCCCATTTCTACAAATGGAAGCTGCGATGTCTGAGACCAAAGATACACGGATAAATGACCGATGTGCCCTTGGAGAATTAAAAGTAGTGAATGTCAAGATGCACTAATAGAAACTGTCCGAAATAAAACACGCAGAGAAAAAAGAAGTTAAAGACACGAATGAGATGCCCGTTAGATGGCACAACTTCTAGTGGCCTGATGGACCTATCATCAGGGTAAATGCAGAGACACGGGGCCACGTGACATAACACACAACATAACATAATTGAAGCTAATGGCTTAAAATGTCCAAATGGAATGAAAACCTTAAACCTACAGATTCAAAATAAATCAATAAAACCCAAGTACAAGAAAGGTAAAGGGAAGAGCCTACAGAAACTAGTCACATTGCTCAAACCCAGTGATAAACAGGAACTCTTAAGAGTAGACAGAGGGGGAGTGATCTCTGTCTGTCAAATAAAAAAATTTAAAAATCTTAAAAAAAAAAAAAAAAAAAGTAGACCGAGGGGGAAAGACGGCTCCGAGTAAGGAAGCCAAGGTAGGGACGGGACATTTGTCATGAGCACAGCAGGCCAGGGACGCAGGGAAGCTCGGTTCTTAAAGCAAAACCATGACGTTAGCCTGGAATGCATTAGCCAGAGAAAGTACCTCTCAACACTGAAGGTAAAATAAAGATTTTTAAAGGCATTTAGAGCTGAGATCATCTATATCATCAGCAGACTGGCCGTGCAGGAGAGATTAAAGGGCGTCTTCCAGCAGAAGGGTACAACCCCAGCCCCCGCTGGCCCCAAAGCCGCACGGAGCCCTGGCCGCGGTGACAGCACGGAGGAAGACAGAGGGCAGCTTTCTCATTATTCACGTCTCTAAAAATAAAGACAGTTTGAACCAAAATAATACTGGGATGTGCCCTCCGTAACACATGCAAAACTAAAATTTATGGGGATCGCCCCAAGGTCAAGAGGGAAGAAACGGAAGTACAACGCCAGGACTCGCGCGCTGCGTGTGGAGGGGTGTCCGAGCGTTTGACGGGAAACTGCAAAAAGAGAGCGTATTTTGTAAAACCCAAGCAGCCACGACAGCAGCAACTCCAAGTTACAGCAGATAACCCAAACAGAGGAGACAAACAGAACTCTGTCCGAGCACCGACCGAACCAAGGCAAACGGAGGACAGAAGAGACCAGGGGCGGACGCGGTAACGAGAAAGCACACAGCTAGAGGGGACACTCGGCCTCGTGCACAGCCAGAGGGGACACTCGGCCTCGCGCACAGCCAGAGGGGACACTGGGCCTCGCGCACAGCCAGAGGGGACACTCGGGCCTCGCGCACAGCCGGAGGGGACACTCGGGCCTCGCGCACAGCCGGAGGGGACACTCGGGTCTCGCGCACAGCCGGAGGGGACACTCAGGCCTCGCGGGCCTCGCGCACAGCCGGAGGGGACACTCGGGCCTCGCGCACAGCCGGAGGGGACACTCGGGCCTCGCGCACAGCCGGACGGGACACTCGACCTCGCGCACAGCCGGAGGGGACACTCGGGCCTCGTGCACAGCCGGAGGGGACACTCGGGCCTCGCGCACAGCCGGAGGGGACACTCGGGCCTCGCGCACAGCCGGAGGGGACACTCGGGTCTCGCGCACAGCTGGAGGGGACACTCGGGCCTCGCGGGCCTCGCGCACAGCCAGAGGGGACACTCGGGCCTCGCGCACAGCCGGAGGGGACACTCAGCCTCGTGCATTCATAATCACAGAGAACGTGCTACTTGAGCATCACAGGGAAGAGGCAGAAACTGTTGAATTGGACAGAGCAAGACGAGGCTGCCCGCAGAACACACCGTACGTGCGACAGTGTGAAAGCATGAGAGCACACACCGCGCTCACGCCGGTCGGAGCAGAGCAGGAGGGACCATATGAATAGCCAACAAAGTAGCTTCAGAGACAGGACTGTCACCGGGGATTTAAAAAAAAGGGGGAATTTCACAATCATAAATTAAGAAAGAAGAGACAACCGTCTTACTTGTGCACCTGATAACAGACTTTCAAACCCACAGAGCACAACTGGACAGACAGCAAGGGGAAAGGGACAGACCCCTGTTATTTCAACACCCCCATCCTAAGAGTTGGGAGGAGGAGTGGACAGAAAATCAGGGGAGATGTAGACCTGCGCCACACCGTCGTGCGGCTGCACCGAACAGACATTTATGGAATGCCCCAACCACAATATCATGTGTGTTTCTTCTCAAGTGCACACTGGACGTACCCCGGCACCACAGATCCTGGGTCATAAAACAAGCCCGAGTGAATGCCAAGAGGTTTGGGTCACACGAAGTATGTTCTTCACCCACAGTAGAATTAGAATGGAAGTCACCAATAGAAAGTTCTTTGTGAAATCCCCGAATGTTTGGAAATGAAATAATCTATATAACCAAAGGGTCAAAGAAAAAACAGAAAGAGGGGAAATCCGGAAGTGTTTTGAACTGGATGAACATGAGAAAAAGCCCACAACATACCACTTTGAGGGGTCTGCTAGCGCAGTCCGTAGGCGGAGACTTTGAGCATCAAGGTACAAGACAGAGAATAAAGACAACGACTTCAACCTCCACCCGAAAGCCAGAGTGAGTGGAAGAAGAGAAATCACAAAGATCAGAGGAGAAACCCATGAAACAGAAAACAGAAGAAAGTAGAGAAATTCAATAAACCAGAAGCGTATGCTTTGAGAAGATAAAACTGATGGATCTCTAATTAAGCCGATCATAAAAGAGAGACGTGAGAGAGACAGAGAAATAAAGGTGCGTCTGTGTGTGTGGGGGGGGGGAAGAAGATGGGAAGGGGAGGAGACGGGAGACAGGAGAGGGAGGGGTGAGGAGGGGTGAGGAGGGGAGAGGGAGGGGTGAGGAGGGGTGAGGAGGGAAATTAGAGTATCAGTATCAGGAGTAAGAGAGAAAATCAATACAGAATGTCACATATTAAAATGTAAGAAAACACAATAAAGAAACATCATGAACAACTTTAACCAACAAATTCAGCAACTTAGATGATGTAGAAAAAATTACCTTGAAAGACACAAACCACCACGTTCATTCAATAAGAAATGGGTACCTTGGACCACAGAGATCTACTAGAAAAACTCAACATAATCGAGACCCTTCCCACGAAGAAAACTTCAGGTCTAGACTCCTTCACTGGCGAATTCCACCAAACATTTAAGAAAGAAATAATACCAATTATACACAAATATTTCAGGACATTTGAAAGGAGGGGATAATTCTCAACTCATTTCTCAAATTCAAAACCAGACAAAGGCATTATAAGAAAAAAGCATCTATCATGAAGATAGGCACAAAAATTCGAGATAAAAATTGAACAGAGTAAGTCCACTTCATAAGGTATAGAATGTCATGACTGAATGGAGTTTAATCAGCATCAGTAACATCTGAAAATCAAAGTAATTCATTATGCATGAACGAAAAAGGAAAATCCACATTATCATCTCTAGATGCAAAAAATGTGACCCTATCTACCACGTATTTCTGAGTAAAACATTTAGCAAACTAGGAATAAAAGAAATGTTCCCCCAGCCAGTAAAGGGCATCTACAGAGAATTTACAGCTTAATTTACTCCTACAACCAAGGATGAGACAGGATGTCCTGCATTACAGCTCTTAATCATCATTACACCGGACACTGAAGCCAGCATAGGACAAAGCCATAAAAGAAACAAAATGCAGATTGACAAAGAAAAAGTAAAACTGTCTTTTATTTGTAGAAGACGTGATGGCTGTGTAGAAAACCTAATGAAGGCCACAAAAAAGCTACTAGAATGAATAAGTGAGCAAGGTTGCAGTGCAAAAATACCACGTTTAAAAATTAGTTTTAATTCTATATACTGGTAATGAACATTCAAAATTGAAATTAAAAATATAACTTAGAATAACACCAAAAATGTTAACTATTAGGTAGAAAATTGACAACGACGAGCAGGACCTATACATGAAAGCCAAAAGAAACTGTGTTAGAAATTAAACAAGACCCACATCAGGGGAGAGCCGTACCGGGTCTGGCCTTCCCAAGACGCCCTTGTCCCACACCTAGAGTGTCAGCGCCATCTCAGTCAAAATCCTCGTGCTCGCGGCCTACAGAAACGGACAACTTGATTCTGAAATTCACATAGAAATGAAAAGGACCTCGATCAGTCAAAGCAACTTTGCAAAAGAACAAAGTTGGGGAATTAAGACTACCTGATTTCAAGATTTATTACAGCGTCAAGATTTGCTACAGTGCACGGTGCTGGCCTAAAGGCAGACACGCAGGCCAGCGGACCGGAGCTCAGAGCCCAGGAGCAGGCCCACACGGAGACCATGGATTCTTGGCAAAGACGAAAGTGCGGTTAACGGAACAGGATGTTCTTTTGAGCAAATAAGGTTGGAGCGACTGGATAACCAGAAGACGTTAAATGAGTAGACCCGGATCCGTACCTTGCACCGTATAAATTGACTCAAAACAGACTGTAATAAGCCTAACTGTAAAATATGAAACACTAAAATGTCTAAAATAAAACAGAGAAGAGTGTTATGACTTTGAGTTAAGCAAATATTTTTGGATACATTATCAAAAACACAATCCATAAAGGAATATATTATTAATATGGACATCATTAAAATTAAAAAGGTTTGTTCTTCAAAAGGCACAGTTGAGAGTCTGAAAAAGTAAATCCCAGTCTGGGAGGAAAAATTTGCAAATCCCGTGGAAGACTTGTGTCTAGAGCACACCATGGGCTCTTACAGCTCCGGAGTCACAAGCAAGCACCTACATCAAGGGAAAACAACAGGCAAATGACTGAGCAGAGTCTCTACCAAAGAAGACATACGGACAGCAGAAAAGCACGTGAAAACATGGTTAACATCAGTGGACGTTGGGGAAATTCAAATTAAAACCTCAGCGCGACGTCCTGCACGCCTGTCAGCGTCTAACGATAAGAAGGGTGGTCGCGTCAGGTCTCGGGCATGACGGCCAGGGGCGCAGCGCTCACACGTCCTAGCGGGGATAGAACGGACGGGCTCTGGGGAACACTGCAGTTTGTGCAATAGTTAAGTTTACGCCGACCCCATGACCCATTCCACACTCAGGTCTGAGAGGGGAGGGATCTATGTATGTCCAGACTAAGACTTCCATGTGAACGTTTTACAGAATTTCAGTTTGAAACAGTCGAAGTTCAAGGTGGGCTGATAAATTGCGCGCTGGCCGTACCACGGGACGCGACCCCGCAGCGCCCGTCGGTGCACCACGGATGCGCAGAGCGGCCGAGAAACATCTCCAAACACTGACATCCAGAGAAGAAACAGACAGAAAGTGCAGGCTGTAGAATAGAGTTTACATAAAATCTTAGGATACGCCAACTGATCTTTAGGGACAAAAAGCAGATCCAGGGTTGTCTGGGGAAGGGGTGGGGAGGCATGGGAACGGGAGCTCTACGAAAGCTTGTGGGAGCTGCCCTGACTGTGGTGATAGGTACACATGGGTCAGAACGTGGAGAATTAGGGGCGCCTGGGTGGCTCAGTGGGTGAAGCCTCTGCCTTCGGCTCAGGTCATGATCTCAGGGTCCTGGGATTGAGGCCTGCATCGGGCTCTCTGCTCCGCGGACAGCCTGCTTCCCTCTCTTTCTCTGCCTGCTGCTCGGCCTACTTGTGATCTCTGTCCATCAAGTAAATAAATAATTTTTTAAAAGGTACAGAATTAATGCACATAAATCTGCGGAGTTTACAGATAGGACTATAATTCCACGCATCTCTGAAAACAAGAGGTGCTGACAAAGCAAAGGAAGAGCCAACGCAACCGCGGCTCCTGCAGACTCGGGGCTGCCTCCTTTCAAGGACGCGGTGGACAGGGGCGGTCAGTGCACAAGCCAAGGTGGGCGCCATGAGCGGAAGTTTGCGCGCCCGCACCGCCCCGGTGTTTCTGGTCTGGAACAGGTCATGTGAATTTTGAGGCCAAGAGGCAGGGTCTTTCATTTCTTAATATGAGAGAAAAAGTATGAAAACTTGCACTTTGGCATGGATCAATTGGGCTGACGTGGAGATGGTACTTCTTGACTTATTGGAAGAAGGAGGTTTCGGTCTGGAGGACACGGTCCCGTTGCTGAGAGCCTGGTGGAGTGAGCACGGAGGGCTGTCCAAGCTGCTCCAAGCTGCTCCAAGCTGGGCTTGGTAAGCCGTGCTGTGCCCCCACCCATGTCCCCAGAGCCCTGCAGGGAAGCTCTGAGCAGACGCTCTCAGGCGGAGGGAGTCTGAGGAGGAGAAGAGCCGTGAGCAGAGCTGGGACGGGTCGGAGGGACGGACGGGCAGAGCGAGCGGCCGCCGCTGTGCCCCGGGAAGGTCGGTTCCCGGCACCTCCGCTCCCCACACTACCGTCCCGCTGCTGGACGGCGCTACCCCAGCCAGGCCGTGGGGTCAGTTCACAGAGGGGCGGCGCCACTTCTGGGGTCTCCGGAGCAGGGGCCGAGCCGCAGGCCTCCACGGAGAGGGTCAGCCGTGAAGACACGGACTGGGGCTGCGGACCGCCCGGACGTTCTGGATGGCGAATTGGGAGCCTGAGCCGACTTCTCTAGCTCAGCTGAACTTGGGCTCAAGATCGTCACCAAGGAATGGCCCCAGAAATCGGATTCAGGCAGAGGAAAAGCCTGTTCAGAACTAGTAACAGGCAGAGAAGTTGCCTGCGGTCCCTGGCTGGGGACTGGCCTGTCCCACGGCCACAGCGACCGAGAGAGAAGTAAGAGGCAAGAAAACCAACGGCATCACCGAGTAAGAGAGAGAGCAGGTGCGCGCAGGCTCCGGCCCGACTCGCCACGGGCGCAGACGCCGGGCTGCTTCACCCCGTCACCGTCGGGGGTGAGCCGGACCCCGGCAGCCACAGCGGATAGCCTGCAGCCCGCTCTCCCTCAGCAGCCGCACTTCATACAGCTGTACCTGAAGCAAACCAACCAACTCTGAAGTACGAACAGCCTTGGGGCGCTGGCACTTTAGAAGAGAGATGTTAGATGGAAAGACATTCGCCTTCCAAAAGACTGGCACTTGGAAAACAAAATTATGGTCAGACCATCAGAGTCCTCCTGTGAGGTTCTGTAGCACCTGCTGTGGGGGCCAGGCTGGTGCCCAGAGCTGCGCGGACATGGGGCCACCCACGGGGAGTCCCTGATACCCAAGGGCAACTCGGCATGCTTCTGGCCTTCCCAGGCTTCTCGCGAGCCCGTCCGGGGAGCCCCCTGTGCAGTCTAATCGGTAAGTAACTTTTTTACAGTTTCACGGGTACGACCAGATGTTTCCCCTATTGTGCTTCTGGGGCGACCGGACAACGGAGCTGAGAAGTGTGCACACACCCACACACGCATGTGTAAACTATGAACAATATGACGTGTTCTGTGTCTATAGTATTTAAAATTGTGTATGTCAGATGATCTTTTAATACAGTTTGTTAAGTACTACATTCTATATCACCTCAACACAACTTATATGATTATGTTACATACGGTATATATTTTACAGGATCAAATGGTGAAGAAGAGTTCACTATCTTTTTCAGAAGCATGTTTCCCTGTCCTATATTTTTCTCAAGATTATGGATTTACGAACATCTATAGGAGTGTAGTATTTTTAAACAGATGTTTGTAAACAGAAGATTATAAAGTGCGGGTCTCGTTTGGGGTTCACCAGGAAGACATCAGAGAGAGAGGAGCGTCTAGACCCACAGGCTCGGTCCTCAGAGACTCAACCTCTCCGGCCGATCTCTCACCACCTTGCGAGGAAGGTGTCTCAAACTGCGGGGGACCCCCTTGCACTGTCCATGAAAATCGAGAGTTGTCATGACCAAGTCCTAATCTGATGTAATAGCCAGAAAATGTTAAACATTACCCTTTTTTCAAAATATAATTCTTACGTTGACACCTTTAAGGGACATGGGACATTATAAGACATGAATATTAAAAACAAAAATCCCCCAGAAAACAAAAATAAAACCAAAACCAAAAAACAAACAAAAACCCTACACTGATGAGTGCAAAACCGAGCACAGGCATCTACCGTTAAGTGCAAAGTGTCAACGTTCTTCCTGTCCCAGGACGGACAGACTTCCGCCACGGGTTCCGCCACGGGTCCCTCCACGTCTCCTGCGCCACCTGTGTGCGGACCCAGCCCCTGGCAGGTGGGGGGCTGAGCTGTCAACCACGGGGCTACCCTGTCCAATCTGTGAATCACTCTGGAAACTAGAACCGAGGCACCTCTTTTCTGGATCAAGATAAGCAAAAACCATAACTGGTGAAGGAAACAGAGTGAAGTGGGACCCGGCTCGCGGACCGGCGCCTCCGTTTTCGCGCGAGTGAAGGTGTTCAGTGGATGCTGCAGGGAAAGCTCTCTCTTACAGGTAATTTGAAAAAATAAATAACCTCGCTGCACCCGTGTGTTCCACGGCAAGGGGGCCGCGGACAAAGTCAGGTTTGTCAGCTTCACGTTCCTTTTCATAAACAGTGAGCGGGGTTTGACGGTTTAAAAGACTAAAACCTAATTCTCGATCGGCTCCACAGTGACATGGAGCGTTAGGCATCTCTAAAAATAGCTGGTTTGTTAGATTGCAGGGAAATTTTCATTTTTAAATTATTTCCTCCACATGTTCAACCATTTGTTTCATATATTTTTACAGTGATTTCATGGACCAATGTTTATCTTTACAAGATTGGATTCGAGCAGATAACTAGAAGTTCAAAGTCCAAAACTCTATTTTGCAATTAGCCTTCAAATTGGAAAGATATCCACCCAGCACATTTTATTTCTTCATTTTAATTTTGGAATGTTTTCAATTTTATCTTCTAAAAGTTAAAAAAAAAAGGGGGGGTGGCTTTAAGCAAAAGATTTGGAAACACAGAAACATAGGCGAGCTCCATGTGGAAATGAGCTCGGAGTTGAAAGTACCGTGCCCTCCGCCTTCTCCAAGCCGGCGGGCTCCGTCGCGCTTGCACATGCAAATCTAAGTGCCGGCGAGGTCAAGGGCAGGATGGCCCCGCAGAGCCCGCGTGCTCTGACTGAGTGCGGAGGGGAGCTGCGGTTGTGGCGTGATGTTCTTTCAAGACGACTGTTTGGGACCCGCTGTCGGCACGAACCGGTTCAAGCTCACGGACGAACTCTCAGCGCACCCTCTTCCCTCTGTACACAAACTGGGTCCTTTGCCTTCATCGAGGACGTCCCTCCCTCTTTGCCCGTCTGAGGGCCTGTTGTGTTCTCCCTTACTCAGAAATAGCAGACCCTCAGAGCAGCAGCTGGCGGTCGGGATCGGGGGCCAGTCGAGATTCCCTAACAGAAGCAGAGGGTGAAGGCTGCCAGCTCAGTGTCAACGGTGCGACATGAACGTCCCCCAGAGAGGGAGACAGCACGCAGGGCTGTGGCCCACTGTCCCGTCTCCAGCGTGTGCCGGCGTACAGGAGAAGGGCAGAGCTACCGCCGCCTCGCCCAGAGTAAGCTGCTCCGTTTCTGGTTAGAAGGACGCGTCTGAAATCCTGCAGAGAGGACTTGGACCAGGGCTGGCTCGTGGGCATAAGACGGCATTCCCGTGACGCCTGTGCTCAGAAGGGCCCTACACCTGGTGGAAGGTTCTGCTGTGACCATCCTGAAATTCCTAATAATGTTCCCACAAGAGGCCCTGCACTTTCGTCTTGCAGCGGGCCCTGCAAATTATGTGGCTGGTCCTGGGTCAGGCATCCATCCTCAAACATGACGCCTTTTTCCGATGCAGTTAAAAGATCTTTTCTCAGCCTCCTCCCCTGAAGCAGAGCGGCTCTTGAGCTCAAGAACCGACTCAGTCCCCAACAAGTAGAAACCTGTTCCTGCCTTCACCGTCCCCCACGGCTGGACCAATCAAGGACACGTCCTCTGTAGGCCCCCGTGAAACAGGTGGTTGTCAACCTGGGAAGTTCGTAATTACCCTCGCGGCTCCCTGAGAGTGTCTGGGCCAGAGCCGGGGCCGGCACGGGGAGGCCCCACATTCTGAAAGCTCCAAAGGCAAGAGCTCCGTCCTCTGCCCGCAAAGCGCCCCCTGAGCTGCTCTCCCTGAATCTCCCGGCGCACCTCGCCGGCCGCCCTGCTCCGAACTCCATCAGCACCTCCCCGGAGGGTCCGGACTAGTCTGAGAGCCTGGAAACGGTCTGACTTCCACTTGATGTTCACAGCTCACTGTCCATCACCAGCAGACGTACTGTTGGGATGATAATCTCGTTCCTCGCCACCTGTCCTCACACTGGGCGGTGATGGGACCTTGGGAAGACCGGCCGGGTGAGGCCGCGGTCCGCAGCCCAGGGTCACTGTGCCAGTCCCCTTTCCAGCAGACAGGGCTGAGCGTTGCTGTGCAATGGCCCCTCGAGCCGTCCTTGGTGTGACCTCTGCCCAGCGTCTGGGTGCCTGTGCTGCCACCTCACACGACACGCCCGGGTCCAGCCCGAAATGTCACTGGGCGTGCCTCTTCCTCACCTCACCACCTCCGTCTTTCTGGAACTTGGACCATTCTGGGATGGCCCCCTGACATCTCTCAGGGAAGGGTAAGCTTCCAGGTCCTGCACTAAGGGACGTTGTCAGTGGCCGCCCGCCGGCCCGCGGTTCCTGGGGTAGCGGGAACACATGCGTGCGTTAATGCATCTGCCCGAGAAGCCCTCACCTTGCTTCACCCACCTCAGCGTCTGACTCGCTGGGGCAGGCCGCTCGCCCCTCCCCGAGATGCCTTCCTTCTCGATGCGCGGCCCCCCTGCTGGCTGTCCTTCCAGCGCAGGGCTGCTCCTCCGCGGGCTTCCGGCGGGTCTTCCGCTCGGCTCGGCCATGGAGCACTGTGGACCGCAGCGTGCAGCCCTCTGCCCTCATGAGCCGCTTCTAGGGTCAGTCTCGGCTGGGCGCACGGCCTCAAGCACCGTCTCCACACTGAGGCCTCCTGGAAGGATGATCCTGGATGGACACGTGCTCTTATTTCAGACCAGCTGCTTCATATCTGCGCTTAGATGCCAGCCAGCATCTCACACGCTGCAACTGCTCACGGTCCTCACCTGCTTGTGCCTCCTCTCTGGGCCGCCAGGCCAGGAGGACGAGGCTCACGGGATGCTGGCCACATCAGGGGCCTGTGTCGGCACCTGTGCAGGGCCTTGTCTTGTCCCCAGTCCCCAGCAGCTGCGCCGCACAGGCCCCAGGGCACATTTCTCATGTGGAAAGCCAAGCAGTGCCGTCTGGTAAGGGAGCTCCAGCCCTGCTCTCCCTTGTTTACCTGAGTAGGAGGAAGAAGACTTTCTCATTGGGAACAGGATTTCAAATATACTACATATCATGGCTGATTTAAAACTAGTGAGAACTGGGGCACCTGGGGGGCTCCGTGGGTGAAGCCTCTGCCTTCAGCTCAGGTCATGGTCTCAGGGTCCTGGGATCGAGCCCCGCATCGGGCTCTCTGCTCAGCAGGGAGCCTGCTTCCTCCTCTCTCTCTGCCTGCCTGCTTCTCTGCCTGCTTGTGATCTCTGTCTGTGAAATGAATAAATAAATAAACAAACAAACAAATAAATGAATAAAATCTTTATGTATATATAAAATAGAATCACCAACATAATTTAATAAATAAATGAATAAAAAAAATCTAGTTAAAATCATCTGAAAACACGATGTTGCCCATGAAATTAAAGTTCAGGCAACATATACTTTCTTTTTTTTTCTATACTTTTCTCTTATTTATTTATTTATGTATTTATTGAACATATAATGTATTATTTGCCCCAGGGGTACAAGTCTGTGAACACATACTTTCTAAAAGGAGGTTTTCACTAGATTATAAAAAGAACTTTAATACTTGGACTAATTTCCACCATTCAGGAGAAAACAGCAGAAAAGGAATGAACACTTGTGGAACCCCCACCGTCCCTCAGATGTGCTGATTCACATATTTGCTCATTTAATCCTTTGGATATTCTGAAAGGCAGCCTACAAACTTCATCTTGTAGCCAAAACGAAGGCACTAGACAATTAATTACACTGCGCAATGTCACACCAGTTGTCAACCACTCGCAAAAGCCCAGCACTGGGCATGGATTGCTGGTCCCATACCCGGCACGTCGCTGAGCAGAGACTAGAGACAACGACGCAGTCATTGGTGAGTATCAGAGGTAGGGTGAGGTGCGGGTCTGTAGCGCAGCCGTTTCAGACTTGATAGCTAATTCAGTATTTCAGCCTCATAATTAGCTGAAGAGTCCAAGTTTTGTACAAAACTCATGCAATGGGCTCACCTTAATGATTTCACTAGCGGCACAGTTAAATGAGATGGATTTGAAACACTGTCAAATAGAAAATAAACAGTATCACCCAGTGAGTGGCGGTCTGTTTAATACCCATTCTGAATAATGTTACTCGCTAGAACAAGATTTCATGCCCACATCTCAGTGGAGAGGCTCTTAGAATTCAGGGGACCTTAGAAGCATGCATATGTGTATCTAATTATTTTGCCAAACCTTCTTAATTTTACCAATAAGGTATTTACCTTTACATAAAGGCTTCTTGACTTAAATTTTTTTAAATCTTTTTAAACTAACAATATACATCACAGCCTAGAAACACATTCTCTCTGGAAAACATTGAAAGAGGTCCCGTTTATATAATATACTTTGGCACAAAAAAAGTTTTCAGTCTGAATATTAGGGAGGTGAGTTATAAAGATGTCATAATACCTGCGCCTCAATACTTTAAAACTCACAAAACAGTGGCTTCTTCTATTTTAAAAAAAAATTTTAAAAAGACTTTACTTATTTGTCAGAGAGAGCGTACAAGCAGGGGGAGCAGCAGAGGGAGAGAGAGAAGCAGCTCCCCACCGAGCAGGGAGCCCGATGCGGGGCTCGATCCCAGGACCCTGAGACCATGACCTGAGCCGAAGGCAGAAGCTTGACCCACGGAGCCCCCCAGGCGCCCTGTTAGACGCTTCTTGAAAAGTAACAGGTGAGGAGCGAGTATGTGCCCAGCGGATGCGAGGGCTGTGCTGGGTCTTGAACATACTCACTGCGCGCGTTTTCGAGCTACAGGACTCCCGCAGCTCCCGCAACTGTGAGAAGCCGAGAAGGGTCTTCCTTGCCAGCCCTGCCGTAACCAGCCCACTGGGGCCCCACTGGGGTCCCTGTGCTTTACCACACACCTGCCTGCGCCCGCAGAAACACACAGACACACACGGATGGGTGTCGGGTGGATGGGGTCCCCGCCCCCGAGCGCAGGTGCGGAGTTACTGGGACCGCTGAGATGGTCTCGCGGGACTCAGTAAGCTTGATGCGAGGTCTTGTGTGTCACCTGGGCTGGTGTTTCTTCATGTGCTGTGTTCTGTTTTAGAAATGTCTATACCCCTTCCCCGACAGGTAACTGGGCGGTGACCTGTGGTCTCACTGACGTGTGTGGCAGTGAGCATCCTCAGCGCTGCATCCCGGCACGTGACCTGTAGGGTATGTTTCCGTCGGTGGAGCTGCCGGCCAAGGGCCATCGTGTGTAACCTGCGGTTGACCAGATCTGTCCCTGGACGGCGTGGGCCAACATGGCTCCCACAAACTGGAACAACCGGCTTCGATTCCCAAATCCGCCGTGGCCCGCAGGTGACGGTGACGATGTCAGAGGCGTCCGAACGATGACTGTGTGCCCCCTCTGGGTGGGGGCTGTGTCAAGACTGTCACCTATACCACCTGTGAATCTGTGCAGCCCCTCTGAGTCCGGCCACGGCCCACCTGGGAGCTCGCGGGCGCAGGCTGTGCGGTGAGGGCCGCCTCTGTCACCTGTTCTCCAGCCACGTCAGCGACGTGAGACCGTCTCGGGGAACAGGAGAAGGCGGTCCACAGACGGGGGACGTGCAGGTTCCTCCGCAGAAAAGACATTTGCTTTGCAGCTCCGGCCACTGTGAAGCCGGCACGGTACCTGGCCGTCCCCGAGTCCCACTTTTAACTGCTTACTTGGTGGCACAGCTCCGACTTCAAACACTTCCCTTCTCCAGGTTCGAGCTGCACCCAGCGCTGCAGTGACCCGTCCGCAGATGGAGCCCTGTGGCTCGTGCGATGGCCCCTCCACGTGCTGAACAGTGATGTCTCAACACGGAAAATCAGGGCATTGACTGTTTTATAACCGCACACCGTCTGTATAGAAACGACAAGGAAAACCAGGCAGCTGCTTGAGCAGAGTCTGTGATGATGGGGCCACCCCGAGCACCAAATGGGCCGCCGCAGCGGTGTGGTCTTCCTGTCCCAGGTGCCGGGAGGCACTGCTTCTGCCCGGGGCACAGTCAGCTTCAGGCTTGGAGTCCTGGATGGGACCCACCGGAGTGCGCACAGCGCTCTGCGTCTCCTGGCCCCGCCGGCTACAGAGCCGTGAGTCTCGGGCGCGTGTGCAGCCACCGGCTCCTGGGACGGCCCAAAGGCGGGTCCTGGCGTGAGCTGCAAAATCCCCGCACCACGTCCGTCTCCACCAGCAGCCGCATGCCCGCGAGGTGACATGTGACAGTGGAAGCCAGCTCCGACCCAGATGCCGAGCCATGGAAAATCCCCCCGGCAGCAGCTGGGGCCTCATGGGCTCCACAGGCAGCGAGCTGACAGCCCTGACGTTGCCTGTGGCTCTGTCACGGAGAGAGGCTGCTCGCTGCGTTCAAGGACTCCACTTGAAGCCCTTTTTCTCTGACTTACCTTTGATCCTCCGCTATTTGCATATTGTTCCCAGCTCAGGGCCAGAGAAAAGCACCTGCGCAAATGCGTCTTGAGAGCTCTCGGGCTGTGCGGCTCGGGTGGGAGCTCAGATGCCGGGCTGTGTGTTTTCCGGGCGCGTGTGCATTCTCCGGGCACGTGTGCGTCCTCCGGGTGGGAGCTCAGATGCCTGGGCCGGTGTGAGCTGGGCCTCAAGGGTGCTACTTCTAGAAGGCCTTTTCCTGCAGAGCAGGTCCTGACGGCAGGCCCACCCCCTAGTCTAGGGGGAAATCCAGTCTCACCAGATGCCAGAGCTTAACAAGCTCAGCAGAGCCGCTGGTCTACCACAGCGGGCAGGAAGGGAGGCTCTCCACCCCTTCTCATCGGGGCCCAGCTTCCCCTCCCCAGCTTCAGCGGGTCGCAGACTGGCCAGTCAGCCTGGGAGCGATCTGTGAGCAGCTAACATGTGAGCAGGAGGAACCACGGCCCACCGCACCATAGGGAGAAGCATGTTCTGTCCTCTGGGCACTCACCCACCCTCGCCGCATGTCTGCCTGTCACCTGCCTCTCTGCTGCTCTCTCTCCCGTCCTGGAAGTCTTCACCGGCTGTTTCTCTGTCTCCCTGTGTCTTCCTCTCGCTAGCTCTCATCGACTTCTCCGTTTCTATCTGTCTGTCATCAACCTGTGATGTGTCTAGCCCAATCTCTCCCGCTGGCTAATGCTAGAAGCACGTGTAAGTTGACGGAGGCACGACACAAGATGTCCAAGGCTTGCTGGGGACAAACCACACATACAAAAGCAAAACCAGTGACAAAGCATTCGAGGGTCCACACAACAGAATTCTATTCAGCTCCCCCACACTCCCTCAATCCCACATTTAGTCATTGTTTGTTTGGTTGTTTGGTTTTATTTAGGTTCTTGTTTCATTTGATCTTCAAAGCAATCAGAAGAAGCAACTGGCCATGGTGGTTCTTCTCCGAGGGACGCACAATGAGGACCCTCCGTCCTCTGTCCTCCAACAGAGGGACCTCTGTCGGAATGAGGAACACCCACAGATTGGTGCCACAGATCCACGTAGCAGTAGAGGGCATTTCACTCTATGGTTGTAGCATAGGTTAAGCTTACAGTCGTCCCCAGGAAAGAGCCGAGACAGCCGAGGGGGACAGGTTTCGAACTTCCTGAGTCTCTATCCTTCCTCTTCTCCAATCCCCATTCTGTCCTGCCCCGGGCCGGCATCTCCACCTGAACTGCGTTTCGTATGTCTCTGGGCCGTCAGGGCGCCTCCGTGAAACGGGGTGCAGGAGAGAATCCAGCCGGCTGAGCCACGAGGCTCCCTGGGACACAGCTCATGAGACATCTGACCTAGGGCCTGGCACCTGTTCAGCTCTCGCTCTACCCCCGACTACAGTAGGTAGTCCATGTGTGTGTTTGGAATTAATGAGTGAATAATAACTTCATAAAGCTCTCATAGTTCATGTCTAGGACGTCCTGGAGAAGCTCTCGTTTACAGAGCAGAGCTTTCCCAGGTCATGCGACGCGCTGGAGACTCTTGGTCAGGACTACGCCTGACTTCCACCTCCTTGCTCAGCGTTGTTACCTCCCTGCCGCAGTCCCTTATCTTTGTGTTTGTATAACGGAATTGAAATGAAGGTTAAGAATTGCAGAGGCCATCTGACGTCACTGTGGACGGGTGCACATTTTCCTGGCGTCACGGAAGAACTGAAACCCACCTGCGTGGGAGTCATGAGCGTAAGAACACTGCCGCCTTCCACCACTGACTCCTAGCAAGGTAAAAACAAGTGGGGGTCCCAGGAGGAAGCAGATTTCAGACAACCAGGATCCCACACAGCATGCAACTGCACGTCCCGGGTACTGGGTGACGGCATGAGACCCTTGAGGCAGAGCTACCGGCAACCTGAAGTGCCATGGCACTGGGTGCCACCATGGCCCTTTCCCCCTCTCGGAGGCAGCTCGCTCCTCCTCTGGCGGGGTCCCCGCACCTGCTACGGACTGGCCTCAGGCTGGCCTCCAGCGCTGCCTGAGACGGCAGGTGCACTCAGTGCAGGACGAAGGGAGGATAACGGGCAGCCTCTGGCGCACACTAGAATGAGGACCACGGACAAGGGCTCCCATTTGCCTCAGAAAGAGATTTCCAGAGGAAGCGGAACCAAACACCGTCAGACCCACATTGGACAGCACATGAGCTCAAAAGATGGAACAGCTACTTCGGGCAGCGAGGTTCGATGCTGGCGGCTGCACTGTTGGACTGAACTAAATCCGTACGGACTGTAGCGTCCAGACCCCTGGATTGCTTTGGCCTGTACCAATGACTTGGTGTTCTGTTGTACTAAATAATAGTCAGGAAAACAGAAGTAACTTATGACTGCTCAGAACGATTTTCTGTTATGGGAATGTTTTTCCTCGTGAGAGGCAAGGCTGGGAACAGAGGCAGGGAGACACCGGCCTACGAGCCAGCCTGCCACTGCGGAGCAAGTCCATGCCCACTTTGTACAATACAATGTGGAATCAATCTACCAAGAAAACCTATTCTGTATATTTAAGTGGCAACTTGTTTATACTCATCAGGTCAAGCAGCCAATCTGTGAGATGCAAGTGTGCATTTGTCTGCATCATGCGTGTGTGTCCTTCTACTCATCGTGGATTGAATCAAGCAGATACGGAATGAGAACACGGTTCACATGCACTGCTGTTCTCCAGAGCATTTCAATTAAGAGTAATAGCATTGAACGAGCTCATAATTTCATACTCGTCTTGGCTTTCCTGCTCTGAAGACCACAGACAAGGAAGGGCCCTGGTCGCGCACTCTGCTGTTGGTGGATCCTCAGACAACACGCTTACAATGGGGCAAATTTTGAGAAGTTTTAGCATTTGTTTTTGGATACATAATAAACGCATTCGCTGTTAGTAATGCTTGCGGTGAAGGGATGACACGTCAGGAGAAAGGAAGCCTGCTTCGCACGGGGCTTGCACTGCTCAAGCCGGCGACATGCTCGGGGCCGACCTCACTTGGAAGGCAGCAACAGCTGGCGTTTCTAAGAAGCAAGGACTTCGCAAGGGTTGAAGAATGTCCTGGTTCAACCGTGGCGTCTCGTCGAGGCGTGCCGTCTCGCGGAGGGGATGTGAAGCTGCGCCCGCTCCAAGGGCTGCCTGGAGCCTGGAGCAACGGCGAGAAGGGAGCCAGGCCGCTCCGGAAAGCCGGCCGCCTCGCTGGAGCAGCACGGAGCGGGACGTCCGGGCCTCCTGCCTCCCCCGTGTCCTCCTGCCCCAGGTCATCTCTCCCTCCCAGTCTCTGGCCGAGCCTCCGGTGCGGCCGCCGCGATCCAGACCTGCCGCTCCCGATGGCCCCCCCGCCGGCCTCTTTCCCTGCGTCCTGTCTGCTCACCAGAGCACCTGTCACAGCCGCGGACTCTCCTTCGGTCCAGCCTGGCGTCCTTGTGGCTGCTGTGGTGCCACCTTAGAGGCCCATTTCTTAGCCGGTTGAGGTCATTCCTGTCCCTGGTACTGTCGACTCCCCGGCCTGTGTCCCCAGCGCACCCACCCGGCCAGCGTTTGGGAGCGTGCCGCGCCCTTGACCCTGCGGGCCTTTTGGGGTGCGTGCTTTCTTTGTGTCCTGCACATTGTCATTGGCACCAGTCATTCAGCGTGGCTCCACCCCAACAGCTGGCATTGAACCCAGTCGGTGCTGAGCCTCAGGCAGCCGGTCTACTTCCAGGATGGCTGTGAGCTTGCATTGCTGAACTCAGTCCCGTACATTCCACATGCGCCGTCGCTCACTCTGCCATTTACCCGTGACCCTAGTTGAAGCAGGGTGTTCCCACCGAGCCGGGTGCGCGCCCCTGTGAGCAGACCTGCCGGCTGGTGCACGGAGGGGCAGGTCCCTGCAGGATGAGGACCGCTGTCTGCGCCGCGCGTGGAGGTGTGAGGCGCACAGAGCTGTGCCCCGGAGCTCCCTCTGACCCTCCAGGAGCCCAGGAATTCCCAAGTCACGCTTGAGCCCATTCCTCCTGGCGGCAGGCTCAGAGCGGCCCGAGTCCTGATCTGTCTGGAAACTGCCAGAGACTCAGCGGCCCTCCTCTCTTCCAAGGACCCGTGTGTGGGAGGCGGTGCTGGAATGTTGTCGTCCTGCATCTTCCTCTTCCGCCCAGACACCCCCTCCCCTTTCCTCTCAGCCTGGCCTCATTGCCCAGCCCCACCAGCTCCCGCTGACACGGGGGACAGTCAGGACTAACTGCCCCAGGGGCCTGCAGAGAACCTGCGGGGCTGCGGCACCTGGGCCAGACGGCTGGGCAGGGACCCGCGCAGCAAACACGGGTCCACGGTCCATCGTTCACGACGAGAGACTAGAACTTCAACGCTCCCCCGCAGAAAGAAACAGTCACTTTGTGGAGGGACAGACGCTAACCAACTAGGCGGTCATCCCACCGTGCGTACACACGCGTCAGGTCAGCTCACTGTTCCCAGGAAACTTACACGGCGGCACCTGTCAGTAATCCCTTGTTTTAAAAAGTAACTAAGACTTTCCTCACCTCACGGCCTGGGGGGCTTGGATAGAGACTGACACAGCCAGGGACACTGTTCTGTCATTTTAATGTCTCAAATGCTGCTTTCTTTGCTAATAAAGCTTTAAATTACCCTCATGCAAGCCTCATTCTAATAACCTTTGGTCGCGGCCCCTTATTCGAAATGCCCACAGGAGGTCAGGAGAATGGGCCTCCCTTCAGGAGGCTGGAAATGCCTGTGATGTGCAACCGTCAGTGGGGGTGACCCCACAGGGAGCCCCTGCCCAGCACCAGGTGAGTGACGTCCTTCCTCCAAAACAGGAGGCCGGGAGCTGACGCTGCTCCTCACAGTCTCACTGGTGAGACTCTATGAGGGCAGACATGACTTTTGCAGCATACTTCTATGTTTTTTTCTTTAGAATTGATTTATTTGCCAGAGAGGGAGCGAGAAGGGCACACGCAGAGGGAGCGGCCAGCAGAGAAGCAGACTCACTGCTCGGCAAGCCTCCCGATGCGGGGCTCCATCCCAGGACCCTGGGATCATGACCTGAGCCAAAGCCAGATGCTTGACTAACTGAGCCCCTTGCCCTCGGGCACCCCCTGGAGCTAGCTTGTGCCTTGCTTGAGCGGTTGGGGTGTCCTGGGGAACCCCGCAGTTCAGACACGCTTCCAACTGGTCACCACAGTCGGCTAGAGACACGAAGGTCAAAGTCGGGGTGTTTAAAGACTGGGGCGTGGAGGCACTAACAGGCTCTTATTTTCACGTGAAAGGTCCTTCAACAAAGAACTGTGTTTTAATTTCTCCACAAGAAAAAGCCAAGGTCACTGTTTTATGCGACTGTAGCTATGCTGTTCCTTATGCAACCCTGGGATCTTCTCAGTGCTATGAAACAGGGGAAAACCTGATTCGCGGCACTTAATGAAACAAAGTTTAAATCGAGGCCACGATCTGCTGTGGATGAAGCAGGCCTTTGCGTGAGAACCAAGAGCTCTGTGGCCTGGGGCCCGCTCTGCGGACCTCCAGACCATGGCATCCGCCCACACCAGTACCTCCACCGCCGTGGCTGGGAAGGCCAGTGCGGCCTGGCTAACCTGAGGGATGTGTGCCCAGGGGCGATTCCACATCCACCTGGGACACCTGGGGCGTGTGTGCTTGAAGAACATGGTCCCTCCTGTCAGAGCCTGAAGACGACTGTTCACCAACGGCCTAGTCAGTGCTGGACTCCACAGGGGCGAGCGGGCGTCTTCACTTGCTGGGGGATCCCCTCTCTCGTTCGGGGGACCCAGGGCCTGAGCATCCTCAGGCAGAAGCGCAGCCGACACAGAGGCCCACGAGCACTGTGTGCCTGGAGGCTCCGGGCTTTGCCAGCATCGACTCAGAGCGCTGCGGAATGCACCCTCGGGGGCCGGCTCCTGGTCAAAACCCTGGTGCAAATGTAGGTGTGGCAAGCATGGCATGCTGACTCGGGGAGACAAGGAAGGACCATCAGACCCTATTCGTAGTTCTTCTAAGCAGCTCCTAGAGCCACAAGAATGCCAGGTCCTTGGGAGCTGGAGCGGACCTTCCCCTGTCTTCCGTGATCTGGACTAACAGGAGATGGGAGGGGGCCCTGCAAAGGAGCTGCCCAAGAGGAGGGGTGACCTGGGGACCAGTGCTCCCTCCACCGCCCCTGTGGACTTGATCGACGGCACTACCCACGCGGAGCCCGTTCTCGAATCTCAGAAAATGCTGGCAACGGTCATTCCTATTTAAATGTTCTTTTACCTGATAACGCATTAAAAAAAAAAAAAGAAAGAAAGAAAGAAAGAAAGCAATGTTAATCCTAGAGCAGGACACGAACGTGCTCATATGTCCAGAAGAGAGCCAGCACCCTGCTCCTCCACACAGCACCATCACGCCGGCATGAGGGGACACGGGACACACGATGCTCACGTGTGGGCTCCAGGCACGCACACACGGACAGACGCGTGTGGCAGAAAGAAGGCACGAGCCCCTCAGACAGCACCGAGAACAAGGCCACCGCGACTTGCCTTGCAAACATTCTTACAGACGAATAATTTCTCCTTCGTGTTCTCCGCTGCTGTCGCGACACACTGCGACGTACACAGGTGGTGGGAAGCTAATTCTAGTTCTGCACAGAGAGGTCAGTGCAGCAGAATTCAAATAAGGACAAAACACACTATAGATGAGGGGTCTGTTAGTCTGAAAAGGAAGCACTCCCTGCTTTGAAGGGAGGGCGGGCGGCGCCCTGCCCAGGGCCACCCCGCAGCGCTGCTGCATGCGGCCGGCCGCTCCCGCCTGGGGCTCCCGCCGCCTCCCAGCTCTGCCCTGCTCACCGCCGTCTCGGCCCAGAGAGCATTGCCCCTTTTCTCCAGGGAGCTGGTCTGGCTGCCCGGGCTGCCGCCAAGCCACTACACACGGACGGCTCCAAGAGCATCGCGGGGAAAGGCGGCTGCGTAACCAGCGGATGGGCCGGCCCATGGACAGGACCCGGGACGGGCTCCCAGACGTGGAGACGCCGCACGCAGCGCCCCTGCTCTCCCCACCCCGGGAGTGCTGCTGCGGGTCCTGGCTCGCTCTTTGCTCCGGGGGTCCCGGCACTCATTCCCTTTGCTTCTGAGTCTTCCTTCCTGCACCTTTCCCCACGGCCTCTGCGTCCTTCCTCACTTCTCACTCTGCCACCCGACCACTTTGTTAAATACCATGTAAATTTAGCTCCTGGTTCATTTCAAATAAATGCAATTATTTTATGATTTTATTTTAAATAAAATGTTTTATTCCTTGCTCTTAAAAGTGGTTGTGAGATACGGACCTAGTTTTCCAAGTGTGCGTGTGTGCGGGGAAGATGGTATACATTCCCAAGTGACAGCAATGGTTGTTTCCAGATGGAGAGATTTGGGATGATTTCTCTTTTTCCCCTTTACTTATTATTACTTGGCAATCTTACATAATTAAATATATTGTTTTCCTAGCAATAAAAATAAAATGTATGCACCTAACTCCTTGTAGAAGTCTCCAAACAAAACAGGGAAACCGGGTGTGTCTTTTCTTCCGTGTGCCCTTGGATTGCATTCTTTGAAGGTGAGGTTTGGTGCCCTTGGACAGAACAGTCTCCCCTGCGCTCATCATGGCTCCTCTCGGGGCAGAGAGCATCACAGGGCAGGGCTGCGGAGGGCACCGCAGCTGCTGGGCGGGTCTCTGCTGTCCTGCTGGAGAGCATGTTCCCTTTCCCAGTTTGTCAGGGAGTTGCAGGAAGCTTTCCTATTTCAACAACTGAGACATTTAGGTCAAAAGTGATGCTGTCAAGAACCAGGACCACAATGACGTCCTAATTTTCCATTCATAAATTTGCTCCCTGCTGCTAGGGTTCGGCTTGCAAGCCCTCTGGTCATCACCACTGTGCCCCCGCGTCCTGGAGAGATGGTGCAGGGCAGTGAGGGAGACAGACAAAAAACTACTGCCAATGCGACGTGTGACGCTTTTACTTCTCTTAAAGTGTGTGGCTGGAGTGCTGCCTAGACAGTGTTTGGTTTCCTGAATTATGCACATCAGTGGACACACCTAGGTGTCCTGAGGGCACAGTTCTCAGCCAACCTCAGTTGAACTTAGCCTTGTTCTATCCTGCTGTATCCAACGGATGGGAAATGTGATCTTCAAAGGGACTTTTAAATACATTTGGACTTCTTCTGGAATACATCTCTTTGAGGAGCACCGATGAGAAGAGCTGGGGAGGAGGCAGGGTGCGGAGCCCTGTGGTGGGGACCGTGGCCGCCCCCTACCTGTGCCCATCTCTGGCTGGCATGGGACCCCTGCACCATCCACACACTCTTCAATGAGGTCAGGAACAACTTTCAACATATTTTTGTGTGCAAATTTAAATATACCCCTCGCTGCGTTAACGGAATGCCCACGATGCCTTGACTGAGAAAGAGAGCAGGAAGTACAGTACGATTCAGTGGGGGACGCTCTCATCACCTAAGTAACTGGAAAATCAGAGTTGAATATTAAAAAGCTTAAAGTGGGCCAAACTTCCCTACAAAGAGCCATATGAGCACAGAGAACATACGCTCCTCTTTTGTTTCTGTAAAGCCCTGCCTTGCTCGAGGCCTGACAAGGAGTAGAGACCAGTAAATATCCACGAAAGGGACAGATAAGCACAGCGTCCTTACGAAGTGGCCCGGTGTCACTGGTATTGCTACGCATGTAACTGAGCAAGTGTGAACACTCTTCCAAGCGCCTCCCCGCCCCACCTGAAGACAAAGCACATCTTCTCTGCCCCGAGAGAAAACACTGGACACCTTAGCCAGGAGAAAACGTCCCACCCTGTCCTTTCCTCCTGTGTCTCCTACTTTCTTAGAATTTGTTCTGGACGTTGTCGAGACAGTGGTCGGCGCCCGCAGGGGCCCCCCAGGCCGTGCCACAAGGTGATGCACAGCGGCTCCCTACATGGCTTCCATTCTCCAAGCACTCGGCACCCCTGGGGATGTCACGGGCACTCTCCGGAGGGAGCAGGCCAGACCCTACTCCCCAGAGACCCCAGGCCATGGTGGTCGGGCGTGCAGAGGGGGGCCCGCGTCAGCAGACATCGGGCCTCAGAGAGTCCGTCCAGCGGGTGGGCATTTGCCCGGCTGGGGAAGCCAAGTGCCGGTGCTTTCGGAGGGTCGTGGCAGCACGCGCTGTGGAACCAAAGCACGGGCCGGGCTTTAGCAGCCAGCGTAGGGAGAAGAGGTCAGGTCCCCAGCGGAGACAGCGGCTGGGGAAGGTGCTGGTGGACCAGGGACACCCTCCTGTGGGTCTGCTGGCTGAAAAGTGTACCCCAATTGCAAACTGTGAGGGAAAGTCGAGGAGGGCCCAGAGGTAGAGGGAGGGCGGACTGCGTCCCGGTGGGGCCGGAAGAGGGGTCTGCCCTGCCGACTCGGAAGTGAAAGGGAGAGTCAGAGTCTAAGGTCAAGGAACAGGAATCGGGTTAGGTAAGAATACCCTGTGCCAGCGTTTCCCGAACACACATGTTGCAGTCCGGCTTTGCACAGGCTAACCCTATTTTCAAAGCCCGGGGAGACTTTACTTATTCTAAGATATTCTTGGTGTATTCTTTTGCAAATAGAACAATTCTTTTGTAAAATAAATAATCTGCGAGGCAAACCTATCTTTTGTAAATTTGCTTAAATCAGACCATAGTCTCCTGTAGCAGACTTGACTGGGACAGCTGGGCTGAGCACCCCAAAGGGAGCGAGACAGAGACGCCGAGGCAGACTCCGTAGTTGTGTTAACGCCAGCTGTAGACAAACATGGGAACTGCCGAGTTCCTCGGTCACCAGTTACGTTACCTAGAACAGAATACACATTTGAGCTGGGTTTTGACTGTCTCGTTTCAAACTAACCCAGGGCCAGCGCGGGAACAGAGCTGGCTTGAATGCTTTAACCTCATCTCCTTTCCCAGCGCGCCAGCTGCGTGAGGTAGCAGAAGTCGGAACCCAGACTTCTGGGTTCTGATTAACTCTTCTCCGGTCTCCGTAATGACTCAGTGGAATGAAGCTGGGCTTTCCAGATTCCAGCGGCAGCTGCCTGAGACACAGCGACGTCGCTTTGGCATCTGAACGCTACACTACACATTTCAGTATATCAAACTACTATGACTCTCAAATTAGTTTCTAGTGAAAAAATGCCCACATCACAGAAAAATACTCACCCTAATGGGCAACCTTGTTAGCAGCTGTTTCCGCAGAGGCTACATGCAGGATTGCTACACTGACAGACTCAATTTTTTGAATGACTGAATTTTAGAGGCACCCCAAAAGCAATTAAATACGGTCTCCATAATAAAATACTCACAGCATCCTAGAGATTATAATTTCAAATATGGTTCTATTTACAATGTGTGTTTGGTCCGTAGAAAAATATTTATGCTTATCCTAAGATGTTTACTTATCAAACTACATACAGATAATTCCATGGAAAGTCTCGGAAAATGCCACCCCTGTGTGCTGTCGTCTTTGCTGGGAAGGGGCAATGTCCCCAAAGACCCACCAGTGTCCTTCAAGTTTTTGTTTGTTTCCACTTGCAAAATTAAACAAGAAACATTTGAAAAACTCTTGGTCAGTGACATCTAAGAAGGGGCACAGAATGCCCTCATAAACAAAAAGGACAGCGACCCGGCTTCCACGGTCCTTTATGGGATATAAATGTTCTTCCACCATACGACTATCTCGTAACACTCTGTATAGCGGGCGAAACAGCTCACTTGCTGGCATTCTGGACAAGGAAGCTGCATCTCAAGGTTGAGTGTCTTGAGGCTCAGTTATTTGTAACGAGGCTGGGGGTTGCTGGGAGAAGGGCAGGGTGCACGGCCCAAGGCGCACCCAACCACGACAAGTGAGGGAGCTGTTCCTGCATCAGCCCGGGGAGCAGGTTTTGCATAGCAGAAAAACATGATAGAAAGGGAAATTAGAGAATCAATTCCATTTACTATAGCACCAAGAACCAGAAGATACCTGGGAATAAACCTAACCAAAGAGGTAAAGGATCTGTACTTGAGGATCTACAGAACACTCATGAAAGAAACTGAAGAAGACAAAAAAGATGGAAGACCATTCCTGCCATTGCACTCCTGGGTATTTACCCCAAAGATACAGATGTCGTGAAAAGAAGGGCCATCCGTACCCCAATGTTTATAGCAGCAATGGCCACGGTTGCCAAACTGTGGAAAGAACCAAGATGCCCTTCAACGGACGAATGGATCAGGAAGATGTGGTCCATATACACTATGGAGTATGATGCCTCCATCAGAAAGGACGAATACCCAACTTTTGTAGCAACATGGACGGGACTGGAAGAGATTATGCTGAGTGAAATCAGTCAAGCAGAGAGAGTCAATTATCATATGGTTTCACTTATTTGTGGAGCATAACAAATAGCATGGAGGACATGGGGAGATAGGAGAAGGGAGTTTGGGGAAGTTGGAAGGGGAGGTGAACCATGAGAGACTATGGACTCTGAAAAACAATCTGAGGGTTTTGAAGGGGCGGGGGTGGGAGGTTGGAGGAACCAGGTGGTGGGTATTTGAGAGGGCACAGATTGCATGGAGCACTGGGTGTGGTGCAAAAATAATGAATACTGTTATGCTGAAAATTAATTTAAAAAAATATTTAAAATAAATAAATTAATTAATTTTTTAAAAAAATAGAAAGAAATGAATGGTGGTGCCTGAGAAATGGTCTTCGGCAAGAACTGGGGCTCCCGGATGTTGTCTGTGTGGGTACTGCCTTCTGACCTTTGCCCTGTGAACTGCCTGCTCTCACCTTTAACTGAGATCATCTAGGAGACATGAGATGCTGACGTAATTATTCTGAGGTCATCGGAAAGATAGCGATGCGGAGGAAAAACTACTGGGCTGTTAGCCACTGGGCACAATGCTGTGTTCCATTCACACTCCGAGCCGTCCGGCGCACACACCAGGAACCGGGGAGGGGCGGTGCACAGACCACCTAAGCTACCAGACCTGTGACCCAGCATGCCCGTGCATCACAGTGTGGGACGGGGTCTGCTTCATAGGAATGCCTCCAGCAAGGCAAGCTCTTGCACCAAAAGTGATTTTTGAAATGTAGGCACGATGGGCAGAACCTCAGGGAACGGAAGAAAGGAAGCCGCAGAGGTGGGGCCCGTGGTCAGAGGTGAGTGGGCTCGTCCAAGCAGCCGCTGTGGGATGCCCGTAGCCCCCGCAGCCAGCCGCCCGCTGCGTGGCTCCTGCGCCTCTGCGGGGTCATGGAGAGGAACCTGGCCGCCTGAGCCCTGGACCCGCTTCCTCTGGCCCGTGGGATCCCTCCCCACCCATCTGGAGTGCTGTGACTGTCCGGACTGCTGGGGTCCTTCCTTCAGGAGGAGGAACGTTGATTAGGCTTTGAGGCTTGGCAGCATGTAAGCCAGGAATTCAAAGTGTCACTGGGCAGACTGACCTCACCCACGTCCTTCCCCAGGCGCACAGACTGCCGCGGGCCGCGCACGCTGCGGAGCGCCTCCCTCTCCGCCACCTTCCATGTCACAGGCCTTCCTGAATCTTGTATAAAGTAATGGGTCGAAATTCTTTTTTTTAAATTTATTATTTATTTACTATTTATTTGACAGAGAGAGAGCACAAGCAGTGGCGGAGGGCGGGCAAAGGGAGGAGCACACTCCCCGTTGAGCCGGGAGCCCCACCGGGGGCTCCATCCCAGGACCCTGGGATCATGACCCGAGCTGAAGGCAGATTCTCAACTGACTGAGCCACCCAGGCGTCCCCATGGGTGGAAATTCTGGAAGATAGTGTCTGGAAGACAGTGTTAGAAGTTTTAGCTCCTGGCGATTATAGCGATGCCAAGAAGAAACTGTCAAGCAAACTCCAAACATACTAATCGGATTTCCACAATCCGATGGTCTTCAGAGACCTCCCGCCTACACCGCAGAAGCCAGTTTAAGATCTGGAGCCTCAGTAAACAGGAAAACAGCAGCTACTCGTTCTCATAAGGTTGGATACCCATAGCTTTGCAAGGATCAGGGTGAAGCTTGGAAGGAAGTACCCTAACTGATATCGATGTGTTCCGTAAACTTATCAATTCATGGAGCGGCCATTAAGTGCCATCACTTTCTGTATGTACGTCGACTTGGACATTACACCATAAATAAAATCCTGAAATGCTCAGTGGAGATGTAGATCCAGTTAAGAGCCAAATAAAAAGCCTGCATGGAAGAATAAGAATATGACCTTAATGTCACCTCTACAGTGATGGAGATGAAAATATCTCTTTGAGACACAGAGTGTACCGAGCGAGCAGGACCTGCGGAAGGCAGAATCACGGCCCCCCACACGTCCACACCCTAACCCCCGACCTGTGACTAGGTCATCTAACTTAGCTGTGATTGAACCGAGGATCTCGAGATGGGGATTTTTCTGGACTACCCAGCAGGGCCTGGTGTAATCACAGGGTGTTCCTAAGAGAAAGACGGAGGCCGAAGGGTCAGACAGAAGAGGAGAGGCCAGGCTTCTGCCTCTGCAGACAGAGAGGGGCCACAAGGCCAGCAGCACAGGCGTGTCCAGAAGCTAGAAAGGCAAAGAGACGGTTGTCCCTGGACCCTTCCAGAGGAACAGCCCTGCAGAGAGTGAGTGTAGCCAAGCAGCACTCGTTTTGGACGCACAATCCACAGAGCCGGAAGGCGATAAACTCGCACTGTCGTGGCCCCCGCGTGCGCGATACTCTGGCACAGCGGCCACGGAAACACCAACAGGGTCTGTGGCTCTCGTGTGCACAGTCTAGTGTCACCCACCTGAGGGCACCGGTTTATTCTGTGTGATTGATGCAGAGCCAGAAAGACAGCCGACGGCGATAATTAACTCAGCGGGCTCCAGGAAACGCGCGCATGGCCCACGGGAGCAGAAACCGTCAGGGGCCAGGAAGGAGATGCCGGCTCCCACCCGAAGGAGGATGCCCTCCGGCACGCGCACGCCCGCCTCCCTGCCACCCTTCCCGAGGCCGACAGGAGTGGGCGGTGGGGCCAGCTGGAGCCGGAGGGCTGCGCCCGCCGCATCGGCGCCTGAGAGGCCCGCACAGGACCTGGCAGCACGCTGGGGAAGGCGAGGCGCCCCAGCCGGGACACATCACGGGGCCGCGTGGGTTCTCCCGTCAGTCGCCGCCTCGCCAGTGTCCGCCGTGTGCGAGCCACTTCCCGGCCACTTCCCCGTTTCGCTTCCTTCAGTGACTGATCACTACCCGAATTATTTATTCCTGTGACGGAGTCCACAGTCCCTCAGTGGAAACCAGCGTAACATGGAAAGGGCCCCGTGGCAGGTGAGGACCAGATGGGTCGTGAAAAACCGTAAATCTCCACTCGCTTCCGCAATGAATGCTGCTTAACTGCACTGATCACTTACTTATTAGGAACCAGAGTGGCTAAACTTTGGCCGATTACATCCGGCCTCAAGTGCTTTTGAAGAATTAGAGGTGAGTGATGGTGGCTGAGTCACAGACCCACCTGTGGATGTGAGTGACTTCCCTCAGGCCATTCCAGAACCTTCTTAATGGGGCTGACTTGTCTGCATGACCTTCACAGATCAGCCTGAGGACCTACCCTGAGCGTCTGTCCTGTCCCTTTCCGTGCCAGCGTCAGCTCTAAAACACTCGGTCCAAATATGCAGACTAACAAGAATCGTAGCCTCACCTACGACTGAAGAGAACCAGAGAAACCCGATGTTACAGTTAGAAAAGAGGTAAAGTTGACAGTCTCTTATGGTTCACCTCCCCTTCCAATTTCCCCCAACTCCCTTCTCCTCTCCATCTCCCCATGTCCTCCATGCTATTTGTTATGCTCTGCAAATAAGTGAAACCATATGATCATTGACTCTCTCTGCTTGACTTATTTCACTCAGCATCATCTCTTCCAGTCCCGTCCATGTTGCTACAAAAGTTGGGTATTCATCCTTTCTGATGGAGGCATCATACTCCATCGTGTATATGGACCACATCTTCCTTATCCATTCGTCCGCTGAAGGGCATCTTGGTTCTTTCCACAGTTTGGCAACCGTGGCCATTGCTGCTATGAACATTGGGGTGCAGATGGCCCTTCTTTTCACGACATCTGTATCTTTGGGGTAAATACCCAGTAGTGCAATTGCAGGGTCATAGGGAAGCTCTATTTTTAATTTCTTGAGGAATCTACACACTGTTCTCCAAAGAGGCTGCACCAACTTGCATTCCCACCAACAGTGGAAGAGGGTTCCCCTTTCTCCACATCCTCTCCAACACATGTTGTTTCCTGTATTGTTAATTTTGGCCATTCTCACTGGTGTAAGGTTTTAAGTGGAGGGGGGGACCAGGTGGTGGGTATCGGAGAGCACACGGATTACATGGAGCACTGGGTGTGGTGCAAAAGCAATGAATACAGTTATGCTGAAAATAAATAAAAAATAAATTAAAAAAAAAAAAAGAAAAGCAGTAAAGCTATGGTAACTGCACCAAAGAGAATACTATGTAGCCTCATAGACTAACGTTGACACAGACTTTAATGCCGCGACGAAGAGACCTAGTAGAAGGTGACTCGCAGAAACCCACAACATGTTAACGTTCATGAAAAGCTGGTCCCTCTAATCATGGGAGAGGGGATTTTTGCTTTTCTCATGGCTTTCTTTTCTAGAATTTGCTTACAATGAGCAAAATTCCTTTTGTCATCAAAGAAATCATAATGTAAATTATTTCTAAATGCTCTAGGAGCAGATACATGTCTGGTACGCCTGAGGCTCCCCCTCCCCACCGCGGCTTGCCTCTCGCCCTTGAATGAGGGTGTCCTCCCGGGAACTTCTGTGTCTCTCCCTCCAGCACATGGTGGGCGGCCCTCCGCGTCTTCAACCTCAGAGGAAGCCGACGTCAGGCTGCATCCAGGCCTCCAGCCACCTTCCCACCTCACAAGAGTCTTGGCGTCCCTTCCCGTGAAGGTCAGCTACCAGAAGGAGCCCGTTCGGGAACAACTTGGACATTGAAAGAAGTGTGTGAGTCAGCCGAGCAAGACGCATGGTGTTTTCCTCAGCCTGATAAACGCTTTTCATCGCTCGAGCATCGCACGCTGCTAGTAAAAGAGTGATCCGACGTGAAAGTTACCTGCAAGGTGCCAGCGCAGTCATAGACCCATTTTCAAGGGTGTCCTATCCTCACAAAAAATTTACCCACAACTTGTTCAAGAGCTTCTTTTGAGCATCTAAGAAGGACTGGGTTAAGTTAGAAGTTCATTTAAGGTCATGTGGTCATAGTAGGCTCTCAATGAAAACAAAATATGAAGAGATTTGCCTAAAGTCACTTCAGTTTTACCCAAGGGAAAAATTTAAACTAAAATTCAGCCTTTCCTGTTATCACTTTAATCCTGTGTCAAGTGTTTGAATGGCTGGAAAGAAGACAGAACCCCCCAGCCCCCTAATGCCTCAGTTTACCTTTCTGACTTTCTCTGTCACATGCAGTGCCCCAAACTGCATCATGAAGGGGCTTGGTCCCCATCTCTGATCACCTTTCTTTGTGCGAACAACCCCACTTCCCTCTCTCTCCAGCCCGTGGTGTGAATTCTAGGTGGAGATTCACCCTTTCCATGGCCTCTTTCTGGACCCCAGTAATTTCTCCGTCATCCAGCCTCAGGGCTCTTGCTGATTATCCGTATTGCCCTGGAAGAGCTGGTCTTGTCATTTGCCACCTGGGACATCCTCTCGTGTGTCCTGGATTGGGCAACCCTGGGGGTCAGTGACATAGCTCCACACAGCGTCAGCACAGAAACTGTGCTGAGAGGTAAGGACGTGGGGGAGAGACAGGAGGAACCTCATCAGGCTCCATGGCCACACCCAGCGCAGAGCCCCATGCGGGCCTCACTCTCATGACCAGAGACTGACCCAAGACACAGTCAAGAGTTGATGCCCAGCAGACTGAGCCACCCGGGCCCCAGTGCAGAACTGCTCGTGCAACCTAAGCAATTCTTACCGTAGCAGATTTATGACTTCTGGAATAGAAGAGCACGCACATAAGGCAGGCATTTTGTGGCTATGATGGCAGAGGAAGGTGGAAGGTTGGGAGCTGGGGCCGGGGTGTGGTCTTGTCTCTCTCCCCAGCACACTAAGACCGGCGTCTCCACGTAAAGGAAAAGTCCCTCTTCCTCCTACTCATCCGCTCACCTTCAGGGGAATTTCTGTGGAGTGCTCCTGTCTTCCAATACTCCTTCCCTTTCTTTTTCCCTCCTCTATCTGAATCTTTCTAGAATATCCTGCCGCGTGTGTGCGTGTCTGTGTGTGTGTGTGTGTGTGAGAGAGAGAGTTGGGGACGGACAGACATAGGCGAGGCACCAGATCATCCACTCCTCCAGGTCAAAATGCCCAAGGCTCATACCCTAAACTCCTCTCGATATGTACAAAGACATGTGTTCAACAGTCTTAAGAAAGAAAAATATTTAAACTAAATTCCCCAAATCATCATGCCTTACTTTAGATGGTAACTTTTTTGCAAAATTTTGGAATCAATCAAAGAGAAAAAAGTATAAAAACAGCCCAGTGTGTGCTGCTCTGGAACACGGGGAGACAAGAAGCCAGCGAGGTGCCAACAGGCCTGTTCCTCCCCCCGGCAGCCCTCCCGGGTCGGGGCTGGGGGTTTGAGTCCCGCCGCCCCACAGCTGGGCACCTGCTGTCGGGGAAGTGCACAGGCCTTGCCCCTGTGGACTGCCCCTGGGGACTGAGCGGACCGCCCCGGGGCCGTCCTAACCCCGGACTTCGGACAGAGTCAGCATGTGAGACTTCTGATGACAGTCACACCGAGCCTCCATGGCTGGGACCCGCGGGTAAAGCCCCAACCCAGAGCGTGGTCACAGGGAGCGTTCTGTAGGGGGACAGAGGCCATTAAAAGGAAGGGTTAGGAGCACGTTTATAAGAAATAGGCCCAAAAAGTGTCTATGGAGGAACCCACAGGGCAGCTGAGAAGTGAGTCACAGACTTAAGCCTGAAGAGAGCCTTGTCTACACCCTTGTCTACACCCCAGGAGGAGCTGAGGGCCCGCAGGCGCGGTGCGTGAAGAAGCTGCTCCTGTGCCCAGCAGCGAGGTTCGCCCTCACTCCAGGCTGAAAGTGAATTCACCTAGTTGTAAATGTTCCTCGCAGACAGGAAGATTGCATGGTCCCAGGTCACACACACACACACACGTGCACGCACACACACACACACCGCTATGCATAAGAGAGGACAGGAATGGAAGACACTGTGCGTAAGTACTGGCTGGGGCAGGTGCAGCGGGGCCACACACACACACGCACACACACACATGCACACACACTCACGCACACACACACACCCCACTCTGCACACGTACTGGCCGGAGCAGATGCAGGTGAGGCTGTATACACACACACACACTCACGCACATGCACACACACACACGCACACACACACACACACACACACCCCACTATGCACGCGTACTGGCCGGAGCAGGTGCAGGTGGGGGTCGTACACACACACGCACACACACACTCACGCACATGCACACACACGCACACACACACACACACCCCACTCTGCACACGTACTGGCCGGAGCAGGTGCAGGTGGGGTCGTACACACACACGCACACACACACTCACGCACATGCACACACACGCACACACGCACACACACACCCCACTCTGCACGCGTACTGGCCGGAGCAGGTGCAGGCGGGGCCCCGCGGCCGCACAGAGCCCTGCGCAGTGGGGATCCACGCTCCTGCTGCTGTTTGCTAGTGTTTACACGCACGGAGGAATTTGCAGGAGTCGTCCCATGTGCACCACACAGATCCTGTGGATTTGTACTATGCATCGGTGTGTCTGTGGGACAGTCCCCCCGAGTGACTGCAGTGTAGACCAGATGCTCTGGAGCCAGGGACCCAGAGGGTCTGCTCTATCTGTGCCCTGTGCGGCTGGAGGGTGCGTCCCAGACGGCGAGGTGGGCTGGAGTGCTGACTCTGGGGGCCAGGGGCCTGCCGGCTCCCCCACCCCGCCCACCCCTCCTGTGCTCAGCTCGCTCCCAGGTCGTGGGGTCCTGCACAGTCGCTCCTGCATCTGCGGGCGCGTGCACCAGCCCCAGGTGGGGCAGCTCTGGCTCTTGCCGCTCGCGCCCTGGCTCCTGTGTGGTGCCGTTTTCCTCAGAAGTGCTCTGGGCCCAGAACCTTTCTGCGACATGAGAAATCTTTGCTCTGTTCTGGCAGAAATGCTTGCTTGCTTTTCTGCTGTCATTTTTTACTTAACAAAGTTCAGCCATCATTACAAAAACAGAGCTTTTCCTTCTGCAGAGGAAATGGCCCCAGCCCCGCCCCAGGCGCCCATGCAACCCCCCTCCTCGCTGTGCTGAGGAGCCCCCCAGGCACCCTCTCCTCTCGGTTCTTTCCGATTAACTTTCTTTCCCATTATGATTTTAACCCACCTACTTCCAGGAAAGATTTGAGGCCATTTAAAATAAAAGACATGTGGACAGTTGATCAATAATAAAAGATCACAGGGAAACTTCTGGGGAGAGAGATACAATTACAGAGAAACAGTGGTTATAGAATTTACAAGCTTTATTCTCCCAAACCCAGGCTGTTCCCTCCTCTCTGCCCATCTTCAGTTCTGGCCTTTCTAGCTCTTCCCTCTCTCCTCCTTCCCAGGGCACCGCCTGCTGCCCTGGGGGTCTGGTTCCTGCCGCCCCGCCCCCGGGTCCCAGTCCTGGTTCATCACTACGGAGCCCACAGAATGCAGTCTGTGTAGAGGATCCTTGGGGTTAATTATGATTAAGCACACACGTCATCTTCCTTTTAGCCAGACATCTTGCACGCATGCCTTCTGCTCTGGAAAATGGCAGTGTCTACGCATCCAGAAGCCAGACAATAAAGAGAATTCCACTGTTTCCACTGGAAATTCGAATTACTTTGGAAACAGTAATGAAATCCGGCCCCATTTGCTCCTACATACTCAAAACATTTTAATTAAGAATTTTGTTTTCCAAAAATATGAATTTGTTAAGCATAAAACATTGGAGAACTAAGGCTGGGCCGGTTTTCCAGTTTTTAGCTACTTATCACGCACATATGTGTAGACTTCCACCGTGATGTAGACACAAAGTGTCTTAGCCTAATGACAGCCACGATCATACTGCAGTGTCCACTGTTGATTAAAGGAACCCCAGACGGCCACTCTGTCTTGTGTTGCCCATCGTGTAAGTCATCTGTCTGGGCTGTGGGTCGCAGCAGCACATACACAGAGGAGAGCTCGCTGGAGCGCTGGCCCTTCTGAGCGCCCTTTCTGTGACCGAGAGGGCAGAACTCACAGTAAAAGTCAGCCTGCGGTCCGGGGTACTTTTCTCAAGGGATAGACACTCAGAAAATAGGGAGTCTGTAAAAGGCAAAAGGTCAGTGTGTTTTTCAAAGAGAGTCTGAACACGTAATAACCACTGGTAACCTCAACTGTTGGTCACCACCTCCAGCCACAGACAAAACACTAGATGGGCAGATGGACGTTTCTGAACGTACTTGTGCAGAATACTGAGGGGTTGCCTGAGGAAGGTCTGACCTTCAAAGGGGTGGGGGCCAAACTGGCCTGCATGCCTCAGGCCACCACGAGTGCCCTGAAGGGTCCCACGGGGAAGGTGAAATTGTTGCTTTAAAGGGTCAGGATGGTGGAGGAGGAGCAGGAGATCAGCGAGACAGTTACCAGAACGTTCTGAACACCTGCAAACCCAGCACGAGACCGAAGAGAAGAAGAGCAGCAATTCTAGAAACAGAAAATCGACCACTTTCTGGAAGGTAGAACGTGCGGAGACGTGGCTCCAAAGCGACGGGAAGACACACTGCGGGAGTAGGTGCCGGCTCCCAGGAAGCGGCGGAGCAACGGAGCACTAAATGGGGACGTTTAAAAGTCTGCTCCACAGAGGGACGTCACTCCAGAGGCTAAACCGGGGTGAACCCCTCATGGGGACAGCGCGGGCCCAGGTCCCACGGGGTCACCGAAGGATCGGGGGTGTCTGCACGAGGCAGAGCAGGTATCAGAGCAGGGAAGATCAGCAAGAAATCCAGCCAAGACCAAGTTCACTGACCCAGAGGGCAGCGGATTCCAGAGGAGGAGGAAGCAAGGCACGGAACTCATGGCTTTCTCCCCAGGATTCTTCAGTCTTGCAAAGTTAATTATCTTTTTAAATTCTATTTTTTCTTATGCTAAAATTTTTTTGAACTTTTACTCTTTCCTCTTTTAATGTTTTTTAACTAGCTTATCTTAACAATACCTTTCATTAAAAAAAACTTTTTTGAACCTTCATTATTATAGTCATATATTATCCTTCATTGTATCTAACTTTATTTTTTGTATACCTATAGGGTTTTTTCTTCTAAAAAAATTAGGATACAACTTCTAATAGATCAAAATATACCCTAAATCTAGCACAGGGCTTTGTTCTAGTCTCCAGTCTGAGCAAATTCTCTCTACTTTCTTTTTCTTTATTCTCCCAACCAACTTATCTTATCAACTCCTTTTTTAGAAATTAAAAAAAAAAGTTCATCTTCATACTCATATTCCATCCCTTCATCGTGTTTATCCTTATTTTGTGTATATATATGTATGTGTATATATATACATAGATCTATATTTTAAATATGTATATATATAAGTATGTATAAATTCAAAATTTTAGGAATTAAAACATATATGTATACATATATGTATATATTTAAAATATTCAAAATTTTAAAGAATTAAAAATATATACATGTGTATACATGTAAACACATATGTGTACATATATGTATATATTTAAAATATGCAAAATGTGTGTGTACATACTTGTACATATATGCACACACATATTTTTCATTCCTTAAAATTTTCACTATTTTAAATATGTACATGTATGTATACATGTATGTGTGTACATATATGTATATATCTATATATACATATTTTTTTTCAATGTTTAAAATTTTGGGAGGTAGTTTCTTCTAAGAGACCAAAATACTCCCAAAATTAAGAGTGTGACTCTGCTCTATTCACCAGTCTAATATATATTCTTTTTCATTTTTGTATTTTTTCTTTTTTAAAATTTTTTTCCTGAACTTTTTACCACCTTTCTTCCCCCCACAATTTGGGGTCTCTTCTGATATGGTTAAAGCACATTTTCCTGGGGTCTTTGCCACCCTTTTAATATTTTATTTGCTCCTTCACATATTCTTATCTGGATAAAATGACAAGGTGGAAAAACTCACCAAAAAAAAAAAAAAAAAAAAAAAAAAAAAAAAAAGGAACAAGAGGCAGTACCAAAGGCTAGGGACCTAATCAATACAGACATTGGTAATATGTCAGATTTAGAATTCAGAATGATGATTTTCAAGGTGATAGCTGGGCTAGAAAAAGGCATGGAATATATTAGAGAAACCCTGTCTGGAGAAATAAAAGCCCTTTCTGGAGAAATAAAAGGACTAAAATCTAACCAAGTTGAAATAAAAAAAAAAGCTATTAATGAGGTGCAATAAAAAATGGAAGCTCTTACTGCTAGGATAAATGAGGCAGAAGAGAGAATCCGTGATACAGAAGACCAAATGACAGAGAATAAAGAAGCTGAGCAAAAGACAGACAAACAACTACTGAGTAGTTGAATCCTAGAGATAAGTGATACTGTAAGACAAAACAACATTAGAATAATTGGGATTCCAGAAGAAGAAGAAAGAGAGAGGGGAGCAGAAGGTATATTGGAGAGAATTATTGTGGAGAATTTCCCTAATGTGGCAAAGGGAACAAGCATCAAAATCCAGAAAGTGCAGAGAACCCCCCTCAAAATCAGTAAGAATAGGTCCATACCCCATCATCTAATAGTAAAATTTACAAGTCTTAGTGACAAAGAGAAAATCCTGAAAGCAGCCCAGGACAGGAAGTCTATAACATACAATGCAAGAAACATTAGATTGGCAGCAGACATATCCACAGAGACTTAGCAGGCCAGAAAGAACTGGCATGATATATTCAGAGCACTAAATGAGAAAAACATGCAGCCAAGAATACTATATCCAGCTAGGCTATCATTGAAAATAGAAGAAGAGATAAAAAGCTTCCAGGAAAAACAAAAACTAAAAGAAATTGTAAACACCAAACCAGCTATACAGGAAATATTGAAAGGGGTCCTCTAAGGAAAGAGAGAGCCTAAAAGTAGGAGACCAGAAAGGAACAGAGACAATATACAGTAATAGTCACCTTATAGGCAATAAAATGCCACTAAATTCATATCTTTCAATAGTTAACCTGAATGTAAATGGGCTAAATGTCCCAATAAAAAGACACAGGGTATCAGAATGGATAAATAAACCAAACCCATCAATATTCTGTCTGTAAGAAACTCATTTTAGACCCAAAGGCACCTCCAGATTTAAAGTGAAGGGGTGGAATACAATTTACCATGCTAATGGACATCAAAAGAAAGCTGGGGTGGCAATCCTTATATCAGATCAATTAGATTTTAAGCCAAAGACTATACTAAGAGATGAGGAAGGACACTATATCATACTCAAAGGGTCTGTCCAACAAGAAGATCTAACAATTTTAAATATCTATGCCCCTAACATGGGAGAAGCTAACTATATAAACCAATTAATAACAAAATGGAAGAAACACATTGACATATAATAAAACAATAGCACAGGAATTTAGCACTCCCCTCACTGAAATGAACAGATCATCCAAGCAAAAGATCAACAAGGAAATAAAGGCCTTAAATGACACACTGGACCAGATGGACATCACAGATATATTCAGAACATTCCATCCCAAAGCAGCAGAAAACACATTCTTCTCTAGTGCACATGGAACATTCTCCAGAATAGACCACATCCTGGGTCATAAATCAGGTCTCAACCAGTAGCAAAAGATTGGGACCACAATGCTCTAAAGCTAGAACTCAAACACAAGAGGAAATTTGGAATGAACCCAAATACATGGAGACTAAAGAGCATCCTTCTAAAGAATGAATGGGTCAACCAGGAAACTAAAGAAGAATTGAAAAAATTCATGGAAACAAATGATAATGAAAATGCAGCTGTTCAAAATCTGTGGGACACAGCAAAGGCAGTCCTGAGAGGAAAATACATAGCAATAGAAGCCTTTCTCTAGAAACAAGAAAGGCCTCAAATACACAGCCTAACCCTACACCTAAAGGAGCTGGAGAAAGAACAACAAAGAAAGCCTAAACCCAGCAGGATAAGAGAAATCATAAAGATCAGAGCAGAAATCAATGAAATAGAAACCAAAAAACAAAACAAAGCAAAAACAAACAAACAAACAAACAAAAACAAAACCAAAACAAAACAAAACAAAAAAAATAGAACAAGTCAATGAAACTAGGAGCTGGTTCTTTGAAAGAATTAATAAGATTGATAAACACCTGGCCAGACTTCCCAAAAAGAGAAAGGACCCAAATAAATAAAATCATGAATAAAAGAGGAGAGATCACAACCAACACCAAAGAAATACAAACAATTATCAGAAGATATTATGAGCTATTTATATGCCAGCAAATTTGACAATCTGGAAGAAATGGAAGCATTCCTAGAGACATATAAACTACCAAAACTGAACCAGGAAGAAATAGAAAACCTGAACAGACCCATAACCAGTAAGGAGATTGAAGCAGTCATCAACAAGAGCTCCAACAAACAAGAGCCCAGGTCCAGATGTCTTCCCAGGGGAATTCTATCAAACATTCAAAGAAAAATTAGTTCCTATTCTCCTGAAATGGTTCCAAAAAATAGAGATGGAAGGAAAACTTCCAAACTCATTTTATGAGGCCAGCATCACCTTGATCCCAAAACCAGACAAGGGTTCCATCAAAAAAGAGAATTACAGGGTATGTGGGTGGCTCAGGCGGTTAAAGCCTCAGTCTTCAGCTCAGGTCATGATCCCAGTGTCCTGGGATTGAGCCCTGCATCAGGCTCTCTGCTTAGCAGGAAGCCTGCTTCTTCCTCTCTCTCTCTCTGGCTTTTCTCTCTGCTTACCTGTGTTCTCTGTCTGTCAAATAAATAAATAAAATCTTAAAGAGGGGGGGGGGGGGCAGGGAGAGGATTACAGACCAATATCCTTCTGGAACACAGATGTGAAAATTCTCACCAAAACTCTAGACAATAGGATCCAGCAGTACATTAAAAGGGTTATTCAACTTGACCAAGTGGGATTTATTCCAGGGCTGCAAGGTTGGTTCAACATCCACAAATCAATCAATGTGATACAATACATTAATAAAAGAATGAACAAGAACCATATGATACTCTCAGTAGATGCTGGAAAAGCATTTCACAAAGTACAGCATCCTTTCCTGATCAAAACTCTACAAAGTGTAGGGATAGAGGGCACATACCTCAATATCACCAAAGCAATCTATGAAAAACCCACCATGAATGTCACTCTCAATGGAGAAACAGAGCTTTTCTGCTAAGGTCAGGAACATGGCAGGGATGTCCATTATCACCACTGCTATTCAACATAGTACTAGAGGTCCTAGCCTCAGCAATCAGACAACAGAAAGACATTAAAGGCATCTAGATTGGCAAAGAAGTCAAACTATCACTCTTTGCAGATGATATGATACTTTATGTGGAAAACCCAAAATACTTCACTCCAAATCTGCTAGATCTTGTACAGGAATTCAGTAAAGTGTCAGGATATAAAATCAATGCACAGAAATCAGTTGCATTTCTTTACAACAAGACAGAAGAAAGAGAAATTAAGGAGTCAATCCCATTTACAATTGCACCCCAAACCATAAGACACCCAGGAATAAACCCAACCAAAGAAGCAAAGAATCCATACTCATGAAAGAAATTGAGGAAGACACAAAGAAATGGAAAAACGTTCCATGTTCATGGATTGGAAGAACAAATATTGTGAAAATGTCTATGTTACCTAAAGCAATCTATACATTTAATGCAATCCCTATCAAAATACCATCCATTTTTTTCAAAGATATGGAACAAATAATCCTAAAATTTATATGGAACCAGAAAAGACCCCCAATGGCCAGAGGAATGTTGAAAAAGAAAACCAAAGTTGGTGGCATCACAATTCCAGACTTCAAGCTCTATTACAAAACTGTCATCATCAAGACAGCATGGTACTGGCACTAAAACAGACACATAGATCAACAGAACAGAATCGAGAGCCCAGAAATGGACCCTCAACTTTATGGTCAACTAATCTTTGACAAATCAGGAAAGAATTTCCAATGGAAAAAAGACAGTTTCTTCAACAAATGGTGTTGGGAAAATTGGACAGCCACATGCAGAAGAATGAAACTGGACCATTTCCTTACAGCACACATGAAAATAGACTCAAAATGGATGAAGGACCTCAATGTGAGAAAGGAATCCATCAAAATTCTTGAGGAGAACACAGGCAGCAACCTCTTCAACCTCGGCCGCAGTTACCTCTTCCTAGGAACATCGCCAAAGGCAAGGGAAGCAAGGGCAAAAATGAACTATTGGGACTTCATCAAGGTCAAAAGTTTTCCCACAGCAATGGAAACAGTTAACAAAACCAAAAGACAACTGAGAGAATGGCAGAAGATATTTGCAAACTACATATCAGATAAAGGGCTAGTATCCAAAATCTATAAAGAACTTATCAAACTCAACACTCAAAGAACAAATAATCCAATCAAGAAATGGGCAAAGGACATGAACAGACATTTCTGCAGAGAGACATCCAAATGGCCAACAGACACATAAAAAAGTGCTCCACATCACTCGGCATCAGGGAAATACAAATCAAAACCACAGTGAGATAGCACCTCACACCAGTCAGAATGGCTAAAATTAACAAGTCAGGAAATGACAGATGCTGGCAAGGATGTGGAGAACCCTCCTACACTGTTGGTGGGAATGCAAGCTGGTGCAGCCACTCTGGAAAACAGCATGGAGGTTGATCAAAAAGTGGAAAATAGAGCTACCCAAGACCCAGCAATCATAAAACTGGGTATTTACCCTAAAGATATAAATGTAGTGATGTGAAGGGGCACGTGCACCCGAATGTTTATAGCAGCAATGTCCACAATATCCAAACTATGGAAAGAACCTTGATGTCCATCAACAGATGAATAGATAAAGAAGAGGTGATACATACACACACACACACACACACACACAGTGGAATACTATTCAGCCATCAAAAGAAATGAAATCTTGCCATTTGCGATGATGTGGATAGAACTAGAGGATATTATGCTGAGGGAAATAAGTCAATTGAGAAAGACAATTATCATATGATCTCCCTGATATGAGGAAGTGGAGATGCAATGTGGGGGATTTTGGGGGGTAGGAAAAGAATAAATGAAACAAGATGGGATCAGGAGGGAGACAAATCATAAGAGACTCTTAATCTCACAAAACAAACTGAGGGTTGCTGGGGGAAGTGAGGTAGAGAGAGGGTGGTGGGGTTATGGACATTGGGGAATGTGTGTGCTATGAAGTGTATAAAACTGGCAATTCACAGACCTGTACCCCTGAGGCTAATAATACATTATATGTTAATTAAAAAATTAAATTTTTTTAATAAAAAAAAATAAAGGTGAAATTGTTGACCCCAGAAACAGATTGAGGGTTCTTGGAAAAGTGATTGGGGGATTTAGATCAAGGCCTCGCAAACTATAGCCACAGGTCAGACCTGGTAATGCTGATATGAACAGCCAAAGCTGTAAAAAGAAGCAAAGGCATAGCATTCCCTGTGTCAGTGATGACAAAGGGGCCAAGGATCTGATGTGGAGGAAGAGCAGACACCTGCTGTGCATGTGTGCGTGGGTGTGTACGCATGGGCATGTGCGTGCATGTAACCCTACCCAGATGCACACGCCTATAAGAACGCACGCCGTCACACGCGTGCCCATGGCTGCCTCCCTAGCATCACTGATGAGCAGTGCTTTCAAACTTCACCTTGCTCTTCCTGGAGAGATTATTAAAACTCTGGTTCCCAGGCTCACCCAGAGTGTCTGAGGCTGTAGGTTTGGGGTGGGGCTCTGAATTGGCTGTTCTAGCATGTTCCCAGGAGATGCTGTTGCTGCTACTGACCCGGGGACCCTGCTGAGAACAGTGCTTAAGAGAATCCTCACTGTCACTGAATTAATAAACCCCTCCCGATACTTCCTGCAGACTGGGAGTCAGTTCAGGTGGAACACGGCCTCTGCGACCTGTGGTTAGGACTTGGAATTGGGTTCCTATTGGAAATGCATGACATCTGCCTTCCCTTGGCCTGTCTCTCCAGGCCCATGGCCATGTGGCCTCTGATCGACTCTCCTGCAGCTTCTCCGAGGCCCACTGTCTCTGTGACAGCACCCACAGTCCCCAAGGTTGATGTGTGTGTAAGAAACTGTCTACATGTCAAGTCAGGCCATTCTAAACCCCCCTTCTGGTTTGGTGACAGACATTCTAGCTCTTCATGTGCTGTGCTATCAACAAACAAAGTGTCTGAGAAACAAGTGAGACCATGTGGCTGGTCTGGCCCTAGGCTAAGGGCTGTTAGGACATTTCTCTTGAAACACACTGTTGGTATTCTTTGTAAAATCTGCCATTTAAGCAACACAAGATTAAGAAAGATGTCAGGAGGACTGTTTAAGAAAAAAATATACAATATGATTCTTTTGGGCACTCCTTATTTCTATAATCTTAATAAAGAGAAGAAAAATGCCAATTACAAGTCCTGGATATTTCTCGAATAAAAATACCGATATCTGGTACACTCCCCCCAGCCTTTGGGTGTGCAGAAGTCCTTGACCATGATGTGCCATGACCATGTGTGGTCAGTGCGTGAGGGTCCGTAAGGACCAACCACCTGAGCAGAAGGGCTTTGATACTAGGAGCAGTCGTTTTGTAAAGAACATCCCTCCTCAAAGTTCTCAGCTCCTCTGCTTGTGAGAGGAATCGGGAGATCCACAGATGGGGCATCCCAAGGCACACACGTGCCTCTCTCTGGAGCTCAGTTTCTCATCATGGCTAGAAGCGGGAAGGTTGGTCTTAAGGCACTTTGGATCATTTCCAGCCTGCTGTTCTAGGTCCATGAGCACACCAATGGCCTCAGCGGGGTTCATGGGTAATCCTTGGATGCCATAATGGGGAAGGTCCTACATATTATGTCTAGCAGATCAGACAGACTATACAAAATGTTTCGCATAAGACATTAGGTTTTGTGATGACAGAACTAGGGTTTTTATGCAATATTAAAAAAAAACATACAAACCCATAATCCAAAATTTCTTCCCACCTTCTACTTGTAACATATTAAATTACTGTGAATAATTTTATTTCTTAAGAAAACTAAGTGCTCTGCATTTGCAAACTATGTTCTATAAAGATCAAACGTTTTGAGGCTGGTATAAATGAAAGTGCCACTGAGTCATTTATCAAGGACGAGTAACACCTTTTGGACTCTTTGCTCCTGTTGGGAAGACACCATGTCCTTCACGGTTTGCCTTCTCTACCCCGAGTAATGCCAGAACACTGATCGGATCTGAACTCATATCTGCTGATTGACTCTGGATTTGTATGTCACAGAGGTAGTGAAGAAATGGTAGAGGTAGTGAAGAAAATCAACTGGTTTGAGTCAGTAAAAAATTGCAAATCTTTACAAAAGTCTGAATCAAGAGGTCTTCACAATAATTTAAATGATTTAAGATTTTAAGAATCACCTCAACCCCTTCTTTAGACTCAAGGGCCCAGTGAAACGTACCTAAAAGTTCTCGAGAAGCCTTCTCCTTATACGGACAGAGCCCGTCTTCCTACGTGAAAACCAGCTTATCACAAAGGATCTGTGCACGGGGAGTACACCCAACACAAAGGAGTGCCGTCTCCTGTCAAGTGGCCTGTCTCCCTTCAGAGCATTTTGCACACAGTGTTACCTCCTGAGCCCTCAGACTTCTGTGGGCCTCTTGGGTCCAGAAGGTGCAGCAGTCTCCATCCATCTACGGGCAAAGCCATGACAAGACCAGAAAAGAACATTCCAGACAGAGAGGAGAAGTGAGTCCTGGAGAGCATCAGACCCCAGGAGAGACTTCACCATTAGGTCTAACCATGCTCAGGAGGCCAAACACGGGGGTTGGGGTTTGTGTCGCCTCTGGTCACCTTGCCAGCTGAGCGTGCTAGTTCAAGTCCACTAACATTTCTGAATTCCAGGTTCTTACAAAGAAAAATGCTAAGAACATGGTGCAGGGATCTCACGAAGAAAAACAACCTGGACGAAGAGGACACTGTCTGGGAAGAGTCAGGCGCCATCAAGTGACTCTGCTCCACGTCAGGCCCCTCCAACCGCAGCTGCCGCACACGGGCTGCCAGCGCAGGCTGCACGCCCCACGGCGCATCAGGAACGTGGCCTCGACCCCTGTCACAGACGGCACCGCACGGCCCCTGTCTGTCTCCAGCTCCACCTCCCGGGCAGCGACATGTCAGGGTCAGAAGAGGACGTGGAGTTAGTGTCTGCAGGTTTCCTATGTCTTAGCTGACATGGAGTCCCAGCGCATCACCGGCCGCCTCTGTGCCTCAGGGACCCCACCAGCAAAACGGGCATCTCACTAATAACAACTCACAAAATTCCTGTGAGGAGGCCACGGGCTAGTTTGTGTGTGAGACGCCGAGATGGGACAGGGACGCACCGTACGATACAGCGTGCGCGGCGGGGAGCGTGGCCCTGGCTTGAGCACGGCGGGCGGCGCCCCACAGCTCGGCTTCCGGCCAGAAGCTGCGTGCTGGATGCTGACTTCTACCTCACAGCTTCCAGAACCATCCACGCTTCCCACTGTGAGTCCCCGAGAACAGACTCACCGTCTACTCTGGCCCCGACGTCTGCGCCCGCGGGCAGTGCGCCGGATTCCCTCCTTGTCCCCTCCTGGCTTCCTGTTCACCACAGAAGCTCAATTGACCGCAGGATCCTTTTTGTCTGAATCATTGTTTCTGACATTCAACCAAGCCGTCATGGGTTTGGACTCCCTGACAGGCCCGTCTCCAGGCCTCCGTCCCCGTCGCGGCAGAGCATCTGCGGTGCAGACGCCATTCCGGTGGTGGGGGCGTGAGCACCTGCAGACAGACAGACCGTCCGCCGGAGCCCGTGCTGCTTCTGCTTTGTTGTGTCACTCTGGCCTCCTACAGGGCAACGAGGCTCCTCCATGTCCCCGGGGACGGTGCGCGCACATCTCCTCACAACCCGCCTTCTGAGCTCCAGACTGTGACTGTGAGACGCCCGCGGGCCCCTGGCGCCCGGCGCTCGTGCGCACATGCCAGCCCGGGGCCCGGAGAGGCGGTCGGCACCGCCCGCTGCCCCTGCCGCCGCCACTGCCCTTTCTCCCAGATGGTTTTTCACCTTTTTTCTTTTTCAGTTTTTCCAAAACATGTCTCCCACCGGGCCTCCAACTGTTGTTTTGTTTCTGTTTTTAGAACATGGCTCTGTGCAATGTCTTCCCATTTCGTTGAGCTTGGAAATGATCAAGCCCAAACAGAAAGCGTATTTCTTGTGTACCTACTTGTATTTCTTTAGATTATCTTATTTTCATTGTAAATCGGATGGTAGCCTTTTAGTGCCATCAGAAATGTCAAGGGATACCATGAGCGGGTGATGTAACTCGGCCATCTCCTAGCGTCAAGCAGAAACAAAGCCATCTGACTAGAACAAAGACACAACATAACAGAGGCCTGGAGTGACCGCACGGCAGTCCTCTCTGCCAGGGAGCCTGGGACCGGCACTGTCCCCATGGTCAGCCCTCAGGACCGCAGGCGCTGGGGCATGGCCCGCGGGGTCTCCCATGTGGCCACGAGGCAGACAGAGGACAGGCTCCACGTCTGTGCGCGGCAGAAGCGGCTAAAAGTCAGGAAGCAGGAGACATGGGCAGAGGCCGGCCCGGCTCCTACGGTGAAAATCACAGACTCGCGGGGATCTTTAAGCCCCCGCATGTCGGAAGGGGCTGGATTCGGGCATGCTCGGGGACCACGGGACTGACAGACGCCGACGGGGGAAATTCATGCCAGACGCTGTCGTGATCTTCCTGGGACCAGTCAGGAAGGAAAGCGCGCCGCGAACAGCCTTCATTCCTCCAAGGAAAAAATAAATGAGAATAAAGGCTCACATGGAAACAGATTGGCGCGACGTAAAATGCAAATACACTGACTGATGTCCCCGCCGAGATCTGTCTCCTGAAAGTGGGGTTTGGAGCAACACGGCTCCAGGGTAAATGAGGGGGCTCAGCGCAGAGCAGGGTGATTCTCTGATCCAGCGGCAGGGCCGGGCCACCCGGTGCCCCCGAGCAGAAGGTCGAGGACACCCTGCTCCCCTGTTCTGTCGTTCTGTGTCACTATCAAATCTGGACACCCGGGTCAGTGTGCGACGCAAAGGCGTGGAATCAGATTTTGTGGAAAAAGGAAGGAGGAAAGAAGGAAAGAAGGGAGGTCGGTCCCTGGGGCGTCGCGGTGCACGGGTGACCCCGGCCGGTCCCTGGGGCGTCGCAGTGGACGGATGACCCCGGCCGGTCCCTGGGGCGTCACGGTGCACGGGTGACCCCGGCCGGTCCCTGGGGCGTCTCGGTGCACGGATGACCCCGGCCGGTCCCTGGGGCGTCGCGGTGCACGGGTGACCCCGGCCGGTCCCTGGGGCGTCGCGGTGCACGGGTGACCCCGGCCGGTCCCTGGGGCGTCGCGGTGCACGGGTGACACCGGCCGGTCCCTGGCGTGTCGCAGTGGACGGATGACCCCGGCCGGTCCCTGGGGCGTCACGGTGCACGGGTGACCCCGGCCGGTCCCTGGGGCGTCGCGGTGCACGGGTGACCCCGGCCGGTCCCTGGGGCGTCTCGGTGCACGGATGACCCCGGCCGGTCCCTGGGGCGTCTCGGTGCACGGGTGACCCCGGCCGGTCCCTGGGGCGTCGCCGTGGACGGATGACCCCGGCCGGTCCCTGGGGCGTCGCCGTGGACGGATGACCCCGGCCTGTCCCTGGGGCGTCGCAGTGGACGGATGACCCCGGAGGTCCCACGTGTCCCACATCCCCTCGCGTACTGAAAATCTTCATGAGTTTTCTAATCTGGTTCACTATCCTGTCATTGATTTTCCACAATCAATGATGACAACTGCAGCTGCAATCTTTGGTGCGATTTGAACTTTTCTAGCAAAGCAAAGGACCAAGCCCTTTCTGCCAGAATCCAACTAAAGACCCTTCCAACAACGCGCATCACGCTTCCTCCACAGGCCGCGCCGCGCACGGAGCTCTCTTACCCTCACCGAGCCAGGAGGACCCCCACACCGGCGCGGGCAGCCGCTGCCGGGCACATATCAGAGGTTATAATCTAGTTTTTCAACCAAGAAAAAATAGCACAAAGTAAATAAATAAAATTGTTTTTGTCTCCAAAGGCAGGATGAAAAACAGAAGTGAATTTTTGAGATATAAACCACATTGAAATTAATAATTTTCAATGAGAACCGTCACTGCCTGTGGAGAGGGTAGTTGCCTAAATGCCCAAATGTGACTCCTTTTTTGGGCTAATTAGCTAATTAGGGCTTTCTCTATTTAAGAAAACAATGCACTTTGAAAATGGAAAGAAAGCTGAGTGTGACTGGCCTGAGCGCGCGGACGCCGGTGCAGACCCCCCAGGTGGCAGGACAGTGCGCACAGCAGCCCCCCGCCCGGAGGTCCCTGACCATGCCAGGAGCCCCCGTGGGTGGAGGAGGAAAATGCCCAGTGCCCGGAGCAGGCGGACGTTGGCGTGTGGCGTGAACCCTCTTTCTAAAAGTACCTGTTTGTGCGCCGACAGGCCTGCTGGGAGTGCAGGACAGGGTCCCCACCCGGGCCGCGGCACCAGCCACACCCCTGGCCTCCTCTGACGCGGCCACAGCGAGCCCAGGGCAGCCCCCAGCGCAGAGCCCTGGCTGGGAGCACCGGAGAGACCGTCCACCTTCTGACTCGATCCTGACGCTCACTAGCATCCGGCTCACGACCTGCCAGAGGCCCTGGTGCTCCTGAGCTGTCGGAAGCCCCGGGAGGAGCGGTCCTGGCGGCCATACCTGCTGTGTCACGCACATGCTCTGTGTCCCGCGTGCCCCGTGGGATCAAATCCTTGCAAAGATTTTATGATGTGAATCTTCTCTCCTTGCTTCTTAGAAAACACGGGTCTCAGGAGGGTAGGTAGTTGGCCGGAACCCCTGCTGGTCAGCAGGTAGGGCTAGAATTTGAACCCAGACCCAACTGGCTCAGGAGCTCACCCTGCTCCCAGGCCGCACCCGGGCTCCATCTGTCGAGTTCCAGCACAGCGCGTGCGCATTCTCGGCCCTGGACCCTGATCCACGCGCACCTGACCGGCGTGGACTGTGCTCTTGGTGATCTGGTGTGGAGACCCCGTGTCTGTGCTGCTGACAACCTCCCGGTGGCCTGAAGGCCCGCACATCCCTGTGTCTGATGCTTTTTCTCGTACTCCTATCCACACAGCATCCCACGACATCAGCAGAAACACCAGAGAACACCCCCCCACCTTCCTCCCAAACCCACAGTGACCCTCACGTTCACAAGCCATCATTTGTATGTTGCTTTACAGACAGAGAAATGCTGAAAACATCGGGCCACAGCCCAGGGCTCACATAACCCGGTAATATCAATCAGACAAGGAGACAAGAGTGCGTCACCTCCATGGGGACTGACTCCAACGGCCTTCCTCCCAGATTCCCGCCACCCGGACCAGACGCCGCAAGGTGATGGCACTCATTTCCCTGCAGGGCTGTGTCCAGTGTGCACTGGGGACAGCCTCTCCCATAAAGTGCAGGGGCAGGTGGATGGAGTGTGAGGTCAAGCCCGACAGGCCACCGAGGGGTCAGTGCTCAGAGCGGGGCTGCAGGAGCCTTGAGTGTCCAGAGGAACTCGGCTCCCTGGCGAGAACACTGAGAATTACACGCGGCAAAGCCCAGTGGACCCACATCAACGGCCCCATTGTGTTTTTAGCCCTTTCTGGCGCGCAAGATACCAGACCAAATGCTACAGGAGACAGAGATGAGACAAAGAGAAAATAAAAGCATGAACTGGGGAGGCAGGCAGACTGGGGCTCAAATCCCTGCTCTCTCAACTAATTTTTTTTATTTTAAAATGAGACAATGGCTTCTAACTTTTAAAATTCCCATTAGTGGGAAATGAGATTATGGAGGGGAAGCACTGAGCACTTTGTCTGGCGGAGAATTCAACGTGCAGGAGCTTTTGTTATGTGGGTGCATTACAAGGTCCTTGGGCTCAAGGGACGCATCCGGTGCTGGTCACTACGGAACAGGTTATCACAGGTGCACAGCAGGGTCTGTGAGGCCTCAGTGGTTTTGCCTCGAGGCGCCCGACTGGGGCCCCACGTGACTCCTGATCCCATGGATCAGGAGCAGCATCTGAGGGAGCTCGTGCTTCCAGAGTGCCCCGTGTGGCTGAATGACCAAGAGTGGACCCACCGGCCACAGTGCGGCTTCCTTCTCTGTGAGGCACTGACTGTAGGGCCGCGCGTCTCACAGGGCGTGGGAGGCATCGGATGCCGGCGAAGACAGGAGGGGCCGCTCATGGTGCGTAGAGCGCGACGCACTCAGCTCTCGACCGTGGCAGTGGGGCCACGGCAGAGGGGGTGAAGGGTTGAAGGAGCTTTTCTGTTGGTGCCCTGGGATGGTTCACACGCAGGTGTGGGAGGGCTCACATGAGGGTCGGCTCTGGGGGCATTCGATGTGTGGGCACAGCTCCTGGCTCAGGCTCGCTGGGGCTCGCTGGGAGCATCACGCTCTCTGCACCGCCCTCCACAGCCTTGCCGCCCAGGGGCGTCCGCAGGAGCGCTCCAAGAGGGGCCTATAATCACCTCCACAGCTCAAGGAGATGCACTGATGCTGTGCCCATTCCGTGATGAATAAAGGGATTCTCTGTGAAGTCGCAGGCCCCACAGAGCCCACAGAGTTAATACGTGGTAGAGCAAGGCTTGACACTCACATCTACTTGGTTTCACCGTCTGTGCTTTTTCTAAACTATAGCACCTCTGTCCATGGGAATATTCCACAGCCCCGGATACAACAGGAAGCCAAAAGCATCTCCACTGGGAGCTCCAGGTGGTTTCACACGATAAGACCTCAAGCTTCAAGCCAACTGGGCAGAGAGGACCCCACCAGGCTTTGCTGAGCTACGTCTGGAAGCCCCAACGGCGCCACACTCAAGGCACTGGGGAGTGGGGCAGGCAAGAGGTCGGACACAACTACGGCCCTGCCTCTGCGGGTTCCTGCGGCGGAGCCCTCCGTGACCGTCAGGGCGGTGCAGACAGAGTGGGATCCCAAGAAGGAGGGACCATCGCTGGGGACAGTGCCGCAAGGACAGGAAAGACGTCGTCCGACCCACGGCGAAGCAGAGTGACTCAAGGGGGTGAGGACGCCGTGAACCAAGAAAGGCAGCGAAGGACAGGTGTCGGGACCGGTGACCGCCCAGGGACGGCTGCTGCCCGGGGGCAGTTCGATGAAACGTGAATTTGGGAGCAACACCCACGACGCTCTGCCGGCGGCTGCTCCCTCCCACGGCCGCCCTCACCGAGCGCAGGTGCGCGGCCCTCAGACACTTTGTCATTTCCATCATTCAAGACGGGGAATTGAAACTCAGAGAAGTCAAGTGAACTCCCAAGGCCTCGGAACAGGCAGAGAGCAGACGGGGTTTGAACCCACATGAATGACTCAAAGCGCCTGCCTCACATGCTGTTTGAGGAGGAAAACTGGAAGCCCTGCAAGAGGCAGGTGTAGCAGGACCATCTTGTGAGCAGGAGCTGGCTAGGGAGAGAAGAGCCTCCCCAGAGAAAGGCACCAGTGTTCTGTAAAGGCACCTCCAGGAAGGGCACAGTGAGACCAAGGCAATCCTGTGGTCTGCACAGACCGGCGGGAAGAGGAGACGCAGCCCCACAGGTGTGGGCTACGCTGGGCTCGGGAGTCCAGCCGGCACCCAGGAGCGTCCTGGGAAGGGGTAACTAGGGCGTCTGCTGCTCCAGAAGCTACAGAGAGGGACTGAAATTCAGCTGAAGATGGGGGAGGGGATGGTAGGCAGAGCCCACCCTACAGCAAGAATCCAGGACAAGGGGAGGACGAGGCCCGAGGCTCTGGGAGTCCCTGGACCTCCACATCACACACTCCCCGGGAAGCCCAGGAGCCCAACATGTGCTCTGAATGCAGGACCTGAAAGTTCATTTAAGATTTAGTCCGTGTAGTTAATATTAATAAAGAGTGAGATTTGGGGGGACCATGCTGGGAATTCCAAATTGTTAGAAATAGATTTATAAAATACAGAGTTAAAATGAGGTCATTTTTCAATTTCCCAAAAGCCTTATACATTTGATTCATGTATATGCCTACTTTGGATGGAAGCATTTTATTTTCCGAACTCCAAATAATCAATTTTTCTATCATTTCTAACTAGGAAGGAAAGGTAATGATCAAAGTAGGGAAAAAAGTACACCTCCAAAATACAGACATTTCATTCTCATCCACTTCGGCGCGAAGAGCCAGCAAGGCGAGTAGAAGGGTGCTCCGCGGCACCGGCCGGGAATGGGGAGCCGTGAGCCTGTGCGCGGGCCGCAGCAGACAGGGAGAAGGGGCCAGGGGAGCGGGTGGGGACACCTCTGATCCGAGCAGAAAATGCTATCTTAAGGCCCAGCTTTCTACATTTAGAGCCTATGAAAATTGTCCATGAATTTCTTACCTTGAAAAAACAGCCAGATGTATAACAAAAATCAGTGGTTATTCCTAACACTAGACAATTCGAAAAAAAGGTTTAGGAGCCATTATGGTGAATAAGAAATTCTGGACTGGAAACGGATGGCAGGCAAGTTCACCTGGGAAGCCGTGCCGGAGACCCCAGAGAGGAGGTCCCTTGTTCACTGGTTTCCGCTGCGCAACCGTCTTCTCTTACTGACATGCGTCGGCCTCGGAAACAACCCATGGCAACGGGTGATCTCGGGCTGGCTTCCCTTCACAACAGGGTAAGAATCCCTCGGCCACAAAATCAAGCATTATATGTTTAGGGGATTCACACTCACTTAATTATTAGCTTAAGTACAAGATAATTATGAAGATAAATCTGGAGGGAAGAGGAAAAGAAACCAAATAAACCACGCACAAGACAAACGGCAACGCACTTGGATGAGCTCCCGCTTGGTTGGCCCCAGGGCAGGCCGCTGCTCTGTCACCGCGCGTCGTGCGGAAGCTCAGGAGAGGTGGGTGAGCCATCCTCGCGGTGTGGTCTCTCATGGCCGTGGGGACACACGGCTCGGTGACCTGCCCTAGCTCCGCCGTGCCCAGCCGTGTGATCTCCCCCCCAAGGATCATCATTCAGGGTTTCTAAAACTATCTGTAGTTGAACAAAGAGATTTTCTTTTTTTCTTTAAAGAAAAGCCTCCAAATCAGTTATTTTAGACCTATTATTTTAGAAAATACGATGAGAAAGAACTTCCAGAAACGTGGCCAGCACTTGAATGTTACACGGGCACCAAGTGGCCGTGGATTCTTCTGAAGGGGAATCCCGGCTCAGCACGCTTCAGAAGTGGGGGGCCTGGGTGGTGGACCAGGCTCTGGGGGGCAAGCCTGCAGCGTGTCTCCTTCTCCTCCCTCTCCTACAAAACAGGACACTCTTCCGGTCTCTGAGCAGTCGTGGACACCGCCTGTGCTCATGGGCACGTACGCTTTCTGCCCATGCAGGCGTGGGTCCCTTCTGTTGCTGTCCTGTCCTTCTGTCCTTCTGTCTCTCCCTGTTGTATGATCTCTAGATGCTGCTGCCCGTGAGCTGAGTGGAGATCCGACAGACTGACCCTGGCAAAGCCAATCACCACCATGTGGCACCTCTCCTCAATAACCTCCGTCCCCCCGGCGCTGTTCACGGTAACTCGTCCCCCAACTTCGCCAGGAGCCCTGCGCTCTCAGCCCGCTGACCTACACACCGTCAGCTCGCTCCTTCCTTTCCGCCCCTGCGTCCTGGCGAACAGAACGAGGCTGTGGCTCCCGGCACGCTCCAACCCTCGCAACACTCGGCAGCCCCTTGAGCCTCAAGGTCCTTCCTCCAGCCCAGAGGGCGGAACCTCAGCTGGACCATTTGTGTGAATTTGTCCTCAGATTCTCCCAGCTGGAATGATCTCTCACTCCTGCCAGTCTCACAGGCCTTTTCAGTCCCTCCAGGGACACTCACAGCTTTCCGTCTAACATCGGGATCCCGTCGGTGCACGCATTCTGTTGACCTTCAGGAATCACGTCTGTACACGTATCAGTGTAATATCGGGAATCGTGTGTAGACACACACGTATCCGTGTTGGAAATCTGCGTGCACAGACAGCAATGACCGAGAGCTGCCCACATCTGCCTCATCAAATTCCGCAGTTACTGACGTGGTACCCGATATTCCCACATACACTGACTCGTGCCCGTTGGTGAACATTTCTGAGTCCTCGCTCCATGCCGGGTACAGGCTGGAATGCACAGAAAGGGAAAACCCCGGCACTTAAAACATACATCCTTCACACACGAGGTTGGCCCCAAAATGGTGACAAACAAGCAGAGGAAGACTACGACCCGTCTCCCTAACTGGCCCTCACGGTGCACAGGTGTTCTTTAGGGATAAAAGAGCAATAAAAGAACATTATGGACAATATACAATGAAGCAAAAGCAGTTAATGAAAACAGAGCCTGGTTTCTGGATACCCTGAAGTCTGGCCGAGTTCAATCACAGCACATCACCAGGTACCTGCTGGCCAGCTCAAAGGTGCAGAGACGGCACGCAGGGGTTGTATTAATATGACTGTCCTCTTTTTAAAATTCGCTGAAGCTTGCCCTAATTCATTTTTCTTTCCTCCTGGTCACTGAACTGTTTTTATTATGTCGGAATATATGAACACCGCACCACCACCTTGCACTCTGTGGTCATCTCTCCCCTTCCCGTGCACGGTGAGAGTGATGCAGACACGGCAGGATAGGGAGGAGCCTGGACAGAAGCCTTCCCGCCCTTGAGATCCCGTGCCTGTGTGTGTGTTGGTATGTCCCTGTGCGTGCACCTGTGCGCATGCCTGTGTGCCTGTATGTATGCTTGAATGTACCCATGTGCACTTGAGTGTGCTTGTGTACATGCCTGTGTGCACCTGTGCTTGTGTACATGCACCTGCATGTGCTTGTGTGTACACCTACACATACCTGTGTGCACCTACGTGTGTGCTTCTGTACATGCCTGTGTGTACCTGTGCATGTGCTCCTGTGAATGCACATGTGCGTGGCCTTGTGTGTCCACCTGTTTATGTGCCTGTGTGTGCACCTGTGTGTGTGTTGGTGTATGCACCTGCATGTGCTTATGTGCACACCTGTGTATGTGCCTGTGTGTGCTTGTGTATGTGCCTGTGTGTGTGTGCGCGCGCTTATATGTGTACCTGTGTGTATGCTTGGGTATATGCTGTGTGTGTGCTTCTGTGTGTGTCCACGTGTGTGTGGGCTTGCACATAGTCACCACCAATGCAATATATGCCGTGTGAAGAGTTCTGACACATAACAAGGGATTAACGGGAACCGTTTTTTGTTTTATTTTGCTTCTGCATTCTGGTCAGGTCACAAGTGAACGCAGTACTTAGAATGTGGATTTTTAAATTAGAACTTTGGTGAACCCCAAACACGTAACAATACAGACCAAGAATACCTACTCGAGGACGGACATGCCCTGGGCACTCTTGACTTACTTATTCTGGTTAATAAGAGAAAGCGTCCTGCATTTGTAAAACAAGTTTTACACACATTCGCAATGACGGTAAATGAGAATTTGATTAATCAATGTGCTCCCCAGACCACTTTAAAAAAAAATCAGTGCATGAATGTCACATAATATTATTAGGAATATTTAGGAATTCACGCTTCTCATCACTGTAGATCTTCAGAGGAGGAATTGTCTTAATCTGCTCTGGAGAAGCTAGCAGCGGTCCACGACCACCTCTTTCCTGAGCTGTGGCACTTGTGAAGTTGTCGTATCCGTGGGATCCACTGCCATAGCAAGACACCACGGACTGCGCAGATGCAACAACACAGACTTATTTTCTCACCAGCCCGGAGGCTGGACGTCTGGGAGTGAGGTGCAGCCGCCTCTGGCTTCTGGTGAGACCCGTGCACCTGGCCTGGAGATCACTGCCTTCTGCCTGGGCCTCACTTGGTCTTTCTTCCAAGCGCAGAGAGAGCAACCACGGGGGGGTCCTCTTCTCGCGGAGACACAGGCCCTAGAGGAGCACGCCACTCTTGATCTCATGAACTTAATGACCTTCTAAAGGCCCTACCTCCAAACACTCACATTTGGGGGTAAAGGTTTCAACCTCCTAATTCTGGGAGGCCATGCGGTCGTATTTGGTAACTGGGTGGGTCCACGGTGGCTGTCCTCACAGGGAGGTACTAAAGTTCGAGACCTTTCCCAGGGCAAACCCAAGGGCCTCTTCACAGCTCGTGCTTCCTGCCCTTCCGCCTCTGTGGTGTGCGGGGCCCAGGCTGAACTCGGCGGGTCCTGCCCTCCTCCCGGCTCTCACCATTTAGGCCACCCAGGCAGTGCCTCACGCCCACCTGGCGGACCGCTCCCTCGGGCATGCTCTTCCCTTTCCCCGGCCACATGCTTCGGCGTCTGCACGTTCGACACCCCGCGCTGCTAGCTGCGCCTTCGCCGGGCCGCCATCCCCTCTCTCTGTCCCCGTCCCAGAACCTCAAGCCGCTCTGCCTGGGGACACCAGGCCCCGACCTTCCTGCCCATCCGTCCTCACCCCACGGCCTTCTCCAGGAACATGAAGTGAAAAATGTCAGGTTGCTCAGGAAACCTCAGCTCTAAGGGAAAGGAGCAAACTAAGAAGGGGTTTGTGTAAGGATCGAAAGACGCGTGAGGGTGGCGACCGAGAAACAGAAGCCGGGCCAGGGAGGGCGTGTGTGTGCAAAGGGAGAGACCTTCCCAAGCCTGTTATATTCCTACAGGATTTGGGGTGATTTTTTTTGTAGCTTTTTGAATCTATCTTGTCAGAAAGACTGAATTTTTTTTATCTGTAGAGGTTTCCATCTCCCCAGAAAGTAGTCCTTCTAGGAATCGGGCTTTTTCCCGGCACATCGGTCCCAGAGCCGGTCTCTGGTGGGAGACAGGCCGTGGTCGGCCTACAGCACCACACACTGTCCCACAGGCCCTCCGAGCTCATGGCAGCCCAAACAGCAGAAGCAGGAGCAGAAGCCACGAGCTCTAGTTTGCTGCAAGGTTGAGAGATCATTGCAGAGGAACTGGGCCATAAGAAGAAAACACGCCAGGAAAGACGTCACTGCTCTTGCCCTGGGAACCTCGGGTGAGGGAGTCACGTATAAGCGCTGCTTTCTGCCCACCCACAAGGACATTACTGTGGGCAGAAATTAGTATCCGTCTTCTTTTGGAATTTTAAATCTCTTGTCTTCTCATTAAAAGAAAAAAATGCAATAACACGACCTCTCAGGACACAAACCAAATGATGATGAAATGCATGTAGAGGACTGATAAATGTGTCATACGTGCGTACGGAAAGAAAGGGGAGGAAGGAGAGAAGAGGGAGACTCATGCGTTCAGATTGTTCAAATGTGATTGATTTATAACATCAAGGAAAGTCTCTTCCAAAAAATTTTAGGATAATCAGGGAAAGGGACATTCTTAATTATTCTTTGAATGTGAAAACCCTAAACTTCTATTTTCAGTAATCCCAGATTGTGAGTGTTCATGTGCTGGGAGATTTGGGCTTTTTTCTAAAGTAATTTCTGAGTCTGGAAAGGTCTAGTGGGATTAAGGTGTTTTTTCAAGCAAACGCTTGTAGGAGCGCTGGCTGCGCACCCGCAGTACGGCACGTCCTAGCAGCGTCACTGGCACAGTGAACGGGCTCCTTACACGGATGGTCACCGGAACGCCGGAGGAGCTCTGAGCGTGTGGTTCCGAGACAGAACGGACACGCCTTCCGGTGTGAGAGCCCCGCCCAGGGTGCTCACCAGCAGTCATGCCAGAGCCCTAGACTGGGTCTAGGTTCGTCCCATCAACCCCTGGGACTGCACGTGGAGCGCCGTGACCCTGCTCTGTGCTGCGAAGGGCCAAACCAGCACAGCTGATGGTCATGCAACAGCAAGGTCAGGGTGCTAGCAGGAGCCGGAGGGGGCACTGCAAGGGAGCCACAGGCAGGGGCTCTGGCATGGGGGCACGCTGTCTGGGGTGCAATGCAGGGCGGGCAAAGCTGTGTGTGTACCTTTGAGCTGTGCCGGAGGGGTGACTGGGGTTCTGCTGGGGAACTATGTTTGCAAAGGGAACCAAAAGTTTTTCGTGTGTGTGTGTGATATGTGCTATGTATCTGTACACGTCTGTGTACATGTGAACACGCACATGTACGTGTGTATATGCACGAGAAAACACACACATGTGATGTATATACATGTGCACACCTAGATCCATAACACACATGTTCACGTGCACACATGAACATGTATTGTGTGTGCACGCACGCATACACCACATGCACACACACAGCACACACGTGTTCTTGAGTGTTCATATGATCACGTGGAACACATTCATGTGCACGCTGTATAGCACACTTGTACACACAATGCACACATGTGTGTGTACACGAGCGTGCGCGGACATGTGAAGTTTATGCACATCCACATGCATGTGTGAATTGCACGCACACCTGTGTGTGTTTAAGTCACATGTGCGTGCACATGCACACACGCACACGCAGACACATGTAGATGTGCATGTGTGGACTGTGTGTGCTGTGTATGTGTAGTGTGCACACGTGCAAGCCTTGTGTGCACACGCCTCTTACAGCAGAGATGTGAAGCTGACTCTGCTTGAGAAAACCAAGCAGACGGAGCCGTATTGTGCAGTAATTTCATCTCGAAGGGTTGATCTGACCTAAAGAGAATACAGTCAATTTCTTTCAATTCTGTTCTGCATTCTGTGGCTTCAACACTGCAGGCTGTCTCTGGTCCTAGGTGCTGATTTTCCACTCGTGTGATGCTCCAAGCATCGCTGGGCACTAGGGACACGTGTCCAGCTCTTTGGATGAGAACAACAAAGCCCGCGGTGGGTGGGTCGCTTGCCTCAGGCCGCAGAGCCACCAGGCGTGAGCTCGGACGCTGACCACCGTGCTTCATGCTGTAGCATTCTGGCATCACAGAAACACAAATGCGCTCCGGGAGGCCTCCCCCACCTTGTCGCTGTGATCCACTCTCTCCTCCTCATTTCAAGTGTATCTTGAATATCCTCTACTTGTGCACCGAACGCCCCTCTCTGCTGCGTGCCAGATAAATGCAAAGCGATTTGGGATGTGATGATGCCCTTCCGAGCCACAGGCCCGCCTGCCGCGCCGCATGTCCTCCACACCGCCGCACTCGTTCCCCAGTAGCGAGGAAGTCCCCGCCCCTCCTCTGCCTTGGAACACCCCTACTTGCTCCCAGTCCATTCTTGAATGCACGGATTCCACCCGCCCCTGCTGATCTCCCCTCCACCTGGCCCCTGGTGTCCCCGCTGCGGCTGAGCACAGGGAGTGTTTCACTCATCTGTCTGTTGGAGGAGTCTGGGCACCCGAAGACCTGTGCCTTCCACACAGCAGTGTCTGACTCGACAGAGGTGCTCAGGGTCTAGGGAAGCTAATGAGCATTTCTATTCATCAAGGTTTGTGTGTACGTGAAGTTAGGAAAATTCAACCATTGTGCCAGTAAGCCACAGGGACCATGATCTTAAGCAGGGCACACACTGTGCCATGTCCTCATGGCAGCTTCCTGGGGGACAGAGCCCCGACCCCACGGACACCGGCTAATCACATCCACTGTGACTGTGACAGACTAAGGACTAACGAAGCCCGTACCACCCTAGTTTAGGTAAAGCATAGGTTGTCGGTGGCTGAGGGTTCTCTGTTCCTCTAACCAGAATTATGTAACTTAAGAGGATACAAATCAGGCAGTTTTGGGGATTTTGCAGCTGTGCCCATTGATGTAAAAAGTCCTTTCCAAATACAGGGAGAGGATCTCACCAACGTAAGACCAGGCAACCGGAGGACACCAAGGAACAAGGACACGGCACCAGTGGTTTTTGTGTTGCTGGTTTCTGTACCCCGTGGTCATCCTGGCACCGTCCTGCTCCGCATCCCACCATGAGCCAACGAGCCACGGAGAAGCTGGTGAAGGCGCAGTGGGAGTGAGCACACCCAGAATCTCATCCTCCCCGCGGTGTGTGCAAACGACGCTATCTGTGTCTCCCATCCCCCGTGTTTCCCCTCTGCGGGACGGTTTCTTTTCTCCCTATTAAGTCGCAGCTATTTAATCCACGCCTTCCAGAGACGCTCCGCTCCCGGCTTCAGAATGAGCACCGTCCCTCCGGCTCTCGCCGGGCATCCCTGGCACCGCGCGCTCCCTGTCTGCTCCCTGTCCCGTCTCACCTGCTCCCTCCTGACTAACTTCCCAGAAGGTTCCATCTTCGCCCGTGTCCATGTCCCTCCTCACCTGGCACAAACCTGTTGCTCAAACTTGAGGCTGGAGGAAATCACTTTTTGTCCAACTAGTGACACCACTGAAGCGAAGAGACCCCCACGGAGACCCAGCCTGGAGGGGAAGGAAACGGAGCACATTCCGAGGGCAGACAGCCGGGCTGGAGACCACCCCGGAGCTCCCCGACGCGCACGTTCCCGTGTCGGGAACCTTTACTCTGTTCACCAGCAGAAGTGGGCGCCTTCACAGACCGTTGTCCCAACCCCAACACGGTTCCTGTTCGAGGACCGCTAGGAGTTCGGGCTCACGGGACATGGGGAACAGAGCGGTGCAGAAAGAAGAAAAAGAAACATGAAAATGCTCAAGGTATGGTCAGTGTCGTAGCCAAACTGCCCAATTGATTAAACTATCCTTTGAAGGAAAAAAAACATAACCTATTCCTAGCAAGTTGAAAAGCCCATTTTTAGATCATTTCTTTGAACAGCTTTAGAAATGTATGCAAAGGTGCTCCTCACAGAAAAGTCACTCATTAAATCAATGTCTTTGATTTTAAAATCCGAACGTTAACTATGAATTCCGAAGTGTGTTTGTGTGTAAAATCGAGGGTCTTTCCCACAGCCGCTGCCCTAGGGCAGCTTCCCAGCGCAGGACACACGGGTCCCGCCCCGCGCGCACGGGCCACAAGCGCGGGGCGCACGGGGCTCACGGAGGCCGACGGACGACGGCCAGGTGGAAGGACGCGCAGTCGCCCCAGCAGCCCTGCCAGGTGCGGACCCATCACCCGTGCTGTCCCGGGGAGAGCAGGACATTCAGTCCCCGGGGACGGGGCGGAGCGGGCGCCGCTGCCTGCCGGCCGGACAGCGAGGCCGCGTCGGTCCTCCGGAAGGCCTGCGACCGCCCGCGCCCCGGCTCGGCTCACCGGGGCAACTGGAACCACGTGGGAACCGACGCGCCGGCACCCCCGTGTCCAGCGGCCGGCCGCGCAGTCGCCGTGTCTACACCGTCCTGCGGGAGCCGCCGGCAGCGCGTCTTCTGGTCTCGGAACGCTCCCGGGCGCCGACCTCCCGTCCGTCCGTCGGTGTCCCGTCCGGTGCGTCCGCGGAGGTCGCCGGGAGCCCCCGACGCGACGCTCGACGACTCGCTCGTCCCGCGACCCCGGCGCCCAGCACCGCACGCACCCCGGGCGTCCCGGACCCGACGTCTTTCCAGCGACGCGGTGACGTCACTCCGGCTCCGGGACGCGGTGCGGGTGATGCCAGCGACGGCGCGGGCGGTCGGGGTTGAACCCGGATGTGTGCGGTCCCGACCTCCCGTCGCGTGGACCGCGCTGCCCGCCGTGTGCGCGGTTTCGCGCTTCGTGACAGAGACACGAGGACGACGGAGCACGTTGGAGGGAACCGGGGAGCCGCGGCCGCCGCGGGCCGTCCTGACGCCGGAGCCCGCCTGCTCGCGCCCGGTCAGCGCACGGCCCCGTCGCTCCCGCACCGCACGACGCCCCCGGTCTGCTCCGACGCCCCACGACGCCCCACGACGCCCCTTTCCCGGCTCCGGGATGCAAGCCCTCCAGGCGACCTCGGCCCCCGCCCCCGCCCCTGCGTCGCTGTGACCTCGCCGTCACCGGAGCCGGCAGCGCCGACCACGGCCGTCCTTCACCCCGACCGCTTGCAGACGACCCCCCGGTACGAGACGGGACCCCCGCAGCGGTCTCGGCCGCACGGGGCTGTCTAGGGTGCGACAGCCGCGTCCGACAGGCTTCCGGCCCAGCGGCACAGGACGGGGTCCACGAGGTCCAGCGGCACGGGACGGGGTCCACGAGGCCCAGCGGCACGGGACGGGGTCCACGAGGCCCAGCGGCACGGGACGGGGTCCACGAGGCCCAGCGGCACGGGACGGGGTCCACGAGGCCCAGCGGCACGGGACGGGGTCCACGAGGCCCAGCGGCACGGGACGGGGTCCACGAGGCCCAGCGGCACGGGACGGGGTCCACGAGGTCCAGCGGCACGGGACGGGGTCCACGAGGCCCAGCGGCACGGGACGGGGTCCACGAGGCCCAGCGGCACGGGACGGGGTCCACGAGGTCCAGCGGCACGGGACGGGGTCCACGAGGCCCAGCGGCACGGGACGGGGTCCACGAGGCCCAGCGGCACGGGACGGGGTCCACGAGGCCCAGCGGCACGGGACGGGGTCCACGAGGTCCAGCGGCACGGGACGGGGTCCACGAGGCCCAGCGGCACGGGACGGGGTCCACGAGGTCCAGCGGCACGGGACGGGGTCCACGAGGCCCAGCGGCACAGGACAGTCCCTGTGCCCCAGGCTCGCGGGTGAGGACGGTGGACACTAAGTCCTTGCGCTGGACCTCGGCCTGCAGGACGGACAAAGCGCTGCCTCCTCCCCTGCCCGGCTCGGAGTGCCCTGTCCGCGTCCTGTCGCTCCACACCCAAGAAGCAGGAGGGAGGGGGAGGGGGAGGGGGACGGGGAAGGGAGGGAGGAAGGGAGGCGCCTGCGCAGACCCGCCCTCTCCCGCCCGCCGCTGGCCGCACCTCCCCGCGGCCCGTTCCTCTCCGGCCGGGCGGGCGCCTCTGTTCGGCGTCCCTTCTGCCAACGTATGTACGCGGGTCTGACGTCTGCCCTCACACTGCCAGACACGGGACACCGGACAGCGACATTTTTGTCACCCCTGCTGATGAGACGGCGTGAACGGTGGCGGCGGGCGGCTGGCGCTGTCCCGCGGTCTGGGGCGGAGTGACGTAGATGACAAAAGCCTCGACGTGGTGACGTCACGCATCCGCCGTGATGACGTCATGTATCCGACATGGTAAAGTCGCGCATCCGACGTGGTGGCGTCGCGCATCCAACGTGGTGGCGTCACGCATCCGCCGTGATGACGTCATGTATCCGACATGGTAAAGTCGCGCATCCGACGTGGTGGCGTCGCGCATCCAACGTGGTGGCGTCACGCATCCGTGGGACAAAGGATCCAGGAATTCGTGGAAACGGATCGGGAAGGAGGACGTGGAAGCGGCGGACGCGCCGCCGGACACTGCGGAAAACCACGCGGGACGCTGTCCGCGAGCGTCAGACACGGCCGCGGACTCGGCGGCGCTCGGTCTTGGAACCTGCTCGTCCTCACGTGACGCCCAGGCTCGGTGACGTCGCGTCGGGCCGTTTCAGCGAATCCCCTCGCGGTCCGGGTTCCGCCGTCTGCGCCGCGGGCACCGGCACCGGCCGGCGCGCTCTGTCCGTGCTGACCTTGCGCTCCTCGGCGCGGTGGGGCTCCGGGTCCTCGTGTCCAAGACGCGCAGGGGCGGCCGCGGCCGTCGGGGCCGCTGTGGCCTCGCAGCCCGGCCCTGCCCGTCGGACGGACCCTGCGCGTGACCGGGGCGGCCCCCCGCTCTCTCCCCGCAGAAGGGGCGCGATTTCCCGCCTTGAGGCCGGGCTGCGGCTCGGTCAGCTCATGCCGTCCGCGCGGAGCGTCCTCCGGCCTGACCACACCCTGCGGCGGGCCGAGCTCTTCGGACACAGCCGCGCTCGGAGGCGCCCGAGCTGCCCGGACGAAGCCCAGGCCCCTGGCCCGCGCCGCTGACCTGCACGCGTGGGGCCGCAGCCTCTGCAGAGGTTTCCGCATCCCTCGTTTCCGGATGAGCGGGCGACGCGGACTAAGTAGCTTGCGGGAAGGGGCAGCTGTGGGACGGGCCCCGGGGCTGTCCCACTGCCAGGTCAGCCCACCTCTGACACTAGACACCACACCGCAGCAAGACCCTCCTGTCTCTACCGCCAAGATTGGGGGCAAGTCCTCTAACCTGCATACTTAGGAAAATACAGCAACCGTCAAATACTTGAAATCCTGTCATACGAAGTGGGAACGGCTAGAACAGCTCCCACCACAGCAGACGCTTAGACGGCTACACGGCGTGTGTCCAGCCGCTAGAGCTGAGAACTACAGGTGCCTGTTGTCCCTGGTGTCACCTCGGGAACGCTGTGAACCACATTCCAACCGTGCGCGCAGTCCCGCAGCGGGATGGACCACCTCGCGGAGCGGCAGGCTGTCCGTCTCTGCAGTAGTCAGGCCGGCGGTGGAAAAGCTCCCCATCCGGGGTGGCAGGGCGGACGGAGGGTTGGTACAGAACCGTCTGCGGCTCGGCACAACGAACGTGACCCAACCTTCCCCTCATGGCTGCGGATCTTGGAACAAGGGTTACAGCTCATGAATGGTCATGGTCATCACTGTGTTAAACGGTTCACACTGAAATTTTATATGTATATATATGTATATACACACACACATAGAAATAGTTATGTATTTGAAATTGTGTATATGCTCGAGAGGATACGCATGTGAGCTTACATATATATACACATATTTCGGGTAATTTACATGTATATTTTAAGCTCCACAGCCAGCACGGAGCCCGATGTGGGGCTTGAACTCACAACCCCAAGATCGAGGCCTGAGCTGGGATTAAGAGTCAGATGCTTAACTGGCCGAGCCACCCAGGCACCCCCAGATTGTTTTCTGAAGCAGTTTGTTACCGTGGTTCTCACACGGTGTCCGGTGCCCGGGGCGAGTGTGCATTCCATCGCCCTGCCCAGAAGCAGGGCTCCATCCTGCCATCCACACGCCGGCAGCGCCGGCTTCGGGCCTCACACTCGGTAGGTACTTCATGTGTCCAATTAATTCAGGAACGAAAGAACAAAAGTGTAGGATGTGGAAATGAGCTCTTGGGATCTGGGTCATATATGAAACAAGATCTCGTGTCCGTCGCGTCCTTTTCCCAAGTCAGATTCATACAAGTTGTACGTGGGACGGCCGAGCGCTCCCACACGGGTCTGAGCTGTGTGTGCCGTCGCAGAGGGAGCGCCGTCACCGGACAGGACGGACGGGTGGAGGACGGTGTTACCAGCTCTCTCCTTCTCAAAAGCCTCAACATGTACGTACACTCGGAGCTAGTCGTTACACCACTAACTTACATCAAGGGGACAGTTAATGTACAAGGTTTACAGGATCAGCCATTAACTTCTTTCATAAGACAGAATTTAAAAAGCCAACGGACAAAATTACAAGAAAGGATCTATATGTACTTAGCATAGCCATAAACGGAATGCTACGTACCATGGAAAATGGTGTTACAAGAATGTGCTTATCGATCCAGAAAGACGTGTGTATGCGTGAAGTGAAAACGGGTCAAGAACAAAACCCTAGTATAATCCGTCTTAATTGGAAATCATATGTGCAAGGAAAACAGTTGCAAGAAATTTTGAACCAACATATTAATGATGGTTATCACCGAATTCTGGTATTTTCAGTGTTTTGGCTCTTGATGAGGTAGACACGGCTATATCTATATATGGAATACATATATAGATATTCATTAGAATATCTAATTCTGTACAATGGACAAATACTAATTATGTAGCAAAACCTAAAATTAAAAGTTCTCTCTAGCTCCCCGGCAGTTCGATGCCAGCAGGAACGGCGTTGAGAGCATCAGTTCCTGATAACGTCGCCACCAAAATGTGAGGGAAACTAGAGCGGGGCCTTGAAAATGTGTGATTCTCCATTACGGATTCACTGCGCCGCAAATGGAGAGCGCCAGGTCCGAACGACGGGCTCACTTCCGACGGTCCTGATGGGGACTCATCTGGTCTTGTTGGCAAGACTATCACTTCTCCGTCCTACCCGTTCATCACCGGGAGGGAAGCAGAGGCTTGGAAAGGTCGAGTGTGTGGCACTCGACCACCCACCAGTCTGCAGTGGCACAGGACACAGAGCTCTCCAGCATGCCCTAGTCAAGGTTGCACTACTCAAGAAGAGGGTGAAAGTTGATGAAATTGAGTCTCAAGGTACATTTTCTAAGAGTTTCAAATGGTGGTCTGGGTGTGTGACCTTGGAAAAAAGACACCACAGGGTTACCACATGCGGTAGTCCTAGGTGGGTCATTGGAAACGGGTGTCCTCTGGATCAACCGTCCCCCGCCTCAGCCCTGTTGTCATCACGTCCGCAAGGGGGCGCGGACAGGTCCTTCCCAAAGACACAGGAGGACTGACAAGGAGGACGAGTCAGAAGCCACACAGGGCGGCCGACACGAAGTGAGCGCGGGGCACGTGCGAGACGCTCTTAGCGACGACACGCCTCTCCGTGTGTCCATCAGCAAGAAAGGGGGTGGCCTCGCAAGAATGACACATTTCCAAACTTTCACCTTTCCCTGCACATTCTGAGTGGGCCACAGGCTGCCTCTGGGAGACAGAGGGAACGCCAGCTCGCGTCGGGCGCGGGCGGGCTTGTTCGCGCGCTCCGTCCACCACCGGTCTGCAGAGAAACCATGAGGCCCGCGGGGAAGGACCCCAGCAGAAGTCACCCAAACTCCTCAGGCACCGCCCGAATATTAAGAATGAAACATGAAGAACTTAAAAGCACTGTTGACATATAAATATGCTTTCTGGCTAATGCTCTCGGCTTAATTTGGCTTGTTTCTGAGACACTTAGATCACACACAAAGCTCTCATCAGGATAAGACTGTGCCCCTCTAACTGGTGGTATTTCATCAACTGAACAAGAAGGTGAAACTGAAGCATCTCAATGTCAAAAACAGTAAGAAACACTGGCAGAGAGCAGCCCTTGCCTCGACGGACCGAGTTCAACACAGGGCCCCAGCACATCCCAAATGCCTGTTCTCAGGTAACACTCCTCGCCTTGCCGGCAAGAGCGCCAGGCCCGTGTGCATGAACCTACCACACTCGACGACTCCTCAGACATCGGCGCAGATCGCACAGGTGTCCAGACGGCTGCTGCGTGCACCTTGTCCTCGGCCTCCGTGTGAGCGTCTCTGCACAGGGGACAGGAGACGTGGTTAGTGGGGCCGAGATGGTCTCGCGATCTGATGGGAACAGACAAGTCCCCGCCCGGAGGCCGCTCTCCTTGAACCAATGAACTCTGTGCACACACGCGTCACACGCACTGCCGCGCAGCTCGGCACCGTCCTGGAGCTACATGACCCCGCTCCGGCCTTCAAAGCCGTGGTGCCTTTGAAATAGAAAGTCCACTCTTTAATAAAAATTAAAGAACAGGGTCAGGTGTGTGACAATTGGGTCAGTCCTCAGGGCTTTGGCCTCTGTACAAAGACCACCAACAAAGGGAGGGGAGTCCAAGACGAGCTCAGGGGCCCGGGACACCGCCGGCTCGTCAGGGAATCACACAGTCACGCACAGAAGGTTCTGGACCGCAAGGTGAGCGCGCCAGCTTTCAGTATGGCAGCAGGAGGGGTCACGTAAGAACCTCGGAACCAGGCTGCTTGCCCAAGGCCACCTGAGGACTAATTCTACAGGGGAAGCCCAAGATCTAAACAAACCGAGTAAGAAAGGCGCCTGGGGAAGGAGGGAAGTAAGGAAGTTGGACGTTTCCTATTTTCTAGGTTTACTCAGAGAAGTGGGGGCACAGGAGGGAAGCGAAAAGAGTTCCTCTGGAACATTAATTCAACTTTTTCTAACCACCAGCCATACTCGTTCCAATTTTAGCTGTTCTGTGGGAGGAAATAGGAAACATGAAAATCTACGCTCTCAACTTTGCTTCTATTCTGTGCCTCTACCTGGGATGCCCTCCCCCGGGGTCTTCGCAGCCCGCCCAGGGTCTCACTTCCCAGGGCTGAAGTGAGACCACAGAGGGTGCTAAGAGCAGTGCGGGCCGTCGCTGCTGTTACTGACGGACCGCGAGAGCCAGGCTCCGCGCTACAGGCTGAGACCCACAGTCTCATCTCACTCCCGAGACACGAGACCTTGTTCCCGTTTTGCACTCGTTCAAGATGTCCTGTGATGCAGACACACACAGCCAGGATGCAAGACCCGCTCCTTCTGACTCCAGAATTCTGTCTACGTCTGCACGCTTTCCTCCAACGTCCCAGACCCACTGAAACACCAGTCCTGAGGTGGTCACTCTCTCGGAAGGAGACATTTAGTCCTTGCGACCCCGCCCTGGCTCACACGCAGAAACGTTTCCCGGTGTCTTCAGAACACCATCATTGCTATTAAATGTGGAGACCATTTTAGATCATCCCCCAACCTCAAATGAACCATGCACAGTTTTAAAAGGACTTACACAGATATTAAGTTTCTGGCAATTTCTAATAAATGGGAAAAATAAAACAAAGAACCCATTAGAAGCTACTTATGAGGATTTCAGGCCTTGTGATCTTACTTTATAACCAAAAATGACATTAACTCTAGTTTCTACTGGGGTCAGAGCATGCTTGCCTAGTGTGAGTCAGAAGCAAATGTTCTGGTGGTCCCAAATGGCCCCTGGTGCAGGGCAGGCGAGGCCACCCGTGCTGAACAGGATGCTGACTTAGCCAGCTGAGGGGCACACGAGCTGGCTCTGGGGGCTGGAACCAGGGCACAGGTGGGCCTCGGTCTCTCTCCCTCCTCTGGATAGTTCCGTGCAGGGCCGGAGGAGGGCTGCATGATCCCAAGGGCATGGAGGGAAGGGGACTCATGAGAGGACCGGATTGGTGTCAGACACCACATTGCTGAGTTCTCTCTACCTGCCACCCCACTTAGAGAAGTTTGTGGCCAATGAATGGAATTAATGCTCGTGCGGTCACGTAAGGACAGACAGGGATACGTGTGTGGACACAAGCATTCCTCACACCTGGAACTGCCGCTGCTTTACTCTGTGCTTAGTCGATCAGCCTTCTTTTTAAAAAGGCTCAGTAGGTCTACAGACGTCCGCGCGACTTCGAGTGTATCAAAACAGGGTGCTGGGCTTTGGAATGTCGGGAAGAAATGACTAGACTCGAATACAGTTGATCCCTTATCTTTCCCATTTTTTCCTTAAGGTCCTGAGAACCAGCATCCTGGCTCCAATGGGAAACGCTGGATTTACAGTCCGTGCACATGCTCAAAGCTACCCAGTCTGAAGAAGCAGAAGCAAGCCCCGGCCCGTTCCTGTCTTTCTTGTTCTTTTAGTCTCTCTAAAAATATGAATAATCTAATTCGTGTGGATAGAAAAAGGCAGAATTTCAAAGCTTTGCGAAGAGTTTCTAGTCTGTAAAGTGGGCACAACGCATTAAACCCTTTGACCTCGAGGGTGAAGCTTTTGTCATCTGTAAGTTAGGGAACTGGTCTTCAAATCCATGTGGATATTCCAGTTAATAATTATCTTTTAAACACAAAGTTGTAGTTATTTCTGCATCAATTTACCACTTTTCAGCAGAGCAGAAGCCAGATGCTTTCCCCGGAAATGGCAGGAGCAAAGCAGCAACAGCTTTGACACGCCAGGCTGAGCCGCGTGTGGGCTCTGACCACCAGGCGGAGCACGCTGGGGCGGAGGGGGAGAGAGCAGGGTGTTGGCTTGGGCCTTTCTGCAGCTTTCCCAAGACAGACATCGATGTAGCTTACATAGCTTCTTTGGTTTCGTTTCCTGAGATCTATACTACGGTTCATTCTCTGAAGGAGGGAAGATACGCTCGCAAAGACAGAAACAGAGACATGGCACGTGCTCTGTCGTGCCTAGCCCTGGCAGCGAGGCAGGTGGATTTCGTGGATTCTGCAGGTCACAGAAACAAGGCCTGGAGGCTGAAGACCACAGAGTCTGTGGACCGCACAGCTGGATTTGGACATGGACAACCTAATTCCTCAGCATGTGCTCCTGGACCCCAGGCTAAACCCTCAATAAAATCAGAGGCCACTTTTTAAAAAGTCACCATATACCAAGACAAAGCAAAATGTCGGGGAGACTTTAGAGAGAGGTTACGTGTTCTCTGCGCACCTAAGCCTGTGCTGTCCCCAGCCATGGGGGTTCCCGAGCGCTGGAGGCTGACTGGTTTCTGAGACGTGTTACAACTGCAAAATACCAGGGAGTGCTATGAAAACAGATGCAAAATAGTGCATTAACAAATGCATATTGATTACCTATTAGTGTGATAATCGAGGTTAGATAAATATGAAATCTAATCTCATCTGCTCATTGGCTTACTCTGTGTCGGGACCAGGAAAACACAGACACGTGCTATGCCTCGTGCCGCATCCCCACTGGACAGTGCTGGTCCACAGTCTCACTGATCAGGTTCCTTTCACAACGAGCTACACTTTGAGTTTTTATCTGACTGGGGCCAAGTGCAAATAAATGCTCAGAGTGGACACTCCTGCTAGAGGACAGTGTCAGACACCCAGGTCGGCCTCCGGAGCGCTGGGCTCCGGACCTCCTCCAGTTCATGGCTTCTCAAATGAAAGTGAGTTGACAGCACCGTGATGGGGCCCATGCATGGCGGGAATGAGGCAGGTTCTGTTTTCCGCTGGCCGGCAGGCTGCAGCGTTTGGGCACAGGAGTCTGAAAGTTTGCTTCTTTGTGTTTATTGTAAACCTAACTTACTATGTAGACGTCTGTCGGCGTCTTTTCCAGGAGCAAATTACCCCCCACCCCCAGCGCGGCTGCAGCAGAGCAGTCCCCTCTCTTCCTTCTAAGTGATGTGCCGCCCGCTTATTATTCTGCCTTCGGGCCAGGATAGTGAGGTCGAGGCAGCTAGTTTCCACATGCACCTCGTGGAAAGGCTGGGCTGCAGAAAGTAAATGCAAAACAACTTCAAACGTATGAGCACGTGGCGACACCGGTAGCAGCAACAGAAAAGACCCTAACAGCCCGCTCACCGCCGAGTGACCTTGGACGGCATCTCCTTGTGAGCCCGGAGCAGACCTCTTGCGACACTGCCTGGTGGTCTGCAGGGGAAACGTGACCTCGCGGGCACAGCCAGTGGAACAGAAGCTGAGCGGAACGGAACAAAACTCTCCAATGGGCTGAGCCCAGGATGGATATTTTAAAGCATTTGATATCTGAGAAATGATGTGCCTTTCTTAGTACTGTCTGAGGGACGCAAGAATGAGATTCAGATGTCCAATTAATCTCCTACAGATCAGCAATCCCCAAACCCCAGGCTCACCTGCGTCACCGCACAGACAGAGCCTCCCTAACCCCCCGCCCACAGGGTCCCCGGAGGTGGACGGGGGAGGCGCAGGGAAGGAGGAGGTGTGCTCCCGGGGGAAGACCTCTCCGAGCCAGGGTTGGGATCCCGGCGGGAGGCAAGGTCTTTATGTTCTGGCGCCGGCTTGGCAACCCCCCATCCCAACATCCCCCGTGAGCATGTGATGCTGGCCACACAGTCGCAAGCCCCGGCACAGGGGCAGGCAAAGAGGCGGCAGGGCCCGGGCGGACGTGGAGCACCCTGCTCGCTCCGGGGTCCCTGGCAGCCCAACCAGCCCCTCGGGGGACTTGCCTCCCACAGTCTCTGCCTCTGCACGGCCCCAGAGCCCCAGGCCACACCCAGCCACGGCCTGCACAGATGGCCTGGGAGACCAGCTGGGGCCGAAGGGCGCTGGGAAGCCTGGAGCCCAAGCTCGTACCTCATCGCCGTCTTTTTTTTTTTTTTTTTAAAGGGGGTTTTTGTTAGAGTTTAAATGCCGTTGGAGTAGCTGACCTCCAAAGCCGCCTTCTGCCGGAAGACGAGGGCGTATAGGCCTTATTCCCCGGCGCGAACACACGACTAAGGGTACTGATTCCGCTGTGGGATTAAGAAACTACGTTTCCAGGAAAGGCAACGCTGAGGCGGGCGTTGAGATCGCACCGAAGGAAGGGAACCACTCAAGCTTCATTACTCACGATATGTCCACACCAACTGGAAGGCTAGTCAAAGAACCCGGGCTGAAAAATCAAGATTCTCTTAGCTGTCCAGGCACCATCCACACAGCCGGCTCCCTCCGCTCATTCTCCGACGGGGAGGAAGAAAACAGCAGAGCCCTCGGCACAGGATGCGTGTTAGAATCACCTGGGGAGCGTTTATGACACGCCGACATCCACCTGCAGATACTGGTTTAATTGGCCTGAGGTGAGCCCAGGCATCAGTATTTTTAAAGCACTCCCAGGTGACCCTCATGGGAAGCCGGGGTTGAGAACAACAGGCTCAAAGGGAAGGTTTCGCATCCACCAAAGAGACCCGGGTCTGAAGCGGTCCTGCACCACTCCCCGTGGCCGGCCCCTCGCCAGCCAGCCGGCTTCCCGGCTGGAGAACGGGGCGACGGGGCGACGACATGCCCGCCCCACTCACCCTGCAGGGCCATCGCGAAAATCAGTCTGGAAAGAGAAGGGAAAGCCGGTAACCAAAAATACAGCTGCGTACAATTTCTATTTTTAAGGAAGACTCAAAGAAGCAAAACTCAAAAGCAGAGACGGGCACAGAAGCAGCGGGAGAAGTGAGAATAACCAAAAATCAGAGATAAAAGGGCCCTATTTCCAGGTTTCCACTGCAGAGCATGGTGTGGCTTATCTATCTCTCGTCTATGAGACCAGGGATTTGTGACTTGGGTTTCAGTCCCGTTATGAGGTCAGACGACAGTGTCCCGGACGCAGGGCAAGGAAGGATATAAGGCAGTGACTCTACATGTGCCGGCAGAAAACAGAAGCCCCCCAGGGCCATGATTTAGAAGATTTAACCCAGTCAGCACTTCCGCCCGGAGAGAGTTGAAACTGACTCTGGGGCAGGAGAGGCAGGACGCCAAGCCAAGAGGAAGACACCAGCCCCTTGTCCTAAACATCCAGGAGCGTGACAGGAAGGACGCATCACGGAGCAAGAAGGAAGGTGCTCTGATGAGGCAGAGGCGGGCGGAGCTCGGACCCGAGGCCCCGCGAGCAGATGCAGCCCGCATGCTCGGTGAGGCACGGCGGGTTTCTGGAGAACTCCCTGCAAGTGGGCAGGTGAGCAGGTGCACTCTGCTCCAACCCAGGGGTCCCCCTCGGACTGGACTGTGCACACCCAGGTTCGGGGAGGACTGTAACATGATGTCTCGGTGCCTGCAACCACTTCCAGTATTTCTGAAGATGGTCTTCAAGCGTCTACTGAGGCATCTCCTGAGACTTTAAAAAGCCTGTTCTGGAGGTGCCCGAGGAAACTGCACAGAAGGGTGGCCCGTGCGTCAGGGCCGTCCCTGAGCCCCAGGTGTGCAGGGCCACCATGTGAACTTCCAGGGAGCCTCTCTTGGCACCCAGGCTGTGGCTGAGGGTCCTCCGCGGTCCCCCACTGATGTGGAGCAGGCCACACTGGGCAGAGGACCGGCGCGCCCAGGCCGTTTGAATGGGCCACAGCCTCAGACACAGCGGACAAAGGAGGGGGCAGGCCCTGGGAGTGGCCCCCCAGGTGGCCAGGCAGAGGGAGCGCACCCTAGGCTGTCACCACGCTGGACACAGTCATGTCATCTGGGTGTGTGGCTCTCCTTAGGTGGGGGCCTCCATGACATGGGGTAGCAAAGAAATCCCATTCTCGAATGGCTTATGTGAAAATGAACCCGAAATTAGAGAAAAAGTTAGAAAGTGCACAAAAGCCTGAAGATTGGCGCTCTAAGGATTTTCTGGGAAGTTTCCCACTTAAACTGTCTTTGCCATTTCTGATTTCTCATGTATGTCTGGACCACACAAGGGCCTCTCCACTGAGACTCGGCATCTGGGAGAGAGTACTGGGGACCCAGAGGTGGCTAGGTCTGGGGTGGGCAGGCTACACACCCTGAGGCCTCCGGCACTGGCCAGGCAGCTGGACAGGACCATCCCCAGGGGCCACACTCAGCCCGTGCACAGGTCAGACAAAGCCCCAAGTCTGCATTTTGAAATTGAAAAGGGTTACAACGTGGGTCCACGCGCCCATCTCATAAAAAAGTCTCACCCTGAATCGGAGGTGCTGAGTAATAACTGACCAACTGTTCTCTCCAATTACTTTTTCTCACTTTAACTTCAAATATGTGAGCAAAACTATCGAGAAGAAATTTGGGGGCAGAAGAGCCGGAGAGAGGATGAGTGACAAGATGTGAAAATCAGCGAGAGAGAAGGAACAGGGCAGGGCTCACTGAAACACAGAAGTAGCTTCCTCTACCTGGTGTCAGGCGGCGTCTCAATGTGGTTTTGATTTGAATTGGATACTGGGTATTTACCCCAAAGATACAGATGTCGTGAAAAGAAGGGCCATCTGTACCCCAATGTTCATAGCAGCCATGGCCACAGTCGCCAAACTGTGGAAAGAACCAAGATGCCCTTTAACGGACGAATGGATAAGGAAGATGTGGTCCATATACACTATGGAGTATGATGCCTCCATCAGAAAGGACGAATACCCAACTCTTGTAGCAACATGGGCGGGACTGGAAGAGATGATGCTGAGTGAAATAAGTCAAGCAGAGAGAGTCAATCATCATATGGTTTCACTTATTTGTGGAGCATAACAAATAGCATGGAGGGAGGAGAGGTGAACTGAATTGGGGAAGTCGGAGGGGGAGATGGACCATGAGAGACTGTGGACTCTGAGAAACAAACGGAGGATTTTGGAGGGAAGGGGGTGGGGGGTTGGGGGAGCCTGGTGGTGGGTACTGTGGAGGGCACCGACTGCATGGAGCCCTGGGTGTGCTGCATAAACAATGAATCTTAGAATACTGAGAAAAACAAAAATAAATTGAAAGAAAAAGAATACACTTCCTCGATCTTGAAGGTGCCCCTTCCACTTGCGATCCTTGCTCCCGGGAAGAACATCAAGTCGCTGAGACACCAAAGCAAGGAAGTGGAGGTTCAGGTTCGTGGCAGCTGAGGGGCCGGGAGTGGTCGGGCGTGGAGACCCCAGCCCAGCGGCTCTTTCCACAGAGCCCTCGCCGCAGTGATGCGAGGCACAGCACAGTTTAGCCAGGACAGCCAGGCTGGGTCCCCTCCTCCGAAGGCCTGGGGAGAATAAGGACACGAGCCCACCAAGGAGTGGAAAGGGAATGAATGCCCGTGTCTGTGTGCGAGTGCCTGCCAAGTGCTCCGAGGGAAACGGGGGAGACGAAGTGTTCGGAGCACTATCGCCAGAGTCCAGGAGTCACAGAAATGAGGAGAGTGCATTTCCCCCCAGGGGGCAAGGGTAGCCAGACAGACTGCTCACCAGGACAGACAGAACCAGACATGTGGCCCTGCGGGGTGGCCCTGGCCCGCCCAGGAGCTGGGCCAGCCTGGGGGACAGGAGGCGGACAGCAGCCCTCCTCCTGGCTTATCTGGAGTCAAACAGACAGTTTTATAAATGCAAGAAGGAAAGATGCGGGACACTCTCCGTGGAAGGACCTCAGGCTTCTTCATGTTGGACCGCACAACCTCCACCCGAGGCTCTCCTGGCGGGCTGTGTGAGGGCGTGCTGGCGCAGGAGGGCGTGAGGAGGAGAAGGCGGTCGGCACCGGCACTGTCCCGTCTGCTGTGCATTAGAGGGACTTCCAGAAGCCGTGAGACCCGTGCACGTATGACAAAGCACCAGGCTCCTGCCTGCTGTCAGCTCTCTCCACGTCTCCCTGTCTAAAGCTACATGAGTATGAAGCTTCGGGCAGGAAGGTGACAAGACGGAGAGACAAGCTTGGTCACAGAAGATGGTGACAGCTGACAGGCGTTCCTCAGGTCACCTGCCTATGCTGAGAAAGCAGTCTGCCCTCAGGGGGGACCCCTGAAATACCAGGCCCCCAAGACACTCTCGGAACCGGCCAGGTCCAACACAGTAGAGCCCAGTGGTCGCAGCTACTGGTTTGGGATGGTTTTGTTTGAGAAAGAAGGTGAGCCGCAAAGGTGGTCGGGATCACAGGATGTCGAGCCCAGCACACCACCTTGCTCGAGCTGGGTGCACCTCGGGGCCTTGTGCGCTGCCACGACCACAGCAAAGCCAACTGGGAGACTGCATTTCCATTCACTGGGCAAGAGGAGAAGAGACAAGTGGGGCAGGAGCCATAGAGAGCAAGACGTGTCTCCAGAACACTAACGGGACCCAGTTGCTTTAAATATGTCCCACTCTGTCTCTCCCTTCTGTTAGGGCAGGTGAGGGCGTCCAAACCACATGCAAATATGAGGAGATAGGTGACCCGTTATTGCTCAAGGATCATGGGATGCTCGTTTTACCATTTACTTTGTCGAATAAATCCATTATGAGCTATTTGTTGAAAAGGTAGCTTGGGCAGTGCACCCTGCTGGGCATTATCTCTGTCTATCCCTGGATCGATGTCTGTCCCTGCACAGACAGTCCCAGGCCTCAGGCAGGTAACATTCCAGGTACAGAAGCCATCGGAGAATGACGTCCATTAAGTGCTATTAAAAATGACGTGTTCCTGTTTGGCAGTGGCCTCCCCATCATGGTGGGTCTCAGAGACCCTGAATACACGCCAGGGAGGTTTCAGGGGAACTCCTGAGACATGCGAGTCAATGTGAAATCTGTGGTTCGTCTTTGTGTACCAGAGGCACTGTGACGTTATAAGCACTGAGGTCTTGGAGTAGATCTGTATGAACTCAGGAAAGAGGAATCACAGGTTGGGCAAGAGTCAGGGGCAAAGCTCTGAAGCCCAAGTATGAATCAGGCGAAAAGCTAAGAGGAGGACATTCTAGACGGGGGGTTGGAGCCATGGTGCCCGGGAGGTCGGGGGGACAGCAGTCCACCTGCACGCAGTGTCCGGAAAGCCGGAGTGTCTGCCGTGCAGTATCCATTTGGTAAGTGATGGGCAGGCAGCAAGACTGCAGACATCACAGAGTTTCTCCAGCCATCCAGCCATCAGAAGCGGCTGACCCAGAATAGAGACGCTTCGCCCTCTGAGAGAGGGCAAGATAGGGATGATGTCGCCAGAGGTGGGAGACGCAGAGAGACGGATGGCGCTCCTGCCCTCAAAACCACCTCACTTCAAAAGGGGGCAGCCCAAATACAGAGAATCAAGAAAACAGAGAACAGAGCTGCATATGAAAACCAATCATAGGGGGAAAACAGAGAGACGCAAACCAAGAAACAGAGTCTTGACGACAGACAACACACTGACGGTCACCAGAGGGGAGGTGGGGCAGGGTGGGGAAGCAGGTGACCCGGATGATGGAGGCACGTGTTGGCAGGAGCAGTGGGTCATGTGCAGGGCCGCGAGCTGTTCTACGCCCGAAACTAATGTAACGCCGTATGCTAACGAGTTTAAATAGAAACTCAATGCAATTCTCTTTAGACTCCAAGCCCTCCGAGGAGCCCGACGTGGGGCTTGATCTCGGTCTTGTGAGATGAGGACTCAACTGCTGACCCAGCTGAGCCACCCACGGGCCCCAGAGTTAAGTGGGATTTAAAAAAAATAAAAAAGTAAAAACCTCAGTGGGCAAATATAGAAAATACAGAAATGTTATTCTGTATTTCCAGGAGGTGCCGATAACCAAGCCAGAATCAGTCAAAAGGAGCCCTGATAAAAGGTTAAGGAAGTTGGATACAAAAGTTACTGAAGGGACCTGCGTGGCTCAGTCCGTTGGGCGTCCGACCCTTGTTTTCAACTCTGGGCATGATCTCAGGGTCCTGGGCGAGCCCCGCATTGGTCCCTGCGCTCAGCGGGGGGTCTGCGTGAGAGTCTCTCCCCCGCTCCCCCTGTGCTCCTCCACTGTTCCCGCTCCCTCTAATAAATAAATAAATAAACAAAATCTTAACCAGAAAAGCCTACCAGAAATGCAGGAAACATGCTGTCACTGCTCCTGAAGCAAAAGCTAATGAGACAAGAGGTATCAGCGCCTTCTAAAACACGGGGGAGAACAGCTCCCCAGAGAACAGGCCGATTCTCCGAGATAGGGTGTTCGTCCTGTTTGATAAGCTGCTCCTGTTCCCACTTAGATGATTTTTTTTTTAATTTTAAGAGAAAGGATGTGATTCATGGAAAATATTTCCATTTGAAGGGTTTTTCCCCTTTATTTAAGAAATTAAAATTTTTAAAAGCTTTGTGATTAATATTGGAATGCTCTTTTGAGTAGGGATGGTGTATAATTTCTTTCTCCATATTGATATTTCGGCAGTGATACAGACATTTCTTTCTTGTAGAAATGCTGTCTCACTAATGTCATTAAATCCAGGAGACAGGGAAGGGGCAAGTGGGGCCCATCAGTGTAAAGACCAGGAGACGAGCCGGACGAAGTGCAGAGACAGGTTCCCCATGCCACGGCAGTGCGTGTGCAGTCTGCCCCGTGCCCAAGAGCGCAGACGGGCGCTTCCCCGGTATGGAAGGAAGCCATGGCCTGTCTCAGACTCAAGAAAGCCATAACTCAATGGAATCAGCGCCAATCTTTACCTCTCCGTGGGCAGATCGTTAGGAGACGTGAGCATTGCCGTGTAGGGCTTGCAAACTCCCTGAGGCTCCCCAGACCAGCAACTGGTCCTGATGTGAAGAAAACAGCACCCGAGCTTAGGTCAGGTGGCACCAGCACTGGGGCAGGGGGGCGGGGGGAGCGTTGCTCCCTTCTCATGTTGACCATCATTGATCTAGAGGACATTTTAGGGCCAATGAGAGCTACCTGCGTGTGGATGTTTTTAGGGTGGACCAGTAATCACACAAATATCAGGTCCCTGGCAGTTTTGGCTAGGCACAGGATGCACCGCCCTTATTCAAGAAACGTTGATTCTGTGGGTTTTTTCTGCTTCTGAAGACACCGTGGTGAAGTACCAAAAGCCTCAGTGTCCTAGAAATGCCTTCTGAGTCATTTTTCCTGTGGGCTCGAGTCAGAAGCATCTTGAAATTTGTATTTGAACAGTGCTAACAATAGGGCAGCTCACTCAGAGCACCTTGTTCAGGACAGAAGGTAGAGTAGGTGGGACACCTGGACCACAGGTGCAAACCAGGACGGTCCCAGGCACCCGAGTCACGTGGCGCTCAGGGTCATGCGCGGCACAGGGCAGGATCCACCTGTCCGTCGTCAGTGCAAAAGGCTCTCACCAAGTGCAGTCTTCTCTGCAGATGGGTCAGGGCATTTCTATGAATTCTCCCCAAGAGACAGGTTTTCAAATTCCTAACACTCAGACACCTTCACATCTCTCCACGCCCCCTCCCAGCACTCCGGCAGCCGTATGCACTGCACAGTGAGCTCAGAAGCATGAAGTCCAGGGAGGTTTCAGGAATTTCTCAAGGAAGAACAAATGTATCCTTTTATACAGAATGAAATCTTGTCCTCCTTCTCCCTGTCACCATCTGAGCTCTTTCCCAGTGAGGGAGGAAGGCCAGAAAAATAAAGTAAATGCACTTAGGAGCCATCTAAGGTAAGAAAAATGGGCCCCAAATTTTAGCAAAGCGAGTCTATTCTGAGAAACCATTGCCAAGACCATTGTCATGAAGCCTTTTCCCTATTTTTGCCCCAAGGAGTTTTGGTTTTAGGTCTTCTATTTAAGTCTCTACTCCATTTTGAGCTGACTTTGGGTTCGATGCAACGTTAAGGGTTTCACTGTCTTGCTCGTGGATGTCCAGTGAGACAAACACCATTTTTGGACCAAACTCCCTGTCTGCATTGTGTACGCCTGTCGCCCCTGTTGAAGATCAGTCCACAGTGTATACGTGGGTGTTTCCCGGGCTCCCTATTCTCTCCCCCTGGTCTACACACCTGCCCACACCAGCGCTACCCTGAGTTAGCATCTGTACCTTCGTTATAATATAAGGACGAAGTACGACGTCTCCCATGTTGTTGCTCTTGCTCAAGATGGCTTTGGCTATCTGGGGTTCTTGTGGTTCCATGTGAATTCTAGGACTGTTTTTCCCATTTCTGTAAAAAATGCCATTGGGATTTTGATGGAGATTTTATTGAATCTTTAGATCACTTTGTGTAGTATGGACGTCTTAAAAATATTAAGTAATAGAAACAAAATAGACAAGAGGGGTTGCATCAAAATTAAGAATTCTGTATCAAATAAAGTAATCGGTGAGAAGACAACATACAGGATGGGAGAGAATGTACACAAACCACACATCTGAGAGGGACTACTATCCAAAACATATAAAAAACTACAACAACTCGGTAGTAAACAGAACAACTCAGTTAGAAATGGGCAAAGAACATGAACAGATATTTCTCCAGAGCAGACACACAGATGCTCAACAGACACACGAGAAGATCCTCCACATCACTCGGCATCAGGGAAATATAAATCAAAACTACAATGAGACACCACCTTACACTTGTCAGAACGGCTAAAACGAACAACACAAACCACAGGTGCTGGTGAGGAGGCAGAGAAAAGAAACTACCGTATGCTGTTGGTGGGAACACAGGCTGATGCAGACACTGTGTTCCTCAAGAAATTAAAAAAAAAAATAGTGTTACTATATGATCCAGCAATGCCACCTCTGGTTATTTTTCCAAAAGAATAAAAGTCAGAATCTCAAAAAGATACCCGCATTCCCACTTTCACTGTAGCATTATTCACAATTGCCAAAGTACAGAAACAGTATCAAAGTCTATGGACGGACAGATGGATAAGAAGCTGTGATCTATGGGACAGATCTGCAATAGAATATTATTCAGCCTTAAAAAATATATAATCCTGCCTTTTGAGGATAGATCTGGAGGACACTACACTCAGTAAAATAAGCCTGACATGGAAAGACAAATAGTGCACGGTCCCACTCACAGGAGACATTGAAATTATCCCAGCTCCTCGAAACAGAGCACAGTGGTGGCTGCCAGGTGGGGAGGGAGAAATCAGAGTTGCCCTGGACGGGCGCAAAGTCTCAGTCGCATGGATGAGTAGTTCTCCAGCTCTGCCGGAAAACACCAGTTCCTTAGCGAACACTGTGTTGTACACTTAAAAATTTGCCACGAGGCTAATCTCATGGCAAGTGTTCTTACCACACACAGACAGATAAACAAAGAGACCGATTCTAGCCCTCTCTCCCCATCAAAGAAACATGAAGGCTTTCCATGCATTTTCTGCTCACGTCCACTTTGCCTCGGGGTCGGTGTCCACACCCCTGACAAACTGAGCCGAGGGTCTGAGAAGAACGTGCAGGTAGTTCTGATCAACTCTGGAAGGACACGAAAGGCAGAAAATACCTACGAAACAAGGTCCTTAGCATCTTCCATCTCCCAAGTGTCCTAGTGATTAGTAATTCTTGGCCCCGGGACCACACCGGTCTTTGATGAAACCCAGATTTTAATGCTGGTCTGAAACGTAAATGACACTCAACGTCCAGACCAACCAGCACACACACATTTGGTCATTATTTATCATGCCCCCACTGAGGACCAGGCGCAGTGGGACAGGCTGGCCCAATCTCCATCTTTTGCTCAGAGACATCTCTTTCTAAAGAGACAAGATGGACATAGACACACAGAAATTTATATGGTAAGTAATTAGATGTGAATCATTCAATGTAGCTTAACTATAAACATCCCTTCCTCGATGGGACTTGCCAGGGAAATAAATCTCCATGAAGAAGATCGATTTTAACTTAAAGAATGCTTTTGCAGTAATAATTTTCTAGCCACAACTAAGAAAATGACATAAATACTATAAAGTTTTATAAACATCCTTTTCTAAAAGATGTATTTATATATTTATTTGTGTGGACGGCTGTCAGAGAGTCTTAAGCAGACTCTGCACTCGGTGCTGAGCCCAACTTGGGCCTCCATCTCATGATCCTGAGATCATGACCTGAACTGAAACCAAGAGTCAGACACTCAACCAACTGAGCCACCCAGGCGCCCCCGTAAACTTTCTTTCAATAAAAGGCTTTTCTTTAAAAAAAAAAAAAAAAAAAGCCAAAATTACCCATGTGATAATATTCCTCTGTATTTTAAAAATAAACCTCTGTCACAGACATTGAAACTGTTCATTCTAGGGGGTCTTCGTGCAGGGAGCCCCAGCCAGAGGTACGCAGCATGGTCCCGTGTGCAACTGCACCTTCCACAGGCATCCCCGTCCCCTCCAACCGGGACCTTGCCATGCCATGTGAGGGAACAGCTTCTCTCTCTGCTGCCCAAACTGCTCACCATGCTTTGTTCAAGACCCGGGAAGCACTGGGCTCCTCTGCAAGGACGGGACACAGTGCATCCCGTGGAGGCCTGGGAGCCACAGCCTCATGGAAATCCTGGCCTCACCTGGTGGCAGATGCATCCAGTCTCCTCACAGAGCATCTCTGCCCATGCAACACCCAGAGGGACACCTGGCCAGAGTCAGAGACCACCTTAATCCATGGGCCGCCAGCCGGGATCCAGGAGGAGCTGGTTGTGTCGAAGGAGGCTGTGTCTGTGACCTGGAGGCCTGTGCCCACAGCTCAAGATCTCAGGAGACAGAGGTGTGGGGAGGGAGGCGGTGCTGGGGGTGGGGGTCTTGCCTCAAAGATGGAGGGCTGCCTCTGGCCGAGACACGCGCCCCTCAGCGCTCGCTAAGCAATCTACAACTGGATTTCTTTCTTTGAAAGGAAAGCATAATTGTCAATCAAATTGGGAACCCCAAACATTCAACTAGTTCATTGTGTGTTTTCTGTAGCTCTGCCTCATGCCCACTCACCTGCCCCTTTGGAGCTGCCAGGGACAGCCCCACGTACACGCTTCAGGGGTAGACTCTTAGGATGTACTCAAACCCCCAGCTCCCACCTCAACCTTTGTCTGTACCATCTCAATCCTCCACTTGTCAGATTCCTAAATCACATTTTGGCTCTAGATGATTTTCTACCAGCTTGCTGATGTATTATATCCTTTTAATTAACTTTAAAGCAAAGGAAAAAAAATCAATACTGTTTGGTATGTCAATGACTTTGGAGTGATTCCCAAGCCGCTTAACCTGGCCTGAAGTCAGTTTATTATTGTGAAACACTAGAATGGCCAGTATGGTTTCATGCTGGGGCACAACATAAATTAAACTCAGAAGTGCGCATTTTTTTCATGGAAACGTTTCTTCCGTGTGTGTAACAACTATGTGCGAGTGACTGGGAGTCAAATTAATATGGTATTCTCCAAGTAGTCACATAAATATAAAATACACACAATTATGCATTTATGTGTGATATAGATATTTAATTTCTGGTTGCCTCTGAAATTCCTAGGATTTATTATAGGATATTTGACGCAACCCTGTAAGGCGAATACCCCTAATTCTGTTTCCTGAGAGGTCGCTGAAGCAGGGCTGTGTTAGTTCCAACAGCCAGTGTCTGTACGTGCACAGCCAGCTGTGGGAAATGCAGGCTGTCCCCGGACCAGTCCCGCAGGGTCCGACACGAGATGCTGCAGGAACCATCAGCAAGGGATTGGCACGTCCCAGAGCGTCAGAGTCTCATTCTCGGGAACCACGAGTAAGGCACATCTTTTCAAATAATCAAGCTTTTTTTTTTTTTTTTTTAGCTTAAAACAACTCTGTCAACTGTACTTTCTGAGCTGTCTGAGCTCTGGTGGAGAGGTGGAGGAGTTGGACGTCCTCGCCACGTCCTCGCCACGTCCTGGTATTCTGAGAAGGCTCACAGACAGCTGACTTCTGACAGGCTCCATCTTGCACCCAATGCATCTCTGACCCTGATGGGAGTTGGAGCGAGGGCTTCGCCCAGCAGGCTAGACTCTGCTGCCCACAGGTCTCCCTCCCGGGTCCCCATCACATCAGCACCTGGGACAGCGCCAGGCCACGCTCCTCCTTCTCAGCCATGACCCTGGACGCTGTGCAGACATCCACAGCCTGTGCGTGCTGGACCACAGCCTTCCCCTGTGCATCCTCGCCTCTGAGCTCCCACTTCGTCCCCACCTGTCCTTTACCTCTGTTTCCTCTCTGCCACCCACGCCTCTGTCTCTCTCCCCAGTGTCATCTTCTCTTCACAGAAGGGCACGGTGTTTGAAACAGACTTGCAGAATATCCCTTTTCAACCCAGTATGCCCCATCTCACAGATGTGGAGGGACACATTTATGATGTCATTGTTCTGCTTAGCAAATATTCAACTTGCATTTTTTAGCCCTACTCTGTGTCGGGCACTCCCTCAGCCCTCTATTCTCTGGTTACAGAGAATAATAGAACAGAAATGAAAGGATTCGTGAATGTAGCCACTTTAATTTTTTTCTTTAACTAAAAAATTTAATATGGGCATAACATGTAGATTTTCCACTATGCCCAAATATTTAGTTCATGTGAATATGAACTATTCACATATAAAATTTTAAATGTAAAACTATGTACTGAGCTACATACTGTTGATACAAAAATAAAGAAAAAATATGGTTTGATATGTTATAAAGGGGGTAAGACTCACAAACAGACCTCTGTCCACTCCAATTTTTATGTCCATAACAGGTTAATACTACTTCTGTCAATTACCTTTAAAGTATATTAACATAAGCACATTTCACAACTACTACAGAAAATGCACACTCAATAATGGGGGAAAATAACAGGACAGACTACATGTTCACAAATGTAAAGCATAGCAGGAACCACCACAGAGTCAGAGTCTGCAAAGAGGTGCACAGCCCAGCTCAAGGTTGGAACGTTAGTGGGACTCTCCATGACTGCCCAATGGCCTAATGAACCTCCCAGTCCACAGGTGTTGGCTGAATTTTCAGAATTTTGTATGAACGGATAAATGTACAGAAATGGTCTTGGTTTGTTCCTTCTGCGTCTGCTCATCTGCACAGGTGAGCTTGGATACGAGGGCACCGTTCCTCTGAAATGTTGCAAAGCGGGCCCCGGGCTCCTATTCCTGCCCCACTTGAAGACAAACTTGACAGAGCCATCAAACAGCGGAGGCCGCACCCACCACGAAACCTGCTCATGAGCTGTTTCCCACGGCTGATGCTGATCCCATGCACAAGGAGTCCCTCCCGTCCCTAGGAAGACAGACGGCTCTGCCAGCTCAGATGGCCAGGACTGAACACAAAGTAAAAACCTAGTCAAGCGTTTGTAACTCTTAAAAAATTCAAATGGGCTCTTCTGTTGCATCTAAAACTTCGATAAAGTCAAAATTGTAAATTAGATTACAGATATGCTAATATGCAATGATTATTTGATGTATGAATAAAGTCCTTCAGAAATGGACCAGTGGAGAGTTTTGAAGGGTGGGATTTTGTCTGAATGCAGAAGCAGTCCTGACTTTGGGGCTACTCAGGAATGCCCTCAGTAGCAGCATAGGTCCCCTATGGGGTGAGGGTGTATCTTTGTTTTTATTATTCAGTAAGTTACTCAACTTACCTCACTCAGCTACTATTTGCCAGAGAGTGAACTACACACCTAATTCTAGATGAAAAGGATCTTTTAAAAGGGAAGAAAAAAGTATTATCACCATTATAGTCGTAGTTTGGGGACCTCTTCCATATCTCAAAATCATTATTTCGTCTTTCCAAGATCTTTGATAAATGTAATGCCTGTGCACCATCGTTGGTTTTGGAGGGAGAGATTTAATATCAGGATGAGAGCATTTGTCAGGGAAGTCCACAATCTGTAGCCAGAATGGCAGTGGTCTGGTTCCCGGGTTCATACTTTTGGGCAAAGTTATTCCAGCAGGACATGCTTTGTTCAGACGCCCTACAGTGGACGCACCTGCTACTGTCCTCGGTGCACACCAGCAGCTCAGGGAATTAACAACTGGCTTGTGTTTACAGAAATTGCGTTAAGAGTAATGTAGACAACATTAAAAAATCAAAGGTTACTGTTTCTTCAGGACTGTCATGACCCTTTAATTAGAGAGGGTTGGGATGAAGCATCCCAACCCCGAGATGTAGGTCTCTATGCCAAGGGATTTATTCCCCTGAAGGAATGCACTTGCACGGTGCACAGACCATCTAGGAATGTTCTCGACAGGCCACACTGGATAGAAAGATGTATCCTACAGGATTCCATGTAGAAAGCAGTTTATTAACCCACAGATATCAAGAGTGGACTTTAAAATCTAAACACAAATAAAGAATTAAATAAATAAATAAATAATGAATAAATAGATGAATAACTACAAATACAAAACAAAACCAGCTTGTCTGAAAATGACCACTTTGCAAGGCTGTGTATGTAATAAAGTTTCATTGCCAGTGAAACTAAAATTTGTCACTTGACTTCTCAGGAGAGTAAGGTATGAAACACAACATCCCCCTCAAGGATCCTCCCTGAGTCCTGTTGCCCACAGAGGACACATCGTGGTGACTGTCCCAAAGCCTCCCAATGCTACAGGGTTGCCTACCTACATGCAGTCATCGAAGTTCCTTTTTCCTGTGTGTGTGTGTGTTTCTCATTTGTTGTGTCTCTTGAAGACTCTTTTGTCCAAGACCAATAATTTGACTTGAAATTATGCAGAAGCAGGAAACAAAGATACCAAAAGGTAGACTAAGATATCTTGGATACACTGGATTTAACATGATAATAACACTATGTGTTCTTTATCCCAAATCAGTCTAAGAATCAAGCAGGCTGCCTCCTGAACACCTCTCATGTGTGAGGCACTAGAAAATCCACATGGTGGGACCTAACCCACTTAACGCATGGGACACATTCTCAAAGAGCTGCCGTCAAGTTTGGGCTAGGAAAGGAATATGTTCATTAACAAGTAGCCTGAGACGTCAGGTAGCCAGAACACAGGTGGGGGTAGAGCAGACGAAGGAGCTGCTGGGGAGGGAGGGAGCAGTGTCCTGAAGGACAGGTCAGCGGGTGCTGCTGGAGGGGGACGGTGCTCCTGAGCTGGGAAGAGCAAGGCCGCCTTCCACAGCCCCACCCGCAGTCTGCTCTGTGCCCGGCACCTATGACCTTCCTCTCTGCTCTGCGCACCGAGGACCTTCCTCATCCCCTTCACTTGTACTGAATACGTGCACTACGTCACTCTTCTTTCCTTTTTAACCTTTTAATCCTTTTGACTCACTCCTAGTGAAGAAGTTTCATGGAACAAATTGCTTCTTTATACCTGTATCACCAGGAACCTACGTGGTTCGGCAGCTTCTTTTATGACGTGTGGAAGTCGCCTTGCTTTGGAGATGAGGTGACATCATGAGGGGTACAGATCTACACCACCAACCCCCGTACGATCTACAAAACTGTCACCATTCGAGCAGAGCCCAGACAGTAGACAGAGAGTATACTGCAAATTCCAGTTAAAAATTATGGGCAGAGTCTATAAAGAATGTGTCTCACTGCACACTTCACCTTGTGGGACCACATGGATTCTATCCATCCCTATGTTCAAAGGCCAAGATGGATCTCTTAAACAAACTTTTGGGTTAAACTATGCAGATATGAAGTATGATATCTAAACATCTATTTTCCCTGAATAAGTTTAATCCAGCTTAGCCATCCTATTTAAACTACTAACATTTGTCATTTCTGAAATTCTCATAAAACATGGAAGATCCTGCCTTGCCTCAGGAGAAGGCCGTTCACTGAGGCGGCCCATGGCAGAGACAGCTTACTGCCATGGGCAGAGCGGGTGAGGATGTCCAAGGGGTGCCTCTTTCTTGACAAGGCTTCCTTGGGGTCCAGTGCCCATCTGCCCCCTGGAGCTTCAACGTCCCCTTCATTCCACAGTCAGAAGGTGGCTCTTCTGAGCCTGGACAAAAGGAGGTCAGGAGCTCTGTGTCACTTGAGTCTCTCTGGGTGTGCACGCCTCCTGGGACTCTCTGCCCCAAGCTCCTCCTTGGCCCCTTACTCCCGCCATGGTGGGAAGGAAAACTGAGGAAAAGGGACAGTTTCCCTTCCCGGGGGTTCCGGACAGTTTCCCTTCCCGGGGGTTCCGGACAGTTTCCCTTCCCGGGGGTTCCATCCAGCTTCCCCGTTCAGCACTAACATCGATTGCTGTGAATAAGTACTCGGAATTTGAGTTTTCAAGGGTCCTTCTCAGTAGCTTGAACTCAAGTGGCAGATACACAACTATTTATTTTTAAAGTGGTATCAAATGGTCGGAATGAGACAGAACACACTTCTCTCCCAAGTAGATGATGGAAAATCAAGTGTTCGGAAGGCTAGGTTTTCAAATAGGAGTCTGGACATCTGACTAATGAAATTTCTACACAGGCAGTTTAGAATCATTTTTCTGGGGGTCCCGCCCCCCCGCCTCCAGTGATGCGGGGAAGTGGGGCACACACGCCCGTCCCAGCGCTCCGAGCACCGACGGCACACCGCTTCCCAACTATCAAGGTACGTTACCTAACAACGACAAACATGATCGCCGCTTGGGATAAGTCACTGCACTTTGAATCGGGCCGGCCTGGAAAAATCCAGGACCCGCGGGGCGCCCACAGCCGTGCTGCCTCCATCACTCCAACAGCCAGACAGAGAGTTCGGGGCTCCACGCCCAGCCAGCAACCGCACCCGACGTTTGCATGGGAACACGCACAAGGAGCCGTACCCACAGCCTCAGAGGGGAGGTTATACCATTACACAAATAACCACGCACGCAAGGTGTTCGTGCCTTGGGCCAAACACACCTCGTAAAGATTCAGGGGAGGATCGCTGGATCTCCTCTGGCACAGAGCAGGAAGGACGTTTCGGAAGAGTGGCATCTGAACCAGCCTTTGGAGGTCGACGGGATGTGTTTGCAGAGCCCAGGGAAGCCCACCGTGGCTGGAAGGGACGGCCCGAGCATCGGTCCCCAGACCTCCTCATTGTAGTCATGGCCGGGAACCGGTTTGGCTAAGGCAGCGATCCAAGGCGCGTGGACGCCCAGGCAGGGAACTGTCTCAACTGGGGGGAGAAGGTGTTTGGGCTGAATTCTGAAATCAGAAGACCCGGTGTCGTCTGAGCATGAGAATGTCAAAGCTGGACTTTGGGACAATTAATCTGAAAGCAGAGCACAGAACGCGGGTGTGCGTGTGTGCGTGGGGGGGTGGCGTTCGAGGTCACTCCCGCAGGCCAGGAGAAGGGTCCCGCCGTCCGCTCTAAGGGAGCGGGGGAAGGGGTGCATGGGACCGAACAGTTGGAGAGTTATTTTAGAGACAGAATTGGCAGGAAGTAGCCGCTGATTGGCTGCCAGATTAATTATCCCAAAGAATAGCTCTGGCCTTGTCACTCAACGACACAAAAACCCTCAGTAATTTCCCATTATCTGGAGAACAAAGTCCTAATCTTGTCTTCTGTAGACTCTCATTCCTGTGACACACACAACCCAGCGTGACCTGCCCCTACCTGTGCCTCAGGGCTCCACTCTACTACACCTCTGCAAATGCCCTGTTCTCTCCTCCAAAGAGGGGGGTCTCCAGACCACCCCCTAAAACCCCGCGTTCATTCTTCCCCAGGAGCGCTCTCACCTCACTTCCTCTGCACATTTCCCCCTCTCTTCTATAATTATCTGCTAAAACCCCACCTTTTCTTCAAGGATTGTCTCAAATACAACCTTTTTCATGTAATCCGCCCCCCCTGCCCCACCCCAGCTTTGCTGGCAGGCTCTCTCTCCTTTGAGAAAATCACACTTAATTTATAGTTCCTCATCACTTTTATCAGATTCAAAATCATATTATAGACATTTATAAATTTTTCTTTTCTTCCCTATTGGTGTACAAAATTTCTGAGGAAAAAGGGTGGTTCTGATTCATTTTCTTATAACCCACAGCATCTAACAGGATAAAGATTTAAAGGAATGAACGAAAGGTTAACTATATGAGCCACTTCCAGCCGGAAGGAGGAAGCTCCCCTGCCTGCAGCCCCCACACACAAACAGGCAGAACCACAGAAAATAGAAGAAGCTTCCTGCTGCATCTGACCTGTGGGAATCCCCACCCTCTGGGTTAACCCCTCAAATGCTGGGGTCTCATCTTGACGGCACACAGCTCTACCACACTTTCCACCTCAACCATCAGTGTTGGTCCCTCAGCCGGTGACATGGCCATCGGGAGCGGATTTCGAGATGACACCTGACAAGTGAGGGAAGTAAGATCTTGATAACCAAGATCCTGCAGGAACCAGGGAAGGAGGCTTGAGGGTCAATCCTGGCCAACGGAGCGTGAGCACGAAGACATTCAGCACACTGCCGTCTCCCCAGCCCACACGGCACACACGTCCGCGTCTAACCTGCATCGCCCTTGCTGCTGTAGCCGGACAAGGATGCGGCCGAGTAGCCCGCATCAGGTTGCTGCTCTGCCTCCTCTAATAAACATTCCCAGTTCCCCTTACAGAACACAGAAGGGATCCCCAGATGAGAGACGTTCCATACAACTGATCTCGAAGGGGTACAGTCCATACACGTCCTCTAGTTGAACGAAGCACCAGACGCTATCCAGAGAAGGAGGGGATGGCCCCAGTCCATTTGTGGCCAGAGTGAACGGATATTCCAGAGGCCTCCAGGGCCCTCACCCTTCCTGCCGGCTCCGGCACCATACAGGGGTGCAGAACGAAATGGGGAAGCCTAACAAGCCTCTCTCCCTTCCCAGAATAAGCTCAGTCCAATCAAATGCATATGGCGGGCGACTTCACTTTGGACACTGGGGTTTCCGTCAAGACGCCATGTCGGGGAGGGGTCAGGAGCAGACGTGCTCTGCAGGAAAGCTTGACTCTGCTCTGGGATCACTCGAGCACATCAGCCCAGCGCAGACGTTCTGAACACCAGTGACATCGCGCACAGCAGCTTCAGTGTCCTGCCGGCACACAGTGTTTTGGGATTCTACCTGCATCTCCTCATGCTAGTTCGGTCCTCGGGTGGGCTCGCGTCTGAGCCTGCAGCGCCCGTGAGTCGTGACGCTCGGTGAGAAGCACCACAGGGTCCGACTGTGTGTGGCACTGCCAGAGCCCAAAGCAAGCTCGGGGCGACGGACGCAGCCTGCAGATTCCAGACCAGTGGTGGAGGCCTGCCCTCTCCATCACGGTTCGGAAAAGGAGTTTACGGAGAGGATGGCCCATGGGGAAGATACCAGTGTGAGACCCGAGCTGGGACCCCGTGTCTGCGAAGCCGCCCAGTAGCCAGAAATGCGTCCGGCCGCCGCGTCCCTCTCTGCCCCGTTTCCCTCTTCCTCACGGCCTCTCTCTTTGGCGTCCGACCAGCTGCTTCCTCTTGGTGACACGTGGGAACTAGAACAGCAATGTACTCTCCACCCCTCCAGTCCCCACCAGGAGCGCCCTGCGGAGGGTCCTGCGGGTTCTCACTACCAGTAGTGAGTCTCCGAGAGTTTCCTCCCGGCTTCTGTTCTTCCCACTTCTAGGGAGCCAGAGGGATGGAGAGAGAGGGAGAGACGAAGCCCGGACTGGGTTACCCGAGGACAGGAGGAGACACTTCCCTCGTGTGCGGGGCATTCCGTCCAGGCTGCGGGAGGGCCTGTGAGGGCATGGAGGCCCTGGGGACGGGGTCGAGGGAGGCTGTGGTCAGAAGTAGCCCGAAGGACAGGCCAGGAAGCATTTCAGAGACAGAGAGGACTTTTCTTGGCCCCTGGGCCATTCAGCTGATGCCTGGGGTTGGCTGTGTGGAAAAAGTGGACGCGGCAGAGGCACGTGCCGTGACTGGCCTGGGCGTTGGGGAAACAACGGAACGAATGGGACAGGGAGAACCAGAACATGAACACCAGCTGCTTACATGCTTCCATTCCTTTCCGAACACCCATGAACACACCGCCTCCAGCACATCGAGGGACAGAGGGTGAAGGAGGTAACAAGTTTTTACTGATATTTTTCAGAGTCCTTTGCACAGTGATGGCATTTTTATTAAAAAAAAAAAAAAAAAAGCTGATAAAATTCAGCACATGACTTTCTGAAAATCTCGCTTGATAAAAACGAAACTGGAAATCAAGTGTAATCAGTGGTTCTCGGGCTCTTTCCACACGCGTGTTCCAAGGCTGGGGAGGCGGCCGGAGCGGACTCTGTAGTGTGAGCCCACCCCGGGGCCCGAGGCTCACGAGCTACGGTGTGTGCCCCAGTTCAGAAGATCTGGAACCAGACGGCAGACTGGTATCTCCAGTATGGCTTTAAGTAAGTGTGATTTAGGTTTGCAAATTATTTTGAAATAACTGTTTTTCAGAAAAGATGGTAGAAGAAGACAAAGCCTGAAAGAGCAAACACGGGAAAGAGCGCGCTGGACGCCGTCGCGGACCTTCGTGACGCCTTCCAAGTGGGCACCGCTCGTTTGCTACTCTAGAAAATGCCAAAGCCACTTCCTAGAACCAGTGCATGGCACTGCTTTGGTTCTATCCAGAAACAAAGACAGTGAGAAACATTATTCACATTTTTACTTTTAGAGACATGATACGTTCTGCGAGTCATGTTTACATTTGATCTTAACACGGAAGGACTAAATTACTACTAATTTAAAAGCCATCTTGGAGCCTGAATCGAATGGCTTATTTATCTTCACTCATAATTTAAAAACATTTTGGGAGTCCAAACTTTACTCTATCATAGAGCTCCCTGTATATTTGTCTCTATAACACACCTCTTTCTCTGAAAAAAAAAAGAGAGAGAGAGAGAGAGAGAGAAATTCCTGCTCACACATGGAGATTTCCAGAGCAAATAAGAAAAATAATTATTCCCATTGCTCCCTTGGATGTATTTTTAACTGTTTTATGATCCATCTTACGGAATTGTTAGTAAATGCCACAAGATTAAATGTCATTAATCTCTTTGTTAATCATGCCATAGAATCAAAAAGCCTTTAGACTGTCATGTATTTAGATCATAGAATAAAATGACATGCATTTATAAAAACTTTTTAAAAAGTAACCTATGAATAGTTTTCAAAATAGAACTGCTACCCGCTGATCCGTGTGTCTCCATCCCAAGATCCACTGGCGGTCACGCACGGGCCGCAGGTACCGTCACAGAGTGCGCCACCCACACCGGCAAAAATCACTCGTAATGACAATTCAGAGTGTCGCCCTGGCTCACTGCTCTTACTGGACGCCTTGTTTCCCACACATCCGAGTTACATTCATTTTCAGGAATTGGCCCAAACATGACCCCTTTATGGCTGCCACCTGTGCCCCAGGACCCTCCCTCTGCATCCGCACCCAGGGGGCCCACGCGACACCACGGCGGACAAGCGCCGATGAACATGCCAGGTTTCTCCTGGTACCTTGACTGTCTGTGAAAATTGTTTGTTTCTATTTAACGTCTCCTGCGTTTGTATGTTGTGTCCTCACCCAGGTTCTGCGAGCTCACGGCCGGGGCTGGGCCGCACACGTGGCTCCGCGCTTGCCCCCACCACGCACGGTCAGAAGATCGGCGCCAGGTCTACTGGAAGCCGCTGTCATCAGCCGCAGCAAGTACCACACTTACAGACACGGGGGCCATCGAGTCCCTCCCATGGAATAAAAAGCTTTGTGCTTGGGCGTTTGTTTTCGTAAACAGTATGTATCTTTAATAATCTGAACCGTTTAATGAGTACGCCAGTCTGCTTTCTGTGATGACAGAGATAATAACAGTCTTCACTATAGGGCCCATAGGTTCGTGGAAGCTCCACACGATGTAGGGCAGGAGTAAAGCCTTCGGGGCGGCGTACACGTTAGCCAAGCACCAGGGGAGTCACGAACATCATCTTGGTGTTTTCCTGATCGTGTGTCTCCGTCAGTATTTCAATACACCGCATCCACAGCTCGGGCTTGCCTAGAGTGAGGGTCCTTGTCACTGAGCACTCCGGAATTTGGAACTTCTGAAAGGATGACTTTAGCAGTTGGTTTATCTCCACAACGTCCCCCTTCACGTTGGAGTTGGAAGGCGCAGAGCTGAGCGTCGGAGGCGCGTCCTCACGCCGTCACGCCGTCACCTCGGTCCGCGCCCCTCTTCCCTCCTGACCCTTCCGTGGCTTCTGGTGTGGGAAACACTTCCCAGCACGGACAAGTTCCACATTTGGCATTTTGAGCTCTCGGAAGAGTGGGTTGTTTTATTAAGTGAAACATATCTTCATGTAAATTTTCCCAAAGGAACCTCTTTGGTAAGAGGGACCCGGACGGGCCTCGGTGACTTGGTGAGGAGTCGTTCTAGGTGACGACGGAGCATGCGGGTCTGACCCCCCTGTGGGCTGGTGGCTCTGCCTTACTTGCTTCCCACGAGGGTTCCGTGTTCTTCTCTACTTCACTGGGGTATCGTGAGGAAAATATTTAGCTCATTCTTTCGGATTGGGGAAGATCATGCGCCGTTGGGTACTGTGGTAAAAACTCAGTGTTTGTCGACTTGTGAGATCTTGTGTGTGATTTGGGGACAAAGGTGGGACATGGACTGCGTGACACAGCTTCACGGCTACGAGCACGGGCCAGTCCAGCCTCCATCCCCCGGCTGTTACTGCCGTGTACACACGGCTTCCTGAAGGGAAAGGTGAGACCGGAAGCCAGCGGGCCGGGGTCTTCCAGCATCAAGCCTAGCGATCCCAACTACAGACGCCGCACTTCCTCCGTCGGGACCGGGCAGGAGGATGAGGCACAGTCCGACCGCGTCAGGAGAGGTGAAGCCGGAGCACTGCAGTCCTGGGGGCACATCTCTCAGGACCACTCACCCACCATAATCACCGCAGTAGAATACTTGCAAAGTAAAATAAATTTATAGCCACAAAAGACGTAAAATCGAGAGAGACGCTAGCTTAAAACAAAGTTAGTTTTCAGCTACCTATGTGTGTTTCACGCGTGACCCAGTGATTTTTCAGGATGGCCCAGAAGCCTTCGATTGGATGAATTCTAGGCAATTCAGCAGACCTCGGTAATCCTGGGTCAGATGCACCCGTCAAAAACAACAAACACCTCCTCCGTGTTTTCCCGGCTGAGGGAGTTGGGCCTGCGCCGTGCTCCTCGCTGCAAGAGCTCACCCAAACCAGGAGCAGGAGGTGCGTCCCTCCGGCAGGGGCCTGCCACCAGCATGGAGCCCCAGCACGGAGCAGGGACCCCTTTGCCGAGCAGCCCGGTGTGAGGACGGCAGACCCTGTCCTGTCGTGCCCGAAGCGAGGGGCTGAGGAAGCACAGCTCGGCCCCTCCCTTGAAGCAAGGGGCCTGGGACACAGAGCTAACCCACCTCTCCGGAGCCATCCGTGAACTCGGAGGAAAGCGGACGGACAGGAACGCCCTTCACCCCCAGACTGTTCCACATGGACTCTCTGTCACTGTCTAGGTTGGCCAGGGATGAAAGAGCTCACTGAGACAACAGAAAGGACAATCAATCAATCAATCAATCAATACAATGGATAATAATGGGCGAAAATCCCCTCCAAGGAGCTAATTGGGATGAGACGTTTCCTAGTGTCATTGGTGGCGTCCCGTCCAGCGAGGAAGCCGTCAGAGTGTGTGCAAGGTGTGCGGCATCAGAGCGGCGAGCAGACCGGCATGGGATGGTGTCCCCAGAAGAGCCCCTGAGATCAGCGAAGGAATCCGTAAGCAGTTTTCCTGAAAACGCAGGGTCGGGAGCCAGCAGGGAGTTGTTGCCCCGAAGCTCTCGCCGATGGCCGCCTTGGGCAGACTCCCCTGTCAGAGAGTCTAAGTGGGAAGGAGTGCCCGGACAGGGGTCACGCTGGAGGATGAGGGGCTGGAGGTACCGTACTGGACGTTTTTTCATACCTAGAGGTAGACCCATTTTTCTAATGCTGATTGTCCAGCATTACATTTCAGGACTAATACTCTGAGCTGAAACAAATGATTCAGTCTGTGTATGTGGGGTTTAGAAGATGTAGAGCACATATGATCCCTGAGACACGTTCTGCATCAAACCCCCAGATTGTTGGTACCTGTGATAAGGAGTTACTTGTCACAGGCTGAGTATACTTTCCAACTTATGCAAAATTTAATGCCAAATGAAATGTTATGTATTAAAAACAGGGAGTCACCTGTAATCTCACAAATGTGACTGTCTTCCCTGCCATACTGACCCCTTGATCACGTACTGTTTTGATCATTAACTTTAAAAGTAGATGAACAGGTGGTGCAGCCCATTTGTAAACAGGTGTGTTAGCGCGTCCCTGGAGAACAGACACAACATTTCTTGGCTTGCACTACGGGTGTGGGTCTCTTAGGGAAAAGGATTGTTTTTGAGCTAACAAAACCCCAGTAACAGCATATTAGCTAAAAAACAAAAAACAAAAAAAACAAAAAACCATCAAATCCAAAAACCAAAACACAACAGAAAACAAACCAAGCAAACAAAATAATTGGGGCAGTGAAACTACCTTCATTCTTATCCTTGGGACTATGAAAAGATACTGTTAGATTTATAATGCGAATCCTGTGGAAAATTCCAAGTATTAATTCAGGACCAAATGTGCCATGCTAACCAAAGAGCAAGTAATAAGTTAGTCTGAAACGCATCTGAGCAAACTGGTCGGAGCTCCTCTCCGGTTCCTACACGTGTCCAGCGTCAGCGGGCACCGCCCACGTGGTGCCAGCCCAGACGTCCGTTGTTAAGCAAAGACATGCAGCTTTTTGATGACTGAGCCACTTAAATTTTCAGACTCCAAGAGAATATAAAACACTAGTTCTAATCTGACTTTTCTTTCACAGGATTGAATCACAGATTCTTAATTCCGAAGCGATAGGTGTGTTCATTCGGGTCTGACTCAGTGGAAATGTGGCGGAGACTCCCCCGCACGGCCAGAGCTGCGTGACACTTTCCCGTCTGACCCGTCCTCCCCTCCTTCCCACGCGTCTCCGGCCCCTGAGCCCATGGATGACGGGGGAGGGGCTGGTGGTGAGCAGGACCCAGGGCTCTTCCCGCTTGTTTGGCAGCGCGGCCTCAGCCATTAATGCAGGGCTAGCCCACACTGTGCTCAGACGCTCTGTGGCTGATCTCTGGGACCAACAGCTTTGAAAGGTTCCAAAATTGCAAAATAGACACCTGACACTTGCCAACCCTCCTTCCTCAAAATAGCGTTTTGTTTACTGTTTTGCGCATTCTCAGGGAAGCAAAGACTTGCTTCGACTGCGGCTGCAGACCATAATGGGATGGCTGACGTCAAGACGGAGGCTGTGCTGAGTGAGGACAAGCATGCCGAACCCTCACAAAGTTGGGATTTCTAGCTTAAATTTTATAAGAAGGTGATAAACTCAAATCGCATATTTAATTATGTAGAGAAATAGGATTATACCAGGCCATGTAATTGAGAACTAATTTTCAGAATGATCGCCCAGATCCCTGAAGTACTAATCATCTAAGAAAGGGACATCAATGTTTACCCTATTCTTATGATTAAGTCAGAAAAGTGGCTTAATCTATTTCGAAACGTATTTAAGAAAAAGTAGGTCTGGAAGAATTTGAGATTACCCTTCATCCGAAATATACACTTATATTTAAGATAAGTATGTGTTTGCATATAATCTACAAATATAATCTCTAACATATTATGTACACGACAGGTAACATGACATCTATGTTGCGCACGTAGGATATCACAGTATTCTCTATGTTACATATACATATTTTATAGATTATACATGAACATACATTTACCAAAACTTATGCACACACACACACTGAGTCGTGTGGCTCGGAAGTTCAGCTGTCAGCCCCCTCTCTTTGGGCTCTTTTGATGTAATAGGTGCTCAGTGCACGCAGGTTGCACGAAGCGCTCAGTTATACGCTAAGAGGGAAGGAACAGCTGAACGGAAGGGGCCCTGCCTGCAATCGTCAACACCGACTTTGATGTTTTGGTTTTTTTCCCAGGAGAAGATGGTGAAGGTAGCCCCTGGGCTGCCCTCACTGTTACCGACTCCAGCTGGACTCTCACCTAGACTCTTCTAAAATGCAAAATCTAAACCTAATTATTAACGTGCCAGTAGGGTCCATGAGAAAGAGAACAAAAGAAAGAAGCACTACCCCCACAGCAGAGATCCCCCGGGGACAACATTTCCTCTGATCTTGAACCCTGAGTTAGTGTCTGCCCTAGACACAAGGGGTCTCAGCGTCAGCAGTTCATCTGAGCTCAATGGTGGGTGCCTCATACTTCTTTGGTGTGCACAGGCTTGGGAAAGCGCCACACTAGGCATGCATAGGGTTAAATCCATGCCACGCAACTTATTCACACCACAGTGGCCTCAGGAGCACTACACTTAAGCATAACAATTTACTCTTCTGATAATATACTCCAAGCCCAAAAAAAAGAAAAAAGAAAAAAAAGCTAGTGAAGAAAGGAATTTCCCTCAGAAAAAAGGAAAGAGAAGAAAAAAGGGAAAAAGCAGTAACTCTTGAGGATAAACAGCACATCCGTCCGTCCCTCTCTGGCAACTCCCACCGTCCACTGCAAACTACAGGACACAAGGTCAGCATAAATGTGAATTTAGAAAACGCACGTAGTTATGCCCTGTCACACCATCGGAACCTCTGAGTCCTTCAGTGTAACCATCTAGCTGCTGCGTGTGGGCACGGCCCAAACGGTCACTGTTTTCCGAAGGAAGCCAGCAGGTCTGTCTGCAGAGAAGCCTCGTCTGGGGAAAGCGACAACCGACTGGCATCCGCACATCCATCAGGACGAGCTCATCTCCCCTCCCTCGGGCCGATGATGATCCCCCCCTTCCCTGCAACTAGTGATGAGCAGCACTTTCCGTGACCCAGACAACAAGCAGCTGGACGGACGCCAAAGGACCGTACATCCGTGGTCTACCGTGCCCTTTTTAATCAACTTCCTAATTAAAAAACGCCATGCTGGCACGAGGTATGAAGGGAGTAGGCTTGGGATATTTCACAAAATCGTACCCCCTAATCTGGGGCTTGTTGAAAATCTGTGTTCTTACAGATGTTTATGAGTTTTCCTGGTGCAGAGATAGAATCAATTTGCTTGTGCCTGGCCCTCAAGACGTATTAAATTTATCCTGAAGGAAACTGGTTTCTGGAAAGCTCTTGCCCAGATGCATTAGGCAGGTGGGAGTTTCAGGGAGCCAGAGGGTCCACTAGCAGATGCAGCATTGATTTCTGAATGTTCACCATCTACAGACAGCTCAGAGCAGACTCGATTTGATGGCTCTCTATGGGGTGCCCTGCAGACTCGATTATTTCCACAACCAGTCTGGCTAGCATTGTTTCATGGCGACAGTGCTCGTGCTCTCAGCTTCTGTTCGGATGGCACAGGCTGGAGGCATACATGTACCCGGGAAGGAGGAGACTGGGCCAAATTTAAAGTCAGTCTCTAAGAACTCCCCCTCCCTTTCAGGCTTGAGTGATGCAGTGAGCCCTGGGGCTGAGAGGTAATGCTGACTTTAAAAAAACCATTTTGTTGAGTGCCCCTGAAATACATTATGAGCCCAGGTTGAGGGACGGCGTGAAGCTCTCTCCAAAACAGTATCTGCCCCTAGGGATGGGAGAACGGACAAGGCACTAAGAGGAGCCCCCACCCCATAAATTATTAATTCAAGAATTGTTTGATTTAGAGATCTACACTGGACATTCCAAATCTGAAAATATCACAAGTAAATGTCTAATAATCTTCAGGACATTTTCTCTAAAGCAATTTGAGACTAGAGCAGCCAGACCTCAGTACAAAGCAGGCGGCATGTAATATTGAGCCCTAAAGTTCCTTCCAGCTCTCTCCACGAGTACACAAACATATCCAAAGCAGGTTCACACGGTACACGAATTAAGCCAACGGCCGAAGTACTGTCAGATTGCACACAATACTTTCACGCTGGGGTTTGAAAAACACATATCCACCCTCACTCGCAAAACCTTTGAAGAGATTGATCGAGTACTCCTGGGACTGCAAAAACACATCCGAGTACAGAATTTTAAGAAAAATAAGACCAAATAACCTCTTGAAAGAAAACTATTGACACCCATCTTCATTTACCATCCACAGGAGCCCGTGAAGAGACTGGCCTTGGGGCACCCATGGCACAGAGCAGACCCCACAGGGCAGACGTCGGCCCGTCTGCCAGCCCCTCTTCCCCAGTGAGGCAAAGAGGCTCTGGGTTCCAGCTAGTATTTTGGCACCTCATTGACTGCTCAAAAGATTTGTTATGAAAAGCTGCTTTTCTTCCAAAGTTGATCTTCAACCTTAGAGGTAAACCAAATAAATAATTAAACAAATAAAAATGAAGATGAGGAGGAGGAGGAGGAGGAGGAGGAAGGCAGGCGGGCGGGCGGGCGGGCGGGCGGCCCCTTAGAAGCCACGCTCCCTCGCAGGTGTACAGCACCGCATTCTAGCTGTGGGACTTCATTCTTTCATTGTCTCTGAAGGCAAGCCCTTCCCAACTCCACAGTGCCCGAGAGCTAACGTGACAGATAGTGGCATACAGTGAGTCTGTCAAGTGGAAACTCATGACATAATTTTGGCCCTTAGAAAGAAGCTGGACGACACCTGTGAGGGCAGCCAGGCACAAAGGAAGACTGGGAGGTGTCGTGCCCGTGCTCCCTTCTGTTTGTAAACGGACACGTTGAGAGTAAAGACTGATGCTCATATTTTGCCCCAAGAAAGTTATAACCCATCACCAAACTAAAAGGAGTTATTTTAATCGGGGAAAGCTTGACTCAGTAATAAAATGAAATACAGTGGGGAGAAATAGTGGAAACACTCATTTTCTCTAGATAAGAGTTCATGAATCTGAGAACAATTTGGTATTTAATACTGTGGAATTGAATAAAAAATGACACTGCTACTAGCAAATTAAAAAATATAATTAAAAAGATTATATATATATGCATTGATATAAAAATAGAGAATTCATCTATTACGCAAGAAAATAAAGAGCTCAGTGTGAGTGTTCAGAAACTTGCAGCACTAGGGGGAATGATCAAAGCCAAGTGACAGGGGCTTCCCACAAAGGGTTAATATGTTTCTGACACCTTGTATTTGAGGGTGAGTTTCTCTGTAAGAGAGTTGTTTTTTTATTATTCCTTTTGGGGAAAGGCATAGTTTTTTTAAAACAGAAGAAATGACCCTCCAGAAAGTTGAATTTTCTGTCAAATGGTTGCTGTCATTGTCTAAGGAAAGAGCTTAAGGAAAGCAACTCTTAAAAAAAGAAAAGAAAAGAAAACCTAAAAATAAAAGCAAAATAAAATCCTGAAGTGATTTGCTATATTTAAGAAACCATCAATAGGCACTTCAAGGGTAGGGATTCCTACTTGAGTTCCACCTTAGAAACATGAAAGAATTAGGTCAGTTAAAATGACAAGCTTACCTTTTAAGGAGAGTAAAAATTATGAAAACAAGAGAGAACTATTTATCGGAGAATTCCCAGAGAAGGAAGTATTTCTAACTAGACACTAAAACACCCCTCTGGCAGTATTACAGTCAGAGAATTATATAAGAAATGTATGTCAGAACTGGGATTCCAGCAGGCTCATACTTATCTCCCAACTCGGGAGACTGGTTTGTAAAACCAGTTTCCATTATTATTATTATTATTTCTTTCCCCGAAAAGAACCGAAAGTATCAGAGGCAGGGCTAATTTTTCTATTTCCTATCTGTGGATTCTACAGAATCAATACAAACTTGAGATCGATTTTCACAATTTCTCGTAAGTTGCTGGTTAAATTAGCCAAAAATCCTCTTCCAGCTAGGAACAATATATACCAGGCAAAACCAATTATGCCTGAGCTTGAACTGAAACCGCGTTAGCTCATCCTCCTGGTCTGGATACACTGTTCCAGAAAACATTAATTAAACACCTTGAATCATGGCTGCTGTAAAGATCTGAAAGCAGTCATCTCCTTCCGGGGAATTCTCACTTGCAGACACAGGCATGGGAAGACACATCAAGCAAGTACCCCAAAGCCAGCCGCAGAGGACGGTTCTTTTGTTGCTGACCAGGAGGAGTTGAACTTTGCTCCACTTTGGGGAGCGCAGCCACCGCTTGGCAACAACAAGGACAACAGGACATATTTACCTGCAGGGAGCATCAGAGAGAAACCTGAGCCACCGCAAAACAAAGTGGTCCAGATGCATGGTCTGCCTCTGCGGGGCTGCAGGGCTGCAGGCCCCCGGCTGCTTTGGCTAGGCCGGCTCCTGCCAAGCAGCCATCCCCACGGCGGCCACCCTGCCTTCCATCTTGGGGACTCACCCAGAAAATCCCGCACCCTGCTCCAGGACTCCAGAACTCTTGCAATGCTCCCGAACGCTCACCGTTTGTTCCGCATTCATCCAATCAACTCTGCACTGCACATCTTCCTCCACCGGCGCTCAGACGCCCGGCCGCTGCTCATCTGTATGCTAATTATTTTGCCACATGGACAAAAGTAATAATGCTTTCAGACAGGAAACTAACAGGCCTGAAGTCGAAGATGGAAATTAATAAGTTGACACCACTAAACGCCGGCCAGGCTGTCACGCGTGCCGCGCTGCCTGGTGGAGGGAGCCGAGCCTCGGCGGCCGGGCTGGGCGTCAGGCAGCGGCTCCCGGGGAGGCCGTGGCCGCGGAGCAGCACCAGCCGCCTCCGACTTACCCTGTGGCAGGCTGCATCCTCTAAGCACTACAAAACATATCCATTTCCCCCAGTCCTAGCACGGGAGGGAACTTCAGCGCTGAGCTAGCTATTTTTCAAGTGATAGCTGTGGATTAAACCGGTGATTTCTAACCTTCCTGTTTATTAAGCCTGCAACACAGTCAGACAAGATTGGGGATGCACGCTGTATGCTTCTTACATTGTACCCACAGGCCCCTAAATCTCTAGAGCTGAATGTGTATCATGTGCGGTGCCGTATTCAATGTAATAGATGAGAACTAGAAATACCAGAGTCAGGCCGGCTTAGGCAGTAGATCTCAAATTACCTCCCACCATCATGGATGTTATGGCAAATTCATGCTGTGGCTAAAGAAATCTCACCAAGTCAGCTGCACCCACAATACTGTACACGGTACTACTGCTCAGCATCGAAACAAAACCAGAAGAGGTTCCAACCTGCCCTGGCGCTTCCGATGGGAGAACAGTTACTCAAGAGTTAACTGGAACGGACTCCTGAACCTCTCCGGGGCTGCCAACCACACTCCGGTGCTGCTTCAGTGGGAGCTCCTTTTATCACTTGCTCTTAAAACAAAAGACATAAAACTATTTCTCCAAGAAAGTTAACACATCATCAGCCTCTCGGTCTTGTTTGAAGGAAAGAAAATACCCCAAAAAGTTCTATCTGAAAAGGCAAGACCAAATAAGATTTCAGAAATACAAAATGGAACATAGATATATGACTTTCATTAGCATTTTTCTTGTTAAAGAAAAAGTGCTGATTTTAGAGATGGCTTCTTGAGTCAGGCAATAAAGGCTTGGGTCCAGCAGCGACTCCACCAGCACACTTCCTGCAAACCTCTCTGTTCTAACACTCACCACTATGAGAGTGCACACGAAATCACAAAGGCTACTTAGCACCTCCCACTCCTGCCCCTGGACACTAGCCTTGCAGACACAGACTTGTGTTTCATGACAACTCCAGCGGCACGCAGGCACCTGGGGCGCCTGCCCACAGAAACCTGATCCTGCAGGACTAGATCTGTTGGAGAAAGAGTCCATTGTTGGCTCCTGTACACACCAAACCATGCGATTTTAGGAAGTTTCAGAATCTGTCATCACATAAGAGCTGCAGATCGTCAGGTAGGCAAGCAGACAACTATTTGTTCAAGTACTTAAGAGACCAGGTGAAATAATTTCCAACAGCTGGAAGTTGCAACCACCACATACATCCCAAGCAACCTTTAAATAGAAAGAAAGGGATACCTTTTTTGCAGAGGAGTTGGTGGCCATGAAGCGAAATCCCGCTCCGCAGTCTATTTCCCCACACATGCAGGGCTATTTCCGCTGTGGAGAGCCCCTGGCACGTGTTGCTCGCTCTCCCCTATGCATCCCTGCTCCACGGGCCCGCGCCCTCCGGCGCCGGGCTGTCAGCTCGCCGTGCTCAGGGAGAGTCTAGGGCAGAGTCGCCAGCACTGATGAGGCACTGCAGACTTTCCACCGCGCAAGGCGCCCACTGTGGCTTCCGTCGCGGACAGCACTCAAGTCTGAAGTTACCAAGAACCCCCCATTCTGGCTTTCCGAGGCGATTCCTCTAAATCCCGAGCCTGTCGCCTGGCGTGTTGAGAGCAGACGTGCTGGTTACTACAGAGCCCACCGTGCCTGTTCCACCCAGCCCTGCTGGAAACCGCCGCAGTCTGAGAGCGAGAAATGCTTTAGGAGAACACCCTGTACTGCTCTCCCCTCACAGCACAACACCCCTTACACTTAGACTAAAGCGTTTCCTCCCCCTCCCAACTTTTCCAATAATCACCACGTGGGGAGTAGGGATTTTTTTTTAAAGAGATACATTTTAGGAAAAATTTTCTAACAGAACAGCCCAATACAGCAATGCTTATCAGTATTGCTTCACATAACAAATAAGCATTTATGCGTTCTTTCTAGTCTTATAACACCTGGCTTACATCTTCTCTGCCATCTCGGATTACCTCCACGGATACCCTGAGGACTCATTACAATGTCAAAGCTTAAAACAGTCTCATTGTGAAAACAGGCATAGAAAAATCATTGTGTATGCTTGAACAATGCAGGTGTGAGAGAGCCAGCAGAAGAGAGGGAGGCAAAAACAGACAAACAGGAACAGAGTTAAAGAGAGAGGGAGGAAAGGGGGGGGGGAGGGGAGAGTGAGGGAGAGACGGAGGGAGAGGGAAAGAGAGAGAGAGAGAAGACAGGACACAAAGCATACTCCAAACTGAAACCATGTTGCATTGAAATAGAGCCCACTGATGGAAAACGTATAGCTGCTACCTTAGAATAATCTAATATCAGGAAAATCATACAATAAATTACCCCAAAGGTATTTAGTATTATTTCTTGTACCAGTTATGGCCATCGTGGACATTATTTCTAAAATGTAGTGTATGCCAATTTAAAATATCTTTTTTGAATATCAGCCCATGTGGAACTTATATGTGCTTTATTCCTGCCACTTCAAAATAAAATGTAAAAAATAATTTTATACACACCTAATTTTAAGTTTGTGATATCCTTTCTCTTTAGTTTGGAACTGACATAGATCAATGCCAGGTACAGTGTTTTGAAGAATATACTGTGATGAAACTCGGCCGGCTGAACAATGTTAATCATTTGCAAGTTTTGTTCAAGTTTAGCCTCTATTACTGCTTCCTGAGGAATGCTACACGTATTTTTCAAAGAAAACAAAAGGAAGTCATTCGTGTAAAGGGCTTTTTAAACCACTGAACATAAGAAAGAGCATAATACTATTACAATCAAATTATAATAAGAAATAATTGGATTGTAAGAATTTATCAAAACTAAAGATCTTTCTTTCTGAATCTACTATTCATCTGCTGCCTGGACAGACTTCTGGTGAGGCTTTGTATCAAGGCAGGCTTCATGGCTAAGTAGTAGGTGCAACTGGAAAACCTGGTTATTGGTTGGAACTGTAGCCCTGAACTCAAGAGGACAGCCTGATGAGCCATACTTCAGTGTCAGAGCAGGGCGGTCTGCACCAAAAAGTGTTTCATTAGTCCTTCTTATTCCACTGAGTGGGTTTCTTAACATAAATATTTAAGAGTAACTAAAATGTTAAGTTGTTTGAAGTTAAAAATATAGCCATCAAAATATAGAGTAAGTAAACAAAGTATTTTAGGTGATGTATTATGTTTCTGAAAGCAATGCCTCTCCTGCAAATCGGATTATCCTACAGGTAGAGCTGGAAATCTGGTTTACCCAGGTGACTTTGAAAATATCATTTAGGCAACAAAGTAAATTTTTCATAGAAAACTGATTTGGATTTTTAAATCACACATGTGAAATATTTCTAAAAAGAAATCAACAAATAGATTGTTAACTCTAAATTTTAAATATAGTTTTAACAAGTAGAAAAACTTTAAAAAGCCCTGAAGTTGCAAAATAACGTCTCTTTTCCCTAATCTATTGAAAATTGGCATAAAAAACAGACATAAAACATCAGACATATTCAGTGGTAAAGCATGAAATATAAATATTTTTCAAGACATAAAAGAATAAATAAATAAACAAGGTGGGTGAAAAACACAACAGGAACAATGAAAGCCCCACACTGAAAAGGATCCTTTTTGAAAAATACCCACATTTTCCTAAAATCATGCTTGTTAAATTTTACAATCCAAAGGGAAATTATGTGCTCAGATTCCTTTAGGAATTTTGGTACACCAGACATACGTGGTCACAAATTATGGGGCCTTCAGCTTTGATCTCAGCTTCTAACACAGATTTATGAAATCAGCCTAAGTTTTGCTATAGGATGCAAGTATAACTCAAGAGAAGTTGAAATTTGTGTTTCATGCATACTTTTTGCCTTCCTGGTTCATCTTGATAATCCTGACTCATCATTTCACAACTAGATTTTATCCATAATTACATAGATTGCCATTACAAAAAAGATTTTCCATTTGAAAAACATGTCTACCTAGGGTTTACAGTTTTTCAATTCACCATATGTACAGATGCAAGTAATTTTAATGAGATCATATGGTTGGTAATTTGGAAAGTAGGATAAAATATTTATGTGCAAAATAAAATACTAAGATTGCATGTCTTTTCTCCCACCATCTCCAAAACACCCCGTTGTGAGCATCAAGGCTCCCTTGCTTCTGCCTCAACCAGCACAATCATGGAGGTGAAGCAAGTGAGCCATTTTTCCTCGCCGTGAACTCCGGGGAAGTCCGGCCCGCTGGATGGACTCGCGGCCGCGGCGGACAGCTCCCGGTGCTGAAAGGGAAGGGGGAGAAGCCTCGCTCACAATGGCTCACTCAACCAGCCTTGAAAAATCACAGCAAAACTGAATGAGGTGGCAAGTGCTCGGGCTGAAGAGCACAGTCTGCAGAACAATGGCAGCCAGCTCCAAATCCCACTATAATCACATTAATGAGATTAATCAGTGAATTAGCAGCAGTCAAATGTCAGGGAGGCAAGGAAGAATCCAACCAAGATTGGTAATTAACTTTTTTTTGGGGGGGGGAGGGGAAAATCAACTATACTACCTCCTAGTTTTCTCAGCAGTTGACAATTTTCCTTTACAAATCTGAAGACTACGTGTACTGATCAAAAGGCAAGAAAAGCAGAATCCTTCATTTTATAATAGAGATCCAGGTATCACATTGCCATGCTTCAACCATAGTCCTCTGAGAAAAGTGATGTCACTTTAAATAATCTTCACAAACGATCAAGTTTTTATTATTTTGAACTTTCTAAGTATGTAATTAAGAATTAAAATGCAATCATTTCTGTGATACTCAAGCAAAATATAAAAAAATGGCTGATTAAAAAGGATTACATAACAGCTGCTTTGCTTATGAGTAGTCTGTGATACTGTGGCAAGAGTTTTTTAAAAAGTGCCATCAAGTAAAAAACTATTATACAAACATATCAACACTCGTCTATTGTCTTTAGTAAAGAAAATATGTAACTACAGTACAACCTCAAGGAGAATTTCAACCAGTAACCTATTGGGCTTGAGATCATAGAATCATACCCTTTCCTTCAGGTCAATTAGAAAAAATAAACTTATTTTTTCCTAGAATGTGTCACTTAGAAGTGTGTATAATATATGATCAACACTTTGTATTCAAAGTTCTGAAGAGATGAAAACTTGCAGGAATGCAATGGAACTTTGCATTTTTTATCCCTTTCAAAAAGGAATATTGTACAGAAACACTTTTTAAAGTAATCACATTTTTATCTGCAGGGAGATGTGCTCTATTTATCATTTAAAACCTGCATAACTTTTATGAAGTTGAACAATTAGAAAGACTCCCTTGTGCCTATAAGAGTGGTGGTAGGGTGCTTTTGTCTATAAAGTTAATTTTGTTCAGTAAAATGCACTTTAACATAAAAGCTCTTATAAAAATATTTTTGCTCAAAGTAAACAGATAACTTAAAAATTTTATTGATTATATGGTATGGTTTTAGTGGCAAAAGAAATTGTCATGGATAATTTAATACTAAATTCAAAAGCAGTGCTCTATATTTTGTTTGTTTGCCTATGACTGTTTGCCTATATACTTATTTCCTTATTAATGTCTATCTTGAAACTAATGTTTGCAGTTCGAACTTCTAGTTTATATACTTGAGTTGCTTTAGAAGACATATTTCTGTTACAACTGAAATAATGTTTCATCACTATCAACTTTGGACATTTAGGTTATAGTTAAAAATCTTTGAGTTTCTCAGTTTAGACAATGTAAGTCAACTTCCTTACCACGAGGCAAAGGGAACATCACACCAAGAATATCTCATGTTTTCCCAGCCTTTGAAACAATGCTCTGCTGTGTTTGTAATGGAAAGGAACCCAGGAAAGTCTCTGGGAAGTTTTTGTTTCAGTCTCAGCAAATCATCCAAGGATTGTCCATGCAGTTTCTTAAATAAACAACATCACAGTTAAGGCATGCATCTCAGTACCCATTTTGCTGTGAAGAGAGACTTCTGTGGATTGCAAACTCTCTCGCGCAGGAGCATCTCAGCTCTGAGCCATGCTGTAAAAACAACTTAGAAAGGAGCAAACAATGGATACTGCAGCCGCAGCCCTCAGCGTCCGGCAAGAGGCTCCCTGTCCGCCAAGCGCACAGAACTCACCTAACGAGGACCACACACCCCACAGCATGGCCACAACCGCTCCCGAGTTAAAGACCAACCAGCTCAATGCTGTTAACTGTGCCGGCTCAACAGACGCCAGAAGAAAAGAAAACCCTTTCCACCGCACGTCTGCAAGAGGATGAGGAATACGCCTACCACCGAGATGCAGAAAAGGCTGCTTTTTGTCTTCAGTGACTACTGACACCGCAACCCATAGTCCAGGGAAGAAAACATAAAATAAAATACACCCACCAATAACGCGTAAAAAAATCAGGGGGCTTCCAGAAGGCTGCGAGGAAAGCTCTCTCTCTGCTTAGTGTGCGGTAGCTTAGGGGAAAAATGTCGCCCGGGCAGGACTGACAAATACAGTGCCATCGGCTCGCGGGCCGGAGGGATCTGTTTCACTTCCACATGCGTCCCCTGATGCACACACTCCCACTCATGCTCTCGATATGCTTTTTTTTCTCCACATTTTTTTTCACGAGCTCCAAATCCCCGGCATATGACCTTCTGTTAAATAGATAAAAAAAAAAATTGCTTATCAGTCATGCAAATGAGGCTGAATTCATTTTCCACAACAGATGGCCTCATAGATAATGATGATGGAAGAGAGAAAATTGAATGTCTCTCACAAGGTGGCCATGGCAACCGAGAGCAGAATAATATCAATAATAAGCTCACTGCATAATAAGGTTGTCAATCCCACAAATCAAAGTCTCCAGCTAAATCAGGTACACCACCCCAGCTAGTTACCAGGTAAAGATATATATATATATATATATATATATATATATATATATATATATATAATGAAGAAAACTAGAATTTCAAATTTCAAGGCATTCTATGGAAATGCGCATGTGTGTGTATGTGTGTGTGTGCACGCGCGTGTGTTCCATCGGAGGCGGGTGGTTTGATAATGAAATGACAATGTGACATATTTTTTCTTTATTTTTGCTTCATTATATTTTCTGTAGTGGACTTGGTTTCGGGAAGGATTTTTAAATAGCCATATTGAAATCTGGAGTGTGGAGTGTGGAATCTCCTGCCTCCACCTCTCCCCCGCACTCCCTGTCTGATGTTCTGTGCTGCCCTGATGCAGTGGCAGCTCGCCTCAGGCTTCCACCTTGGCTCCCAGGGGGACATCCTGCAAAATGAATCAGCAGCCATCCTGAGCAGGCTGATTAAAATGAAAATGGCAAGGCACATGTCTGGGCGGAACTGGAGCTCGGCTTTGCTGCCTGTCTGGCAAGCATGCTCAATATAGCTCTTGCTAATAATGGCTTACTGCCTTTCGCTTTTTAAAAAGGTATCGCCCTTTTTCCCCTTAACCGACTGGTGTTGGAGTGTGTGTGTGCGTGTGGGTGGGTGGGTGTGCGTGTGTGTGTGCGCGTGTGGCCGTGGGGGGGATGGGAGGGGTTGTTCGATTCTGCTCATTTTCTGCTGCTCCCATGCCGACTGCCTGCCTGACAACACCACTATTGTAAAACTGAACTTACCTCTGTCATTCTTTTGGGGAGGGAAGCGGTTGATAAGTCTCGGGGTAAAAGGGCCAGTTATAAACTCAAGCCGCCTGAAAGACCGAGTCACCATTTTACACCTCGATACAATAATTTCTAACTGAATCCGAGGCAGCAGACCTCCAGAGAACGGGAGCTGCTTCACAGGCTCACAGTTGGACGCTGAAATGCAACCTATTTCTGTTTCAAACATTTGCAACCAACCTGCTACTGTATCCCCAGATATTATGCAACACAAAGCCTCCAAAATAGGAAAATGAGAGCTGACTGACTGATGCAATAATCAAACGAATTTAATAAAAATAAACCTCTGACTTTTTTCTCAAAATTCTCAGGCACATTAATATTACCCTCAAATAAGCTATATTTTTCAGTACCTCTGTCAAATTTTTCTGGTTTTTAAGGCATTCTGGAAATTATAAGATTATCATCTCTCATAAAAATGGCTTAGAAATTAGAACCAAGGGTTTTCCTGAATTCATTATACTTTTTTTTTCTTATACATTTTTTTCTAAGCTACTAACAATCTTTCAATTTTGCTGTCTTAATTTCCCTTATTGATTCCTTCTGGTAACAAACACGTGATGTGTGTGTGTGCGCGCGCACTCATTTTTGCCTTCAGTAATTCTTCTCCCCGAGATTTGATCTTTTTTCTCCTGTGCTCCAGCCCTGCTGCTGTGGTGTGAATCAGAAATCAATAGAGCTGCCCTAATGGAGACTCCACTCGGCACGCGGCAGAGCAGCTGCAGGCGCCCCCCTCCCCACCTCCTCCCCTCCCTGCCTCCCTGTCTCTCTCTCCCTCTCTCTCTCTCTCTCTCTCACACACACACACACACACACACACACACAACTAATGACGTCTGTACAGCTTTTTCAGCTGATTGGGCAGCACATCGGATGTTCTGTGGAGCAAAGAATAGGAATCATTTACAGTCGGTGGAAAAAAAACGGGAGCATGTATTCTCCTGTGTCTCAGACACTGATCCTGAGCTCCCCAGACAAGCAGCCACGGATAAGGGACAGTTCTTCAAGTTATATGGTCACTACAGAGGGAAGGAATACTCCAAAATGGTTGTAGAAGGAACTGTAGCACAATGGGTGTGTTTCCGTTTTATAAAAGACAAAGCATTTCTCTAAAAAAAGCAAGCAGAATAAAATGTATATAAAATTTGTATGTTTAGGTCAAATCATGAATTCCTTTGCACTGCTTTTAAGGATTTGAGTATGCAATGTAACATTATTTTATAATACTTCCAAGTGCACTTTTAAAAATGAGGTACAAATGAATGTATGTGTGCGCACACACACGGACACACAGTTCACTTGTTTCTCTGCCTTAGCTTAGCTCTGTTAGCAGTAAGATCAATTTTCTTAGTTAAAATTTATTCCCACGTTTATCTTATAATAAGAAATAAATAAATCTCTGAAGGATACTATGATATTTTAAACCACCGGCTTACATATGTGGCTATGTTCCTTAGACATAGGTACATGTCTACGAAGATACACAGTCTATTGGGTAGAGGACGCCTGTACATATGGAAGCATGTGCGCATGAACACGTGTGCACACACGCAAGCACAGGCACCGTATTGTTCCAACCGCTCTTGGTTACCGGGCGCTGTAGGTCTATGTCACTAGGAGGACGGGGTGATGAGCGTCGGTGAGCGAGGCCCTCGTGCTGGCCATGAAGGAAAGGTGTTCTGGAGTGTGCGGCATCAGGAGCGCCCTCCCTACCACAGCGTCAGTGTCTGCTGTCCCTCTGCTTCTTACCGGTGGCAACCGCCCGGCTCCAGTCCGGCTCCAGAGCAGCCCCTGTGCTCCTTCCATACAGCCCTTGCAGGACTGACACTCACATGGCTTAAGAGGAGGGGACATGTAAAGGGGTCATGAAGCCACAGAGCATGCAGACAAGCATTCTGCAGTTATGTTGTAGGTACACTTAATACATTAAGATTTCTTTAAAAATGCATTCCAGGGCTCTGCAGTAGGATACATCAGGACCAGGGAGTACCCCAATGACTATTTAAAGATCTTACTGTATTTCACAATCAAACCATACAATGCATCATTTTGCTTCCAAACATCTATGATACTCTTCCTTAAATTATTTCTAATATAGTATGTTGCCTTTAGATTCATTGCTTTTCTGTATTAGCAAATGTAGCTTGTAGCTTATCTTATTAATTAATCAATAGTTTATCAATTAACTTCTTTGCAAGAGGAAATACATATGCAGCACCTTTTAATTGTCATGTCCTCCAATTTAATACAAAAGAAAATAAATTCCAGGTGCTGTTGTGTCTTGAACTATAAACACACAGGCAATACACAAGGGTGTGTTGCAGCTACTGGCCGCATGCCCTGGTCTCTCCAACCAACAGCGACTGGATCTCTGGACCCGTGGCCAGAGTCGGTCTCAACATGATAGGTATCTACATGGGACTTGACCTTTCTTCGGACGCCATGTTTCACACCAAGGCAATGGATGGGGACCAGATCTCCCTGTAAAGCGTGAGGATGACCTTTCTGAGTTTGGGTACAGGAAGCTCAAGACACTGTCCCTAAATATCTTCTTTTTAACTTCATTACCTTTCTTCAGAATACATCTGCATCAGTGACGGAACGGTGTGATAGGAAAGGAAGTCTTGGACTAACTGAAGACAGTAGCAAATAGGAGAAATCATCACAACGGGGTAGCAAGCCATTAAAACCTGGAGCTCAGACACCCCCACTCCCCGTCCTCTCCCCCACACTAGGGATGACATAGCCGACCCCCGACTCCCCACCCCCCCTATTCCATTAACAGTTGAACTTTCTGAATTAGGCTTGTATGAGATAAGAGCAACTTCAGGAATACACCACAACGATCGAGATGGGAAACTCACCTTCATCGCAGGGAATTAGTTTTAATCAAGCTGTGCACCTGTGGAATGTTACAGCAAACAGTAAGGACCAAGGTCTGGGTGCTTTACCTGAAAAATCAAGGGGTGAGAAAGAAATCTGGGGGTTGTAGCACAAAGAGCGGCACATCAAGTTTGTCGCAGGCAGACAGAAGTTGCTCGTGTAATCTCAGTGCACTGGGTAGAGCAGAAAGTACAGGCCATGAGCTTGGTGGGACTCATGGGTATTGCCTTGGAATCTGTCTTGGATTGACTATTCTACTGCATGTTAGTAGATCCTTGGGTTTTCAAAGCATTCCTGTTCAGACCTCTTGGCCTGATTTTATAGAGCTGGTCATTTGTCAAAATATATAGATATAAAGTGTTTCGAATATAACTCTGAGATTTAAGAGAGCAGTGGGAATTTAAGGTTTACAAGATTACAGCCAACAAACTAAGATAATCTATTAAATATACTTATTTCTTCTCCAAGTTCATAATTTTAAGAACATGAGCCACAATTTTATAAAACAAGTACTCTCCTGACCCATAGTCTCTGAATTCTCTACCATCTGGAGTCTTTGTATCACGTGTTCTCACCTGTAATCATATGTTTAGTGCATCTACAACGACCCAGGATACTTGAGGAAGGAACACGTGCTTCTGCGCTCATGTGCTGTATGAGCAGGTGCTTCTCGCACCGACATAGATTCCCCAGCTCACGTAGATACCTCATCACTAAATTAAGAAATCAAGAGATGTGTTTTAGATCTTTTGCCTTATTTGGAATGCAATTATTCTTCATTGTACATACCTGGAACAGGTTTTGTATCAAAATCTGTAGGAAAAGAGAATCTAGAAAACCCACAGGTGCAGAGAAGATACTAGGGAAAAACAAGAGATAACATATTCCCTCATCCTCACTGCAGTAAACTTACTCATTCTCCTTGAGTTTCCAGGATTTGAGCTTCTTCCCAATATCCAGAACCTCAACATTTGAGTATCCTTAGTAAATAAGAACTGCCTCTTACTACAGATACTACAATTACTAGGTATTTTTTCCCCAACTTCTCTTACAGCTAAGCTGTGGACACATGACTTACTACTTGCCATCATGATGTGCCCATCCCAAGACTTACTACTTGCCATCATGATGTGCCCATCCCAAATTTGAACTCCAAGTTGGCAGCACAATGAAGTGTGGCCTTCAAAACCCCTTTCATGATAGTGGCGGCAGTCCAGCGCAGTTGACTTATGGAGAAGAAGGTCAGTGTCTCGTGCTCTGGTGATGGTGTCAGTATCCTGCCTGGACCTACCCTCCTGCATGTTTTTAGGCTGCCGAGGAGCAAGCCTCCGAGTCTGATGTTTCAGCAGTCCTGGCAGTTCTGCCTTTCTACTCAAGTCAGCACCATATTCTCTTGTAACAAGTAATCTTAGTGATACATATATTGGTACTTAGAGTGTAGCAGGCAAGTCAAAATAGGATAAAGGGGAGTAATCAAGTCTCATTATTTCACTTGCAGAGAACATCCAGCAAGATGGGAACTTGCTACTTGTGATACATAGGATCAAAACAATTAAATTATCTGCTCTGGTCATACGGGAGGATTTGCTGGACTCAGAATGGTGACAAAGGTCCTGTCTGATTTGCAGACCTGAAGTAACTTGATATCTGAGAAGAGGGGTCTGATGTGGACGCCATCATGAAGATTCCACGTTCTTCACTTGATCCTGGAAACGAGTAGATTCCCAGACCCAGGGCACTGAGAAAAGAGGTATCTTTGAAGAAAGACCTTGCAGTAACATCTCAAAAATAAACGATCCTTTCTCAGACAGAGCTGCAGCCATTTGTCTGAGAAATTACAGGCATCATTGGACACTGGCTTCACCTAGCTCCTGAGAACCCAGAATATCATTTGGCCTACTGGATAAAGTGGGGTCTTTTGGGGAGGCGAGCCAGTGACACATTAGGTCAGTGAGGCCTTGAAGTCTCCCTTTGTTTCCCCCAAATTCCTAAGGATAGAGGTAAAAAATATCTATTCAATAATTGACAGAAGCTGTACCTTAGATCCATGAAAAATGGACTATCCACAGAATAAACCCAAAGCATGCTGTTTTGCTGGAGAAATCCCACATTATCATCACCAACAAAATCTAGTCTTACAGGATGCAATGATGGGCTTCTCATCCTGTCCCCTTCGATTCACTGGTGTGGCTAGTAGACCGAACAGGGCTCTTGGAGAATGGTGATGACACAGTAAGCTCAAGCCAGGCCCATAATATTCTACTCAAGCAACTCAACACAGCTCTAAACACAAGGAATTGGATTTTATCCCAATAAAAGAGACAGTTTTTCTTCTTATATTGGGAATAATATATCTTCATCATTTTGTCTCAGGTTAAATTAATTCTTCATTTTTTCAGGAAACAGAATCATCTTCCCACCCCTGCAGGACATGAGGCCAACCACTGTAGCAATGGCAACATGCTAGAAAGACCTAAAGGGGTGAGGAGTACCCATTCTAGATTTCTTGGCAAGGTGGAGTCTCACCAGAGACCAGCAGACAAATACAGTGAAAGATACAGGAGTCTATGCCTTCCGAAGTTACGGGAGGTTTACTTATCTGGGACTTCCTAGGTTGTGTCCAGCAACAGAAGGAATCAGTGTTTTACTCTGTGCTCTCTGCTTTCTCTCTCTCGCTCGCTCTCTCTCTCTCTTTTTTTTTTTTTTTTTTTGGTTCTTCTGTTACTGGAGAAACAAACCAAGTAGGGTGTATGGTATTGGGAGTGGGGATCAATCTTGATCATTAAGGGGTACAGCAAGGAAGTGGGAATGAAATGTGAAAGGAGGAAAGGAATTTCTGGGCACCTTTCAACCACGCCAGTAAAGAAAGACCAGGGCCACCCCACGCAACAGGTTCAACCACGCCAGTAAAGAAAGACCAGGGCCACCCCATGCAACAGGTTCTCAGGACCTACCTCTCTCAGTAAAGACATCAGGGGCCATTCTGTAAGATGCGTAATTGGCTCTCCTGGGTCTGGCTCACCTGGGCTGCAGGGCAGGAGGGGTATCATGAATATCAGTACGAGCAAAGGGAACGGAACATTGATCTGCACTTCCATTCCTTGCTTTGTCATATACATTTTATAAAATGTAATTAATTGTCTCTTTAGTCTCTCACCTGATTTTATCAAATTGGTGGTGGATAGTCTCTAGAATATTGAAATAGAGTTGGGGCAGATAACAGCAGAAGCGGACACCATGTGGTGATCCCGGGCCAGCCACTGACTTAGAAGTTAGACCCATTCTTTCCTGAGGAGGGCAGAACCCTGCTCGTCTGATAATTCCCCCGGAGCACAGATGCACCTCACAGGCCTGCGTGCTGACATTGAGCAGCAAAAGCTAGAAAAGGTGGGCGTTTGTTCCATTTCGATCTTTCCTGGAGGAACTTCCCTCCCGGAGTCTTGCCCCACGGGTGGGATGGTGATGGCAGTGGGCCCCGCGTCCCGGGCGAGGAGGCAGGTGTGGAGTATGGAGAACGCTGTGGGATGCTCCAGGTGACACTCGGAGCTGTGCCGCGTGGGCACTGGCAGGGCTGCTCAGTCTCCTCTCCTTGCTCTCTGCTCCTGGGCACTCGGAGAACTCCCAGTGTCTTGTCCATAAAGCCCTTTTCTGCTTAAATGAACCAATTGGTTTCCTTTTCTAGAACCAGAGAACTCTGACACAGCCCACAAACACAAAACACAGAGACACACGTGCACACACACACACACGCACACACACACAGCACAGCACTCGTGCAAGGCAGGAGTCACACTCAGGTCCAGAGGCCGGCCAGAGTTCACCACCATCACCCCGATCCTGGCTTATTTGTGCCCCAGGCACTACCCTTTCACTTACTGGGGCAGCCCTTACCACTCTCACGGGGCGGCCCTTCTCCACCCAAAGTCCTATGACACTCTAGCTCTAAAAATTATTCCTCTCCCAGGAATATTCCACGTCCGTCAGACTTCGGACAGGGAACAGAACGGTCCAGAATCTAAACCGTATCAGGAATGAACCAAAGAAGTAAGCTGATAAAAACAAGCTCCTCGGGCACCTGGGTGGCTCAGTGGGTTGAGCCTCTGCCTTCGGCTCAGGTCATGATCTCGGGGTCCTGGGATCAAGTCCCGCATCGGGCTCTCTGCTCAGCAGGGAACCTGTTTCCCTCTCTCTCTCTCTCTCTGCCTGCCTCTCCATCTACTTGTGATTTCTCTCTGTCAAAATAAATACATAAAATCTTTAAAAAAAAAAAAAAAAAAAAAAAAACAAGCTCCTCTTGGCTCTTTCATGGCCCAGCCCTTTCATGATATCCAGCTGGAGGAGACTTTACAAGATGAAACATCTCAACAACCTATCTTGGATGTATGGTCTTCTTAATTTGTAATAATGGACAGTTCCTACTTTATCTGTTAATACTTGACACAGCAGGAGTTCTGTTCCCTAATTACGGAGCAAAACACCTCTGTCTTCCACCTCATTCTACACCTGATGTATACACAGGGGCCATCCAAACAGCATGAGGACAAACCATGCTGCCCCTCCAGGGAGCTTCAGCTTGGCTTTCCGGGTCAGAGTGCGCTCTTTCACACAATGCCCGGCAGATCAGCATCTTCAGTAAAGATTGAGGAACAGTGGAGCAGACCAGGCATTCCAACAGAAATACAGTGTGAGCCCGATGTACAATTAAAAACTTCTAGTAGTTACACACAAAAAGAAAACAGAAACAGATGAAATTAACTTTAGAATAGATTTTATTTAATCCAAAATCCAGAATATTATTTCAAAATACAATCAACATAAAATACATTAATATTTTATATATTTTGTGCATAATTCTAAATTTTTTGAGATACAGTTGACACTAACATTATGTCAATTTCAGGTATACATAATGATTTGATATTTGTATGTATTAGGAGATAATCACCACAGTAACTCTGGTTAACATCCATCACCATAATTACAAAATCTTGACATATTTTTTTACCTGGTGTGTGTTCTGCCACCACAGTGCGTCACCAATGACCACCAATGGAATTCCCAGCTAGAAGCCACCCATTTCCTCCTCCGTCTTCAGCTGAGGAGAGGACTGATGGAAATCACCCAGCTGAAAGTAACCAAGCAATGTGTGAATGAAGGTCTGTGAGATAATGTTCATAACCAAGGACTACATATTCACACACAGATAAAATATTAGTTACTATTTACTGATTAACGATGACCGGCCCCAGGACAGGCCATCCCCCACCACTGTTCTGGTCCCACAGAATCTCCTGAGTGTCCCCATCTCCTCTGTCAGCTTCCATGTGGGTACAGAGTGGCTGTTATGCAACCCTATGCCTTGTGTTCTATTTGGATGCCTTCAGTTGTAACAGATGGGTGTGGGATATTCGGGCGTTCAGGGATTTCCGAAACTCAGCTACCCTCCCCACGCACTTATTGACTCTCCCTTGCATTTCTGGTTCCCTGAGTGACCTGCTGTCCCGTCATGGCTGTGTGGCTATCCCAGGCTGCCTCACACATTCTGAGTTTCTGTCGGACTATCCCTGCTGCCTCCCCCACCAGCCTTGTGCACGTCCAGTGTGGACAGCAGCAGACCTTCTGTCTTCTTCTGTCTCTTTACCAATGTACATCTCCAGGCCCTCTCCTTACAGCGTTGTTGTGATTGATGAGGAGTTTTACAGGAGGGTGGCTCAGATGTGCTTGCTCAGCACTATTTCTGAACGTGTGCATTCATGAGCAGAGCTGTTTTAACTTGAACCTGCTTTCAGTCTCCCCAGAAAAGAATTTCAAAGACTGGTGCTGAATGCCACCGTGTTTTATGGAGCCATGATAAGTGGGGGATTTACGTGAAACGGTGATCTATTTTAAGCAACAGACGTTAACTTACACTATTGGAATCTCATTTCCTGAATCCAATTACTTTCCAACTAGAAATAAAAGCATAAACAGATATTAGAATTATAGGAAATTAGAACTAAAAAGTCCACATTAGAGATTATCAGTGTTGTAGTTAAAGAGGCTGAAGTCTACAGAGGTGGTGACTGGTTCATAATCAGTGATGAGACAGAGGGAGGGACAGAGGTGGGGAGAGGAGGGAGGGAAGAAGGGGAAGAGGAAGAGGGAGGAAGAAAGAGGGGAAGGGGAGAGAGAGAGATTCACAAGGGAAACTAAGCTTCATTCACTGCAGATGGGGCATGGGGCTGCATGAATGAACTTGGTCGTCCCTTCGCTAAAGTCATACTATCTTAAAGACATCGGAGAGTATTTGGTTAGCAGGAAATTAAAGATGTATTTATTCATGGGCCAACAGAGCTCAAATTGGGACATGAACTCAAACCTGAATAAATTCATCTCTACCAAGGGTTTCAAGCTGGGTTTGAAAATCTCACAGAGTTTGCAGTGTCCCTTTGACTGGGTCCAGTACAGGAGAGAGAGACAACTGCCCAGAACTTCACAAAATATTTTCTATGCATTATTTCATTGAATTTGAAAGTCAGAAACTATATTTGTGAAGTAGTATGAGTGACTTAATAAATACCCAAACTTAACGCATTCAAAAACCTCTGCTCCCTTTAATCAGAATCAATTACCCCAGATTTTTATACTGCCTAAGACAAGGCTTTAATTTTTTGAGATATATTTGGGATATTTTCAGGTTTTCTGGCATTTCTTACATAATTTCTTCAGTGCAGAAGATCTTCATTCTTAGAAGATGAATTTGTAGGAAGAGCCAAAATTGCTCAAAAAGCTAATACCCCCAAAATACAGTTGTAATGAAAAGAAGGGCCATCTCTACCCCAATGTTCATAGCAGCAATGGCCACGGTCGCCAAACTGTGGAAAGAGTCAAGATGCCCTTCAACAGACGAATGGGTAAGGAAGATGTGGTCCATATACACTAAGGAGTATGATGCCTCCATTAGAAAGGACGAATACCCAACTTTTGTAGCAACATGGACGGGACTGGAAGAGATTATGCTGAGTGAAATAAGTCAAGCAGAGAGAGTCAAATATCATATGGTTTCACTTTCTTGTGGAGCATAAGGAATAACACGGAGGACATGGGGAGATGGAGAGGAGATGGGAGTTGGGGGAAATCGGAGGGGGAGACGGACCATGAGAGACTGTGGACTCTGAGGAAGTAACTGAGGGTTTGAAGGGAGGGGGGTGGGAGGTTGGGTGAGCCTGGTGGTGGGTATTAAGGAGGGCATGAACTGCATGGAGCACTGGGTGTGGTGCATAAACAATGAATCTTGGAACACTGAAAAAATTAAATTAAATTAAATCAATAAATAAAGTAAGTGCTATATTTGTCAACACTTTTAAGGTGAAAACCCAAAGTGATTAGAAGGTAACAAGGTTGTTTTCAAAAGGGGTAACTTCTGCACCAGTTCTGAGAATGTGAACGTCAGAGAGAAGTTGACACCGTTGACCAAGGCCACATGAATGCATGTATGCCATCAAAAACAAAACAAAACAAAACAAAAACGGCCATAGTAAACCCCAGAGGCTCATCAGAACATGCTCACTGAGGTCTCCAGAATTCCTTTTAGCCCTTGGGTGGGAAGAATACCAGCTTGAGCAATTTGGAGAATGCCAAAGGAGTCCAAGATGGGACATTTTGGGCAGAGTCCATGTGCAGACAGAGACATATACATGTTGAGACAAGTGTGCAGACCTCTGGGTCCAGACAGGGTCAGGGGTCAGCTGGCACCCCTCTGGAGCTGAGGCAAGTGGGCAGAGACGAGAAGACAGTAGGACTGCCATCTCTGTCCCACAAGATCTGCTTGTACTCCATAGGGACACCTAGCAGTTCTTCCTGGGGCCTGACCCCTCTACCAGCCCTGCTGTGGAGTACAGTGTGATTGGAAACTTGTGCCCAGTGGGGAAGTGATGCCAGCCAGGGGTGAGAAGGGGCAGCAGACACTCAAGGGTGGCCAGGACCAAGCGCCTACAGACCCAGTGAGCAGAAGGGAACCGGAGGGAAGTATAGGAGAGCCCCTGCCTGGTTTCATAAGAGAGGCAATTCAGAGAAATAAAAATATGCACTTTATACATAAAATGTGGTGTGTATTCCGAAGGCATCTTAGACTGATTTCCTATTTTACTTTTCAAGTTACGTGTTTATTGTCATAACCAGAGAACACAGACAAGCAATAACAGTAAAGAAACCTCGTGTGCGGTTCCGCCAATCGGCTTTCATGCAATGCATGCTTTGCTGTGCAGGCTAGGACGTCTCCTGAGCATTGTGTTCTCTGAATTATCCCCAAACTGGTCATTGAATAATAAAATCCATTCGTCTGGCAACTTTCTTTTTTAAAGAATGTAAGACACTTGTCTTTATATTTGAAGAACCCCTGTGCTGTCCTCTACCTGCAAGGTCACCAAAGTTACCAAAGATGAGGACAGCTGAGCCTCACATAGTCAATCAACAGTCATTGCAGAAGTTGATGACAGAAGATTCACAGGGCTTTCAAGGTAAGAGAATCCTGGAAATAGTCCAGGCTAATTTATCTTCACAGCTGAGGAAACAGAGGGAGTTACCTCTACTAAAACCTTGTCAGTGACAGGGTGACAGACCAGCCATTAGACAAGTTAATTATTGACATGCAGTCTGTAAAAATCACAAGAGAGATAAGAAAATCTTCAAAATGTCTACAGTTTTGACTAAGATTTTATATTTTTACATTCAACTTTGTGCTAGAGACCCTAACTGATGTGTGGGCTGGACAAAAGAAGAAAAGGGGACATTTCAACTATATATGTGTGTGTGTGTGTGTGTGTGTGTGTGTGTGTGTGTGTGTGTGAAATTCAATGTAGACAAGAGACTAGTATATACAGAAAACCCTAGGCAATCTACAACTATCTGAACTATAAGAAAGTGAAGCCCAATTTCTGAAGACTGAATTTTTACCTCCTGTTGCCTTTCTCCATTTGGCTCTGGTGGCTCCTGCTGCCTCTGGATGTAGTCTTTGTTTTTCAGCCATGTGGCCTGAGTCTGAGCATTGGCTTCTGAGCGCTGAAACCCCAGACCAGTTACTTACCCATCCCATGCCTCTGTTTTCATCTGCAGAATGAGGGAAATAGTGGCATATGCTTCATAGGATTGCTCTAAGGATTCAGGGAATTTACTCATCCAAAACGTGGAAAACTTTTTGGCACATTTATACTGGTACACAGTACTTGTTCCAACACTACTGGAGGATGTTATTGCTGTCCTTACTATAAATAACAACAGTGGTTTCCTCTAGGGACAAATGCACAGGTGGAAGGAAATGAGAATTTGTAGGAAAGCAAAGAAAACTTACATTCAATATGATGTTTATCTTTAAAAAGATAGGTATTTTTAACAACATGTAATATTAGTTGGCCATGAGAAAGGATGAGTTTTTGTTTGTTTGTTTGTTTGGTTGGTTTTGTTTTGTTTTGCTTTGCTGATTGTGACAACACGGATAGACCTGAAAGGCATTATGCTAAGAGAAATAGTTCGATGGAGAAAGACAAATACTATATGATTTAATTCACACATAGAATCTAAAAAGCAAAGTAAATGAATAAACAAACAAAAAGCAGAATCAGGGGCACCTGTGTGGCTCAGTGGGTTAAGCCTCTGCTTTCGGCTCAGGTCATGATCTCAGGGTTCTGGGATTGAGTCCTGCATCGGGTTCTCTGCTCGGCAGGGAGCCTGCTTCCTCCTCTCTTTCTGCCTGCCTCTCTGCCTACTTGTGATCTCTGTCTGTCAAATAAATAAATAAAATCTTAAAAAAAAAAAAAAACCCACTCTTAAAAAAAAAATGCAGAATCAGACCTATAAAGACATAGAACAAATTGATGGTTGTCAGAAGGGAGGGGGAAGCAGAATGGACAAAATGGGTGAAAGGTAGTGGGAGGTACAGCCATCCAGTTATGGGATGAATAAGTCACTGGATGCAAGGCACTGTACATAAAATACAGCCAATGCTATTGGCACAGTGCTGTGTGGGCCCAGGTGGGGGCTACACTCATGGTGAGCACAGTGTAAGGTACAGAGAAGTCGAATCACAATGTTGTACACTTGAAAGTAATGTAACACTAGGTGTCCACTATACTCAAATAAAAAATGATGAATGTAAAAAATTTAAAAACTGAAACCCAAATGACACGATGTTAACATTAGTCAATCTTTGTCAATGTGCACATGGAGTCACATGCTATTCTTTTACTTTCCTTCATAACTAAAATTGCTTCCATTTTAACTTTTGCCAGCAAAGCCTAATACCATTTTCTTTCAACCTTTATTCTATACAAACATAACAACATTGGCATGTAGGTGTTTTTGACTGTATTTTAACCTTTTTTAAATTATAAAATAATTACAGAAAACTTCCAAACTCATTTTATGAGACCAGCATTACATTGATCCCAAAACAAGACAAAGACCCCATCAAAAAGGAGAATTAGAGACAAAGATCCTTGATGAAAATGGATGCAAAAATTCTCACCAAAATACTAGCCAATAGTATACAACAGTATTACAAGGATTATTCACCACGACCAAGTGGGATTTATTCCAGGGCTGCAAGGTTGGTTCAACATCTGCAAATCAGTCAATGTGATACAGTACATTAATAAAAGAAAGGACATGAACCATAGGATACTCTCAATAGATGCTGAAAAAGCATTTGACAAAGTACAGCATCCTTTCTTGATCAAAACTCTTCAAAGTGTAGGGATAGAGGGTACATACCTCAATATCATCAAAGCCATCTATGAAAAACCCACAGCAAATATCATTCTCAATGGGGAAAAACTGAGAGCTTTTCCCTAAGGTCAGGAACATGGCAGGGCTATCCACTATCAACACTGCTATTCAACATAGTACAAGAAGTCCTAGCATCAGCAATCAGACAACAAAAAGAAATAAAAAGCATCTGAATGGCAAAGAAGAAGCCAAACTATTACTCTTTGCAGATGATATGATACTTTATGTGGAAAACCCAAAATACTCCACTCCAAATCTGCTAGAACTTGTACAGGAATTCAGTAAAGTGTCAGGATATAAAATCAATGCACAGAAATCAGTTGCCTTCCTATACACCAATAGCAAGACAGAAGAAAGAGAAATTAAGGAGTCAATCCCATCTACAATTGCACCCAAAACAATAAGACACCTAGGAATAAACCCAACCAAAGAAACAAAGAATCTGTACTTGGAAAACTATAAAGTACTCATGAAAGAAGTTGAGGAAGACACAAAGAAATGGAAAAATATTCCATGCTCATGTATTGGAAGAACAAATATTGTGAAAATGTCTATGCTACCTAAAGAAATCTACACATTTAATGTAATCCCTATCAAAATACCATCCATTTTTTTCAAATAAATGGAACAAATGATCCTAAAATTTATATGGAACCAGAAAAGACCCCAAATAGCCAGAGGAATGTTGAAAAAGAAAACCAAAGTTGGTGGCATCACAATTCCAGACTCCAAGCTCTATTACAAAGTTGTCATCATCAAGACAGCATGGTATTGGCACAAAAACAGACACATAGATCAATGGAACAGAATAGAGAGCCCAGAAATGGACCCTCAACTCTATGGTCAATTAATCTTCAACAAAGCAGGAAAGAATGTCCAATGGAAAAAAGACAGTCCCTTCAACAAATGGTGTTGGGAAAATTGGACAGCCACATGCAGAAGAATGAAACCAGATCATTTCCTTACACCACACATGAAAATAGACTCATAATGGTTGAAAGACCTAAATGAAAGATAGGAATCCATCCAAATACTTGAGGAGAACATAGGTAGTAACCTCTTTGACCTCAGCCACAGCAACTTCTTCCTAGAAACATTGCCAAAGGCAAGGGAAGCAAGGGCAAAAATGAACTATTGGGACTTTATCATGATAAAAGGTTTTTCCACAGCAATGGAAACAGTTAACAAAACCAAAAGACAACTGACAGACTAAAAGAAGATATTCGCAAATGACATATCAGATAAAGGGCTAGTATCCAAAATCTATAAAGAACTTAGCAAACTCAACACCCAAAGAACAAATAATCTAATCAAGAAATGGGCAGAGGACATGAACAGACATTTCTGCAAAGAAGACATCCAAATGGTCAACAGACACATGAAAAAGTGCTCCACATCACTCAGCATCAGGGAAATACAAATCAAAACCACAGTGAGATACCACCTCACACCAGTCAGAATGGCTAAAATTGACAAGTCAGGAAATGACAGATGCTAGCAAGGTTGCAGAGAAAGGAGAACTCTCCTACACTATTGGTGGGAATGCAAGCTGGTGCAGCCACTCTGGGAAACAGCATGGTGGTTCCTCAGAAAGTGGAAAATAGAGCTACCCTATGACCCAGCAATTGCACTACTGGGTATTTACCCTAAAGATACAAAATGTAGTGATCTGAAGGGGCACGTGCACCTGAATGTTTATAGCAGTGATGTCCACAATAGCCAAACTATGGAAAGAACCTAGATGTCCATCCGCAGATGAATGGATAAAGAAGAGGTGGTATATGTATACAATGGAATACTATGCAGCCATCAAAAGAAATGCAATCTTGTCATTTGCAATGACGTGGATGGAACAATAGGGTATTATGCTGAGCAAAATAAGTCAATTGAGAAAGACGATTATCATATGATCTCCCTGGTATGAGGAATTTGAGAGGCAGAGTTGGGGGCTCAGGGGGGAGGGAAGGAAAAAATAAAACAAAATGGGATCCGGAGGGAGACAAACCATAAGAGACTCTTAATCTCACAAAACAAACTGAGAGTTGCCGGGGGGAGGGGCTTATGGAGAGGGTGGTTGGGTTGTGGACATTGGGGATGGTATGCGCTCTGGTGAGTGCTATGAACTGTGTAAGCCTGACGATTCACAAATAGGTACCCTTGGAACAAATAATACATTATGTTAATAAAAATAATTAAAATATAATTTAAAAAATTTAAAATTAAGAAAAAAATGTAGGACTCTCCTAGTGCTGCCCACCCCCATGCCTTTCCATATGCTCACCCCCAATGCCAATCACTGCCCTCCAACTAACCACTGTTGTGTAGAGCTTCCTACAAGTGTCCTGACCTCATACACATGGTTCATACAGAGTGTTCCTCTGTGCTCTTCACTTCCTGAAAATTGCCTCTGGATTGTGAGGCTTGAACAGAGTTGGGTTCCATGCCTATGGCAAGCCTTTGGTGGGGTTGTGAGTTTCCACCGGGAAGTACATAACTGTGGGCCTTCTTTTTGTGATGTTATTAGTCAGTGTTACTCAATGACTAGATACAGTCAAGGTTGCAAAATGATGATATTCTAATTGTCATTTACTGTTTCCTAGATGAGATGAAATATTTTGTAAGGAGAAGCTTCCCCTCACCTACCATTTTGTCTCCTGATAGACTTCATGCAGGAAAGGCAGTAGAAGTGACTTGACATCATTATTATTATTATTATTTTTACTGTTGTCAAGATAGCTAATTTGTTCCCTATCATCCTTTAAAGGGGACCAATTGGGTTTAAATTTCTTCTTAACACAGATTTAAACATATTCAATAGGTTTTTATGCATTATAATTGCTACCCTTCTTGAAACTCAAACAATAAGCTTAAAGCTTATTACTTATCTTTACCCAGTGGGAGCTCTTCAAGTTGAACCTTGAGTCTTTTTGATATGAACCTTGGAGTCTTTCATTGTTTCCTTTCTGTCTGGTATGTCAAGATGTTCCAGATTCACTCTGTACCTTTCTTGCTCCATTTTTCTGAAGAACTCTGTTTTTCTTTTACAGAAAATATGTTTAGACCAGCATCTGGATGCTAGAGATGATCTTTGCTATTGGACTGGTGTTGTTTCTAGACCAGTGTCTGGACGCTAGGGATGACCTTTGCTATAGGACTGGTATTTCTCCCTAGGCTTTTTTGGTGAAGATATAGCAAGGAGAGCAAAGAACTCAAGAGTTCATACTGATACTTACAATTCAAGTTCAGGACTATAGGCTCTTTATTTTGTCCTTTATATATCACATCACATATCTCTAGCTTTCTTCCACATCAAATATGCATTAAGGACATTGAATCAATGACTGAATTAGATATCTCACAATTATTTCCTTTTTGCTTTAACCCCCAAAGCACATTAGCCTCAAAATATTGATACTAAATATTACCACCAGCAACATAATTACTGAAAAGTATAACAATTGTTTATATAGACAGTTGTCTCTTTCCTTCTCAATTTTTTATGGTTGAACTACAATTATACTGTCATAGGATACAGCCATTAGCTACTAAAGCCACTCCCTGTTAACACTTATTCAGGGTTATTTCTGCAAGGAGTCATGCATGACATGATTGCTGTAGCCTTTCTGCTCAAATGTGTCTGTTGTTTTGGTTTACCAATGATCTTTTTCTCATAGATGCCACAAGAACAACTCTGGAGAACACCACCTTTAAGTTCTTGAGAGTCTTTTTGCGAGGTACAAAAATTCTTGGTTCACTTTTCTTCAAGTATGTTAAAAATGTTACTCCATTTTTCATGTACAAATTGCTCCAGAGTTAAGCTGACAGGCATTCTCCCGATCCCCAGATTTCCCCCGTATCAATGTCTACCCTCCTACCCACCTTTTCAGATTCATCTGGACAAAATAATCTCCCAAATTCCACGTCTCCCTTGAACTTCCCACTGTTCTTTGCTTTGGCTGAAAGCTGGCTGTGGCTCTATCTCCCTGTGGATAGCCCTCATTCTCCCACACTCTCAAGTGGACATGTCTCTTAGCTCCCAGAGCCAATGGGGTGTCTGCTGAAGTACCCTGAGTGTTTACCCCACGCACAGCAAAGCGTAGGGACTGACGAGCATTTGTTCAGTGAGGAAGTGAGCAGTGAGTACGTTTGGGAAGAAGATTCTGAGCACTTAGGGAAGCTAAAACCATTCAGTAAAACAAAAAGAGGATGGGGAGAAACAATCCCAGAGCAAGAGCCGTCCCTGGCATTGGTAACTGTGACTTGGCTTCTGAGTGACCACATTGTGCCACATCCTAAAGGAAGGTCACCCTTAGAAAGATAGAAATCTAAAAAAAGATTTTTTTGACAGTAGATTTTAGAATCCTAATTTTAATTCCACTTCATCTTAATTAATTCACCTTTTCTTCACCTCTGGGTTTTCAGTCTTCAAAGAAAACAAGGAGGAAAGTGAACTCTCTATAGACACAGTCTTATCCATCCTTGAAGGACCCGGACAAATTTCATGAAGGTCTCCATGACTTTCTCCTTCTCTTGCATCTTTGGGGAACATATCTTTGTTTAACCCTTTCCATAGACCACTCTGTACTGGCGTGATTTCACAGGTGCCTGATTTCCCACAGGGCGGGCACGCTTTCTCCTTGACTCCTTTATATACCCAAGAATAGTACAATACATAAGATGTACAGAATTAGAGAACATTTTCATCCTAGCAATGGTCCACATTATCATTATTAAAGTGAAATATACTCAAGGAAATATAGTACACACTGATAAGATTTAGAATTCTGACGTCATAAATACATAGTCACACTTTAAAACTGTGCAAAAATATACAGAGACCCCCCTTAGACACTCAGCAACTCAGAAACAAGAAGGAATATTTCCTTAATATTAAAAGATTTGAACAGAGATTTGGGGGGAAACACATTCTTTTGAAAACAGAAATAACACACCAGTCCTTTATCCTCCGCTGGGACACAGTTAAATAATTATCTCCTGAGGATTCACTTGTTTGAAAAGGAGATCTAACATTCTATAAAAATAAAAACAAGGCAATTTAGAGCACCAAAGGAACATTATAAAGAAAATAAAAAGGGAAAAAATTTATCTTAACCAGTTTATTACCAGTGTTGGATAATATTATTTTGATATTTGTTGATTGTCCATAAATTATTATTTTTATGGGCATCCAATCAATTAGGGGATGATGAATAAGTAAAAACTTACAGTATGTCAAAAATTAATTGAAGACTTAGGAATAAAAGGTTGTGATTCATATATATTCAGTATATTGAAGTACAAAGACATGCCCCCTACAGTCTCTGTGTTGCCATACACAGGCCATATTTCATTTTCCATAATTGTCTTCTGTAGGTTTGATCAATTTTGTTGAAGGAGGATGGGAACAGGGATGGAGTTGACCCTTGACCATACTATATCTTTTTTCAAGTAGATTTACTTTATTCTTAGCAATTTCTGCTGGGATATTTAGGCTTTATATGTTGTAGCTAAGTATAAATTGATTCTATTCCAGGTATTTAGTACTTATATTTCTCTAACTCTTGAATTTTATGATGTAGATCAATAAATATTTTTTTCATTTTCTCAATAATTTCCACTATATTTGTTAAGTTTCTGTATCATGGTGATGGGGGTTTTTTAAAAGATTTTTTCATTTATTTATTTGAAAGGGGGAGAGAGAGCGCATGTGCACCCATGTGCAGGGAGAGGAGCACAGGGAGAGGGAGAAACAGACTCTTGCTGAGGGCAGAGCCCCCCCTGGGGCTGGACCTCATGATCCTGAGGTCATGACCTGAGCCAAAATCCAGAGTAGGACACTTAACCGACGGAGCCACCCAGGTGTCGCTTATTGATGGGTTTTCATCCTGTATAACTTATTCTATAAAATCTGGAAATACCCAGTATGAATATTAACATTGTTTTTGTGTTAAAATCACAATTACTGCACCAAAGTCTTAAAAATCATGGAGGCTTTAGCGCACACTGATGTAGCCCCCTGCCTAACATCGAGACTCTCCTAAATATTTCATCCTGATTTCACAACCCAATGTCAGTCTCGCCTTCTTTCTCGGGATCCGGGCTGGAGCCTGCCCTACATCATGGTCGCACAGCCTTTCTGGACAACTCCGCCCTGTGCGTTCCTCAGGTGTCTCCCTGCCCTCTGCCTCCTTCCCGAGCAGAGCGACAGGATTCCTTCCTTTTCTCACGGTCCGCTCAGTGTTGACCAATCACCTTCTGTGCTTTCTAAAGCCCCAGTGTTTCCTCCTGTGGCTTCAGGGCCTCACTGCCCAGCGGGCGTCTGCTTCTCGCCCCTCACCACCCTCCCGAGGGCTCCGTCCAGGCTCATCTCCAGCCTCTCCTGACAGCTCTGGTCCTTCTTCGGGTTCTTTTCCTCCAGAGCGTTCACACCGCTGGCTTTCGTGATGACGCTCGGTGCTTCCCACAGGCTCGCTCCTTCAAAGAAAGCCTAACCCCAAGGCACCCTGCATTTCCCGTGAAGAATAACAGGAAAAATCACAACAGGCATGTTTCCTGTCTTACGCACGACCCCATTTGTGCTGACTAACGGACGTCAGCTTCCCATGTCCGTCCCGTCCCACCGTGGCAGGCGGCCTGAACCGGAGAGAACCCCAGTCCTGGGGGCTTAGGCCGCGGCGCATCAGGGCCGACTCCGACCGGCAGTGGCGAGCCCCGAGTGCGCCGGTCCGCACCGCCGAGAACCGCGCGGTGCTCCTGCGGCCGCGTCCCTTCCCGTGGGCGGCCGGCCCCGCCGCGATGGCTCGGAGCGAGGCGCGCTGGGCACCAGGTCCTGCCTGTACGCACGGAGCGAAGCCAGGAACTGGAACGTCTATCGCAGAACTTCTGCCCCATCTTACGTTCTAGGCTGCTGCCCGGTCGGTGCCCGCATCTGCTGCCCGGTCGGTGCCCGCATCTGCTGCCCGGTCGGTGCCCGCATCTGGGTGCCGACGATCGCGATGCGAGCACGGGGGGCTCCGACCCAGACAGCGCCGCCCGCTTTCCGCGGTCCGTCGCGCGTCCGAAGAGCTGCGCTTCGGTCCCGGCCGGAGGCCTGCGGAGGGACAGTGTCAGCCCGTGAGTAGGAGCCCCTCGGGGCGACCCCACCGTCCCAAGGCCCGACGACGGAATCCGGGTGATGCCGAAGCGAACCGACTTCCCAGTGTGGATCCGTCTGCAGCGGATACGAAAGCAATTGGCCAAGCTGTCCTTTCCCGGCCGGCGCTTCTACCGATGTCGCGGCCGGCTCGCCGGGTACGGCCCCGCTGCCGTCGGGGCGCGCAGGGACAGCACCGCCGAGGCGCCCACACAACAATTTAAGTGCCCACACGCGGGGGGTCGACCGGCCTCCGGACCCTGCAGGCTGCGCAGCGCGGTCAGCGGGGGGGGGGGGCAAGACGCGCCGGCACAGCACACGGAGCCCCCGCGGGTGAGTCGGGGTCAGGCCAGCGCCCGCAGGCTCTGCGGCCGCACCCGTCGCGACGAGCGCAGCGGCCGAATGCGCGCGCAGCACGCACAGCACGCACAGCACGTACAGCACCTACAGCACGCACAGCACGCACAGCACGAACTGCAGCTACAGCACCTACAGCACGTACAGCACGCACAGCACGCACAGCACGTACAGCACCTACAGCACGCACAGCACGTACAGCACGTACAGCACCTACAGCACGCACAGCACGTACAGCACGAACTGCAGCTACAGCACCTACAGCACGTACAGCACGCACAGCACGCACAGCACGTACAGCACCTACAGCACGCACAGCACGTACAGCACGCACAGCACGTACAGCACCTACAGCACGCACAGCACGTACAGCACGTACAGCACGTACAGCACCTACAGCACGCACAGCACGTACAGCACGTACAGCACCTACAGCACGCACAGCACGTACAGCACGCACAGCACGTACAGCACCTACAGCACGCACAGCACGTACAGCACGTACAGCACCTACAGCACGCACAGCACGTACAGCACGCACAGCACGTACAGCACCTACAGCACGCACAGCACGTACAGCACGTACAGCACCTACAGCACGCACAGCACGTACAGCACGAACTGCAGCTACAGCACCTACAGCACGTACAGCACGCACAGCACGTACAGCACGAACTGCAGCTACAGCACCTACAGCACGTACAGCACGCACAGCACGTACAGCACCTACAGCATGCACAGCACGTACAGCACGTACAGCACCTACAGCATGCACAGCACGTACAGCACGAACTGCAGCTACAGCACCTACAGCACGTACAGCACGCACAGCACGCACAGCACGTACAGCACCTACAGCACGCACAGCACGTACAGCACGTACAGCACCTACAGCACGCACAGCACGTACAGCACGAACTGCAGCTACAGCACCTACAGCACGTACAGCACGCACAGCACGCACAGCACGTACAGCACCTACAGCACGCACAGCACGTACAGCACGCACAGCACGTACAGCACGAACTGCAGCTACAGCACCTACAGCACGTACAGCACGCACAGCACGTACAGCACGAACTGCAGCTACAGCACCTACAGCACGTACAGCACGCACAGCACGTACAGCACCTACAGCATGCACAGCACGTACAGCACGTACAGCACCTACAGCACGCACAGCACGTACAGCACGAACTGCAGCTACAGCACCTACAGCACGTACAGCACGCACAGCACGTACAGCACGAACTGCAGCTACAGCACCTACAGCACGTACAGCACACACAGCACGCACAGCACGTACAGCACCTACAGCACGCACAGCACGTACAGCACGTACAGCACCTACAGCACGCACAGCACGTATAGCACGAACTGCAGCTACAGCACCTACAGCACGTACAGCACGCACAGCACGTAAAGCACGCACAGCACGTACAGCACGAACTGCAGCTACAGCACCTACAGCACGCACAGCACGCGCAGCACGTACAGCACCTACAGCACGCACAGCACGTACAGCACGAACTGCAGCTACAGCACCTACAGCACGTACAGCACGCACAGCACGCACAGCACGTACAGCACCTACAGCACGCACAGCACGTACAGCACGAACTGCAGCTACAGCACGTACAGCACGTACAGCACGCACAGCACGTACAGCACCTACAGCAAGCACAGCACGTACAGCACGTACAGCACCTACAGCACGCACAGCACGTATAGCACGAACTGCAGCTACAGCACCTACAGCACGTACAGCACGCACAGCACGTAAAGCACGCACAGCACGTACAGCACGAACTGCAGCTACAGCACCTACAGCACGCACAGCACGCACAGCACGTACAGCACCTACAGCACGCACAGCACGTACAGCACGAACTGCAGCTACAGCACCTACAGCACGTACAGCACGCACAGCACGCACAGCACGTACAGCACCTACAGCACGCACAGCACGTACAGCACGAACTGCAGCTACAGCACCTACAGCACGTACAGCACGCACAGCACGTACAGCACCTACAGCACGCACAGCACGTACAGCACGTACAGCACCTACAGCACGCACAGCACGTATAGCACGAACTGCAGCTACAGCACCTACAGCACGTACAGCACGCACAGCACGTAAAGCACGCACAGCACGTACAGCACGAACTGCAGCTACAGCACCTACAGCACGTACAGCACGCACAGCACGCACAGCACGTACAGCACCTACAGCACGCACAGCACGTACAGCACGAACTGCAGCTACAGCACCTACAGCACGCACAGCACGTACAGCACGTACAGCACCTACAGCACGCACAGCACGTACAGCACGAACTGCAGCTACAGCACCTACAGCACGTACAGCACGCACAGCACGTAAAGCACGCACAGCACGTACAGCACGAACTGCAGCTACAGCACCTACAGCACGTACAGCACGCACAGCACGCACAGCACGTACAGCACCTACAGCACGCACAGCACGTAAAGCACGCACAGCACGTACAGCACGAACTGCAGCTACAGCACGTACAGCACGCACAGCACGTACAGCAGCTACAGCACCTACAGCACGCACAGCACGTACAGCACGTACAGCACCTACAGCACGCACAGCACGTACAGCACGAACTGCAGCTACAGCACCTACAGCACGTACAGCACGCACAGCACGTAAAGCACGCACAGCACGTACAGCACGAACTGCAGCTACAGCACGTACAGCACGCACAGCACGTAAAGCACGCACAGCATGTAAAGCACGCACAGCACGTACAGCACGCACAGCACCTACAGCACGTACAGCACGCACAGCACGTACAGCACCTACAGCACGTACAGCACGTACAGCCATCACAGCACGCACAGCACGCACAGCACGTACAGCACGTACAGCACATACAGCATATGCGGTACTTACAGGGCTCGGGTGCGAAGGTCTCGCTCAGGGCACGTGTGTCCGGACCGACCCGCGCGGCGCTAGTGACTCCGGAAAACCACACGCTGTGGGCAAAGGAATTCTTGAAAGAATTAAAAATAGTTTCGTGTCCTGTTGAACCTTCCCTTCGGTCCGCCACATCATTATCACGGCAAAACGTTTCAGTTCACTTGCTCTGCGCGTGTTTGCACACAGGCGTGTACGCGCATGCGCACTCGTGGGCCTCCGCGTCCTCTAGCCCTGCTGTGCGACGTCACGGCGAGCGGGCAAGAGTCCGGGCGACTGTGTGCGCAGGCGCGGTCCCGGGCCCCTGTGTGCGCAGGCGCGGTCCCGGGCCCCTGTGTGCGCACGCGCGGTCCCGGGTACGCTCTCGCCCACGGTCTTGATTCCACAAGCGGCGGAGACGCTGGGATCCCTGGACGCGCCTTATTTGGCGGCGGAGACTTGATGGATTTTATCTCCAACGTCAGACTCCGTCACCGGCGGCCCGGAGTTCCCACGGTCACCGCGGATGCCCCAGCCGGCGCGGGACAAGGCCGCGGATGCCCTGATTGAGCCGAGCTCTGCGTCTAACGCGCCGGCGGCGGGAGCCGGGTCCTGAGCGGGGGCGACACCTGCCTGCAGCGGGGGGCCGCGCGGGCCGCGAGGTCGGGACCCCCGGAGCGGACGGGCCGCAGAACGGACCCACAGGGACGCTTTCCCCCCTCCGCGGGACAGGAAGGGGCGGCAGTCGTCACCCGAGGCCGACTTCCTTTCCCCCCCGAGGAGGAGCCGAGGAAGATGGAGCGCGCGCGTCTGGAGGAAGGGACGCAGGTGCACGTCGGGGCTGGAGGAAGGGACGCAGGTGCACGTCGGGGCTGGAGCAAGGGACGCAGGTGCACGTCGGGGCTGGAGGAAGGGACGCAGGTGCACGTCGGGGCTGGAGCAAGGGACGCAGGTGCACGTCGAGGCTGGAGCAAGGGACGCAGGTGCACGTCGGGGCTGGAGCAAGGGACGCAGGTGCACGTCGGGGCTGGAGCAAGGGACGCAGGTGCACGTCGGGGCTGGAGCAAGGGACGCAGGTGCACGTCGGGGCTGGAGCAAGGGACGCAGGTGCACGTCGGGGCTGGAGCAAGGGACGCAGGTGCACGTCGGGGCTGGAGCAAGGGACGCAGGTGCACGTCGGGGCTGGAGCAAGGGACGCAGGTGCACGTCGGGGCTGGAGGAAGGGACGCAGGTGCACGTCGGGGCTGGAGGAAGGGACGCAGGTGCACGTCGGGGCTGGAGGAAGGGACGCAGGTGCACGTCGGGGCTGCGGACGCAGGTGCACGTCGGGGCTGGAGGAAGGGACGCAGGTGCACGTCGGGGCTGGAGGAAGGGACGCAGGTGCACGTCGGGGCTGCGGACGGAGGTGCACGTCGGGGCTGGAGGAAGGGACACAGGTGCACGTCGGGGCTGGAGCAAGGGACGCAGGTGCACGTCGGGGCTGGAGGAAGGGACACAAGTGCACGTCGGGGCTGGAGCAAGGGACGCAGGTGCACGTCGGGGCTGGAGCAAGGGACGCAGGTGCACATGGCGGCGCTGGAAGTGTGCGCAGGGAAGGGCCGCAGGGCGAACGGGCAGGACCAGAAGAGGCTGCAGAGCGGGGACAGGGCTGCGCCAACAGTACCTGCCTGGATCCGATGTCATCCGCAGTCGCACAGGTTGTGGACTTCGGGGGAAGCTTGGCAGCGGGTACGGAGAGGCCTGCTGGGCCCGCAAGAGGCCCGCAGCAGGAAGCCGTCAACCACTGCCCAGACCTCGAGGTCAGCTTGTCCCACCGCTCCCTTCTCCTCGGTTTTATCCATGGGCTGACCCTGAGTGGAAGCTCTTCTTTATGTCGTACTTAGAAAATGTGGACCACAGAGAAGAGGGTTTTAACTGGTTATCTGTCAGATTTCACCAGGTGAGCGCCGAGAACTCTGTTCACTGTGCTTGTGGACACTGCCTGGGGAGGCCAGGGGGGCAGCGGCAGCTACGAGGCAGACATGCCCTTAGTTTGTCCTGTGTCTGGGAATTCAGCATAGAAACAGCACCTCCCTGAGAGGAGCGCATCCCAAACAGCGGATAAAGCAAAGGGGTATGGAGATACCAGAGGTCAGCCAGGACTGCCTCGGGCTCGCTGGGGCTCCCGCCACGGCCCTTCCAGGCTCAGCAAGTTCAGAACCCGAGGTGAGCACTGCAGGAGCTCGCCGCTCTCCTTTTGAGGCATCTGCCTCGTGGGCAGACAGCAAGGCAGAGGGAAGCCGCACCGTCTTCCGGCGCGCTGTGGATGAAGAAGAGAGCTAAGGGACAGAGGAACTGTTCAAGGGAAGTTGGAGGCATCAAAGGGCTTGCTGGCTGCTTCTTCCGGCTCAGTCTCTTTAATGCCTTTTCTCCTGGAACGTGGTTGTGTTTGTCAGCCAGGCTCTGGCCAGGGACGTGGGCGCCCTTCTCTCTGTTCTTTGTGCGAGGGGCTCCCCCAGCACAAGCCTGCAGGAGTGTTGGGAGATCTGAGGGCAGGTCAGGCAGCTGACGCAGACAGTGGGGCACTGCCCTCAAGATGACCTGAGATGAGAGTGGTCAGCCTGAAGCCATGCACACAGAGTTCCCAGAGTCCCAAGCAGGGGTGAGGTGGGCCATTCTCCCTGTCCGCACTAGAGAGGAGTGGCTGGCCCAGTCCCTGCGTGGGCGCGTGGCTGGCCCACAGCACAGGCCTGAACAACAGCCCGCCACGAAGTCACGCTCTCTGCTGGGAACCTGGGATCAGGATATACAAGAACTATCAGTGAGCATGACTACCTCTAATTAAAGAGTTCTAGGGAAAGAGGAATGTCACCTAAAGGAATATTTAGTTATTTCAAATTGTTGGGAAAGGGCGATCTGAGGCAGTTCAGTTTTCTAGTTAGAGGTTATATCCCTTCCCTGAGCAGACACCCCAACGTGGGGGGACAGTGGCTCTGCCACTGCTAACCTTCAACCTCAGATACTGCAGCTTACCTCTGACACCCCTTCTCACCTGCCAGCCCACAGTCTATGAAAAATCTAATGGAAAACAAAACAAAAACCCCAGCCCCATGAGAACCTCCAATACGTGGATACCTGCATACACGTGGCCTCCTGCCCACCCCCATGTCCCAAGTATATGGAGCTCAAGTAGGTGGACTTTGTATCTCCACATTTTAGATGGAACTTTCCACAATGTTACACTTTTCTTCTTTCTGATTCAGTTATTTTATAAGTAATTTCACCTTTTATCAGAGCTTAGACCATCGCGACAGGGATGTCTGGTGCTTTAATGATAGTGAACACTCTCGATTGCTCCTTGTCTGCCGGGAACTAAATTAAGTACCGTATGCTAATAAAAGAAGAACCCTATGAAGTAGCAGACACTATTATCATCAAATTTTGCATATAAAGAAACTGAATTTTGTTTGAATGCTAAGTGTTTGCCAGAAAGCGTGCAACCTGTGAGCACTTACCCAGGCATTGAACTTTGATGCACCGATCTCCAGGAATGGGTTTGTACAATCTCAGTCTCCACTGTATTATGTAAAATTAGCTGCATGTACACTAATTTACTCCAGACAGGACAGAATTTGGAGTTCTGTTGCCTTTTTTTTTTTAATAAGCTATTTATTTTTATTTTTAAATGATATTTTCTTTTATTTTGTTGTGTTAGTTACCACACAGTACATCATTAGTTTTTGATATCGTGTTCCATGATTCATTGTGGGTGTATAACACCCAGTTCCCCATGCAATCCATGCTCTCCTTAACACCCATCACCAGGCTCAACCATCCTTCCCCTCCCCTCTCAACCCTGTTTGATTCCCAGAGTCCATAGTCTCTCGTGGTTCATCTCCCCTTCTGATTTCACCCTTCTTCGTTTTTCCCTTCTTTCTAATAATGTCCACCATGCTACTCCTTACGTCTGCATATAAGTGACACCATATAATAATTGTCTTTCTCTGCTTGACTTACTTCACTCAGCATAATCTCCTCCAGTCCCGTCCATGTCAATGCAAATGGGGAAAAGCTTGAGAGCCTTTCCCTTATGTTCAGGAACAGGACAACATTCTAGGTACTACTGTTTAACATAGTACTAGAAGTCCTAGCAACAGCAATCAGACAGCAAAAAGAAATAAAAGGTATTCAAATTGGTAAAGAAGAAGTCAAACTCTCTCTCTTCACAGATGACATGACACTTTCTGTGGAAAACCCAAAAGACTGTACCCCCAAAATACTAGAACTCATAACAGCAATTCAATAATGTGGCAAGATGCAAAATCAATGTCCATAAATCAGTTGCTTTCTTATACACTAACAATGTAAATGTAGAAATATAAATTATAGAATTGATTCCATTTATAATAACACCAAAAACCAGATTCCTTGGAATAAACCTAACCAAAGAGGTAAATGATCTATACTCTAAAAACTACAGAACACTTATGAAAGAAATTGAAGAAGACACAAAAAGATTGAAAAGCATTCTATGCTCATGGATGGGAAGAATAAACATTGTTAAAATGTATATGCTGCCCAGAGCAATCTATATTTTCAGTGCCATCCCAATCAAAATAACAATGGCATTTTTCAAAGTGCTGGAACAAACTATCCTAAAATTTGTACATAATCAGAAGACCCAAATTGCCACGGAAACATTGAAAAAGAAAAACAAAGCTGGGGGCATCATGTTGCCTGATTTCAAGCTATATTACAAAGCTGTGATCACCAAGACAGCATGGTACTGACACAAAACAGACACATAGATCAGTGGAACAGAATAGAGAACTCAGATATGGACTCTCAACTCTATGGTCAAGTAATCTTCGACAAAGCAGGAAAAAATATCCAATGGACAAAAGTCTCTTCAATAAATGGTGCTGGGGAAAATTGGATAGCTATATACAGAATGATAATGGACCATTCTCTTACACCATACACAAAGATAAACTCCAAATGGAAGAAAGACTTCAGTGTGATCAGGAATCCATCAAAATTCTAGAGGAGAGCATAGGCAGTATCCTCTTTGACATCAGCCATAGCAACTTCTTTCAAGACATGTCTCCAAAGACAAGCGAAATAAAAGCGAAAATGAACTACTGGGACTTCATTAAGATAAAAAGCTTCTGCACAGCAAAAGAAACAGTCAACAAAACAAAGAGACAACCACAGAATGGGAGAAAATATTTGCAAATGACACCACAGATTAAAGGGCTGGTATCCAAGATCTATAAAGAACTTCTCAAACTCAACACCCCAAAAAACAAGTAAGTCCAAAAATGGGCAGAAGACATGAACAGACACTTCTCCAGAGAAGACATACAAATGGCTAACAGACATAGGAAAAAACACTGAACATCATTAGCCATCAGGAAAATGCAAATCGAAATCACACGAAGATGCCACCCTATACCAATTAGAATGGCAAAAATCAACAAGGCAAGAAACAACAAATGTTGGAGAGGTTGTGGAGAAAGAGGAATTCTCTTACACTGTTGGTGGGAATGAATGTTGGCACACCCACTTTGGAAAACCATGTTGAGGTTCCTCAAAAAGTTAAAAATAGAGCTATGCTATGACCCAGCAATTGCACTACTGGGTATTTACCCCAAAGATAGAGACGTAGTGAAAAGAAGGGCCGCATGCACCCTGAGGTAATAATTTTTTTTTTTTTTTTTTTTTTTTTTTTTTTAGTATAGAGAGAGCCTACATACCTTCTCCTAGATACTCCCATTGTTAGTATTTACCTTTCTATGGCAGATTTGTCACAAATAATGAACCAATATTGACATCTCACTATTGGTTGAAGTGCATACTTTGTTCATATTTCCTTAGTTTTTGCCTAAACTCCTTTTTCTGTCCTGCCATCCCATCCAGGATTCCCTTGCATATTAGTTGTCAGGTCTCCTGAGGCTGCTTCTGCTGAGATGATTTCTCAGACTTTGTTTTGATGGTCTTGATGGTTTTGAGGAGTCCTGGTCAGAGTGGTTTGTAGAATGTCCCTGCATCTGCACCAGTGTTATGTTTCTGTCCTGGGCAGACTGGGTAACATGTTTCTGGAATGGAGGTCCCAGAGATAAAGTGCCATTGTTGTCACCCAATATCCAGCATCCCTGCTGTTCACTTGATTTATGACTGTCAGCATTGACCTTGGTCAGCAGCTGAGGTCATGTTCACGGAGCTCTCCAAGGAAAGGTACTTGCACTCCTTTCAAGCCTATCCTCTTTGGAGGGAAGTCACCATGCATAGCCTGCAAGTCAGGACTGAAGGCCTCTCCTCCACCTGACTCGAGGGTAGACTGCATAATTTATTGGAAATTCTTCTGCATGGAAGACTTATTTCTTCTCCATTCATTTTTTTAATCTCTTATTTAGATAAGTGTGAACTCATTGATAATAATTTTGCATTTGGGGCTTTAATCTAATACTACATTTTTAATTTTCTTGCTCACATTTTTTCAGCTTTGGCCTTTGTGAATTTTCCAGGTGGTTCCTGTGTCCCTCTGACAAGTCCACATGGCTGTGATATTTGAGAATTCCCTTTCTTTCTGTAACTGTAAGATGTTCCAGGCTTATCTATGTCCTACCTCTTTCTAGAACCAGTCACTTCCCCAAGCAACCCTAGTTCCTGTCACAAGAGGAGGTACCCGAAACCAAGATATGCCTTCTGAGAGAGCTCACTGTGCCAGGGCATCACTGCTTCTTGGCCGCTCGGCAGACAGAGCTAGGGAGCATCACGTGCCAGAAGCACACCGAGGCAGTGACTTCTCCATCTATTTGTCTTTTTCTACGCTAAGCTAAACCCAAGTGCGTACAGCTATCTCCAAACCTATTACAGCACCACTCAGCTCATTCCAGCCGTGTGCTCCATCCCATCATAGCGTTCTGTCCTGCATCTTGTTAGTGACCTGGGTCTCCCCTCCTAGAAGACTTCCCATAGCAGTTTACTTTTCTTCCCATCTATGCAGTGTTAGAATAAAATGACAAGTTTTGTTTGAATTGTGGGCAAAATAAAAGAAGCTGACTCCAAGTGAGAGTTTGAAAGGCCCTCCATGCTTAAAATTTCCAGGTAAGAACTTGTACTGTCTCACGGGGCCACTGAGAGGACTTTGATGTCTGAAGTCTGTCCTCAGCTCAGTTCTAAACAAGTGAAGGGGAGTGGATGATTTCATATAGCTAGGCTATCTACACTGCTGTGTGTGAGTTTCCATGTAAATAGCAGTGAGTTTTTATTACCAGAGACACTTTTGTGTTTCCCAGATTTTTTATTTAAATATGAGATTCCTGGAGCACCTGGGTGGCTTAGGGGGTTAAGCCTCTGCCTTCGACTCAGGTCATGATCTCAGGGTCCTGGGATCAAGCCACGCATCAGGCTCTCTGTCCCACGGGGAGTCTGCTTCCTCCTCTCTCTCTGCCTGCTGCTCTGCCTACTTGTGATCTCTGTCAAATAAATAAAATCTTTAAAAAAAAAATATGAGATTATTGTTCTGCAGTACTCCTCAAGATCATTTCTTCAGAACTTACAGACGTGAAGGAATATGTGATCAGCCTATTACAACTGGTTTATTATTTATATTATGACACACATAAAGACCATAGAGGCCTCTTGTCTGAGTCTTCACATGGTTTTTATTACTCATAGATGATCTGCTGAACTATCTCAAAAGTATCTGAAGAATTTCCAGATCCTTGTAAGGTGGAGAATACCTCCGGGAAACATACGAAGGGCTCACCTGAAGCCAGCAGAATCTAGGACCACAGGAGCTGGAATACAGTCTGATGGAGGAGGTGAAAGCACCAGGTCCCAGGCTGAGGGTAAGCCAGAGCCCAAGAACTGAAGTATGGAGCCTAGAAGAGGTCTCCTTCTTGAGGACAAAAATACCAGTTGTCAGACTATCATAGCTGATGACATATTCATATTTTAAATATTTGACCCCTTTCTCTGTATACTCATCAGGCAACTATCCTGACTAGGGGACCGCCATAGGCATGCTGCTCTCTAACCTCATATGTGAGCCTCCTAGATTCACATTGGCATTGCTCAACATTTGCTTCTCTGAGTATTGAGTAGGCAGGGGGAGGCAAGGGCAAGGGCAGGGTAAAGTGTGTAAGAAGTGTGTATTCTGCACTCGGTAAGTAACACTGGACTCCCACTGAACACAACAGAGCAATACTTCCTCCCAAAGCCCACACAGGTGACAGAAATGGGATTCTGTGGAGGCATGAACCCAATGAGATAGGACCGTGAAACAGAAGGAAAGGTGATGGCAACACCTCAGAAGCAGAAAGCCTGTGGATGAAATGAACTGTTCCTGTACCAGTGCCTGGAGACAGGCAGATCTAGGCCTCAGAGTCCCAGGAATGCTCAGAAATTAGGGGGTCATGTGGAGGTGGTAGAGAGTAAGAAGCACTGTTTGAAGGTCTGCTCAAGTAGCAGCCATGTTCCTTGTAGACCCTTTTCCTCACCTTGGAAGTGGCCAACCCTCTCATAGCAGGTCAGAGCCCAGGACCTGTGTCTTTGGATGGACTGAGTCACAGGAGTGGGGAGAACAGGTGCACACCCGAAGTGTGTGGGAGGCATTTGGAGGATGAGGCCACGCGCTGCACATGGATCCCCTAAACTTCCACCATAGACTTGGGGCAAATGGCCTTGAACACCACAGGAAGAATTCTGTAGGATTTTTTCTAAGAATGAGATTTTCTAGACAAAAATGTACTAACCTACATCTGGAGCTTCCCTGGTGAAGTAGCTCAGCCAGACCACCCCCAGCCCCAAGGAAGCTTATGTGTTGACAAGCACATGCATTTACGCTGAGTCTCAAGCCAGCTTTGGAGGGGAAGGATTTCCAGATGTCTAAGAAGAGAAATAGACATGAAACCAAATGAAAGAAAAGAAAATCTCAGAAACCTGTGGGAAACAAAAGCTACAGATGAAAATTTTTTTTTAATGACATTTTTGGGACAGTAGGAGAAGGTAATGCATACCTAAAATAAGAATGAGAATTTATATGAAAAGGAGGAAAATCCAGAGACTGAGAAAGACCTCTTACATATTGAAACTCAATTACACAGAAGTGTAATGACTGTAGAAGAGCCATACCTGAACTCCAGTGTCAGAATAAGAGATCCAGAAAACAAGAAAGAAAAAAAGAGAATGAAGAAATCATCAAAGAACTAAATTGAAAATATGCCCACACTGAAGGACACAAGTTTACAGATGAAGGAGCCTCATTGAGGGCCCAAATTATGGTCAAACAGGAGCCCACATCAAGACACATAATCCTGAATTCCAAAGCCCATCAGAAGGGTGGGGAGAGACCACATGAAAAGCCTGAGGAACCAGAAGCCTAAGGAGCCCTGTGTGCAAGTACAAAGGAGGAAGTACTGGCAAGATTCTGAGGAAAAGTGGTTTCCAACCCAGAATTCCATCCAATAAATTAATAATAAAGCATGAGACTTAGAATAAGAAAGTAGGAGCAGAAGAGGTCTGGGAGAGCCCTGACCACATTCCCCAACCCCTGTTTCCTTAGACCCAAAACCATGGGTTTTGCCCATGATAGGGAAGAGCCCCCAGAACAACCTGAGCATCTAGGGCTACTCACATGACATCAGTCTGCCCAGTAAAGGTGTGCAGAATTCTGTGCCAAAGGCTTTCTTCCCTCCCAAAGAGAAGGACAAAGACGCACAAGGAGAAGGCTTGGTTCCTTCTTTCTGGAACACAGATGTGAGGTCAGAAGCAAAGCTCAGTATGACATAATGAAATCACGGGATGGATGTGACATCTTGATGACACAGCAGATGCCCCATGAAACCGGAGGTCTCCCACACTTCCTGCCATGTGAACAACAAAAAGCAACCCCAAAATCTGCCATAAGGGTTATGTTTTCTGCTACAAGCAGTCAAATGCAACACAGACACATACATGTCAATAATTAGCCTCTTACGAAGACACTAAAGAATGTCAAGCACCTGAATTCAGGTGGTAGACAAAGAGAGCAAAAGGGTGTGCGACTCAACTCAGAAGGAGGATAAGGGATTTTCCAATACAGTGACTGGTACGGCTCCCTGGATAGCCCCAGTGCACATGCCCGGGGGAGACATGCCCGAGACACACCAGGAGGACCTAGGGTTCTAGACCAGATGTCCAAAAATGCCATGCCTCTGATGGAGAGGTTCTCCTTCTGATAGAATAAATGCATACATAAGATAAATTAGCAAATAAGATTAGTGGTACCTCCAGGGCAAACAAAAATAAGTGACAAGAAGGGAAGGTAGGTATTATATCTATGAGCCTCAGTTATGAAGAATATTAATGTGGTCATGATATTGGAGATGCTGGATATTTTCTAAGTTATAACTGCCTTTGGAGGTTGGGTGAGGAACCCTTGGAGTAGAGATGAGAAATCCAAATCCTCATCTTCAAAACTAGAAAGTCAATAGATATTACCTCATTAAAAATAAACAATAGAGCAATAGAGCCATGGAATTCAGAAATACAAAGGCAAACATCAGAATAATGGGCAGATATGAGAATAAATAGCTAAAAATTGAAGATGGCTACTTCTGACCATAGAATGAATGATGGATGACAATGATTTCCCTCAAAACCTGTAGAACCAGACACTTGGGTGGCTCAGTCGGTTAAGCGTCCGACTCTTGACCTCGGCTCAGGTCATGATCTCAGGGTCATGGGATGGAGCCCCGCCTCAGGGTTCAAGCTTGTCAGAGGCGTGCTCCAGCTTCTCTCTCTCCATCTGCCCCTCCCCCCACTTGCCCTCACATGCACTCTTTCTGAAATAAAAAAAAATAAAATCTTTAAAAAATAAAAAAAAAAAACAGACTCCAAGTGAACGTATAATTTTGATACAGGAAAGCACATTAAAGGGATATATTCCAGAGGTGCTAAAGTTAGGCTTATGTTAACACCTTCATTTTTATTCTGAAAATATGGAAAGACCTGTTTTCTTCCTCATCATCTGGCTCATTCTCTAATTCTCTGTCCCTTTCATTTTAGCGTATTTCTAGCCTAGTGATAAATAATCAAAATAAAAGAACAAATAAAAGGTAATATTAGATTTCAAAGTGAAACTTTCCTCCACTAAAATCTCATCTATCTTTAGAGTATAATGAATATGTATAATCTATATCTTTATAAAAAATGGGTTAGTTTGCCTACTTGTAGATACATCCAAACACTAAATCCATGAGTCTTGTTCCTTACACAACATATTGCAAAGGGCCTCCATTCCCAGCCCCAGCCCGATTCTCCTTTTTAAACCCACTGTATTGATTCTGTCTGACCTACCAGAACGAAGTCAAGGTGTGTGAGGGCTGCGTTCATCTCTGGAGGCTCTGGGATCCGTGTGTTTCCAAGCCCATTGTTGGCTGACGCCACCCCCTTGCCCTCCTAACACTGGGTCCTTTGGCCCTTTGCTGCTGGTCAACTGGGATCAGACTGGATTCCTGGAAGCTGCCCACATTTCTCTACATGCTTTACATACGACTGCCCTCCTAATGTTTTATTTGGGCTTTGCACTCACTGGCACAAATGACTTTGTTGCTTATGTTATTTAAATTATTCTGTCTGTCTCTCTTTTATTAAATAATGGTTATTACACAAGTGCCTACAAGTTAAACATGAGTCTGGTATGAATCCACTATGTGGACGAAAACAATTTAGAAGGATGAGACTCTTTCGTAGCTGCTTAAGGCCATCACTGAAGCAAAGTGGTATGAGGTATTCTTTTTTACGCCCCAATTATTGGATATTGTACTTCCAAATAATTATACAAGGAGGAAGGAATTCCTTTGTTATACTCAAATAGTTTAAAGCTGTTATTTCTGCACCGATGAGTCAGAAGCTCTATATTGCATTTATGTGCGTTTTGCCCTTTTCCTGTCTGAAGTCGTTGTCATCACAAGAATTTGCAGTGGCACCAGAGTTTGCAGTGAACCCTGGCATCGTCTTGGACAACAGCTATTCCTATACAGATGGCAAACTGTTAGCATGTGGAAGATGAATGAAAAGGAAGATCAAAAGCGACAGAAATCAAATATTCACCTGGGTCCTCTTCCTCTAATCATGGACCTCAGGAGCCGCCCCGTCGGAAAGACGGATTCTCCAAACCCTGCTCTCACCTTGGGAAAGTGCACACGTCTCCTCTCGTAGGCCCTGCATTTCAGACCCGGGTTACCACGGCCGCCAACCACTTCTTGGCACTTCATCTTTTTTTTTTTTTTTTTTTGGTAGCATTCCCTGAAAGCAAAGCTATGTAGGCTCCATATACATTTTTTAAAGGCATATAGGGAAGAAAAAAACAACACAGAACGAGGACATCGACTGTGTTCCCAGAATACAGAGCAGTGATCCAATGAGGAAGTGGGGAGGGTGCGCCTAAAGCCTTTGGGGGCTGTCAGACACGGGTTCCTCCTCACATCACCCAAGCTGATTCTGGCTGTCCCGCCATTATAGACTCATTCCCTGAGGACCTCGTCTTTAAATCTTTAAATCTCTTACCCTGCAGGTGTCCCTGTGCGGAGTCTCAGTCTACTGCAGCATCACTTTCATGAGATCAACCTTAGGAAGAATTCGTCATTCACTGGGAAGTATTACATACTTCGGGCAGGATGACAAGGCTTTGGGGTTTGCTCAGAGCAGCACTGGGAGGGGGTCAGAAGGAAATATTTCTCTCACAACTTGACACAGGGCTAATCCCACATCTGTCATCCTGAGAAAACAACAAAGTTCAGCATTAGCCATTTGGGTAATTTTTTTTTTCTCTTTCTTTTCCCCATCGGAACATTCATCTGTTTCCAGTCTGATGACTGCCTTTACCTGGGTACTCAAAGGGAACTCAGGTCCCTCTGGTGCCTACCACTGCCTAACTGCAAAGGAGGCAAAACTGTTGGTCAAAGACAAAGCCCTGACTCCTGGGGGACACATTATTTAGCAAATGTTTCATTATTAGAGGGGACTAATATAATATAATAAAAAATTCTAAGTTCCTGAAAGTATTTAACCCTTTCTGAAATGGGGAAAAAGCAAAGTCAGCACTTTTATCTCAGCTCAAGAAACAACTTTGTTCTTAAATTTTTTATAATTCATCCTTTATACTGAGACCAGTGGTGTCATGTTAGATTACAGCCCTAATTCACTTCACTTCCCAACACAGACCTATAAACCCCTACTCAAACCTTGGGATTGGATGGATATCCCATTGAAATTGCTTATTCAGATGTTGAAACAGATGCAGGGTACATGCACCCTGCACGGCAGGACATCCTGGAGGCCCTTGGGAGCTCCCAGCAGTGCAGCCCACCAGTGCCAGCGTGGCGAGGCCCACATGGAGGGGGTTGGAGTTATGGCCCAGGACTCCCATCTGCCCGGGGCAGGTGTGGCTGTCTCACAACTTTGGAGCAAGGCAGGTTTGCCTACAAATGGGCAACTAAACAAACACACAAAAATAGTTTTTCAGTGTGTTTTGGACTTCTGAATTGCAGATGACAGATTGTAGACCCATATTTTTATTGCTGCTATGTATGGGGAAGGCACTTAACAAAAAAAAGAAAGAAAGAAAGAAAGAAAGAAGGAGGAGGAGGAAGAAGCCTAACCCAATACAGGAGATTGTCGTCTGACTTCCCACAGCACTTTGGAGGAAGGGAGGGGTGACATCCATGCAATCCTGGGTAAGTGTTTGGAGATACGTCCCTACGTCCCATAAGTACAGTCACCCAAAAGGTAATCATTAAAGCAATCCTAAAAAAGGCAAGTGAGTTCATTTATTTTGGAGAGTCATAAAATGTAAATTCAACTAAATACATACTTTAGCTGCACCAATTTACAAGAAGTAAACCTAGGGTAACTTAGCAACTACCGCCTCGGAAGAAGAAAGGGTGTTTAAGAATATTCATGATTATCCACCGAAATTAATAGAACTATAACAAAAGAAAGCAACCTAATGGCCAGTCTGCTACTCAGGATGTTCAAATAAAGCACAGGTGTGTAAACTACTGGATGTCAAGTTTACCTCGGTCTGTTCTAGAACCTTCTGCTAGTAGATCAAAGTAGTAAAGACAAATGGATAACAAACAGGGCTTTGGGGCCAGAAAGTTCTTTGCTGTTTCAAATGTCCTTAATTCTTGGAGAAGAGGCGGGACAGAGAAGGGCGGCAAAACTAACTTTTTACGAATGAAGTTAGAATTTTCTGTATCAAAATGCTTGTTAAGTATCAGCCAATGTGGTGATCAGAAAACCAACTTCCACAAGAGAGAACGCATTTTAAAGCAATTGCAAACAGTAAGTTACGAACAAGACGTGGGCTGAGACTGACCTTTCAAATCCTCAGGAGTGGACAGAGCCACCGTGTTTACACACTGACATGTCTCTGTGTTCGCGAACCGGAGAGCTCAGTGTTCAGACTTGTCATTTCACAGAGGCCCGACTTCCCTACACACACACACACACACACACACACACACACACACGAGCTCCCGTGAGTTTGGAGGCTTGTATTAAACTTGGCTTTGGCCCGATACCGTGACTTCCACTCAGCTTTTAAACTATTTTTAACTGTTATAAAATATAGTGCACTGAGAAGCAATGTCGCAGGCAAGGGTCCTCTTCAAACACTGCAAGAAGTGCTAGACATGCCATCTGGAAAATCCAAAGGGCAAAATGAGAAGGAAGAATCACGGGAGAATGGGAAGTGTGCGGGAGACCTGTAGGTTACACAGAGAGAGCAGGTGGCCAGGGGAATGTGGTATGGTAAACATCTTACATTACTGAATTTCTCATGAGGAAAGGCATCGGGCTAATCATAAATGCCAAGGAGTCAGACAAAGGAAAATACACACACATACAACACTGTGTGTTCACTGACTTTACATGGGATACTCACTGGCAAAGACATCCGCACTACTGCCAGAAGTCTATTGTCATGTTTCTCAGATGTACATGATCCAGACTGACTGGCAAACTGTTTAAATAATTTTTCTAATTTTAAGGTGCTGTCACATATGGAAAGCAGAAGCAAAATTGCATCCTCCTATTCACCTTAAAGCTCCGTGTCACTTGCCAGGTCTGTCATCATCTTGCCTGTGCCGATGCTGATCAAGTTATCAAGAGCAAACTTCCAAAAAGACATTCCGTTCTATCTTGGTTTCGTTTAGGGAAAGCCCTTGGCAAGTAACAAGGCTGTGTACCTTCACCTGAGGGGTGAAGTAAGCCCTGTGTTCCAGAACAGTCTCCCGATTCCCGGGGAGACAGCACTAAGCCTCTGGAGTTTCGAAATGTGGTGAAATCCAGATGAGAAACCTGGGCTCTTCTAAGCCTTTCCGATGTTTGAATGCACTTTGCTGTAGCAGGACTGGAGACCAGTGAAGGGACTGCACTCACATTTGGAAATCAAGTTCTGAGGGGCGGCTGGGTGGCTCAGTTGGTTAGGGTCTGCCTCCAGCTCAGGTCATGATCCTGGAGTCCCAGGATTGAGCTCCCTGTCTGGTTCCCTGCTCAGTGGGGCGTCCACTTCTTCCTCTCCCTCTGCTGATCCCCCGGCTACTTCTCTCTCACTCTTTCAAATAAATACGTAAAATCTTTAAAAAAAATCAAATGTGATTCACGAGACCCAATATTGTCATCAGTATGTCACATGCCTCACAGATCCAGACAAAATATCGAAAGGCAAAGATAAATATTGGTGTTGATAAGGCATCTATGCCAGAGCCACATTTTATATTACCTCGCATAAGTATGTATATATACACACATTTATATATAATAGTGACGACTGAGGTAAAATGTGGGCTTTTCAGAGGTAAATTTCAGAACCGTGAAAATGGGTGGGGTTGAGGACAGGACGCCCTTCAAACACGGCTGCCGGACAAGGTGTGGGGGACGGAGGGCGTCCGTCCCCTGAGGGCGGGTTATAAATGACCCCGGGAAACATGGGAAGACTGTAACAATGTAGTAAACGTTTAGACAATTAAAGTTTGCTGACCATGCTCCTAAAGTGGGCAAAGCCTGGACCAGCTCTTTCCGGGGAATTCATGAGTCAACTGCCCTCCAAGGCTTCTACCTTAGCCGGTGAAAATCACGCAGAGGCCCATAGGGGTTAGCAGGTGATACTCTCCCTTGGGGCAGCCGGCAGATAGATGCTTCACAGAGAACTTTGCAGCTGAAACACTTGCAGCGGGTGTGCCATTTCACAGACTAGAAAACTGGCTTTTATGAAAGTTGTGAAATTATCATGAAGTCACCCTGACAGGAAGTAGAAGAGGCTGCACTTGAGCTCAGGACTTCTGCACTGTAAGCCAGGCACTCTTCACAACACCATGATGCTTCTCCCAAAACGGAAAGAAGTGGTGCAGTGTTCTCCTAATTTTAATGTAAAACGAGGGGAACGAGTTTAATCATGTCACACTGGGCATAATTAGAATTGAATTCAAGCAATTTCTCCTAAAATCTGATCTTCAGCTAAGGTTTGGTGGGCAGACCCACAGTTCAGGGTCACCTGAAGGTTGTTAGGAATTCAGACTCTTGGGACCCACACACAGAATCACTCCGGGTTGGGGTGAGAGAGAGCCTCTGGTTTGGGAAGGCCTCCTGAGGCCTGTGCATCCCCCCAAGCCTCCCCACGTTCTTCCAGTCCGTGGGTGGAATCGCGGCCGCACCGTGTGAAGCAGGAACCCAGGCACATCCTCGGAGTCTCCGGTTCCTCGGCTTCTTCAACTGTTCGGTCATCACAGGTATTTTCCCATAATATTCCTCAAATCTTCCTCGCTTCCGCAACTCCACGGCCACGCCCAGGCCAGTTTTCTCCTGGGGCTGCTGCAAAAACCTCCTCACCTCCCCCAAGCCATTTTACACACAGAAAACTGAGTCATATTTAACAAACACACACCCACTCCATCCGCAAAGCCTTTGCTGGCCTCTCCTTGCCCTTAGGATGAAGACCGAACCATGCAAGGTCAGGAAGGCATCCGAGTCTGGTTGCTTTCCCAGTGCCCACAGAGCACAGCGCGGCTCCGCCATGCTGCAGTGGTGGACGTGGTAACCAGGGAGCCACGACCAAAAGCATAAACTTAGTAGTGAGACTGGGTGTCTACTGTTGTGACCACAGACAAATGGAAATCACAAATGCCAAACCTTGATATGGAAAGGTCTCAGGTGACCTGTTATATAGGAAAGTGAACAAGATTCAGGATCTCGGAGAGTCAGCTTTGCCATGTAGTAGCTGTGGGACCTTGGACTTGTCATTTCATGGCTCAAACTTTGGTTTTCCCATTTTATAGAGTCAATAACATTCATCCTAAGTTGCCACACAGAGTTGTTCTAAAGATGAAGCAAGACTTAAGAAAGCACATTAAAAACTGTCAAGTGCTCCATAAACTCTCTGGGCTCCCCTGCCAAAAGCAAAGTGCATCTCTCTCTTCTGTTGTGAAAAGTAGCTGCACTGGGCCAGACACCTCATCGTGGTCTCCATCAGGTCTGGCACCCAGGGAAATCACTACTGTTTGCGAGCTGTTGCTTTGTGACGTCATCTTGGCCGAATGGAATCAGAGCTTTGCAAACATCGGAATGAAACCAGCATGAGGTACCATCCTTGCTTCTGCCTTGCCCACATCTGTTTGCATCTGCAGATTCACGGAGGGTGAAGGAGTCCTCTGATGGCTGAGAAGCCAAACCTCACCTACTTTGGTGTCTTTATTATATTAAGTTATATCCTGCTGGGTACACATAGCAAAGTTAAAGAAGCCTTTATTGACCTGTTGGCCCGCTTGTGGTTGAATTTTGATTTGATGACAGGTGCTGAGAGCCAGAGTTTGGTAACTGGTCCAGGGACAATGGCCCAAACACCCAGAAGCCATGTTCTGAATGAATGAAGTAACATCACGGATTGAACAAACTTGGGCTATGAAGTCTCCTTAGAAGAGCCTACAAAGGAGGAAAGAGCCATTGTCCTACTCACGTGGGACCAGGAAGCCAAGTGGCCTCGAGTGCCCTGAACAGTCAAGGCACAGGCCAGACGATTCTCAGCAGGCTCACAACTGACCAACTCAACTCTCACTGAAACCAGCCAAAAAGAGAAATGCTTTTTAAAATGCCTCTTTCACATCATCATGGAAATTAAGACCTCTTCCGAAACAAAAACCAGGTGAACACAGGAACCTCTAACTCTGAAACACGCCTTTTCCTTATTTGCTGAACCTGGAGACCTTGTGTTCTGGTTTTCTCTGCCTCTAGGGGCTCAGAGAACAGGACACACAGCAGGTGCTGTCCGAGGCTGGAGGGCAAGCGGCGCCTCCTTGGAAAGCTGAGCTTCCAGTGCTCGTGCTGGGGAAGAAGGAAGGCTTCAGACTCCCAAGCGAAGCTTCTGAATTAGTTACAGTAAAATCACGGGCAACGTGCAAAGACTGAAGACTGTCCTCGCACAGCTCCAACATCCAGTCATCTACGGATGAGTTACACCCAACTGGCAAGTAGCAAACAATGTCACATTTAAGCCAAATAGTCTAGAGTATACAAACGAATTTCCTCGAATCGCTTTACGCAGTTAGCACAGACTTGGTTAAGAAATACGCAAAGACATGACCTTGAGATCATGACCTGAGCCAAAAAAAAAAAAAAAAAAAAAAAAAGAAATACGCAAAGAGAGTATGAAAATATCACCTTACTAAGAAGAGTAGATACAAAATTGAAATAAAATATTAGCAAAATATCCAGACACACACACATTTATATATCAGAAACCAAAATCAAATTATTTTTCCTAGGAGTGCAATATTGTTTGGACATTTAAAAAATCGAACTAAATGATTAACGAAAATACTTACTTAAATCCGGGAAGTCATACAGCATCTTCGTAGGTGAGGAAAATCTATTTGGTAACACTTAGCATCCATCATCTTTGATGAAAGCAAAGCCGACAACCAAAGCCTCTTCGCTAAGTGAGAACTAACCAAACCGATGCATTTTGTGTCGTTCCTTCGGTTCTCCGCACCACACGGGGCACTCGCGGGCACCCGCGGACACTCGCGGATACACGGGGACACCCGCGGGCACTCGCGGACACCCGCGGACACTCGCGGACACTCGCGGACCCCCGCGGACTCTAGCGGACACTCGCGGACCCCCGCGGACACTCGCGGACACCCGCGGACTCTAGCGGACACTCGCGGACACCCGACTCGCGGACACTCGCGGACACCCGACTCGCGGACACCCGTGGACACCCGCGGACACCCGCGGACCCCCGCGGAACGGCAGTGAGAGGAGGAGCAGGCGGAGGCTGGTGACCGTCGGCCCGCGTCTGGGTGCAGGTGGGGCCTGCGGGCCTCACAAGGGCAGCCGAAGGCCCAGTGCACACGCAGGAAGGCCTGGGTCCGGATGGGTCAGCGCCCGAGTACTGCAGGTCACACAACCCGAGTGAAGCCGGGGGGAAGCCCCTTCCTACAATCCTGCCGGTGCGCGCTCTCGTGGCGGACTGAAAACCACCTGCGAGACGCTACGGGCGCTACCCCGCCGCGCCGCGCGCACGCTCTTCCCCCCCACGCGCGTGCACGCTCTCTCCCCCCACGCGCGCGCACGCTCTCCCCCTACACACAGGCACGCACTCGCACAGCCCCCGCACATGCGCACAGGGGCTCACCTCCTGTAACCTGCGGAACGTCAGGCCAACGGCGCGGCCTCTTGCGGGCCCCCCAGACACACGCCCGCTGTTCTCTCCGCCGGGGGTGCTCAGTCTCCGACGAGCCTCATGCTACCCGAACGGCCTGCCTCCTCCAGTGTCCGTGCACAGGCCGCCCCTCGGACAGCCCCACTCCTGCTTCATGACCTAAAATTGCTTCTAGTTATTGCACCCACTCCTGCTGCCCTCGGCTGTCCCTGAACTCAGACCCGCTGCCGTGTTACGTGACTGAACTCTCATGAATTCTGTAACCATTGTTACTCCGTGCACATCCGGCCATCTGTCTCCTCTGACGGCTCTGCAAGCCCCAGGACCGTGTGACTCACTGCTGGACCCCGAGCCGGGAGGAACGCCTGCTGCTCCTGATGGCTCAGTAGACACTTCGGAGCACGTGTCTGTGATGAGCGCTCTCCAGAACGACCCGGCAGACCACCCCTCTCCTCACCAGCAACCCCCCCCCCCAATCCCTCCCCAACGCCGCTCCCTCCAACCCAGGCAAAGACTGGAAATCCGAACTGCAAAGAGAGCCCCCGGAGGTGCTCCGTGTATCCAGTCTCCACTCTGCACACAAACGACAACACACTTAGCAGCTTCGAACCACTCACACGGATTCTCTTCCGGCTTCTGTGGATCAGGAGTCCAGGCGCACCCTAGCTCGGGCTCACCAAACTGAAGCCAGCTCCCCAGCAGGCGGACATCCTCACCTGGGGCGTGGAAGCGCAGGTGGCCGTGCTCAGCCTGCAGGCCCCCATCACGGCCTTAGTGAGAGCCGTGGCCTTCAGGGAAGAGCGAAGAGCAGCTCTGAGCGTGTGCAAGGAGGCACCCACCATCAGGGTCTTGCCTTACCAGCACAGCTCCACTTCCGCAGGAGACGGAGCTGGAGGGCTCGGAGGACGCGGTGTCAGCCCGGTGGGGGGTGACAGCAGCTTGGACAGGAAGTGGCAGAGAAGACTCTGAAGACTGAGTAGATGATGGGGGCAGAGAGGAAAAGCCCCCAGGGCAGTGGTGCCTCACGCTGGGACAGAAAGAATGGCTCAAGAGGCACACAGAGCTCTGTTAGGGACACTGTTTAAAGCCACTCTGAGCCACCTGCATGGACCGCCGACTGGGCGTTGGGTCAGACGGAGAATAGAGAACAGAGCTGAAGGCTCCCACACTTGGACATCTGGTAGACAACACTGAGTTGACTACACGTTGTGCCAACAAGGATGGCTCACGTTGTACCCCGTCTCCAGCGGGTCAAGTCATTCCACAGAAAAACGGCTCCATGGAGAGAGTAAGGGGCCGAGGAGAAGCAACACAGCCCAAAGGAGCCAACGCAGGGGTAGCCGGCCTTTAGATAAGCGATCTGGCATAGAGGTTTTCAGCAAGTCACTTAATTTCTCCTAATGTTCTCAACTGTTACACGGAGCTGGTAACGCTGACCTGCCTCCAGGAGATGTGAACATTAATTTACACTTGAAGTCATTGACGCAGCACAAGTGATTACTTCCCATGTTGTTATTGTTAGTGTGGCACCCACCAGCCCATGCCAGGAGGATCTGAGACACCCAGGGAAGAGGCCAGAGAGCAGCTCAGGACCCTGCCTGGTGTCCAAGACTGCGATGGTCTTCAAGGTAGGAGGCAGGCGTATCAGGCCCCCCTCGCTGTCCATGCACCTCAAACTCCCACTCTCCCGGAGCCTCCAGCTCGCATCCATCAAAATCTTGGGTGGTGTGGATATGGGAAGATTTTTGATGACAGAACGCTGGTACCGGTCAGGTCTCTTTTCTCAACTTGCAGTCCTAGGGCACCTCACTGTTAGCAAAGTCACATCCAAGGAAACCACTCATGTGTCCCGGGCAAATCCCACTCAGACCTCCTCCCCCTCCCCCAAACCTGGTGAGTGAATTCCCTTCTCCATCTACCCCCACAGAAGTTCCCCCTTCTAACAGTTCCGGCTGGGGACACTTCTTCCTCCAAATTCTGTCACGACACACCCTTCTCCTTAATCCCTGCCCATTCTTTTCAATCTCTTGTGGGAAAACTGTTGTTTTTCCAAACCCAAAATATTTTTGTGCCTTAAGACCTTCTCTTTTCTTACTCTGAAATACTGCTCTGGACTTCCAGTGGGAAATGCTTTGGTAGCACCAAGATGTGACAATAAATAGCAAAGAACAGTAGAGGTAACTGTTAAGACAAGTTTTCAAAATCTGACGAGCGCGTCATCTTTAGAAGGAGAAGCCCTCGACGTCGGGGAGAACGTGAAGTTGCCCGGCGTCACACAGGTGCAGGAATGCTCACCTGCGCCACCGCATGAAGTCCCGACATCTCCAGAATCCACAGCAGGTATGAAAAGGTTTTGTACTAATTTGTTACATTTACCATCCACATTTTCAAATGGCCAGCGCAGTGTCTCCCGGGGATCTCCAACGGGCATTTTCAGACCAGCACGTCCAGAAGCGTGTGCGTCCCCTTCTACCTCAGATGGGCTGTGTCCATGGCCCTGTGGCCGTCAAGGCCATTTTCCCTACTGCAGAGACTGACCCTATCAGTCATCAGTCGGTAGCCTGCAGCCCATGTCCATAAACAGAGTTTCAGAACACATCCAGAATGCAATCCCTCTTTCACAGTTGCTGCTACTGGTCTAGAAAAGCCACCAGGGGGTCTCACCTGATGATCCCAAAGTTTTGTGAATAGCCAACCACCTACTTTTCTTGTGTGTTTTTCTGAAAAGTCTTCTCTCAACCCGAGTACGGAGTGATCCTCTCAGAAACTAACGTCTGCACCTGTTCCAGCTCTGTTCAAAGCCACGCAATGGCTCCTTTCACTGTAAGTAAAGGGCAAAGTTCTCAGGTTGGTTGACAGAGCCCTGCATGACGCGGCTCCTCCTGGCTTCTGTGAGGTCACCTTTCTCTCCGTGGCCAGTGTCTGCCGCTCTGCTGCGTCCCCCCTCACCACACTTTCTCCTTCTGACACATCCTGTACCTGGGTTTGCTTCTGCCCTCCATGCCGGGAGGTGACCCCGGGGCAGCCTCTCCCATCCCCGCAGCAAGACGGCTTGAGCAGGAGCAAGGAGCGCAGGCCATCTCCCTGCAATCAAAGAAATCGGAACATCTTTTTTAGAATTAAAATAATAAGTTTTCAACTATCTGGAAAACCTATTTTCAGAAGACCTTTGCCAGGCAGGACCGCCCTGCACGAAAGCATCGCGGCTCCCCTGTCCCACATTTCAGACAAAAGGAGATTTTGCTGAGACACTCAGGAACGTCTTCGCCGTCTGTGACACCGCGCTCGTCAGGGACGACCTCCCCAGGTTCCCGGCCATCAGCTTCCCTAAGACCGTGCCGTGGGCTCCCCCATGCTGGCCCCACAGCCACGTGTAGGATGGACACACCAGTGGGCGACGAGCCGAGTCCTCAGGCGGCTCTCCCGGCCTCCCTGAGCGCAGCAGGGCGGACGCTGGACTCTCCGCCCGCAGCCCAGCGTGTCCACCCGTAAAGCGGCTCTGGGCCTCGGGGCTTCCCATGCTCCTGGCAGCTCCAAGAACACGTGTCTTCCAAAGGCGAAGAGGCTCGGACAGAACGACACCCTCTCTCCCGCCCCTGGAGCTCCCCGGGTGATGCGTGAGAGGGGAGTCCACAGAGCCCCGGGGCACCTGCCGCGGTGGCCGGCCCGCCCCGGTTCGGCTGTCCATCCGGAGCTCTCAGACGGACAAACCGAGCTAGGGGTCCTGGTATCCTCCGGCCGCGCGGACCGAGCCCCCCGACGACCCGCGACGAGCCTCGGACAAACGGTTCATCAGCGCGTCCGGCCCGTCTGCGGCTGCCGTCTCCGCGCGTCCGCGGGCGTCCGTGTCCGCCGAGCAGAGCCCTGCAGGCCGGCGGGGGTCGGACAGGGCGGGAGCGCCGCCCTCCCAGGCCGCTGTCCACCTGCCGCAGGAACGCGGCCCGCAGAGGAGCGCCGAGTGGCGGGGCTTCCTGAGAGCTGGACGCGGCCGCTGTCCCGGCTGCGGGCAGACGTGGCCAGGCCCGCCGCGGGGCCGGTTCCGGGGGCGTCGGCGCTGCTGGTCGGGAACACGGTCCGCGGCCCCGACAGGCCTCTCCGCCAGGCGCTCCCGCAGGGGGACCGGCCAGCGTCCGTCCCGCGGAGACCATGCGCCTATCCGGACCGACGCCCGCCCCCGCCTCAGACGCCGCCTTCTCCGGCCCGCGGCGCGGCGGGCGGGGGCGGAGCGACCCACAGGCCGCCGGCGCCACCGCCTCCTCGCGCCCCTCCGTCCCGTGGGGTCGCGCCGCCGTCGGGAGGCTCGGGGTTCCGCTGCCCTGGGGGTTCCGCGGCCCTGGGGGCTCCGCCCGGGCGTCTCCGAGCCGAGCAGCAGCACGTGGTCCCCGCGCTCCCGGCCGCCGCCCCGCTCCATGGCCCCGGCGGGTCGGGGCGTCCGAGAGGCGCGGCGGTGGGGGCGGGGCCGAGGGCCTCCCGGGCCGAGAGCGCGGCTGCGCGGACGGAAGGCCCGGCCGGCGGCGAGGCTGCGGGCGGGAACGGGGAGCCCCGAGCGCCGCGGCCCAGCGACCCGCACACACCGCCACGCGGCGCTCCCCGGAGCGGGGGCGGAAACCCGCGAAGACTTGGACGCGCGTGGGAGGGGGCGTGCCCGGCGGGAAACGCCCTCCCGCGCACGAGGTCGGGAGGACACGGTGACGTGCGAGGCGGACGTGACGCCGGAACTCCGTCACGCACGTGCTGTCCAGCGGTCCGCGCGGTGACGAAGTCCCCGAGGACAGCGCGCGGCGGTGGCCGTGAGTGGCTGGGGGTGCGCCCCCCGCGGCCGGCTCCCGTCCCGTCCCGTCCGCTCGGCAAACCTGGGGACGGAGGTGGGGCCCGTCTGGCCGGCGTCCGCCCCGAGCGCCCGCAGCTGGCCAGGCTCCTGTGGGACGCGGACGGCGGCCAGGCTCCCGTCCGCCCCGGGCTGCCTGCGCGGGGGGAGGGCCGCGGTCTGCGGGGACGGCCGTGCGGCTCGCGGCGGGCCCGGCACTACCGAGTGCGCGGCTGTGGGGGTCCGCGCTCAGCGGGCTCGGCCGGGGCGACTCAGGGGCCAGTTCCTCGACCCGACCGTCTCGGCGGGACGCGTCCGGAACCCCCCGTGGGCCTTGGAATGTTCTGGACGCCGGGGTCGGGTCGGCCTCGGGAAGTTCTCTGCGAACGCCAGTCGCCGCGTGCGCGTCCTTCCCCGTCTGCGGTGTCGCCGCGTGTGGGAGGCCCGCGACGGCTCCTGCGGCCCCGCGCCTCCGCCTCCGCCCGCTCTGGGGGCTCCCGCTGCGCGCTCGCCGCCGCCTGCCCGTGGCCCGCGCTGTGGCCGACACGCGCGAGACGGCGGCCTCTCCGCGCCCTTCGTGGGGCTCTGCGCGCGGCCGTCCTGCTGGCGTGGTCCCGGCGGGTCGCTCGTCGGTCCTGCAGCGTCTGGGCCTCCCGCTGCGGGCGGCTGTGCGGAGAGCGCGGGCTCCTGCGGTCCAGCATGCGGGTCCGGGATGCGGTCCGGGATGCGGTTCCGGTTGTGGTCTGGGATGCGGTCCGGGTTGCGGTCCGAGATGCGGGTCCAGGTTGCGGTCCGGGATGCGGGTCTGGGATGCGGGTCCGGGTTGCGGTCCGGGTTGCAGTTTGAGATGCGGGTCCGGGTTGCGGTCCGAGATGCGGGTCCGGGATGCGGGTCCGGTTGCGGTCCGGGATGCGGGTCCGGTTGTGGTCTGGGATGCGGTCCGGGATGCGGTCCGGGATGCGGGTCCGGGTTGCAGTCCGGGTTGCGGTCCGGGATGCGGGTCCGGGATGCGGGTCCGGTTGCGGTCCGAGATGCGGGTCCGGGATGCGGGTCCGGTTGCAGTCCGGGAGCGGGTCCGGGATGCGGGTCCGGGAGCGGGTCTGGTTGCGGTCCGGGATGCGGGTCCGGTTGCGGTCCGGGATGCGGGTCCGGTTGCGGTCCAGGATGCGGGTCCGGTTGCGGTCCGGTTGCGGTCCGGGAGCGGGTCCGGGATGCGGGTCCGGGAGCGGGTTTGGGATGCGGTCCGGGATGCGGGTCCGGTTGCGGTCCGGTGCGTCTCTTCTCTTTCATCCGTGGTCCGTGCGGTTCCGCGGCGGCCGGAGGCGGATGTGTCTGCGGGGCCGCGGCCCGCAGCGCTGCGTGGTGACCCCGCGAACGCGCACAACTGCGCTCGAGGACGAGGTGCGCTTCCCGCCCGTCACCGCTTCCCGTTGCGAGTCCTGCGGGCAGGCGCGGCGGGCTCAGCCGCGGGATGCTCAGGGAAGGTAGCGGTGCGGGTTGGACAGCGCGGACACTCCCGAGGCGCTCTCGTCACTGGCCGCGCTTAAACGTCCCCCTTCTGGGGCCCCGCGTGGGCGCCCTGCTTCTCGGGCTCGCTCTCTCGCTGCGTCCTTGTCCGATAAATGAAATCTTTAAAAAATAAATAGTCCCACTGTTAAGTAGCCAAATTGAAATTCCATATCAAAAGTTCATTAAATTAGGGCAGAAATAAACTTAAAGATGAGAACGGTGTCTAAAATAGCAACAAAACAAAAATAATAAATAAATAAAAGTAAAGTAGCCACAAAAACACTGACTATGTTTTTTAGGACAATCTAGTGAGAGATGTACAGTCTTCAGATAAAATTATTAAATTTATTGGTAGGTATTTTTAAAGACCTAATTATACGAGGATAAATCGTATTTATGAATTGAAAGCTCCAATGCAACTAAGGTAATAACTGTACAAATTCATGAGCTATTTAACGTCTCCGTACAAACTGCGTTCAGAAGCTTGATGCGACACTTCTGTGGAGTTTCAGGTCGGGAGGAGACTACGTTTCTGAGGAGCGAGAGAGCTCTCCACATTAAGGGCTGATGGAAAAGCTACAATAACCATAAAAGGGTAAAATTGGTGCAGGCATAGATACACAGAACAGAATATAAAGTTCTGAAACCAACGGAGGCAAATATGACAGATTACACTTAAATTCAGTGTAGGAAGAGTAGTCTTTCTTAAAATATTTATAGGACGATTTCAAAAATGTATAAAAATCAACACACACGCGTCCACACACACAAACAGCACAGTGAGGCTGCAAGTGCGCACTGAAGAACGCGCTCCTCGCGCCGGGTGAGCAAGGCTGGCTGGAAGAAGGAGCCCCGGCTGCGCAGGAGAACATACACCAATTCAACTGCATTAGAGGAGGAAACTTCAACTTCCCAGAAGACACTCTTCACAGTACAAAAGGATAAGCCATGGAATTAGAGAAGACACTTGAAATACCTATAACTAATGAGGTGATACTGTTCAGAAAACACAAGAGAATTCTGTAAATCGGAAAAAAAAAAAAAAGGAGAAGAAAAAAAAAAGTTGAATGGGAACTTAAGAAAAAGGCTATTCAAACCAATGACATACTATACTTTGGCTAATTGAATTTAAAAGAAATAAAGCAACCCTGTGATCCCTAAGAAATAAATGAATAAATAGAATTATTTTTGGCCCAGTTTTATTAAAAATATAATTGACATAGAACACTGTGTATGTTTAAGGTGCACAGCACAATGATTTTACTTTTAGATATTATGGAACAATTAAGAGTAAGTTTAGTTAAATGCCATAATTTCATAAAGATACAAAAGTAAAGTAAATAAAAAAGGGAAAAGAGGATATTTGGTGATTAATAAATACATAAAACAGACATTAATCTTATGAGTGATCATGGACAATTAGAACCAAAATAAGATATCTTTTATATACCAAACATGCTAAAAACAGATTTGTGAATCTAGTAATTCCAAATGCTGTCAAGGAAATAAAGAAGTTGACATTCATATGTATCATTAGTATGAATGTGAGTAGGGATCATTAAAATACACTCTGGAATTCCTTCATTCTCTATTCTCTTGATAGATGATGATGAAGAGGAAGAAGAAGATGGATGGATGGACAGACAGACGGATAGATAGAGAGCTTTTTTCTATGACACAGCAAACTCAGCCCTGGGTGAAAACTTTAGAGAACCCCGTGCTCTGCACATCAGGTACATTCACAGAATGTTCACAGCAGCATTCTCCAGACACTGGAAACAACCCAAATGTCCAAGAGGAAAATGAAAAATAAATTATACCACTATATAAAACCATGGACCGTTCTTACAAACATAGTATTAAGTGAGAAGAAATAGTAATTGTTAAAACCCCACTGTACTAATGAGCCGATATACAATTTAGAATGCAGAAAGAATGTGGTTGGCTCTTGGGGACCAGAACCGGAACCCTCGATTGGATGTACATCTCTGCTACTTCCTAGGACCTTTGTACAGATGCTTAACTCTCTCTGTTTCTGTATCTGTGAAGTGAGGTGACCGGTGCCATGTGCAGGATGTGCAGTGCGGGGGACCTGGCTGAGGTACGTGAGGAACCTGTTTGTGCCTACCTGGCATCTCTGAGGAGGAGGGTGGTTGTGTTCACGACACAGAAACAGGGGGAACACACACCGAGAATCCGATCACTGCAGAAATCAGAGTTGTGTTTGTCACTAACTGGCAGACAGGGTGAGGTTCTCGGCAGTGACGAGTGCTCTCCTCACGGGCAGTAGCCATTCCCCCTGGTGTGCCCACATAGCCAGTGTCACCCAGATTCAGTGCCAGGTAATGTCAAAAGGACAGGCAGCTTCTTGATGGTGCTGTGGACATCTGGCTGGCCCGCAGCCCCTTTGCGCACACGGGAGGTCCTTTGGCTTCACCTGTCCTTTCAAGGACAGATCCCGTTTCAGGTGAAGCATACGGAGCCTCTGGGGGAGCCGCTCTGTATCAGAGCCACACCAGCCTTGGTTGCAGAGAGCTGACCCCCCTTCTCACGTAGGGCCATCCCCCCTCCTTCTGTATCACATTTCCACTTGGGAGGTCCCTAACTTAAAATTCTGTTTCCTGCTTGGTTTCTTTGCCTGCTGCCCCAAGCACATCTGTACTCAGGCCACCCACCTAAGCCTCACTGTCCCACCAGTATCCAGGCCCCTTCCTCTGGCCTTGCTGAGTGCCAGATGAAGAGCAAGATGTCTTATCACTGGTAACTTCTTGCCCAGATTCCTAAGGCTGAAAATATTAGTCTGCACTAAAGCCCCATAAGGTTCCTTTAAAAACATACAAAAATAATAATCAAATTCAATATATTTTCACATTGCAGAAGAGTCTGGGCAGGAATACACAGGGCAGGGGCTTTTGTTGACTCTGCTTATGCTGGGATCCTGACGCTTAGAATAACTCTCACCAAGTAGAGCGGCAGTAAGTCTGCCATCAAGTGACAAACAGCCCCAGACGCAGTGGCTATTGGGCTTCAGAACAGAATAAGAAATTCAGATTCAGAATCACTTTGAACAGTGCCCATATGTCCCGGATTGACTGGGACAGACCTGATTTCAAATATTCTGTCCCATTTTCAGAGCATGTGTCAGACCATATGTCCACATTTATGTTTAAGAAAATATGGTATTCATTTCTTTAACAAGAAAGTAGACCCAAATCATGGGGAACCACTCCTGAATCTAAATTCTACCTCTGTCTCCCCGCTGAAGATCAGATGCAAATGCTCAGCATCCCTCAGGACCGGCTCTGGGAGCAGCACTTACGGGTCGGGAATCAGAGTCAGACTGAGGCTGAACTCAGGCCCAGGCGCCAGCGTGGGAGTGAAACCACCGCGTACTGGCCGTCCTGGGAAGCAGACCAAAATAATTCTGATGGCTTCTTCATTTCCTGATTTTTATTTCAAATGATCCACGAAAGCAACCCTGAAATTTTGTTCAGTCTATAGCAAAGTAGACAAATTCAACCTCTTTTGAAGCAGGATTATCTGAATATCTCCTCTAAATGGTGCAATGCCCGCACCCTTTCTCGACTTTTGGGTTGGCTTTTACACAACACACATGTACACATCGCTGTAGGTAGCAAAACTAGACGACAAGGAATAATTACTCAGTCCTCAGTGCAGTTTATTACTTATGTCTTATTTTATGCTCTCTGCTGTCAGGAGTTACTTCCTTACAGGAAGGAACCATTCTTTAGAATGGCTATAAATGACATAACACAGGAGTATATGGTACCACTCCATAAATTCTCCTCTGAATTCTGAAGGTCACATTTAATACTGTGAGGCAGTTACGTCACTTAACAAAGGTCCCAAAATACCACTGGGACACATTGACCACCTAGAAAATATGTATTCGTATAAAAACAAAAATACCATGGCATCATTAGATTATTGTTCCATTATTTCAAAACAAGATTTATAACCTAGGTCAAATGATGTGTTATAATGTGATAAATTTATATCTGTATTTATTGAACATTTTCTTATTAAGGGAAAGTTGAAAATCTGATAGAGATAATCTAATTATAATATCTAATTACAGAATGAAATAAATCACTAAAACCAGCTTAATGAGTCTTAAATACTGATTAATATTCAGACAAGAAGCTGGAATTTTGACACTCCAGTCATGTAGTAAAAATACAGGAGCGCCTAAGCATGCAGGATGGTTTGTCATTTTGAATTTGAAATTCCTCACACCTTCTGCATTGTTCAAATGAGTGCTGCATTCTCTGAATCTTTTGTTAATCATGCTCTAAGATCCGTCACTAAAATGCTATTAACGGCACCCACCATGTGGAAATTCTTAAAGAGAACCTTTCGTCAAAATCTACTGGGGTGGGGGGACCTAGAGTGTCCTGTTGCAAAGAAGCAGGAGGGCAAAAAGGTGATGACCTGGGCAAGGTCTGCAGAAGTAATTTAAATACTCTTCCAGCACTCGCCCACTCACGCTCTTTCTGATGCTAAACTTCAGGCAGGCATATAGAGGAAAGAGCCAGACCAGACACCCAGGTGCCCGCAGGGCTCCCTCCACTCGTCATGCGTGTGGCTACAGTCTCCTGTCCTGGCGCTGTTTTTCCCTTGTGTCCGTCAGGGATGACAGCATCAATTCTGGTTTGTCCGAGAATTAGATGAGCTGGTACTTGTAACTCACGTAGAACGGAGCCTGGCACTGGTAGGTTATTGTCAGACTTCGTGTCACTCCGCCCTTCGTGGAGGTCTGGGTCATGCCCTGCTTGCAGGTGCACATCTAAGTGCTTTATCCTCAGCCCCTCCAGGACCGCTTGCATTCCAGGTTCACAGGTTAGCAAGCCAGAGGGATACCCGTGGCAGCGCAGGGAAGCGCAGGGAACAGAAGTGAGAGAAGCAACAGAGAGCCACTCAGACTATGGATGACTCCTCACTTAATGAAAACAGAACACTCAGAGTTGGCGCTGTCTCTTCAGGCGACTGATACCAATGCTGTCAAAGGGATCATTACGGTGACATTGATCCGTAAGGAAAGGGCTGGTGAATATTTTGTGAGCTTGTCAAGAACTTCAGAAAAGTAGCTTTGTTTTAAACTTCTCCCCTACTGGATTTAGGTCATGCCTGGCAGCAACCACAAGCCGAGTCCTTCTCCCTCGCTTCCGTGCTCCTCGGCAGTCTGAAACAGCTGATCTCCCAAAGACAGATTGGGTGGAGTGTCTGTGTGTCTTTGCCACCTGCTTCATGTCTAGGTGTCACAGTTACATGACTGATCCAGAAATGTTAGTATCCTACAGAAGATGTCTAGGACCAGGACTGTGCTTCCCCATAATGTACGATTGCTCTAAATGAGACATGGTTTGCTTCTGAAGTACAGTGGAAACAAGTGAATATGCAAGGAATCTCAGGAAGTTGCCTTCTGTTCTCAGAACCCTGAGCAGATGAGCAAACCCAGCTGCAGGTGGGCAGGTGGATGGCGCACAGCGGAGCCTGACCGCGTGGTCTCCGACTTATCACTTCACACCTCTGCAACGTATTCTCTCTTTTAGATGCAGGCAAGATGGTCATAAACCCCCCTGCTGACCCTGCTCTAATTTGCTCTTTCTCTTTATTAAAAACCCTCAACCCACTTACAGCTAAAACAAAACAAGAACACCGATGTACCCATGACATCTTCCCCATCCTTTCGGGGAATGTGTCCTGCCCAAGGTCACAGGTGATGTGAGGGCGACTACTCTCCAGGGGTGAGCACGCACCATTTCTTCCTGATGCTGCTGTGCTGCCCTCTTTCTTGGTCTCTCGTTTTCGTAAGATGCCTCTTTTTCTCTCTGTACCCACCCCTCACTGATTAATTACTGATGTTCTCAAGATTTCTTCTGAGTTTTTTATATTTTCTGACAGTTTATATACATCTTGGGTAATTATATCAATTACCACCTACAGGCTACAAGTCCCATATATTTACTTATGCGCAAGTTCACTACATTAAAGTTTAGACCCACCCTCTTAGCGCTGCCTACAAGATACTTTTCCCTGATAGATACCGTACACATTAAAATAAGCACATTAGTGTGTTAATTATTATTTTCCTATCCCTAATCTCTCACATGTAAATAGAAGTATCACTAAATGATCAGAAAAACAAAGACCCCAGCTGTATGCACTGGAATTTCCCCTTCTCATTTTTACAGTCTATTTTCTAGTCACTGACCTGTCAGCTGTATCACGTAAACTGTTCAAGAAGTACTTCCCTTGCTTTCAATCCTCACTTCAGTGGCATCTGCCTGCCCTCTTGTCTCTCACCTTGACAGCAGCCATCCCTTAGAAAGTGATCTCTTGTGTCCAGTCTGCCCCCTTTCCAATTCATCCTTCACACAATTCAAAGTGACCTTTGTAAATGCATATTTATCATGTAGCTTCAAATTTCTCAACCTTCCCCAACTACCCCAAGAGGAGATAGAAACTCCTTTCTCAAGAGGCTTCCAGATTTGGCGTGTGCTTCCTGCCCTGCTCCTCTCCAGCAAAGCTCCGGACTCTCCCTCCAGTGAGGCTCCTGACTTCTAATGACAAGCAGTGTCATTCAAACACTCCCTTGTGCACACACACCAAGCATTTTCTCCCCTTGAACCTTCCCATCTGGATCCCTTAAAATCCTGTGTACTTGAATCTTGGGGCCCTTGTACACCCACTGCAGCTGCTGGTTCTCTTGCTTCTGCCCTACCCAAAGGGATGCTCTCAGGGAGGAAGGAAACACAAATTCATTTCCACAATAAGGCCTAACCCTAGGTGTTCAATAAATGCTTATTGAATGAAAGAATAAAAATAAACAATAAAGTGTATTTATTCAAGAAGACCTGCCAAGTTACCATTATGGACCAGACACTGTTCTAGTGCTTAGGTTTATCACTGATGGAAACAAAGATGCTGGTCATGAAGGTTACAGTCTCCTGTGCAGAGAAATAGGTTTAATAAAATCAAATTATATGTTTGAAAGTGATAACTGCTATGGGAATTAAAAACAAAAAGTCTGTCATGGCAAAGACAATAATGAATATCCAGAGAGAAAAGTGTGTATAAACTGGAATGGTCAGGTGGGTGACGAGTGAGCTGTAGAAACTGACCTGCAGAGGCTGAGGTCTACAGACTGCTGGTCACACAGCAAGGACACTAGAGTGGACACAGACAGATGTCCTGCAAAGCTCCCTGGTGGAGTCTCTGTGTCCCCCACATCAAACACACAGGTCCGTCACTTGAAGAGATTTCAGAGCTTTTGAGAAAAACCGTGTGTTCAGTATACTGAGAAAACAGCTAACCATCCAGGATTACATGATAAGAGGACAAATCTGTTTTGAACTTCAAGTGACAACTTAAATTTGCATAATACCTAGTGTTGGCAAACTACTTAAAGAAATGATGTATGGTGTATCTATAAGATAAAATACTCTTAATCAGTTACAAATCATGTTGGTAAAGAATAATTAATGTGATGAGAAAGTGTTTAGTATCTAATGTTAAGTGACTAGAGATTACTCAGTAACAGATGCAACAAGCTCTGAGTTCATGTCTCCATTGCATGTGTCAGAAGCTCTGAGTTCCTGTCTCCATTGCATGTGTGCAGTGGAGCCCTGGGAGAAACAAATACAGTGGGGTGGGGAGAGGGCCGTTTTCACATTCTTTGTTGCGATTTTCTGTATTTTGCAAGTTTTCTAAAATGAATAACATTTTAATATCAAGAAAGAAAACAATGCTCTTAAAAACAAAAAGCTCTGGGGCACCTGGGTGCCTCAGTTGGTTGAGTGACTGCCTTCGGCTCAGGTCATGATTCTGGAGTCCCGGGATCCAGAGTCCTGCATCAGACTCCCAGCTCCATTGAGAGTCGGCTTCTCCCTCTGACCTTCCCCCCTCTCATGCTCTCTCTCACTCTCTTTCTCAAATAAATAAAGAAAATCTTGGGGGAAAAAAACCCTCTGAAACAATATTTTTAAAGCATTTTTAAATGTTTTATTATAATTTTTTTATTGTTAGTCACTATATAGTATATCATTAGTATTTGATGTAGTGTTCCATGATTCATTGTGTATAACATGCAGTACTCCATGCAATATGTGCCCTCATAAATACCCATCACTGGGCTAACCCATACCCCCACCTCCCCTCCCCTCTAAAATCCTAAGCTTTATGGATTCCTGGAGTCCGGAGTCTCTCATGCTTCATCTCCCCCTCTGATTCCTGCCCCCTTCATTTTTCCTCTCCTTCTTCTAATGTCCTCCATGCTATTCTTTATGTTCCACAAATAAGTGAAACCAGATGATAATTGTCTTTCTCTGACTTATTTCTCTCAGTATAATCTCCTCCAGTTCCATCCATGTTGATGCAAATATTGAGTATTCATCCTTTCTGATGGCTGAGTAATATTCCATTATGTATATGGAGCACATCTTCATGCATTCCTCTGTTGAAGGGCATCTCAGCTCCTTCCACAGTTTGGCTATTGTGGACATTGCTTCTATGAACATTGGGCTGCATATAGCCTTTTTCACTACATATGTATCTTTGAGGTAAATACCCAGTAGTGTAATTGCAGGGTCATATTGTAGCTCTATTTTTAATTTTTTGAGAAACCTCCACATGTTTTCCAAAGTGACTGCACCAGCTTGCATTCCCACCAGTAGTGATGTACCACCTCTCCAACACTTGTTTCTTGTCTTGTCAATTTTTGCTTGTATAACGTGGTATCTCTATGTGGCTTTGATTTGAATCCCTTTGATGACTAATGATAATGAACATTTTTTTCATGTGTCTGTTAGCCATTTGTATGTCTTTGGAGAAATGTCTGTTCATGTTTTCTGCCCATTTTTTACTTGCTTATTTGTTTTTTGGATGTTGAGTTTGAGAAGTTCTTTATAGATCTTGGATATCAGCCCTTTATCTGTGGTGTCATTTGCAAATATCCTCTCCCATTCCATGGGTTGTCTCTTTGTTTTTTTGGCTGTTTCCTTTGCTATGCAGAAGGTTTTTATCTTGCTGAAGTCCTGAAAGTTCATTTTTGCTTTTGTAGATGTGTATTGAAAGAAGTTGCTGTCACCGATGTCAAAAAGGTATTGCTTATGTTCTCTAGGATTTTGATGGATTCCTGTCTCACATGATTTAAGACATACAAAAAATGTTAAGGAAGCCTCACATTTCATTGGGAAAATAAAGCATTATTCAGCAGTTTATAGGGGGTACAAATGGATAGCTATTTGAAATTAAACAAACAAGTGAAGTGTAGGCCCTTCCTTACACCATAATGTAAAAACACACCCTAGCCATATTAAAAATTATGTATTAAAAAAATAAACATGGAAAGCTTTAGTTGAGTCCTCTGGTTAATGATGGCAGATTGGCCACATGTATTTACATACCCTTTTCTTTCTTCCACAAATAACGGTAAGTTAGAAAAAAAAAAGTGTATAAATCTGAAGCAACCAAAAGGATTAATGGAAAGTAGAAAAATTTTATGAAAAAGTTATTTACTTGGCAGAGAGGAGGAAGTTACAAATATATACATGTACAGGATGATATCAAAGAGAAGCAAGTGAATCTGTCAAACAAAACATCTGAGATCTCAGGAACTTTGGTCATCTGTTGCACAGAAGTGAGACAGTGAGGCATGGAAGACCAAACAGGTGTTTTGACTGAGCACCTGTGTATAGCGCCTGCCCTCCCTTCATTACATCCCCCTCCCCTGTGCATTCAGCATGATACTAATTGGCCTCCTCAGTGTTCCACCTACATCTCTAGAAAACAGAATGCTTTATTTTATAAGAAGACAAGGAAGTAGACTGGAACACGGTAGTGTTTTTAATACTATATTAAAGACAACCTACAATAAGCTATTCAGCTACTAGAATCTATACCAACAGACATATATTTATGGCAAGAGAGTAGAGGATTGTTCTCTGGAGAAACCAAATAGTCTCATTTCCATCAACAGACATTTGGGACCCTAAAATGAAATGGCTGTCCAACCACCAGCCTGATCACTTCATGATGACCTCAGCCAGTCTGCAAGTTTTAACTACCCATGCATTCTGAACTTCTAGTTAATTCATTAGTACATTATTCACAGATGAAGATTCACCTACCTCTTAATATCTGCAAGTAGATTTCAATGACAGAAAGAAAAAAATATGCAATTGAACCAAAATGAGTGTAGAGGAAAAAGAGATAATGCAGGAAGGAAAATAAACTTAAACATTCTAAACCTTAGAGTGATAAGAAAAGACATTGCATCTATAAAGTAAGAGCAGCATACTGTGAAAAGCAAATAGAGGATAAGGGGGAGCCATTAAAATTAGTAATATGAAAAGACAAGTTAAATATATACTCCATATATGTCTGTGAGTGGGAAAAATTAGAAAAAAATTCATAAGACTTGCACAGAGAAATGAAAAAGATGCAATTACATATAAGAGATAAAAACTTAAAAAGCAATGGCCTATTAAGAAAGACATTTTATTCAGGACAAGAGCAAAGCCTTCCCTTCACAACTGGAAGGGAAAAAATAGTGCCATGTAGAATTTTATACCTAGCCAAGTTATCAGATAACTATAAGATAGAATCAAAAAAATTTTTTTTTCCTTAAATTCAGGGATTCAGAAAATAGATGATGATGTGTTCTTCCTTTGCAAGACAATGGGGGAATATATTTCAATGAGAGCTGGGAGAAAGTCAAGAAAAAGTAAATCTAGAATGCAGAAAGCACTAACCCTAATACAGGAGGAATATAGGACAGAGATGTAGTAGGTCTAAACAAAAGCAGCATAAACTGGAAGAGAAGACTAGAAGGCTCTAAAAGGACATAACAGGAAAATGAAGGAACCATTATTTGCTGTAGCAGATCACTTTTCATGAAATGACTACAGATATCGCACAACCGGTGGATCACTGGGAGAACCATCAGGAAAAATTTATAGAAGAAATAGTGCAGGTGTACATTTCTAGTGGAGTTGCTATGAAATATTTATATAATTATGTGTTAGGGTTTGAATTGTGTCCCTCACAAAGATACATTAAGCCCCAACCTGGTACATGTAAATGTGACTTTATTTGAAAATAGAATCTTTGGAAATGTAGGCAGGTTAAGATGAGCTCATTAGAGTGGGCCCTAATCCAATATAACTGGTGTCATTATAAGAGGACAAGACAGAGAGAGAGGCAGACAGAACATCTTGTGGGCTTGGACTTCCGTAGTTACAACACAAGGAATGCCAAAAACTGCTGGCAAACTACTAGAACCTTGGGAGAGGCAAAGAGGGACTCTTCCCCAGGTTTCAGTGGGAGGATGAGCCTGCCAACACCTTGATTTAGGACTTCTGGCTTCCAGAACTACGAGACAATAAATTCCTATTTTTTAAAGCAACCCAGTTTGTGGTAATTCAATGTGGCAGCCCCAGGAAACTAGGACACATAATGTAACCAACAATGTGATCAATACACATAACATAATCAATATTTGCTAATTTAACAAAAATTATTATGTAACTGTTGGCAGATGAAGGATAGTGATGTAAAGCTGCTAAAATCCTTATTAATTATAAAACACATTTTATAGATAATGACTTTGATAACTTAAAAAGCATTATAATTAAGTATACATTAATTGAACACTTGCTATATAATATCTACTGTATTTAAATGGAGTTAGTATCAGAATAGTAATAAGCATAAGTGAAAATTTTACATATAATTTATTATGTACTGGGTAGGGTACTGGGTGTTTATATATATGAATTCATTGGTCACTTTGGTAACTCTTTAAGGTATTTTTAGTATCATCATTAAATTTTTATGTGGAGAAATCAAGAAGCATTAAAAAACTAAGTAAGTGGTAACACTCAGATTCAACCCAAACATGGGGTCAGAGTCAATGCCGGTAAACACAAGAGATTGCATCTAAGACAACTGGTGAGGAATAAAGCAATAAGTGGAAATAAATTGCTTCTAAGACGCTGGATAAAGATACAAGTTAACTCTCATCTGTTGATGGTGGCGCACCTACTGTTGGCATGTCAGTTAGATTTCCTAATGCATTTCTAGTCACATCTATATAAATATGCATACACACATACACGATGGAAATGTCATGCCTGGAACACCAAAAGATGTGAGGAGTGGAATGGATAAATATACTGCGGCATATCACAAAATGAAAAACTATACAGCAAATAAAATAAGTGAACCACAGTCATGGTGGCATACCTTGAAAAACTAGCAGAATCTACCTTGAACTGTGTACATACACACTCAGCAATTCCACTTCCTAACCAGACAGGGACAGATGTTCACCCCCAAAAAAGAAGGATTAAGAATGCTCATAGAACGGTAAGTGTTAGCCCTGATCTGCATTCTCCAAATGTCTTCCCAAAATAGAATAGACACATAAATTGAGGTATATTCAGACAACACAATACTGTGGAGTCCTATCACCACAACATGGATGAATCTCACAAAATACTGAACAGGCAAAATCCAGGCAAAAAGAATAGATGGTAGGTTAATGGTCAGTTTTCTGTAAACTTGTTTTTTAAATTTTTACTTATTTTTAAAATTTCTTTTCAGTGTTCCAGAATTCAGTGTTTATGCACCACACCCAGTGCTCCATGCAATACGTGCCCTCCTTAATACCCACCACCAGGCTCACCCAACCTCCCATTCCCCACTCCTCTAAAACCCTCAAATTGTTTTTCAGAGTCCACAGTCTCTCATGGTTTGTCTCACCCTCCGGTTTCCCCCAACTGTAAAATTTTTAAAAACCTTTCCATGATTTTAGGAGTCAGACTGCTGCCTACCTCCCAAGAAAAGGGACGTCATAGGAAAAAGAGGGCAGAGATGGGGTCAGACGTGTCAGGAGCGTTCCATGTCTTTACCTCAGTGGTACCCACCTGAGTGTAATCATCTGGGCATTACTCATTGAACTGTGTACATTGTATATGTTTGTTCAACTGAAATTTTAAATTAATAGCAAATACATCTTCCCTGCGACCTTCGGGAGTAGAGTTTTACCCAATGTAAGAATATAAAGTTATAAACAACAAAACCTCTTGAAATGAGTGAGCCTGATAAAGGATAGAGGCAGGGACAGATTTTTACCGTGGCTCAGCTGTGTCTTGTTTCACCCCAGCTACTTGATCACTCTCATCTACAGTGTGTGTGCGGTGGGAGAAGGTGACAACTCATCGGGGTTTTGTAGGTATTGAATGAGATTACAACTGGTGTCTCCCTTCTTCTCCAGGCAATCTCTATTCTAAGACAAGTGGTGACCACCATTTATCTTGCTTCAAAATGATGCCCCTCTTCTTATGCTGTTGCTGTAGACGACATTCATTGTTTTGTGATATTCCATACTTATTTTAAAAATGTTTTTCTTAGGTTTTCATTTGCTTTTTCCAAGTGAATTAGCAGTTAAGCTCCTGGAGGCTAGAAGGTGTGCTACTCCTGTGACTGTAAGTTTTCTTTTCCTCCAAAATGAGATTAATGCTAGTAGTTTTAACCATATTTTACCCTTCAGGTATAAGACATACCAAATAGAAAGGACTGTTAGCATGAATGTCTAGTACTTTTATGGCACCTGATGCAGACCTTACTGAGGAGTCCGGTCCAGCCTGTCTTTCCTGAGACTATTCTCCTTACCCTCTCCTTTTCTGTCATTCCTCCTTGTGGTCCCATCCAGTATCTTACAAAGTGACCAGCTGGTGCGTATTGCTTATGGTTGGTGCTCAACAAGAGTAAGCAGCGGGCTCTGTTTTGTTTTTCTTTCTCAGAATCTAGACCTACATCTTTTGGGTTGATTCCATCTTGCTTTCTACTCCCATTTTTCATAGTTTCCCAGACTTTTTAACCTCTTGTTTTACATCTGATGCTCCTACTCTAGCTCCATGTTTTGAGTGTGCAAACATTCTGGTCCTCTAATATCAATCCCGGGCTTTCTTTTAGTCTTAGTTTCCACCTGACTTTCCATGTGATGGGGAGAACAATGATGCCCCACCCCTGACCTTCTTAGAAGCATGGGTTCTGATAAAAGTGCTGTGCTTTGCCCAGAGGAGTGAGAGATTGGAATGTCAGTGGGGCTACGTTAGGGGAAGGATAGGTCCAGAAACCCAAGAAGTGTGTGAATTACCTACAGTAGTTGTTCTTTTTTTTTCTTAAGATTTTATTTATTTATTTGACATAGATCACAAGTAGGCAGAGAGGCAGGCAGAGAGTGGGGGTGGGGGAGGCAGGCTCCCCGCTGAGCAGAGAGCCTGATGCGGGGCTCGATCCCAGGACCCTGAGATCATGACCTGAGCCGAAGGCAGCAGCTTTAACCCACTGAACCACCCAGGTGCCCCAACAGCAGTAGTTCTTAACAAGGTCAATTGCGTCCCCACAGGGAAATGTGGCAATGTCTGTACTCCCTTTGGGTGCTCATAGGAGGACAGTGCAACTGGCTTCAGGTCAGTAGAGGTCATGGATGCTGATGGACATTTACAGCACACAGGAAAGCCTCTAACAGTGAAGAATTATCTGGCCTCAAATGTCCACAGTGCTAAGGTTGAGAAACCCTGACAGGAACTTCTAGTTGGGGGAGGGAATAGCAGGGAAATTGTGAGCTTTTAAAAAGAAAGCAGGTGGCTGGACAGGTCTTTAGGTTTTAATTGCCAGAAGAACAGGGTTGGAGTCACTGCCAAGTAGAAAGGAACAGACAGAGGTGTCAAAAGAAAATCTTGAAGAAGCTCCTCATGTTATTCAGTGTTATTTTCTCTGCCAATTCTTCACTGGTTAAGACATCTTACTTTCAAGATTTTGGAGTCAAATTTGAGTTTCTTTCGGGTGTGACACCATTTGAGATAAACTTGCAGAGAAGATCAGAAAGGCTTTATTTGTGGGGTCACCCACACGATTTCTACTTCTCGACACTCTGTAGAGCCCTTCTTAGCCCTTGAGGAGCCCACGGGAACCTGGTGATATGATCCATTATGGATGGACTTCCCTGGCCCTTCTGAGGAAGATCTTTCTTTTCATTCTTCTTTGTATCTGACAATGACTCTCTAGTAATTTTGCCTCTTAGTGGCCTCCAGATTTTATGAGGTTTCTGCCCTGTGCACTTGAACTCATTTACTCATTTTGGGAGACTGTTTATGTTGATCCTAATGGTTGCAGCTAAGCTGTTTGCAATCTTGTCAGGAGAAGGAAGGCTCAATTCTGGCAGCTGAAATTTCATGTTTAATGCAGACATAATATGAAAAACAACTGCTGCAATCAGAAAAACCCCCAGGGAGAGACATGTGAAAAGAGGATTTTAGATAGCAATAGTATGTGTTAACTGAGGATCTAGCCCACAGATGAAATCACTCTTATTACAAGGCTCCAGTCTGTTATGATACTTGCATTATTTTTCCCAAAGATTTTCACTACCTTTATTTTTAAGGGTCAGAAAAAGCATAAATCAAGGTTAAACTTCCAGGAAGCAAATACATTTAAAATACTACATCAGTATTTATCTGGGGGGAAAGAGATACATAGCTCTGACTATATAAGAATGCATACATTAAAGTAGAGAACTATTACTAATAGTTAAAGTTGATTGTCTACCCAGCATCCTTCCTCTCTTTTTTCTTGCTGGTAGAGAGAACCCAATTTTGCTTGGTACCCAGCTACCTCCTTCACCTAAGCCAGCTATGGTGTTCTCAGTCTCCTAGCCAGGAAGGGGCTTGGACATGAGCACCTGACACAACTCTGGCCAATCAAATCCGAGAAGAGTCTGATGGGTTTCTTTTTTTTTAATTTTTATTTATTTTTTATTTTATTATTTTTTTTTAAAGATTTTATTTATTTATTTGACAGAGAGAAATCACAAGTAGATGGAGAGGCAGGCAGAGAGAGAGAGAGAGGGAAGCAGGCTCCCTACTGAGCAGAGAGCCCGATGTGGGCCTCGATCCCAGGACCCTGAGATCATGACCTGAGCCGAAGGCAGCGGCTTAACCCACTGAGCCACCCAGGCGCCCCATCTGATGGGTTTCTAAAAGGAAATCTGGCTTTGCTTTAGCTAAAAGACACAAGGGAGAGTTGGCTCTTAATCCTTTAGTAAACACTTTCCTGTGTGGATATAATGTCTGGAATGATAGCTGTCTTATAACCATGAACATGGTTAAGCGGAGTGATAAACTAGCAGCCTGAGGAACACTGAGAAGTCTTGAGGAAGGAACTGGGTTCACAGTTATACGGTTGCAATATTTTATTAACCAACTGCTAAGCCAGCCTACTTCTGGACCTCTTGCTTATGAGAATAACATTTGAGATGATTTTGAGTTGGGCTTTATATTTACTTTCGAAAAAAAAATAGCTAATGAAATAACTTTAAATTTGTCACAAAAGTTGTATCATTCTCTTTTTCAGAAGAAATACTGGGTTTACCAGCTGTGTATTAGTGAGTCAGAAAAATTGCGAGCTATTGTTCTTTGTAGACCAGAGGGAAAATTTCATTCTGGAGAAGGCCACCCGACTCTGGTTTTATCTTCACGCTTCTGACTGGTGTCTTTAAACAACTTGCCTCAGTGTCATCAATTCTCTGAGCCACGGATGCATTGTTCTATATATTTCACATAAGTATTATTATGTGTCCATTTAACAATTCATTCTAGAGCCATCGTGAGTGGGACCGACTATGTCTGTTTACATCCTCAAAACATATACATGAAATAGATCATGGTAAATATCAGTATTCTTTGCTCCTACTATTCTTTATAAACCTGATTTTTTTTTTTTTTTGCATGTAACTCGTATTTCCAGATAAGTAGACATCTAGATGTCCTCTTTAAAATCCGTCATGATACTCAGTAATTGATTAAGGACCCAATTTTATATTCTGTTACATGTACAAACATGACTCAGATTTTAAGAGCTGGCAAAGTCAAAGAGCATTACGAAGAAAGACATCAAATGTAACATATATTTAGTGAATGGCTACTACTATTTTTGTCATTATTGACATCTCATATTCATATAGTATTTTGGAAATTATAAAGTAATTTTATATGTTTTTATTTTAATCATTAACACACACCCAGAGCTGTACCAGATGATGAGGGAATTTAAGAAAAATACAAACTGGTTTGCCTAACTGGATAAAACCGAACAAAAGTTTTATTGAAAAGTTTTACTTAGGGGCGCCTGCGTGGCTCACTGGGTTAACCCTCTGCCTTCGGCTCAGGTCATGATCCCAGGGTCCTGGGATCGAGCCCCACATCGGGCTCTCTGCTCAGCAGGGAGCCTGCTTCCCTTCCTCTCTCTCTGCCTGCCTCTCTGCCTGATTGTGATCTCTGTCTGTCAAATAAATAAATAAAATCTTTAAAATTTAAAAAAAATTTTAAAAAGAGAAGTTTTACTTAAAACCAAGTATTAGTGAATTTTAAAAGAGGTACTGGATCTGGAATTTTGCAATGAATCATAGGAACCCAAAAGAAATTATTTCAGTGACATGATGATAGCCACCAGAAATGTAGGTATGTGACAGTAATATGACAAAAAATATTTTCCTTATTGACTCCTTGGCACAATTCTAAGACCAAAAGTGACAGGAAAATTCATTTAAAAAACTATTCACCTATCATCTATCAATCAGTCTGTCTTAACAAAGAATGTTGCCATTCCTATGGAAATTATACATCTTAAAAGGCTAATTTTTCAGAACTGGAACAAACAATCCTAAAATGTATATGGAACCACAAACGACCCCAGGTAGCTAAAGATATCATGAAAAAGGAAAACCTGGAGGTATCATAATTCTAGATTTCAAGTCACTATGAAGTAGTAGTAATTAAGACATATGGTACTAGCATAAAAATAGACACAGATCAACAGAATAGAACAGAAAACCAGAAATAAACCCACAGTTATATGGTCAATTAACCTTTGACAAAGGAGGCAAGAATATGCAATGGGAAAAAGACAGTCTCTTCAACAAATCGTATTGGGGAAACTGGATAGCAATGAACAAAAGAATGAAACTGGACCATTTTCTTTCACCATACACACACAAAAAATAAACAAAATGGGTTAAAGACCTAAATATAAGATCTGAAACCATAAAAATCCTTTAAGGGAGCATCAGTAGTAATCTCTCTGACATTGGCTATAGTGACATTCTAGATAGGTCTCCTGAGGCAAGGGAAATAAAATTGAAAATAAAACTATTGGGACTACCTCAAAATAAAAAAAGTTTCTGCACAGCAAAGGAAACAATCAACAGAACTAAAAACCAACCTACTTGAAGGGAGAAGATATTTGCAAATGACATACCGATAAAGGGTTAGTATCCAAAATAATATAAAGAACTGATACAACACAATACCAAAATAATAATAATAATACAATTAAAAATGGGCAGAAGACATGAACAAACATTTCTCCAAAGAAGACATCCAGATAGCTAACAGACACATGAAAAGATCCTCAATATCACTCATCATCAGGGAAATGCAAATCAAAATTACAATGAGAGATTATCTCATTAGAATGACTAAAATCAACAACCCAGGGAACAACAGGTGTTGGTGAGGATGTAGAGAAAGGGAAACCCCCTCTTGCGCAGTTGGTGGGAATGCAAACTGGTATAACCATTCAAAAACAGTATGGAGATCCCTCAAAAAATAAGACTACCCTATTATCCAGAAATTGCATTCCTGGGTATTTATCCCCAAAATACAAGAACACTAATTCAAAGGGATGCATGCATCTTATGTTTATTGGAACGTTATTTACAATAGCCAAACTATGAAAGCAGCCCAAGTGTCTGCTGATAGATGAATGGATAAAGAAGATCTGATATGTGTATGCAATGGAATATTGTTCAGCCATAAGAAAGAATGAAATCTTGCCACCTGAAACAACATGGATGGAGCTGGAGAGTATAAGGCCAAGTGAAATAAGTCAACCAGAGAAAGACAAATACCATACTATTTCACTCATATGTGGAATTTAGGAAACAAACAAATGAAAGAGACAAACCAAGAAACAGACACTGAACTGTAGAGAACAAGCTGATGATTACCAGGTGGGAGGTGGGTGGGGAGATAGGGGAAATAAATGATGGGGATTAAAAAATATGTGTATTAATTTTCCATTTGAAGGAAATCTGGAAAATACCAGGAGAATTAACTATAATGCAACATAGTATATTTTTCTTCATCACAGTATAGAAATTACTATTTATATGTATATCTATATATAATTTGTATTTTTATCCATGGAGAGCTAGTCAGAAAGCTTGATTGATATTTTTAGTATTTTTTTTTAGACAGCATGACATCTTTTTAAAAAAGGAAGTAGTAGAGAAAGTAGTCTTTCTTAAAGGTAAAATAAGTCCCTGTGAGGTCTCATGATGATAGACAATATAGTTGTTCTGATCCAGAATTTTCCATCACAGAAGTCAAGAATGCCACCTAAACTCAAAGTCCTTATTAAAAGTAAAAACAAAACAAAACAAAACAAAAAAAACACATAAACTTTGAAACGAGGCAGATCTCATGCTTCAATCTTAATCTCTCCAGTGTCCCAGATGTGTGATTGTAGAGTATGTGCTAAAATTCCAGCAGTCTTACTTTTCTCATTTATAAAATTAAAACAAATACTAGCCACACTCTAGATGTGAAAATCTTCAACAGAATAATAGCAAACTAAATTAGTGACATAAAAAATACTTTACACAATGACCACGTGTGGTCTCGCCCAGGAATGCAAGGTTAGTTTGACATGTGAAAATCCAGTGATACAATGTTGTCTTACTAGAACAGAAAACAGAAAACACAATTACCTCAATAGATTAAACAGTCAAAACCCACCACCCCTTCATAGTAAAAGGACACTAAACTAAAAGTAGAAGGGAGACTGCCCAACTTGATAAAGAAAATCTATGGAACCCCACAGCTGCCGTGGAACCTGGTTGTAAAAGACTAAATACTTTCCCACTAACATAAGGAACCAAGCTGTCATGTGTGCTCTGACCACTTCTAGTGGACATTGCACTGGAAGTTCTGGCTGAGGCAATGAGGCAAGACGCAGAAATAAAAGGCATTCTGATTGGAAAGAAAGAAGTAAAATCACCTCAGTTTGCAGATACCATGATCTTGCAAATATATAAAACCCCAGGAAACCCACTGCAAAGTATAAGAACTAATCAATTTTATTTTTATATGCTAGTAATGAAAAATCCAAAAATGAAATTAAGCAGTTTCATTTATAATAGCATCAAAAAAATAATTACAAATAAAATGAATAAAAAAATTCAAAACTTAAACTCTGACAATTATAAACCATTGTTAAAAGAAAATGGAAGTGATCTGAATAAGTGAAAAAACAGCTCATGACCATGGATCAGAAGATTTAATGTTGGTAAAATGGAATAATTCCCAAATTCATCTGCAGACTCAACATAGTACCCATGATAATCCCAGGTGCCATTTTTTCTCAGCACCTGACAAGCTGATCTTACCATAAAATGCACCTGCAGGCTGATCCTAGCATTCACATGGAAATGCAAGAGAACCAGAATACCCAAAACAGTCCCTAACAGAAGAATAAAGATGAGGGCTCAAGTCCTGACTTCTAAACTTACTACAAGCTACGGAAATTAGTAATTGTGATTCTGGCATGAAGCAACAGCACAAGAATAGACGTATAGATTAACAGAAGAGAACTGAAAGTCTAGAAATAAATTCTCACATTATGGTCATTTGATTTTGACATGGATTCCAAAACAATTACATGAGGGAAAGAATAGTTCTTTCAACAAATGATGCCAGAACAACTGGGCAACCACCTGAAACCATATGTAAAATGTTAATGAGGGGCTCCTGGATGGTCAGTCTGTTAAGTGTCCAACTCTTCATTTTGGCTCTCACGTCCTGATCTCAGGGTCCTGATCAAGCCCCACATCAGGTTCTGCTCTGGCATGAAGCCTGCTGAATATTCTCTCTCTCCCTCTGCCTTGACCCCTCCCCACCAAAAATAAAGTTTTTAAAAAATGAGCTAAAAATGTAGTAAAAGACTGAGTTAAAATTATAGAAGTCTTAGAAGAAAACAAATATGTATCTTTGTGACTTTGGATTAGGCATTTGTTTCTTAAATACAACATCAGAAGCATAAACAACAAAAGAGTAGATAAAGTTTATTTCCTCAAAATTAAAAAAATTTGTGCTTCAAAGATATCATTAAGAAAGTGAAAGTCCACAGAATGGAAGGAAATTTAAACAAATCACATATCTTATGAAGGACTAATATATAAAGAACTCTAAGAACTCAATAATACAAATAAAAATAACCTAATTAAAAATGGAGAGTAGATTGGAATAGGCATTTTTTACAAAGAAGATATACAAATAGTCAACAAGGACATGAAAAGATGCTTAACATGGTTAGTCATCTGGGAAATATGAATCAAAATCACAAGATAAAACCTCACATCTGTAACCAGGATCAAAAAGACAACAAGAAATGTTAACAAAAATAGGGAGAAATTGGAACCTGTATACACTATTAGTAGAAATAGAAAATGTTACAGTCTCTTAACAAAACTACCTGGCAGTTCCTCAAAACGTTAAACATGGAGTTACCACATGAACCGGCAATTTCACTTTCAGTACACACCGAAGAGAAATACAAACACACATCCTCATAATAACTATACATGAAGGTCTGTAGCAGGTTAGTTTATCACCAGAACCAGTAAATGGAAACAACCTCAATGCTCATTGATTATTGGATGGATAGGTAAAATGTAGTGCATCCATTTCATTCCAAATGGAATATTACTTGGCAATAAAAAGTTGGCCAAATAACAAAATTATTATATGATACATTGTACAACTATTACATTGTACAATTACCATATGATATATTGAAATGTGCCTTGGAGACATTATGCAAAAAGAAAGAACCAATTCACAAAAGTACCTGACCAGGGCTTAGAAGGCTGAGGAGAAATAGGTAAGATACAGGAATCTGGAGGTAATAGAAATGATGAATATCTCAGTAACAAATGCCTTAGGCTTGATGCCTAAACAGGTAAAGTACACAGGCTCTGAGCAACTTGGTAAATGGTAGTGTCAGGAAGAAGCTGGGGAGGGCGCAGATTTCCAGAGCACATCAATGTCAGCATTAATTGTGTGATGGTTGTGCACTTCTGTGTATGTGCTAAAAAATACTGAGCTGTACAATTTAAATGAGTAAACTGCATAGTATGTGAAGTAGATCTCAGTAGTTAAATTTTACATATATGTATACATAAATGTGTATATATGTATGTATACATAACACTTTAAAATAGAGAAATAAATAGTAACAAATGAAAGTGAGAAAAATAGACAAATTCACAAGTGCTAACCGTAAAGAGAAAATGGGTCAGTTGAAATTTACAAAGAGCTTCCGATCATGAAATCCTATGAACGTGTATACATATACATACATACAGCTTATGATTTTTCTTCTGACTGAAAGCTCTTTTGTAACATTAAAAATTCTGAAACAATCAAATTTTAAAAACCAAATAATTCAGTTAGAAAAATGGACAGAAGATGACTCGGTACATTTTGGAAGGTTTTCAATGTAGTTTTTTGTTGGGGAGATGCAAACTAAATCAAAAAGTTTGGGTACCACTGCCATTCTTTCCTCAAATGGGTTAGAGAGAAGGAGGCTGACGTTTAAAGCATCTGTGCTGATGGGGAGGAGTTGAGCTCCTCCACTCCGCCAGTGGGAATGATGTATGCAGATGCACCAGTAGCATTCCCCAAAGATAAGCAGTTCTTTCCCAGAAATTCCATAGCAACGCAGAATTCCTCTCCAGGTACATATCCAAGAGCAGTGTGCACCTGTGAGCTCACCAGAAACACGCACAAATATATTCATAACCGAGGTATTCCCCCACAGTCGCACCCTGAAGCTATTCCATTGATCGCCACCACACACCAGACCAGCACAGGGTGGAGGGAACATCCAAAATGGAATCCTGTATGACACTGAGACTCTGTGAACCACACCACGTGGAAATACGTGGATACAGCTCACAGTGTGGAGTGGCACAGATGAGGCACAAGGCATACACACTGCATAATTTTATTTATATAAAACCGAAAAGCAAAGGAAGTGAATTTGTGGTGTTACAGGTCCAGATGGTGGTTAGTCGGGGAGTAGGGGAGGAAGAGAGGCCGGCAGGGACTTCTGAGAGCCACCAGTGGCTTGCTCGTTGATTCAATTGTGTTCTCATTACACAGCTGTTCTCATTTGTTAAAGTTTACTGAGCTTTACACCTCTGATTTCTGATTCTACTGTCCATTCAAGATTCTAACAGTCTTTTCTGATGTGTGTCATGATTCCATCAACTGTCTACAAAATCAGTGAAGATTAAACTACATAGTTGAGGCATATTACATAGGTCATAAAACTGTTTAAAAGTATAGGAAGGATATGACTGAGGATGGTGCTGATTCTGCAGGGCTAGGGCATGGTAGTCTAGGGCAGGGTTGCCTGGTGTGTCCACACTTACAAGGTCTGGCATTGGGTCAGTGGGTTCATGGCTTGTAGACATTACTGATTACTGATAAAAACTGGAAGTATGAAGAGTGAATAGAAGCCTGATGTAGAAATTTGAAGAAGAGGTGATAGAACATTGAGTTGATGGCAGTGAAAGTTTAAGATGTATTTTTTTCTCATGGTTTTTATTTTACTTATTTTATTTATTTATTTTTTATTAACCTGTAAGGTATTACTTACTTCAGGGGTATAGGTCTGTGATTCATCAGTCTTACATAATTCACAGTGCTCACTATAGCACAGGATGTGCAAATTGATGCCTAAACAGGTGAAGTACACAGGCTCTGGTCTGAGCAACTTGGTAAATGGTAGTGTCAGGAAGAAGCTGGGGAGGGCGCAGATTTCCAGAGCACATCAAGAAAACCATTTTGAACTTGCTTAAATTGAGACATATGTGGGGAATTAAAGGTGAGATGTCAGGTAAACAGTCGGATATATATAAATCTGAATCTCAAAGGAGACATCTGGGTGGACCATATGAATTTGCAAGTTATCAGCATAAAAATGGTGTCAGAAAGTTCTTGGAATGGATGAAATACCAAGAAGAAGAGTATATGTACAGGTGAAAATTAACCTCAAGTTTGGCCACTGAGTGATTTCAAGATGAGGATTTGGGCAGAGGAAGAGCCATCAATGAAGAAAAAGATTAGCCCATTAGGTAAAAAGACGTCCAAGAGAATTTGGTGTCAAAAAAGAAAAATTCGTTTCAAGACATTTCAGTTCTGTCAGATGAGACTAAAGATCGAGCGATGAAAACAGAGACATGACCATTAAGTCTGGAGATGTGACTGTCACCAGAGACTAAAGAGCGTAGGGGTGGAGTGTTGGGCAGGGAAGACTCTGGACACAGGAAGAAAGAAGGAAAGAGACTTTTCTTACAAATATTTCTCTGTGAACAGATGAATATCGCAGTAACAAGTGCCTTTGTTATGATAATGACATGATCTGTCAATGATCCGAGGTCTGGAACATATCAGGTGTTAAGTAAATATTTACAAACAGAACCTTATACTATGCTTTCCCCAAAGGTAACTCCAAGTGTTTCCTCACAAGTCAAACAGCAATGTGAGGTACACGGTTAACATGCCCTTGTTCAAGAATGTATACTCAGCTAGTGGTAAGGACCAAGAAGTGCCCTGACACCTCGGTTGACTAATATTTCCACTCTAGGCAATGAGAAATATAAACGTATATACAGATACCAAATCAGTGACGAGATCAGTATGGGAATGGTGGGCGCAGAAAAGAAGATCCACCTCCCTGATAGGGGAGAAGATCCACTCATCCAATCCAGTGAGGACCTGATAGGACCTGATAGGCAGAAGAAGGTGAACTTGTCCTGTCTGCGCTGGACATGGGTCTCCTGGCCTCTGCTCTTCTGGTTCTCAGCCTTCAGACCCAGACTGGACCCTCCACCATCAACAATCTGGTCCTCACCACCAGTTCTCCTTCCCTGAATGTGGTTTCTCTGTACAACTGACGGATGTGTAGCATTTACTTATTTCAGTTGTAATTTCTTCTTTGATTCAGGAATACTTTCACATGGGTTTTAACATTTACAAATTTGTGGGAGGAATTTTTTAAAACTATTTTTTGTAGTTGGTTTTTAATTTTACTAAATGGTACTCCAAGTATATAGTCTGAATGATAATTTGGGGGGTATCTTGAGAATTCCCTTGTGATTAAATGTATTTTCTTTTTCTTTTATTTTATTTTTAAAGATTTTGTTCATTTGGCAGAGAGAGAGAGCACGCATAAGCAGGGAAAGCAGTGGAGGGAGAGGAAGTATGGTCTCTGCTCAGCAGGGAGCCAGACATGGGGCTTAAACCCTGGACCCTGAGATCATGAAGTGAGCTGAAGGTAGACGCTTAATGAGCTGAGCCACCCAGGTGCCCCTGTGTTTACTTTTAAATGAGATTTCCATGTACGCTTTTAAAAGGTGTGTGTTCTTTCATTGTTGGATGTAGATCAATATCAGATCAAGCCTGTCAAGTTTGTGTAAAATTTTTTTTCTAGTTTGATAATCTACTCATTTCTGAGAGTAGTATATTAAAAATATTTAAGTAAGGTTCTAGCTTTTCCATTTACTTATGTAGTTCTGTCAATTTTTATTTTTATATTTTTGAGATTATATTATTAGGAACATAGAAGATTTGAGTGTTTTGTGACTTTTTATGACTACCTCATGCCTAAGAGAGATCTTTGGCTTTGTCTCCTTGATTCTGTGTTTCTGACATTAATATTACTATTGCTTTCTTTTCTTATTTATATTTGCATGGCATATCTTTATCTGTCTCCTTTAACATTTCTGTCATGTTTTATGTGTGTCTCTTATAAAATGCATATGGCAAACATTATCTTAAAAATTTATTCTGGCCTCCCTGGTTAACAGAAAACTCTAAAATATTTACATTTATAGTGGTTATTGATAAATTTTTATTTATTTTCACCAACTTATTTTTTTTTTTAAAGATTTTTATTTATTTATTTGACAGAGAGAAATCACAAGTACACTGAGAGGCAGGCAGAGAGAGAGAGAGGGAAGCAGGCTCCCTGCTGAGCAGAGAGCCCGATGTGGGACTCGATCCCAGGACCCTGAGATCATGACCTGAGCCGAAGGCAGCGGCTTAACCCACTGAGCCACCCAGGCGCCCCTTCACCAACTTATTTTTATGTCACTGGTTTGTTAAACATTCTATTTCTACACTTTCTGGTTATTCCCACCAAATATTAATTAAATACTTAAGAATATCAAAATGTAACAAACATTTCTTTTTTTTTATTTCTTTTTTTTTAAGATTTTATTTATTTGTTTGAGAGAAAGAGAGAGTGAATGAGAGAGAACGAGTGGGGAAAGGGGCAAAGGGCGAAGGAGCAGCAGACTCGCTGCCGAGCAGGGAGCCGGACACCGGGCTCCATCCCAGGACCCTGAGATCATGACCTGAGCCAAAGGCAGATGCTCAACCAACTGAGCCACCCAGGCGCCCCTTTTCCTTTTTTTCCTTTAAAAAAAAAAAAAAGATTTTATTTATTTATTTGACAGGCGGAGATCACAAGCAGGCAGAGAGGCAGGCAGAGAGAGAGGAGGAAGCAGGCTCCCCCGCCAAGCAGGGAGCCCGATGTGGGGCTCAATCCCAGGGCCCCGAGATCATGACTGGAGCCGAAGGTAGAGGCTTTAACCCATTGAGCCACGCAGATGCCCCCTTTTCTATCTTTTTATTAAGGAGCAACGGTACTCTTAAACCATTTGAATGTAATCCTGTTTGTGTGTCATCCGTGTTATTCGTTAACTTTCAGAGTTTTCAGACTTCTAAGCATTTGTCTTCTCCTCTAGCATCATTCACTACTTCACGATTTCTCTGTTCCTTACTCCCAGTGCATCCTTAGTCGTGGTCTTTAAACTCCCCATCAGAGTGGATTCTTGAGATCTTTCTCTCAGTATTTACATGAAGTCTTTAATGCAGCTGCACTTCTGAACAAAACAAAATTCTAAGTAGACAGTGATTTTTCCTCAGTATTTTGAAGATATTCTTGCACTCTATTCAGGTATATGCTTTTTGCAGTTGAGGTCAATAAAAAGATTTTTGTATAACCTCACTGAAAATGTTTATCCTCAGTGCTCACAAGTGAATAATATCAAATAATAATTGATAGAAAATCCCTTATAGTTCTGTAGGGGAAGCAGTAAACATCCTTCTCACAGTGTGATGGACATACAGATATGTTTCCTATGTCCCTGCCGTAAATGCTGGGAGTAGATGTCCCCTCCAGACCAGCTCACCTATGACCCTTACCTCTGCTGCAAAAAAATGCTGGACAAGGTCAATGCCATGGAGGTAGGGTAAGGCCAGAAGGGGTGATATTGGGACCACCCAGAAAATCTAGATAATCTCCCTATTTTGACATCAGTTGACTGGCGACTTTAATTCCATCTCAGCCCTAATTTTCCTTTGCCATGGAGCCCAGCAGGATAAAAAGCAGGGGTCTATTTCAGTATACCACACAGGCACTGCACTTAATCTTTAGAGTAGATGAATCCCAAAGGAGATCAAAGTGAAGCTCCCAACCAGAGCAGCTCAGGATTCTGGTTGGGAAAGAATGAGACCCTGACATTTGGTTGTTGGATGTCTGGCCTGGTGAATTCTCCTGTTCCCTTGAAGGCTTGTCCTGCAGAATTGCCCACTTCTTCCTATTAAGAGCAAAGACTCTCTCCTAAGGAGAATGCAAAGTCCTGCATTCTCCCCCACCTTTTTTGGCCATTAGATCATACATAATTAGGGTTGTGCCACGACTAGAATAACCTGGGTCTGATAAGGAGTTGTAAGATTCAGATAACATGAATTGGCAGGAGAATGTGCAGGACTGGATTCTGAGGAACATTTGAACAAGAGCCCTGGACAGAAGCTTTTACAAGGGAGAGTACTGACATGGAAGCAGTTCTGAGATACAGGATTCAGCATCTTGGCAAAGCCTCAGAAGATGTTGTGAAATCGCTACTGGGGTATTTTCTGGGATCATGGAAGAACCGATGGGCCATTCTAAGTGAGCTGAAATGCAGAATTCTATGGCAGACTATGGAGAGAGGGATTGAATGGCAAGGGACTAAGCCCGCTGAGGTGGATGGACTCTGGGTGGCCAGATCACCTGCTGGATGGAAGAGTCCCTCTTACCAAAGCAAGAAGGAATGTGAAGGAAGAAAGTCACCAGCACCACAAAAGCTCTCAACAGTGCTGTCCTGTGTGGGCCAGGACTGGGGGTGGGTGATGCTGTCCTGGAGTTAGGCTCCCTCTAACAACGGGGATGCAGGACTCTGCAGCAATAGAGGCCAGGTGGCAGTGCATCAGGGTCAGAAGCCAGTGGATACAATTATCATCATGACTGGCAATGTGGGGTTGCAGCCAATGAGGCCTGGCCTTCAGAATTATGAAGGGGGTTTATAGAATACCGCATCCCCGGGGGCAAAATAGACAGATAGCCCGTCAGACAACTGCTCACTTCATCAGAAGAAATCAAGGATGGATGAGTGGGAAACTGAGAGCAACACCGCCTTGTGCAGTCTCCAGACCTGAGCCAGATTTGGACCCAAGACCCAGTGATTGAAGAGGAGGCCATGATCCCAGGACGAAAGATCTTGAAGCACCATGGCAAAGCTACAAGCACACCACTTGGTAGCTCTCTTTGGATTTTGGAGCAGCACGCTTGATCCTTAAGAATGCTGCTTCAGGCCATACACAGTAATACAGAAGGATTCTCGTGGAGCCCAAGTGAGGAATGGCACTGTAGCAGGTCCAGGCTGTGGTATAGCTAAGGCTCAGGCCCTATGACCCAGGAGATCATATGACGTCAGAGATATCAGTAGTGGAAACAGATGTTATGTGTACCAACACCATGGTTGAAATGACAAATGTAAGCCTCTGGATTTCCAAAGCAAGATCAGCTCATCTGCAGTGGACCTTTATCACCTTTTGAAAAATAATACGTGGTACCCTATTGGTAGAGACAGAATGCCTGGCCATGGAGCTCCAAGTGGCCTTGGATCTGGAATTGCCCATTATGACCTGCATTCTGACAGAGTCACTAGGCCATGTAAACAGGCTGGCAACCAGCCACGGTGTGATGAAGTGGTTTGATGGGAACAAGCATAAGTGAGGCTATTAGACACAAGGAAGCTGTATGAGTAAGTCTCCTTGACTCTAATGGTATCTCCATGATTCTCCCTCAGTATCATGTCATTAGCTCTCCTCAACCCATACCCGTGGTTGTGGGAGCTATTGATGGTGGAAGCAAAAGCCCAGGCTTGGTTTACAGATGAGCTCACTCATGGATAGCCTTGAAAGATGGTGATGAGCCTGAATGGCTCACCCTGGACAATCCTGTTTTCTACTCCAGGTGGACAGATTAATGGTGTCGTGATGGAGTCGTGGCTGCACAGAGTTATAGAGCTAGTAATTGGCAGAGGCAGAATTCAAACCAAACAATCTATGCCCATGATATGTGCACTTCGGAAAAAATGGATTATTTTCTCATACTGTATACCGAAATAAATTCTAAATGGAATGATGATCTAAGCTTTAAGAAAAAAAGAAATCCCCAAAATACTGGAACAAAATGTGAATTTTAAGTTTTTATTACTATCATATTTAATCATGATTTTTAGGTGAGAAAGGGCTTTTAATTTAAAAACTTATCAGTTAAAATACATAGTGGAGCTCAAATTAGACACTTTATTTTGTTAATATGCAGTGGACATGTGCAAAGTGCTAGAATGACAGCAAGGTAGGAGGAAAATGCAAACACACTTGATAGAGAAGGAGCAATAAGCGGCTCTCAAATCCACAAAAAGATCAACCTCACCCATGATACAAGACATGGAAATTACAATTATTCTAAGACACCGTTTTCCCCATCAAAGGTACAGATACCCAGTGTTTTAAATCCACCACTCTGGGATGAAGCAGGAGAGTGCCAGGGTGACTGTAAATTCTGCAGACTCTACAAGCAGGACAGTGATTTACCAAAGTACATCTCAATCTGAAAGGCACAGTCTTGAACTTGATCCCATCCTCTGGCCCCAGCCCACTGTATACTTTTCTCATAGCACCAGAATGCTCACTCCAAAATAAGAGATACAACAGACTGCTCCTCTGCTCAGTGGATCTCCAGTGGCCCTCATTCCTCTCAGAACAAAATGAAAGTTCTTCAGATGGCTCACTTTGATCCAGATTTTTCTGGACTCCTATGACCTCCCCACTTAGAGACTTTCCCATACTTGCAGGACTATCTTAATAATTTATCAAATATTTTTTGAAAATCCAAAGTATAATATAAAGTGAACAAATCATATAATTTATAGTGATGAATTATACCACTAATCCCTAAGTAAACACTACATGTAACCACCACCCAAGTCATGAATTCGCCTCTGTGTCCCTGCCTGACCACTGCTCAGGAAATCACTGTGCATACTTTTCATTGCACAGGTTCATAGAGCCTGTTCTTGAGCTTTGTGTGGATAGAACAATATGCACTCCATAGTGTCTGGCTTCTCCTACTTATCATACACCATCAGTTTGCATCGTGTCATATCAGCCCACACCGTGTCATGTCATATCACATCATAGCACATCATGCATGTCAGGTTTCACCATGTCATGTGATGTGATATCACATAATGTCAAACCATGTCACACCATGCCATATCAGGTTATGTCATATATGTGAATATATGGTGAGGGACTTCCCCATTTTAGCACGGATGGACACTAGAATTATTTCCAGTTTGGGTTTTAATGATGAATTTGTGGACATTTCTGTGTGTGTCTTCAGATATCTGTTGAGAAGAGACCTAGGGGATGACATTTACACATCAACACAGGAGTGCACAATGCTGAATGAATTTTCAGTGTGGTTGCACTCTCACCAGCACTTTTGAGTGTTTCAGTTATTGTAATTTTTCCCCAAAATAGTTATAATGTATAAAAATGGAAATTAATATATGTAACTTTATGTTTATTCCAGTTTCATCTACAATAGTCAAGACATGGAATCAAGCCAGTGTCCATCAACAGATGAATGGATAAAGATGTGGCGTATATACTCAATGAAATACCACTCAGCCATCAAAAAGAATGAAATCTTGCCATTTACAACAATGTGGATGGAACTAGAGGGTATTATGCTAAGTGAAATAAGTCAGTCAGAGAAAGAAACCATATGAACTCACTCATATGTGGAATCTTAAAAAAAATTAAATGCTTTTAAATACAGAGAACAAAATGGTGGTTGCCAGAGGGAGGGGGTGGGGGATGGGCAAAACAGAGGGGTAAGAGGCACAAATTTCGAATTATAAAATTAAGTAACAGAGATGAAAAGTTCAGCATAGGGAATATAGTCAATAATATTGTAATAAGGTATAAAAATAATTGGCACATGTCCTCAATTTTCAAGATAAAGTGGTTCCTATTCCCTGTGTTGTAATATTTTATGATTCAAAACATTTAGAATAGTTAAAAATAAGTTTCTTAATAATTTTAATTTAACTGGAAAAGCTGACAAACATAAACACCAAGAGGTTATTACTAATTACGTTGTACTGTATATCTGTCTGATTAAGAAAAGAGCAGAAGGCTTAGTGCTGAGCCACCACCTTTGGCTTCCTGAGGTCTCAGGGCGATGCCGGACGCATAGTGGGCTCATTACTCCCAGGGAAAGCGCTTTCTGCCTCTGGCCTTCCAAATTGGGGTCAGAATGTACATTTCCACACAATTTGAGTTTTCATCTTTCACATCTCTTGTTAAGCCTTTTATTAGCAGCTAGTTTCAGCACAGACCATTTAAACATTTTCTGGCTTCTGATTGCTCAAGACCATCCACAACCTCTCAATGAAATGGTATTTGCCCTTACTTTTCCCCATGATTTTCTCAAACTGTAATCCTCTCGTAGTTCTTAGGATCATAACCTTCAAATGAGAAAAAGCTAACCTAGGGCTGAGGCTGGGCTGCACACATCAGCCCAGGAGGTCAAATGCTGGCCATGCTGTCAGAGCTAGGCTAGCTCAAGATTCTTGCCTTTGCAGGTGTGGTCCTCCAGGTAGTCAGTCAAGTCTAGGATTTTATTTAAGATAATTGTGATTATACTTACAATTTGTGTTGAAGGGTTTCGTGGGATATATTCATGAGGAGCAGGAAGGCAGCTTACTGTAGTCATCACTGGAGTCCCAGAGCCCTTAGTGGAGAGCCTTGCTCTCCATAAGCCTGTGTGGCTGAGCCCACTGAGAGAGAGAACAAGGGAGCACACTATGTTGGGCTGTTTTTTTTCTTCTGCAAATTCCAGAGCCTGATGTGGGGGCTTATCTGTTCTGAGAGAAGCTGAGGTGTGTGATCACGTATAACCTACTTCAGTATTCATATCTGTTCCTATAACTCTCTTTGGCTTAAACACATAACTTACTCTTTTTTGTACCCATTATTTTAGTCAGCGGTTAACAAAATAAAAGTGCTGAGATCACAGGCAAAAATTCTGAGGTTACCACCCCCAAAATTAGAGAGACTGGCAAATACAGGAAATCACAACTTACTGAAGCAGAAACCTTCCAGGGAGGAGAGCCCAGTAGGAAAGCCCAACCTGTAATTAAATACAAATAACAAATATTTGTAGGCTCCTGGTGGACAGCTCTGAGAGACAGACTCCAGATGGGAGGGTGGGGGTGGGGGTGGTGCTCCCCTCACTTTTGTGGGTTTTACCTACAGAAGCCCTACCGGGTGTTCAAGAAAACAGGAGGAAACCCCCGGGGGGGGGGGGCCTCTGGCAGGGGGAGGGGAGAAGCAGCCCTTTTAAAGTGTCCCAGCATATTCAGTTACGGACACCGCCTGCCTTCAGAAAAACTATTTTGTCTCAGCCTAACCTGTGAGGTTTTTTATCAGAGCCTGGCAGCCCCGGAGAAAGGAAAAGACCCCACTCCAGCCTCCTCCCAAATCCCAGCCATTCTGTCCTGCCTAAGGCATAGAGGCAGAACTTAGAAGCACTCCTCAACTTGCAGTCCAGTGGTCTACAACAGGATGAGAACCAAAGCACTTCTCCCCACCCTCCACAGGCTTATTTACCGTGCCTCCTTTTACCCAGGATGTCATGCCTAGCTTTCAACACAGAATTGTAAAGCATTGTAAAAGGATTTTAAAAAATGCAGTTGGAAGAGATAGAGCAAGCATCAGAACAAAGACAGATATGGTAGGAAAGTTGAAATGATCATACTGATGAAGTTCCAGAACTTAAGTGAGGTTCGGTGGGCTGAGGTCCGGAACCGATGACCAGGAAAGAATTCTTGAGACATCTTTGGCGCAAAATGGTGGTTTATTAAAGCACGGGGACAGGACCCGTGGGCAGGAAGAGCTGCTGTCCTGCGTTGTGAGGGGTGGCAGATTACGTGCCCTGTGGTTGGGGGAAGGTGAGGGGAAGGGAGTTTTCATATGCTAAAGAGGGCCTCCAAGGTGCCAGGAGGTCCCAGGCCTGCGGGAGGTCTTGCCCTTGGGGCTTGATCAATGTCCTCTTTAGACTAGCCATTAACATTAAGATAGTTGGGAGACTTTTTGGTGGGGTGTCACAATCCTGCTATCAATCGTCTTTGTTAGTGAGATTTAGGACATTTGTAAGCCAAGGGAGACTCCTGTCTAGCAGGACTGTGAGCTCTGCAAGTTAACTATTTGCTTATTGTTTATGGCAGTCAGGGCTGCCTGAGGGATGCTACAAGTAGGACTGAGGGGGAGCGGATGGGAGTGGGGGTACAAGGCCCCAGCTTTTGCTTTGTCTTCGGCCAGCCTCGCGCTCCCTCATCAATACCACGAACTTAAAGTTACTATGATTAAAATTCTTTAATGAAAAAGTAGAGGATATGCAAGAACAGATGGGCAATGTAAACAGACATGGGATTCTGAGAAATAATCAAAAATAATAACAATCAAAAACAGTGCAATAAAATGAGGAATGCTCCTGATGGACTGAGTAGTAAATTGGACACAACTGAGGAAGGAATCTCTGAGCTGTAGTATATTCAACAGAAACACAATTCCCATCTGAATCACAGTTGACTTTGTAGAAATTGACACCCTGAATCTACAACTCATTCAAATTTGCAAGAGACCCAGGATAGTCAAGGCAATCTTAAAAAGAATAAAGGGGGAAGACTAACCTAACCCTTCATGGTTTGAAAACTTACTACAGAGCAATAGTAATCAAGAGAATGCTCTTCTGCACAAGAATAGCCATATAGATCAATGAAGTAGAATCAAGAGTCCAGAAATAAACCCGAACATCAACGGTCAACTGATCTTCAACCTGCAAGTCAAGATCATCCAACCAGAAAAGAATAGTCTTTTCAACAAATGGTGCTGGGACAATTGGATGGTCACATGCAAAAGAATGGATCTGAACACTTACCTCACACCATGCATAAAAGTTAACTCAAAATGGATCAAAGACCTAAATGTAGTAACTATAAAATTCTTAGAAGGAAACATAGGAATAAATCTTCATGATTTGGGATTTGACAAAGGATTCTTACGCAGGACACCAGAAGTACGAACAATTAAAAAAAAAATTCGTTGGACTTTATCAAAATTAAAATCTGTTCTGGAAAGAGCATCATCAAAGAAGTAAAAAGACCCACAGAATGGGAGAAAATCACATTTACAAAAAATTTATGAAGAACACTTATAACTCAATGATAAAAAAGACCACCAATCCAAATAAAACATTGGCAAAGGATCTGAATAGTCATTTCTCCAAAGAAGATATATAAGTGACCAATATGCATATACAAAGATGTTCTGCATTTTTAGACATCAAATTAAATCAAAACCATAATGAGATACCATCTCTATCCAGTAGGATGGCAAGAATCAAAGTTAGAAAATAAAAACTATTTTGACAAGTATGTGGAAAATCTGAACAATCATACGTCACCGGTGGGAATGGAAAATGGTGTCACTGTTCAGAAAACTGTTGCTCAATAAATGACGATTCTTCAAAGCGTGAAATATAATTTCCACATGCCCCAGTATTTCCACTTTTAGGTATATACCCAAGAGATATGAAAATTTATGTCCACACATAAGCTCATTCACAAATATTTATACCAGCATTGTTCACAACGATCAAGAAGCAGAGACAGCCCAGAGCTCATCAATTGACAAAACACAGTATACCTACACAATGGAATATTACTTGACTGTAAAAAAGGCAATGAGAGGGCTGTGCATGCTTTAGCATGGATGAACCTTGAATAGTTATGTTAAGTGAAAGCAGCCTGTCATAACTGTGTTGTGGGGCTCTAGATCAGAAATGTCAGGAGCAGGCACTCCAGAGTTGAACAGTGGATGCAGCAGTTTCATGGTCACTAGGGGTTGGGGCAGGGTGGACATGGGTGGGTAGGCAAATGACAGCTAATGAGGGGAGGGGAGTGTTCTAAAATGGACTGTGCTGGCTGCACATGTCTGTGAATATACTAAAAAACCATGGGCTGAACTCTCTAAATGGGTAAATTGTATGGTTTGTGAACTACATCTCTAAAATGATGATTTTGAAGAAAAGAATGTTCCATGAACCTGCCCAACACATGCCCCATCCTTATAGATGTGCTCACACTCATGAAATTTTGTGGAAGTGGAAGAGCTCAAAGAAGCAGTAGAGATGGGGTTATAGGAGATACTGTTGGATTCTACCAATACTAAATTAATTGATTAATTAATTTTAGAAAGTACCTTGGAGGGGTTTATTTAAGACCCAGAGATAAGAGGAGGCCTCTCTGAATAGGTGATCTTTTTAGATGATAGATAAAGCTCTTTAGTCATTCTCTGTGCTTTCCAGAAGAGATTCCCAGTTAATACTACAGCTGATTAAGATGCACTGCTGTTCACATTCTGATGGGGGAAATCATAAGGATAGTTAATAATTTATATTACGTTCTAACTTTTTGGCTTTTGTTTAATGTGCTAATAAAGAAGCTTTCTTGTCAATTAGCTATAATCAGAAATTTTATAGTAAACTCTCGCTAACAACAGTAACAAAAGAGTTCTACCTATACCGTTAATTGCTTTCAGCCTAAGAAAGGATCTGAACTGATATTGACCTCCTCCATTTCTTCTCCAAATTAACAAAAGGTGCAAAAGGCAACATTTTCCAAAGGGTATTCTTGGGAACTCTAGATCCAAGGAATGATATGTTTTAGGTAAAACAGAGATCACAGAAATGCATGAAAACCTGCTCTATACAATTAAACTGGTTTGGGTCTTTTACTTGGTTGTTGTTTTGTTCTGTTTTTTTGCCTCTGCCAGGCTTTTCAGAGCCTTTATGGTAGCAGCTACTTTGAAAGTGACCTGGGTCAGCCCAGGAACTGACCAGTCACAGCCAGTGTGCCAGGCTTCTTGGAGCAAGTAACAGCACGTTCTGCTCCAGGCACGCCACACATTGTGCCAAGCAGTGGTGTAGGTTTTCTTGACTGCTTTCTTTTCTTTTCTTTTTCTTTCTTTCTTTCTTTCTTTCTTTCTTTCTTTTTTTTCACATTCACATCAGCTCAGAGGTAACATAGTATTAGGAAACTACTCCAAGCCACCGCCCCGCCCACCCCCCAAAAAAGTCCTTCCAAACTACGCTTTCTTTTTCCATCAGATGGACAAAGCCTGTGCCCTGACAGTTGCAGAATTGATGGCAGAATCTAATGCAAAGTTTAAGTGCCATTATTACCATAACCATCTCCAAGGTAAGCGCGCAGAAATAACCTGTGTCCCATAGATGTTCAGTGAGTCACTAGAAGGAATTTGCCATATTTTGTCCCCAACTTACTTGGATTTATTGGACAAACATTGGTCAAGTGCTTTGAGGCAGAGAACACCCAGCCATCCTGGGGAAGGCAGACAGCAAGCAGGCAGAAACATAACATGATTCGGAGTCTCAGGCAGCAAGAAACAAAAGGGTAGGAGTGATGAAGTACATGAACATATTTTACGTGATTGTCTGGGAACCCTTTAAGGAAATAGTGTCTTATGAAGTCCTAGCAGACCCGGAATGAGGAGCCCCATGTGAAGTGCAGAGCGCGCCCACCTCTACGTGGGGAGACTGGCTATTGCAGCAGCCCCGAAGCGAAATAGGATTATAAATAATCAAAGATTAAGTAACGCCTAATATGCAGTGGGCCTAGTTCAAGACGTAAGATAGCAATATAATTCAACTTTAAACTGAGTGGATAAAAATAGGAGTTTTCATGATGGCCTTATAGCTGGCATATTATTACTGAGGAAATCCTTGACCGATGGACTGAGCTAATGCAGAAAACTGATGCAAATCAATAATTTATATACACAAATGACTTCCCTTTAGCTCACAAGGATTTGAGGCATTGAAGATCAAAGGCAAAAGGAGATCGTGACTTATTGTGACTTACGCCTTTGTCAAAAGACCCATTCCATACAACAAAACCAGACACACTAGTAATTCACCAATCCACAACCACGGACGTCATGACTAGTGTTGACTTCATCACTTTAAAAACCACACAAGGGGCGGGCTCCTGGGTGGCTCAGTGGGTTAAGCCACTGCCTTCGGCTCAGGTCATGGTCTCAGGGTCCTGGGATCGAGTCCCGCATCGGGCTCTCTGTTCAGCAGGGAGCCTGCTTCCTCTCTCTCTCTCTGCCTGTCTCTCCGTCTACTTGTGATCTCTCTCTGACAAATAAATAAATAAAATCTTTAAAAAAAAAAAAATCCACACAAGGGGTTCCTGGGTGGCTCGGTCAGCTGAGCATCAGACTCTTGGTTTCATCTCAGGGTGATGAGACCCAGCCCCACATCGGGCTCTGTGCTAAGTGGGGAGTCTGTTTGAGTTTCTTTCTCCTTCTCCAAAATAAATACATCTTCAGCAATCACACACAAAATTGTTTGTTGCCAAATTAATGTAAATTAAGATAACAACAGTGGAAAAACAACTTTTCTAACCAAAGGACTTAGAATACATTTATGGCTGGCTGATGAGCTCACAAGGGCAGGCAGTATGCTACATGAGGCCTAACTCTACCACCACCACCACTGGGGTCTCTGGCCCAATGAGTGGAGTTTGGTAGTAATTCCTGCTGCAAGTAAAGATTAAAAAAGGCATTTAAAAATGCAGTTACAACACTGAATGCATGATCCGTGGAAGAAAAACATTGCCAGTTGGACTTCATTATAACTAAAAATTTCTGCTCTGCTAAAGACACTTAAATGAATGAAATGTCAAGCCACAGGGAGAAAATTTCTGCAAAAAACCTATCTAATAAAATACTAGTATCCCAAATATACAAAGAACTTACAGAACTCAAAAGTAAAACAACTCAATTAAAAAGTAGGTAAAAGGGGCGCCTGGGTGGCTCAGTGGGTTAAGCCTCTGCCTTCAGCTCGGGTCATGATCTCAGGGTCCTCGGATCGAGCCCCACATCAGGCTCTTTGCTTGGCGGGGAGCCTGCTTCCTCCTCTCTCTGCCTGCCTCTCTGTTACTTGTGATCTCTGTCTGTCAAATAAATAAATAAAATCTTGAAAAAAATTTTTTTAAAAAGTGGGTAAAAGATCTGAATAGACTCCTCCCCAAAGATGACACACCGCAGGTGAGAAGATACCCAGCAGCGTAGGTCATCAGGAAAAGCCAATTAGAACAACCGTGAGATGCCACTGCACAGCTATGGGGACAGCCACGGTCCAGAGTGCTGACAGCATCAGGAGCTGGTGAGGATGTGGGACAGCGGGAACACTCACTCGCTGCTGGGAACACAAAACTGGCTACCCTGGAGGACAGTTTGGTGGTTTCTTCCAAAACAAAAGTACTCTTACCTTATGAGCCAGCAGTCATGATCCTTGGTATTTACCCAAATGAGTTGAGTTAAAAACTTAGGTCTGCAGAAAAACCTGCACGTGGATGTTTAGAACAGTTTTATTCATAACGCCTACCACCTGGAAGCAACCAAGACGTCCTTCAGTCGGTGAGCCGATAAACTCTGGTCCATCCAGACAACAGAATATTACTCAGCACTAAAAAGTGATGAGCTACCAAGCCATAAAAAGACATAGGGGAAACTCAAATGCATGTTACTAAGTAAAAAAAAAAAAAACAAGCCAGTCTGAAAAGGCTCCATTCTGTGATTCCAGCTCGGTGACATTCTGGAAAAGGCAGAACTACAGAGAGTGAACAGACAGGTGGTTGACGGGGCTTCGGGCAGGGGAGGGCCAGGAGGGGTGAACGGGGGGGAGCACGGGGGGGATTTTAGGGCAATGAAATTGTTCTGTGTGACATTTTAACAGTGGATATATGACATTATGCATTTGTCTGGACCCACAGAACTGCACAGAGGAAACCCTAACAATAAAGTATGGGCTTGAGTAAGCAATATTTCAGTATCGCTTCCTCAATGTTAACAATGTGCCACACTAATTCAAACTGTTAATAACCAGGGAAGCTGAGGGGGTGGGGAGAGGGATTTAGATGGGAATCCTCTGTACTTTCTGCTCATTTTTCTGTAAACTTAAAAAGGCTCTAAAAATAAAGCATATTAATTAAAAATGAAATAAACAATGTAATTATGATGTCAAAGACTACTAATTTGTCTTAAACATCAGCATGTTAGAAATAGAGCGACTCCTTCAAAATAGCACAACTTCCTCAAGCCGGTGATGTTCCTTCTCACAACACAGGGTAAAGAAACAAGGTTCTTCTCAGGTTGTTCAGTGGCTTGACCGCATGTCCGCCACATGCGCGGCCTTCATCCGCTGATGTTTTCTGCATGGTACAGTTCATTCCCTTGGAGATCTTTGTTGCTGATATTAATATCATTGAAGAGTTGACAAACTAGTTTCTAAATAAAGCCCACTGAGATGGGAAGCCTAGAAGGATTTGTCTCTGCCCATCTGAAGAGGACGTCCCAGGGCGCCAGGCAGGTGTTCACACTGGCTCCCTGCCAGGGAGGGTTCCCCTGGAAGGCTGCCTTCTGGGGACCGAGCCCTGAAAGTGTGTTACCCCTACTTGCTACATCAGCCACCGCTGTTTCTCTGTTCCTTATAAAGAAGCTCTGCTCTTCCGCTGGCTGCCCTGAGCATGCACACCTCCCTGGGGCTGGCTGCCTGACCCTGTCCCCAAGGTGACAGCCACGGCTCCTGGACCCCAACCCACCTGCTGCTCTCCTGATGTCCATCCTGGTGACTCACTTTGCATGAGAGTAAAGCAAACCTTCTCCAGTGCAAGCAGAGACATAGCGCTACTTAGCAGCCGGTACTAAGACAAAGAGCAAAGGCCTGAGTCCACCTGGCATGGCCGCCCTCCCAGCCTGAGCAACACGGCTCCCCACCCCCCTCGGCCGCCCAGCACCGCCACCTTCCAGCTCCTTGCCCGGCCTCAGACGCAGCCCTGGCTGCCGGCCTCCTGCTACCTCCCTGAGAGAGACCCGTTTCTCCTTGTGCTTCTGAAGCGTGGTGTTCCCTCCTCTCCAGCTCTTTCTGTATTTGTAACTTTGTGGTGGTCGGTGTGATCCTTTGACCCATGTCTCTCTCACTACTGTGAGCTTCACAGCGCTCTCCGCTCCTTCAGCATGCTACCCAGGCACTTCGGGTCCTGGCGGGAAATTAATGACAATTGGTATCTCCTGAGTCGGGCCGTGTCTATTCCTCCTGCGGACCCAGGTGCTCCACTCCCAAAGAGATGACCAAACCAGCCACTAGCCAACCTCCTGGCCTCCTCTGTCCCTTACCACTGTGGCCAGAGAAGTCCTACCAGGCACAAGCCTGATCCTGTAAATTCCTTTTAGAATTTCTAACTGCTACCCCCACTACACTCAAAATATATTCCAAACCCTTTAGGATATATGCAATACTTTGTATGGTTTCTATTCCACTTATCTGTGGAGCTATATATACATTGCTAGAGGTATAAATTACTCCCTGTATCCCGAGCAAATTGTACCCTTCAGCAGTACTGAATTACCTACAAGGTACCAAATAGACCAAGACAGGGGATGGGAGATAAGCCCATGAAGCAGGGGCTTGGGCCTTACCTACGTTTCTATGTCCTAGTGCTCAGAGACGTGCTGGCATATCCCCTGACTGAAGAAAGCACACTACCACTCACCACAAAGGAAGATGAAGTTTTTAGGGCCTCTATGGAGTCTGGACACAAAATATGCCACATTCAAGTCTGTGCCTGATCCATTTACCGAGTAACCCATAAAGCTACCCATTTCCAGCTGGACTCACGTCAGGGTGTAGCAGATCCAAGCCATAAGGCCAGCTGACACGTTGTTCGGCCCTATGTGGCCTGGTGGGTCTAGCAGAGCTCCGATGAGCTTGGACACCCAGTAGGCCGGGGTGGAGCCTCTGATACTCCTGCCCCAACACCCCCCTCCACTGAGCTCACATCATAGACCCTTGCTGTGTGAGCCAAACCAGGCTTTCTCCCCCGCAAATACTTACTGTCCTGTGAGAGCCGCCGGCTTCCTTCCTGGACGTGATGCAGAACCGACCACGAGGCCCTGAGTAGCCTCTGAACACTACGCATCATGTACCGTGTGTGAGAACGCGAGTACCGGTCGGTTCATTAGTTTGTGGCCCAGGTGGCAGCGGGATTGAGGCACGGTGTTCCCTCTCCTCGCCCATGGCCATGGCCTCATGAGGGCAGGGGTCCCTGTAATAAGCTGATTCTGTGAGAACACGTGGCTTACAGGCGCTCCTGGGTGATGAGTTCACCGCAGGCAGAGTTGGTCCTGCCGATCCTTGCAGGGCTGTTCCCGACGAGCACAGGGGAAGGCGTCCTCCCAAGGGCCAGAACTAAACCCGTCCCCTGCTTATCTACATTTTCAGGAGGGACAGTCGTCCAGGAGGAGTATGGACGTGCGGACGTGCCGGCAGTGGCTACCGTTCAGCCTCGTGGTCAGAGTGTGAGCAGAACAGGCATGCAGGACGGGTAACAAGGTCTGTGGGGAAACTTGCAGGTGACCATCCAGGCGGGGAGGCGGGGGGGGGGGGGTCCAGTTCATGCGAGCGCTCGCTGAAGACCCACTGAGGAGGAGCCCCACCATGAACCAGGTGGCCCTGGTCGCTTCTCCACCTTCCCCAGACCCCTGGTGCTTACGAGGCGGGGACACCCGCAGAGTGATCACGGCAGGGACGAAGCTGTGCCTGGGCTCCACAGAATGGACTCTGGCCCACGCTTGATCTGGCCGCTGTCTGCGTTACCTGCCAGGGCCCCTGGAACGAAATAGCACGAACTGGGCACTGAATGTAAGAGAAAGCTGTTCTCGCACGATCCGGGGCCAGAAGGGTGGATTCAAGGCGCGGAGGCAGAACCACATTCTCTCCTTCCGCAAGCAGGTCCTTCCTTGCCTCCTGCAGCCCCTGGGACAGGCTGGCCATCGTGCACGCCTCGGCTGGCAGCAGCCCTGTCCGGTGGCGTCCTTCCCTCTGGGCACATCTGTGCGTCCACATTTCCCTCGTTCAAGGACACCAGTCACTGGAGGCTGGGCTGCCTCGTCCTAACTCTGATATGTCTCGTTTGAACACAGGTTCCTGGGGTTAAGACATGAACAGTCGTTTGGGGGCATGTGATTAAACCCATAGCACTGCCCCTGAGGAGCAACCACTCCACGCAGAGCCCCTGACGCAGCCCCGCGTCCGACAGGCCAGCGGTCCGAGCGGCCACCCACCGGCAGGCTGCTCGCGTGGCAGCGTTGCCGTCAGGAGGCAGCCCTCTCTCTGCATTCGGATTCACCCAAAACTATTCTGCCGGCCCCACCAGTCCTGGGTCTTGCGTGCCGACCCGCTGGATGCCGCCTCTGACCAAGGACGTGGCGGTCTGCTCCGTCGGGAGACAGCAAGTACGCGCCCCCTCCCAGCCCCGCCGCACACTCTGCGCCCAGGAGCCCTCGCGGAGGACCGAAACACACGCGCGAGGAGACCACTGTCTGCGGGATGACGGCGCTGCCCTGCAGGCTGGGGTGCGCGCCTGGAGCCCGCAGCCAACAGCCTCCCGAGAGCCGGGATCCTAGAGTCCAGGACGGGAAGCAGGGGGGACCGACTCCTCCACTGACTGCAGCTAAGAGCCCACTGGAAACATTTTGTTGTGTGTCTCTGGATCTCTAGTTTGTCCCAGTCTGAATTTTTAATCCTCTAAAGTGAAACCTAGTGGAAACAACAATGGGTTCCTTAATGTGGAAGCTGACTCGTTCCCATCATCGCTCAGAGCCCCTCCTGAGTGGCGCATCCAGCAGAGAAAGGAGTCACAACACCGCGGGACATGAGTTCTCCAAGCCACTGAGGGGAAACGGAGCTGTTGCTCCACGAGGAGACCGAGATCTAGATCACAAGACAGGCTCGAGAGCGTCTCCACCATGTTCCGCAAACATGAGTAGATAAACACTCCAGTTCAACAACAGCAAGCCTGCTAGTGACCCAAACCACTCAACGGTAAGTTCTGCAACTCCCCCAAGCAGGATAATTGCACGAGGAATGGGAGAACTTGTAAATACGTAATTGCAACCTCCAGCGGCAAGACCACTTAAGAAACAAGAAACGAGAGGGTAGCATCCACATGCGCCTCTCCTTTGTCTTCTATCCAGAAATAGACAAACACACAATACATATTTACGTTTACGTGATTTTATCTGAGGAGGTTGGATTTGGCTGACTTTACAATTTAGCCTTTAGGGTAGAGAACATGCATTTTGTTTTCTTTGCTTTCCTTCTTGTAAACCACTTTACGGCGGTCACGGACGCGCATTGAGCTGGGCAGTTGGACGACTGCAGCTTGGGGTCAGAGAGAATTCCCCATCAAAGCTTCCACCACTTCCGAAGCTTGCTCCCCAGTCTGTGTGTTATATTTACCCATTGTTACAGAATTCATGCCACCCAGGATGGGGGTGGCGGCAGGTGGGAGTCAGGGTCCCCAAGACTCCCCGAGAAGGGCAGATGAAAGCAGCAGGTGCCCGCTTGGCAGGGCGTGGGAGCGCCTCCACGGGAGGAGGGGCACGAGGCTGGCGAGCCGGGGCTGCCGCGTGCACTCAGCCCCTCGCCCGCTCGCTCCTGCCGGGTGGCTTCTCCTCAGGTCCTGGATGCGAGTCTGGGACAAGCACTAGAACGTGGAGGGAGGACATGTTTTGTTTTCTTTTCTTGCTCCACTGGACACAGGTTATTTGCAGCCCCAGTGGCAGACCCCGAGTCTCCCCACCGGACAGCAGGCCGTGTGGTCTTCAGAGCTCCTGCCGGAGGACCGTGCAGTCTCACCAAGATGCCACCCAGTGACTCCTCAGTCCCCCGAGCCCAGGCTCACCCAGCGCACCCACCCCGACCTGGCCGCGGCCCCTCACTTCTCCTCCCCAATAGCTCCCTCCTTCCCTTGCCACACTCCTGGTTTCTGTTTTCTTGACTCCTCAGTGACCGAGAACCCCATCCTTACTCTTCCTACTCAGTGAACTGACAACCTTCCTTTACCGGTCCAGTTTTGGGGATGAGCCCCGAAGCATCATCCCTGGGACTCCACTCGACCGTGAGCCCTTGAGAATGTGGATGATACATCTGGACTAGGAGTCCGATCGTTTGGCACCTCAGGCTGCAGGAAAGCCCAGGTGCCTCACGCGCAGAACCTGCTAGATAAATGTTGACCGAACAGCCTCACCCACTGTCGTAACTTCAGTTACATCGACCTGCCCTGCATCTGATACCCAAGTCCACGACCAGGTGCTCTCCAGGACACATTATTTACCAGAACGTCTCAAAGACACCGGCAAGTCCCTGTGGTCCAAATCCCGCGTGTTCACACCCCACCTCCGAATTCCAGTGTTTGTGTGTTGAGTGCGTCACCAGCTCCCGGCATTTGGAATTAGAGCCCTCGGCCCCACGTCCAAGCCTGGCACAGTCCCATCTCCTGGGCAGGGTGCCACTGGGGACAGCCTCCACGCCTGCGCTCCTGCTCCGTGACCCCCAGGCTGGGCTTCTCTCTGGTCTGCGCCTCCCGTGTCTCTGCATCTGAGACCCAGGGGGACTCTCCCCCACAGAGAACCCAACAGTACTGGCTCTGCTTGAGATCTGGCCGTCGGGGCACCTTCAGCACCCCTTGGGCTTAGGCGGAAAGCTTCCCCTGGTCTGGGCTGCTCTCCTAGCCAGGTGGAGACCTGTGCTAACCCCTGCCTGGAGAGGGATTTCCCGGGAGTTCTGTCTTCAGAGAAGGAGGGTCGTCAAACCCGTGTGCTGCCCTCCCCCTGTGCAGCCCTCCCCCAGCCTTTCCTTCCCACGGTGGCACCAGAGTAGAGGGATCCTTTTCCTGCGTGAAAACACAGTATCATTTAGTCCGTCAGCTCTCCCAGCAACTAGGATGAAACAAACTCCTTGCCATATTTTCTCCATGTCCTGCGTGGAACTGAATTACCTGACGATGTCCCCGAACTCTCCACCAGCTCACTTACTTCACTTTTCATTTGCTTCAGAGCTACGGCTACTGAGTCCCGGCCGTGCCTCCCATATGCACACACCATGGCTGTCTTAGCGCACCACACCCCGCGTTTGGTGTGGGACCAGCCGCCTCCCGTCATCACCCACACAACACATAATAGCAAATCCAGCTTCAATTTGATGTATTGTCCCACAGAATTGAAAATAAAACCAATAGCAGGAGTCTTTGGGGTTGCGTCGCTGGTAGGCTTAATGTTTCAAAGAAGGTGGCCCTCTGGGAGCCTCTCCAGGGTCAGCCCCTTCAGAAGGCAGCGACCCTCCTGCCGGCAGAACAGCAGGCTGGTGTCCCAGCGAGGCCAACTTACCCCCGCCCCGTTCTGCTCAGCGCGGCGACCCCAAGCTTCTTCCCCTTTTAGCCAAGCAAGTTCCTGAACTTCCCTGGGTTGGGCTGTTTGATTCCCATTCCTGACCACAGACAGCTCATTGCTGGTGCTGGGGATCCTCCCAGAGTACAGGATGCCTTAGGGAGGGGCCAGGATACTTGAAAAAGATCCAAGATTATTTTTCATGTAGATTTTCTTTCAACTGCATGTTGAAAGTGCTCTGTAGCCTCCGAAGGGTAACCAACCAAGGCGCTCACTGTTTCTCTCCCCAGGTATCCCCAGAGAGGAGCACAGCCCGGTGCAGGACCCCGCACAGGACCCCGCACGTCTCCACCTGTCCAGGCTGGCCGAGTCCTCTCGTCATTCCCGGCACATGGCTCTCGCTCTGCACGCAGCCACCTGCCACCGGGAGTGCATCTTCCTACACAGGCAGACGGGCAAGTGGCTGCGAGTGGCCATGCGTCTGCAAATCCCTGAATGCACACGGCTTTCAGAAGGCTCCCATCGGGCCCTGCTGGCCCCAGCTTGGTCATGGGGTCACTCCTCTAGAAGGGACATGGGCTGGGGTCAAAGAGCGTGCTTCATTGTTCCAGCCCACTGCCCCTTGGGTACCACGGGCCAAGTACGAGAAGCTGTGATTCCTCCTCGCTCTAGGGATACTGCTTTCATGTCTGGAAAGTTAGCTTCTAGCAATTTCAAAATAAAACCTGGTATTTCCCCACAGAAAACTAATCAAAAAGTAATACCCATTTCTCCCTTATTTCCATTTTGAAAAGGCGAAACCAGAAATCCTCGATGCCAATGACATCAAGGACATAAATTAAAGGGTTCAATTCAGTCGGACACACGTACAAGCCAAGTACCGCGTCCGCTACAGGCAGCCGATGAGCGTGAGTGAGGGCGGGTCTCTGCTCCCTGGGACCCCACGGTCTAGTGGGAGCTGTCATGGGGGAACGCCCTACCCTTTGATGGCGCACAAAGTTGTCTCAAGTCTCCATTCTACTTCAGTAAGGAAGACCTAAGGTCTCCTCCACCGTTTGCAAACCTGGAATGGGGAGGAGAGGAAGGGATTTTATTCACAGGTTCACTCCGGTTACTGGGCTCTTCGGGACCACAGTTGGGTGGAACCCGATTCCCTTCTCAGTCCCCTCCCGTGCACACACACACACACTCAGCCGTACGCATACTTAACCCGCACAGACGCACACCCGTGCGCACACACGCGCACACTCAGCCGTACGCATACTTAACCCGCACAGACGCACACCTGTGCACACACATGCACACTCAAGGGCTCTCACACTCACAGGTACACTCTCACGTATGTACTCCCACACTCGGGCACACTCACATGTGCACGCACATGCACAAATGTGCACTCACACACACGGACCTTTCCATGGTAGCACACCTTACCAAGAATTAGAAAGAGGGTGTGAATTGGCATTAAAAGCGTAAACACATCAGAGTCCAGATTTTAAGTCCCTCGACACTTCTGGCGAGTGCCTGGTCCAGCCCCCACGATGCACACCTCTTCACTGCTCCCACCTGCACCTGCTCCTGGCAGCTTCAACAACAACAAACAACAAACACTTTGTTGTAAAAGCAGTCCAGGGTTTTCTATTCCCTACCAAAACCCCGAGCTCCAGATTTCGGATACGTTTCCATTTATTTATCCACTTGTTTACTCAATGAGCAGAGGTTTACTGAGGACCTACTGAGAGCCAGACACCCTACTGGGTGCTACAGATCCGAGTGAGGGAGAACCGGCGTGCTCCCTGCACTCGTGGGCCGAGAGAACAGATCATGACTTAGTGGAGACAATATACGTGAATCAAAGAATCACACGATCAGGGTGAAACTCTGGCTGCACGTCCAGCAGGTGATGGGTGCATCGGATCGTGAAACAAGACCGGAGCGTTGCACTTGTTCAGAAGCTCCAGGAAGAATTGCCTGAGGTGTGGCGATAAGGCAGAGTCATGCCTGGAGGACATGGAAGGCTAACAAGGGGAAGGAGCGGAGAGAGGAGGAAAACCAGACTGAGGAAGAGCGCGGGAGCCTGGGAGTCTGTGGAGAGGCCCATCTGGGGACAAGAAAGGCGGGCGAGCCGGCTGCCCAGACAAGGTGCCGTGTGCTGCCGGGTGAGGCTGACGCGGAAGGAAGCACGTGCTCTGCTTGGCTGCCCCGGACGAACAGATGACATCCATCTGCCCCTGGGAGGAGCCCAGAGCTCGGAGAGTTTGAGGCGGGGGCCGGTAAGAACAGGTGCCCATGCGGATGGCTCCCGCTGCCGTCAGAGGCGTACTGATGGGCGGAGATGAAAGGCAGCCGCAGCGAAGTGTCCCGACGGGAGATGCCCATCGCTCGATCCAGGGAGGCAGAGGGACGAGAGGTGTGCGGAGTGGTGGGAAGGAAAAACGGACAGGACTTGGGGAATGGCTCCTGGAGAACTGGAGTTATCAGGCCCGCCGGGGCTCCGGGGGGTTTCACATTCCTCCTTCCACCCATGTCAGAGCGACTGACACGTCACCAAAATACGTGCGCAAATAGCAACCGAGTTTATCAAAAATGCTCAACCACATTGATCACTGGACAAAGGCCGATGAAAACCATAATGAAAGACAGCTCTGCACCTACTATGGCGTCCCGAACTGGAGAGTGTGCACCGAGAGAGGCGGATGCAGACAGCAACCGTCCTTCAGAACACGGGCAGGAGCATGAAGTGGTTTGACCGGTTCGCAAAACAGGTTGGCAGCTGCTCCTACCTGCGCCTTGAATGTGCCAGGCCAGGCCTTGCTTCTGGGCCTTCACACTCGGTGGCTTCTTGCCTGGTACGCTGTCCCCTGCTCTCCGTCCACCACTCACGCGATGTCTGCTGGCCCTTCACCCTCAACGCGGACGTAACTGTTGAAGCTTTCCCATTTCTGATAGACCAGGTAAGGTTCACGATTAAAATACTCCCATAGCGCCCTGAGCCCCTTCTTTGTAGGATATCCATGGTTAATGATCATTAATTTAGTTATTAGATAATCAGTTTAGTTATTATTATCAATGATTGATTGATTATTTTAATTATTCACTAAAACGGTAATTCGGTACTTCATCTCATACCCTCCATTGGGATGTCAGCCGCGACGGAAGGACCGTCCCTTTCTGACACTGCTATGGCGTCAGCACCTACGATGCGTTCAGATGTTTCTAGACATGAATGAATGAATGAATGAATGAATGAGTTAGTGTAGGAAATGGAGAAGAAAGTAGAAAAGAAAAAGACAAGCTTGACCTTGTACACCATGAGTCTAAAGTATTTGTGGAATGTTTAAAAGGCTTCTTAGAAATTATTCAAAATCTGGCTTGGTAAAACTTGGATTGATTGAACTGTCTTGCTCGCTTGAGGAATACAGGAAGAGAAGGAGACATCTGAGGCTGCCCCTAAGGGCAAGGGAAGCACGACCGGGATGGGCAGGGGAGGGAACACGCTTGCAGCAGGCCGTTACCGTTTTGGAGCAACTTAGATTTTATGTATTTGCATGTGATTTTGATTGCTTGCTCGATAGAAAAATACTCATGGGAAGTAGGAATATTTTTAGGTAGATAGTTTTATGCTTAATTGAGGAACTAAAAGTAAGCTCTGCTGATGATATGAGCTCATATTTTGAAAAACTCAAGCCCACTTTTTCTAAAATCAAGGGTGAATAAGTCTAATTTCCACAGTGGACCGGTGCTGTGACGTTGAAGTCTGAAAGTATTTCAAAATGAAAAGTTAAAAATTAACTTTCGTACACCTGAAACTAATGGAACGTGGTCAAACACACTTCAGTAAATGAACGAGTAAATACACATTTGATTAAATTTAAAAAATAATAATAATTGATTAGATTTTAAGTCTGGATCGACAATCGGCAGTAGACTACGGTCTCCCCGTGAACACAGCGGCGAGCTCCCGAGTCTTTGAGCCCGAACGCGCTCCTCGCTCTCCGCGGCACCCCGGCTCCCGACGCACACGTCCCTCTTGTCCGTGTCGCTTCTTCGGCTCGGCGCCCCCTTCTCGGCCCTGCCCTCTTTCCGTGGCATGTATTAGGTGCCGTTATGGGCAAAACACAGACTTGGCATGGTGTTGAGGATTGTAGAAAATACGTGTCTTTCTTGACCTCAAGTAAGTTCCACCGGGGAGGCGGGTCTGTGAGTGAACAAGCCAACAGCCACCATCCAACATAATAACCATCAGGAAAGCTACAGGTTGCCACGGGCACTGGAAGGAGAAGCTGACGGAAAGCCAGTGGAGCCGGGGTCCTGGGTCCTGCCTTCTTGCCCAACTTCTGGAGGCTGCTCGGTGTCGAGCCGCGACGGAGGCTGCCACCACAGGAAGCTGATGTTCCGGGGCATGAGGGCTTTCTGACAGACAGAGCGAGTTCAGGAGCAAACCCAGCTCCCGCGCTGCGAGCTCGTGTTATTGTTTCGATCTCCTTTGGAACCAGCTCCCGTTTTTGTGCTAGTAGCAATCTAAGGACAAAATTTTTAAACCAGGTCCCCAAAAGAAGCAAAATATGACATTGAATGTTTAGGTCTCCCTTTGCTGAATACCTCACGCACTCATAAGTCGTTCTAGGCAGAGAATTAAGTGTACGCAAATTATTTGTGTTATGCTTGCTTTTTCCCTTCACTAGGCTAACTCCCCGAAGGCGAAGAGCAGGCCTCTAATAGCACATTACCAATAATTATAACGACAGATAGTCAGCATATTCATTTCGTAATTTTCAACACATTTTCACTTATATTGTCTACTTTAATTCAGAAGCTAGGTGTGTAGGGTGAAAAGCTTTCCTATAGTTTTTTTACAGTAAGGAGAGATGGATGTTAGTGACCTCTCAGCTTGCCGGGGCGGGGGGCGAGAGTCGTGTGCACCGAGTCCCCCTCCTTCGTCCGGTGTTCTCTCTCTCCTACCCCACCCCTTCTGCAGCAACCTGGGCTCGGTGCGATTTAATGGGTTCATGTGAACGCGTGTCCTTGGCTTGACGGAGCTGTCCGTACATCCCGAGCCCAGCCGTCTCTCAGGGAAAACTCCTCATTTCTCTAAATGAAGGAGAGAGATGGTAAAGAATTTGAACGCACTGACAATCTCTTTCAAAAGTGTGACCTGAGTGGTTCTTGAGAAGCACGAGTAGAAAGGAAGGCAGGATATGGAGAGCACACGAAAAACGCCGAGGTCGGTTCTCCCTGCACTTTCCAGCCCAGCGCCAGAGAGCACAATGCCGGCCAATGGCCAACGCTCTCAACCTTCGCCCTCGCGGCCAGGCAGCAGTCCCGTTGGCCAGGGACGGCGGAGCCCCCTGCGCTCAGCGCCTGGGAGTCCACGGCACATGCAGCTTCTCTCCTTTGTCTACCCTGGATCTGTCGATGCACAGACAGTGCGCGGGGGACGAGGTGCTGAAGCTGCAGTTTGCAGACCGTTTCCATAACTTTTGAGAGAACTGGCAGGTCAGAAATGAGTCGATAGTTCAGATAGATTGTCAGGTACTAAGGAAAAGTCATTAGAACTGGGGAAGAGCTGCGGCTGCTTTAAACAGAGCAGGAATTCAGCCAGATGTCAAGGTGGCGGCGAGGCTGCCAGGTGCAGCAGAAGCCCCGTTCTCTCTGTGTCCCTAAAAGAGCCACGTGGGCCATGAGTTCAAACAATAGGTTGACAGCTGCAGCTCCCAGATCGCCTTCATGTCTCGTGCAACCGGAGCCACAACGAAGTCAAGAAAGACAGATTGATCTCATGTTCAAAGAGTCACAGTGCTGGGGGAAAACACCAGCACCAGGCTCAGTAGCCTCAATTACTTGCATGAAATGAACTGGAAAATTTTGGCAAGTCAAGAAATTAAGAGACACAAAAGCTGGTTCAACATTTACTCTGCTATTAAGAGATCACGATGAATGCACTCATTCTTGTCGGTATTCAATTCAGTGGACGCGCGCAACGCTGGTCTTTCAGGCGCCTGCTCGCTGGGGGCAAAGAAGGTGCTCCGGTGTCTGGGGAACGTGAGACGGAGAGAGCTTCAGGGTGGGTCCGTGTCCCTGCTGCCTCCCTGTACGCTCACTCCCTGACGTTCTTCTACACAAAGGAAACTCGGGTCGAAGGGCTTTCAGGAATGAAGCGTGATTTGAATGCCAGCGCACACACAGCTCACTCTCGAGATGCTGGATCGATCGATGCCCTTGGTGGCTTGGAGGACTAAGGTGACACTTGCGTTGTCCTGGTTTCAGAAATGACCATGCACACGTCATGTGGATGCACACGTATCCTTCAAGGTGTTTGATTCCTGCGAGAACCAGCTGTGGACATTTTTTAACATGAATAACAACACAAACACCAACATTGCATGTGATTTCATGCCCTCACACTCCTTGTTCTTGTGGTTCTGCCTCCCAGGAAGGTCGTGCCCAGACTCTTACTCATTCTTTAAGGCCCAGATCAAGGATCACATCTGGGGAGAGGCTTTTCCTTCCTGTCATCTACACTTCTATGGTGATTTATTGATTTATAGCTCTATTATAGCTCTATTATTGATTATATCTCTATTAGAGTACTCGTTATGTCCTTTTACAATGGGTAACTGTCTGTGTGGCCCTCCCCTTCATCAATTCTAAGCATGGACCATGACTTATTTATTTATTGTGTATCCCCAGTGCCTAGCACAGTGCTTGGCTCATGGTCAGAAATCAATAAATAAGCTTTGATAGCCTCTGCATCCCAAGGATGAGATATCAATTGGCAGAGCAGCAATAAATTGGAAAGAACGGAAACTTACATCTAGGGCAGGTCTCACAGAATTTTCAAATGTACAGAGAAAGTCATAAATAAATGACAGTCCATTTGACTTGGCATCCATGGCTGCTATTGAGGTCCATACTGCGATCAATGCAGTATCTAAACTCTGCAGAGGGCAGCAGGCACAGGGGGCCAGCGCGAGGTTAACCTGCTCCGCACAGACTTGCAGATGCCAAAGTACTTGTGAGACATCCTCTTTAAAACAGTTCCTTCTCAGAGACCTCAGCAGTTCCCAGGTTTCCCATATCATTTCTGTATCAATCACCCCAGAAGGTCACTCACTATCTTGTCCTGGACGTTCTGATCACGCACATGCAGTTTCCTGCCATCATTTCCGCTTGAGCATCCCGTGTTTCAGCCTCAGAGAAGCTGACACCTGCTCTCCGAGCACGCCCACAGTCCACAGAGCCTCCTCCGTGCCCCTGTGGCTTTGGCCTTCACTCAGCCCTCTGGACTCAGTCCGGGGAGAACGCCCCCGATTCTCTGGCCTTCTTTGCTCCATCCACCAACTCAATCTACCACTCAAACCTGCAGTTATTTTAAAAGCAAAGCAAAGAATCTTCATTTCTATCTCTCCCTTTCTTCCATTTCTACTACTTTTTCTTCTGTTCCTATCTGACTTAGGGCCCGAATTCGTTCTCTACTTCTGTGTTTAACTCCCGTCTTCTGTCCTCAGAGTTCCCAGATCATATTCCTAAGCTATCACTTTCCATATATAACATCCATCATTTTGTTCAGGGCAAAGTCTTGGGTCTGCAGCCGGCTGCATGTTCTCCTGGCTTCTGTCTACTTTCCTGGGACATTCCTCCCCCATCCCCTGGTCAATCAGGCTTCTTCATTCTTCCTGAGGCCTCGCGACCCCTGAACCGTGACTCTGAATTTTCACCTCAAACAGGAGAACTGTCTCTCTTCTCTAAGTCAATACTGTCTTATATCAGTTCAGGTTGAACTTTCTCAAGGAAGATTACCCTGATCATTCTAGCCCAAGCACACGTCCTTTGCCTTCTGTGGGCTCAGAGCACGGAGCCAAACTAGGTCACCATTTGGTGCTCGATTTGTACAAAGTGCTCAGATGGCATTTATCATGAAGTGCCCTACGCTGATGTTCTTCTACTAGATCCTACGAGAAACAATCTCAGTGTTTATCCGCCAGTGTAACCTCCACAGGAGCTTGGAATTAGGACAAGGGAAAGTATTTGGCACTTTTGTTCAGTGAACAAATATACATATGCGTGCGTAGGCGTGCCTCGGAACTCTGACTTTGGGAACTAGTGTAACACTCAACGGGCCCGGGCTGCACTCCTGGGATGGACCACGCAGGATTCCCAGGAACTGTTTCTAGAAAGGAACGGAGCAGTGGGATCTTGGCAACCTCAGGGGGGTTATTCCCACTCTTGGAAAAAGCAAAACAAATCACTTCAGTGATCCAAAGAGCCGCTAGGAGAGACGGTCCCGGGGCATTTCCCCATTCTCCACTGGGATTCCTCAGAATTTCTATCTTACTAATAACTGATCCATTCTCACCTCACCAGGACCCTGGAACTTTCCTGCCATCTCCGTCATCGTCCAGATGAGTTGCTTTTCCCAGATGGGAAGTCCTCACTAGAGGGATACTGTCTAAATCAATAGGATCCTCTGAGGTAGACTTTGAAGCTGGCCCTGTATCCTAGGAGAAGGCATGTTCAAGAGCTCAGGAGCAGTACTGATGAGACAACAAGGGGGTGACCTTCCCCGAGTCCCATCAGGAACATCCACCCCTTCTCCACATGCGCCCAGTACAAGCATGCGGAAGGGCTCGCCTTCTCCCACAGGCGCTCCATGAAGTAGCCACATGTTCTATGTATTTCCAGTTGCTTATGAATGCTCGTCATTTTGCTGCTCGATGATAAGTTTCTCATAAAAGCTGATCACGCCTCTGATAATCTCATGCAGTGTTAGATGTTCTGACGAGTCCATGGGCTGATGATAGGACATGCAGGTGTCCAGGCAAAACTTCATCAGTCTGGTATTTGAAAGTTTTAAGTGAAAAAGAGCTTAAAAGTATGTTTAACACATGTTTCAAACATACATCCAATATAACGTAAAAATTTTATGCCAGTATATCTCCATTCCCTTCCATACCTTTGTTTGTTTATTATCATATGTATTATAGTACTATGCATTATAATTGTATTATAACACAAAATATAGCTTTATAAATTTGTCTTTACAGTCATATGTCTTTAATAAAATCAAGAGAACAGAACATATATATATAAAATATTAAAATAATATATATTTTATATTAATATATGTTTTATATAGTTTTAATATTGTTTTAATAAATATAATAAAATATATAATAAATATATTTATAATAAAAACAATATTTCTTTTTAAAATCACAGAAATGTGATCTTACATATCTACCCACATACTTATTATTTATTGTGCTCTGTATTCTTCCCAGGGACCTTAAGTCTTATTTTTCTGTTTTGGTTTTTTTTTAAATTTCTTTTCAGAATTCATTGTTTATGCACCACACCCAGTGCTCCATGCATTCCTCCATAATGCCAACCACCAGATCACCCAACCTTCTACCCCCCGCCCCTTCAAAACCCTCAGATTGTTTTTCAGAGTCCATAGTCTCTCATTGTTCATCTCCCCTTCCAATTTCCTCAACTCCCTTTTCCTCTCCATCTCCCCATGTTCTCTGTGTTATTTGTTATGTTCCACAAATAAATGAAACCATATGATAATTGACTTTCTATGCTTGACTTATTTCACTCAGCATAATCTCCTCCATTCCCGTCCATGATGATACAAGAGTTGGGTGTTCATCCTTTCTGATGGAGGCATCATACTCCATAGTGTATATGGACCACATCTTCCTTATCCATTCGTCCATTGAAGGGCATCTTGGTTCTTTCCACAGTTTGGTGACTATGGCCATTGCTGCTATGAACATTGGAGTAGAGATGGCCCTTCTTTTCACGACATCTGTATCTTTGCAGTAAATACCCAGGAGTGCAATTGCAGGGTCATAGGGAAGCTCTATTTTTAATTTCTTAAGAAATCTCCACACTATTTTCCAGAGTGACTGCACCAACTTGCATTCCCACCAACAGTGGAAGAGGGTTCCCCTTTCTGCACATCCTCTCCAATGCATGTTATCTACTGTCTTGTTAATTTTGGCCATTCTAACTGGTGTAAGGTGGTATCTCCCTGATGGCTAGTGATGATGAACATTTTTTCATGTGTCTGATAGCCATTTGGATGTCTTCATTGGAGAAGTGTCTGTTCATATCTTCTGTCCAATTTTTGATATGATTATCTGTTTTGTGTGTATTGAGTTTGAGAAGTTCTTTATAGATCCTGGATATCAGCCTTTTGTCTGTAGTGTTATTTGCAAATATCTTCTCCCATTCCGTGGGTTGCCTCTTTGTTTTGTTGACTGTTTCCTTTGCTGTGAAGAAGGTTTTGATCTTGATGAAGTCCCAGTAGTTCATTTTCACTTTTGTTTCCTTTGCCTTTGGAGACATGTCTTGAAAGAAGTTGCTGTGGCTGATGTTGAAAAGGTTACTGTCTATGTTCTCTTCTATGATTCTGATGGATTCCTACCTCATGTTGAGGTCTTTTATCCATTTCCAGTTTATCTTTGTGTATGGTGTAAGAGAATGGTCATTTCATTCTTCTACACATAGCTGTCCAATTTTCCCAGCATCATTTATTGAAGAGAATTTTTTCCCACTGTATGTTTTTTCCTGCTTTGTCAAAGATTATTTGACCATAGAGTTGTGGGTCCATATCTGGGCTCTCTACGTTGTTCCACTGGTTTATGTGTCTGTTTTTATGCCAGTACCATGCTGTCTTGGTGATCACAGTTTTGTAGTAAAGCTTAAATAAGGCAACATGATGCCCTCAGTTTTGTTTTTCTTTTTCAACATTTCCTTAACAATTTGGGGTCTCTTCTGATTCCATACAAATTTTAGGATTGTTTGCTCCAGCTCTTTGAAGAATGCCAGTGGAATTTTGATCAAAATGGCATTGAAAGTATAGATTGCTCTAGGCAGTATAGACATATTAACAATGTTCATTTTTCTGGTCCATGATCATGGAACAGTCTTCCATATTTTTGTGTCTTCTTCAATCTCTTTCATGAGTGTTCTGTAGTTCCTTGAGTACAGATCCTTTAACTCTTTGGTAAAGTTTGTGCCCAGGTATCTTATGGTTCTTGGTGCTACAGTAAATGGCATCGATTCTCTAATTTCCTTTTCTGTATTTTCATTGTTAGTGTATAAGAAAGCAACTGATTTTATCAATTAAGCCACCTAGATGAAATGGATACATTTCTGGAAAACTATAAACTTCCAAAATTGAACCAGGAAGAAATTGACAACCTGAATAAACTGATATCTAGTAACAAGATTGAAGCAGTGACAAAAATCTCCCAAAAAACAAGAGCCATTGAATTTCTATCCTGCCACATTACTGAATTGCTGTATGAGTTCTAGTAGTTTGGGGGTGGAATCTTTTGGGTTTTCCTTATAAAGAATCATGTCATCTGTGAAGAGAGAGAGTTTGACTACTTCATTGCCAATTTGAATACCTTTTATTTCTCTTTGTTGTCTGAGTGCTGTTGGTAGGACTTCTAATACTATGTTGAAAAGGAGTGGTGAGAGTGGGCATCCTTGTCGTGTTCCTGATCTCAAAAAGAAGGCTGTCAGCTTTTTCCCATTGAGGATGATATTTGCTGTGGGTTTTTCATAGATAGATTTTATGACGTTGAGGAATGTTTCCTCTATCCCTATACTTTGAAGCATTTTAGTCAGGAATGGATGCTGGGTTTTGTCAAATGCTTTTTCTGCATCAATTGAGGGGACCATGTGGTTTTTCTCTCTTCTCTTATTGATTTGTCCTATCACATTGATTGATTTGTGAATGTTGAACTATCCTTGCAACCCAGGGATGAATCCTACTTGGTCATGGTGGATAATCTTTTTAATGTGCTGTTGGATCCTATTAGCTAGGATCTTGTTGAGAATCTTAGCATCCATATTCATCAGTGATATTGTTCTGAAATTCTCCTTTTTCTTGGGGTCTTTGCCTGGTTTGGTGATCAGGGTAATGCTGGCTTCATAAAAAGAGTCTGAAAGTTTTCCTTCTGCTTCAATTTTTTGAAACAGCTTCAGGAGAATAGGTATTACTTCTTCTTTGAAAGTTTGGTAGAATTCCCCAGGGAATCTGTCAGATCCTGGGCTCTTGTTTTTTGGAAGATTTTTGTTATTGCTTCAATCTTGTTACTAGATATCAGTCTATTCAGGTTGTCAATTTCTTCCTGGTTCAATTTTGGAAGTTTATAGTTTTCCAGGAATATATCAATTTCATCTAGGTGGCTTAATTTATTGGCATATAACTGTTGATAATAATTTCTCAACATTTTATTTATGTATTTGACAGACAGAGATCACAAGTAGAGATCCCAGACCCTGAGATCGAGACCTGAGCCGAAGGCAGAGGCTTAACCCTCGGAGCCACCCAGGTGCCCCTGATAATAATTTCTGATGATTGTTTCTATTTCCTTGATGTTAGTTGTGATCTCTCCCTTTTCATTTATAATTCTATTAATTTAGGCCTTCTCTCTTTTCTTTTGGACTAGTTAGGAGATGGTTTATCGATCTTATTGATTCTTTCAAAAAACCAGCTTCTAGTTTCACTGATGTGTTCTACTGTATCTCTAGTTTCTATCTCATTGATCTCTGTTCTAATCTTGATTATTTCCCTTCTTGTGTGTGGAGTTGGCTTAATTTGTTGTTGATTCTCCAGTTCTTTAGAGTGTAAAGACAACTGGTGTATTCTGGATTTTTCAATTTTTCTGAGGGAGGCTTGGATGGCTATGTATTTCCCCCTTAGGACCACCTTTGCTCTATCCCATAGGTTTTGGACCAAAGTGTCTTCATTCTAATTGGTTTCCATGAATTGTTTCAGTTCTTTGATCTCCTGGTTGATCCAAACATTCTTAAGCAAGGTGGTCTTTAGCTTCCAGGTGTCTGAGTTCCTTCCAAACTTATCCTTGTGGTTTGATTCTCAGATCAAAGCATTGTTATCTGAGAATATGCAGGGAATAATCTCAATCTTTTGGTATCGGTTGAGCCCTGATTTGTGACCCAGTATGTGATCTATTCTATTCCATGTGCACTTAATAAGAATGAGTATTCTATTGTTTTAGGGTGGTATATTCTATATATATCCATGAGGTCCATCTGGTCCAATGTGTGATTCAATGCTCTTGTTTCTTTATTGATTTTATGCTTGGATGATCTGTCTATTACTGACAGTGGCATGTTAAGATCTCCTACTATTAATGTATTCATATCAATATGACTCCTTATCTTGATTAATAACTTTCTTATGTAATTGGCTGCTCCTATGTTGGGGGCATAAATATTTATAATTGTTAGATCTTCTTGGTGGATAAGGACCTTAAGTTTTATCTGTTGTCATGTACCTTCCATGTGAAAGGCTTCCTTTAGTATTTTTTATAAGACAGATCTGATAACAATAGAATGCCATCAGTGTACATCAAAAGTGTCTTAGTTTTGGCGTGTCTGAGTGACTCAGTCAGCTGAACATCCAACTCTGGATATTGGCTCAGGTCATGATTTCAGGGTCATGAGATCTAGTCCTGCTTCAGGCTCCTGCTCAGTGGGGAGTCTGCTCGGGACTTTCTCTCATTCCCTCTGCCCCACCCCTGGCTCCAGTACTCTTTCTCTGTAAAAATTTTTAAAAGTCTTAGTTTTGCCTTTGTTTTTAAAGAATAGTTTCATTAGATATAGAAGATATTTCTTTTCTTCCAATACTTGAACATGTTCCAATTTCTATAGATTTCATTGTTTTGAATGAGTAGTCAACTATTAATTATATCATTGTATTTTCATATGCAAATTGTCATTTTTCTCTGATACTTTCAAGATTCTTGCTTTTGGTTTAGGTTTTTAGAGGTTTGAATATGATGTCTAGATGCATTTGTTTTTGTGAATATCTTACTTGGGGCATTTTGAGTTTGTAAATTTATAAATCAATGTTTTTATCAAATTTAGCAGACTTTTAGACATTGTCTCTCTATTTTCTGTGTGACCTGTATTTTCTTTGCTCCTTTTGGAACTCCAATTATACATCTGTTGGAAAGCTTGATGAGTCTCTCATTTTTATTCAATCTTCTCTCTCTGTGCTCTTTAAATTGGATAATTTTTATTGGTCTATCTTCTTTTAAGTTGATTCTTCTGCCATCTCAAAGCTGCTGATAAAACCATTTAGTGAATTTTTATGACATGTATTGAACATCCCAGCTCTAGAATTTCCATCTGTTTTTTTGTTTGTTTGTTTGTTTTTTATTTTTGTTTTTGGTGTGGTTTTTATTTCTCCATTAAGATCTCCTAACTATTCACTCATTAATAGCATATTTTCACTCAATTATTTGATCATATTTTTCTTTAACTATTTGAACATATTTATAATAATTGCATCTAAGTTACTGATTACAAAATCCAACATTAACGTAACTTCAGGATAACATTTCCTTAGTTTGGGTAATATTCTCCTTTTTATTTGTATGTCTAATAATTTTGGTTTGGATATAGAACGTCAAAGATAATACATTGAAATAACTCTGGATTCTGTTTCTTCTGTGCAGAGGGCTGTGAGGTTTTATTCTTGGGGGACAAGATTCTTTGTTTTGTCTTACTAGGTAATTCCAGAGCCCTTGCACAGGCTTACAATCTGTCTTCCTCTCAGCTCCTAGTGTAGTCACAGACTTTTCTGTTTTATTTGCTTGTTTGTGTGTTTGTTTGTTTTTGTTCTTTAGCCTGCCTATCTGGGTGTCTCCCTGGGTCCTGTTTAGTTTCTTTCCTTTTTTTTTTTTTTTTAAGGTTTTAATTTTAATTCTAGTTAGTTAACATGAAATGTGCTATTAGTTTCAGGTGTACAATATAGTTTAGTTTAATTTTTAACCAAGGATTTAGGCAGAGGTTACGATCAGATAACCCCAGTCAGTAAGGTTTCTGTAGTTCCATCTGCGTTCTGTGAACAGAGGGACACATTTTAGAAGAAGTCTGTGAGTCTTTCCAGCTCTCACTTGGGGCTCTCTGGAGAGAGAGCCATCACTCATGGGGTCAAGGAGACTTTATCATCCTGTCCTGTTCCCTCTTTTTGTGAATCTACCTTTTAAATATCTACTTTCTCTGGCACCCAACTCAAATGCACCCCCTCCTGCCTCCCGTTGGTTAAATCATCTCCCCTCTGCCCAAAGATGGGGGGTGAGCATGGCTCAAGGAAAGAATGTCTCGGACTTATTATTCTAACCCACAGCGGTAATAAAGTTTTGTACATTGTTATGTGAGCATAATAAGAAACGTATAAAGAATGTGACCCTCTTAAGCTTTGGAAAAACTCTACATGGCACTGAAGTTTCTGTGGTGCGTTACTTACAAAGGCGCCCGTGTCTGCAAAGAGTCCTATCACATCCTGAGAACTGCCTTTATCTCGTGTCTGTTTGCAAATGGAATGTCTATGAAATAATACTATTTTCTTTCTAGTGTGTTAGCCTCTCTTTTTAAATAAATTAATACTTAAATAAAGTAAGTTATCATAGGATGAAAATGCATTTACTAGGAACAGCCAGCAACATTTTAAAAATACAAAAAAACATAATTGTTCTTGATGTTGTGCTAACCTAAATTTCTTCAATATGTTTAGAACACTATTTTAGTTGGGCAACTGAGGCAAGATAAAACTAGGCCTTCCTTACTTCTTTATATCTGCTTCTGATCCTATATTTGATAACGTGGATTATCTATATCAGAATAACCTAAGATGATGCTTACAATTCAGGAACATAGCTCATCTTGTGTCTGCAGGTCTCCAGGTAAAACTCAGAGAACCTGAGGAGGTGGGCACCCTCGGGCGAGGTTCCACAACTCTGGAAAGCAGAGTGGCAGAAGTCGCGCCCAAGGCAGGGAGGAGAGGGCTTTTAAGGGATCTCTAGGGGAGCTCAGGGGTCTTTTGGCAAGTTTCCCTTATTCGGATATCTTGCCTGATCGTCGGGGTCCCATTGGTCCACTGGAGCCCGGGGCGGGGGTCTCAGATTCCTGCTTGGGCCTTTGTTCTCCTGGCCGAGTTCAGGTCTTGTGGCGGGAACTTTCGCCATCTTGAGTAGCCCTTCCTGCCAGCCCAACAGTTTCCAGGGAAATTGTTATGTATATTGAAATTTGCTAATGAAGGTGTTAAATATCAAGAAGCCCATTTAATAATCACATTATCAAAAATAAAAGAAAAAAGGACAGAAAAAGGCTAAACAACAAAAATTTTTAAAAGTCAAAAGGACAAAAAAGTTTAAAAAAGAATAAAAACAAAAATGAAATAAGATCAAGAAATTAATTAATATCATGATCACATTATTGGACATTGATTGTATTTATTATTTGACCTAAAGTACTTATGTACATTAAAATAAATACATTTATTTTGAGGAAATAATCAAAACAAATCAAAATACTATGATGGCTAAAGATGTTCTTTACCATCAGTTATCTATAAAACCTCAGAAACAATGAAAGTACCCAGCAATAAAAGAATGCTTACACGTCTGTAGCAAATAACTCTATGGTATAGAATAAACATTAATATTATATTACGGGAGGCAAAATACATATAGTGATTGTTGGGTCGGCGGCTCTGGGAATGCAGGAGGAACAATAGAAATGACCATAGGGACAGTCATCTTCCAGCGCCCCCCTTCCTTAACCCTGGACTCTCCTGCCAAAAGGATGTATGCCCAGGTCACGTCTCCATAGGTGACCCGATACCTAGGCAGGAAACAAAAGTATCAGGACCCCCCACCCCATACCCTCCGATCACCAAATACCTCACCATGTACGGATGTGAGCCCCTGCCCTGCCTTGGCCCGATAGAGACCCCGCCGACTCCCTCCCAGCGCCACTTCCTCATGAGACTCCCCCTTCTCAAGTCTCGGGACCTTGCCGCCTTGCCCGAGAGTGCCGACCTCCTCCCGGCTTGACTTTCCCGACTCCCCCTTCTCCTGAACCCTGAAACTTTGCTGGAGATGCCTTTAATAAATCTTGCCTTGCGCCTACCTCACCTGGTGTTGTGTTTACCTCACCTGCAAAACTTTACAGTGATATAAAAATAAGGAAACCATCTAAAATTATGTGTCTGCTATTAGTAAATCTATGTATTGATATAACTGAAGATTAACAGAAAATAAAACCAACTGTGTCAAAGTAATGAATTATAGATCATGAATATATTTTTCATTAATGCTTTAATATTTTGATGGGACCTCAGAAAGAGAAACTTAAGGAAACCTACTGACTAATCATCAAATTAAATAACAGATTTTTTGAAGTGTATTCAGCTCAAATCTTTTTTTGTAAGGCTGACCAAACATCACCCTCTCTCTGAACTCCTGGAGAAGTTACTAAATGTCACACTCATTCCACACTTGCTTGCAGAAGTGGAGGAATTACCGGGTCTGAAGTGAATGAGGGTCTGCAGGGTTGGGCGGTGTGTTGGAGGCCTGAGGAGTGGGGATGTCTGGTCTGGGGGTTTGGACACACACAGTGGACTGGAGCCAAAGTCATTGCATCTGCCGAGGTAAGCATCTGGGGTTTCTCTTGGAGGCCACCCCTGAAGATAGTTCTGGGAGTAGAAGCATATTAGAGCTTGCTTGAAGTAAGGGGCGGGCAGAACAGGAAAGGGCTGACTTCCTGGCAGGGGAGCCCCTATTGTGGCCTGGTAGCTCTTTCACTGTCTGCGTTTCTCCTCCTCCTTCCAGAGGCCTCCTTCTCTTAAGCTAATTGCGCTTTCTTGCTCTCGCCTGCCTTCCTCACTCCCCAGCGCCCAGCCTTTCTTCTCTTGCTAAGAACGCGGGAGCCCCTCCCTCCCTCCCAGCACTTAGGATGCCCCACACCCACTCTGCAAGTCTGAGCTGGGTCACTTAGCATCGAAAATTTAAGTCTCCTCCTGGGGGCTGGAATCGTGTTCTTTGTTCAGCACGATTTAATCTATTGTTCTGCACAATGTACATTTACCGAGTAACATAAAACGCAAACAATAATAGTCACTGTCCTCAGGGCAGAGCCCAAGGAGCAGCTAGCTCCTGGTAGTCTGCCATCAGTGGGGGTTGGACAATGGCTTGTCGCCTCACACCCAGGGTAGCATTTAACCCACCTAGGCTTTCCATTATGTGGAATCACTTAAGGAGGTTTGCTTCTTCTTAACGGTAAAATGAGACAACTGCATATTTATCCTTTAAAGCATCTTTTGAAAATCAAAATTACTCTTTAATCCCAATTATGGTTATTAACTAATTAGTTCCTCCACATCTCCTTAAATAATTTATTGCAGAACACACACTCAAGGACAATCCTCAAACCCAAGTACAGCTTCAAGTTCATGTAATTACACGGCATTAAAAAACATGTGCCCAGAACCAGGGGCTATTGGCGCCTCTGCCTCAGTGCCACACGACGGCTTACAGCTACCTTTCTGCAGGGGGCTTGCACACACATGGCCAAGTCGAATGTAAAGACCATTCAGAAATTCATGGACAGAAGACCTAACAGCAAACCAGACTATGAGAAATGCCAACCTTAGATATGGGAAAACTCAGCAGACTAGTTCAGAAATGTTTATGAAATGATTTGGGATGGGTGCTGAGTGTGGGTGTGTGAGTGTGTCTGTGCGTGAGTGTGTGCACATGTGTGTGCAGATGGGTGTTTGTGTACCTGCGTATGTGGGGTGGGCTGGGGAGATGGGGGAGGGGCAGGCAAAGAGACCCTACGGGACTGAGAAACAAGGACAAAACAGGGAAGCAGAAGATCTGAGGGACTTAGTGACTTACTGTTTTGGCCATTAAATCGCCTCACAGAATGGCAAAATGGACTATAGCCATATGCTTGTCACTTTCTTGATGTATGATCAGAATAAGATATTCACAGATGATAAGGCTATTCTAGACCAAACCACCTAATCCTTTAAAAATTTAGGATCAAGGGGTTTACATTGTTCCGAAAGTCTTGGAATCACCGGTCTAGACAGAGAAACAGGGAGAGACTGAGGAAGAATGATTTTGGAGAAATCTGGCTAAAAGGGAGTAAGGTCTGGCTAGCCCTCGCCCTCCCCAGACCTTTGTGCCAAACAGAAAATGCCCGTCTGGCCTGGAGCAGAGGCAGCACCACCCCCGGAGAACACGGCCCGGAGGGCAGAGGGAAGGCCGTGATGAAGTCTTAGAAGGTAAGTGGGGTTCGGTGGGCTGAGGTCCGGAGCCGACGACCAAGAAAGAATTCTTGAGACATCTTTGGTGCAGAATGGTGGTTTATTAAGGCACGGGGCCAGACCTGTGGGCAGAAAGAGCTGCTGCCCCCGGGGCTGTGAGGAGGGGTCCGTTATACACTTGCAGGTGAGCCAGGGGTGACGTAAATCTCTAAGGAACTTTGGAAGCGAGGTTTCCAGGACCTTGAGGAGCCAGCTATTGTTGGGAAGACGGTTATTCATTACTAGTAATAAAACCTTTGTTGTGAGACCCTTTAGATGTGTATCTTTGGACCATATGCTTGGGAAAGATCTTCAATACGATCTTAGAGGATTTAGAGATAAAGGAAGTTTCCAAAGGAATTTTTACAGTCGACTTCAGGATCCTGGTAGGGAGTATGGGGTCGGTCAGCCTAGGATTACCCTTTGCCCTTAGCAAAGTCTTAAGGCGGAGGCAGTTGAGTCCCCAGAGGAATGTCACTCTGCTGTTACAAGGGCTTGTCGTGGGTAAGGAAATTTATTTTTTTCTCCTGCCTCTGTTTCTCACATCAGCCGGGCTTCAAGCCCCGCTGGCCTCTTGGGCTGTCATCCCTTTGGAGAACATATCCAACAACCCAAAGATTGGCGGGAGGGGGCGGCTCCTCCTTCGCTGGGCCCTTCTCTGACCCTGGAGGAAGGAGCAGGTGGAAACCCCAGGTTTGGCCTTTGGCCGGCCGTTCAAAAATACCTCCTCACATATGGGTAGGAACAATCTTTACGAGAAAATATCCACAATGCCTCACGTTTTTACTAGCTGCACTCCAAAATGACATCGATCAACTTCTTCTTTAATTGATATTCATAGAGATGGTCCAAAAAGACCTGAGTATAACCAAACTTACATAAATATAGCCCTTGAAATGCATTCCACTCTGAGAGATGGTCTTGATCAAAGATTTTACAGGAAAACACCTCTCATCACAGAATAAGGCAGGCCAAAATTTATTGAGACCTTCAAGGTAGAGCATAAAAAAGGTTTGTGTGACTTTTATATTGAAGACTCTCTAGGAATCCGAATTCACATTGCTGAGCCCGGCTGCCTAATGGGAACAAAGTTACGGAGCAAAGTCAGGACTGCGTCACTCCACTCAGACACAAAAATCAGGTTTTGAAATTAAAGGTTTCGAAGAATCATTGATTTCATCAACTTCCATTGTTTTATATGAAGAGACATGATTTTGGAGATTTTTTTAACCAAAGGATAAGATCCATTAGTAAAAGTATAAAATCATAGCTACAGAGCATATGGTGTAATGAATTTCCACAAGCAGAACACACCTGTATTGATCAAAGCCTTCATCAAGAGTCGGGTTATAACCGGCTTCCCAGGAGCCCAGGTCCCTTCACAGCTACCACCCTGCCTCTGAGGGAACCACTGTCCTGACCCACGCAGCACAGAGCAACTTGGCTCATTTCTGGAATCTGTATGTAAGGCACAAGACAGCCTGTGCTCTCCTGTCCGGCGTACTTGGCCTGATGTTGGGCTTGGGAGACGCACGCCTGTTGGTGTCGCCCTGGTGCGCCTGCCCTGGTCATCCCTGAGCCACAGGCGTGACGCGGCGAGTGACGGGTCCGTTGCACAGGCGCTGGGGCCAGTGTTTGGCCATTGTGAAGAGCGCTACGAGCAACGTTTTATTACAACCGTCCAACTGTTTTCCAAAGTTGTACCAATTTATGCTTCTGCCGGAAATGTATGGAGTTCTGGCTGTTCGTCTTCCATGTAACTTGGCAGAGAAAGTCTGTCTTCATTTTAGCTCCTCTGACAGTTCTCAATTGTCAAGTTAATTTGCATGTTCCTGATTAGGAATGAAGTTGAACATCTTTTTATATATTCATTGGTTATTTTGATGTGTTTTTATAAAGTGCTTATTTAAGTGGCTTGGCCATTTTTCAATTGGCTTTTTTGTTGCTGTTGATCATTATATATTTTTGGTGTGAGCCTTTGTTGGAAAGACGTACCCATTCTCCTTCTCTATTTGGTTTGTATTTTCGTACTTTTAATGGCATATTTTGATAAACAAAGTACTCAATCATGTAATATTAATATATAAAATGTATCACATTTTGCTTACAGGTCTTTGTCCTTTTTAAGACATCTTTGCCTACTCCTAGTTACAAAAATGAAGTATTTTCATCTAAAACTTTATTTTTAATATTTCACTTTAAGATCTACAATGTGTAAGAACTTGTTTTTGTGAATTGGTAAAGCAGGGGTTAAAATTAATTTTTCCATGTATTCATCCAGTTGCGCTAGAACGATTGACCCAGAAGAGTCTCGTGTGCCCACTACGTTTTCGTGTTATATTTTTTACTGAATCGGGTCACGTTTACACGCAGGCCTGATTCTGTGATCTAGTTCGTTCTTTTTTTTTTTTTTTATCCATCCCACCATTCTGCTTTAACGACTCTAGCTTTATAATAGATCTTTACACTGGAAGCTTCCCTCCCCCCGTTATGTGTTTCTTCTTTCAAGATTGCCCTGGCCACTTGTATTTTCATAGGAATTTTCGCAACAGTTTAATATTCAAAAGAAAAACAACTCTGCTAAAACTTTCTTTCAACAGATCAGCGTGAGGCAACTTGAAATTAATGTAAAGGCTGATTTTTTCCAAGCCTCGAGCATGGTATATTTCTCCATCTATTTGAGTTTTTTAATTTCTGTCAATAACAGTGAATAGTTTTCAGTGTAGAGGTCTTATATTTGTTTTTGTATGTGAGGAGTTTTGATGCTTTCATGAATTTAATTCTCTACTCTCGCTGTTCGTATCTAGGACTACGATCACTTTGAGCACACGTGACCTTATAAACAGTCATCTTGCTAACCTGACTTTTAAATTCTCATGCTTTCTCTGTGAAATACTTGGAATTTCCAGAGATATTATCACGGTATCTGCAGAGTAGCGTCGTGTCAGCTCTTGATTGTAGGGGAAGCCCGCTTGGACGCATACCGTGACAAGAGCACGCTTGTTCCTTCATCTTGTCTCCAAGCGGCATCTCCTCTGCACTCGAGGCACAGGGAGAGCACACACGCACACGAGCACACACACGCACGCACACACAGCAGAAGGGGGAGCGGCGAGTAGACAAAGAGGATGAGTATTTATCACGCGAGCGCGATACTGTGGTTTTCCTATTGATAACCTTTTGTGAGTGTGGTTAATTAGAAATGCAGTAAGATTTTATAGGTGAAATAAATGATATGTGGTGTGACTGAGCAAGGCATGTTATCAATTTGTGCATTTGTAAATTACTTTTGATGGCTGTAAAGATGACTATTTAACAAATTTATCTGCATGTAGAAGCTATTCTGTTTCCTGTGCACAAAGTAGCGAATGACTCTACAGTCATTTTTCTTCTTCTTCCTCTTCTTCTTCTTGTTATTATTTATTAAATGTCCTTTTGGCCTTTTTGTGACAAAGCGATGTGAAGAAAAACCTATGAGAATGATATTTTACTTTAAAGGAAATATTAATTTGTACTTTTCTCAGAAAATGGTTGAATATAATTTATATTTGGAGCTTTGGAATATGTTATGGGACCATGACTGTAGTATGTGCAAGATACTGAATTTAAATGAAGATCACCATTTCCAAGTTACTATAAAACCTCATGTTTCTCTTGTAAAATGAGAATATTTAAGTAGGGTGATACCTTTCTGTTATTCTGGCTCATGATATATATTGAAGTCATTATGTCACCTAGTGTCCTATACAAATATCCTCTATGAAGAACATTAACATGGGCGCCTGGGTGGCTCGGTCGGTCAAACTCCTGCCGTCAGCTCAGGTCATGATCTCAGGGTCCAGTGATCCAGCCCCGCATCCAGGTTTCTGCTCAGCGGGGAGCCTGCGTCTTGCTTTCCCTCCGCCTGCGGCCCTCCCGGCTTGTGCTCTCCCTCTCTCTGTCAAGTAAATAAATAAAATCTTAAAAAAAAAAAAAAAAAAAAAAAAAGAACATTAGTGCAACAAGCCACGTCCTGGGCAGGACTGCTCCGGGGGTGTGGGGAGGGGGGACAGTGACCAGGGTCAACCAACTCCCGCACTCTGCCTGCGGCCCCGGCAAGCTGGCAGCTGAAGGGGGCAGAAGAGGAACAGAGACAGTGGCGGAGGCAGGACACCCAGAGAGAGCTGGGTCGCGCGTCCTCAGAAGAGGACCGGAATCCTTGCTCTTCTCTTCTGTACTTTTCCCAATTTCAGGCTCAAATACACCTTCTACCACAGCCGTCCGTGAGAGCAAAGGCCGGTGGAAAACAAAACGATAGCTTGATCACATATAGATGTAGGAAATAAAAAGTAGTCAAGTCTGTGGTGACAGCAAGGTCCCACCAGACCACACCATCCGGCTTACAAACTGTTTTCTATACTGTTTTCCAAAGATGCCCCTGGGGGCTTGTCACAGAAGGGTGTGAGTCTTAAATAATAGAATCTATTATGGACAAATAGAAAATGTTATATTTTGTTCATAAAAATAACTGGACATTTGAGGCATAAGGGAAAAGCCATGGTTTAAAGACAGCATGTGAAAAAAAATGATGTTTTATTGTCTTATGAGCCTTCAGTGCGATCCAAGTGCGAAAGAAGTTATTGCTTCTTAAGATTTTTTAAAGGGCGTGTAGTGATCGGGAAAGGGGACGCGATGTCCCTCTCCTTAGAGCTCTCCAGAGCTCGTCTCCGATATCCATCATCATCTGGTTGGATTCTGGGGACCAGAGAGCGTAGGATTGGAGGGTCGGGGGAGGAAGCTGCGGACAGGAGCGTGGAGGCTGGTACACACGGGGAGCAGTCGTGGTCGTCACGAGGAAGGTATCTCAGGAGACATCTCTGTGTAACCCCAGAGTGGGGCCCAAGGCACATAGGGTGTGTATGAGCCAGGATTCTGCAGAGAAACACCAGCAACAGGGTGGATGGGTGGACGGACGGATGGATAGACAGACAGACTGGCAGACGGACAACCCTAATCTCACAAACACACTCAGGAATACTTTTGTTGCAGCACTCTGGGGCATCCTTTAGTCCAGTCAGGTTGACACATAAACCCAACCATCACAGGGCAGCAGCGTGCACCTGCAGAAAGGAACAATCTAGTGACCAAAGCCTCCCAAGGTGGAAGGCGCAACCTGGAGAGGGAGTGCTCGTGGTCGCACGTGAAGTCGCGGGAGCAGCGCAGGCAGCACCTGGACAGCAGATCAGGGGAGGGTGGGACAGGCCACATGGAAGAGCCCAGGGCACCACGGGCGGACGGCCTGGCTTCTAGAGAGCCATCTGCAGGTACCGCTACGTTTCTGGTCGTCTAATGAACAACCAGCGTGTTTGTCAAAAGCACCGCCGTGGAAGATTGTATTATTCCATCGGTAACCCTTTATTGGTCGCCAAGCCCCATATTTCAGTGTCGTCTGTGATTTGGGTGCATTTCCTTCAAACCTTCTGAGAGCGATGGATTAGCTCCCCAGAGAAACAGCACTTAGAGCCAAGGAACCTGAGTGTGTGCAGACACACAGCTATGAACTCCCACGTGACTGTGGAGGGCTCGCCCACCCTTGAAGTCCTGTGGATCCAAAGCGCCAGATTTTTTGAAATTTTAGCAACGTAATAATATTTCCTTGATGACAAGGAAAAAGCAAAAGACCTTAAAGTCCAAAACCCTAGACATTCCCCGTGACCCCCAAGTGAAGGGTGAGTCCACAATCCCATCTGCAAAGGTGTGGTTTACGCAGAACTTCTAACGGGGCCTTATTTGCATAAAGTGACATTTGAATTTGCTTCTTCGTTAGTTTGGGTAAAACATTTGTTTTGCAGCGTGTATAAACCGAGTGTTCACTTTCAGCTATTGTGCATACTGAAGACGATGGTAGCAAAGCAGCAGGCCAGGAAGCAGACGCCTGGTGTGTGGCTCCAGGTGGAACCTCACAGTCTGAGCAACAGGGGCGGGGAGCTCGTCCCTCAGTCCGGCTTTCTTTGGCCGTGGAGGAACGAGCCTCGAGTAATGGCCTGTGCGATCTGTCCCAGATGGGAAAGCAGAAGACTTCGTGATCCAAGTCTGCACTAGCTTGAGACTGAGGGCTCCCAGAGTCCAAGGGGACCCGCCCCCACCTGCAGTGGTCTCCGCTTCTCTGCCACTTGGAAAGCTGCTTTGTCTAAGACAAACCCACGGACCTCACCTAGGAGATGAGGATAACTTACTTCCAGACTCCGCATGAGGGTTAGCTAAGAAAGTCCTTATCACGGTGTCTAGCTCAGAGTATGTTACCAAGACTGCAGTGATTTCTTATAGGATGGACGTTCAGAAAGAAAGAAGTCATCAGAAACAAAATTATTATTATTATTTTAAGATTTTATTTGTATGTCAGAGAGAGAGAGACAGAGAGAGAGAGAGCACAGGCAGAAGGAGAAGCAGGCTCCCTGTTGAGCAAAGAGCGCAATGTGGGACTCGATCCCATGACCCTGAGATCATGACCTGAGTCAAAGACAGGTGCTTTACCAACCCTGCCACCCAGGTGCCCTAGAAACATTATTTAGGCACAGATACAGTCTTACCCATCCTAAGGTATTAGGAAGGATCAGAGGAGCTGGCAATGCCTCTGTGTATATCTCTGTTTACGTAGATGTGTATAAACACCTTACATTCACACATTAACAATGTATGTTTAGAGAAATAATTACATGCATTTGTACATAAATATACTATCTTTAAGGGTCACCTGGGTGGCTTGTTGGTTAAGCCTCTGCCTTCAGCTCAAGTCATGATCCCAGGGTCCTTGGATGGAGCCCCGCAGTGAGCTCCCTGCTCAGTGGGGAGTCTGCTTCTCCATCTCTCTCCCCCTACCCTGCTCACACTCTCTCTGTCTCTCTCTTAAATAAATAAGTGAAATCTTTAAATATACACACAGACTGCATATGTGGCATGAATATTTCTTTACATGTTTCTCAGTCGTTCTTGCTCCTATCATTTATGACCTAATACTCTGAATTCTAGGCTTTCTGGTCTTTTTCCATCCGCTCTCCCCTTAAAAAGTTCTTGAGCTTTTGGAGCTGGCAGTAGCAGGCACTAGTGACCTGGGCCCATACTGTTCTCCCTGTCTGTGGCTCCTCTGGGGCCCTTTTCTGGGCTCCATCTCCCACGGAGCAGCCGGAGTCCGCCTGCGCACGTGCAGTCAGGTCGCGTCCTCCCCGTCTCGGGGGAACCCCGCAGGTGTGTGCCCCGCGTGCCCGGCCCCCACTCGGCTCCCATGCCGCCTCCTTTCTGCACCTCCTGGTGCAGCCACACCACACGGTGGGTTTTTTTCCTGCAGGTGCCACGGGGCCTCGCTCTGCTCTGCTGCCTTCCCCCGCGGGGACCTGAGTAGCTGCAGAGCCCTCTCAGGCGGTCCCCTGCTGGGGAAGTCCTTGGTCCCCATCCCTCCCCCACTCCCTGCACCTGAGCGCCGCAGTCCTGATGCCCTTCCCAAACCCATCACGGCTCCACGGGTCCTGCTCTCACGGCCGTCGACGCGGCTCAGAGCTCAGAACCTGGTGGTCACTCAACAGGCGTTTCTTGAAGAAATCAAGAAAAGGCAGCTCTGGGGTGGGGAGAAAACCTTTGGTTTGATATTTTTGGCAAGTGCGCAATTTGCAGCTGACAACGTGGTGCCGTAATTTAGAATGATCTCTCCTAAAAGCTTGGGAGCATCCTGAGTTGTCATGGAAGGCACGTGCCTTGCCTCTTTCTGCAGGTGCCGCCCTGCCGGGAAGGGAGGCTCCGTGACTTCAGCACCCGGAGCGGCAGACCCTGTGTGACGCACATGACAGGGATTAAAACCGCGTTTATGGATTGATTTCGGCTCTCCGGGAAATTTCTTACAATGATTTTGATGAGTCAATATAATTAGTTAATGTCAGCAACAAGTCCAATCTTTTCTAAATTCTTGCTAGGCTTAGAAGCCTTCTAATTCCCATTGTTTAAAAAACATCGGGCTTTATAGTCGTCTCAAAGATTAGCATGTGAGGAGTATCGCCCTGCACTTACTAAACACGTGAGATGAAATAACTTCCTTTTGTTGTTCTTTTTGTGAGTTTCTTTTGGCTTTGAATCTGAGAGAATATGCACAGGAAAGATGATTGAAGAGTTTACGCCAGGCGTCGTGATCCTGAAGCCTTATCTGCACAGTTTCCTTCATCATTTCCTGAAACTTTAAAAACCATTATTTTCCCCCTAACATTCCAGTTCTTGTTATTGCCCCGAAGGACAGAAAGTTAATGACGTATCCGTTCTGGTCTGGTCCGGCTCAGAGACCGAGAACAGATCCGATCTGAAAAACCTAGTGGGAGGATTTGTTTGGCAAGTTTTGGTGGAGCTGGAGGCGGACAAGAGCCCGACTGGCCCACACGTGATAATGTTGTCACTGATAGGTGTCCTGACCATCTCTACCCACAGTCACACCGCATACGAGCTCCTGGGACTGCGGACCTGTTCGAGTGCACAGTGTGCTTCCCACCTGGCCAAGATCATCTCTAACTCCAGAAGAGGGTTCTTGGAGGAGCGGCTTCCTCCAGATCTGCTGGTAAGTCAAGAGACAACACGGGCGTCCCCCTAAACTCGTTCCTGGGAACCAGAAAAGAAACACTTTGTAATTTCCTTCTATTGCTCTCACTGGTGCTTGGGTAGCCCTGCAGAAATCCCACTGCCGAGGACCTGAAGCGCCCGAGGACTCACTTCCCGTGGACCCGCTCTGGTCAAGCCAGCCGTGGAGCTCACCGGCTCGGGGCCGGCAGGAGTCCCGCCGCCCCTGACCTGCACGTCGCGGAAGCACAGGTGCACGGGCAGGAACTCCCTGACCCAGCTCCGCGGTGTCTCATCCTCGGGGAGGAGCCTGTTGAAGAGTGAGTGGGAACAGAAGTGGAGCAAATGATCTGCTGTGTCCCATGAGTCCCCGTCTCTCTGTAGGCAGAGATGCCTGAGACAGTGTAGAATACACCCGAAGTCAACCAAAATGGGGGGTCGATCTGTGAAAAGGACGGAAGGGAGGTACAGGGAGAAGGACCCTTTCTTCCCAGCTGTTGCTCTGACTCAGACACGGCCTCTGAAGTGCCAGTCACATGCCTGACGCGTAGTAGCCGCTCACGGTGGGTGCGCCCGTAAGGACTCTGCAGTTTCACGCAACGCCAGCTGTTGCTGTGGTCATTGCGAGACAGTTCTGGGCGTCCACCCAGTCCATTTTTGCTTTCATTCATTTGCCAAGAAGATGCGTACGTGCTCCTCCCACGGGTCCGATTGTAGCATGGGTGCCACATCCACCAGTGCCCCAAGACACGGTCCCCGCTGCGAGGGCGTTCAGAGCACCAAAGAAGAACTTCGGAGGCCTGAACAGGTACGCGTCACCGGGTGCTGGGATAGGAGAACATACAGGAAGGAGAGCGCAGAGGAATCAGGGCATCACAGTTGGGAAGGTCAGTGAAATCCGTCATCTGGTGTTGGTGGGAACACGAGGGGGGACGGATGCCATTCCAAGCAGACAGGACAACAGAGCAGAAGCTTAAGCGTTTCACCGGCTTCCTTTGGAAACATCCTATACTTTCTAAAGGCTTTCTGGGTTACCCAGAGAAAAGGATGGATCCTTGTTGCTGAAACTGAGTAACTTGATTGGTTCAACCGTTCAAGAATGAAGAAACATTCTAGAGAGGTAGATGTATATTCCAGTCAGTGTTTTTAGAGCAATAGTTTCCAGTGTGCCTGAGTGTACCGTGAGCAGTGTGACACGCTTCCCTTCCAGAATGACTTAGTGCCCCAGAAGATCATTTGCAATCAGGTAAGTTATTAGTCATTTGACTTCTTCAGATGGTCATGCCATAAGGAAGCTCACCCGACATCTTCTCATTTAACTCCCAGCTCTGAGCTCTGCACAGCGGAGACTTTGATCCACATGAGAAAAGGCTTGGAAAGTTCTGCTACCCAGAATGTCTTCTGCTGGAGCTAGTATGTCCTGCGTTCTTGACAACCAATGAAAGGAGAGTGTGGACCTCGGAGCAATGCCGCCAGCAGTGACGGAGAGTGGAGCCCACTGGAAGCCATGACGGAGAGGCACGGGCACAGCTATGGGTCTTCTTGACTGTTAAGATACGAGCAAGAGCTGCTTTGCCTGTCGTGTAAATTCTATCCTGTAGATAGAATTGTCCTTGACTGATAAACTCCCAGTGTCTTCGTATGAGTCAACATTTTCATGGTCACAGAGCCACATATAGCCTTATAAGTACGAAAATCTGCCTGAAGGCGATGATCACATCACGGTGACAGACTTCCCAGTGCGACGCGCTGGGTTGTGTCCTTCAGCTGACAGCGACTCCAACCCTATAAAATGCCCTTTTCAGTAGGTAATGGGAATTTCCAGTGGAAATTTCTTCTCAAGGAAGAAAATGTGTTATGAATTGAATAGTGCCAGTAAGATCTAAAAAGATTTCAAGGATGAGCTTCTGAAACTCATAGAAAATTCTGAAATAGTCATTTAAAAATTCTCTGCCTATGTGCTTTCTAGTGGGTCCCATTACAACTACGATATATGCTTTCTCAGAGCGAAGGTCGTAGATACTTCCTCACATTTTCTCCATTTCCGAATAGTTTCCAGGGCCTTGATAGATGCTCAGTAAATATTTCCTAAATCAATTAGGGAATTATTTTTGAAAGATTTTATTTACTTATTCATGAGAGAGAAAGAGAGCCCAAGCAGGGGGAAAGGCAGGAGGAGAGGGAGAAGCAGGTCCCACAGAGCAGGGAGCCCCATGGGGGCTCAGTCCCAGGAGTCTGGGATCATGAGCTGAGCTGAAGGAAGATGCTTAGCTGACTGAACCACCCAGGCGCCCTTCAAGTAAGGAGTTCATCAGATCCACGCATAAGGCAAAAAGCCCTAGAGAATGCGTCCTATGGAGAGAGTGAGCTGAAAGACCCGCGGATCCCCTTACCCAAGAATCCAACACTGCCACTGGATGCAATCAGCAAGAGGTTCTTTATTATTACGCAGGCGCCTGCGGGTGGTCAGCAGCTCCTGCTAGCTGAGCACACCCGGCTGGGGTGGTGCCGGGTTTTTATAGACAGGTACAAACAAGTTTTGGGTGGGGCGCAACTGATTGGTTGACAGTTAGAACTTTTGAAAAAGGCATACGTGGAGTTTGCTGATTGGCTTTGGGGACCCGCGCGCGCGAAGAGAGAGGCGGGAAGGGGGAACAAGCTGATTGGTTCTGAGGGCCCGCGCGCGGGAGGAGAGAGGCGGGAAAGGGGAACAAGAAGGGGGAAGGTAGGAATGCCATCATGGCGTCTCTATTATTTCTATAAGCCAAGCAGTTACAGAAGGGCAAAGGAGCAATTAATAACCTAATTTACGCCTAAAAGCCAGCGGTTCACAGAAAAGCAAACAAGCGGTTAGTTATCCTATCTATCTTCTAGGGGAGGGGGCTTTCATTCCCCCTTTTTCTTTATCATGGATAGAATCTTCTATCCATTCGTCTTGTTCTTGCATGTCCTGCCCTTGCATTGAGCTAGTCCGGGGCTCTGTTTGTTTGAGGAGTTGGTATCGCTGTGTCAGTACCATAGTCTGAACAACAGACAGGCGATCTTTAATGAACTGTACTAACCTGTTTAAGACTCAAGGACCAAAAGTTAGAATTAGTAACAGAGCGATGTTCCCAGATCATGCAAAGTGACTGAAATGGACCGTCTGTCTTCAAAACGAGAAGTGAATCGACTCAATGAGCAAGAGAGGGTCAGGGAAGCTGCCCACTATATATGCACTAGTAGACCCCAGGCTGTAGCAACAGGGACTCAGGGGCCCAAGACGGTGACCCTGCAATATGATTCTTGTTTTTTCAGATACCTAAAAACTAGAAAAAGAATATGATTTTATTACTTTTGTTATGAATAAACATTTGGTATGATGTCATATCATCAACTTTGGTATCACAGCCGAGTCCAAACTAGTAGGCTATTAGGGAACATTGGGGCACTGGGGAGACAGCAAAAGGGTGACCTTGGTCCCTTAACCCCGGAAGTATTGAGCGCTTCCTTGTACTGTATCTTCAGTCCCTCCCTTGTGTCCACAAGTATCAGTTGTTTGTGAGCCTGAGCAAAGGAAAGGTTTGTGAGACATTTCTCAAGACATAGCAGAGATGTGAGCTGTCACAGGTGTGGATTGTGGATGTATGTTCGCTTCCTAGGGCTGCCTTCACTACAAACTGAGTGACTTAACACAACAAGGATGTATTTTCCTGAAGTTCTGGAGACCAAAAGTTCTAATCGAGGCATCTGCAGGGTTGGTCCCTTCTGAGGACCACACATCTGGTGAGGGGGTGACAGTCGGCATTCCTTGGCTTGCGGGTGTGTCACTCTAATTTTGGTGCCATTACCACGTGCTCTTCTCCTTGTGTGTGAGGACAGCTGGAATTAGGGCCACCCTAAGGACCTCATCTTAACCTGCTTACCTCTGCAAAGACCCTGTTTTCAAATAAGATCACATTCCCAAGTGCTGGGGACTGGGACTTCACTCTGCCTTTTGGGGAACGTAATTTAGCCCCTAGCAGGGTGCTGGCTGTCTTCAGGGCACAGTGATGAGTGTGGGGTATGAGGGGTCACCGCACACTGGTCCCGCCATGCTGGAGCTTCCCTTCCTAACCAGGGCTCTGGTTGTTAGATGTTACTGTGGTGTCCTGTCTTTTAGGAAGAAGCAGTGAGCAAACTCTGTTTTCATGGGGTGGGAAGGGCGGTGAACATGTTGGGTGTCTCCTTACGTGGTGGTTCCGTGGGTATATACAACTGTAGAAGTCCATCAGGCTATGCACGTACGAGTCACCACTTTATTCTATGTCAATAACATCCCAAAGATGTTTGACAATGGTTCTGGGCCAAGTCTAGCGCACGTTTTCTGGCGAGTATATGATAGGAATTCTGAAGTACCCTGATGTGACTTTGAGCCGCATGGCTCTGCGGCTTAACGTGAGATCTTGTGCTAACATACTGTAATTATTTCTTTGAGTTAATTACATACATACACTTGAGTTAGTGGTTTATCAGTAATGTTCTTTCTCCCATCTATTATTTAGATGCTAATTTTACTAACTTCATTTATTCATCATTTTACTCATTACATGGGAGTCTACGATGCCCCAGACAGTGCAGTACTGGCTGTAGATGCGGGACCGGCTCAGACCAGGGCCTTAGAAACTCACTCTGTATTCATGGAGGCAGACAGACCAACAGCGGAATCCGCTGCTGTGAGTGCCGTGTCTGCAGGAGCAGCAGGGCACCCGCGAGGACAACAGGAGGGCGTCAGAGCCAGGAGGACACTGGCCAAGAGCAGCAGAGGGAACGGGGTCTGGAGGGATGGAGATACAGAATTCTGGTGACAACTGCCGAGGGGAGCAGGCAGAAAATACAGAGGTAAGAGGATGTGCTGTTGAGCGTGCATATACATATATGGACACGCCCACGTGAGGGCACACGCACACGTGCACAGGTGATCCACAATCACACGTGCACACAAATGTAGATGTGCACACAGTCATACACATAATCACATGCACACACAAATGTAGATGCGCACACACGTGCACAGGTCATACACACAATCACACATGCACACGAATGTAGATCATGCATGTATACAGGTCATACACACAATCACACGTGCACACAAATATAGATGCACACATATGTGTACAGGTCATACACACAATCACATGCACACAAATGTAGATGCGCACACAAATGTAGATCATGCACATGTACAAGTCATACACACAATCACACGTGCACACGAATGCAGATGCGCACACATGTACAGGTCATACACACAAATGTAGATCACACAAATGTAGATCACGCATGTGTAAGCAGGTGCATGCATGCACCTACGCGCGCACACACGCCGGCGTTGACGTGACCCTCCCCCTCCCAGTTCTCGGGGACAGGGGTCTCTTCTTTGCTCAGGCAATCAGAACCTTGCTGCGCTGAGTGGTCAGTGACTGGGAGAGGGACACAGGGAGTGACCACCATGCTTTAGAGGGATGAACACGGGAGGGATGCGGGTGAAGGCTGCCGTGGAGACCGCGGGGTGCAGGGGGCAGGGAGGCTGCCTGCGAGCCCCGTGTGCCGACCCACCCCGTCACCGCTCCCCTAGACAGCAGGTGCTCTGGGTTCCTGCCTCTCGAACTTGCCTGGTTTCTTCTGCTCCTGACGAGTGCTGAGACTGAGCAGAGACGCAGGTTTTTCCGGGTTGTAATAATAACAGCAGGTGATTGTTTTTCAGCTGGTGCTTTCAGGAGCCGGGTCCCTGTACAGACATCGGCTCTAGTGCACACAACAGGCCGGTGAGGTCACCGTTTAAAGTTCAGTTTTGTGGGGGCGCAGCCAAGACACAGAGACATTGACCGGCGCAGAGTGCCGCTGGTCTGTCTGATGCGAAGCCCCCCTTTGGCCTTTATTTCATGCCCCTCGTCTGCTGTTCAAGACTCTCACATACGGAGCCGCATCCAGAGGTCCAAGTCATTTTGTTTGCACTCCAGGAAAGCATGAACCCTGCGCGAGAATCGCTCACCCCGTGTCCCTGACAGGCTGTAAGCCTCGGGTCAGCAGGACCACGCTGGTTAGCTTGGCCTGGGCTGGGCTCCCGTGAGCGAGGGGCACTGGCTATTGGACGCCCGGGCGGGGCCTGAGGGCCACAAAGACACAACCCAGTGGTGCGCTGTGGTTGTGACTTTTCCCGGCAACCTTTTCCGGTGGGACTGCTGTCCCATGGCGCTGGCGAGGAAACGGGCTTGGGTGGGGATGGGCCAGTCCCTCAAGGCCCCAGCCAGCGAAGAACAGAGCTGCTGGGGGGCTCCCAGCCCTTACTCCGACCCCGATGGGTGCCTTTTTTCAGCACCCCTAACCTCTCCCACTCACCTCCTGTGTCCCGAGAACGACCCACGGTTTTGCTCACGGATCTCTACACCCACATCCATTTACGGGGCGAGAAGATGAGGGAAACATTGGAAACCAGCCCTTGTGCGCGTTTCACCGACATTGTCTCCAAACAAGCCTCGAGCAGGGTAGGATTCCTCCCATTTTCGAGTGAGGGGATCGGCTCAGACGGACGACACGCCGGCCCGTCGTCCCTCAGCTAAGAAGTGGTGAAGCTGGGGTTCAGCAGGTGCGTGGACTGGCACGGGACCCTTCCCCAGCTGGAGTGTCCGAGCGAGCCCTTACACGCTCCATTCGAACATGTGTACCCCACTGTGAGATACTGTTGGGCCTTTCAAAAGGCCAGGAATCGAGTCAGAGAATGTGGGTCCAGAGTTAGGACTGGGGACACAGAGGCAGTGAGAGGGAGCGCCAGGCCGGTGAGACAGCTTTCCCTGGGGTTCCATCGCTCATGCCTGCTGTCTGTGATGCCACCACGATGCTCACTCCAGGGGAAGGGCTGGGCCTCTGGGGTGACACGTGAAGCCCTCTCGGACCTTATAAGTACTTGGATTTTAGCAAAAAGGTCAGAGGCCGTGGAAGGAGGAGGTGGGGGCCCATAGTGGGGGCAGGGGCAGAGCGTGTCTCCTGCGGGCTCATGAGTGTGGCCGTCTGTGCCGCCCGGTGGCCGTGTGACGGCGCTCTCCAGGCCCTGGCCTCCGCCGCCCAGTGCTGACAGTGGTGTGGATCAGGGGAGTCAGCAGGGCTGGGAGAAGACGGGAGTGAACCTGAAGGAAGCTGGAGCCGTGGGGGCCCGTTGGCAAAGGGACCACAGGTCTGCAGGAGGCTCTGGGTCCGGCTCAGTGGGGCCTCAGGGTGGGCTGGGCACCCCTTGTCCTTCCTGCCACGTGGGCCTCTACGGATGGCTTTGGAGGGCCACAGCTGCCCCAGAAGTGAACTTGAGAAACCCAGCTCTTGTTATGCTTAGGTTGAATGTTAAATGAGCTTCTAACATAAAAAGAAACGCCTTTTCCCTCAGAGGCCTGGAGAGGTCGGAGACTTCAGGGTAGGGTGCTGAGGAGCCGCATCTGCGTGCCGCGAAGACACGTCTGGATTGAACAAAGTGCGGGGCAGATGCAGGCGCCGGCTTCCACTCCCTGCTCCATCTTCTCGATGACAGAGTGGCTGCAGGCGTGTGACGCGGGGGGGTGAGCCGCACACCCACCCGCCCGTGGGGGGCACACGGGGTGCACAGGGCCATCGGGCCATCAGGGCTGGGGCTGAGCAGCACAGGGTCTGCAGACCGAGGAGGAGCGGCTCCCTGAGCCCCTCAGCCCAGCGGGCAGACTCGAGGTGGCGGTCCCCGAGCCATGGTCGGGACCACCTTTTCCTGCCACCCGTGCGTCCAACACAGCGAGGGACTGCTTTCCTTAAAATAAATACGCAATCCCCTCGCGGAGTAAGGAGTGCAGTTTGAAAACGGAGCAAGACAAATCGGCCGGCAATCATGGCTGCCGAGGGAATCTGTCCTGGACAGAGATTCGAGGCGCTCCCCGCGGGCTTGCCCCTTCCCACCACCAGCTCCTGGCCAAACCGACCGACCCTGGGGGCCCGCGGAGCTGGTCAGCGAGGCCACGCTGCTCCTCTGCAGGTCACAGCGCCCCCCCAGCAGGGGCTCCTCATGCGGACGGGTTCCACCGGGTTCTGCCTCCCTTCCCGACTCAGCCACGCTGTTCGTCACTTAGACGGGGTCTGCCTCGGCGGTCCTCCGGTCAGTGTTCCCAGAGGGGACGCGAGGAAGGGCCGGGAGACAAAACCCTGCTCGTCAGGGCGCAGGGTGCCAGGGAGGAGCGTGGGGTTCGCTCTCCCTGCAGGGGTGAACCCGGCAGAAAGAAGGGGCGCTCCGTAAGGTGAGAACTCGCTGTCCGACTTCACCCCAAGTGCTCCGCTGCAGGTGGACCAGCCTGTGATTCTCCCGGCCGGTGTGCGCTGAGGTCTGAATCCCGGGTTTCGGACGCCGAGAGCCCTTCCCGCCAGCGGCCATCCCCATCAGGAATCCAGAGCCTCAGCCGGAGCCCTGCAGTCTGGCTGCCCCCCGCCCCCGTCATAATTAAATCCCGTGCTCTGCTTCTCCTGGTTCACCCTTCCAGCGAAGGCTTATTTATTTTTACTGCTGTTGTGCTTTGCTGAGAAATTCCCTCAAGGGCCCCTGATCATTCTGGGAAAAGAGGCTCTGTAAATCGTCTCAGGGGACCTTCCCCACAGAAGGTGCGTGACAGAGCTCCTGAAGGCAGCGCCAGCGTGAGTGGCCATGGCCTTGTCCTGATGACCTCACTGCCCAGGCAGGCCGGTGTGAGTCGTAAAGGACAGAGACGGACGGCAGCCAGGAGCCTAGTCACAAGAAGGCCCAGGATCGGCTCATCGGATACTGCTGGGGCGGGAGTGGTGGTGGGGGTGCAGCAGGGAGTGGCTCATAAAACAGGGAGACAGGGGTGCCGGCCTCCCACACACCTGCTCCGAGGAGAGCCTCCGGGCACGGCCGGTCGTCATCCTCCTGACCCTCCCACCAGTTCAGGGGTCCCTGATCACCCCGACTCCCAGGTGGAGGACAGGAAGCTTTGTGACCTCATGCCAGACAGAGAGGAAGCCACAGGCCCCAGCCCCCCACCCGAGCTGGCTGCCCCTCGGGAAGATTGCATTCAGGGCTTACTGCTTTTCTATCCTAGTGTGTCCCTTCCTGGTGTGCACAGACGCACTCAGGGTGAAGAAGGGGGTCTCCCCAAACCAGCGGACGTCTGGGCTGGCATTAGCTGCCCGTGGTGCCTGACAGCAGCAGAGATGGGGCGGGGGAGGGGGAGGCCGGCTGCGGCTGCATCACGGATCCAGGCCGGGCTGGAGAGCAGGAAACGCGGAAGCCCGCGCCCCAGTGGAGCTCCTAATGGCTCCCCCACGTTCATCCTTTGTGCTACTTAGTGGAGGTTAGAGACAAAGGGAGGAGGTGAGCTGCCGGGCTGCGTCGCCCCGCCCTGGGGGCAGAGCCACCCTGCGCACCGGCTCCAAGGGGTGCTCGTCCCGGCGTCCCGACACGCCTCTGCCGAGACCGCCTGCCTAGAGTGCCCGGCGGAAAGCCGCTCCCCGAGGCAGACACTGACCCTGCCGCCCCCGGCTGCCCCGGGGACGCTGCTCTACGCAGCAGGACAGCTGAGTCAGGCCCTGTGCGTGCGAGCACAGAGCGTGTCTGCCGCGTCTGCCTTCACGTCCTCCCGGGATGGGAGGCCACGAGGATGAGGGCTGCCCAGGGCGGGTCTGGACCCGGCAGCATCCGCAGCCCCTTGGACGCTACTTCCCTGGCTGTGACCTTCCTCCCCGGTCATGGGGTCAGAAACCCTGGAGGTGGCACCACGAGCCCCAGGGCTTACGATGGGTGCCCCAGGTTGAGAAGCGCTGACGACCTGCGTGGAGGAGGAGGGGGCTCTGTGCGAGGCAGACAAGGGCATTCAAGGGCGGGCAGGGGCCCAGGCGGCCCCGGCAAGAAGGTCGTGCCAGTCGCCGAGACACCCCTGCAAGGAAGTTCTTCCCACAGAATCCTGGGCCCAGAACAGAGGTGAATTTTTTTTAAACTCCAATGGCTTTTTTCCATATTGTTACCCATAGAAGTTTTTTTACGTGAAATGTTACTTGTGACCCCAATATGCATCAGAGCAGATGGCGGTACAGGTGATCTAGCTGGATGGGGCGAGGTGAGGGGCGGCCTGGAGCTGTGAGCACAGCCTGGGATCCTGATGGGGCCCAGGCTCCCGGGGGGCCCGGCCGTGTACCACCAGGTCCCTGCAACCCCATCTTTCTTGCACACCTAACAAGTGGCTCGTTTGAGTATTTGGAGTCAGAATGACAAGGCTTCCTTTTTATCTCCTACTTTTTTTTTTTTTTTTAAGATTTTATACATTTATTTGTCAGAGTGTGCAAGCGTGGGGAGCGGCAGGCGGAGGGGGAAGCAGGCTCCCTGCTGAGCAAGGAGTTCGATGCGGGACTCGATCTCAGGACCCCGGGATCATGACCTGAGCTGAAGGCAGACGCTTCATGGACGGAGCCTCCAGGATCCCTGTATCTCCTGCTTCTGGGAGAAATTACTCCTGCTGGTCTATGCAGCAATCACAGGTTTTAGGCAAAAGTACCATTGGAGATGGGGAACTCACTACCAGTCAAGCTATTCCTTTCTGTGTGTCGATCAGGCGCACTAGAAAAAGTCACGTTTCTGAATCTTAATTCATCTTATCTGCAAAATAGTAATAATACTACTGAATGCATCGGGTTAAGGAGAGACTATAACTTGAGAGTCCAGTTCAAGATCTTAGTGTCTTGTCTGGTCCGGGACGGGCCCCCAGTGAAAGGTAGCTATTATCACTATCATCACAAGCAGCTGTTCACGTGGAGATGTTCTTGCTGCGGAGCTGAAATTCTCGAAGCTGTCCCTGGGAGCCGCCCGGAATGAGCAGACACAGCACCGCAGATGCGCAAGAAGCCTGGGGGCTGCAGCTCACACGCCCTCAATCTGCAAGCACCAAGCTCAGGGACCGACCGGGGTCCCCGCCCTTCCTTCCGTCTGTCTCCGTCTTTTGCTGCCTGTGGCTCCCCACCCGTGCCGGAGTGGGAGTTTCTGCCTCCCGGGGACCTTCTGGTCTCCCTCCTGTGTCCATCCCTCTGCCGGCACCATCTGGCACCTGCTCTCCTGCTCCAAAATCTCCAAGGTCCACGGTCACTTCCCACCGCCCGGCTCCCCGCTCCTTCGCGCCACCTTCTCCCACCACACGAGAAGCTAGACTCCGCACGCGTTGGCCTGTCCCGAGTCCCACTCAAGCTTCACGAGCCGCTCTCTGCAAATCGCCTCACCACGACAAGGACCTCCCTGTCAAACTGAGCAGAAGATTTTCGGTTCTTCTTTCACTGGATCTTCCAGCAATGTGAAAATACCGATTACTCTCCTGTTCACTAAAAAATCCCTTCTCCAGAATTCCTTGACGCAAACGCCCGGGTTTTCACTGTGGCCCGTGCATTAATCTGCTCAGGCTGCGGGAAGAGAATGCAGGAGGCAGGGTGGGCCGGCCCGGCAGAGACTTAACCTTCTCGTAGCCCTGGAGGCCCGGAGGCTGAGACGGAGGTGGCGGGAGTGTTGGTGTCTCCTGGGGCCCCTCTCCTTGGCTGGCGGATGCCGGTCTACTTCCTGTGTCGTAGGTCATCTGTCTTTGTGCTCCTCTGGTGTCTCTCAGTGTCTCCAAATTTCCTTTCCTACTAGACGCATGTCAGCCTGGACTAGGACCCACCTAACAGGCCTCATTTTAACTTAATGACTGCATTAAAGGACCTATGTCTGGATACAGTCACATTCTGAAATGTTGGGGCTTAGGGCTTTGGCATATGAAATCTGGGGGACATTTAGTATTTTCTAGGAACCTCTGCATCCTGTCTCTTGGCTCCCAGGGTCCAGTACTGGACTCCAGCCCTGGGTGGTTCTGTCTGTGACCATGACCCCCAACACCGTGTGCTTGAGCTCATGCTGGACGCAGCTCACAGACCTCACACGCATGCCAGACTCAACACCGCCAACACGAACATCAAAATTTGTGTCTGCTCTTGGTGCTGAATTCCTTTATGTGTCAGCCTGTGCCCATCTCTCCACCTAAAAACCGTTTACTGAGCGCCGTCTGGATTGCCTTGACATTCGCAGAGCCCACAGCAGAATGAGAATGTCAGGTTTTAAATCATCTCATGAATTTTGCTTGCAGTAAGAGTCAGGGTGGACAGGCATGCAGACCTGCGGAGCACATGCTGGCGAGGTGTGCACAGTTTACAAGGGATATGGAAGGTTCCGGCGTCACTCTTGTGCATCTGTGAGTACGGTTTTCATCATCCGGTGTTAGCTTGAAGGAGATGGGGACATACACGGGCACAAAGTGGGGAGGACAGACCCCGAGAGGGGTCTGGTCTGGGCAGGTGAGGAGAACCCAGCCATAGAAGCTGCAGAAGCAGGTGGAGGTCAGACCAGGTAGTGCCTCGATAGGTACAATGAGGGCAACTCGCGTGTGTGTGAAAAAGAGGAGGAACCCACCGACGCACGGGACGTAGGCAGGCGGCGCATCACCCAGACTCCGAGGGGTCAGTAAAGGTCAGGCGGGGGAGGCACCGGTGAACGGTGGTCCTGGCAAGCGGTGATCCTGGCGAGCCGTGAAACGGCTTCTGCCGGAGCCGGGGCGGGAACCTGCAGAGAGGCAGGGGGACCTATGCTGTGCAGCTTGGCGGGGCACGGAATTTGAGGATAAGGGCAAAGCGGCCAGCATGGCTCAGCTTTCTGGCTTGCACACGTGGTGGTCCGAGGTCTCTGGAGTGAGCAGAGGACTCTGGACCAGGTGAGGCCAGGACAGCCGCTCGTGCACTTGAGACACTGTCGATGGCAGGAGGAGCTCAGGGTTGGAGACGCAGGGCAGCGAGGGGGTGCTGCGTGCAGGGTACTCAGCAGAGAGCATGGAACGAACGCCCAGGTGAGGACGCAGGTCTGAGCCCCGACGAGGGCTCCATAGAGGGGGCTCTGAAGGCACAGCCCATTATGGGGTGAGGCAGGAGCCTGGGGTCCCGGAAGACAAGAGAATGGGATCCGCTTTGTCCGCTGAGGACTGAGAGCCCTTTGCTGCATTTGGAGAGATGGAGGTCATGGTTTATCTCGGCATCAATGATTCCTGGTTCTGGTGGGGGCAGAAGCCAGACTGGAACACTGAGGGGGAGTGGACACCAAGGAAGGCACGTGCCCTCCCCCAAGAAGCAAGCTTTGAAGGAGGGCCGAGGACGGAAGGAGCTGGAGTGGACATGGGCCACGGGAGAGCACCAGATTTCAGGACGGTGATGTTGGGTGGGGCGGGTGTTGTGGGACCCACCAGCTCCTTCTCCCCCAACCATCCGAAGAGCGGAGCATCCACTACCCCCTCGCTGGGAGTGCTGGCGGCTGGTAGCTCTTACCCGAGCCCTCTCCTGGCACTGCTCCTCACTGACAGCCTCATCCAGACTCCACCTGTCTCTGGGGACATTCTCATCAATGACATCATCATGGGGCTTAAAGGCCCAGCTCCCTTTCCTCCAAGACCGAGCTCTGAAGGGCCATCGCAGGCTCCAAGGGCTTGGCTAATGGGCTCTGTCACAACAGCTCATGGCCAACTTCTCTCCACAGGTACTCTTCCCAAAAGTGCTCCCTCTCCAGTCTTTTCCCAGAAAGTGTGTGTATGATGCTGGAGGAGGCGGCCCCTCTGTCAGATACACTGTGGTCCCCTGCCTTTTGCAAGTCCGGCGTAGCGTCCACCACCTCCAGGAAGCCCACACGAGGGGGACTCCTGCCCTTCTGTCAGGCCCTGCTCAGCTCACTAGATACAGAGAGCTTTGTTTATGGTGATTACGCAGCCATAAGACACAAAATGTTGGCAAAATATGAGCCATCTCAGCACAAACACACATTTTCTCCACACAATGATGCCACAAGGTGGGTGTGTCTTGCAATCTCCCTGTTCTCCATTCCCAGCATTTATCTGGTGTTAGGGTGAACGCTTTTGATCTATGATGGGTAAAGGAAAAAAAAAAAACCGTTGTGCAAATAATTTTTTGAATGTGCCAACATGAAATGAGGAAAAATTATCAAACTTCATGATAAAATCCAAGCTTTATAACTGGAGATGTCTCCAAGTAAGTGGTCTAAGAGTTAAAGAGCAGTCAGCAAACAATTAGGAATTTATAAAGTTGCTTTAATAGTATGAGAAGCATCATAAACATCTCTTAGCCGGGGAGTGCGGACCAACAGTTATATAAATTAATGCTAGCTAGACAAAGCTATGAACTCAGGAATTTTTATATGATTAAAAATATGAAGGAAAGGAAAAGTTATGGCCAATGTTAGAGTAGACTATTCCACTACTATCCCCAGGAAAGTTACTTCTTGCGCAACCGAATCTATGTGTAAAGTGATTGTTTTCTGACATTATCTGTCTACTTAATGGAAAGTGAAATTTGGAGGGCCAGAATCATACTTTTTCAGGCTCTATTCTCTTACTCCTACTGTATAGCCTGACATAGGTAGGCTCCCACTAAACTTAGAATGGGTAGATGTATGGTGAACGGACAGATGAGTGGAAGGAAGGATGGGTGTGTGGATGGGTGGGCAGGTGGGTAGATGGACGGAGGGTGGGTGGACCAGTGGACAGAGGACATAGGGATGGATGGACAGATGGATGGACCAGTGGATGGAATGGATGGATGGACAGACGGACGGATGGCTGGGCGAACAGATGGATGCATGGTAGTTGGATGGTGGATGGATGGAAGGTGTGTGGGTGTGCGGAAGGATGGAGGGGTGGGTGGAGAGAGTATGTGTATGTGCATACATACCCTGTAAGTTTTGAAGAGTGATTAGCAAGATGAATTCTCAGTATCCAACACACACATTCAAATTACTTATGCATGTTCTAGGGTTTTTTGTTTTTTTTTTTGCGATGAACTTCCGTGAATAGAGGCAGTATATGGCCACTGCTGGATGCTAATACCTTTTCTAAGGAAACACTCTCACCTTGGGTGGTTTCCCATCCAGAATCAACCTGGTTGCCAGAACTTTTATTTCTCCACTCTTTTTCTCAACAAACCATCATTACATACTTAGAGTGAGTTTGACACTGGAATAAATAAGACCTGTTTCTGCGTGCATGAAGCTTTGACCCCTGCTAGAAGATGAACTCCCAGCGTAACCTCCATCCCCTCCACGATGTGATTACTCCTTTTGTCCCATCTTTGATTTCCTTTTGCTTTGATCTTAGGGGTATAATTACTCTCCTTTAGATCACGGCCTGCCGACATCATTCTACCCCATGTCTATTATTTCCAAGCTTATTATTAATTATCATTATTATTATTAATTTTACCTACACTTTACACAGAACTTACTTTGTACTACACACTTTGCTCTGTGCATTATGTCATGAGTAAATCCTGATAACAAAGGGGACATCGTCCCCCTAGCTCAGTCGTGAAAACAGAGTCTTAAGAGTTTTCAGAAGGACGTGGACAGATAGACGGAGAGCTCGACTCCACAGCAGTCGATCTCAACCTCCAGTCTTAGTGACTTCCTTTTGCTCATCACCAAACAGGTGAAATAGATGTTAAGTCACTGGTAAGTTGCTGAGGAATTACGGGTCCTAGACAGCAAAGATGGGAACCGTCGGGGATATAAACAGATACGACCCCTGACTTCAAGGAAGTCACAGGGTGTGGGAAATGGAGACAAGGCCTCGCCAAGAGAAAATTTAGTCAACATAGGAACTTTTCTGCCCATTTCTGACCATTGTCTTGTCGTTATTTGTAAGACTTGCTTTTGTGGATGCTAGCTTCTGGGGCCTGGTGCCAGAAGTGGTGCCCCAATGCTGTACATGGCATTTGTAGCAATCCTGCTAAAAAAAAATCCCATCATTTCACACCAAAAACTATTTCTACCAGATTCTGAACAAAAAGCCAAGGACAATAAAGTGCCCATGGTCCAGGGAGGGAAGCTGTGCCGAGCCGTCCATGGCAGAAACCGGGCGTGCCCCCACAGCCTCCATCACCCCAGCTCTGCCACCGGTCGAGGGAGATGGGGATGTCCACTTGGCGAGGTTGTTGTGATCACGACGGGTCAGAGAGGACACGGTCTGCTGCTGTACGGATTTTAGAAATCAACCCCGAGACAAGCAAGGACTGTCCAACACTGTCCACATCATCTCTTCCCTCGGTTGTTGGGAGCAGAACATACACCTGCAGATGGGGAAGTGAGTAGAGGGAAGAAAACAGGCTTGCAGGTGCAGAATCCCCACCCGACAAGCTGGATGACTGGTTCCGATGTATTTAGACTATGTTTTCGTGGGCTTGAGCATCCACCCCCAATCTTTGCGAGCCCCCCCACACCTGCCTGCCGGGCTGCCTTCTGCTCTGTTGCTGCCATATTGGTGGCCTCAGTTAGGTCTGCGGCCCAGACGCTCCCTCAAACCCTTTTCCTCGGTCTCCCTGGTCCAGGGCCTCCCCAAGTTAGGCCAGGCCCACCATCAGCCTCCATCTTCAGCTTTGAGAGTGGAGTGCTTTAATCAGGAGCCACCCTGGGTCCTGCTGGGGCCATTCGCTCCCCTTAGTGCACCTCCAGCCTCCCTTCTCCGAGCCCCCTCTCTGCCGCCGAGGTGAAAACGGGTCGCGTCCGACGGTGCTGTCGGGACGCTGTCCCTCTTGCGCCGGTGGCCCAATGACACTGGCGTCATTGTTGTGCCTCCGCCCACCAGCCCTGGGTCCCGGGGCACGAGCGTCCCCAGACTCTGTAACGGGTCGCACTAAAGCTGACTTTCATCCGAGCCAGGTGGGCGCACAGCAGAGACGGCACGACCTGAGGTGCCGCTGTCCCAGCCCCGTCGGGCCCGAGGGCAAGGCGGCTGCGGGTCGGGGCGCGGAGACACGTGAGCTCTGCCCCAGCCCGCGTGGTGTCCGAGGCTATTTTAAAGCCGGTTCCTCCCAGGGGCACCCCCCCCCGCCCCCCGCGCCACAAGCACTTCATCTTCCCTGGGTTCTGCCCTGAATAGATGTTTGTTTGCTTAAAAATAGTTCCTGCTATTAATGACCCGACCTGCTCCTCCGCAGACACGCCTGCCGCGCGGGGCCGGGAAGGAGGGGGGGGGCACTGGGGCCACAGGGGCCGTGGGGGGAAGGAGCGAGGGGGGCTCGAGGGGCGTGTGGGGGGCAGGGAGCTGCGGGGGGCACCGGGGCGGGGGGTGCGGGGGAGGATGCGGGGGGGGGGGGGGCGCGGGGGCTCAGGGACGCGGGTCCAGCGGACGCCCCCGGGCACGGCCGAGAGCCTGCAGAGGGAGGCAGACCCCAACCGAACGGAAGCGCCCCATGCGGCGGCCCTGGACAAGCTTCTCCCCTCCAGGCCGCGTCCTCATCTGTGAGACGAAGGTGTCCCGCAGGTGGTTCCCAGGGAGCCTGACCGCGCGGCGTCCGTGTCAGTGCCGCAGAGCCGCCCGCACCCCCGGTTCACGAGACCCCGGAGCCTCGGCCGTTGCTCGGCGTGTAGCGCTCACCTCAGCGGCCACGGCGACCCGAGACTGGCCCGAACTGTCCCCCGGCCACAGCCTCTTTTTCGGTCCTAACATCGCCCCAGGCAGCAAGTGGTCGCGTCCTGCACATCTGCAGATGGGGAAACCGAGGCACAGGGCAGTCGGGTGGCTTTTCCAAGGTCTCTGTGAGGCCCGCGGCCGTACAGGATTGTTGCGCTTACACATGCTTGCCCCTTCCTCGGACTTGCAGGGTCTGCGCCCAAAGCCCCTGACGAGCAGCCCCAGTCCTGGAAGGCCCAGGCAGGAGCCCAGTAGAAGAAGTGGGTCAGGCCAGCGCGTAGGGAGCGGGTGAACAGCCCAGAGGCTGAGCCTGCCAGCAGGGGCTCTTGAGGACACCCCACTCCCTGTGTGCGCGGGCTCCTGTGACCTGCGCCTCTGCGGATGGGAGCCGTCAGCCTCTGGAGCAGAGAAGCCCCGATGGTCTTCGATGGTTCCGAGACTTTAATTATAATCACCCACTTCACCTGGGATGTTGCTCAGGCAGCCTCTGGAGGGACGGCAGCTCCGCCCAGCCCCGGAATGGTGGGTGTCCCCCTCGGTCGGGGCACCTGGAGGACGAAGGAAGCCTCACCCTTCCGCTCCGGGGGCAGTGTGTCTTGTGGCCAGCACCGGGACCCCGCCGGGGGCGCTGGTCTCCTGAGGAGGCCGACTCGGGGCTTCAGAGCTCTTTAGGGACACATGTGCTGCTCGCTCTGGTGACGACCGTCCCGAGCCCACTTCTGAGCAGCAAGACGGGCAGATGCGAGGCCGGAGCCGGTTCAGCAGTTGCCCGCAAGGACGCCACAGAGGCTGAAGGGTGTGTGCTTCTTCCTAGTTTCTGTGGTGTGTGCATGGAGGACGCTGCAGCCGGGTGGTGCCGGTCTCGGTCCTGGTGCTCAAGGACGTGAGGGCCAGAGTTGCCCAGATGGATTCCGCGTCCCTTCTCTGTGGTCCCAAGATGGCCCTGGGTCCGCGGCCACAGCGCCCGTGTTCCTAGAACAGTGGGGACACTCAGGGGGAAGGCTGTGCCCAGGGCTGGTGACCCCTCTGTGCCTCCCAGGGGAGTCTTTCCTGCGATGAGCGGGGGCCTCCGTGTCCCCCCGTGCACCTGTGGTGCCCCTCTGACGACATGGGGCTCTGTCAGCAGGGAGCTGAGCCAGGTGTGGGGGGCAGACGCCCCGAAGTTCTCGGGAGAGGAGAGGAAGGTGCTCCCGACTGGGTCTTTCTAGCAGTTACGTGTTAGTTACTCGCTGACTGCCGTGTACCTCAGTGTTTTCTATGTAGAAAGGACTGTGAACCCCTCACTTGGGCCTGGAGAGATCCGGTGATGTGGGGCACATCACTGTGCGTCTCACAGACCCACCCAGAACGGGAAGCGCTTCCGGTGTTGGCCCACACCCCACGGACACCCATCTTCGGAGCTAACGCCTTTCCCGCTGCCGGCGTTGGTCAGATGCACCGTGGGCGTGAGGGCCAAGCCTCGGGGCCCCTGCAAGCAGCCGGTTCAGGGACAAAGAGCGAACCCCGCATGGCGGGACGCCGAAGCCTCCCACGGGAGTGGCCACACGACCCCTCAGCCCCTGCCCTGTCCGTCTAAGCCCATGCAACCCCCTGAGGGCATCATGCCCACACAGGACCACACACAGGACAGTGTCCTCTGGTCCCCAGATGGGATGGGCTGCCCTGCTCCAGAGCGGGGACGGAAGTGCCCCACAGGCCAGCTTGTTGAGGCCCAGCTTGGCCACGGCGAAGAACGGGCTCCAGGGAAGGCGTCGGAACTGTCCCTCCTCCCAAGGTCAGTGTGAAGAGAGGAATGACCGTCCTCCTCCAGCCCAAGCTGAGGTGAGGGCCTAGGACAGGGACAAGGGCACAGCCCCTCGGAAGCACCGAGGACATGCTCCCCTGGAGGGAGGCCAGTCTGCCGGCTGTCACCGCGCCATCCTGGGCACAGGTCTGTGGGGGCGGGGGGCGCTCCCATCAGAAGACCGCACGCCTCCCAGTTTCCAGGTTTTGGAAGATGAGGCGTTTGGCTGGAGCTGATCGCTTCGCGCGATCTTGCCTTTGAGAGTCCCGGGGCAGAAATATTTCAGAGAGGAAATAAAATGCTGCAGAGCATTTCCTTTAGCGATGAAATTTGGCGCCCCTGGGATTTGCTGGGGCGAAGACGGTCACTCACGACGGCAGCCGTCATCAAGCCGACTTGGGGCAGACTCTCCCTGAGAAGTACTTTGGAATCCTGTGCCAGGTAGGAAGGACAGAGTCCCTCGCACCTGTGAGGTCACAGCCCAGCTCGCAGTGGACCTGGGGACACGGAGACAGGTGACTCCTCTGGCCTCCCAGGGCCCACCTGGTACCACCCAAGGGCCCTCATTATGCTCTGCTGAGACTCAGCTTCTGGATGAGACAGAACTACTAATTCTGGGAGGTTTACTTGGCGAACAAGCTGTGTCCGAGGGCCCCTGCCTTCTGCAGGACTTGTGCTGCCTCTCACTGTCCCAGCGGAGCTCTGAGCAGGAGCTGCTCCTGCCAAGGCCGTTCTGGAGGCTTCCCTCCCATGGGGGTGAGGGAAGCCTGGAGGTCAGGCCAACACAGGTCCCCTGGAGCCCAGGGGACCCCACATGTTTCGGGGCCGCCCCCAGAAGGGCCTCTTTTCCAGGAGAGCCAGTGCCTGGCTCGCAGCTGAGTGTCAGGGACACGTGCTCCCCTGGAGCATAGAGTATGGTCCTCACTGGTCTGACACCACAGGCTGCTGTAGGGGGAAGAGCAAGTGCCCGGAGGAGTCCCCTCCCTGTCGCCCGGCCCCGGGGAGCTTGTTAGAACTGCAGAGTCGGGAGCCCCCAGACCACCACGTGGGAACCTGCATTCTAGCTGGACCCTGGCGATCCCCTCCTGGCTGGGGAAGCTCCGGCCAGACGTGCCACTGCCCTCTCTCTGCGGGGCCTGGTGGGGTGAGGACTCTGTCTGTTGGCTTTTACGGGTCTCTGCCCAGCCTGCAAACAAGTAAGTGCCATTTTCTACTTTAAACCGAAGTCACCGTGATGGAAACTTGCCCTGCTCTGCCGGCATCAGGAGGGTGCGTGGGAGGAGGGGTCGAGCCCTGTGTTCTCCCTTCTGCTCAGAGCTCACGAGCACCTCAGGCGTTTCAAGCGTCCCAACTGCCCCTGTGCAAACTGCAGGGGTGGGCCTCGGCCCCCGCTGGCCGGCGTTGCATTCGGACAGGTACTCCGGAGTCGGGACTTGCAGGCACAGGGCCGGGGGGCAGGGTGGGGGGCTGCTCCTGTCCTCGAGGAGGGGGCTGTCTGGGCTGCCCGATCCCCGGAACCAAGGAAAGGGGACTCAGGGGGCCATCTGGGGCTGCCCAGGAAGAGGGCTGCGCCCAGACACATGGCGACAACTTTTCTTCTTGGTGGGGCAGGAGTCACGCCGCCAAGCTGCCCACGGGAACAGGCACTGTCTCGAGGTCTGCACCCCACCCTCCCTCCCCAGTGACTCCTGCCCTCTCCCCCAGAAGCCAGCCCGTCTTCCTCCCAGTCTGGCCACGGGTTCCTGGGTGGTGCCCTTGAAAGACGCAGCACGTCGACTTGGAGACTCAGCGTCCCGGTGAGAGCCCCAGCTCAGAAACATCCCTGCTGTGTGTGCGGCTGGACTTGCTCGCCCTCTCTGAGCTAGTGCCTCACCCTTATCTCCCTAGCTCTACTGAAGTCCTAGCCTGTCCCCTGTCAGGTCGCCGGCTGGACTAACTGGCGTGAAGGATACCCATGGCGGCCTTCTGCACACGTGTCTGAAGGAGACCTCGCGCTCACCACCTTCCCATCTGCCCCGCGCCGGGGCCTCCGTCGGCGCGGGCTGTCCTGACAGGTACCAGACATGATTTTCTCTGTGGCAGCTCTGGAAGTGGCAAGTCCAAGATCGAAGTGCCGGCAGAGCTGGCTTCTCCCCAGGCGGGTCTGCCCGGCGTCGGACGGCTGCCTTCTCGCTGTGCCCTCACGTGGTCTGTCCTCTGTCTATGCGTCTGTCCGTCTGTGCATCCGTCTGCGCCTGTCTGTCTGTGACTCTGTCTGTCTGCATCTATCTGTGCCTCCGTCTGTCTGTGCCCCCATCTGTCCGTGTATCTTTCTGTCTGTGCGTCCGTCTGCGCACACCTTCTCTGCGTCCAACTTTCCTTTCCTTTTCCAGCTGTCTTGGATTCAGGCCCGTCCTGACGCCCACCTTTGACCTTAACTACCTCTTTAAAGGTTGTATCTTTAAACGCAGTCACAGTCTGCGGTGCCGGGACTTAGGAGCTCAACACAGGAACGGGGGGAGGGTACAGTTCAGCACAGAACATCCAGCTCCCCAGGCTGCTCCCTGCTTGGGGCCCTCTACTGCAAATAACTCTTCAAACCTCATATTTCCCTCTCTATGAAGAGTCACCTGTTCGCCGGGTCTGCATTTCCTCCTTGGAAGCCTTTTGCCGAATTACAGCCCAGAATAATATCAACCATTACAATTCACCGTCATAAACGAAAGTAAAACCCCTCACCCATGCGCCCAGCCACCGCCCACGCTCTGGCAGTCCCGTACAGAGGACCATCCAGGACCCAACCTGTGCCCCAGCCCCGTGCCAGCCATTAGGAAGACAGCACAGGGGAACGGGACAAACCACGAACCTGTTGGACCTCTGCTTCTTCACACAAAGAGAAACACTGGGGTTGGTGAGCTCTGGCCCCTTCAGGCTTGAGGGCTCTGGAACACTCAACAGTGTCGTGGAGAAGACCCATGTCCCGAGAGCTGCACTCTGGTTGGCAGAGAAGCCGGATGTCTCTGTTGTGCCTGTGGGGAGCTCAGAAGGCGACACCATGGCTGGCCCCACGGGAGGCGACACCATGGCTGGCCCCACGGGGATGTGTTGGTGGCAGAGCTGCAGGGGCCACACTGAAGGGCCCCCCAAGACAGCCCGGCGGAGACCCGGCTGTGTGGTCCTCCTTGAACCCCTCATCTGCAGCCAATCATCCCGCAGCGACCGAGTCCGGAAGGTGCCGTCATGGTCCACAGCGCCGGTGAGGACACGCGCCTGCATCCACGCGGCCACACAGCAGCGGGCGGGACTCGGTGGTCCCACTCGCCGCCCTGCGGTTCCACTGCCTGGGAAGCAGAGGTCCCAAGCGCTGAGTGTGGGCGCGCCTGAGCAGGGGTGCGTGGGAGGCAAGCCGCGGGGACACCTCCCGGAGGGCAGAGTGCTTTATCTTCCCGAATTAATTATGATGACGGCAACGCTCTAGCCCATGCCCCTTTGAGAATTTGAGAACTAAAATGCCCTGTTTTTATTAATTTAGTTGACTCTCCAATGAAAGAACGATTACTTTCAATAAGCATTCGTAAGGAACGCTGGTGTGGTGCAGATCTGTGCGTCCCTGGGAAGTCGGGGCTCTCGATGCTGTGCTGACTCCCCAGCCCCTCCCCCCCCAGCCCAGCCACACACAGTCTCCTTCTTCTGCACGTCTCTGTGGCAGCTCCCGGGCCCTGACTCTCCTGAGACACTTCACCCTCGCTTGTATGCACTTCCAGTCCTAACCCGGCCCCCAGCTCCTCCTGCATCCGTCCACCAGGAGCTCTTGGAGCACCAAGGTTACAGACCCATGCAGCACACCTCACACACAGATGGACAGCTGACAGGTGCTTGAGACCCTTGTGCGAGGGAAGATCCATTTCTACACCTGCAGAGTCAAGTTCTTACCTGAAAAGTTATTTATAGCAAGAGTCAAAGAGGAGGGAGCCTCTGCTGGATCTGATCTGGGAACTAAGAATGTGCAAGGGAATAGGATGCAGAAAAGAAGAGGGAAAGATGAGACAGACAGAGACAGAGAGCGGTAGAGAGACGGAGAACGAGAGCGGTAGAGAGACGGAGACAGAGACGGGAAGAGAGACGGAGGGTGAGGAGAGAGATTTGCCAGAGGTTACAGACATGAAAAAAACACACTAAGTTGTGGAATCTTGATTTACAACAAAATACAATTTTAAAAGATAAATGCAAAGGGAAATAGAAGCGTCTGCCTGTCGGGTTACGCAGGAGAGAAAGGAGCACTTCCCGCCCCTCAGAGTGGAAGCTGGCCTAGCTTGGCCCTTTCTCAGGCCCTCCCGGAGCAGCCCCCCCTTTCACAGCACACACACACACACGCACGCATGCACACACACTTATACAGGAGCAGGAGACACGTGCACACACACAAACATGCACACACACACGGGCACGGCGCACACATGCTGACACGGGTGCACATGCACTCACGTACACATGTATGCACATACGTGTGCACCCATGCTTGTGCACACATACATATGCACACATACGCAGGGGCACAACACACAAGTGCACACACATGCATGGAGGTGTGCATGTGTGTGCACTCGTGCACACATGTGAACACATGTACGCACACATGCAAGACATGCACACACGCATACATGCACACACGTGCACAGGCAAGACGTACACACGCATACACACCTGCACGTGCACACACATACACATGCACGCACACATGCATGGGCACACACGTGCACACACGTGTGCACCCATGCTTGTGCACTCATACATATGCACGCACAGGCACAGCACAGGTGCATACACACATGCACATGCACGCACAAGCATACAGGCATGCAAATGCACACATGCACACGTGCACACATCACACATGCACACACGTGCACGCACACATGTATGTGCACACATGCAAACATGTGCCTTCACTGTGCACTGCACACACGCAATGCAGCATACATGCACACACACGTGCACGTGCACCGGCAGGACGCACACCTGCATCGCACACTCGCACTCACGCACACACGTACATGCGCACGCACACGCACGCACGCACACACACATGCATGCCGCCCGACCTTGGTGCCCTCCCTCCCACTGGTGCCCCCTCTCTGGCCCTGACTGCAGCAGGCGCAGGAGGAAGATTTATGGCAGCTCCTGCCTGCTCTTGCCTCCCAGACACAAGCTCCTCCCACACAAAGCTTCTTTATATGGGGTTGTTAGCTCTGCTCTGCTGACTTGGGAGGCTCCGTATTTTTAATCTTTATTATTTTTAATGCTATACTTCATCCCTGGGTTTCTGGCTCCAACCATAGTCTGACCTCAGAATACCAACAGCAGTAAAGCCACCACCATTTGTCACCCCACGCTGGTCGCCCGGGGTTCTTAAATTAAAAAGCGTGGGTGGGGACAGATCCCCGTGCTCTCTGTCTCAGCCCGGTGGACAGTCTATAAATGCTGGGAACACGGGCGCTCGCAGGCCTCTGACCGCGCACTGTGCTGGTGGGCGGGTTCCTCAGCTTTCACAAAAGGACGATCCGCAGGGTCAGAACGTGTTCAGAAGTGCTTGTTTTATAAAGGAGGGCAGGTATGGGGGAAAGTGGGACCTGAGCCCTTGAGCCCTTCCGCACAGCACCCCGTGCATGGTGCAGCCCCAAGCCCCAGGACCGCGGCCAGAGAAGGCCTCCCCGCTTGGCCAATGCCCCACGTCTCCTGCTGGTGCTCCCAGCCGGCCACAGGGACTTGGGGAACCACTGCTCTGCTTCCCGCCACGCTCCATTTCCCTCACCTCTACCTCCTCTGTGTCTGGAAGGGTGAGGACCATGGGTCTTCAGAACATGCTGAGTTTGTGCGTCCTGCCTGTGCTGGGCCATGGGGGGCAGCCGTGCCATGAAGCGCCCCCCCCCCCCAGTGTCCCTACCACACGTTTGTGCATCGCGGCCCCTCTATGACCCTCTGTGGTCCCTCCCACCACTGAGACAGGTTGCCGAAGACAGGCTTTGCCCCATTCTGCAGAAGAGGAGGGGACCCAGAGGAGGGTCTGTGGCTCGCCTGTCATTAGGCAGAATGAGGGTTCCCCGCTGATGTACCCCTAAGTCTCGGCTCCGTGCTCTGTGCTCCTCAGCAACCCGCACCCCTAAACCTCACGGCCCGCGGTTACCCATGAGATGGGCTTTCTCCTCAGTAACTTAAACTACGGTGTGTGCTGTGATGCAAAGGATGATCTAAATTGTGCGTTCCCCGCCCCACTCCTGCAGCCTTTGTGAGAGAAGAGCTGTCCGCCGCTGATCTGGGGCCATGGGGCGGGAACAGCAGGGCCCGCCTGTCTGGACAGGCTTCATGAGTCCAGGCAGGAACCCTTTCCTTGGCCCAAACCTTCCTTATCTGCTCCACTAATCAAAATAATTCGTTCGTCGTTTAGAATTAAGATTTAAGAGCAGAAGCTCCTTGGAAAGTGACCTTCTTGGGAGCAGTCTCCATCCATCAGAGAGAAGGTGTTTACACTAGTGTCCAGAGACCTGGTGGGATTCCACAGGGGTCGAAGAGATTTCTGCATCATAACCAGAAATGAAACACGTCCTCCTGAATATTATTCTGGACATGGTGCTTTGGCTTTCCGGCTTCAGTGGGTGACTGCAGATGGTCCCTCTATTTAGTGACTTCTGCATAATGACGTGTCAACTGTTTTGTCCCTCTGGACGGGATCAATAAGGGATCTCCACACTGGGTGCGTTCAGAAGGCGACAGGGTGCCACGGCTTCACTGTCTGCGGAAGGACAGGAAATCCCGTCGGAGAGGAGAGCTCGGCCACTGGATGGCACGTCCTCATGCCCAAGCCGCTGCGAGAGCCCGTCCAGACGGCCTCCAGCGAACTCTACCAGACATCCTGGGAGAATTAACGCGAATCCTTCAAATTTCCAAAGACTGGAAGACTCATGGGACATGGCCAGCAGCACTCTGATACCAAAACCAGACAAGGACACTGAAAGGGAAGAAAATTTCAGGCCACCAGCCCTGATGAGCGTACACGCAAAAATCCACAACAAAATACCGGCAAACTGAACTCAACAGCATTAAAAAGTTCATATGCCGCCATCACGGATTTCTTTCAGGGATCCACAAATCAGTCAACGTGATCACCACAGTAAGACACTGAAGGCTTAAAATCAGGTGGCAGAAAATCAAGCGTCTGAAAAGAATCTAACTGTACAGTTTTGGACTCCCAATTCCCTTAAGAGTTTGTTAGCATCAGTTTTGTGTTTAATTTTTGTAGGTCAGCACTACAAACAGGTAAAGAAATAGGGAAGTGACAATTTTTAATACAGAAGACAGTGGCCCAGGATTCAGTCACCAGACGGATGTTGTGTGACGTGCTCACTGTGGGAGAGTCCGCAGCGTCTGGCGGCAGTGTCACCCGAGATGCGCTCTCAGCCGCGACCCCAACAGGGCTCCCTGGTCGCCTCTGGAAGGCCACTGAGGACTTCTTATGGCTGAGCCAGAAGGCCTTGCTCTGGGGTCCCATGTCCCTTGATGTCTCTCCTGTATCACACCGGACCTCGTCCCCTCCTGGGAAATCATTTTTTTTCCGATTCCAGGGATTTCTAGGGCCCTCACTTTGCTCCGATATTGTAGTGGTTTCTCTGATGGTAGCTCTTCTGTACTGGCCTCCGGTCTTCCGAGGGCGGGTGCAGACGGGGGCCGCGCAGGGCTACCTGCTCCTGGTCCACGCTCGTCTGAAACCTCAGGAACGATATCACAAAGGAGGTCAAGGGAAGGAAGCGGCCGCCCCCCCACGGCGCGCACAGTGGTTTCTCACGTCTCCCCACCCTCGTGTTGCTTACTCTCCCACATGCCCCTGAGGGGGGATTAATCTGATGCTTGTTCACCGGAGCTGGACGGTCAGGCAGTCTCCCCACGGGCTCAGGGCTGGGGAGGGAGCTCTTCCAAGTGAGCCGGCCGCGGGGAGAGCTCGGGGCCAGCTCCTGGAGGGAAGGGCCATCCTTCTGGGCCCGGGGGCTCCGTGCAGGACGCCCGGGGAAGCTTGTCCTGTCTCCTCCCGGGTTGGGGTGTGTCCATCCGTGCTTTGAGCCCCAGGAGGGGCACCGCACTGAGCGATCATCTGAGGCCCGAGGGCTGGCGGGAGCAGCGTCCTCCGTATGCGCAGAGTGAGTAGGAAGAGGTGAGCCTGGGCCCTGACGCCAGAGCCCCCGTGTTTCAGTGCTGTGTCTCTCGCGGTCCTAAGGGAGGAGACTGTATTTTATTTTACTCTACTTGGGTGGCTGCTCTTCTCTAGATTGGTCTTTCCTAAACCAGAATTCAATGTCTCCTGAACATTGAAGGAGAAGGGGGCGGGGGTAGGAGAAAAAAAGGGACATTTTGAAGAGCCTGCGGCTGGGTCTCAGGTTCGCTGTTCAGCGGGGAAAGTGGGTGCCTGTGGCCTCCATTCCATGGAGAAATAATGCTGGGCCAAGACCACGGGCCCAGGAGCTGAGAGCTCACGGGCATCCTGAGATCCCGAAATGGGGCAGGGCCCGCGTGGGGAGGACCCTCTGAGAATATTGGTCCTGCCAGGCTGCTGCCTGGCCGTCTCCCCTTGACCACTCCGTTGGGTAGGATAAGGCCCAAACTCAGCTCCCTGCGGACGACATCACGCAGAGTCTTACCGGCTATCAGCTGCCCTCGCCCCCTGACAGCCAGCGAGGGTGAGGTCGGCTGAAGGAAGGCGAAGCCTCCCCCCCCCCCCGTTCCCGCCTGGCCGCTGTGACGGGTTGTCTCCGGTACGGGGAGCCACCGTGTCCGGTACGGACAGCCCAGCAGTGCGTCAGGAAACCGAACACGCCCGTGGGGACAAGTGTATCTGTTTGGTTGAGGCCACCCTGCCTGTCAGTGCGCGTAGGACCTCCCTTCATGAACTGGGGGGGACGAGGGACAGTAGCACAGAGCTGCCCCGCGCCAGCCTCCTTCACTCTACTTGTAGGACATGTTTTATCCTTTTAGTCCTGACGTTTAGGACCCACTGGCCTGGGACGCCGCCAGTGCTGCGTAAGATGTCACTCCTGGGGCGCCCGGCCCGCCTGCGGCCAGGGCTGACGGAGAGGACCCTCCCGGGAGGACATCGGTGGCAGAGCACGGCAGTCCCGCGCTTGGCGGAGACGAGTCTGTCCCGCACCCAGGCTCCGCGAGCCCTGCTCCTGAAGAGTGCTCCTTTCTCCGCGAGCACCTTGCAAGTGCACGTCCCCGCCGCGCTGACGCTGAAGACGGGCCCTGGGGGAGGTGGAGCGACGCGAGCCAGCCTCTGCCCCAGGGCGCTAATGAGACCAGCTGCACAGTGTCTTGAATCCTCTCCCAAAAGAAATGCTGCCCGTTGTCTGGGGGCCTGCAGACAAGGTCACACGGGCTCCAGCCCAGACCGCCCAGGCCCGGAAGAAGAAGGGGTCGGCTGCCACGTCCACATCGGGTCCTGTGGCTCACCCGGTACGTCAGGGCGGATGTCACGAAAACGCCCAGCTCCGTCCCCTGCCGCAGTGATGCCTCCTTCCCCGGACACCTGGCCCAGAGCCCTTCTCCCCTGCTGGGGCACAGGCAGCCACCCCGCGGGAGCCCCTTCCGGCCCGGAATGTGCGGTGTGCGCTGTGTGTACATGGGAACGTACGTCCGTGTGTGTGCACACGGGCACACTGCGGTCATAGAGAAGCTTGGGGAGGAAGCGTCACCAGCCCCTCTGCACGGGTGTGTCCTTCAAGTCACATTCAGCCAGGCCCCGGCAGCAGCATCCTGCAGCCTGGCACGGACACAGATAGCCACATTGCGGCCACAGCTGGTGGGGAACAGAGCTGCTGGCCTACGGGTGGGGCTGGCTGCCCGTCCCTGTCTCAGGAAGGTTTGGCTCTCTCCTCTGGCTGTCGATCCAGCCCGGAGAGACCTGAATGTCTTAGGAGCTGACTAACCACCTAATTCATTTTGCATATGCTCTTTTTGGCTGGCACGGCCACCAACTGGTCCCAGGGTTGACCTGGTTAGAAGCGGAGGTCGGATGCTCCAAGGTCATTCACGCGCATGCACAGTTCTTGTTGCTCAGTCCGATCTGTCAGTTCCGAGAACAATGAAGTCTTTAAGCTCTGTACACTCTGGCCCCAGCACTGCCAGCTAGGTGCGTTTTCAGGTTGACTCTTCATTTGGAAGTCTTTCTCTGTACACTAAGCTTGTCGTCTACCAACAATAGACACTTGGTAAGTTAAAATAACTGGCTCAGTGGCACCCAAAGCCTAATCTGTTCTAGGGCTCAGGTAATTTGTTTGTTTGTTGTTGTTTTTTTTAAATACCAGGTTGAAAACAAGGGGCTAATTTCCTCCAGGTTATTTTATCAGTAAGAAGATAACAAACAGCTTTTAAAATATGATCAAAGAACATGTAATATCAGGTAGTGGAAAGAAATCCAAGTTCCATCGCTTAAGCAGAAAGAAATATAATGGTTTACATAACTGGAAAGATAAGTGATCCTCCTTCAGGCATGGCTGGAGTCAGGAGTCCTTACAACATGTACAGCTTGCTCGCCATTCTGATTCTACTGGCCTCTGATGATGTTGTGATTTGGACTTAATTCTCCTCTGCTCCAACCACAGTCAGTCCACATGGTAGAAAAATAAAGGCCAGATTTCCTACAGCTCATGAATACAAAGTAAGGAAAAGCCAACTCTCACCTCTTAGGGTGGGAAATTGCAAGGACAGGCTACTCCCATGGGGGTCCCATGAACACTCGGAGTCCGCGGTCTGTCGGGGGCGTGGCCCAGCCTGTCCGCTCCAGCCTCTCAGGCTGAGGACGTGAGCATGGGTGATTCACAGCCTCACTGGGGTCATGTGGCGTGGGTGGTGGGTGGCTTTCTCTTTGATCCCTCCTGCCCCACCCCAGACACACAACAATTCGATGAAACTAAAGCAAAGAAATGACTGCGTCTGTTTTAACCTCCCAGAGCGCAGAGGCTCACATACGGCGATGTCTGTTATTGCGCAGAATGTGTGGGGAGGTTGGAGGTGTAGACACACAACAGGCCCCACTTCTGATCAAATGTCTATCAGTTCTTTAAACAAATACATCCGTTAACTCGGGAATTCCACTTCTCAGAACTTATTATTCTCACATAGGCGCTCACGAGTGTGGAAAAACACACGCGCTATAGTGTGGGGAAGTTTTAGAACAGGGGGAAAGATGTAAGTAGCCATCGACCGACGTCATGGACAGTTACTTGTGGTGTCACATCCAAAGAAGTCATGACAAGAACACGTGGATTCTTCTGTTACCGATCTGGAAGTACTCACGAGACGTATCATGGGTGATCATGTTGTTTGACGATATGCAAAAAAACCATCCGATGTGGGCTTCTGTAACTCTCAGAAACCGTTGTGTGTCTGTGAGAGAGAGGCGCGGAGAGGAGAACTAGGAGGAGGGCTGAGCGGCGTGGACGCACGGCTGTCCTTTACTGAACTCCGCGCCCTGAGTGGCGAGTTCTGGATTGCGTCCTACTCCTCACCATTTGGAGAAGTCTTCGGATAGCTGTGAGAGGGACTATGAGTGCACCCTTCTGTGGTCTCGGGGGGATGCCATGCTGGCAGGTGTCCAGCTGCTCTACGAGGGCGAACATCAGTGAGCTTTGGGATGCTCCCGCAGAGAATGGGGACCATTCAACACTCACGCTAGAAGTACACGAGAACACTGGTCCCTTCTCTCCTCGGAACGCTCGTCATTATCCCTGAGAGCAAAAGCCGTTAATGACACGGATCTCGCCTTGCTCAAGCACTTGAGTCTCACATTAGTGCTGCTTGTCTATGACGGCAGGACTCTCCCCTTCTAGAACAATTTGAACTGCTTTATCCAGGGATAATTGACACAGAATGAACTGCATGCACAGTGTACAGTTTGATCAAATTTAACACATTGTATACGGGCAAGACCATTACCACAATCAGGAGAGTGAACGCGCTCCGAACCTCCCCTGCCCCCATCCCCCATCAACCACTCCTCCCTCTTCTGCCGGCTTTGGTGAATTTGCATATTTTAAGTTGTGTATAAATGGAATCTTCCCGCTGGCTTCCCTCCCTCGGCCTGATTATTTACAGACACGCCCATGCTGTGTGCACCGACAGCTCACTTCCTGTCGTCGCCGGGCGGCCCTCTGCTCCGTGGGCACGCCCGTGTCAGGGTCCGAGCGCGACTGCTAGTTGGAGCATCCCGGGTCTCGGCTGCACTGGAGAATTGCTGTGAGCACTCACGCGGGGGCTGCGGCGTGCTGCCTCTCGATGCCTGGGGAGAGCGCTGGGACGCGACACCGACGGGTGCTCGAGGTCGGTGTGGGCCTGACTTCTCAGGAAACCCACAGACCGTGTCCTCACGTGGTCCCACCATCGCAGGCCCCCAGCGGAGCCCACGGGCTCCAGGCCGCCACACCCTCGCCAGCATTCTGTGGGATCAGGTTCATCCCGCACGTTCTAATAGGCTTAGGCTGTGGCAATTCCATTTTTAACCGGCATTCCGCGTGCCGGGAGTGCAGACTATCTGTGAAAGTACAGTGTCTCCGACACTCACGAAGTCATCCAGATACCTGCTGTGTTCCCCCTCGTCACAGCGTTTGGCAGTCCTGTTGGAATAAGCCATCGAGTTCGTAGGATACGTGCTTTCCACAATTTTCTTTGTTCATTTTATTTTCAGTAATGCTTCAAATATGGTGGTGTGCCTCCCTGCTGTTTTCTTTGAGTGGAATTCTGTTTCAGTAAAATTGATAAGAAAGAAAATGTTGCAATATTTACATTTCAACTTTATTTCAATGTATATAATTTATATTTAACTTCATTAAAATACATGCCATTACGTTTGCAAAGATGATGCTGAATTTCTTATTCCAGGAGATTTGCGAGGGATTGCATGCATGTTTGGGGAGAATGTTACACAGTTCAGGTTGGAGGTATTTGGATATTCAGTATTTATTTCTGTCGCCCGTGTGACTAGGTGTGTGTGCACACACGCGTGCACGCACAGTTTGATAGAAAGCCTGGCGCCCTCCACAGTGTAGGGGAGCAGAGACGTGGCTTCCCCAGGATGCTGGGCAGGAGTGCTGGGGGCCACGAGGCAGGTCTCCATGTGCCCATTTGTGAAGCCTGTGTCTACACAGCCTGGCGCTTGGCATCCTCTCTGCCCGGCTGGGCAGCCTGGGAGCGAGACCAGCACACGCACCCGAAGTAGCTTGCGGTGGCTGGGCCCATCACACTGAATTGTCACCCAAAGGGACCACACAGCACTGGCGGTGGAAAAACCCAGCCCCGGGCCCGGCCTGCAGCTCAGGGAAGGTGGACTCCGCGGCCCTCCCCGGTCACTCGGTAAAGCAGTAAGATCTCGTGGCCTTTCCTTTCCTCCAAAGCGCACCTTTCCCTAGACGGCATACTTCCGCGAACTCTTAGAAGTCACAGGGTATCAGGGGCTCCGTCGAAGCCGTGACTTCCAGTGCCCATGTCTAGACAGGACTTGACCTGGACTCCGTCAGAGTAAAGAAAGTCAGACTTCAATTGCAGTTTACTTTCTTTTGACTCTAGTCTTCATTCTTGGAAACTTCCATGGACCTTGGGAGCTGTTCTGCCCGGGGAGCTCCCTCCCACCTGAGCCCGCCTGGCCTTCATCCCACGTGACTCCCCTCACTTGCGTGGAAAACTATCCGTTCCCCGCCCCCTCGGCCCCCTCCCAAGAGAACAGCCCCTGGCGCGTGCTGCTCTCCCGGTGTGGTGCCCGGGCCGCGGGGAGCGGGGGAGCAGATGCCCGTGGGAGCAGCCCGGCGTGTCCGCAGCCCCCACGACAGACTGCCGATTCCAAGGGGCTCGCGCAGGCCTCCCTTCCCTCCCAGATTTAAGGTTGAAACACAAAGTCACCGCATATCCTCTGGTCAGCAAGGAGCAGCGCCCCGGCACCCCTGGCTGACCCTGGCTCTCTGCCAGCCACTCCTGCCCGCCCGCGTTCGTTCCCCAGCCACCCTGACCAGCACCTCCCCCCGCCCCGAACACAAGCATCTTGTCATGTCTCCTTCCTCATGTGACTCCTACTCGCAGGAGACTCTCCCCCTAGAAGCAATGGGGTTTCAGAGCCTGTCTTCGTCTTCCAGAACCTAGCGGATACTTCTCCTTCAGCTGAAGCCGTTCCCTTCTGGCATATTTGCAAAAGGCCCCGTGAGACCTTCCTTCCGTTTTCTTCGGCTGAACTGCTCTGCCGCTTGCACACTGGTGAAGGTCCCGCGGAAGCTTCGGGCCAGGAAGGGAGGGGCGGCGGCTGCAGAGCAGGCAGGAGGCAGGGGCATGGCCCCTTGTGGGTCCTCCTCTCCCACCCCCTCCCAGCAGCCGCAGCGGGCCTGGTCCCTCTCCATCGTGTCCGCTGACCCGGTGCGCGGGCTCCGCCGGAACACCAGCCGCGTCACCGCTAAGGGCTTAGGTGGCCCCGAGCACCCGCTTTGGGAGAGGCTGGGGCCGAGCCGCACGGGGTCTTCAATAACGGAAGACGCAGGGGCTGCAGGTCGTCCTGCGGGTGACGCAGCTGCCGCTCCGGCTGGGACCGACTTCTGGAAGCGCGCTCAGCCGGGAGTGCAGGTGCCCAGGCTCTGCTGCGCTCTTTCTCGGAAACACCTGGCTTCACTGGCGCCGCAGGTGTCGGCAAAGCGGAAGGGGAGACAGGCTCCACAGGGAACCGAGTCTGCTCACTTGCTCCCGTCAAGCAGGACACTTCCCGAAGTGTCGCCGTAGAGCACCCTCCTCCAAACGCCCAGGCCGTGTGTTGAAGACGTGGCCCTGGTCCCTGGCGTCCTACGCCGGCGTCTCCGTGGATGGGGCTGGAAACTGCACGTCACCAAGCACTGCCCTGACCTTCCTCAGACCGAGATTCCAGGCTCCTCACGTACACATCGTTAGGGAGAGGTGCTGACATTTTCCAGTTACCGAAGCTGGATCTCGGGCTCCCGGTCCCCGGATGCCTGACCCGATGTAACTGGAGGACAGGACAGTGACGAGAGACCCAGGGAAGGCAGCTGACCTCTGGCAGACGTGAGTGCGGTCCACGAAGAGGGGCTGCGGGTGGGGGAGACGTGCAGCTTCGCGGGGTCCTCTGCTGGTCTCCCCCATGGCCCCGCCAGGCACGGGCTCTTGGGGAAGGCACGTTCGTCTCAGCGGTGCCAGGAGTCCTAGGCCCCATAGGCACGGGGCGACCCAGGAACCCTGGTGTTGGAACAAGGGTCATTCGAGCGTCCAGCGGGGCACTGGTGACGATTACTTGGGACCACAGGCATTTCTAGGCCCAGGAAGCTAGGACACAGGGTCTGGTCCATCACAGACCTTGTTTTGAAAATGCAAACGTGTTCCAACACGACGGATACAGTAGGTGACATCCTGAGCACAGCACACACTTCACGCTCACTCACCGTGATTTCACCCACAAGAAACACCGGGTGGCCTGAGCGGATGCAGGGAAAGCACAGCCACAGGCTCCCCCGCACCCAGGCTCCCCCGCACCCAGGCTCCCCCGCACCCAGGCTCCCCCGCACCTAGGCTCCCCCGGCCGGCTCCCGGGGACCAGGGGCCGCCCAGCCTTTGTGTCACAGATCTGTCACCTCATTTCATGCAGAATTCCTCCACCGAGAGCCCGCCGGTGCGGCCCTCCCGACAGCTGCGGCCGTGAGCGCGTTGCGGGCTTCTTCCCCGGGCGGCATTCGCAGCGGGCACCCCGGGCGCGTAGGTACAAAGCTATTCTGCCGTCCTGCCCGGGAGCCTAGGCTGAGGTTTCTGGCTGTGTGTCTCTACTGCCGGCAGTCCTGGGGTCTCACTGCTCAGTGTTGCTCATGGTGCTGATCTCCAGGAACGTGTGCATCGTACTCGACGACATTCTCCCCCACGCAGAGCCCCCGGCCCCTCCACCTTCCCCGCAGCCCCGCACAGACAACGGGAAAGCAGGCTGCATGTGAGCAGGGCACCAAGTCTGCAAAACCTTCACCCCGAGAACCCAGACCTTCCTCGGGGCTTGATGACCGCGTGAAAGATGACAAGCCCCGTGATTTATGTTCCGCTCCTTTCCAGAGGACGCTCCTGGTGAGAACAATCTAGGCCGTGCCGAACACAGGGGCAGGCGGACAGCAGGTCTGATGGCAGCATAATCGGGCTCGGGGCAGCCGGGGGTGTGCACCCTCGGGCCTCCTGCAGACGTCATGGCAGGCTTGCTCAGCAAGGAGGCCAGGGAACGGGTCCGTCCCGCGCAGGGACTGTGCGTCTCCAGTGGACGCAGGCAGTTGTCGGGTCCTCGAGCACTCGGATCCAGCGCTGCCAACGGGTGGCCCCGGTGCATGCACAGGGAGGTGCACAGCCCTGCCCTGAGGCCGCCGGGTCAGCTGTGAAGGAGACTGTTGAGTCGTCGCCGTCATGGTGTGGTCAGGGTGCCCCAGGAGTGCTAACAGGTAGGGATCTCACGTGCCCCGAAGCTGGAAGATGGGAACACGCGGCTCGGCTTTCCCATCTGCGCTCAAGCCCCCTCTCTCTTTCCTGCCCACCAGCCAGCCTCCCAAGCCTATTCCTGTCTGTCTGTCCGTCTCTCATCAGCTCAGATGTATAAGATCCTTTATAACATTCCCTAGAAAAATGTCACTCCATTTATCTACTGGAATTCCCAAGGAATTTCTGATGATTCCCTTAGTGGGGATTCCCTGTGCCAGCTGGAAGGAAAGAGGGAGAGAAGAGGCAGAACACAAGAACAGGGAGGGAAGAGACCCCAGGGTGTGGGGCGTCAGGCTGGTCCCCGCTGCCAGGAGGCCCTTCCTAACACGGCCTCTTTCCAATGGAGGGGAGACGGTTGAAGAGTTACAACGACCCGCAAACTACAGGTGAGGAGATCTAGCCCCTGAAATGCAAATGCTGTGTTTGTCTACGATCAGGAAATCTGAGTGGGACCTACGATGGGCTCCAGAGCCTTCCACTGGCTCTTCCGTCGGCCCAGGATCCACCGCCGGGGTAGGAGGGCGTAGGACCCTAGCAGCGGCAGACTCCTGACTCTACAAAGTGTTGCTTGGAGATGTGGCAACTTAGCCTTGGCACACGTTTCGTACACTGCTTCACACGGCGGCATCGGTGCCAGAGGCAGCCTACAGCAAGGGGTCAGGAAGCCCATCTTCCTGGACCTGCCCCCGCGGCAGCGGCGGGATGCCGGCCAACCGAGTGCCCCTGCGAGCGTGCCCGGCGCCACGCACAGGCACCCCAGCAGCCAGAAGCAATCTCGCAGAGAGCAGTGGCTCTCTTGGAAGCCCATTTCATGGTTTAGATTTAGGACTTGTTGTGGACAGGAAAGACGGCCAGGCAAAGGCAGTGCAGGCTCCAGGAAACCTGGCCCCACATGCGTCTCTCTCCCCGAGCTGGCCCCTCCTGGCGGACAGGCTCCCGTTGTAAACGGATGCCTTTGTATCAGGGGACCACGTGGCACAAATACCCCTCCACTGTCACCACTGGTAACAAACTAGTTCAGCCAGAGGTAATCCGAGATCTCTTCCGGGAGAAGCCGGTGCTGACATGTGGCTACAGAGGGGGACACAGGGAGGGGAAGATCTTTAAGGTGACGTGGGGCTGGGGCCAGGCTGACGGCACTGTGGGGAGACTAGAGTTTTGCATCTGGGTAGGGACAGAGGGCTGAGACAAGGGAGAGGCTACAAGAAAAGCTCAGAAAAGTGATGCCTTCAGATCGCCTCATAGTTGTCAGGTCCAAAGAGAAGGAGAAGGAGGTGGTCAGCAGAGAACAGCCGGCGGTCCTCTAGTCTGCCACCGCGTCGTGACGCATCAGGAGCCCTGCGGGACCGGGGTTTGCGTTGGGTGGGAGCAGAGTTAGGGGACCTGAGTTCCCGCTGGACTTCAGGTCCCACAGAGCTCCTGACGCAGGGCCCAGAGAGCTTGGGCCAGAGCCATTCACCTGAGACGGCGTCTTTCCTTCTCGTCGTCACGGAGTGATGTGTTGACCATTTATCCTGTTTGATAGAAAATTTGGCATTTTAACAGCTAAACAAAGCCCAGGTTTTCCCCAAAGAAGGGTCCTGGCGCAGGGCAGGAGGCGTGGGTGCTGGTCTCCAGATATGGGGAAATGAAGTCTCCTGGGGGGCTGCTCGGTCCTGGCACCTGCTTCAGGGGCCCAGAGAGTGGGAGAGAAGGTCCGCAGCCATAGCTCCTGGCTCGCAGGTCCTTAGTCCACGCCCGGTCCCCTGCACAAACCGTGCCACACAGACATGGAAGATGGAGATCTTTTAACTGTGGGGCAATGAGGTAGCTGCAATGTTGGGGTTCTTTTGGCTGTGAGAAGGCAACCGCATTCTCGGCTACAGGGAAGCTTCCCCTAACCCGGGAGACTGGAGGTAGGGCATCCGAGGTGGCACACGGTCTCCAGGCTTCGTGGTCAAGTCCCGCTGGTACCCAAGGTGCTTGAGGAACATTCGTCTCTGCGTGTCAAGAACAGACACTGACCCCACACGATACCAACGAGGACGGTCCTGAAAACTAACGCTGTTTGATTTCAGGACGACGTTTCTAACAAGAGGCAACATCATGTAGCCCTGGGAAGGAATCGATGTCAGAAAGCGTCTTTGAATTCTAACATTCTGGCTTCCAGTGGCTGAGCGACCCCGGGAAGGTCGTCGTCTGTTTAGAAGCAAGCCTCAGCCTCCTTGGCTGCAAAATGGGAACAATAAAATGAAACCCTGAAACCCTGTCCCCTTCATGTAGACCATCCTGCAGGGCCCCCGGGGTTCCGGGGGGAGGGTGCACACCAGCCAGGCCCGGTGCCGGCCAACGTCCACCCCACCGCCTGGCCGCACTGCTCCAGGTTTACCCCTCCCACGGGCTTCCCGGCCGCGCTGCCCTCAGGGACCTTGTCCCGCCCTCACAGCTCCGAGCACATGTCCCCACGGCCCCTCTGCCACATGATCTCTGTCTCCCCGGACCCTGAGCTCGGTGGGGCAGAGAGAGGGCCAGACCGTTTTGTCGATGTGTTTCCTCACATCCAATCCCAGAGCACCTGCTTGGAACTCAGCTTACGACTGAGGGTCCGTAGCACCTTCCCGGACTCCCAGCGAATCACAGCGGCAGCCGCGCTCTGACTTCTGTGACCGCATCTCAATTTTGGTTCTTTCCCCAGAAGCAGACTGAGAACTCCCTGAACTCTCCCGGCACATCTTGCTCATCTGGAGTGGTCCGTCCTTCCTCCTGGTCCCTTGGACTCTAGGGTCAGCTTCTAAGGGACAGGGGAACCCTGGTCCTCCAGAGCCCACTCCACTGAGACCCCGACAGAGGGCCCTCATCTTCCCAAATCCCCAGACGGTGACCTAGAGCTTCAGAGACTCGGGAACGCCCCCCGGCACCTCAAATGAGGGTTCGAGTCCAGAAGGCGACCCCTCCGTAGTGGTCACTTCCTCAAGACGCTGTGTTGAGCAGGACCCCATCCCACGTGGGCCCCTCCAGGCCACGGTCAGGTGCCTGCCCTGACCTGCCCTCCCTCGTGCGCTGGCCGAGGCAGCTCCTGGATCTGGACAAGCTTGGAGGAGGCTGTTGGGGAGGCTCTGCCGTCTGCTAACATCGGGACGAGGTGCTCAGGCGCGTCCTTCCCTCGCTCCGTCTTGCCTTTCAGACCCCCCCCAAAGGCTTAGAGCCCAGACACACCCTCCACAGCTCAGACAAGCACTATTAACACTGGATGGGACCCGGGTCCGAAGTCTACTTGATGGTCGTCTTTGGGTCCCAGAAGCGTGGACACTTCTGTTTCCTGTAGTCTGAACACAAGACCGAGGACACCTCTTGTCAGAAGCAACATTTCCATGTCTCTGAGGCAACTCAGCGTCCTCCTGCCTGCGGAAGAAAGCGGCCACAGGGAGATCTCAGCTTCCCCCGCGGAGCACCGGGAGCCCCAAGGCATTCCTCAGCAGCCGGGAGGGCTGGGGCAGAGGGCACCGGTGCGCACGGCCGAGGGCCCGAACCCGGCCGGGTCTGCTCCAGATGCAGCTGAGGTGTGAAGCCAGCACGTGCAGGCCTCTCCTGACTCGGGGTGGGTCAGGGTGACAGCTGGGCGGGGCCAGGCTCAGGTGGCCCAGGACGCATTTCCTGCCTCTGCCCGCCGGGAGGCTTCTCAGACCCATGCCTCCTGCACGGATCTATACATGGAGGGTCGTTCGAGCCTCTCTTTCTTGGGTTAAATGAGGGAAGTGCTTGCTCGGCCCTAGTAAGGATCAGCGCCCTGTGAGGGTCCACGGAGGAGACTGGGGGTCTCTGCTGTTTCTGGCATTGATATTGCTCTGAGCAACCTTGAACTGCCACGAGGCTGCGCTTCTGCGTAAGGCTGCACAGGCTGGGCACTGCACAACTCCAGATACAGAAAAACAGGTGTACCGGACGGCCAGGACGGGATTCTTGTCCCCATGAATCATCTGCTGTGAGGGAGGGCGTGCCTGGCCTCAAGACCTGAGGCCCTAGGAAGAGCCCTTGGAAACTGGGGTGTGGGGCTGGACACTGGACACTGGGGTCAGAGGCTCCCCACTGCCAGTGATGAGAACCGCCAGACGGGTGTGCCTGGGGCCACAGAAGGGAGAGGCTGGGAGTCAGGGCAGTGGGGGCTGACGTGGAGCCCCCCAGAAGGCTTCCCTGCTTTGCCTGGGGCGGGCCTGGTTGTAGAAGACAGAGCGCAGCAAGCCCGGGCCGTCACAGAAGTCCCTTTTCTGGGCTGCTCCACAGGGGCCCGGGCTCCTCGCCCTGGGAGGCCACACCCAGCATTTGGCTGTAGCCGGGCCCCCAGGACCCCTCCAGGTGGCACGTGGGCTCCGTAGCCTGGGGACAGCTGCCCCGGCTTCCTACCCCTGCGTCGGGAGGTGGCTCTGCTCCCTCCATTGGCTGTCGCTGCCGTCAGCTGCCGCGGCGTCCCTCACCAGAGCGGGGCTGGTTTTCTCTCCCGCAGAAGAACACCGTGGCACCCACAGCAAATCACAATTAAGTGCAAAGCCGTTTCCGGGTCAGTTAAGCACAGCGGGTCACTAGCTTTCCGCGGCTCTCGGCGCGGGAGGCAGACCTGAGCGGGTGTGCACCGGGCCGGGCGAATTGCTCAGTGAGGGTGACACGCCAGGCTCTGGGAGTTTGTTTGCAGAGCACTGTATGAGGTGGTTTGGGGAGCAGACGGCAGCACGGGCCGTCCTTCCGTGGTCCGAGGTGGGGAGTTGCGGAGCTAGCATCCCCTCGTCAGAGGCAGACAGTTTAGAAAGCTGTCTGGTGAAGCAGAAGCACACACTCACCGTGGCCTCAGTGAACAGACACACTCGAGGAGCTGGCTGTTCTCCCGGGAGGAGGAGATCCGTCTGGGCACACGACCCTGGGCTTGAGGCGGAGCCCCTGCGGGTGGGCTGCTGCTCTGGCTTGGCTCCCTCTGGCAGCCCGCAGCACTGGAGGCCAAGGAACAGAAAGAGGGTTTTGAGTTTCATCCTGACTTAACCACCGGAATGTTCCAGGGACCCGTGGAAGGAAAAGCAATGGCCGTCAGCAGAAAGCTTGCAGGAAATAGCACTAGGGATCAGATGTGGTTTCAAACCTCTGAGTGCTAGTGCCGCTGTTCCAGGACCAGGATGGGTCGGGTCTTGTGCGGGTTCCCCAAAGTGGGCGCAGAGGCGGGAGGCGTGCGTGGAGATTCTGACTGCTCGCCACAAGAAAGGAGAAGCACCTCCACAGACGTGGGGAGAATCAGTGAACCCCGGCCACAAGGGACTCAGTTCAGAGCACAGGACTTGGCCATGGCGATGTTCCAGAACGTTCCCTGCGGGGTGAAGTGGTTCTGGGGGAGTATTGGAGACATTCCCTACCTGCGTCTGCTGGTGATGACGTTCACGCTGGAACTGGATCGCATGGGGGAAACCGAGGTGAATTGTAGGTGGGGACAGGGGGAGGGGACGGGGTGGGCTTGCAGCGTTGGGGGGTAGGTGGCTGTAACTCAGCAGCCCTGAGACAGATGCCCCAGGGAGCCAGGATGGCCAGAGACCCCACTGCTCCGTGTGCCTCCAGGATCACCCGGACAGAACTTGGAGGCCTCTGCCTCAGCCCAGTGGACACGTCATGCCCAGAGAAAGTGCCTGCGGTCCCCTGGGCAGCCCCCAGACACTCAGTCCCTAGCCCAGTGCCCAGAGTGCACAGGACAGATGCAGAAAGTGCTAACGCTGGCCTGGGACTCCCCGAGGACAGCAGGTGCATACATCTGACCCTAGTGCAGCTGCGACAGACCTGGCGGTCCCTGGTGGCCAAGCTGTCACTAGTGACGGAAGGAGTGCGTCCGGGATCCTGGACCCCCTGTCAGATCGGAAGGGGTCCAAGGGCACCTCTCAGAGCAGCCTCGGGAAGTGAGTGTGGCAGGGTTTCCAGGCCGAGGAAGAACGAGGGGGCTCCCCGAGGGCTCAGCTTGAGGCCCGCCCACCTCTACTGGCCCTGCTGATGGGGGTCCCGTCACCACCGAGAGCTCTCAAGACTGAAGGATGCTGTGTGCGGGGTCCGAGGTTCCTGGAGCCACACTTGCTCCTTTCCCGAAGTCCGTTCCTCCGTGTCAAGGGCCGTGCAGACAGGGCCCGTCCCGCTCTTTCCCTCCTGGCTACTCCCTCTGCGGGGGCTTCTGAGCTCTCTTCCCGGCACACACATGTCGTGTGCCAAGGCCAGGGGAGCAGCAGAGGGGAGGCTCCTACTCCGGTGCCCCAGTCTGACTCCTGTAAATGTGGAGCCTGAACCACAGTCGGGGGCCCATCTGCAAGCTGCGCGGACCCGCAGCAACGTGCTGACGGCAGACGCTCTGGCCACCCCGGGACGCCTTCTTCTTCACAGTCCCTCTGTGCCGGGACAGGGGAGCGGGAAGGCCCCACATATCAGCCACCGATTAGACGGGCACCACCTTCACTTTGTGGTGAGACACGTGCTTTTCCTTCCGATATGCCCTGTCCTCCTTCTGGAAAGGACAGTAACGGCTTCAGAGACAAATGGCACATTTTTATAAGAGACAGAGAGACGGCAGCTGATCTGAGAATGATTCTGAGTCATTTGATCACAAGTTTTTCCCATAATGAAGAAAATACACACACACACACACAAATATATATTGAATTTTGTTCTGATATTTCCAATATTGAACATTTCTAACAAAATTCTAGGCACTGAAACACGTTATTCTACCAGAAGCAAACCATTCTCCTAAGTACCAGGTTTTTCTCAAGATGCCTTTTTCTTGATCCTGTTGAAAGCTGTGTCCTGGGTGATTTTGCAGCTCCTGCCGAGAGCAGTTTCCATGGTGGGGGAGGACACCTGGGTTCTGGACACACAGGACATGATAAGTCAGGCCCAGGCAGATAGCTAATTTGAAAAGGATTTGAGATGTAGCCTTGCTGTTGCCGTCAGGGCCCAGGAAACTGGCTGGCCTCATTCCGTCCCCCGCAGTGGTGCTGGGATGGTCCAGGCACAGACAGAAGGTGTGGGGGCCTGACTCCAGACCCAGGAGGTTGCTGGGAAACTACTCGGAGCAGCAGATGTGACAAGAGACTGTCAGCTGTTGGAGCCCAGAGCCATGTCCTGTTTCAGAACCCCTAGCTGGGAGCTAAGGCAGCGGGCATGGTCCAGGCCATCAGAATAGGGCTCAGGAACACCCACACCCCTGTAAGGAGACCTGTACAATTTCTGAAGGGACTCGGGGACACAGGGCACATCACCATCACAGGGGACAGGGCGCGGGCTCCGGTAAATGGCGAGGAGAGAAGCTGGACCCCAGGCCCCAGGGAGGGGCAGGAAGTTCTTCCAGCAGGTGCAATCGAAGCTGACTGTCACGTGATCCGCCCGCTGAAGAGGTAAGAAAGCTCTCACCTGACAGTGACCCTCTGTGCTCAGAATTCCTCAGAGGCCTGCCACCTGCAGAAGTCTGCTGAACCCTCACTCGCATCTGTGGGCCTCCAGCCTCCACGTCCCCAGGCAACTGCTCTGGCTCAAGGGCAGCGCCAAAGCCACAGGCCCTGGAATGGCTGTGCCTGGCTGCTCCCAGCTCCCACATCCGCCCGCCCTTTAAGGCTTAGCTCAGACCCTAGCGCCTGTCTGATCCTGGGATCGCACTCTGTGAGCTGTTGTGTGCTGTGTGCAGGGCCCCGGGGAGCAGACATGCTGCACTCTTCTGGCCCACAGCCCCAGACGCTGGCCTGGGGTGGTATTTATTCTCAGGGTGTGGTAAATTTTGGAAAAGGGAACTATAAAAATCAGAGCCAGTGACATGGATTTGATTTGTATGAAATCACAGCTTCTGCGCATGGAGGACAGAGAAACGACACCAAGAAACTCAAAGGGAAATAAAACCCGAGTCCGACCTTTATGGCACTTCCAGTCAAGCAGAGTAACCAAGGAAATAAACCTTAACATGCATCGGGCCAAGGCCTCCTGGGTAGGACCCTCCATTCCCGGCAGTGGTGAGTCACACTGTCTTGGGACACTGGGTAACAGACAAACCGCCGGTGGTTTCCTGGAGTTGCTCTTTCACGAGAGTGTTAGGGAGGAAAATTTTTCCTCTACCCTTTAAGACTCCTTTGGTTAGTCTAAGCGTTGAATTGAAATGACACAGATTAACAAATTTAATACCGTACCTCACAAGGAATTCACATAGAGGTGAGATTCCAAAGATAGTCAGGTGCATATGCCATCCCAAACTAAGCAGACGGGGTAGTGGTCTGGAACTTTAGAGGGAAGGAATGCAATTCACGGGAAGATGAAAAAGAGTAAATGTTTGGTGAAGAAATGTTTGCTGGGCCACTTGGAAACAATGGAACACAGAGAAGAATTTCAACCCACTTAGGCTCCCTCCGTCTCCCACCCCTAGTTCATAGGATACATACATACTTATGGTGATTGCTCCCTTCCTGGCAGGTTGTCTATCTAACTTCTTTGAGGTCATTAGAGAGAAGGTCAAATGTTTCTCCAGAGACTTTTGGGCCTTGACTGTTTTCAACTTGAGACAATCTGCATGCAAAAGTGGCCCATCTTGTGACGACAGGTCGGAAAAAAGAGCAATGTTACATTCTCAGGAATTTTGTGAGTCAGTTGACATCACATTGGTGGCTTGAAACCAGTCATGATGGAAATATTTTCACCACAGAGATTGGCAAATGCTACAAATCAGACTTTAATGTGATAGATTGATTCATTGATTGATTGATTTTTGGGTTGCCAGTTATTAAGCTTTTATCAGCATACCACTTAATTAAACCCATCTATTAATTATATTAGTTCATATTGTTTATTAAATGATAGTTTTCTGCCAAGCATGGACCTAGCCTTGAGAACACACATAAGGTAAGAAGAAGCAACTCCTCTGTCCTATGTGGTTCCCTCTTTAGACACAGAACCCTGGAGAATAAAGTATGAACCTAGAAAAGTGCCTGGACACAGCGTGTCTTAGACTGTTCTGGGCTGCTGTAATTGGATAGCTTGTAAAGAACAGACATTTATTTCCCAGTTTTTGAGGCTGGAAGTCCAAGATCGGGTGCCGGCATGGCTAGGGGAGGACGCTCTTTCAGGCTGCAGACCTGCCATAGCCTCCCACGGAGGAATGAATGAGGGAGCTCTGAAGGATCTTTCATGACGGCCTAATCCCATCATGTTGACCCCATCCTCATGGGGTCCCTGCTCACCTCCCAAAAGCTCTCACCTCCTGCTACCATCACCTTGGGATTAGGTCCCAACATAGGAGTGCCTGGGGGGGGGGGGATGCAAACACTCAGACCATAGCTTAGGGTCCATGGAAGTTCTCCATACCACGAAGAGTGGCAGATACCTCTTGGAAAGCCTTGTTGGACCTACACAACAGCTCTTATACACACCATTCCAGAAGCTCCTCCCCTCCTAAGATTTTGAGAATGGCTCAGTCAAAGGGTTTTGTGTGTCACAGCTGCCTGCTTACTCCTTTGTAAAGAGCTGTTGCAAGCAGTTCTAGTAGTGGAGGCACAGCCTCAGTGATGTGGTATGGGGCCCGCCCCCATTCTTCAAAACCCGTAACACCTGGTCTGTGAGAGCACTTGGTCTGTGCGGGCATGTGATCTGTGGGCACATCTAGTCCATGGGAGCACCTAGTCTGCAAGAGCACTTGGTCTGTGAGAGCACCTGCTCTGTGGGAGCACCTGCTCTGTGGGAGAATCTAGACTATGGGAGCACCAGGTCCTTGAGAACAGCTGGTCTATGGGAGCTCCTGGTCCATGGGAGCTCCTGGTCTTGTGGGAGTACCTAAACAAGGGCAGGGTAGCACAAACCTGCTTCAAGAAATTGCTTCTCCTGGACATTTATTTACCTATCTCGTTTCCTAACGGGTGGGTAAATCAGTTAAGGGTTTACCATCTGGTTTTCATCTTTACTACCCAGTACCCAGGACAGTGCTGGGAGCAGCATGGGACTCAGTAATTTCTTGTTGAATGAATGAATGAATAAAATACAGATCCGGAGGTGATGGACACAATCGACAGCTGGGTATATATACCGTCGAACTGCCCCACAGAGGACACTCACCAGATATGAGGGGCTAGCTGAGGATAGAAGGAGAAGAAAAGAAGAAGAGTCATGCTTTCCTGTAACAAGAATGATTTAAAGTAGACGTGGAAAGGACTTTCTTGCCCTAAAGTTTGCTTTTAAAGAAAATAGTGAAAAGCAAATACTTAAACAAAAAAGAAGTCATAACTATATTTGAGATAGATTTCTGAAAATTTGAGGGTTTTCCCCCACTGAGGCCAAAGACAGTGAATATTAAACTTCGTGCAGGCAAGGGAGCGTCGCCTTCTTCCTCACACACACACACACACATGCCTGATGTTCTCTCCAGTCACGGCCCCGTGGTTACTACAAATACTTGTAGCTGACGAATGCATTCAGATCAGCTCCTCCCAACTGCAACTAGATAAAACAGCTGAGAAATTAGTGCCGACTCCCCCAGACAGGTGCCCCGGACTCCTGGGACTGGAGCCCACAGCACCCCAGCCACCACCAACAGAAAGTGACAGAGTCTAGCATGGGACATCTTTTATTTCAGGATGCACTGGGGAGAAAGGGCTCTTGGGGACCCAGGCGACAGCAGCAGTCCACAATGAGCGACTTCCAGTACCGCCCCTTTTGCCTTTTCCCAGAAGCGAGGAAAGACAGAACAAATCTGCGGGAACGCGCACTCATGCCGGGCTGACAGATCCAGAAAAAGGGCTGCATGCGTCCCTAGAATCATGAATATTATTAAGGCTGAATGTATGTTCAAAAAATGAAAGGAAAAAAGGAGGTATTTAAAAACAGGCAGTGCAGACAGTCTTGAACTGTCTCGAGCGGAAGTCGCCATCCACACAGCATATCAAGCCTCCTGTCTCGTGCACAGTGTCCTACGTGTTACCAGGCACCGAAATATCACTGCCGTTTGCAGGAGGGCGGCACAGGAGCACCGGGGTTGCACGGGGAGCCCCTAAGTCAACACAGCAGACGGCCACACGACACCACAGCAGGGTCCACGCAGCACAGCGGGGTCTGCGCACGGCAGCGGGGTCCGTGCGGCAGCAAGTCATTGTCCAAAACCAGCACTTCCAAGCCGGGGTCTGAGTCTTTGCTTCTGCCTTTATGGCTTTAATTTCCTCTTGCTGGAATTCGCAGCCCCATCGTGGGTTCTGGGGCATTTCACTGAGATCATTTGAAAGCTGCCTCATGCTCTTATCTAGCTCAAGAGTCAAAGCCTAATTTCTCAGACCCAAAGGCACTATTTTTTTTTTATGCCCAAGGCAAGAATCCAGAAACACCACTGCATATAATTAGCATCATACTCCATGTGAACCAGTCAGACCAAGCACATTCCACTCTGCCTTTCCTGAAACAGGCTGACGGATAGCCCGGTTTAGCGTAATTAGGAAATACCCACCTTGTAAACCACCAGTCCCTAAACCGTGGTGTGTACATGCGTGCATACTAACTAATAATGTGTCTCCTCAAACACATTTTTATTTCAAGATAAATTTCCAAACACGAAAGTATTTCCTTTTAGAGGTTTAAGAAGATCTCAAGAGTTGGTGTGAAGCAGGTTTCTCCACGCGATTAGTAAATGGGACACGCACACATGTGTGTACACGCGTGTGCATGTGTGTAGGTACACATGTATGTGTAGAGGCACGTGTGTGCCGCTCTGACCAGGGCCAGCCCAGCGTGGAGGGTCCCGCGGCTTCCCGACTTCACCGTGACCCTGCACCCTCCCCTCTGTGGCCACGTTCCCAGCTCCCACTCTCGCTCTGTGATCGGTTCCTCTTGCTCCGTTCTGCACACCGGAAGGATCTAAGATGGAAATAGGCAAACGCCCTAAATAAAAAACAACAGAAAACGCATCTTATACTTGAACATAAAACTACAAAACCTTTAGGAGAAACTCTTGGTGGCCAAGGTTCACTTTCTTGACACAACACCTAAAGTAAGAGCCACAGGAGGAACATAACGAAAATTTGGATTTCCTAAAAATCCAAACTATCTTTTCTCTGCAAAAGACCCTGCGCAGCCGACGAAAAGATAAGCTGCAGACTTGAGGAAAATATTTGCAATTCACAGATTCAACACAGGACTTGTATCCGGAATATGTAAAGACCTCTCAAAGCTGAGCAGGAAGAAACCAACGATCCAGTCAGAAAATGGGCAGAAGACTTGGACAGACACGGTTCCAAAAAAGATACCCAGATGGCAGACGGGCGTGTGAAAAGACTCTCAGCAGCCTCGGGCACGAGGGGGAGCTCCTGAGATCGGCCGTGAGACGGTCTACGCGGCCCTCGGAGCGGAGAAAGCAAGAGGAGCTCATCGCGGCAGGAGCTGGCGAGCGGCGGGAGCCTTTGAGGTCGCGTGTGGCGCGAGAGGGGATACAGAGCCCGGGGGTGGCCCAGGAGCAGACCCCTGGGTGGTGTCCCCGGCGGTCAGCACACACGCTCAGGACCCCGCAATCCCACTGCTGAGTGTGTCACCTAGACAAACACACAGGCGAGGCTAACACAGCTCTTTGTGAATGACCGCGTACAGTAGCTGCGGCCACAGTCACCGAACCTGGGGAGGGAGCAAGTGTCCTTCCGCAGGGACTGGGGACACGGGCTGGCCCATCCGTGCAAGGGGCGGCCGCTCCACAAGGCGAGGGAAAACTCTGTGCCCCAAGGACCTAGGTGGGTCCCCAGGGCATGTCGCTGAGGGAAAAAGCCAGTACCATATGGTCACGAAGCGTACGCTCTCTCTGTGTAACGTTCTCAAAGTGAGAAACCCTCCCCCGCGGTGAGCAGTGTACGGTCGTCAGGGGTGCGCACTGCAGCGAGGCTCCCTCGGACGGTGTGGCCCGGGGGTGCGGGCACGCTCTGTGCGGCTGTCACTGGCACGCGTGCGTGTGGTAAAATGTTGGACGGCTCTACACCAACCCCGGCCCGGAGAGAAGCCGTGCCCACAGCCCAGTACCACTCCCGCCGCCTCCTCCCATTTGGGTCCTGTCCTCGGGCTTGCAGAGGTTCTCAGGGCCGCAGCTCAGGGTGCTCTGTGCACCTAAAATTGTTTAAATAGGAAAGTTCTCTAAGATTCGCATTTGATCTCTGCTCCGATGACAACGCGTTGAGAACAGGGATCCTTGCCCGGCGGAACGAGGTGCCAGCACCGCACAGGGAGTCCCGGGGATCCGCCCGCCGCTCCCCGCTCGGCCCCCACGACGTGGCTCGGCTGCCTTGCTGATGCCCACAGACCCTCCCGGGCTCTCCTTGAGGACTCTGCTGACCGCCCCTCGCAGCCAGTCCTGCGCCCTTCTTCTGCATGGGCCGACCCCTGAGCTGCGTGATTCTGAGCCGGTCACGGTGCGGTGACCAGGAGGCGCCTGTCGGAATCCTGGGCTGTGTGTGCCGGTGTGATGAGAGGAGCCGCCTGGGGGGCAGTGGGCTCGCAGGCAGACGCGCGGGGAGGTGTGCGCATAGAAGGGACACCGGATACGAGAGAGAGCCGTGCACAGGGGAAAGGCAGAGAGAGGGAGAGAAGCTCCAGCAGACTCAGAGGGGTCCTGATGCGGGGCTCCATCCCAGGACCCTGAGATCATGACTCGAGTGGAAATCAGGGCTCTGCTGTCTCAGGGACTGACCACCCAGCTGCCCCTGGGAGCACATGTGGAACGAACGCATCAGCACTCGAACACAGCCGGGAGGCAGACACACAGGAGGGAGGCCGGCGCGGCTGCTGTTCTGCGGCCAGGCCGATGCGCAAGGAAGAGACAGAACGGACGGACACGGTCCGACAAGGACACAGGGCGGCCTGTCTTCCTACTTCTTGCTTCTCTCTCTCCTTTCCCTTAACTTCCACCAGCACCAGCCTGGACTGTCGACCCCTGCAGGCCCGGCCACAGCCCTGAGATGCGTCGGTGAATCGGACAGGCCCCCCGGAGGGGTCCCCCGGTCCCCAAGCAGACCCCCGGGGATCCCCACACCAGCATCGCGCTGTTAGAAATCAGTGTGGCTCTGAGCGGCTTTTCCTACCTGGCTGAGCAAAGTCCACATTCTCCTGGTTTTTTTCAAATTGTTAAAATATTCTCAGCTGTTTATTTGAGAATCACTAAAAGCATAAGCATCTAGGGTATTTGATTAATATTCTACTTTATTATAAATTTGTGAAAGCCTAATGTAGTTATAACATGACACGTGATTATAACAAGATATTTGGGGACTCTACCTTTCAAAGTCCATTATCAACTAACGTAACTGAAGAAATTAAGAGTGAAAGGGAATCACCCGCCCTCAGCTAGGATAGGCAGCCGGCACCACAACAAGCCTCGGATTTAGGGTGTGCCGCTGCCCGCACCCACGGTGCAAGTGATTGGCGCCGCTGGTTTTACTCTGCCCACAGTTCACCGACATGGGGGGAACTCATCCCTGGACCAGCTTCTGATTTCCAAACAGCCCTGCGCCGCACCGCTCTGCCTCTTCTCCAAAGGCAGGAACACTAGCCCCGTCTTGAGTGCAGCGCGGGACAGGGACAGGGGTTTGGACTCACCGTCCCAGCGTGGGTGAGCTGAGAGCAAATGTCTGTGCTGTGTTCACGAGAACTTAGTAGTTTCCAGTGTGGATTAACCAGACCTTTGTCAAGAATGTCCTTGTCAAGGGAGGAGCAGTGCCCCTCGAGTTCTCATTTCCCGGTGTGTGTTCTAGAATCCTTCCCACCTAAGTTATTTTGCAAAAAAAAAAAAAGCAAAGGAAGAGAGAGGAAAGAGCAGTTGCCGAAGTCTGAAAGCAGCGTCAGGTTCCGGAAGCGCCAGCGGCCGCAGAGGTCAGCTCAGATCACGAGTCGGCAGTGCGGGTCAGCGCCCGAGCTGATGGCGTCACGGCAGCCGTGGAGGAGGAAAGCGAGCGGCCGGCCCTTGGATCCCCTCAGGGCCAGCTCTCGTGAGGTGAGTGTGGAGGACAGGTGTGCAGGGCCCTGTACCCACGCACGGGTCCATGGGGGCATCTGCAGCGTGGCACCCCGACCTCCCTCCTGTCCTCACTCGGGGCTGACCTTGTGCTGTCCCCGGAAAGGACAGGACGCCGCTGAAGGAAAAGACTCAGGGAGAGCAAGGGAGGGCCAGGAGGGAAAGCAGAGCGGCTCGAGGTGCACTTGGTTATGGAAGGGCTGCACCCCTGCGAAGGGCCATCCTGCTTCCAAGCGGGGGTGCAGCCCTAGAGCCTCAGAGCAGACCCAGGAGTCACCTCTGTGCATCCTAGGGGTCTCCTCAGCTCTGTCGGGTCCTTCTGCACGGGGCACCCGGATGACACCGGAAAGTTCCCGACCCTGCTGCGCCATCCTCAGCTCCTAACTCTGCGGTGTCGGGTCCCAACAAAGCAGAGCTCGGTGTCTTCCCTGACGGTCAGCGCAGACCCATCCCTCCCTACGCAAGCCATTCGCGGCTGTGACCCGTACACACCCTTGACCTCACTCTGATTTTTTTCTGGCAACACCTCTGACAGCAGCCACAAAGCACACACAAATGGTGTGTCCCCCACCATGAGACAGAAGGGAACATCGTGGCTGGACTGTGGTGGGGCCACTGAGGGACAGGGGACAGGGGAGGGGTGAGGAGGCAGTTTACTTAACGGGGGGCAACCCAGAGAGATCCAACAGCTAACGTCCGTGGAAGGTGAGACTCAGCCTCTCCCCCGCTCGCTGTGCTCCCTCGGCTGTCCCGGAACCGCTCCGGCCCCCACGTCTTCGGCTGGAAAACAGGCGTGGACATGCCCCGCGGAGGGCATGACGGGGGAGCGTGGCCGGCACACAGCTCGCTCTCTCGTCCCCGAGGCTGGTGCTCCTGCTTGCTGCCGGCCACCAGCCTCACGGACGGGAACCTCGTCTTACTCGCTGTCACTTCAGAAGGAGAGAAGAGACGCTTAGAACGCAGACTGAGCTCAACCCTTCTCTCTGAGCCTGAAGCCACTGGAGACCCCCCGGGCTGTTCTCTGCGTCATCCACGACGTGGGCTTGAAGGCCGACAGCTGCGACCCCGCGAAGGCCGGCCAGGCAGCCGAGGAAGCAGGATGGAGACCGCTGTGAAGAAGATGGAGCCGCACCAGTCTCCCTGCCTCTTGTGGGTGTGTGTGCGTGTGCACGCGGAGTGTGCATGTCTCTGAATGTATTTGCACAAGAAAGCATGAGCTTCGATCTCATAAAACTTGCACTCAAACCCTGACCTCATGGCTCACCTCCCGTGTGAGACAGCAAGCAGACTGTCTGTTGTAAACAGGCGAGAACCTGCCGGGCCGACGCCGGCTGAGCTCCGCGCAGTCCTGCCTGCCCTCCCTGCCCTCGCTCGTACACGCTCTCTGGATATAAAGCCACAGGGGACATCCTCATCGCCCGGACACCACATTTGTGCCACAGATCTCGTTTTTCAGGGGTGCCAGGAAGGGTGCCAAAGCAGCCAGGGACATAGCTGGGGGGGGGCTGCCATCACCCCCGGCTGGGCCGAGCGTGCTCCTGGCACGGCGGCCAAGGTCGTGGGCCCCGCCCAGCTGGATCCGGGTCAGAAGTCTCTGGGCCTCTGGACCCACTCCATGGAGTCCTGTGTCTCCTGGACATCTCCAGACCCTCCTGTCTGGGAGATGGCCTCACCCAGCTCCCCGCGGACGAGGTCTGCCACCCACCTGCCAGTGAATGGTCCTGGGAGGAGCTGCCCCCTTGACCATCGAGATCTCAGCCTGTGCGTGGCTCTTACTAGCGAAGTGACCTCACGCCTGCCAGTAAGGGGCCAGGACACAGGGGTCCTTCCACACCAGGTCCCAAGACCCTTAACGAGAAACATTCCAAGAGGTGGCTCACCAGGGTTAACCCAGAATTCCTGCTGTAACTTTGTGCACCATCATAGGCCCGATGGTCACAAACCCCCGTCATTCTCTTCCTGTTGGTGCAGCTTGGCTCTGTGCTCACTGCCCTGCCACATCCTGCCTCTGACCTCTAACCGGAGCATTGACACGGCCCTGAGATTCACCCCTGGTTGCAGAATGCTCTTGAAGAGACACGTGCCTGTCTCTTCTTCCGGCGTGAGAGAGAAGGGGCTGCCGCAAGCCAGCCTCCATGGGCTCGGTCTTGGCTTCCAAACTTTTCCACAAATAAATTTTCATCCCTAATAGAGATGTGTGCATTTCATTGTTTTAATACGTGAGCTCTGGGGCGATTTACGGCTGGCGCGCTAATTATGAGTACATGCATTACCATTTTTAGAGCCTGTTTGCGTATGGGTCAGCAGAGAATGAGCGTTTCCTATTGTTTCCATTTATCACTAGCGTTCAGTCCCGCATATTTGTGGAACAGAAGCTGGGCTCCAGGCAGCAGGGATTAACCCAACCGTTGCTCAAAGTCCCTCTGATTCCATCAGATGCGCGGAATGTCAAACTCCCATCGAGAAATCGTGTCTGGCTAACAACGCTTCACAGAGCCTTCCCCAGTTTCCCTCCAAAATGCATAAAAACACAAGAGTGAGGAGCCACGTGTATGTTGTAAACGAAGGCTTACCTCTTTCCTACTTCCTCACGTGGAGAGGGATTTCCAATCCTGGAGAGGACCAGAAACCTCTAGTGGAAGAAAGAGAAGTCTTTGAGACCAGCAACGCCGCCTCAGCCAGCCCCATGGCAGCCCCAGGACCTCTGTCCCCCAGATCCTACAGTTCTGTCCAACTGACGCCCGACAGTCCTCTTCCAGCAAGTGCTGGCAGTGACCCGCCTTCCCCGTGCTCTGGGCCTGTCCACTGTCACCCTGTTAGCGCCTCCCACCGTGCACCGTGACAGGAGAGTGGACAGCAGGTGCACTCCAGCTCATGCACGGTGTCGGGCCGACTGCTGGCGCCATGAAGTGTCTGTTGAAAACCGAACAGAAACCTGGGCATGCATGGCCTCCTGTCACCCCGCCGGGCGCCTGCATCTTCGGTGTAGGTCTGCGTGGAGAGTGAAGAGCTCGGAGTGCCAGAGACCGGGCCTCAGAGGCCTGAGCTGCTGTGTGGAGAAGAGGGTTCTGGGGGCTTTGGAGAGGCAGCAGAGGGGTCCAGAGCTCTGCCTCCCTTGGGTGAGCCTCCCTCCATCTCTGAGTTCACAGCTTCTCCTCGAGCGGCATCATCAACCTCGTCGTGAAACAGAGGCGCTGCTCTCGCGTGAAGCTCGTGATTTGAGAAGCGCAGAAAGCTACGGACGCCTGGTCCCGGGCAGGGGGAACCCGGGAGGCCAGCATGGTGAGGCCACAGAGGTGGGAAGGAAGGCCCCGCAGAGTCCCCACCTGGTGCGAGCCGCGACCCCGGGGGAGCCCGGGGCCTTCCCACCCTGCTGACCTTCGCAGTGCGCAGTCACCGGCCCAAACCTCCGCCGGCTCGGCGGGGCTCGGGGGCGGGGGCTGGGCTGCGGGATTACAGTGTTTCCGTCCGACGATCAGCGCCTCGTGTGGTGCCCACTTTTCCGTTTCTGCTGTGTCCCTGTCCAGGCGTTTCCCTGCTGGGCGTGCGTGAGGGGCGTGCCCTCGTGAGGCCTCCGAGCGTGTTGGGTTTCTTGGTGGAGTCGGGAGCTTGCTCTGGTCAGAGGCAGCAGGAACTCGGTTAGGCCGAGGCTCAGCTCTCCTGGCGCCCAGCTCCAGAAATGGAAGCCAGGCCAGAAGTCAAGGACGTTTAGCCCAGCCCTGCGCCTTCAAGGCCACAGGCTTCTCTGCCTCAGCCCCAGCTCAGGAGGCCAGAATCAAAGGGGAAAAGCCAAGAAAGAGCCCTGCAAACATCCTTCCTCATCTCTGAGTCCTGAGAGGTTGTCCCTGGACCAGCCCAGTCCCCAGCCTCCCCCGAGCCCTGGCCTTTCTCCAGGTGCCCTTCAGACGTGAGGCTGGTTGCGCCCCGCTGAGGTGACTCCGGATCTCCGTGTCCTACTGACAGTCCCGCCCCACGCCCAACCGGGCACAGGAACACACACACTCTAGCTGTGGCCTGGGCCCTGCACTCACAGCCTTGCCCTGGAAAGCTAGAGGCCCTGCATAGACGGAACACAGCGCATTCAGCTTCGATATGGGAGACACCTCCCCGCTGGGAAGGCAGCGTCCAGCCTGAAGCCCCGTAAGCCAGTTGAGAACAGGCGCGTGAGGACCGCCCTGCATTGTCTTGTGGAGTTCACCCCCAGAATGTCAAGGACACATCACTCCTGTTACGGGCCTCCAGTATCGCGGTCTCAAACACGCGGATGCTTGAGGACCGAATTGAGAAATGCAGCACACACACGTGGGGCCAGGGAGCTCCCTGTTTGGGTCGACGTTGGGTTGTGAAGCTGGCAGGTGCATATCACAGCATCATGATAGCCCAATTAACACAATCATTCCCTAATTGTGCTTCCGTGTGTGTGTGTGTGTGTGTGTGTGTGTGTGTGTGTGTTTTACAACAACAAAAACGAAATCAGAGAACAGCCAATCTGGTGATGGCACAGACGCAGAGATGACCTATTTTCGGGCCCCATTCTTCAGGTTCCGCTGCTTTCGGGGCCATCAGCCTCCAAGGTGGTCCCAGAGCCCCCACTTCCTGAGGCTCACCCCCTGTGTCAGCCCCTCCCACACACGCCAGGGGGGCTGACCCATAGCGTACCACCAAGGTATTGGGGCTGCGGCCAGGGTCACATTATAAAGCCGGGGCTTCCCTCTGGGGGCTCCTTCTCCCTCTCATCCCTTCCTCTGGGCAAAGCCAGCGCCGTGTTGTGAGGGCGCTCAAGCGGCTGTGGGGAGGCCCATGTGATGATTCCTGACATTAAGTGTGTGCTGCGTGAAGCTCCCAAACTCTGCATTAGGTCGGATGCAGCCAGAGATCACTGACGTAGCCGTGCATGATGGACAGCCTGGTGCAAGCCAGAGTCTTCCCGCACCAGCCACCGGCTTCAGGACCCTGAGGATTTACGGATCTCTGTGAGCCGTGCTTACGTCACGTGCCAGACGGACACGTGCCTCTGGGAGCAACGAAAAGGACTCCGTGTGAGCACACATCAGGGCACCCGCAGAGTGTCCGGCACGGGGTGGGCAATCTGTAAATGCTCAGCAAACCAGTAGGTATCGCTCCCCTCATCTTCACACATTTACACTGTAATTAAGAAGTTAAAACCAGAACAAGCATCTGAAATGGCCTTGGCCCTCTGCAGCTCCCAGTGATGGTCACTGTGGGTCCTGAGTCACTAGCGTCACAGGATTGTTTCCCTTGATGCACATGACTGCTCCTTGTGGCCAAGGGCATCCTGACCTGCTGGCCATTGGGCACCGTCCTGACCGTCCGTGCTAACGACCCATCATAGGTCTTTCTGAGGAAAGTCACCGGATGGATGCTTTCTCTACCCTGTGCGCACGCTGGACCCTGTGCTCTCAGGAGCAAGCACGCCAAACACATAGCCGCGCAGAAAGGTGTAACCTGGCAAGAGGTAACCCCCTGGAGTGCAAGTAACAGAGACCTGCTCTGTGCTTTGGAGGGCAAGTAGCATGGTGGGAACACGGCTGCGGGGTTGGTTCTCCAGTCAGCGACGTTTCCCAATTTGCAATGGCTCAACATACGATCTCTCAACTTTACGACAGTGTGGAAGCGGTATACTCAGTAGAAACCGTATCTGGAATTTGGGATTGGGATCTCTTCCCCAAGCTAGTGGTCTGTGGTACCATCCTCTCATGAGGCTGGACAGCAGCAGTGGCCACGACTCCCCGTCAGACGCACGGTCCCAAAGGTCAACAACCAATATGCTTGTAGCCACTTTGAACCCACAGAGCCATGCTGTTCCTCACCTTCCGCACAGTGTTCAGTAAATGACACGAGACATTCGATGCTTCCTTATAAAACAGACTTTGTGTTCGATGACGTTGTCGGTGTAGGAGGATACGAGACTCTGAGAATGTCACGTGGGCGAGGCTGAGCTCCCATGTTCAGGAAACTCAGCGCATTGAATAAACTTCCTACTTATGGTGCTCTTAATTGGGACTGGGTTTGTGGGGATGGGGCTGGACCCTAGTCAAGGAAGACCCCTATATGGCTTCAGACATGCCAATGTTCTCCCTGGACCTTCCTTTTATCATCTGGAAGAAGAGAAGGCATCCTGGTTTGGGGGCACGGCCCTCACCTTCAGAAGAGTGCATGCAAACTGCGACGTGTTTCCATCAGACGCGGAAGGAAGCGGGATCCAAGGAGTAAGCCGAAAGGGGAAGCGTCGAGGGGACTGGGCTCAGAAAGACTCATTCACGTTCCCAGAATTTCTGAAGGGAGGCGATGGGGAGAGGAAGACAGGCTCCATGTGGGTCGAAGCCCAGAGCAAAGACACGTAACAGAAGCTCCGCCCTTGCCGTACTATGTGAGCATTGTAGCCACGGGCAGTACGTGAGTGGTAGTACCGTAGTGACCCCACCCATCCGAAAGCGAGGCCTCTGCTCCAGGGGGCGTCCAAACACATGGCAGGACTGTTTGGAGAGAATGTGGACTTGAACCTGGGTTGGGTGTTGGGGACGCTGCAGGCACACACTGGCGGTCATGCAGGAGCTGAAGCACTCCTCACCATGCCTGCCTTGTACAGGCACCTGCTGACCCCGTGTGACATGGCTGCCGAGAGCAGTCAGCTCCCTTCCCGCCTGGAGAGGCTCAAGCCCATTACTGTATCATCTGAAGATCTCTGGGCTGCCTTACAGCCTCCCCTCCCGTGACTCTGTGAAGCACTTGCCACCAGGAGCTGCTGCTGGTTCCCGTCAGCGCTCAGGAAGACTTTGCATTCTGATGGGTCTGCCTTTATACTTAGACCTAGGAAACTGGAATTAATAAAATCTTATCCATTCTGAAAGAAGGCAAGTGTTATTTTTTCCTAATAAAAGCAAATAGCTTCCGTTTGTTGGAGATCTATGATCTGACACGTGAGTATATGTTTGAGCACGTATGTGTGTGCATGTGAATGCCTATGTGAGCAAGCGTGTGCTAGCATGTGTGTGTGGGTGAACATGTATTGAACAAGCATAAGTCATGTCCTCATTATCTAGAATTTACTCCTATGGTCTACCTTTGTCTCTTTGAGCATTTCTCAATGAGATTAATCTTCAGTTCTCTCAAAGGAAAACTCTAGAAGGCCACAGCTATTTTGCCCACCTTTAGGTGATAAACACTTAAGTTGCAAAGAGTCTCAATTCAGAAATTAGACGATTGTGGCCAAATATTAATCAAACAGCAAATTTGATTTAACATCACAATCTCCATGGGGTGCCTGGATGGCTCAGCCGGTTAAGTGTCCAACTCCTAATTTTGGCTTAGGTCGTGATCTCAGGGTCATGTGAGCCATGTGAGGCCCCACGGCTGCGTATGGAGTCTGCTTGGGATTCTCTCCCTCTCCCTCTCCCTCTGCCCCTCCCCCCATGCACTCTCTTGCTCTTTCTTTCCCTCTCAAAAAAACCCCAAATGCCAAAAACAACACATCATGGCACAACTCCCTTTCATGGCACGGCCTGGAGTGGAATGGGGGGCGAGTTGTTGGTCTGGTGCTTCTCCATCCCCTGCACCCAGCTCCGTGACACCCTCTTACACGGGAGCCACAGTGATAAAGAAAGGAGCCACCTTCTGTGAGCGCGTGCCATCATAAGCTTGCTCCCAGCTCGGTTATGCCAGAATCTGATTCTTGCCCCATGAAGACTTTGGAGTCTTCATGTTTTGGAATTTAGCTTTGCCAGGACCTCTCTCCTGCTGGTCCTTCCACCCGGTAGAAGAATCTTTGTCCTGGGAGCTTATTCCTAGTGCCAGCTGGTGTCGGCCTCCAGCTTCTTGGTGCAGGAGGAGACACCCGTCAACCTCCCCATCCAAGCCTTCTCTTGCCACCCCCACCATCCCCGGCTGCAGGTAAACACAGTCCTTACTGCGATCAACTCTGGGACGGTGCACGCCGGTCTCAGAGCAACCGCCAAAGGCTGCTGAAAATTCACAGTTGCGAAGCAGGCACCAGTAGAATCCCTTCTCATGTGTGGGGGACACACACCAAGCTCCCTTTGAAGACCCTCTGCCTGAGACTGGAAACTCACACAACACACATCCCACGCCTGCTCCTCTCGTCCAGCCTGCAATTTTATATTCAGAGTTGGTGAGAAAGTTCAAGATTGGCGTGGTTACGAGTGATTGTCTTTGTTCCGTCTGCTCCCCTGGCGTGTGTTCCCTCGTCTTGGTGCTGGACAGCCACCACATGACCCTGCGCTGACTCCGATGCAGCGAGGCTCCACCGTAACACGAGGCCCCGCACACGAGGCCCAGTCTCCCATGAAACGTGTGAACACATAACTAGTTAGCAGCAGCCTGTCAAGGCAGCAGAATTACCTCCATCACCATCTAGGGAAGCTCAGACTGTGGCCGTGAGGCGGTCCACGCCCTTTCCCAGGGTCACAAGTGGCAGGCGGGAGGGAGCATGCTGACTCCGCCAGCCACCAGGAGCCAGCATCTCCAGGACCTGGATGGGCCGGTGCAGGGCAGGCCCTGGGGCCCCACCCAGAGCTTCAGAACCGCTGCGGGGTGGAGCCTGAGAGTTTGCATTTCTAACGTGCTTCCGGGCGAAGCTTGCTGTCGACTGAGGAACACACTTTGGTAACCGCTGCATGAGATGAACCTGTCTGGGCTGCACTGGGCTTTCCCGGAGGCCTGGCCGGCAAACCCGCTCTGGGCCCCAGGTGCAGTTGGTAGCACATCTGACTGAAGACAGCTAATTGCTCTCTGTGATGATGAGAAACTTGTTAAGGTTTTCTCAGGGCGGGGGGGGCAGGGGGCTTAGACGTGTGGTTAAAAGGTCATGGTGGAAATAAGATACGCAGTTCATCCAAACAAGCATTCTCTGAGGGAGACACACTGGGGCCAGACGTTTCCCCAGGTTTGCAAGTTGATGACGGCGTAATGCAATTTCATTAAATATGATACCCAGTCTTAGCAGACCTGTGAACACACACGCACAGGAGACTCAGAGTCTCTGCTTTTGCCCACTGGCTGGTATAGGTAAGGGTCACATAAAAGGTTGGAGATGAAAAAAAATTAAAACTAAAAAAAAAAGTAATTTAATTTTGAAAACTGTGATATTCATTTGGAATAAACCGATTTATAAAGCTGGAAGTGACGAGCTAAAATTAAATGCACTTCCCTTTTATTACTGTTTTTCTACACTCTCATCAGCCAATTACACTCTTAAATCATTTAGCAGAAGGATCATCTTTACTCTCTTTTAAAGTAGATAAATTCTTCTTAAAAATCCATTTTAATGTCTGATTGACAGCTAATTTACATTTGTATTTATCATGTTTGCCGAGTTTTCTCTATGAGATTTCCACATAGAATCCGTGCCTCCGGACATGGGGTCCAGCGGCCAGAAAGAAAGGTCCCTGGGAACTGCGAGGTCTTGGGGAAATACTACGCTCTTTCCAAACCTGGCCCCTGTGCTTAGGTTCTCAGTTTCAGTAGTGTTTCTACAGTGACAAATGTCTAAGCAAGCCATGCATTCTGTCTCTGAGGGCATAAATAGCCGATATGATTAAGGCTCAAAGCATATACCCCACGGCAGAGTGTCTACCTCCTGGCCTGGGTACAGGCCACTTAGGCAAGTTTTATTTTGTATAGTGCCTCAGACGGCATTCATTTCCTGTTTGCATCAAAGCAATCTGGTGTGCTTTCAGAGGTAAGATTTCAGTTGGAACAAATGCACGTTATACTTCCATTCTGTTCTCTTCTCCATTCCGAAATCCCACTCTAGCAGAGCAAACAAGGAGCATCCCTTGCGCACCATGAACTGAGTTTGCATATGGCGGTGTTCAAGCAGACTTGTGCCCACTCCGCTGGGTACATCTCTCACCACCTCTGTGCCCCACCAGCCTCCCTCCACTTTTGAAAGACTCCTTCCTGGGGGGAAGCTGCAGCTCCATCCCCAACCTCTAGAGTCTGCCAAGGGCTAGTTTCAGTGGCTTTATCTTGTGCCGCAGGGAAGGGCACACGGACAGCCAGTGAAAGCCCAGCAAGGTGAAGGGAAGCTCCCTCTGAGAATGGGGTTGGGTGTCTTCAGCAGACCCCTGCCATGGCCCTGTCAGAGCTCCTGCCTGGAGCCTCTCACCATCCTCGGACAAGCTCGACCTCTGCCATTATTGCCCTGCGGGGTGACCACGCCAAACTGCATAACCCCTCTGTGCCTCTGCTTTGCCCCCTCTAAACTGGAGATGGTAAAACCCATCATATATAACTATCAAGAACAATGAAAGTTATGTGGAACAAAAGGCAATGCATCAAGGGCTACAGTCATAAATGTTACTCCTGCATGATCACAGCTTTGTAGTGAAGCTTGAAATCAGACAACGTGAAGCCCCCAGCTTTGTTTTTCTTTTTCAACATTTCCTTAGCAATTCAGGGTCCTTTCCGGTTCCACACAAATTTTAGGATTGTTTGGAATTTCAATTGGGATGGCATTGAAAGTGGTCACCAAGACAGCATGGTGCTGACACAAAACAGACACCTAGACCAGCGGAACAGAGTACATAGTCCAGATATGGACCCACAACTCTATGGTCAAATAATCTTCAATAAAGAAGGAACAAATATCCAGTGGAAAAAAAGACAGTCTCTTCAATAAATGGTGCTGGGAAAATTGGACAGCTATGTGTAGAAGAATGAAACTCGACCATTCTCTTGTACCAGACACAAAGATAAACTCGAAATGGATAAAAGACCTCAACGTGAGACAGGAGTCCATCAGAATCCTAGAGGAGAACATAGGCAGTAATCTCTTCGACATCAGCCACAACAACTTCTTTCAAGATACGTCTCCAAAGGCAAAGGAAACAAAAGCGAAAATGAACTTTTGGGACTTCACCAAGATAAAAAGCTTCTTCACAGCAAAGGAAACAGTCAACAAAACAAAGAGACAACCCACGGAATGGGAAAAGATATTTGCAAATGACACTACAGACAAAGGGCTGATATCTAAAATCTATAAAGAACTCCTAAAACTCAACACACACAAAACAGATAATCAGGTCAAAAAATGTGCAGAAGACATGAACAGACACTTCTCCAAAGAAGACATCCAAATGGCTATCAGACACATGAAAAATGTTCATCATCACTAGCCATCAGGGAGATTCAAATTAAAACCACATTGAGATACCACCTTACACCAGTTAGAATGGCCAAAATTAGCAAGACAGGAAGCAACATGTGTTAGAAGGGATGTGGAGAAAGGGGAACCCTCTTCCACTGTTGGCAGGAATGCACGTTGGTGCAGCCACTTTGGAGAACAGTGTGGAGATTCCTCAAGAAATCAAAAATAGAACTTCCCTATGACCCTGCAATTGCACTCCTGGGTATTTACCCCAAAGATACAGATGTAGTGAAGAGAAGAGCCATCTGTACCCCAATGTTCATAGAAGCAATGGCACAGTTGCCAAACTGGAAACAACCAAGATATCCTTCAACGGATGAATGGATAAGGAGGACGTGGCTCATATATACTTTGGTGTACTATGCCTGAATCGGAAAGGATGAATACCCAACTTTTGTAGCAACATGGACGGTACTAGAGGAGATTATGCTGAGTGAAATAAGTCAAGCAGAGAGAGTCAATCATCATATGGTTTCACTTACTTGTGGAGCATAAGGAATAACATGGAGGACATGGGGAGATGGAGAGGTGAAGTGAGTTGGGGGAAACCAGAGGGGGAGATGAACCATGAGAGACTGTGGACTCTGAGAAACAAACTGAGAGTTTTGGAGGGGTGGGGAGTGGGGGCTTGGGTGAGCCTGGTGGTGGATATTAAGGAGGCACAGATTGCATGGAGCACTGGGTATGGTGCATGAACAATGAATTCTGCAACACTGAAAAAATAAAATGAAATTAAAAAAAATATTACTCCTAATATCTATCCTGTTTTCCCTCCACTTGCTTCCCCTCACCCAAAACAAGCTTGCCTGTCCACTGTTCTAGATGTGATTCTACTTTCCGACTCCCATGCTGTGGAGTATTTTTCAAGTAAAATTTTAAGAGGAGTGGGCTGTCCATGGTGCTGAGCCCCGCATGGAGGAAAGGCAGACCCTGCGGCCGGACTGAGGTGCCTACAGGGGGCTGTGGACCAAGGCCCCCAGGAGAAGCGGGGGATTCCTACAGGCCTCGTGCCTGCCAGCACAGCAAGGGCAATGGCACATTCTTATGAGACTAAAAACAAAAACGGGTATGCTGCTGCTGTACCTCTTTCAGATGAGGGATATCCCTGGGGAATGGATTGGATGGTGATGCTCGAGCCACTACTGGCAGGAGGTACAGAATGTGGGCAAGAAGGAAGAGTGACCAGAGCTCTTCGGCTGCAAACACCCACAAGGGAATCAGGAGGCAAACATGGAGGAGAAAGAGGAGAAACTATTTGGCATCAGTGAGATTCCTTGGACTGGAGAGGAATTTCATGACAGGTAAAGTGTGAGGCGCTCAGAGGTCAGCAGACACCGTTTAAAGGAGATAGAGTTAGTTGAGGTCAGACTGAGTGCTGGGACGTGCTTCAGTGTGCATCTGGGTCTTGCATTTTAAAGCCCTTTTATCACCACGGCATCTCCCAAGTGACTAAGATCTCAAAAAACAGGGAACACAAGGAACCCTGAGACTCATCTTGGAGTCTAGGGCTTAGCGGGGAGCAAAGCATCCAGGATTCACACTGCCTGTCTGGGGAAACAGGATTCGACTCACCTCCTTGGAGACCTGGTAGGAAGCTTTGCAAGGAAAGCCACAGGGACAAACTCCAGAAATAGAAGCTCTAGTGTTGACACAGCCCCTGCTTACACAGGAGAGTGGTAGACGGCCTGTTGGGATAAAGCCTGAGGCTGTACTGCTGACCCCACCCCCATCTGCGCAGTTGCCCACCATCGTATCCTGCGGGTGATCCCCCATCTGTGCAGCTGTCCCTGTGTCCATATCCTGCGGGTGTACATGTCCCACTTGACCTTGGCACAGAAGTCCAGCACACCTGCTCCGGACCTATGTGCCCCTGACCTACTCCTCTCCCTTCTCTCCTGGCCAAGGACTCTCTCAGTCCTGTTCATGCCATGAACACGATGGACACTTCCATCCCTTCGGTTTGTTGTCCTGCCTCTTCTTAACCCTGGTCACTTTGCCTCTGCCTGTCTGTCCTCTCAAGTCATCTGTCCCACAGAGGTGGAGACTCTCTCCTGCGTCCCTGCTCCTCTCACACGCAGAGCCACTTCTAGAAAAGTCTGGCACTCACACCCATTCAGGGCAGAACCCAGCCACGTGCAGTGTCTCTCTTGTTTACAGTTTGAAGCTGCTGTGTCATCTCCCGATCTGCCGTAGATGCTGCTTTGGAAAAGATGATGCATCTGCCTCCCCCTGAACCAGACAAAAGGATACGAGTGTGGTCAGGGTGTGTAAGGGTGTTCCCATTGCTCCTCTAGGGCATGTGTCAAGGAGCCACCTCTGTGTCTGAGACCTTAAACACACCTTCTGAATGTTAAGAAAGCCGTGGCCATACCTGCAGGACAGGAGCGGGCAATGCTGTCCACAAGCCTCTGTGGCAGAGCCAGAAAACAGCGCGGACACGTGGCCAGAAGCTCCTTGTGAGAGAGAGTCCTGCTGGATTTCCTAGTGGAGGGTGCTCTGCCCCGTTATGAACCGTAGGCTACCCAGGACCCTCATCACTCAGCACCACCCACCGCCCTCCGCTGAGGTCCTACTGTGCGTCGGATGCGTGCTGGCACTGTCAGGGCTGTCACAGCGAACCCACAAGACAGACACTGATATGAACCCCTTGTGTGTGTGAACCGTGGCTTAGAGAAACTCAGTGCTCACCCAAGATCTCACAGTCAGCAAATGCCGGATCCAGACCCACACGGACTGATCTGGAAGCCCATGTTCCTAGAGCGGGCAGTCCCGCACTGAGAACCGATCAGTGAACCGGTCCATCTCTAAAGTGGGGCAGGACATGCTACATGGATCCCAGGACCTTGGAAGGAAAGAGTGAATTCTAGACGGCAGTGAAACAGCAGTCGGGCTTGAGCAAAGCCGCTTGCACTGCACGGCAGCACGTCGGAATTTCTCGCAGAAGCAGGTCAGGGGAGGGGCGGCTTGGAAGCCTCGCCCAGCATTCATCACTGAGCTCTCATTATGCTGTGGGGGCGGTTCACGGACAGGAGGGACTGTGTAGTGGCCGCTAACCCATTCTGAGTGAGCCCTCAAATGCTCCCTATCACTAACAGACCCCCCAGGCCACAGACCATGGCACGCGCCATGGCACGCACTCTCTGCCTTGGGCTGTGTCTTCTAACCCTCCTCCCACAGACATGGCTTGTGAAGACACCTGGCGGGGCGAGGACACGGACCCCTTCTGCATCTCCCCAAACAAGACGCACTCCCAAGTTCTGCAAGCGAGCCACGCTCATCCCAACACGTGCCCCTCCCCGTGACCTTCCCACCGTCCCTGACCCAAACCACTGTGCTCTCTGCTGTCTCCCCTGGCCCGGGCCTATTACGGCCCCAAGGGCGCCTGATGGAATCAGGGACAAGAAGCAGAGTGGGTGTCAGGGCCGAGACTTCACGGGGACTGGACCCTGACGGGCCCAAGAAGTACGGTCACCGGAGAAAGGACCTCGGTGGGGATCTCGGGGAAGGAGAGGGGAGGGCGGGCGCCAACACCAGGCGCTTCCCTCGGACCTGGCAGAGCCGCTGATCTTTCCCAAGAGCGTCCCTGTGTGTTCACGAAACACACACGTTTAAGATGCTAAAAGTTCAGACATAAAAAGTGAAAATATTCTCAACCTCCTACCCAAGAGATCGTTCATCCAGGGTTGCGCTGTATTTCCCCTCTGGGAAATTTCCTAAAGACAAGATACTTTTTAATGACCGGACGTGGACGTCGGACACCCGCGGCCAAGTCCGGTTTCTGGAAGGACTTTTCCCGGAGCTTCTCTTGTATTTCACTGGAGAGACTTGTCCTCAGGCTCTGACGCCCGGGTCGCTCACCGGCTTCTCTCTCACCGCTTTCGTGCAGACTTACTTGGGCCGCTTCATGTCTGGTTCCTCGCGGCCTGTCCCCCGCACACAAGGACTCGGGTTCTCGCGGGGAGCAGCGGTGGGACGCGGCCCGGGGCGGCCGCATCAGGCTGGGCTCCTCGCGGCCACGAAGCCTCGGCAGCGCCGCTTTCCCCGGACCGGAGCTCGTCGTCCGCGCACAGGACGCGGCACAGGACGCGGCGGCGCGGCCGGCCTCCCCGGGCCTCCTCCGGCGAGTCCCACCGGGTCCCACCGGGTCCCACCGGCGGGTCACAGCGGGTCCCACTGGCGGGTCCCACCGGGTCCCACCAGGTCCCACCGGCGGGTCCCACCGGGTCCCACCAGGTCCCACCGGCGGGTCCCAGCGGGTCACAGCAGCGGCGCGCTCCAGGTCTGGGTCCGGGAGGCCACCTGCCGCGCGGGAGCTCCTGCTGCGACCCCCCACAGGACCGCGCCCCGCTTCCCGGGGGACACCCGGTTTGGTAAACGCCTGTTGGTTGGTTGGTTTTAAGATTTTATTTATTCATTTGACCGACGGGGTCACAGGCGGTGCGGGGGGAGCAGGTGCCCCCCGAGCAGCCCCACGCGGGGCTCGATCGCAGGACCCCGGATCGTGAGCTGAGCCGAAGGCAGAGGCTTCTCCCACGGAGCCCCCCAGGCGCCCCTGCAAACGTGTGTTTTCGGGGTCAGACGTCAGGCACGGCCGGGGCCAGGCCTCAATCTCGCTCTCCGTCCTTCGGTCCCTGTCCCTGTCCCCGGTTCATCTTCCCGCTGGAGAACCCGGGGCTCTGGGCTCCGTGCGGGGCGCCGCGGCCCAGTTGCGGGGCGAACCGCGGCTCCACGCACCCTCCCAAGGGCTCGTGAAACGGGGCGCGGGGCGGGAAACCAGCCGCCTCAGCCCCCGGCGCCCGCGGGTCTGTCGGGAGGACACGCCCCCGGCCCGCCCCCCGCGCGCTCTCCCGGCGACAGGGTGGCCCCGGAGGACTACACTTCCCAGCATGCACGGCTCCGGCCCCCCGCGTGCCCTGCGTGGCCGACGGCGGCACTACAATCTCCAGCATGCCTTGCTCCAGGGCCGCTTCCTGCCGACGCAGAGGGTCGTGGAACTACACTCCCCAGCATGCCTCGGGCCGCGGGCCGCCCACCGGTACTTCCGGGCTGTGCCCCCGGGGACAGAGCGCCTGACCGTGCGGGGCAGCCCTGGGCGGGGGCGGGGGCGGCGTGCGCCGGCTGCCGGAGAGCCGGGGCCGCGGCCGGGGAGCTGCCTGCTTCTCCGCGGGCGGACCCTCGGCCTCGCGTCCGCAGCCGGGGGCGACCGAGCTGTGTCCCCGAGCACGGCCCGGCGGGGTGCGGAGCGCGGCTCGCGGCCTGGCCGAAGCGGGGCGTCGTGCTGCGGCGCGGCCCTGTGTCTGCGCGGGTCGCACGCTCTGTCCCCCGGCGTCGGCGCGGCCGGCGAGGGTCGCCCCGCGCGGGACTCGTGCGCGGGCACGTGCCGCTCTGCCCAGGCGAGCGCACGCGGGAGCGGGTCGTCCAGCCCCCGGCACCGCCTGCCCCGCTCCTGCCGGCGGGGACGGTCTTTACAAGAGCTTCGCGGGCTCCTGGGCTGCGGAGGCTGTGACTGCGTCTCCCCCAGGCCTGTCGAGACAGTCAGCCCCGCCTGGCCCCGCCTGACCCCGCCTGGCCCCGCCTGGCCCCGCCTGACCCCGCCTGACCCCGCCTGCCCCCCCCCCCGCCCCCCGCCTGGCCCCTCACTGCTGAGGATCCCCTCTCCCTGCCCGACCGCGGCTCAGCAGAAGCTCAGCGCCGTGGCTGTCAGGTCTTCCTAGCCCAGAAGACCCCCGAGGCCACCTGGCGCACAGAGCCGGTCCTCGTCAGGAAGGCAGCAGCCTTCAGAGCCCCGCCGTCTGTCTGTCACCCAGACAGAGCCTCCAGCAGCTTCTGCAGGACAGGATGGGAGTTACCTGGAGGCGCTCAGCGCCCCGACTGCCGCGACGAGGGACAAGGTCAACCCCGTCCTCACTGCTCCTCAGCGTCCAGCTGGGACGCGTGCTGTGCTTACTAAGCTGTTCCTGTGAGCTCGTCCCTGAGGGGTTATGTTCCTGTCCTTGGCTCTGGTTTGTGTGCAAGGACAGAAGACTGAGAGCGGCACAACTAAGGAAGCCTTACGTGAAATACAAGCTAAGCCTTATTAAGTCAAGAGGCAGGGAACACATGATCAAAAATTCTACTAGATGTCAGAACAGCCCTAGTTCATCATGATTAAACCTTGTGTCCTTGTGCCCAACACACGGGCGTGCATCCTGGCCGGTCACACAGGGCCTGCTTGCAGGAAACCCTCACACTTGTCCTAATGCTCTGCTTTCACTGTCTTGAAATCCTTAATCATTTTTGAACAAGGAGGCATGCACCTGCATTTTGAATTGTTCTCTACAAATTATTTAGGTGGTCCTAAGAGACATTTCCTCCTAAGAGTGTCACTTCTCCTCTGTAAGATGGTGCCTTGGTCCACTCAGTCTGCAACAGAGGCACAGAAACTGGACCGCTTCAGCAGCAGACATTGATTTCTCACCGTTCAGAAGGCTGAAAGTTAGATCAAGGTGCCGTCAAATTTGGCATTTGATGAAGGTCCTGTTACGGGCTGCCTGGTACAGACTTCCCGCTGTGTCCTCGCCTGGCACCAGGGGGAGGGAGCTTTCTAGGGTCTCTTTCATTAGACCACCAGCCCTCTTTAGGCTCCATGTTCACCACCTAGTCACCTCCCAAAGTCCCCACCTCCTAATACCATTGCATCGGACATTAGGATTTCAACAAACGAATTTTGGGAGGACACAAGCCTTCAGAATGTAGCAATCAATAAAAACACGAAAAGGGTCAACTCTTTCCTCCAGTTTGGCAAAATTGGATCTAGAGTAAAGGCTGCTCTACTCCTGCCATAATAACACTTACAAACAAGCCTTGAGGGGATTAAACTGATCTTAACAGAACCCAGCCACCTGCTAAGCCAAACATTCTCCGAAGGAAGAAAACCAAAGCCAAACCCTCAAGAATGCGGTGTTCACAGTGTCTGGCAGCCGGTTGGATATTATGAGACAGGTAGAGTTGCTACAAATGGCTGAACAGATCCAAGAGGAGATGAGTCGGTAAAAACAGATCAGGAAGTAACAGATATGCTGAAATTAGCAGACACAGACATAAAACAGTTATTATAAACGTTATAAATACACCCCAGTATTTAAATGAAAACATGAGCATAATGAGAAAATAAACATAAGTCATAAAAAATAACCATTTGTGCATCAAAAGGCAGTATCAACCGAGTGAAAAGGCAACTCACAGAATGGGAAAATATTTGCAAATCATGTATCTGATAAGGGATTAATATTGATAATATATAAAGAACTTTAGAATTCAATAACAAAACAGAGACAACACAATTAAAAAATGGGCAAAGGATCTGAATAGACATTTCTCCAAAGAAGATACAGGAACAGCCAATAAACACATGAAAAGATGCTCAACATCACTCATCATTAGAGAAGCACCAACCGAAATGACAATGAGCCACCACTCTACACCTGTTAAAAGGAGTTTTGTTGAAAAAATCCACAAGTGTCATGGAGAGTATGAGGGCATTTGGAGCCCTTGCGTACTAAGTGGTGCACCTCGACAGAAAACGGTGCGGCAGTTCCTCGAAAACTGAAACATGAAATTACCGTATGATTCAGAAGTTCCACTTTGGAGTAAATACCCACAGGAATTGAAAGCAGGGACTTAAACAGATATTTGTACACCAGCGTTCATAGCAGCATTGTCCACAATGGCCCAAAGGTGGACGCTACGTGAGTGTCCATCTGTGGATGAGGGGATAAACAAAATATGGCCCATCCAGACGATGGGATATCATTCAGCCTTTAAAAGGCAGGACGTTCTGGTCCCTCCTGCAGCATGGATGAATCTTGAGGACATTATGCTCGGGGAAATAAGCCAGACATAAAAGGACAAATGTTGGGTGAGTAGACTCAGCAGAATTCCCTGGAGGACTCAGATCTGTGGAAGCAGAAAGTGGGTGGTTAGTGTATTGTGGGGACAGAGCTTCCGTGTGGGAACCTGAGAAAGTTCTGGAGATGGACGATGGGGATTGTTGTACAGCAGTGGGAATGAGCTCAAGGTCACTGGGCAGAGCACCTAAATGTGGGTAAAATTACAAAGTCAGGGTTATGAATACTTTGCCATAATTAAAATTAAAGTAAAATATTGCCAGATAGAACTTTTACAGATTAAAAGGAAAATGTCTAATAAAAAAATGACAACGTGCAATAGCAGCAGATCATATATTGCAGGAGAAAAGAGTAATTGATTTAAAATAGTGGTAGAAATTATCCAAATGAAGTCCAGAGAACAAAAGAAAAGCAGTGAACAAGGACGCAAGAGGAGGGACACACAAGTGACAGAAATTACAGCCAGGAGTCTCATAAATTTGATGAAAAGTACAAGCCCATATACAAGAAGCCCAGAGAACCACTGAGCACAATAAACACCAAGAAATCCACACAAAGAACCTCACAATGAAATTGATGAGAGACTTCTCAAGAGAGTCCAAAAAAGCCAGAAAACGACAGAACAGTGTCTTTCAAGCACTGAAACAAAACAAAACAAAACTGTCTATCTAAAGTTCCTATCAAGTCAACGTATCCTTCAAAAATGAGCATGAGACAAGACTCCTCGCCCACATGAAGCCAGCAGGCTGACCCTACACGAAGAGACTATGCAACAGGTGTTTCAGGTGCAGGAAGAGATCTCAGATGGGAACTGGACCCACAAAATTGCTCAGGATTGCTGTGGAAGAAATTGTGAGCTAACTCAGACACAATAAAGAGTGCTGGACTAGTGGGGCAGTGCTCCGCGTTCAGGAAAAGGGCAGAGTGCTTTGAAAATGTTATTTCTCTCCAAACTAATTTACAAATGTAAAAGTCTTTCATGAAAAATTTTAACTGCATCAAAACAATTCAAAATACTTCTGAAGGTTACTAGAAAACAAAATATTTCAATGAAAATACAGCAGGGATTATCTGTTCCTGACCGCAAGGGAAGCTGCACTAGTTCGGGTGTTTCACAAGAGTGAGGAGGGGGTCTGAGGGAAGAGAAGCAAATGCGCAAGAAGAGACCCAATTCAGGTGACAGCCCAGCACCTTGCGAGAGCGCCCCTAAGTGTAAAAATAAGTAGGAGAAAGCGAATTAAAATGTTTAAAAAGAGGAATGGCCACAGTTTCTTAAAAGATTTTTATTTACTTATTTGAGAGGGACAAGCAGGCTTCCCACAGACTGGGGAGCCCGACAACGGCTCTATCCCAAGACCCAAGATCATGACCTGAGCTGAAGGCAGACACTTCACCGCTGAGCCACCCAGGAGCCCCTGACACATTTAAAAGCAAACGTGTCCAGAACTTTCATTATGCAGCCAGATATCAAAAGTTTTAGAAGGTATCTCGGCGTTGACTCATGAATTCTGTTTCTAGAAACAGACCCGTGTACGATGATCAAGCAATATGCGCATATAAGAATGCTGTAAAACTGAGGCTCATAACTGTGAAAACACGGAACCATCTTAAATGTCTTCTAGTTGGGGGGGTGGTAGAATAATTATGATTTTTGTAGCTATCAATATCATGAACATAATTGTGCAACTACAATATATTTTTAAAAATCTGTTTATTTGTTGGAAAAGTAATCTGTGCCAAGAAATAAGCTGGATGCCAGAAATACTGATGTAAGGGGGGTGTTTGTTGTTGAGAAGCTCAGTCTGTTGGTCAGACAGACAGACAGACACAAGGCATATCCCGTAAGTGTTGCCCAGTGAGTGCATGCCACATCGCCGGGAACATCCCTCATGAGACAGAAGGGAATTGTTGCTAAACATCCACTGTGCACTTTAACCTCTGTGATTCCAGGAGACTGGATCAGTGAGCTCACCAGGATCAACGAGGGGACAGAAGGTGACCAGTGTCCGTGAGAAAGTCTGGAGCCGCTTCCTCTTCCTCGTCCAGCCCTCCATATTCCCAGTAGTTCAGGTTCTCCTGCTTGGGGAACCTGAAGGACTCACCAGTGGAATACTGCCTGGGAATTTCTAGGATATCATCTTTGTTTTCTTTGTTTTGTTTTGGCGAGTGTCCCTTTGCAACAGAAGTAAAGGACAAGAAGCCCTTAGCAGCTGCCTTTCTCGTTGGTCACTGCTGTTACAGGGACGGCAGACATCCCTCCTCACCTGTCCTGCGGAGCCTTCGCCAGGGATGAGAGCACGGGGGTGTCGGGGATCACCCTGACTCACTGGGTCATTGGCTCTGTGGATCCCGAGTGCCCACCAGTCTGGTTCCTTCAGAAGGCAAGTGAGGGGGACAGATGGGGTCTAGTTGGGTGGGGACACTGGCCGGAGACAGGTTGACTTCAGACAGCTGTTTAAGTGTTCCCTTGTTTTCTGTACAATTTCTTCAAGTAGAAACCCTCAGCCACAGGCACATAAGACATGAACCTTTTTTGTTGTTCACCTGTCATTTGTTTGTTGCGTGTGTGTGTGTGTGAGTGTGTGTGTGTGTGTGTGTGTGCACGTGCGCATACATTCTTGTTGCCAAGGAAATTACACCTCGAAGTAGAAGTGTTCAGAAGTCATTATGCTCAGAAATTTAAGCACAGTGAATCAGGGAGCTTGAAATGATGTTTCAAAGACCAAAAGGACCACACCTTAACCTTCCGAACAAACGGATAAGCAACACGTCGCTTTCAGGAACTATTCACATGCAGTCTGCATGGCTGTTGCGGCTGTGAACGTCTGTGCTCTACCATGTGGAAACCCCATCTTTTGGCTACGTCAGTAAAGTAATGTTGAGGAAGCAGAGATGGTCTAGGCGCTAGGAGGCTGCCGCCTACTACCTGTGTGATGTTTTGCAAATCTCTTTATACTTATAGATCTTGATCATCTGTAAAGTTGGAATAAGGAAGCATTCCTCCTCGGGTTATGGTAAAGGAGATATAGAGCATCTTGCCCCAAATCTGCAAAGTAGCGTGCGGCAGGTGGTTTTTAACACCTCATGAGAATTGACTGGTAAACCTGCAGGCGTTTCATGAGCCCATTTGTTAAAAACAGTCATCACAAAGAATGAAATCATAGCAACTTGCAGTCGAATAAATTATAGTCAAAACCAAAATTAATACAAAAACAATATCTTTCAAAACTCCTTACTTCCTACTTATTTATTCTGTTTTTCTACTCCCTCTTACTTTGAGTGTATCAGCTTCTGCTGTATCTGCGTGTGGAAGCACCATGTCTCATGATGGGCTGCTCCCTCACGCCCGCCCCCACTCCACATTCGGAGAAGTTGTGCTGTCCACCTGAAGTTGGCCGTGGTGGGGAGTGATTCCACACTCCACGGATAAGGGCTCGATGGATTGACGTGTTGTTGTCTAGACTTGAGACGGTGAAGAATGCCAGTAATACAGAGTACGTGTACATGTGGGTGGTATCTGCAGTCCTTGCTTCGTGAAAAGTAAAAACATCAAGGAAAAACTCTTCTCAGATCCAGAGACCATTATCTGACTCAACAAGAAGTCGCACTTCACCAATAATGGAGTAGGTCCATTGTTTCCCATCTGTCTTGTGTGGTGTGGATCACATACGTGAGCATATCAGCCAACATACATGCTGTGATGTCATTCACTTGTAGTTGGTGAACCATAGCTTGGCTATGATCTAAGAGTTTGGTGGGGAGAATGGACAGAAGCACCTTATGAGAATTAATCCTTCTATACACATTTATAATAATTATGTATTTATTAATATTTGTAAGTATTGTACAACACATCCTTTATCACAACTTTACTTAACTACATGAATGTATATATACGCACATCAATTTCTGTGCATATCCAGGCATGAGACAACCTCCAGCACACCTCGGTCACCCTGCCTGCAAGAGGTGGTGAGTGGCAGGTGCTCAGGTCCTCTGGGTCAGTTCTCCGGTGCTGGTGGTGATGCCAAAACAGACCCGAAAGCAATGGGTCTTATGGGAAAGTTGAGGCAAGTGGAAATTATCCTATGAGCCCTGGCGAGACGCATTTTTGCTGGTTCTGTGTTTGTTTGGTGGTTGGTTTTGGCAGAGCTACAGCATGGCTCAGCACCATTTGCCTCCAGCGATAAAGGAGCAAAAAGTCCTCCGTGGCTTAGGTCTTCCAGTTCTCTCTGCTTGAAATGCTCTCGCGAGTTCTCTTTCTCCGTAAAATACATTCTTATTCCATAAGACTCAGCCCCAGCACCACATTCTCAGGAAAGTCATCACTGGTTAGATGCACCTTTTCTTTCCTCTCGTGGTGCCTTATTGTAACACTCAACATGCTGTATTTTGTCTGCCGGTGTCCGAAATTGACTATAATATCCTCAGGGACACGAACAGAGAATTACTCATCTCTGTTAGCAGTTAACAACAATTTCCTATTGAATTGAATAATGGTGACGTACAGAAGATAAGCTCAAGGATATGCCCTTCTGTAGTGATTCTGGGCTGTTGTCACGACATCGCTGAATGAACACGCTCTGGGCGGAAGCCTGTCTGAAAGCCTCGCTGCATGGCTGGGGATGAGGGGATCAGAGTTAAGTCAGGGTTCTTAACAGCTGGGGCTGTATGTGGGCTTGGGGGAAGCTTGTCTGTGGGCTAGAGAGGAGACAGGATTTATGTGAAGCTCAATTGTTCAGAGATGTTTTAGGAATTGAGAAGCCAAATAAATGTTCAGGAAATTGTCCAGGCTAGAAGTTTAAAATGAAGTCCTGCACAGGGGGACACCGGTGTGGGGCCCGTGGGAAGAAGAGATCTGCTCACATGTCAGCATCCGCTGGTCACAAGCCATATGTGCAAGAGTACTGTGAACCACAAAAATATACACATGAAGTGATGGTGATGATTTCCCTGTACATCACATTCGCAGTGAGACCGGAGGACGACTGGAGGAACTTCAGGGCAGTACCTGGTACCCACTTTGAAGTCTGACATAGATCATTCCCCTTTTCAGCAGCTCAAATAGGCAAACCCCCCGTGACTTCTGAAGCACTATCCCAGAGTCAATGGCCCGAGTGCCCAAGAGTCCCTCTAAATAATTAAGTGCCTGTGGCATAGCTCCAGAAAGCATGACAATGTCCTCCAGAATGGCATTGATTTTTCAAGCACATTTTTATTATTTTAATTTCAATGTGGCTACCATACAGTGTTACATTAGTTTCAGGTGTACAATGTAGTGACTCAGCATCTCCACAGCCAGCGCCCGTCGCGATGAGTGTCCTATCTCACTTATCCCCCGCCAACTTCCCCTTGGTGACCACCAGTTTGTTCTCCGTAGCTAAGAGTCCATTTTCTGGTTTGTCTCTTTCTTCCTCTTCCCTTTATTCATTTGTTCTGTTTCTCAAATTCCATAGCTGAGTGAGACCATATGGTATTTGTCTTTCTTTAACGGACTTATTTCGCTTAGCCTTACACTCTCCAGATCCATCAATGTTGCTGCAAATGGTGATATTTCATTCTTTCTTACGACTGGACAATACTCCGTTGTATACATAGACCACGTCTCTTATCCAGTCATCAGTCGGTGCACACTGGGGCTGCTTCCCTATCTTGGCTAGTATAGATAATGCTGTTCTAAACATTCATGGGTGCATGTATCCCTTTAAATTAGTGTTTTGTATTCTTTGGCTAAGTCTCTAACAGTGTGATTGCTGGATGGCGGTGTAGTTCTATTTTAACTTTCTGAGGAACTTCCATACACTTTTCCAGAGTGGCTGCACCAGTTTGCATTCCCACCAACAGTGCCTGAGGGTTCCCATTTCTCCACATTCCTGTTGTTTCTTGTTTTGTTGATTTTAGCCTTTGTGACAGGTATGAGGGGATATCTCATTGTGGTTTTGATTTGCATTTCTCTGATGATGAGGGATGTTGAGCATCTTTTCATCTGTTGGCCATCTGTAAGTCTTCTTTGGAGAAATGTCTGTCTTCTGCTTGTTTCTTAATTGGATTATTTGGTTTTGGGGTGTTCAGTTGTATAACCTCTTTCTATATTTTGGATATATTATATTATATTTTTGGATATATTATTATCCAAATATATTATCAGATATATTATCTAAATATATTATCAGATATGCCATTTGCAGATATCTTCACCCATTCTAAAGTTGCCTTTTAGTTTTGTTAGTTGCTTCCAGCTTGATGAGTTTTTACCAAGTGAATGTACCCATGTAAACATCTCCCAGTTCAAGACAGAGAAAACACCAGCATCCAAGAAACCCCATATAACCCTCCAAGTCAGAACACCATCATGGAGGCGCCATTCTGACACTCATCCCCATACGTTAGATTGTTTCTCTGTTGTGTCTGGATTCTTTCACACAATTGTGTGTGAAGTTCACTGGTAGTCTTACATGTGGCAGTAGTTTGATTTTAGTATTGCTCTGTGGTATCCCATGTCATAAATATACTATAATATTTATCCACTCTACTCTTGATAAGCTGTTTCTAATTTTGGGTTATTATGAATAATGTGTGACCATTTCTTTGGAGTCTGTCTTCAGGAGTAGAATCACCAGGGGAAAGGGTAATATTCCTCTTCTCTACTTTGATTTAACTAATACATTCTTTTATTATTTGTTGTTTTATTTGACAGAGAGAGAGAGAGAGAGAGAGCTCAAGAAGGCAGAAAGACAGCCAGAGATAGAGGGAGAAGCAGGTTTTCTGCTGAGCAGGGAGCCTGACATAGGGCTTGATCCCAGCACCCTGGCATCAGACCTGAGCCAAAGTCAGTCACTTAACTGACTGAGCCACCTAGGCACCCCTTAACTAATAGATTTTTAAAACTTTTACCTGAATCATCTTTTTTTTTTTTTTTAAAGATTTTATTTATTTATTTGACAGAGAGAGATCACAAGTAGGTAGAAAGGCAGGCAGAGAGAGAGAGAGGAGGAGGAAACAGGCTCCCTGCCGAGCAGAGAGCCCGATGTGGGACTCGATCCCAGGACCCTGAGATCATGACCTGAGCCGAAGGCAGCGGCTTAACCCACTGAGCCACCCAGGCGCCCTACCTGAATCATCTTACACATTTTACAAATTTTCCTTTTTCTTTAAAAGATTAGAATTACAAATTGAGGATTATAATATGTATTTTTGATTAGTAACAGTCTCGTGTAAATTAATCCTACTACCACCCCTTAGCCAATGACATAACCTTGGGAGACAAAGTCATTTATCTCTCTCTGTGTTATTATTGTTATGTATTTTTAATCTCCACGTATTTCAGACCACATCAGATATTATTATTATTGTCCAGTTAATATCTGTTTGTAATTACTTATATATACCCCTTTTCCCCTTTCTCTTGAGTTTATCCCTTACTAGATTTCTGTGTTTCTCCCTGGCCTCATTTTGTTTCTTCCTAAAGAATTCTCCTTAAAAATTCTTCTTAAATTTTTTTTCTTTTTGTGTATATTTGCTGGCAACAAAATCTCTCAGCTTTTGCTTATGATGGAAATGTGTTTGTTTTGCTTTCACTTGTGAAGGACATTTTCTCTGGATATAGCTCAGCCTTTGGTTTCCTCCTTCCAGCATTTTAAAGGCGTCATTCTGTTGTCTTCCAGCTCCTGTTGCTTCTGTGGAAATGTCAACTTTCAAGATTTTTGTTCCTCCTTTGAAGGTCATGATTACTTTTTCTCTATTTCCACGATTTCTCTCTTTGTCTTTCGACTTCAGCACTTCTGTTATGCTGTGTCAGGCATGGCTCACCTCGTGCCGTGCGGCATGCGGTCGGCGCAGGTTTTCTGTCTGTGACAAGGGTTCCACGTTCCGTGGTGGAAAATCCTCAGTGTTGTGCCTGTGGAAACTCGCCTGTCGCACTTCCACTCACTTCTTCCCACGGGCGCTGCACCCACACGGCTACTTCCCCACAGTCCACGTCTCTCCTCTTGTCTGTTTTCTTTCTCTGCCCGGGAGCCTGGGCATTTTCTACTAACCTGTCCTGTCATCCAATCCTCTGTTCCAGGTTTTACACTCAACTTTACTTAATTGAATCTTAGTTTCAATTATTGAAAAACTTAATGCTAAAATTATTAATTGCCTTTTTTTTGTGGATTTGGATTTTCTGATTAAATTCCTCATCTTTGCTTCAACTTGTTAATCGAAGCTATTTTAAAGTCTGTGTATTGTGAGTCCAATAAATGGACTGTCTGGGGTATTTTCCCATTGTCCTTTTTTTCTTGGTTCCTTTTCTTGATCACTCCTGGTGAAGCTTTATGAGATTCTGATATTTTGTTTTTTTAGATTTTTTTTTTATTTATATGCCAGAGATAGAGAGAGAGAGTATACACAAGCAGGCAGAGAGGCAGGCAGAGGCAGTGAGAGAAGCAGGCTCCCTGCCGAGCAAGGAGTCCGATGCGGGACTCGATCCCAGGACCTTGGGATCATGACGTGAGCCGAAGGCAGCGGCTTAACCCACTGAGCCACCCAGGCATCCCAAGATTCTGATATTTTGAATGAAAAATGGCAGAGGCTCGGGGTGGTGACCTTCGATGGGAATTCTCACCAGCGGTGACATGCTTCCTCACCAGGATGCAGGGCGGCTTGCTCACTTGTTTTGGTGCAGCTTTGTAAAGATCCATACTGCTCTTCTCCGTTCTTCTTCTCTGTTCTCTGTTCTTCTAGAATCCTCAATATTTCCGACTGAAACCCTAGGCTATTAACTCAAGTCCAGTCACCTCCTAAACTCCATTGCAGCCCCATGACACCCAAAATTCCAGTGTTGCCAACCAGTAGCTACAAGGCTTTGTGTTTAGCTTCCTAGCATCTTTCTCTGTGTGCCTTCAGGGTGTGGCAAACGCCTCTGGGGAAAGCTGCGCTAGACCAGGAGCCCCAGCCATCCTCTGGAGTCCTGGCTCCTGCTGTTCCCATAAGTGTCAGGAACTCATGGGATCAGCACTTTGCTGCCTCCAGAGGGACCCGCTTAGAACCTAGCAGGTTTCTCGGACTCTCTCCCCTTTCTGGGATCCTCCCATCTCAAATCTGACTGTTATGTCAGCCTTCTGACTTCTTCCAACTCACCTAAAAAAGAAATCTGACTGTTCTACATGAAGTGTTGGTCTGTGGCTAGCTTCTTCATCTTAGCTGCTGGCAGAAACCTTCAGTTGGGTGGTGATGACACAGCTCAGGGAAAGCCATCTGGTGGCCATGCGTTCCCCCCTGCATTGTTTCCAGCTGGGGTAGAAACATGAAGGCCAAGGGTTGTCCCTGCCAACAGCCACTTGCGTCCTCTGCACCATCCAGTGACAGTGCTGTGCTCCTTGAATCCATGGCCTGACGTCAGGGCTCCCGGTGCACATCCTGGGACTTCCTGAGAAACCACCCCCCACACAGCCTAACCCATGTTTATGTTTTGGAGGGATGTTCCTTGGTCCTGGTCAAACATCTACCAGCTTTAGGCAACACCTTTTTCCCTGAAATCCTGGTTTTCCTGGCTAAAAGCAGACTGACTTCATGTAGTGGAATGGTTTGTATCTCCTCCCCAGGCCTCAGAAATGAGGAGAATAGTACTTGTGACTGAAAAAGAGGGTCATGGAGACTAAGCAAATATTTGTAAAGCAGCATAGTTTGAACACTTGAAAGAAAAGTGCAATATGAATGATTATTTTTTTAAAGCACCATATGTAGGAAATGCAATCCAGCTTTTTGAAAGAAGCGTTTTGGCGTTTCATCCCAATTTACTGATGAATGGTGACTAATGAAATGTTTGTCTGGGATTCTGAAGAGCAACCCAACTGGCTGCGTGTAGATACATAGCGTCAGTCGCTTTTGATCTTGCGGACCAAAGCATCTTATATAATGATAAATTATACCAGGTTTCAAAATCCTCCGGATGATGTTATCTGCAACACCACTGCCTCTCCTTACTATCTCCCACTTTTCTTTCCTCTCCGTGAAAGAAATAGCAGTTTGTAAAGGCTTATAAATTCCAACTCTTATCTTTTTAAATGGTTGTTCTTTTCGCTCATCTCAACATGCAAATAGACTCCCTTTCTTGAGCCTTTGATAAGGAGCCAGGAGAAAAGTTCACAAGGTTCTGATACACCACCCTGAGAAGCCCAGCCAGCCGGCAAAGATACGGGAGGAACTTACTATTCCCCCCCGCCGCTGTGGACAGACCCTCCGTTAACACCCTCGGGAAAGCGAGCGCAGCGTTGTAGGGATGCCCACGAGTGAAGAAAGACGCAAGCGGGTGTCTGGAAAGGGGCTGGGAGCCACAAACGCACCGGGATTGTGTTCAGCACCACGGACAGCACAGGACGGAGCCGGGCCCTGCTGCCTCCTCCAGGCTCTCTTCACCTCCAGCCATGAAGGTGCAGAGTGGCCTGGGATTCGCCCACAGCCATGCGTCCTGCGCAACAAGGTTTGGGGTTTCTGGTGGGATCACCCTCTGGGAATGTTCGGTGCCACTCCCTGGCACACCAGCTGGGTCCCCAAGTACAGGCCCTGTCACCCCTACGCCCAGACACAAAGCTCCCCCTCACCTCTCTCTTCTCCCTCCACCACCCCATGGCTCTGCTCCCTGCCGGTCCCTGAATCTGTCACTTTTCTTTCTTGAAGTCCCCACACTGTGGCCTGGCCCTGTGGTGGAGACGGTCGATGCCTCCCACACACCTGCTCCTCCTCCCCCTGCACCGGTGCACCTGCGACTTTAAGCTGCCCTCTCCCCTCCTCTGCAGCAGCGCCTGCCTCTGCCTCCATGCCATCCACGCGTCTCCTTGTCTGAACGCTCCCCCTGCCTGTTCCGTGGAGCTGCCCCGAGCATGTTGTTCAAGTCCTGTGCATTGACGCGTTAGTACCCTCTGTCTAGAGGGTCCCACACTGAATTTTAGAAAAGCCCTTCCTAGCCCAGGAAAGTGTAACAGACGGACTCGCTGAATGTTGTCACATTTACTTTGCAGTACAAACAATAATCAGACCCTCCGGGAGGCCTTCAGGACATCTGCCCCCCCCCCCCCCCCCCCCCGCCGCAGGGGCGTTCTGGACTGAAACCGCTCCCAGGGCTGGACTGGAAGGCCCCCCGGCTGTGGTCTTCACAGGCACATTGTCACAGGTGAGAAAAGAGGCTGATGCTGGCCCCCGGCTTCAGACCGTTTCCATCCGTGAAATCCAAGGAGCCGGTGGAGACAGTGGTGAGGGGTTAGGACTGGTTTGTCAGGACAATGACTAACAGAAACGGGCTTTAGGGACTGTGCTGGTCACCGACTGCCCTGAACCAATCCGCAGCTCAGCACCTGAAAACAGCATCATTTGTTACCGCCTCATGTCCGAGGTTGGGGTCTGTCTGGGCTGGCTCAGCCGGCCCTCTGCTCCGGGCCCCCCAGGCTATAGCACAGCTGCAGCCGAGTATGATCCTTTCTGCGCCTGGGGACTCCTACAAAGGCATACCTGTTAACATCAGCATTAGGTTCCTGGGGACAGGAGGGCTGACGTCCCTCCGTTTTGCTGGCGATTAGCTAGGTGCTGCCCTCAGTTCCCAGAGGCCACCTGACACCCCTGCCCCATGGACCTCTGGGATGGCCACCCACTTCTCCAAGACCAGCAGGTGCCCGTGCTGCTCCAGACTCTGAACTCACAGAGGCCTACACCCCTTTGAGAGGGCTTTTCGATTAGGTCAGGCCCACCCAGAGTGATCTTTATTTACTTGAAGTCAGACTTACCAAGGATCTTACTACATCTGAAAACATTTCTTCATCCTTGCTCGAAATCACACTCTGATCCATGGCCTTCATCCTGTCTCCTGGCTGGAAGGAGTCACAGTCCTGCCCCCACTCAAGGGGGGGCTCACGGGCAGCCCTCTGGGGTGTGTCTGTGATGGGAACCTACTCAGGTCACACTCAGTGTCGATAGCGTAAATGAGCATCATGGGGTCAAGAATATGAAATTAGGAGAAAGGAGGGGAACAGAATACTTATGGGGAGACTGCCCAGGCCTGAGCCTCCCTGAGGAGCCTCTGCACACAGACAACATCGTCTGACCACTAGGTCCTGCTTGTCCATGCTTTCCACACAAGAAAAACTTCACAGCAAACCCGAGCTGGCCCACATGCCCCTGGGGGGGATATGCGGCTGCTGTTCCCCCATGGTGTCAAGGCCCAAGGCCCTGATGCTTAAAGACAGGGGTGTGGTGGCCCCCTATGAGCACGCACATCCCGGTCTGGACCCCGACCTTGGCCCCAGTCCACCCGTGTCACCCAGGAAGGGGCGCGCCCACTGCTTCCCGAGGCCTGGCATGCAGCAGGCGGTGGGCGAGCGTTCCAGACCTCGGGGCCCTTGTCAGGCCTCGGGGTGCTGTCAGAGTGTGGCTGACGTGGGCGGCTGCCCCAGCCTGTGCTCCCTTGGGCTGGGAGCTCGCCCTTGAGGGCATAGTCCTCCGTGGCCCTCAGGCAGGCTTGCCTTAGACCTCTTTTGGGAGCAGGGAGCATCCTGGCGGGATTCGGGGGTCCTCTGTCTTCACCGTCCCCCTCCCTGCTGCGTCTGGCAGACCCCTGCCCCGCACGCACATGTAGAGCCCACGAAGGCTGCGAGGCCTCCCCTCCGGCAGGCAGACCAGGGCTGGGCGCAGGCCCACGGACAGCCCCTGCCCAGCCAGGAGAAGCCACCGAGCAGCCGTGGAGCCCCAACCATGACACAGATTCACAGGCGGTGAGGGGCTCCAGTGGCAGCCGCCCCAGGCCACCCTGACTGGACACCAAACAGGTCCTCAGAAAGTGCACAAAACCATTGTTCTCTCGGAAGCCCCACCCCTCCCTGGGGCTGGAGATTTCAGCCTCTGCAGAGCAGCAGGGAACCTGGGAAGGGGAGGAGTCCGTCTGGATCCCTGGGTGGGGGGGGCGCTCTCCCACGTGGGGCCCAATCTGTGACCTTGGAGGGCAAGGTCACCTCTGCTGAATGAAGGAGTGGGGAACGTGGCCTCTGAGATGCTCTACAGAGCTGTGCAGGCCTGAAGGTTCCAGACGGCTGCTCTCCACGAGGGGTTATGACTATTTTTATGGAGGTGAAATCCACACAATGTGAACGGTTTGGTGGCATTTAGTCCTGTCCCAGGCTTGTGCAGCCAGATGGCTGACTGTCACAGACAGAGGACCCTCACTCGTGCCCCCAGGCCACCATCACTGTCCCCAGGGAAGGATTGTGACGTGGGGGTGGCAGCAAGAGCCCCCACTGGCCGAGGGCTCTGGATGGGCTTCACCAGCACCCGAGGGGTCCTCCTGACAGCAGGGACCCAGGGCTCAGGTGGCACCAGCAGAGGCTGGAGAACAGGCCCCTGTGGTCCAGGGTGGGAGAAGGGATGGGCTGGGACCGGAGGGCTGCCGGGGAGTCCCCAGAGAGCCAGGACAGGCCGGCAGCAGGGCGCGGGGACCCCTCGTTCCTGGGGCTGCTGGCGCGGCCTCCCGGCTGAGGCACAACGCCCTCGGCTCTGTGCCCAACGAAGCTATTCATTTTCTGGAGAGGAACGGAGCTTCGGGGGGAATAGAAATGAGAATCTGGCGCTGTGGCGGGAGGGAGTGAGCACAGCACGCCAGATTTCTCACATAATCTCAGCAGAGTGGAGTCCCGGGGACCCGCACCGGCCTGACCCCCCAAATTCCTGTGCTTTCTCCCAATCTTGTTCCCAGCTGCCGAGAGGGGCTGTGAATTCCTGTTTTCATCTTTGGTTTCCCCTCCGCCCCCTTGGTACGAGGGGTATATGTTAGTGTCTGTCAATTTGCCATCCCAGGGCTACATTTTCTGGGAAAATCTGTGCTTCTGTATTTATTACATTCTCTGTAGATGCAGAAGCGATGCCTTTTCTAAAACGAGGGCTCTGAAGATGGAAATAAATCGACGCATAACATAGATTCTTGGCTCAGTGTGGCAGGTGCTGTGCATTTGCTGTTTCTGATTCCTGACACACAAGAGGCAGGCATCACAGCTCCTCAGAGGGGGTCGTGGGGGGGCGCGAGGCTCCCTGCCGCGGGTGACACGCGGAGCAGGGTTGAAACGGGAAGACTGACCTTGTGACTACAAAGCCGCTGAGCCCGAGTCTCATCTGGCAAATGAGGAGCCTGGAGCCCCAGAGGTCGTCCAGGAGCGGCCGGAGTGGACCTGCAGCCCCGCGTGGGGTCCAGAGGCTCCCTGTGGAAGCCCTGGGCCGCCTCCGGCCGCCTCCCAGCCCCTCTCCTCCATCTGTGCGGATCCTCGCGCATGACCCCTAGCTTAAGCAAGGGAAAGATAATTTTTCCCTGGAGCACATGGAACGTGGTTTATGGCTGCTGCAGAGAGCGCTCTCTGAGAGACGCTACATCACTGCGCTCTCTGAAACACGCGTGCATGAATAATAGATCTAGCCCAGATGCAGAGCGCCTCGTGTGCAATTTCTCAAGGCGCCTCAAGAGCCTCTCGAGGGGGCTTGCTGAGGTCACAGCCTACTTGAGCTATTCCGGGCCGGGAGAAGCGGGACTCTGCAGGTGGAGATGATGTGCTGCCGCGGAAACACTATTCCTCACCGGGGTCCACCTGCGCTGGACCGGCCGGGGGCCGGACAGGAGCCAGTGCAGCTTCGGCTCCTCCTCCCGCAGCAGGAGGCCTGGCCCACATTGTGTCTTTCAGCCGTGTAGGTCAAGCTGTGGTGTGGGCTCGTCCCGTTCACGGGGCGGTGGGGTTCCGAGACCCCCATGGTCCTCCTCGCCCTAGAGACCCACAGCACCGCCCCTGAGAACCGGGTGTATGACCTTGACCCTGACTGCCTTCCTGGACAGCTGGAGCCTCACGTGAGTCTCATGCTGGGCTCGGCGACCTTGAGCATGTCACTGCTGTGCCTGGAGAACAGAGGGCCCTCGAGTCACAGATATGCATGTGGACTGGCCACCCACTGTGTCTCACCATGCCATCCTGGGCCAGACACAGCACCAAATAGCTGAAACACTGGGCCAGGCACAGCACCAAACAGCTGTTGGGGGTAGAGGGTCTCCAGCCTCCAGTTCCACAGGGGGCACTGGACAGAAGCCCTTCCCTTGCTCCCATTCTCATGGACACGCTGCTGGCAGGCGTGCAGCCATGGGCCGACCGCCCCCAAGCTTCTTCCCTGTAGGTTCCAGTTCCACAACAGCTCTGCAAGGACATGGGCCTGGAGCTGTCTGTCCAGGGCTGTGCGCTGGCCGCTGTGCTGCTGCCTGCCTTCTGGGACCCCAGGGAGGGAGAGTCCCAAGGACGTCCACATCCAGCCACGGAGCCTAGGTGCCCCCGACCCTGCATGCACAGGGCTTGCAGACGCGATGACGTTGTGGATCCGGAAATGGGGATGTCCCTGGACAGCCGGTAGCCCGGCTACCACGAGTCCCTCTGAGGGGAGGTGCGAGGGACAGAGGGGCTTGCGACAAGCAGGGAGTGGAGGGGTGTGGGGTCAACCTACCACCCTCTGTTTCCCCCACACACTCATTCCTCAGGAGTCACATGCTCACAACACAGCGGCGCAAATGCGGGAGCTCTCTGGGCGACTGCAGGTGGCTTCTCCCTGCAGCCCTGGGCTCCTCCACCATCCCTGCTGCCCAGGGCAGGTCCCCTCGGCCAGCTGTGACCACATCCAGTAGTCATCCAGCCTGTCCCTGAGCACCGAGGCAGCCCTGCCCGCCTCTGCGTCTGTGTCTCCGATTCTCTCTCTGAGCCTTTCAGAGCCTGGCTGGCGGCGGGCATCTGTGTGCTGGGCAATGCTGGCCCGGTGTGGCACACACCCACATGACCTCTCTCACTCTGGGGAGCCGGCGCTGAGGAGGGGGGCAGGAGACAGCCAGGAGCCGCCTGAAGACCCAGCTCCGGTGGGAGGAGGTCTCTGCCCAGATCCCTGCGCACAAGCGGAAGTGAATGAAGCCTAGTGCACATTTTTAGAAAACCCTGGAATGAAAGCTACAGGGTCCGTTGAGTGCATCCCGATGCCGCCTGATTCAGACCTGTCCCCTCTCCGTCTGCGGGCCCGTGCTGTGCCCAGTGCCTGGGATCGGAGTGTCCTGCCACAGGGCTGGGGGCAGACTGCCATTCCCGTGGTCACAGCTCCACACGGAGCTGGAGCTTCTGGGTGGGTGTGTGCCCCAAGACACAGCTGAGTGATGCCCACACAGAGGCCTGGAGATGGGGTACGCTGACCGGCCTTCCGGGGAGGCTCTAGGCGAGGGTTTCTTAGCAGCCAAGCAGCTCGCTGTTCGAGACTCAGAAAGTGGCTGTTGACTCCAAGCCAAAGCCCTTGGTGGGGGAAAAGGGGCTCTGATGGACGCTGGGCCTTGACACTCACTGATGCCCAAGCACACAGGACCGGGCCCCTGGGGCATGGTGAGGTGGGGCTGGCTGAGGCCAGGCAGAGACACGCCTTCACCTCTGCTGCTCACCATCACAGCTCCAGGCGAAGGAAGCCCCCAGGCATCCTGCTCACCCACCAACCTCTGCCCGCCGGCCACCAGCCTGCCTGAGAGCATGGTGTCCAGGAGGAGAACAGAGATGTCCCCACCAAAGCAGGGAGAAAACTCACCCTTTTCTGGCTTTTGTTCAATTCAGGCCCCCTAGGACTGGGTGCCGCCTACCCTCACTGGTGGGCAAGTCTTCTCCCCGGTTAAAGTGCTAATGCCTTCCAGAAACACACCCAGAAATAGGTCTCTCCTGCACTGGGGTGCTCCTTGGCCCGTCAGCTCGGCTGGGAGAGCTAGCCTGCAGAGGCACTCGTTTTAGTAAATTGCGGTATAATTCACATGCTGGAGGTCTTTAAATCTAGACAGAGAGAGGAATTCTCCTTTGGTGGTGGAGATGTAATTGTGGGAACCATGGGACCTGGTGAGAGGCCCTACGGACAGCCTCTCAGACACAGAGGGGAGGAGCCTGCGCAGAGGACAGGTGCCACCCCGCCCTTCCCCCATCCCACCTTCTGGAGCTGCAGGTGACAGCGTACCAGCTGATCATGTTACCTGATTTCAAGCTTTACTACAAAGCTGTGATCATCAAGACAGCATGGTACTGGCATAAAAGCAGACACATAGACCAGTGGAACAGAGTAGAGAGCCCAGATATGGACCCTCAACTCTATGGGCAAATACTCTTCGACAAAACAGGAAAAAATATACAGTGGAAAAAAGACAGTCTTTTCAATAAATGGTGTTGGGAAACCTGGGCAGCTATATGTAGAAGAATGAAACTCGACCATTCTCTTACACTGTACACAAAGATAAACTCAAAATGGATAAAAGACCTCAACGTGAGACAGGAACCCATCAGAATCCTAGAGGAGAACGTAGGCAGTAACCTCTTTGATATCAGCCACAGCAACTTCTTTCAAGATATGTCTCCAAAGGCAAAGGAAACAAAAGCGAAGATGAACTTTTGGGACTTCATCAAGATCAAAGCTTCTGCACAGCAAAGGAAACAGTCAACAAAACAAAGAGGCAACCCATGGAATGGGAGAAGATATTTGCAAATGACAGTACAGACAAAGGGTGATATCCAGGATCTACAAAGAACTCCTCAAACTCAACACACACAAATCATACAATCATATAAAAAATGGGCAGAAAACATGAACAGACACTTCTCCAATCAAGACATACAAATGGCTATCAGACACATGAAAAAATGTTCATCATCACTGGCCATCAGGGAGATTCAAATTAAAACCACACTGAGAGACCACCTTACACCAGTTAGAATGGCCAAAATTAGCAAGACAGGAAACAACGTGTGCTGGAGAGGATGTGGAGAAAGGGGAACCCTCTTCCACTGTTGGTGGGAATGCAAGTTGGTGCAGCCTCTTTGGAGAACAGTGTGGAGATTCCTCAAGAAATTAAAAATAAAACTTCCCTATGACCCTGCCATTGCACTCCTGGGTATTTACCCCAAAGATACAGATGTCGTGAAAAGAAAATCCATCTGTACCCCAATGTTTATAGCAGCAATGGCCACAGTCACCAAACTGTGGAAGGAACCAAGATGCCCTTCAACGGATGAATGGATAAGGAATATGTGGTCCATATACACTATGGAGTATGATGCCTCCATCAGAAAGGACGAATACCCAACTTTTGTAGCAACATGGACGGGACTTAAGAGATGATGCTGAGTGAAATAAACCAAGCAGAGAGTCAGTTATCATATGGTTTCACTTATTTGCGGAGCATAACAAATAGCATGGAGGACATGGGGAGATGGAGAGGAGAAGGGGGTTGGGGGAAATCGGAAGGGGAGGTGAACCCTGAGAGACTATAGACTCTGAAAAACAATCTGACGGGTTTGAAGGGGGGAGTGGGAGGTTGGGGTACCAGGTGGTGGGTATTATAGAGGGCACGGATTACATGGAACACAGGGTGTGGTGCAAAAACAATGAATACTGTTACGCTGAAAAGAAATAAAAAATTTAAAAAAAAAGCTTAAACTGGGATTTTGTCACTTGTAAAGTTTCTATAAATCCTCAGAGGTGCGCTTTAGTCTATTTTACTAACAGAAATCCTGACACCCGTAATCTCTACACCTCACGGGTGATCGTGTCAAGCGCACTGTCCCCTCTGCGGGGAACGCTCTCCCTCTCCTCATGTCTGTGGCTGTCCGTCCTCTTTCCCTTGGAGGCTTTTTCTTAACGAAGCCGACTCTCACAGCCTTTGCTGGGTCGCCCCCGCTGCCCTGCCCGTCAAGTTCCTGTTGCTGCAAGGTGCTCCTCCCGTCAGATCACTTACGGCAAGTCCGAGCGACGTTCTTTGCTTGCATGAACGTTTTCTGTCTCCTACATTATTGGGGTAATGTCAGCTCTGTGAGTAACAGAACACTCACAGCAACCCGGGCTTAATAAAACGGAAGTTTCTTCTTATCTCAAATAATGTGAGTTGAGAGACCAGCAGAGCAGGACTAGTGTGATAGCCCCATGAACAGCTGGGACTCGGGAGTCCCTGCTTGGGATCTATAACTCACACTTCAAGGAGGCTGCTTGAGCCCTGCCGTCTGATGCACATTCCACCCAGCAGGAAGGAAGAAGGGGTCGGCCCATCGATGTTCTCTCCCTGAAAACGGTGCCTTCTGGAACCTGAGCACAGTACTCTGCATGGTCACTCAGTACCAAGAAAGCAGGGAAATTCAACCATGATTTCAGAGGGCTGTGTCCAGCCAAGAAATTGAACTTCTACAATTAAGCGAGATGGGGAAAAAGGATGTTGGGCAAAACAAAACAGGAACAGGGTCTCGGACCATCTCCATGAGGAAACAGGAAGATGTGGAAGAAAGTTCCCGTCTGCCCATCCACACACACCCAGCCTCGAGCACGGAGCTGGTGCCCAGAGAAAGACACGTCTTAAATAAGTGAACCCCTTGCGGCGTGCAGCCTGACGCGGGCTGCTCAGAGAATGCGGCCGTCGCTACGATCTTGGAAAAGCTCGTCTTTGTTGTATTGTGTTAAGTGTGGAATTAACAAATGGCCAGACTGAGAGCACGGGAAGACGAAGATTCTCGTAATCTATGTGCAACGCTGTGTCTAGCTACTGCTTTCTGTGCTCCCTCTGCCCCTCCCAGAAAAACCTGTCCCTCACCTGCCTTCCGATCAAAGGTGCCGCCCAGCAAGCCTCACTGCCCCAAACGTGCGTTCCCCACTGTGAGCCCAGCCTCTGTCCCGTGCGCTTACAGACACTCGGGATGGTGTGTCCAGGCCAGGGACGGAAGTGCTCTCGGCCCCACACCCCTCAGCCCCCTGCAGCGGCCTCTGGGTGGACCAGCACTGGGGAGCTGTCTCCCGGCCAGCGGGACCGTCCTGCACCCCATACGCCACTGAGCCTGGTGGCCTTGTCAGAGGCCCTCCGTGTCCCAATCCCGGGGACAGTTCTGAGCTGTAGTCTTGTTTGACCCTCCCCAGCCTTCGAACCCATTGACCTCCTGCTCCCCCCGCCCCTAGTTTCGGCAAAGCCAGTCTTCCCGATTCCCTCCCACCTCTCTGGGCACTTCTCCGAGTCCTCCGCGGGGTCCCCTGCGTGCTCCTGCTTCGTGTGCGTGAGGCTGTCCAGGTTCCACGCTCGTCCTTCTGTGCACGTTCTGGACGAGTGCCTGGGAGGGTCTCATCCAAGGCCGAAGCGGCACATCCACCCCGCCCAGCCACCCACTCGCTCACGCAGCCCAGACGCAGGGGCGAGTCCTTCTAGGTGAGGCCATCTAGGCTTGCCTGCGGACCCAGAGTGCAGTGTCTCTCACGCTAGAACTCCTCAGTCTCCCTCTCACACACGCTCCCATCGCTCCTGAGCCCTCTTCTTGTAAGACGTCCGTCCGTCCACACGTCGGTGCCAGCCGTCTTTCTTGGTGCTCTGTGCGAGCTCACACCCAGCTAAGTGCGAGCTCTGCTGGTTTTCTCGCCTCCGCCTCCCCTCCTTGGCCGGTGACTGACGGTGACTGACCGTGGCTGACCGTGGCTGACCGTGGCTGACCCGCCGGCCCAGGCCCCCACCCTTCCACCCCCCTCAATCCACCGCATCCCCCATTCCATCTGATGGTGCCGCCCCAGGGGCAGGAAGCCGCCTGCTCCCCGGAGTCCACGTCAGGAGCCAAGGGCAGCCAGCCTGCCCACCATCCCAAGCCCAACCCCACAGTTCTCTGAGCCCCTGGCACCCCCCACTGCTTCCTGGGACACAGAGCTCCCACCCCGCACTGGAGGTGCTCCTCACCGTCCCTCCCGCCGGCGCCGCCCGTCCCGGGAGGCCTGCACTCCCCACAGCGAGGCTCCCTCGGCTCTGTCCTCGCAGTGCCCGCTGTAGCTGTACCGGAGGACTCGTGTGAACGTGATCTTGTCCGTCTTAGCGATGGGGCTGCAGCCGGTAGCGGGACAGGCGTCGGAGCAGAGATCACACCTGTTGTCCAGGGCTGTGCCCCGGGTCTGCAGGGCGCCGGGTCGGAGAGGAGCACTCCCAACAGCGTGCTCCCTGCTGCCCCCACCCTTCTCGTGGGCAGCCCTGCTGCTGACCCCCCGGCCGGCCTGCGCTCGAGACCACACGAGGTCGGGGGCAGGCCCTCGGCTCAGGTCTGCCGGATTCTGCCAGCTGGGAGGCAACACAGGCAGGGGCACATGGCTGGACAGTTTCTGCTCAGGCCGGGACACTCTTCCGAGGACGACAGTGGTCCTGCCCTGGGGGCAGTGTCCGTGGCCATGAGACAAGGGATATTTCCACATATTAACACAAAAGGAGAAAAGGAACTCACTTTTTACTAACCAGTCATTGGAAAAGATGAGGCTACCATCTGAGTCTTTAAGGAAGCCACGGGAGAGTCTGAGTAGACCAGCGCCCCGGCACACTGAGGACCCAGAGCCCCGGCCTCCCTGGGCCTCTGTGTGTCCCTCAATCACCCCCCTGCTGGCCTCCGTCAGTCCCTGACCTTGTCCCAGAGCTGATGCTCCTGAACCACAGGTCTGCCTCTCAGCACGGACCAGCCCCTAAGCCCTCGGCTCCGTGTTTCCTGCCGTGGAAAGGCCAGCTTTGCAGCTTCTCTTTGAGGCGCTCCTGATTCTGACCCCATGTGTCCTCTAGCCCCGGCTCACGCTGACCCGGAGCTCGCCCACGCCCTGGGCACCCCCCCCCCCCCCCCGTGGCCGCACGCCCCCGCCCGGCCTCCAGGGCCTTCCGGCCCCCTCACCCCGCCCTCGTCAGCCGCTGCTGCTGCAGCGAATCCCACACACACTCAGGGCCTAAAAACCACGGCTATATTATCTCACGGCCCTCTGCGAGTCAGAAGTCCGGTCCGGTCTCCCTGGGCTGGCGGCAGCATCCTCCCAGAGGCTCCAGAGGACACCCTGCTTCTCGCCGCCTCCTGCTGCTGGAGGCGCCTGCGTCCGCGGCTCGCGGCTCCCCCCCCCCCCCCCCCCCCCGTCCTCACTGTCCCAGGCCCGCGGGCTCCCGGCCTGACTCTGTCCTCACTGCTCACCTGGCCTCCTGCCTCCCTCTCTCCCTTGTAGGGACCCTGTGGGGACGCCGGGCCACCCAGACCATCTGGGCCTTCTCCCACCTCAAAAATCACGCCTCCCCCTGTGTTCAGGGCCCCCTGTGCCACACAAAGTAACGGCACTGGGACCTGGACGTCTGGGGGTGAGGTCATTAGCCTCGGACCACCCACCACTCTGTCTCCAAGCGCAGTGCCCCCGTGTGGGCGCCCAACTCTGCCCGCCCGCTCTTCTCCGCTCGGTGAGCGACGTCAGGGCGCCTGCGGCTCACGGCCCGCTCAGCGCTGACCTTCAGCAGGACGGAGAATGAGAACCGGGTCTCTGTGTCCGGGCGATGCCAGTGCTGCACAGGCGGAGGATAAACCCCCCGATGTCGCCGGTGCCACCGCGGATGCAGGGCTCGTCACAGGTCCTTCCCGGGACCTGTCCGCGCCCGCGCGTCTTCCGCACCCAGAGGAGCCGGTCGTGTCTGTTCCCGTTTACCGCTGGTTTCACGCACAGCGACCTCCTTCTGTGCGGGGATGAAGCAGGAGCGCGTGTTTGGAAACGCGTGGTAGCAGGTGCTGGGAGTCCTACGAAAGACTCAGAGGCCAACAGACACGGACAGAAGGACGTCTTGGGTGGGTGGGCAAGGGAGAGGCAGCCCCGCTGAGCTGAGCCTCTCCTGGGAGACGGTTTGTCTCGTGCGAGGAGCGCCGGGCAGGGCGGGTCGCGAGCGTCGGTCCGGCAGGGCGGTGGGGCAATCAACACATACTTGTGTGTGCACAGCGTAACTGTGAGTATTGTGTGTGCATCTCCAGGCGTATGTGTGGTGTGCGTGCGTGTACACACATGTGTGGAGGGTCTTCCCGTGCGTGCTCTGTGTGTGCTTGTGCTTGTGTTTGTATGTTCGTGAGTGTCTGCTCTGTGTGCGTGTGCTGTGTGTGCCCGTGCACGGATCTGTGTGTGCGGTGTGTGTGCTGTGCGCGCCATGGTGTGTGTGTGTTTGTGTGTTGTACGTGCGTGTGCTACAGCCAAGTGCACGTGGTGCTGCGTGTGCGTGTGCACCATGCGGTTCATGCGTGGACTAATGCGTCATGTGTGTTTTGCTTGTGCGTGTACATAAGCATCAGTGTCGTGTGTGGTGTGTGTGTGCGTCTGCATGCGTTTGTATACACACACTGTGTGCATTGTGTGTATGCATACATGTGTGTCTACACGCTCACACTTGCGGCGACCTGGAACCAGGGAATCCGTGGGGCAGATCTCCTCAGAGACGAATGTGGCCCTTGGTGACCCGGCGGCAGCGTGGGGGCTGCCACTGTGGAGGAAGCGGTCCTCTCCAGGGCGGTTGCTAGAACAGACTGAGTCACCCCACTTGGGGGTGCCGGGAGGGCAGGAGCCCGGCGGGACAGAGCCTGGAGCCTGCAGGACCCAGAGAGGGCCAGAGGGAGGGTCTCGGCACTCTGCCAGCTTTCTCCAGGGTCAGAGGGGTTGTCCTGCCTTCCCCTGGTTTGGCCCCAACACTCCTATGGTGAGAATGACCCATGCCGGGGGTCTGGAGGCAGGAAGGAAGGCAGGGCTGAGCCGACTCCCGGGCCTGGACAGCAACTGGGCGACAAGATGAGGATGGACAGAGGGAAGGCCAGCTGGGGAAGGAGCGTGGGAGCCTGACCACGAATGTTAGCGTCTGCAGTGTGCGCGCCCATACAGGCGCCGACACATACCCATGGCTCCCAAAGGGCTAATTTGCTGGACGCCAGCCTGCAGGAGCTCCTCTGGGGCCTGGACAGGGTCCCCTGCAAGAAAGTCCTGAGAGCCAGCAGGCCCCAGCCTCTGCCACAGACCTAAGAGGACACGGCCCTGCAGAGGAGGGCGGGAGGGGACAGCGGGCCGGTCAACCAAGCTGACCAAGCACCACGTCTCCTGGGGCTTCACGCGGCTCCGGAGGTGGGCCCTGTCGCCCAGCCGTGCAGAGGAAGCTGGGGGCCGCGGAGGGCTCAGGGTGGGGGCTCACCGCCCAAGCAGCTCACTGGCAGCGCAGCCGCAGGCCCGGAGCCGGCACACTCCTCAACACGGGACAGGCCCCTCTGCAAGTCTGTGTGTGTGGAGCTCGCAGGAGGGCAGGATGCCCTTGCGGTCGACGGCGCTGCTCAGGGGCAGGCCTCTGCGGACCGACTTCCTATTTTGACTGGAAGACTCAGTCCCTCACCAAGGCCTCCGATGCAAGCCACACGAGCCGTGCAGGGACAGGCTAGTCTGCACAGGTCTGTCCCCGCTGCTCAGGCCACTGGGTACATCTGCACGCTGCGGCCTGTGGCCAGCCCCCACCCTCTGACCCGGACCCTCCAAGGCAAAATCCCCCCTCAGACTGTCAGACTGTCACCCTAGCTCGATCACCTGCTGCGTCCTGGGTCCGGCCAATGCCCAGTCACTGTCCAAGAAACACGGGTGGCCCTGCTGGGGTTGGGGCCTCTGCCAAACTCTGCTCACTGCCATGATTGACCAGCTGATTCAGTGCCTGAAACTCACTCCCGAAGCAGTTTACAGAAGCCAAATGAAGCACGGAAATTCAACGACACCTTCTTCATGACCTAAATTTTAGGGAGTCAGGTCGTGGATTCCCTGATGGTTGTTTGTTCCCTACTGCTCTGACGGCGCGCTCCCTTCTGTACAAAACTAGGAAACTCAAGGCACTGGTCTGGAGACAGAGGAGCCGTCAGCCAAAGCTGAAGCCATGATGTCCATTCCGCACGCACATCACAGCCGCCAGCCCACACCACTCCCTCCTGATGCTTGCTTTGGGCCACTTGGTTTAATGTCCTTTCTTTTTTCTCTTTTTTTAAGCAGCTCCATGCCCAGAGTGGAGCCCAGTGTGGGGCTCGAACTCATGACAGTGAGATCATGACCTGAGTGGGGATCAGGACTCGGACGCTCGCCCGACGGAGCCGCCCTGGTGCCCGGAGCTTGGTTTAAATGAAAGAGCGAAGATACAGAAAGCAGGCTGAGTGGGCTCCACGGGGACTCGGGCGGAGGGGATGGGCCTAAGGAGGCAGGAAACCTGCCTTCCCCTCCCCGGGGCAGAACATGCTGGAGATACACATTTGGTCCCTTCTGGTGTCCACGCAGAGTCTCCCAGGAAGTACAGGCCGTGGACGCAGGCTCGTTCCCAGGGAGAAGGAGCAGCGTCCACGGCTCAGAGCTCAGCTGTCACTCAGGACCCTGCAGGTCCCCTGCCTTCGCGAGCCCTGGGTTCCCCGCACTGGGTCTGTGCGTTCCTGAGTCCGGCTACAAGGTCAAGCTTAAAACGGCCACTTCCCGTCCCAGGGAGTCTCGGCTGTGGCGCGAGTCGGTGAGGACGCGGCCCGTTGGGAGATGGTTCTTTCCATTTCACGGGTGTAAAATGATGAGACTTTAAAAATGGCTCTAATTTTCTTGAGAAATCATAGAGTTTGAGGTGATGTCAGCAGAGGGATTAACAAAGACGGTAAAGCATATTTCGTAGAGCAAGTAAAGAAATAAAAACCGGGGCGTGCGCTGAAGGCGGAGGCGTTCGGGCAGGCGCGGCTGCGCACGGAAGGTAAGGAGCACATGGACCCAACGATGAGACGAGGCAAACGTAGCACGAAATTAATTCAAGCCCCTGACTCATCTCCAGGGAGGGAGGCGTGGCGGCGGATGGTGGAGCATCAGGAATGGAGGGTTGAGATGAATGCTAAGAGGACAGGCGTGCAGGACAGAGTGGCCTTTTCTGGTTCTGAAACGCTCCCCTTCCTCATGCTTTGCCGCTGGTTGGATCCCGAGCCTTGGCCCCCGGAGGTCCCCCATGCAATACACCCTTACACGCACGATATGTCTTGTCTCTGCTACAGGGATGAACTTTAATCCAAGCTGAGGAAGATGTATGGCTCCCTCCCCTCTCTTCAGCGGACGCTCAGGCTCCTAAATTCATGGAGGAGCTCCCGGTTCAGAGAGAGCCGCTGTCGGCCCGGCTGGGCTGTGGTCACGGATCAGAACCGCGGCCTGCAAAGTCGGGGAGGACGACCTGGACGCGCCTGAGCGTGCGCAGGGGGAGCGCTGCGATGCATCAGAAACATCACGACCGGGGCGCCTGGGGGGCTCAGTGGGTTGAGCCGCTGCCTTCGGCTCAGGTCATGATCTCAGGGTCCTGGGATCGAGCCCCGCATCAGGCTCTCTGCTCAGCCAGGAGCCTGCTTCCCTCTCTCTCTCTCTGCCTGCCTCTCTGCCTACTTGTGATCTGTCTGTGAAATAAGTAAATAAAATCTTTTAAAAAAATAAATCACAACCAGACTAAGAGAGAACTGGCAAATAAAGATATTTGCTGCATGAAACACAGTGACACCCACAGAAGTAAAGAAATCCAACAAAGACATGGGGAAAAATAGCACAGATAAAGAAACCGAACAGGCAGTTGGAAACGTTACGGGTCAATAAATACGTGGGCCTTCCCCATTTCACGCGAAACGTGACTCACATTAGCCTGAAAGCTGTGCGGTATGTCCGTCGGTTGAAGGAGACACAAATACGAGCAGACGAGTATGCGGGAAGAAGTGAAAACGTCCTTCTGTCCCACATTGCTGCTGAGAACGTAAGCGAGGATACCTCTTCTGGATGCTAATTTGGCCATTTTTATTTTATTTTATTTTATTTTTAAAGATTTTATTTATTTATTTGACAGACAGAGATCACAAGTAGGCAGAGAGAGAGGAGGAGGCAGGCTCCCCGCCGAGCAGAGACCGATGCGGGGCTCGATCCCAGGACCCTGGGATCATGACCTGAGCTGAAGGCAGAGGCTTTAACCCACTGAGCCACCCAGGCGCCCCTGGCCATTTTTGTCAAGAGTCATAGGAACATCCATACTTTTGACCTAGAAACATCGCCTAGAAGGCCGTGCCCGACGTTCGGAGCAGACGCACGAAGATGTCCTCGGGGGTCCCACTGCATCGCCCGTGCGGTGTCTGCTCGTGGGAGGTTGGCCAAGTCCGTTCACTCGCACAGCCTGCGTTCGCTCAGCGCCTCTCACGTGCTCTGACTGTCCTGCACTCCAGAGACACGGCGGCCAGAGCCTTGCAAAGCCGTGTCCGGCCAGGACTCCCGCGTCAGCTGAGGACCGGACGAGAAGCGATGAAGTCCGTCACGAACCGGCAGCCGTGGTTCGTGCCATGAAGAAAACTGCACAAAGGAGAAGAAATGGAGAGTGAGAGCGCGTTCCTCGGCAGAGACACGGAGCAGTCACCGGAACAATGCCACGGGAACGTTTAACAACGACGTGGACATAGTCCGGGGCATTTTAAACTGCAAAAGTATATTAGAGAGCGAATCTGTCTGTACGTGGACCAGATTCGCATTAAAACACCCAGAGACGAGGCCCCACGCGGGACCAGGCTCCCATCGTCGTGTCTGGGTCACAGAGCTACCCAGGAATTTTTATTTAAAGCTTGTATTTTCCAAAATCTATCCCTGATTGTGTACTTCTCCGGGGATACTTGCTTCTTTTGTAAGACGCATGTTTCACATTTCACACAGAATTTTACCAGAAGTGCAAGAAGCAAGCCCAAAAACGCACAGAGATCTCCTCACGGGCTGTAACAGGGCTCCCTGCACGGTGGCCAGTCGTGCCTTGCAACGCTGTGACACGGCTCGGAGGGAAGGAGCGTGGGGGCCGGCGGGCCCGAGCACTGGACGGGGGACCCATGGGCCCCTTCACCGTCTGTCAGGGGTTCAGCATTACGCAGGTGTGGGGGAGACACGTGTGACCTGGAGATCCCTGGAGGTGGGGGTACTGCTCCATCGCGGGCCTGCACACACGGTGCATGGGGGATCTCGGGATCCCAGGGAGTCACTGGGCTGGGGGTGGCCCATCTGAAGAGCTCTCGCCAGTGGGCGCACAGAGTGCACTTCCCAGCCCGCCGGTCACTTCCCGGGGATGGAGGAACACGACTGAGGACAGGACTGAAGGAGACAAGGCTTGCTCGTCGACTCCCCGAGCAGGAAGGAAGCTTGATTCAGAGCCCACAGGCTGTCTTTCCAGCGGGGCGGAGCAAAGCAAAGACTGGCTCTGGGTTTACTGCGGCCGGCTTGACCCACGCAGCCCCCACAGGCCACAGACGGCCACCGACCCCCTTTCTCCCAAAGGAATGCTCCTGCACGTGTGTGCGCCGGGGCCAAGCCAGCCCCCACCTTCAGGGGAGCCCCATCCCGCGTGGACCTGACTCAGAACGAAGTGAGCCCTGTCCACTCACAGCATGCTTGCCCCTGTCCAGGATCACGAGGTCACAGAGTGACGACCACCCTAATTTCTGAGGCTGCCCTCCCACTGTCTCAGAGGGAAATAACGTCCCACCTCAAATACGGCCTGCAGAGCGGCACGATGGCACAGCAGAACCTCCTTTGGCAACTGCCGCGGTCCCTGGGACCGTCAGAGCGAGCACCGTGCCCAGCTGTGCCCCTGCCGCTGAGCCCCACCGGCCCACAGCCACGCTCCCTTCCTGATGCTGTGAGCTGCGGTGTAGACAACACCGACCAGCTCCTGTCGGTCTGCACCCACACCACGGCGAGACAGCGGTCCTCACACGCGGACGGTGGGACTGGAGGACGTCCCAAGTGTTTCAAACCCCAACAGGGAGAAGAGCAGTAAGCGCCGTGGGGGGCTGCGACAGACCAGAACGGAGGAGTGCGGTGATGAGGCCTGAAATGGACAACTCGATCTGCGAATGTGTTCAAGTTCAGAGAGTCATTTCAAAATAGAATTAACAACCTTAAAAAAATGAATTTGCTCAAAAACAAAACAAAAAAAAGGCAGAACTAAAAATACAAAAGATGCTGGGGAAAAAAAAAAAAAGGAGTTGCAAAAAAGGAGTTGCTTCGCATTGACAGAAACTGGTAATCTGTAAAATACAATGGGAAGGAAGGGGCCTCCCTGCACACTTGAGTCCTGGAAACACACTCAGGTTTGTGCTGGACACAAAACCGGCCACAGCAGGTCACCCTGGAGCCCAGCAGTGTGTGTGGCCCATCCCAGCGATCCGACCCCGGGAACAGGGACGGACTGTGCCAAACTTGGGCTCGGGGCTGGGGGTCCACACGGGGAGGGGCTGTCCCGGCATGGTGCCAGCACCAAAGGCTGTAGGAACCCGGGAACCGAGTCCTGGACTGAAGACGTGTGGGCAGTCGTTCCCGCAGCCCACGTGAAGACTGAGGTCCGGGGACAGTGACCCCAATGCTGGCGACTCCAGCCCGACTTCTAGGGCCCCGGGAAGGGACAAGTCCAGTGACCGGTGGCAGCCTGGGTGAGAGCACCGGCTTTTAGCGGGAAAGCCGTCATTGTTAATCCGCCGTCCGCCGGTTTATAGCGCTTGTGTCTTCCGGGTCTGCTGCTCACCCAGACTGATTTCCTCGTGACGGGACCAGAGCTGGTCTGACGGGTTGAACTGTGTCCCCTGAAGGACACGTCCAGGTCCTAAGCCCTCCCCCGACCTCGAGCCGCATGGCCACCTGCCCGGACTTGGGCTGCTGCGGTCCAGCGCGGGCTTCTGCACCCGCGGCAGGAGTCGTCGCCGGCCTCACCCGCTTCCGCCGCGTGTGGACCATTAATCGAACCCAGTGGAAAGCGGAATGTAGAAATGTGACTGCGCTCGAAATTTCTTCTTACGTGAAAACCACGTGGCAACATGTCTTCATCGATGAACCCCATACCTCTCCGCAGGGGAGCTCACCGTGCGGCCCCGTGGGCTGCCTGAGGTCACGGCGGCACTCAGGCTGAGAAATGGGACCCCAGCCCTCCCCGTCAGACCCCAGCCCGTCCTGAGGTCTGCTGCTGAGCATCCAAGATGGAGAAGGTGGGCTGGATGCAGCAGGCTTGTTGGGGAACCTCAGACCTGCAGCCCACGAACGCCCAGCACCCCCAAACCGCCAGACCCTTTCTCCATCCCTGCGTGGGCTGTGGCTGCGCGACGGCGGCGCTGTGGACAACATCCGCTCTGGGCTAAAGCACTTGGGTTTGAAGTGTCCTCCCTGCCAGAAGTTCATGTCTCTGTACCTCGGCCACCTCTGCGTGAGTGTGCAGGTGAGCCCTGCTGATGCTGAGGGCACGGAAGGCCATGCTCGCTGCCCCAGAGGTCCCACAGACCGCAGCGCCCCGGTCCTCAAAGATCGTGCGAGGCGCGTCCAGCGGGCTGCTCAGGGAGGGACCCCAGCTCAGGCAAGACTTGTGTCCCAGACTCGGCCACTTCCGCCTCAGCCAGCCTGTGGTGCGGCCGGCCAGAGCCCTGCTGGCCGGGTTGGCCCAGCTGTATGCTGGGCCCTGGCTATGGTCAGGGGACCACAGGGCCATCGCTGTGTGATGGGCAAGAGGGCGGACGTCCAGTGAATTAAGGGAGCGTGTGGACCCTGTTTTAGTCAGGCCACCGCAGGCAACTCCAGAAATCCCCACAAGTTAGAAGGTCAGGGCTTTGCGGAACGAGATCTGGGTCACCCGCAGGGCTCTGTCAGCCCGACAGCTGCTGCCGGGTACGGGCGCCCACTCCCTAGAGGGGAGCTCGGTCAGCGCTGAGGGCTTCTCGCTGTCTTGGAAGCGCGAGCCGAAGTCTTGGTTAACCCTGCCTCTTGGTGCATCTGAACACTTGGACACGCGTCCCAGATGCTGGGCCATCCTGAGGGTTTCTATTTCCAGTGGAGACTGTCGTCTGGAGAGAGGCCATGCCAGTGGAGACTGTCCCCCTGAGGTTTTGGCAAGAAGAGCTTCCATCTGGGAAACTGGCCAGAGTCAGCAATACCACCGCGGGATTTGCTCGGGGGAAAGTTGGTTTGTGCAAAGGACGGGTGCTCTTGCCATCATGGGGGACACAAAGCTCTTCTAAAAACAATGCCAGTCATCCCCGAGAGTCTAGAAGGACATTGGCCAGTGTCCGTCTCTGGTGGCCTCTGTGTCGAGACCCAAGGTCACAGGTCTGCCCAGCACATGGGGTCTCCTTCATCTGCACACGCGCCACTCTCCCCACCATCGGGGCCTCGGCCGTTACAGAAAGCAGCAGCGTTTCCACGCCTTGAGTCCCGGCCCCCTTGGACGCCCCATGCCACGCTGCATCCTTCAGCAGCACGTGCCCGAGGTTCTTAACAGTCTCTATGATTCACACCCCACAGCTCCCGAGCTTCCCGGGGCACGGACTGGGGTCATCTGGCCTTCCACCCACCTCATCTGTGGCCTCATGCAATATTCATATGAATCCGAGGATGAAGCTCCTCTTACATGTTATCCTTGCTGTGCAGACTGAGAAACGGAAACACAGAATCTGAGACGGAGAGAACAGAGGGCAGTTGCATGAGGCCACCGTGTGGAGAGGCCCCAGTGCCCGCGGGACGGACCCAGCGGAGCAGACCTGCCCAGTGGAAGTGGGCGCCTCGGTCCTCTGTGCAAGCCCCCATCCGACCCCCATCTCCATTTCTGGAGATCTACGGTCAGAGGCCCCTGTAGTGAGCCCCCTCCACCCCCCATGGCCGCCTGCGCTCATCACTGTCCCCAGGACAGTTTTCCTCGGTGCCAATCCCGCCGCACACCCCCCTGCCCAGCTTCATGGGTTCTCCAGGGCCCAGAATCAGTAGGTTCACGTTTCCGCTCCCAAGGCCGGGCACTGCTCACCTCCCACCTGCGGGGACCCCACACCCGCCGCCCGCCGGCCCGAGAGCCGTGTGCTTCCTCGTGTCCTGTGCGTCAGCGATCACAGCACAAAGCCCAGCTTGTGGAGGTGGTGATGCACCACAGGAGCCGGCTGAAGAGGAAGACGATGGGGTTTGCTCCAGGGTAACGCGTGCTGGGAAGATGTGGAGGGGTGAGGCCCGGCGGGGCATGAGCTGGCGCGAGATGCGACCCAGGGTGTCAGAGGGTCCCCGTCGGAGTGGACACTAGCAGTCTCCCCGGGGGAAGCTTGGGGAGGCAGAGCCTTGTAGATGTCGGACGCAGGGGCCCCAGCCACACAGCCAGGCCCACGGGCATCCCGCAGGTGGGCCACACCTGACAAGGTGAGGAACAGCAAGGTGGTCTGGGCACCGGCTCATGGGCGGGTCAGGACGGAGGGTCAGGGTGGCGACGGGAACCTGAGCATAAGGGGCTCCGGGCCACAGCGAGGGTCTGGCTTTGTTCAGAGTGAAGTCGAGGCCGTCTGAGGATGTTGAGTGGAGATGAAGAGCGATCGGCTTGAGTTTCTGGGAGAGTTCTGGGGTGGCCATGAGGACAGCAGACCGCCGTGTGGCAGGGGCACGGCCCGGGCAGCGGCGGGGCCAGGCCGGGCCAGGTGATGCCAGCTGAGCGGTCGTGCTGTGAAGGCAGCCCGGCAGGAGCCCCTGTGCTGGGTCCCTGTGAGAGCAGAGAAGAGGCCGGGGCCCCGGGGGCTGAGCCTCCAGAAGGATGATGCAGCCACACCTGGGGGAGGGGAAGGTGGGGAAGGAGGCGGCTCAGGGCGGCGGGCGGAAGGTCAGCTCTGCTCCCGGGCCACGCCGAGCGCTGCGGGGCAGCGGGGCAGCAGACAGAGAGGTCAGCAGGGGCGTGAGCTGGAGACCACAGCCCGTGAGCCCCCGTCCGAGGAACACCGCAACCCAGAGACCAGCCTGGCGCGCCACCGTGAGAGGCCCGAAAGGCCAGGGGAGGGGGTAGGGAAACCAAGGCAGCCTGCGGATGTATGTGCACTGAGAAGCCGGTCCAGGAGGGGCAGCCCCGGTCACCATCAGTGCTGGGGAGGGGGGTCACCATCAGTTCCCCATGGCAGTTGTCCCTGGACCTGCCATCATGTCGGGGCCAGGCCGGTGTTCAGCAACAACTCCTACAACGTGACATCCTGTGAGGACCTCGGTGCCGACTGGCCCAGCCCCTTCCTTCGGGGAACCGGAGCAGAATTCCAGCTGCAAAGGGTCTTGGCTGAGTTAGTAGAGCAGAGCCTGAGCTCCGGCGCAGGCCTCCAGCCACTAAGGAAGTCATGGCTTTGTCCTCAGCCCGGCAGCCAGACCAGTCAGGCTGTGCTCCCCTGGCATCCGAGCCCCACTCACCTGCACGCCGGCTGCCCAAAGGAGAGCGGGTATCTAGCTGCTCCCGGAGGGACTGGGCGCCACCTGGGACTTAAACCTTGCTACCGGCCCACGTCTTTGGGTGTCTAGACCACCGCTCGCTCATCCTATCTCCTTTTGGTCACGTTAGACCCCACACCAGGCCTGGCTGCCCACCAGCTTCGGGGAGGACAGACGGAGACAATGCGTGGCCAGCACCCCTGCCTACGGGGGAACAGGAACACCTGTGACCTGTCTTGTACCGTCCACCAGCTTTATCTGTGTTCACTGCACGTTCTGCTCGGTAGAAAGCCTCCTTCCTGGCCTCCACCTCACAGGAGTTCCCTCTCAGCTCACATCCGTGAATACCACCGTCTTTCGAACCATCCGTGTTTGGCAACGACCCAGGAGCACGACAGCTGGGTCCGAGACCATTCCTCAACAGAGAGCCCAGCACGCTACTTTAAATAAATGTGCAGATTTAGAAAAAGGACAAATACCAAGTAAATCTTGTCTATAATGGCCCATCCAGCAACGCTGGGGAAGATTAGCTGCCAGAGCCCGTGGCTCTCAGAATACACAAATCACCTGCTTTGACAGGCAACACATAGACATTTTGTTTAAGAGCAAAATGTCAGGAAATTCATTTCTGGAGATCTACGAGGAGTCATGCATATCAACGTGGCACCCCCTCCGTCATAAATTTGGGAATGTGAGATGCAGATCAGATCTGGACTCCACACCGTCCGCAGCAGCCTCAAGGAGTCCAGGCCAGGCCAGCGCTCACCACCGACGCTGGCCACTTTCCCTGGAAGCCATTTCCACCACGGAGTTCTGGGCTCGTCCAAGCCTCTGAAAACGGGAAGGGAATCCGAGTTGGAGTGGGGGCAGACGCTCGTGGCGCAGGTGAGAAGCAGGGGCGGGCGCCGCCGGCCGCCTTCCTCGGGGAGAAGCAGGCCGCTGAACGCGGTTAGGTGAGCGCGTTTAGCTCATCCGCCCGGCCGCGCGCACGGAGCGGGGAGGCCCCGGGACAAAGCAGGCAGGATCATGGAATCCACCACCCGAGTTCACGAGTCCAGATTTGAACCTGAATCCATAGGGATAAGCTTCATTCTCAACTTAAGATTTTGGATAGTTTCTAAATCTTCTCATTTTTAAGACTGAAATCTCTAGCATCTGCCCCCGCAGCCTTGGACTCCAGCTCGTTCTTGGGGGAGGAGAGAGGAAGCAGGATCTCGGAAAGGCTTCCGGGCGACGCCCCGGTGGGTGCCTGGCGGCCGGGCACGGCCACGGCACAGCTGTTTCCAGAAGGCGCTGGGGGCAGGGCGCTCACTGTGGCCTCTCCGCTTCTTTGCTCTCTTCCCACCTGAAGGATTCTCTCCACAGATGCTTACGCGCCTCCCCACCTTCCGTTTGCTCATTTAACGAACATCCCTCACTCCTATCGCTAACGGCAGCGCGGCAGTGACCGTAGCCGTGGGACTCCTGCGGTGCGCCACGCAGCGTGCTGGCCGTCCAACGCAGGCGGTCCTCGGTCAGCAGCTCAGTCTGCAGATGGAGGTTACGTCCCGTTTTCCACCCAAGGACACCTGTGGTCAGACCTGTGGGTGCCGCCGGCTGCCCACGGGCTCAGAGACCGGGGCCCAGCTCCGACCCAGCGAGAGGTCTGCCTTGCTGAGCTCTGTGGACACGGAGATGCACGGGAGCTGGTGCCGGTGGGAGCCGCGGTCATACAAGGCCAAAGTGATCCAGGACGTGAGGGAGGCTCACGCGTGGCCACGGAAAGAGTCCTTCCCACGGGGGTCGGGGAGGCGCGAGGGAGGGGTTGGAGATGAAAGTCTTGGGAGCAGGGAGAGGATCCCGGAAACAGGCGCGTGCAGGCACGAGAGAACGCTCCGGTTCTACAAATTCACCCCCACAGAGTAATCGGACCGTGAACACAGAGACACATGTGATGGTTTGTACCAGCAAAGACGACGCCCGGCCACACCGTCTGATCACAGGAGAAGGTTCACGTCAACTGCGGCCTCTTCGCAGAGCCCAGGGCCCCGCGAGCACGGACGTCTGTGAAGAGCCGGCCGCAGCCAGAGAGGCGGCAGGGGACCGGAGGAGCCAGGAGGACACGGGGCCCCCGCGCAAGTCAGTGAGGAGTCAAGCAGAGCGGAAATAGGGCGGCCTCCGTCTTCACCTTCGTCCGTGACGTCAGTGAGCTCCGCTGGGGTGGGGAGGGTGCCTGGCCGAGGGGGCGAGTGGGGGCAGATCACAGGGTCCCTTCCTGAAACGGGGCTGGGAGCAGGAGACATGAGTGCCCTTGGCGCAAGGGAGCCAGGGGCAGTCCCGTTGCTGTGGTGCTGCTCTTGTGGGAGCGTGAGGATGCTGAGAAGGGGCCCGTGCGAAGGGCGATGGGGTGTGGGGGACAGAGTGGCCCCTGGGAGGGGCAGGAGGGCGGAGGAAGGCTGGTGGGAGCAGTGGCCCTCCCAGAGCGGAGAGGATGACCATCGACCGTCCTTATAAACCCACACGCCCATTTCCATCAGTTTTTCTGAGGAAGTCATTTGGGGTCGAGTGTAAATGAGCCACAGTTGAACAGATCTGGCCCCTCTGAACGCTCTAGGCCCGGCCCTGGTCCCCACAGGACGCACCCCGCCTCCCGCTCCTGACCCAGAACTCGGATTCCCAGCTGAACGGCCGCACACGACACTCTGTCCCCAGAAGGCAAGAGCTTACGGAGGGCAGAGCCCGCAGGGGGAGCTCGGGGCGAGTTCCTGAACCGAGGGAATGAAAAGGCACATGGGACCAATGTCAGTGCATTCAGCCAGGAGAACGAACACGGACAAACGGTTTACATTAAGAGGGGTTATGTGTTGTAGGGGCAAACTCGAGAGACACCAGAAGTCTTAAAATAAAGGATTGCAACTTAAAATATAATCATGTGATATAGACGACCCAGAATTGTACATTCTGGGGACAGACGTGCTGTGTGATTGGTGGACAGACACGCCCTGTGAGACCCCTGCTCTGGGTGTAGGGGGACCTTCACCTTCTCTAACCAACGGATCTTGCCATGCCGAGGGGTGCAGCTTCTGTGATGACAGCTCCTGTGTGAGACTCCTTCTTGCTGGCAGAGGTTCTGGGGCTGACCTTGTTGGCCAGGTAAAGTATGGGGAAAGCCCACAGGGCAAGGAGCTGTGGATGACCCCAGGCGCTGTGGATGGCCTCTAAGAGCCACAGTTCATTTTAGGAGTTAGGAGGACCTCCAGGAGCTATGGGTGACCCCTAGGAGCTGTGAAAAACCTTTAGCAGCAGATGACCTCTAGAAACTGCAAATGACCTTCAAGAATTGTGGCTGACTTCTTACTAGAAGTCAAAATCACCTCTAAGAGCTATGGATGATCCTAGGAGGATGACCTCTGTGACCTATGATGAACTCTAAGAACCACAGATGACCTCAGGAGCTGAGGACAATCCTTCGGAGCTGGATGACCCCTAGGAACTATAATGACCTTCAGGAGCCATGGACCCTCTAGGAGCTGCAGAAAACTTCCAGGAACTGTAGGTGACCTCTGGAAGCTGTAGATAAACTGAAGGACTTACAGATGACCTCTAGGAGCTACAGATGACCTCTAGGAGCAAAAAGCTGGCCTAGTGTTCTGTAAAGACAAGGAAAGGAATTCTGCCTATAGTCAGATCTTGGAAGTAGACCTCTTCCAGAACGGAGCATCAGAAGGAAATGCAGCCTGACCAGATCTTCCCTGCAGCTCTGGGAGGCCCTGAGCAGGACACACAGCTAAGATCTACGGACACCATGAGACTAATGTATGTTGTTTGAAGCCGCTAACAGGGTGGTGATTTGCTGGACAGCAACAGTGTCTGAAGGTTCTCCAGAGAAACAGACCCCATAGGAGGTGTGTACGTGTGTGTGTGTGTGTGTGTGTAGAGAAAGAGATTTCTTATCAGGAATTGACTTATCAGGAATTAACTTACAAGGTCCTGGAGGATAAGGAGTTCCAGACCTCCGGTCAGCAAGCTGGAGACCCAGGAGAGGCAATCTGTGCTTCTGATCTGCATTCGTCTGAACCGGAGACCGCGTCCCAGGCAGGCAGAGTAGCATGCTTTCTCACTCAGTGTTGGATCCATGCTCCGTTCTCTTCTGGTCCTCTACAGATCACGGGAGGCCCACCCACCTGGGGGGGGCCTCCATGCTCCCTCTGTACGTCCGATATTCATCTCCTCCAGAAACACCCTCACAGACATGCCCAGGGTGAGGCTTGGCCGGATATCTGGGCCCCCGTTGCCCCATCAGGCTGACGCACACGGTCAGCCACCTCAGGCACATACCTGGACAGCGGAGAGGAGCCTTACCTGATGGCCCGCACCCTCCACCCCTCCCTCTAGGAAGCCCCCTCCTGGGCACCTCCAGCCCTAGGACAGAGGGCTTACGCTCCTGCCGGGGTACCCGCTCCAGACTGGGGCAATCCCGCATCCTTCCCCGCCACGGTGTGAAGGTCATCCCACTTCCTCCCTCTCAGCGCCTCTGTGGACATGGGGACAGCAGGGCAGGGCTGTCCCCAGGATGCACTGTTTGTAGCTGGCCTTCCCGTGACCGCACGGCGCACACGGTCTATGTCTGCAGGACGCCGGGTGTGTGGCGAAAGCACCTGTTGTGTGGTGACTCCTGCTAATTCCAGGGGCTCCTCTCTGAGGGCGAAAAGAAGGCAGTATCCCCTTTAGACAAAGACTTCTGCACCTGCAGCTGGTGGTCCTCCAGGCTGGCCCACCGCTCGCGCTCCCTGGGGACGGCAGCCGGCTCTGGGGCTGCCCGAACAAGGGGTCCCACTCAGAACAGTGCAAGGAGAATGGAGGGTCCGAGGCTGCTTCCAGCGCATCCCCGATCACTGCCAGCCCCTTCCCCTCGCTCTCTGCGGCCTGGGCCTCACCCTAAACCAGAGACCGTGGGACACGAGGTCCCTGGGGCCACTCCTCCACCAGGACGGAGTTGACCCTGGGAGCACGTCAGTCACGGCTTTGCTTCTCTGGTCCTCCCGCTGTCCCCAGAAGCCCCACGGCTTCCCAGCCAGGCCTTCCCGCCAAGCGGCGGTGCTCTGCTCCCCTCCCCCTGACCCGCTGCCACACCAGTGCGCCCCCGACCTCGTTCCTTGACCTTCACCACCCCCACCGCCAGCTCAGACATGACCCCGCCTCCTCCCGTGGACGTGTCCTGCCAGTGCGTGTGACCCACGCTGTTGTCCACCAACTCATCATATTCTGTCCATCGCCCCTCCTGGAAGCCGGGAGATGGTGGTGGCTTGTGGCTTGGGTGGGCAAGGGCCCTGGATCCGCAAACAGGCCTAGTTAAGTCCCCTCCTGAGGACGGCGCGGGTCTCGCTCTGTGCATCCTGGGCAGCGATACCTAAATTAACACGCCCGCCGGTGGATGGAGCCTCGGGGCAGGTGGCGGCCCCGTCTGGGGCTGGTCCGTGCCCTGCGAGGGGCGGAGGCCTCGCTGGAGCCCTGTGTATGCATGTCCAGAGTTCGGGGAGGAAGGAATTCCCCTCCGCACACACTTGACACAAAACGGATGTCAGTGTGACTTCCCAGTGACACCAGCCAGGTAGGCTGGGCCCACGTGGGACTGGGGACAGAGGACTGGCCAGCCCTGCCCGTGGCAACCACCTCAGGATGGAAGACTCGGGGCAGAGCCCTGCTGACCACGTCTGTGTTGGGGGACCCCAGTCTTCAGGTGCAGGGGGCTTTCTCGCTGCCCATCAGGCTCCCTGGGGGGACGTCTCCAGGCTGCTGGGGTCCTGCACACGGATGTTTGTCCTCGGGCAGGTTCAGAGCCTCCTCCCAAGGGCTCAGACGCAGGCCAGGCCCATGCGTCCGTGCCAGGGAGAGTGTTTGCGGGCCCGGCCATGGAGCTCCTTCGTCACCGCTCCTAGAAGCAGGGTGGCCAACCTCTCCGTCGGGCGCCGTGGGTTGGGGGGTGGTCCCTGGACTCATCCTGCTCCTCCGCAGCCTCTGACAGCCAGGCCGCTGCACACCCCTCACGCCCCTGCATCCAGACGCAGGATGCCCCACTCCCTTGACCAACCAAACTCGGGAGGACCCAGAGCCACATCTCCCTCAAGGCGCATGGTCCTCGGGCAAATCCATCACTGCCTCCCACATCCCCACCCCACTGCAGGGGCATCTTTCCTTTTCTCCCCCTGACAGAGTCAGGCCAGCCAGTGCTGTAGGCCCCATGGGTGGGCAGAAACCGAGGGCCACTGAGCACCGCTGGCGGGCGCGCCGCTGAGGACCTCACCCCACGGGAACAGATGGTTTGTCCCGACGTCAGGCCCCTCCTCTGCGTGCTTTACTCCTCATTCCCCGTATTGTCCCAGAGCCGTGCTTCCCCCCGGGCAGTAGGGAGTTCGGACACGTCTGGACTACGCTCGGCTTCTCCTCCTACCGCTTAAGCAAAGGCTTCAGATGTAATGACAGGGTCCCTTTGGTCCGGTGCCCGTGGGCGCATCTGCACCCTTGCCTAGGACGCCGACCACCCCTCCGACGGCTTCTGTCAGGGCAAAGCCACCTGTGGCGGCAGCGGCTGGGGCTTGATGCTGAGGCGCCTGCTGGGGTGCGGCCGACCGGCCACCCTCACAGGAGGGGACAGGGAGCCGGGCATCCCCAGGGACCTGCGGCACCAGCTGAACTGCTCTGTCCACACGGTCCACGGGAGGCTCTTCACTCTGTGCTGGGCCTCTGTCCGTGGAGGCTCGCTTCCAGCACTTGCTTTGGTTCGTCTCCAGGTTCTGGCCCTCCTCAGCCTCCGTGACCCTGTCCCTGCCCAGCCTGGTCCTCGTAACCCGACTGCCCAGCCCTGTGGAGCCCGGATCGCGAGGCCACCGGGCCTCTCCACACCCGCAGCTCCTTCCCCCACGGGTCCCGCGAGCCAACACGACCGGGCAGCTTCCGCGGGGGAGAGACACGTAGGGTGCGCGGACTGTGCCTGGTTCCTCCACCCCTCCCCTGCCCGCGAGGGTCTGTGCAGGCACCGTCCCCTTCCCCCGCTGCACCTGTCTTGGTCCGAGGCCCGACGCTCTCTGCAAGCCCATTCCAGCTCCTCCCTGTGGCGCAGAGCACGCGGGCTCTCCGGGCAGAGCTCTGTGTGCAGGGAGACACCTGCAGCTCTTGGAGGGGAGGGCAGGGGCGTGCCCTGCTGGGGGTGGGGCGCAGCCACAGGCTGGAATGGCGGAGCTGTCCCCCCAGATGTCACGTTCAAGTCGTGGAGCCCAGCACCTGCCTGTGACTGTATTTGGAGGCAGGAGATGAAGGTTCTCGGGGTCAGTGGGGTGCTCTGATCCTATACTATCGGTGCCCTTTTAAGAAGAGGGACAGGACACAGACCAGCACAGTGGGACCGCACAGCCTCGCGGGGACAGAGGGGCAGGACACAGACCAGCACAGAGGGACCGCACGGCCTCGCGGGGACAGAGGGGCAGGACACAGACCAGCACAGAGGGACCTCACGGCCTCGCGGGGACAGAGGGGCAGGACACAGACCAGCACAGAGGGACCTCACGGCCTCGCGGGGACAGAGGGGCAGGACACAGACCAGCACAGAGGGACCTCACGGCCTCGCGGGGACAGAGGGACAGGACACAGACCAGCACAGAGGGACCGCACAGCCTCGCGGGGACAGAGGGGCAGGACACAGACCAGCACAGTGGGACCGCACGGCCTCGCGGGGACAGAGGGGCAGGACACAGACCAGCACAGAGGGACCGCACGGCCTCGCGGGGACAGAGGGGCAGGACACAGACCAGCACAGAGGGACCTCACGGCCTCGCGGGGACAGAGGGGCAGGACACAGACCAGCACAGAGGGACCGCACGGCCTCGCGGGGACAGAGGGGCAGGACACAGACCAGCACAGTGGGACCGCACGGCCTCGCGGGGACAGAGGGGCAGGACACAGACCAGCACAGAGGGACCGCACGGCCTCGCGGGGACAGAGGGGCAGGACACAGACCAGCACAGAGGGACCTCACGGCCTCGCGGGGACAGAGGGGCAGGACACAGACCAGCACAGAGGGACCTCACGGCCTCGCGGGGACAGAGGGGCAGGACACAGACCAGCACAGAGGGACCTCACGGCCTCGCGGGGACAGAGGGGCAGGACACAGACCAGCACAGAGGGACCGCACGGCCTCGCGGGGACAGAGGGGCAGGACACAGACCAGCACAGTGGGACCACACGGCCTCGCGGGGACAGAGGGGCAGGACACAGACCAGCACAGAGGGACCGCACGGCCTCGCGGGGACAGAGGGGCAGGACACAGACCAGCACAGAGGGACCTCACGGCCTCGCGGGGACAGAGGGGCAGGACACAGACCAGCACAGAGGGACCTCACGGCCTCGCGGGGACAGAGGGGCAGGACACAGACCAGCACAGTGGGACCGCACGGCCTCGCGGGGACAGAGGGGCAGGACACAGACCAGCACAGAGGGACCGCACGGCCTCGCGGGGACAGAGGGGCAGGACACAGACCAGCACAGTGGGACCGCACGGCCTCGCGGGGACAGAGGGGCAGGACACAGACCAGCACAGAGGGACCTCACGGCCTCGCGGGGACAGAGGGGCAGGACACAGACCAGCACAGAGGGACCGCACGGCCTCGCGGGGACAGGCAGGGTCTACATGCCAATGAGGGAGATCCGTCCACGCCCCAGGCCTGGCCCCTAGCCCCTTGGCCCTCTTTGGGACGTACTCCTGCTCTGTAAACTGCCCACTTGTGGCCCCAGGGAGCTAGGACGCAGCCTGGCCCGTCCTAATCTCATCCTTCCCGAAGTGTGTGTACACGATTGGGCCTGTTTTCCCTGCAGGTCAGCGCGGAGAGCCCCACGCACGTTTCAGAGCTGCCGCGAGTGTTCTGCATTAGCCGCCGGCCTGGAAAGCCTCCCTCCTCCGATCCTTCTTCCAGGAGTACAACCCACAGCTTTTCCGGCCGCTCGGCCGTCATCGTCGCCCCCCGAGCTGTCCTGAAGGTCAGAACGAGTCTACGTGAGCTGCCGTGTCGTCAAGGTGCAGTGCGATGCTCCAGGACTGGGGGTTAGAGCCCGAGACCATTCCCAAGAACGCGCTTCGTGGGGAGGGGCCACGCGGTGTCCAGGGCCTGGCTGGAGGCTGGCGGGGAAAGCAGCCACATTCTCAGATGTGGTTCATGGCACTCGCCAGGGGGCCTGGGTCAGCTGTGCCGAGGCCCCATATGACACCTGTTCTGACGGAGAGGGGCCACCCTGAGACCCAGAGGAGAAGGAGCACTTGGCCCCCAGTCCCCGCTGCCACCAGAGCACACAGGGGACCTCGGCCGTTCTTCTCACTCCCAGGGTATGGTGTCTTCTCAGTGCACCCCCGAGGAGAAAGGCAGAAAACCTGCATCGAGGACAGGGTGATGGGGACAGGAAGCAGAACACAGCCCCATCCCAGGGCACGAGGGCGGCTGCCCCCGTGAGGCCAGACAGCGGGCAGGGGATGGCTGGGGCCTCTTGCGGGAATCACGGAGAACTTCCCCAAGGGCCTCTGCCCGGCCCAAAAGCCCCAAGACCTTGGCAGCTCCCGGCAGACCCTCCAGTGGCCGACGGCTACCACGACCTGGGTGCCATGTGCTGCCCACGCCGCCTCTGGCACCCGGCCGTCCCCTCACAGTCAGGGCTGCCCAGACGCTGCCGTGGGTTAGGAATGAGGTCCTGCGTCTATCTGAGAGGTCAGGAAAGAAGGCTGCCCCGTCCAGCCACCGGAAAGGAAGGAGCCTGTGTGGTCCTGCAGCATGAGGGTCAGACAGACTCGTCCAAACCTGACCCGGAGCCGCCGACCCCCAGCCCAGCAGAGCGTCTCCCTCGCGCACTTGAGTGGGAAGGGCCGGCCGGCCCGTGGGTGCCCAGCCCGGGGCCACCTGCGCTGAGTGGCCTCTCCCCAATTCCAAAGGAGTGCCGGGGGTCAGCAGCAGGGGCTCAGGGACAGACGCCATGTGGGGTCGGCCCTCCCAGGGCTGCGGCTCTCTTGCCTTCAAGGCTGTGTTCCCCACTACGTATCGGGCTACACTGTGTGCACCGTCGGAGGTCTGTGCCGAGGCCCCTTCCGAGTGCTTTCACTGTGCCCCTCATTCTCCCCCTGCACTCCTCGGGGAGACGGTGACCCCTCCCTCTTTGTGCGGTCCAGTCCACCCCACTCTTCCCGACGTGGCTCAAGGGTGCTCGCACCGGGTGGGACAGGGCTGTCCTCTGACACCGCTGTCCCGGAGGCTGCCGTGGACCGGGAGCTCCACGAGTGTTTTGGAATGCGTTGTCATGACAGCAGCCAAGGACCACATGCTCCCCGGTCCCAGAGCCCTTTTCTGTGTCTGACCTCTGGTGGGAAGATGGAGAAAGGGGGCCAGGTGCAGAGGGACCCCCAGACACGCCTGCCACCAGAGGCGCTTTCCGACACACATCCACGCAATTACGCCCTTGACGGAGGGGGCGGTCCAGTGCCTCCCGGGCTGGTGCCGCAGCCGTTCCCGGCGGACAGAAGCCACACGGACACATGGAGCGGAGACCCCGGTGCAGCTCTTCAATGTCCTGCGTGTGATCCCTCCTCAGGCTCCAAGCTCCTGCTGCCTGATGTCGGAAAGGTCGTCGAGAAAATGATTGGAGCTTGAAGGCCTGTGTGCTCAAACCCTCCTCCCCAGACATCGGTCTGTCCGCTGGGGACACGTTTCATTTCCTACAAACCGGGGACCTTCCCTCCCAGGCAGGGTGTGGGTGAACACGAGAGCACGAGGTCTGTGGACCTCGCTTCGTCCGACTGCACCCCGTGGACCGTGGCTGCGGGTGGAGAAAGGAACCAACAAGCGCGTGGTCGGGGCTGCGCACCCGGGGCAGAGGCTCCAAGGTCCGCACTTTTCTGGTTGGATCCCGCCCCCACTCACTAAACGCCGTGCACGAGGCAGGCTGCAGAGACTGTCTGGCCCGGGCGGGCGTCCTTGGGGCTTCCTCCAGCTCGGCCTCCGGCGTGAAAGCTGGACTCATTCACTTGCTTCCCACACGTCTGTCCCAGAGGGATGGGTTATGTAAGAGACACAAAGAAGACGTGGGGAGGAAGACAGCCACGGGAGCCGAACACGGAAGGGAGGTGTTCCCGGAGATCACGCCCAAGTCTGGGCAGAGCTGCTCTCCATGGCAACGGGGACCCGTGAGGCGGGCCTGCGGGGAGAGCCCTGGGCAGCTGCCGCTCACGGGAGCCTCCTGCCTCCCAGGCCGCTCTCCTCGGGGGCTTTCTCAACACCTGCCCCCCCACGCCCCGAAGCGCAGGCAGCTCCCCCGCTGCAGACACGGGGCCCAGCTCCCCACCAGGCCCGGCCTTCACCCACTTTCCACCTCATCTCCCCGCTCGCAGAAGGCAAAGCTGCTTCCATCAGCCTGGGCGGCCTAGAGGGTTCCTTGTTACTCCAGGCCCCCTCCCCGTGGTGTTCTCCTGCCGCACCGGGAGACTCGGCAGCCGCGGGACGTCCTCTGTGATGGCTTCTGCCCGTCTCTGGGCTTCGTGCACCGTCATGGCCTCTCAGATCTGCCTTCCCGCCATCCGCACGGCAGGTCTGGACACACTTGCTGCCGGCAACACCCGCGCTCAGGGGGCTGCAGGTCGAAGGAGGCGGGGGATGCTTCCAGCTCCACATCCCCAGTCCCGGCATCGCGACAGGGACCCCCCGGGCGGCGGCTGCCTCGTGCCCTGACTCGGTGCCTCCGATACCCGGGAGCAAAGGACACTGACTAAAACTCTCTGCCCTCGTGCTCTGCCTGCGGAGGAGTTCCTGCTCCTGTCACAAGAAAGAAAACCGTCATTCTTAAAGCAAAACCAGCCCTCATTTGCACCTGTGGGTCAACCAGGGCCCCTTCCAGGTGGACTGTTTGACAGCACAAGTGGCCTTGACCTGAGGATGGCCCTTGTGGGAACGCATCCTGAAGGGAGACAACCAGGCCATTTGGTTACGCAGGGGAGCTCTGCACACGTGTGTCTCTGGGCCACCTTCCAAGGTCACTGGTGCATAAGGACAAAGAAAATCAGACACAGTGAGGAAACACCAGAGCAGGGAAATGAGCTCTGCCTCTGTCTGAAAGAGGAAAAGCAGGAAGGCTGGTGGCCAGGTCTTGGGGGGCAGTGCTATCGGGCCCCATGCCCTCCCCCGAGCCAGAGAGAACGGGGCTCTAGGCCAACAGGAGCTGCATCAGAGTCTTAGACAAAGCAGTCTTTGCCACAGAATAGGAGAAAGAGCACAGTGAGCAAAACAGCCGAGATCCGGCGTCCACCACGTTCCTTCCACAGGTCCTGCTGCTGCTCCTGGACCTGGGGGCCCTCGTCCACGGCAGAGACCAGGAGCCCCCGTGCAGGATGCTGGAAGCCCCAGCTACAGTCCCTTCATGGGAACGTGCGGAGAGTGTGCAGTGCAGAAGTTTCTGTGTTCCCGCCGAGACCCCGAGGGGCCAAGCATGCCCCGGCATTCAGAAGCAGCTCCCGTGCTCCTGCTGTGGCAGGGCCCCTGAGAGGTACAGGCCAGGCCACTGTGCGACCTCAGGGACGCACAGGGAGGGGCTGGTGGGGGCTGGGGCCCAGGGGACCCCTGGCACCAAGGAACCGCATAAAAGCAAGGAGGGGCTCCTGCAGGGGCAGCTGGGGCCGGCGCATCCCAAGTGGACACAGCGCCTGGGCCGGGCACAGCTAGGAGACAGGAGAAGGTCCGGAGTGCGGGCGCTCACGGGCCCTGCGGGGGAGGGGCAGGAACGCGGGCTGGCCCAGGCGCTGTGGGCTCTGGGCTGCCTCACTGGAGGCTCCGCGTTCACCGTGAGGCTCTGGGGACCTCCAGGAGATGTCTGCCCCGCTCTGCTCTCTTGGGGGCCCCCTGGGCCCTGGGAGGGTGCTTTCCCCTCCACTGCCACCGCCACAGCCACCTCAAGAGTGCAGCGCCCACCCAGGAGGAGGACTCAGGGAACCTGGACCCCAATCTGCTGAGAACTGCCTTTCCCACGAGGACGCCGGGTCGCTGCCCTGCACGGCCTCTGGGGAGGCAGTGCCCGGCTGACAGCGCCGTCCTCCTTCTGGCCCCAGACTGGCCCTCCCTCTGGCAGCCAGAGGAGCAGCATCAGGAAGGCACTTCCCCGGCCGGTGGCCCCGCCCTGAGCCCCACCCCCTTCCGCCCCTGGGGAAGCTCCGACAAGACCTGCCTGACTCCTCCACCCCAGCTTGGAAGGACACAATGTCCACCCGCGAAGCCGGCTTGTTTCTCTTCCTGTTTTCTCCCTTCACCGGTTTCTCAATTCTGCTTCCCGAGGCTGAGGCCAAGTTCGTAAGGAAACAGCAGAATTCCTAAGGGCTGGGACCGACGCTGACCGTCAGCCCGGGGAGCCGCCCACGGCCCCCACGGCCTCCGCTTGGCCCTGCAGTGAGCTCCAGGGGCTGTGGGCGCAGGACAGGAAATGGCCGGCGGGACGGAGGTTCTCCACGAGAGCGCGGCAAATTTCCGACCCCCGCGGCTGGCGGGGAGAGTGGCCCCCGCGGCTAACGGGACGTGAGGGGGCCACTCCCAGGCAAAGGAGAGCCCACCTGCTTTTTCTGCAGGACAACCCCAGTGCCTCGGCGATCTGGGGCACCCGGGCGCAGACTGACAGTCAGCACGTGGCTCCTCCAAGGACAGGACCAGAAAGAGCCGAGAGGCCTCCCCACCCTCCCTCCCCACGGAGGGGCCGGGGAGGAGGCGGCTCCCCAGGCTCCACTTGCTTCCGCCCTAGAGCTCATCTCCGGCTGCCCTTAGAAATGCAAAAAGAGCGATTAATAATTAACAGGACAAGAGCCTCTTGTCTGCATTATTAAATGCCCAAATGCTAGGAGAGAGCGGCCCAGGGAGGAGCTGGAGACGGAGAGATCCTGCAGCTGCCTTTAGAGGCGCCTGCCGTCTCTGAGACTGGAAATAGGGCAGACCAAGGTGCAGCGACTGGGGAACACACCAGCACGCACTCCCGGGACAGCCAGGGCCAGCCGCGCCAGGCCTGGGGGGGGGCAGGGGGGACCCCGCTGATGCCACCTGCGGGACAGAGTGTGCGGGGTGGGGGGCAGCCACCCGTAGTCCCCACACCACTGGGACCACACCTCACGACTTGGGAGATGCACAGGGGCCGCGATGTTGTTCTCTCTCCGGTTCCACCAGGACCCAACTGAGGCCTGGCAGCAGTTACCCAGAGGGCACTGGCTCACCCCCAAATCACACTGCTCCACGGCAAGGTGCACAGCTCCCTTCTCGCGGAGTAACGCTGGCGGCAAGGGCGCTTGGTGCCACCTTTTGAAAGGGACGTAAAAGGGTGCTTGGGACGGATGGAGGCCACGAAAGCCACTCCAGGGTTAGGACACATCCCCCTCCCCACTGTTTAACCTATTCCCGAGTCTCACTCACTGAGAAAACAAGGGGACGAGAAGATGTCAGCCCAGGTCAGCCTCCTTCCCTCTGCCTGGAAGCCTTCTCCTCCCTCCGGGGGCTAATCAGTTCCTTGGGGAAGTGGCCTTGAGCCAGGGGGTGGCTGTGAACTCTGGAGCGAGTCGGACTCAGGCCGGATCCTGACTTCCGGGCTGCAGATGTCTGAGCACCTCCCCGCGGGGAAGCTGCGGAAATGCAAGTCCTTCCCCGCGGTCCCGCTGCCCTTCTGGCATGTTCCCCCACAGCCGCAGAGACAGATTCTGCTGGGCGGCCCCCCTGGCTGGGAGCTCCATGAAGGCAGGGACCAGTGTCCTCCAGCCCCCTCCCCATCTCTGAGCCTGGACACGCTGGCCCCACATCTTGCCAGGTCCCTGGAAGGATAGAAGCCCTTGTGCACGCCCTTCCGTGTCCCTCTACCCTTCCTGAGAGTAGCCAGGCTGACCCGAGCCTCATCGGGGTCCCTTCTTCCCCGACATACAGGCAGCGCCCTGCCGGGACTTTCAGCAGGACCCAGCAGAGACCGTGGTCAGAGCAGTCTCTGCCTCACCAGTGGACTCATGCTCCCCACCACCACGTCCAGGGTGGGGGCAGTCCCCCTAAACCCGCAGCTGTCCCAGCAGCAGAGCTGTCCTGGAAGAACCTGTAACGAGCTGCCCCTTCCTCCCAGGGAAGGAGCCCAGCAGAGGGCAGGCACCAGGCATGCGGGCTAGCGGCACCGCGCTCAGTGCCCCCAGCTGGGCTCCCCACTCCAAGCCCCCAGTCCCTCGGGTACACAGCACTTGCTGACGTCAACCCCATATCCCAGACTCTGGAACCTTCCCCTCCGACACCATCTGGGAAGAAGCCCCTGAGCCTGGGATCACAGCCAGGTCACAGCCAGCTCTGTGGCAGACAGGGGTCACCCATGCCCTGCCCTTAGGACAGAGTGCGGTGACGACACCTTCTGGGGCGGCTGAGGAAACCGAGTGACACCACGAGGGAGAGGGAGGCCGGCTCCAGGCGACCCACGGCATCTGCTCTTTCACCGTCGGGGTCCCAGGGGCCCGGGCGTCAGAACAGAGCCGGCTGCGCGCCGTGGGGACAGCAGGCGGTCGGCCTCCCTGGCAGGGCCTCAGCCCAGCATGTCCGACGCCATCCATGTGGGCAGCTGACGTGGCTCCCACTGGCTCCTTCCAGAGGTTGTCAGAGCCGCTGTCGATTCTGAGACACTTTGATGGAGGCCGTCAAGACAGGAGGCAGGACACAGCAGCCATCCAGAACTAATTAGGTAGGGAAGATCCCCACCCCTGCTGCTCTCTGAGAAGCACGCCATCTCATACACGCGCACGCGCATGCACACGCACACGCACACAGGTGTGAGCGTCCAGCTGGCAGAGCCAGAGCTGCCTTGGGACCCGCCCGTGCCTCCCTCCGTCCCGCAGGTCCTGCCTCCTCTGTGTGCGGAGCCCAGCCCAGGGAACAAAACCACCTGAGATACCCCACCTGGAAGCGAAATGCCGGAGACCGAGGGGTCGGATGGGTTCCCGAGGCTGGAGCTGGCAGATGAGGACCCGTCCAAGCCTTGGTGTCTCCATGGGCCCAGGGGGACGCAGGCCTTGGGCATGCTGGCTTCTCGGCTCCCTGGGAGTGTTGGTGACTCACGTGCCAGGAGCAAGAAGCACGTGGAGACCACCCAGGAGGGTCTCGGGTGCCGCCTGAGCAGCCCGAGGCCTGGAGACAGGGAAGCTGACCACCCTTCCCGCCCAAACCTCATGCTTTGGCCTGAAATCCCTCCGCTTGGAACGCAGGTCTTCTCGAGGGCAGCCCCCCGGCCCTGCCTGTACATGGTGACTTCTCAGCCGCAGACCCCTGCCCCTAGAGCAGACACAGCACAGGACAGCGCAGAGCAGGAGGAAGGACCGCGGCACGCGAACAGGAGCCCAGAGAGACGGCAGGTCGCTCCATCCTGCTCCGAGCGGGTTTCTCTGCAGGCGTCGGGGGCACAGCCCTGGCCCTCACGTGGTTCCTGCCTGAGGAAGGCAACCAGGTCCAGTGTCCCCTGGAAGACACCACGGCAGCTAAATAAGTCATTGGAGCCAAATGCTCTGGGAGCGGAAGGAGGAAGAGCCACCATGTAAGCGCCAGCCCCATGTGGCCCGCGGCACACACGGACAGCAGGACCTGGCGCCGGCTTCCAGACCCACGCGCGCCCGGGGAGGAGACCGAACTCGCCGGATGACCACGTACCGGGCGCTGGCAGCCCCGTCATGGTCTCGCGGGGCCAGTGGAGGGGGCAACTGTGAGGTGGGCACCGCGGGTGGGCAGGGGGACCCAGAGCGCCTCCATGCTCCGTGCACACGTGTGGGGGTCTCTCTGCCGGACTCTCTGAGCTCCTCCAGAGCCTGCTTGGGACAAAGGCGGGCAGCCGTCCAGGGAATCCTGCAGAGGATTCTGAGCAGGAAAGAGGAGGAGGCATGTCCAGGCTCTCTGCCTGAACCCAGATAAGAGGATGCCGTTGGTAGAAGCCTTGCTTGGGAAGCTGAGGAGCCGTCCTGTGTGCTGTGTCCCAGCATGCATGGGTGATGGGAGAGGCACTTAGTGGAAGGAGCCCTTCCCAATGTGTGGAGGGAGTGGGCGAGTCAAGTGCCCAGGGGGAGGTTGCTGCCCCCGCAGCAGAGCAGAGGGAAGGAGCAGCGTGGCAGATCGAGCCAACGACCCCAAAGTCCACATCTGAGTCCTCGGAACTTGTGAATTTGGTACCTCGTGTGACAACAGGGGCTTTGCAGATGTGATTGAGTCAAGGACATTGAGAAGAGAGAAGGTCCAGGATTACCTGTGGCCCTGCCCAACCACGAGGCCAGAGTAGGATGCAGGCAGCGGGGGGAGGGAAAGCCACAGAGGTGGCAGGCGGAGTCAGGGAGAGGAGCCAGAGAGAGACCGGGAGACCCTGCAGGCTGGAAGACAGAGGGAGGGGCCACCCGCCGCGGGACGCAGGCAGCCTCCCAAAGCTGCTGGATGCCATGGCAGGGTCTCCCGCGAGCCCCCCAAAGAGCCAGCGCCGCCCTCATATGCACGCGGGACAGAGTCCTCCAGACCTGTACAGTGAGTGGTGGACAGTGAGTGGTGGTCGGGTGGCCGCAGGCAGTGCTCGCGGGGGTCGTCAGAACCTCTGGGTGAGGGACAAACCCCGTGGGAGGGGCACCCCTCCCCTCCTGCTGCGAGCCTTCCTGGTGCAGCCTGCTGGTGCCCGGGCCCCATCCAGAAGGCAAGGGGTGCAGGGAGCCAGGTGCAGACCAGAGTGGATGGGGCAGGGTAGGTCTGGGGTCGGCTGGGGCAGCTGGAAGCTAGCCAGCGACACGGGGAAGGACACCGGCGTGCAGGGAGAAGAAAGAAAGCGTGCAGGATGGGGCGCCATCGGTCCGAGGGGCACACCTAGACCCGGGCTGTGCTGCTCCACAAAGGTTCGGATAAAACACGTAACCTGTCCTCCCTCAGCAAGCAGCACAGCAACCGTGTGTCAACCCCTCAGGGGCTGTGCGGGGACCCACGGGCTCCAGAAATCCCAGGGTGAGGACTGGTGTCCCCTCCAGGTCCCGCTGCCACTTTCGCACTGTGGGAACAGGAGAGAGCAGACCTTCTCTGTGTTTCCCACAATCACAAGGCATCTGAGTCCGTTCCTGGAACCGATGGATGTTTCTTAGAAACCGTCAGTTGTTAGATTGGAGAGCCCAGGGTATGCAGGGGCCTGTCTGCATATGGGCAGAGCCAGTGGTGCCCTCGACACCCCCCACCCCGCAGAGAAGACGGAGGCACACGGGACCTGTGCCTTGGCCACACCCGGGTCCTGGAGGGTGACACACCCACCATCCTCTCTGGGAGCAAGAGCGACCGAGAGCTTTTTCTAGCCGCAGTTCCCATAAGCACAGAGCACCGGCGTCCCACACCTGTCGGGCTGCGCCTCTCCGAGCCTCCCAGCCTGCTCTTCCTGGCACAGCGTCCGCAGGAGAGAACAGAGAAATCACAGCGATGGGACACAGGAGATGCCTCAGGTCCGTGCAACTAGAAACATGGATGAGGATTAGACGGAAAATTCCGCCAGCACACACGCACACGCGCCTGCGCCCTCACACGTGCATATGCAAACATGCACCTGCATCCGTGCACACACAGGTGCACACACATAACCCCACGTGCTAAGAGCACACATCTGCACACACCTGCACCCACGCATGTACACTCATGCACACACGTGTGCTAGAGCGTGCGCACACATCTGCCACCCACGCACCTGCACCACACACACGTGTGTGCGGCACATGCAGACACGCTTGCACACACCCATGCACACGTAGCCTCCTCCGGCCCTTTCTGCCACAGGCCTCCTATCAATCACTTACACACTCACAGATGGGATCCCGGGAAACTCACCCTTTCTTTGTCCTGGGGACAGAACGGTTAAGCGACCCCAGGCAGCCCGGCAGGACACCGGGAGACGTGTTTAGAACAACCTCATTTGCATCAAGCCGAGTGTCCCTAGTCAACGAAGAAAATGAACGTCTGCCTCTCCCTTCCCCTCTTCAGACATCTGACCAGGCACCCTCTTTTATCAACAAGGAAAAGAACCACATCAGCAAAGTCTCTCTTTCTCTCCCTCCCAAAGATTCTTTGACTGCATAATTGAAACCAAGGGAACAAAACCACACAAAAGCAAGTGGCGCAGATGTTTTCATCACAGGTACCTCAAATAACTCCAAAGGGCCCTCACTGAGTAGCGCCCGTGAAAGTATTTCATGCCTGGCTCGCTGAGAATTAGCATTGGAAGTCATCACTGCCAACGCGGGGAGCTGGGTGGATTTCAATCCAGTACGGAAACCAGCCGCTTGTGCTGCTGGCTGCCAGCCGCGGTCACATCACTGCAGAGCTGCTCTGCAAGACCAGCAGAAGCCGGCGTGTCATTTCTGACAGAGCTGCTTGTCCCTTTTCACTGCTCCGCTGACAGCCCTCCCAGAGCCTGCCTGTTGCTCTGTGTGGAACAGACCCAGGTGCCCAGGCTCAAAGCTCTGGGGCTTCCCTGGAAGATGTCAGCTCAGCTCTGTGTCTCCAAAGGCAGAGCCGCTGGACCAGTTGCTTTGCCTGTCAGCCGCACCGGGCGCCCAGGAGAGGGATTGCTGGGGACGTCCATGGCATCTTTCAAAGGACAGTCATACTGTTTCTGGGAAGGAAGCAGGTGGTCAGGAGGCTTGGCCTTGCCAACGCTGAGATGACGTCCTGCTGGGGTCGCCTCTGTCCCTCCTGTCCCCGGGAAGAGCGGGTGCCCTTGGGGAGCCTGACCCGCTCTTGCTTCTGGCCGCGACAGTCTGCGGCAGCGCTGCTCCCCCTTGCGCCACAGTGCCTGATGCTAACTTCGTTACCATTTTTAGTCGCCTGGAGAAACCGTCAGCACGGCGGGAGGGAAAATACACACCAGCAGGTCTGGGATTGTCTCGGCTCTTTCTGTGTCGACAGTCAGAGGAGAACTTGCCCTCATCCTCGTAGAGGGGCTCCGGACCAAACTCTGAGCCAGCCAGAGCGGCGACCACACGTCTACGGTGCAGTCGGTACTTCGGAGGCAAGGGTGAGCCAGGCCTCACGCCAGCCCGGGGGCAGCCGCTCACATGGGGGCTGAGCCCACAGGCATATCCTGGTGGGCTTCCTGGGGCAGAAGAGCCTGCCCGGACACCCCCGGAGACCGCAAACACCTGCAGGGCTGCGGGAAGCACACGTGGGGCCCAGAATCTGACCTAGGACGGAGTCTGCCCGTGACAGGCTGTGTGGCCTTAGGCACGCCGTCTGACCTCTCCGAGCCTCAGGCTCTTTGTCGGCACCATTAAGACAGTCCCCTCCTTTTCCTGGCCTGCAGCGTCCGGGCGCGACACCGGAAGTGCTCTGGGGACCGCTGTGGTCTGAGGGGCAGGGATTTGCTGCTCTTCCCTCCAGCCCCTTTTCCAGCCCCTCCAACCTTACTCTGTCCCGGAGGCCCAGCTCAGGGAGTGTGGGCACGGCGGTGCCCACGCCGCCGGGGGGGCCGGGCACTGGGCTCGGTGCCGGGGCTCTGCCGCTCCGTCTCGCCCCCGTGAGAGCCCCTGGAAGGACCGTACGGGCGCAGCACGCGAGGGAGGAAGGTGGTCACGCGCTCAGACGGAAACAGGCAGGACGAGAGCCTCCTGCGCGCTCTGGCGGCCACGTCCGCTCACGCGTGGGTCTGAGCCCGGGTCCCCTGCCCTCGCTGCACTGCCACCTCCCCACCCGCTCGCAGCCGTGAGGCCCATTTCTCCCTCGGTTTGATGGGTGCGGAGCCCTGGCGGGAGATGATGCAGGGAGACGGGGTGAGGAGAGGCTTCCCGCGGGCGTCTCCTGGGCCCGGCCTGGCGCTGGTAACCATCTGGGCGACTGGGCCGGAGGCTGGTAAACCACGAGCACCGCGTGCCACACACACCTGGTCATGCGCCTCCCACTGAATGTCCTCAGTGCCGCCGAGGGCCCTGACTGACGCAAGGAGGGAGCTGGGCACCTGGCGGGCAGGGGACACCCCTTGGGCTGCCGGTCTGGGGTGAGTCCCCTGCTCCAACTGTGCGCCACCAGGAGGGCAGTGAAGGGGTGTGTGGAAACAGAGGAGGAGGAGCTCTGTGCGGCAGGGACACCTCAGCCTCTCTCCCCGCGTTTTCCCTTTGCTTCCCCGGCCACGCTCTCCTGCCTGGGCTTACGCAGTGGCCGGGACAGGCTCCCGCACTGTGACTCCCTGCCCCGTGCTCCTTCGCCGGCTAGATGATGGTGCCCCGCCGGCTCTACGGCTCAACCCCCCCAATGGCTTAGCTCCTTGAAGGGGTCTGGGCAGCTCCTTTCCTGAAGAGAGGCACTGAGACCTCCTCCCCAGCTCCAGCTCCGGGGCGGGAGCAGGGGGCCATGCGCGCGCAAGCTTGGGCATCTGCCCATGCGAGGAGATCTCTGGCACCCTCCTCCTCCACAGGGGCCCTCCCTTGCGAAGCTGCCATTTCAAATCAGACGTGAGGCATGGAAAACAGGATTCGCCGTGGATTTCCTCTCGGCTGGAAGCAGCCAAATGTGTCCCCAGAGTCGTGCTTGAGAAACATAAATAGAATGTGGGAGCAAGAAACGGTGCTCTTGCAAGAGGACTCCTGTCCCATCGTTTCGGCTCGCAAATGGAGTTCTGACAGAGGTCACCAAGGGGAGGAATCGGAGAGGCTCTGTACCCCCGCGGTGTGAGTGTCCGGTTCCCATGAAGACCTCAGGGGCCTTCTGACCCACACACGAGGCCTCATCCAAGGAGGTCTCCCTCTCAGCAGTGGCTTCCTTCCTCCCTGGGGGAGGGGAAAGAGGCGTCGTCATCAAATGCAGACTAAAGCCGGAAGGTTCAAGGTGCCTGTTGGAATTCCTCGGGGCTGGGAGTCGGACTCGGAGGAGGGCGCAGCAGCAGCTCGTCCCCTCCTGCTACGGGGCCCCGAGGCCTTCCTGTGCACCCAGCTGTCTGCACAGCTCTGCAACTTTGTAGTTTCCCTGGAGACAAAGACCATCATGTTCTTGACAAAAGACGGTCTCATGGTGTAAGTGCGCCGCTGGATCGTCAGCCCGGCCCTCTCAAGGAGCGCCTTCGCCGTCGTCCTAAAATCTGTCTCTCGGACTGTTGATCGTTCCTAGCAGCCCTTCCAGCTTCTTCAGCTTTAAGCCAAGCTGCAGAGCCCCCCTCGCACGCCCTCCAAGTGCCGAGGAGGCCACCCCCGGCCCCACAAACACCAGGTCCGGCCGACCACGGGCGCTCGCTGACACGGTGGGTGGGGAGACACTCGGTCTCCTGAGGCCGCGTCCCCTGGCTGCCCCGTGTGCCGGGCGGGGGAGACTGGGAGCGTCGGTGGCTCCCCCCTTGCGGGCTTCTGAAGCACATCCTGAAACCCTCACCTCCCTCCTAAGTAAGAGCCTCTCTCTCTGTCTCTCCGTGCGTGCTCGAGGTGAACGCACAGAGGAGTGGGGGACCACGAGGGGAGGCGCCGGGCGCGGACAGTGACGTTCTAGGGCTGTGCGGACCGAGTGCCAGGGGACGAGCTTCCGCAGCTGAAGGCGTGGGGGCGGCCGGGCGTGTGCTGGGTTAGAGACGGACACTGTCTCCCCGTCTCTGGAAAACCCAAATGCAGGATTTGAGTAATTCTGCAGGACTTTTTATCGGGTCTTTCTTGCGCTTGACATCTCTGGGGGCCTGGAGAGGGAGGTGGTCCCTGATCCGCAGGAGTCAGCGGGCAGCCTTTCCGGCTGGACCTCCTCCCCTGTCCTCTGCAACACAGCAAAGGTGCTTCCCGGCTGTCCTCAGCGCCGGCGCCCTCAACACACGCCCCTACCTCTTCTCTTGGTTCTAACCCTACCTCCTCCACGCTGGAGACCCTATGTGGCCACCTCTGGCCCAGGATCTGGTCCCCATGTGCGCCCCGGTTCTCACTCCAGAACACTCCCTGCTCTGAGCCCCTCACAGGTGCTCAGCTCTCGAGATTTTTGGCACGGGATTGTGTCCGCCCCGTGGCCGGTCAGGTACTCGAGCATGGTTCCGTGCTCCTTCTTTTCCACACGGCTCCGTCCACGCAGTCATCGAGTACGGAGGACAGGACGCCTGCCTGTTTGCTCTTCCTGCCTGTCCAGCCCACCTGCCCCCCACCCCTGCAATCGCTTGGGCTGCCAGGTCCTATGTCTTCCTCTGGTAATCCACATTTAGGACTATTATTCTGGCATAATTGTCGATAGTGCCCTTCCTCAGGAGCACACCCATGTGTGTCCCGGTCTGGAAGATAAACTATGAAGCGGCCAGAGAAGTACGACCCTGAGAAGTCTTCCTGCCTCCGGCCATTCCCTTCCAGGCAGTCTTACTCGTGCCGCGAGCGTGGACTGTCCGAGTGGCCTTAAGCTCCCTGCTTGCAGTGCTCGGGGTCCCCGTCCCAGGACCTCCTCCAGTCCTGCCACCTGAGACACAGGTGACACAGGCCCTTCTTCCCTCTCCGGACTCGTCTTCCTCCCTCCCCCAGTGGAGGTTCTACGGGAACCCCAGGTTGCTCCTGAACTTCCAGCGACTTCCACAATGTGGTGTGGCAAAACGGAGTGGCCAGTGTAGAAACAGACCACAGAGGGTGTCCACTCCAATCTGCCACCACTGACCTCAGCACGAGAAGGCCCGTGTCACAGCGCTTCCCGCCGGCTGCCGGCTTCATTCATTTACCCGCGACCTCGGGGACCAAATCTTGATGATGATCCGGGAACCATATGTGGATTCATGAGGGACGTGGGGTTAAAAGACAATCTCCCTGCTCTCGAGGTGTTCAGAATCTAATGAGAAAGTAACAAGTATACTATAGAATTAATGAAATAACCTCTTCAACATAAAGACGGCCTGAAGGGAGAAGAGGAAGCTGGGAAGACTGCCTCTAGGAGAGAACTTTTCCCTGAGCCTGTCCAAGATGAGCAGGAGCGTGAGATTTCCCTAAGTCTCCCCGAGGAGGGAGAATTAAATAGTCTCCCTATCCAGGCGCATGTGCACACCCATACGCACACACCCGTGCACACACTGACACACACACGTCCATATACATGCATGTACACCTGTGTCCAGTGCACAACCATGCATGCACACACTCACGCACACGCAGCTGCCCGTGTGCACATGTGCACGCTCCCATTGCGCACACATTCATGCGTGTACACACACCATGCACACCTACTTACACACACGCACAGTCCACTCGTGCATGCACACACGTTCACACATACATGTGCACGTTCATTTACACACCCACGTGCACACGTGCACGCTCGTACACACGCATGCATGAACACTAATATACATACACACATACATTTGCACACACTCATACACTTGCACGCACCCATGAATGCACACTGATACACGACGCACATCCGTGTGTGCATACACACTCACGCAGATTCTGTGTGCACACGTGCACGTTCGTACACACGCATGCGCACACATGTGCTCACACTTATACACATACACACACCCACATGCACACAACACTCCTGTGCACATGTGTACAGGCACATGCCCATACGCACATCCATAAACACACACGCAGGACGCACATTTACACACACACACACATCCACGCACTCACATCCACTCTTCCGAGGTGCTCTCCATCCTCCTGTCCACGGTCACTTGCATCCAAGGACACCCTCGCAGACAGACGCGACACTGAGCCCTCCACCTCCAGCTCGTCCAGGCCCTGCCCCGTCCACCTTCCCTTTCACTTCCCCCGGAAAGTGACGTCTACGGCTGAAGCGGTCCCCTCACCCGTGGTTCACGTCCCATGGTTCCCGGTGCCTGTGGCTGACACCCCCCCCCCCCCGCTGTGCTGTCAGCAGGTCCGTGGAGCTGGCGCGCCGTCACACCTGTGTCACTCACCGCCCTTCACCTCCCCGCATGGGCATCTCATCATGTCACGTTGTCACACGAACAGCAAGGTGAGTGCGGAACAGTAAGACATCGGAGAGAGACGACGTCGCGTCACTTTTATCACAGTCTGCTGTTACACGTGTTTTATTTTATATTAGTCACTGTTGTCAGCCTCTTCCTGTGTCTGTTTTGTAGATTGAACGGTCACACATATGCATGTGTGTGAGAAAACCCGGTGCACGCAGGGCTCGGTGCCGTCTGCAGCTCTGGGCACCGCTGGGGTCCCGGCACGTCTCCCCGCGGGGAGGGGGTCGCGGTGTGGCTGGTGGAAGTCCCCAGTCTGTTGCTCATTATCTGTCCCCCTCTCAGCTTTGGAGCACGGCTCCCTCAGACGAAAACCCAGCACTTTGGAAATGACTATTTTTAACTTATAATCTTTCCCTTCTGGTTTCGCCTTAGAGTTTTGAAGGATTTTTAAAATGTCACCCTGTCACCTCTGTGATAAGAGGAACCAAGAAAATGGGATTTCAAGGGAGCAGCAGGGACCTTCCGGAACACGTGCGGGAGCTCTGCCAGGGAAGGTGGCGTCGGGCACGGCTTCAGAACGTCTCCCTCCCCCGAGTGCTCCGAGCCAGCGTCCTTCTAGCATCTATCATGAAAGCACGTGCGTCCGGCTGTTCACGGCTCCGTCACTCCGACCCTTTCCCAAAGGTCAGCCCGTCCGCCTCCGAGCCCGCTTCCTTCCTGACGAACGTGGCGCTACCATGAGGGATCCCTGAAGCGCTGAATGCCAGCCCAGCCCGGCAACGCGGTCAAGGGTTAGACCAGTGTTTGCGGTGGGGATGCGAGGAGGGAACGCACAAACCCTTACTCACGGATCTCGGGCACGGGCTGCGGGTCTCAACGGCCGTTGGGGTCCTACCGCCATCTTTGAGAAGAGACCTGACTCCACCCCAGTAGCTGGGAGGGAGAACCCCAGAGCCCTCCTCTTCACTAGATGTCTAGGCAGAGTTTGATGAAATAATGTTAAAAGAAAAAAATGCAAGTGTTCAAGGAAAGGAAAGGGAAGCCCCAAAAGAGAGGCTTGTCACATGTCAAATTAGAATTTCTATCCCAGGTCAGGGACAATTTTTGCATTTTTATTATGAATCTCAATAGATATTATAAATTAATGTATTTTTCCAGAGGGTTCCATGACTATCATTTGACTTCATAGCTGCTCGATGCAGCAGGCAGAACAGAGACTCTTAAACCCATGATACTTCGAAGAGGCTGACCACAGGCCCCCCCGGTCCGTCTTGGGGAGCTCGCTGTCTCCTGGCTCTGGACCAGGGATGCCCTGTGGCCAGCAGTCGGCACTCTGCTCTGCTGCCTCCTGCGCCCTGATCCGTGAGGCCTTAGCTGGAAGCAAGAGCCGCAGATGAGGGTTAGAGTGGGGTTTTGGGGGTGGGGGGGCATGTAAAACCGGCTGAGCTTCAGGGAGGGGTTTTAGGACACGAAATGATGGCATTTATACATCTTTTCTAAACAGTTTTGTGTAGCCTTGAGCACTTCTAACAGTTAAAAAGCGTTATTTTATCTTTAGCGACATGCGGCATCAATCAAATAGCAAATCTAACCAACTTAACAAATCAAAAAACAAACAAACAAGGAAAATTCCCCAGGGTTGGAGTGCAGCCGTTCTGATTCCAACCTGTAAGTGTGCTGATCTGAAGACTAGAAAACCCCGCACAAAATCCAGCGCTGTTGCAATGACCTCAGGGAGGTTTCAAGGTCGAGGGAGACCCTAGGCCCCAGGTAGCCGGAAGCGTCCTAAGTTCCGGAGACGGACCCCTCACAGGACCACCTACAAGACGCAGGCACGGTATTCTGGAGGCTTCTGGTCAAGATGTGAGCCGCCCTGTGATCTGGGCTGCATGTGGTCCTTGGTCGCACCAGGAGAGTCCAGCGGAAGGGGTGCTGTGTGATCCTGAGCTTTCGCCGCCCTGGGTCGTCACGCCATGAAGTAGCCCAGGCTGGGCCTGGCTCGAGAAGGAGAGGGTGGGGGAGAGCAGGAGAGGAGGAATGAGTCGCAGCGGTCAACACTCTGCCCCGACGGCAGGCATGGCAGTGAGGCCACTGTCACTTCTGTGCCAGTTCCAGTCACCCTCTGGACGAAGGCAGACTCGTGATCTCACCCAGAAGAAACCCTGAGAAGAAATAAACCGCTGTACGAAGCCCCTGAAATTGTGCAAGTGGTCTGCCGTCTGCCGGACAGGGATAGCGCGTGAACAGGGCCCAGCTTGGAAGAAGGCTCGTACAGCTCCGGGAGACGGCCCAGCTCCAGAACAGTGCGCCCGAGCGGAAGACGAGGGGCAGACCCTCTTCTCTCTGCAGGGACCACCGGGGACGTGAAGGAAGCCTCAGACACAACCTTCCCTCCTTAAGCCACCGAGCAGCGGAACCCTGGCTTATCCTGGCGACGCGCGGGGCGGGGACAGACGCCTCCCACCCAGCATCAGGGATTATTTTCTGCAAATCATGGTTTGGGTGAAAACACTAGCCAAAAGTTTCTTCTGATTATTTTAAATTGAAAACAAAAAGTTACTTGTTGGCCAAAAACTGTTGGTTGATTTCCTAAAACAAAACTGAAACACAATAGAACCTTTATTTGTAGGTAACAAGGAAACGAGCTAGCGTGCAAGATGCTTACACGGCTCTCGCTCTCGTGCATCCCCCGGGGGCGGCCGGGGCTGTCGGCTTGCCCGGCTCCGTCCACAGAGGGACACGGTCTCATGGTAGCAGGAGCGTCACAAGAAGCACGCATCTTCCTGGTGGACGCTCTGGGCCCCGTGGCGGACTTCAGTGGGGGACCCTGACTCGCTGTGAACTGTATTTTGAAGGTAACTTGAGACATTTCCCCGAACATGTTCTGTTAAAGTGTTACATCGAGTTTGGGGCACATACATAATAATTTTTCCTTTAAAAACAGCAGCAGAAAAATACATCCATTAAGTTTGGGTTTTAAAAATCAAGAATATTAACACGAACCCAGGAGATATTCCGACATTTGTCTATGAGATGTCAGACACCTCCCCGGGGAAATTCAGAAGACCCCAGCGCGCCCCAGCAGTGAGGGAGCCGCGCCTGGACGCAGGACAGGCTGATGGAGAGGAGCAAGGCCAGAAGGAGACTCGCTTATGAAGTCTGTCGGCAGCAACAAACAGGCGTTTTTTTTTAAGATTTTATTTATTTGACAGACAGAGATCACAAGTAGGCAGAGAGGCAGGCAGAGAGAGAGGAGGAAGCAGGCTCCCCGCTGAGCAGAGAGCCCGAGGCGGGGCTCGATCCCAGGCCCCTGAGATCATGACCCCAGCCGAAGGCAGAGGCTTCACCCTCTGAGCCACCCAGGCGCCCAACAGTTTTTAAAGAAACAAAACTATCCTCTAAATTATAAAGTATCAAATTACTGAGATAGCTGCGTATAGTTCACCAAAAGTTAGAGGATGAAAAATGGTCATTCTGACATCTCCAAGACCACGGAAAAGGAGCTAGAGGCGGTCCTGCCCTCGACAGCGGCCCGCCTGTCGCGTTCCTGGGCCGTAAAACGATGAATCGCGCTCACGGAGAGCGCGTGTCAAGCCTTCATGCGTGTGTTGAGGAGTCTCAAGAGTGAGCCTGCGGCTTGGACCCGAACCGGCTTGGACCCGAACCATCGGAACCATCGCGGCTTCCCGCCGGCCCCGCCCCCGCGTCCGCAGGCCCGCCCCCGCCGGCCCCGCCCTCCAGCAGACCCCGCCCCCGCCGACCCCGCCCTCCAGCAGACCCCGCCCCCATCAGGCCCCGCCCCAGCATGCCCCGCCCCGCCCGCCGGCCCCGCCCCCGCCCCCGCCGGCCCGGGCTGCGGCTGACAAGCTGAGTCTGGTCCCAGGTCGGACAGACGAACTGCGCAGCCCGGACCGGAGATTCCTCCTCACGGCTCTGAAACCCACAGCGAGCGCGACCCGGGCTTTAATCACGGCGTGCTCTCCGGAAGGGATCCGTCCCTGGATCCGGTGTCTCGACATCCTTGTCATCCTCTGCTGCGACTTTGCAGAAGCCGGTCTGCCCCGCGCTCCTGCCCAGGCTGCTCCCCGGCCCCGACGACTTTCTCAGGTGCTACCTGTACCTTTTAACATTTTTTTAATTTTCCAGTGTTCCAAGATTCATTGTTGATGCGCCAGGCCCAGGGCTCCGTGCAATCGGTGCTCCCCGACTCCCGCCCCCTGCCCTCCAAAACCCTCTTTGTTTCTCAGTACCTCTATTCGTGCTTATTTAATTTAAGATAAATATTTTTCCACAAAAGAAATACACATACTCCACATATTTTTATTTAAAAAGAGGATAAATCATCTGTAAACTTATCACCCCAAAGCTGCCAACAGCTGGTCATGAGAGAAGAAAGACCCTAAGCATAACTTAGAAGTCACGAGACCTCGAGGCCATTGGGTGTGGGGAAAAATAGCCTGACCCAGTCGCCCGGCGGCCGAGAGCACCCGGTTTTATGGGGCGGAATCACTGGGATTTACAGCCATCATATCTCTCCAATTCTGCACACAGGGAAGTGCGTTATCTAGGAGGGTACCTCCAGGAGGTATTTCAGTTCAGAATTCAAAATTCTGTATGTGTATGTGTGTGTTTAAGTTTTGCTTCTTAAACTGGTGAACTTCAGTTATCTGCAAAATTCCTTTGGGTACGGCGTCGTGCCCTTCCACGGTGCTGGCCCGGGAAGCGCTCCCAGAACGGCATCAAGCCATAAATAAAACCTATTTAGGCGCCAAGAAAGTGCCAGTCCTGTAACCTTCCAGCGTTTCCCTGAAGCTGAGTATAATCGTATTTCAGGTAAGTCCACAGCCGTGAGTTGTGACCGGCCACGGTGCTCACAGCAGGTGATGTGCTCCTCCCACTCCTGCCCGTGGGAGTGGCCTCGGTGCGCCAGTGGGGACGCCAGGCGGGATCTGCCGCTTTTATTAATGACGCAGCAGGAAGACCAGAGATGCCATGAACATAAAGCACAGATTTCAAGATTATCCAAGAGGCTGGAACACTAAACTGACGACGGCGGACACTCGCCGAGGGTGTGCAGTGCCCCGAGCACGTTCTCCTCTTCCCGCCTCGCTTCTGGGAGGCAGGAGGAGCGGGTGGCCCTGCGGTCCCCATCAAGAATCTCGGGTGCCGAGGCCAGTACACTCACCGGAGGCCAGCGGCATGGTGAGAGCTCAGGTCTTGACGACTCAGCGTGCACGTGGCCCACTCTGCAGAGAGCACAGGGGAGGGGATAAGCCTGGACTGCCCGGGGGAGGGCGGGGGGTGACCAGTGCTCCAGGAGCCATGGCCGGCCAGGTGACTCGCCGGCAGCAGCAGCCGAGGCGCTCCACGGATGTGGTCCACTTCTCATGACCACTCGCGAGGGGACATTACCATCTCGTGCTCAAGACGCAGACAGAGGGACCTGGAGAAGTTAGCATTCTCGAGTGAACAGCATACTGTTTAAAAACCAAACGTCCTGTGTTGTCGTGAACGAATGCTTGCTGTTATTAACTCAGTGAAAGCCTCTAACTTGTTCACAGCGAGCGTGCCCTATGCAGGCACGGGCACACGAGGAAGGGGACATATCCGGTCCCGTCTTTCCTCCTGGGAGTGGGAGATACACGCAGGAACCAAAGTGCAGGGTTGAGGGGAGCTCAGAGCAGGCAGGGGTACAGCCCAGCAGTGCCCGGAGGTAAGGGATGGGACTGGGGACCATCAGCTGTGACTTTCATGGAGTGTGCATGGGCCGGAGCCACAGAGCTGAAGGGGTCATGCTGGGGAGACCCGCGAGGTCCAGCTCAACAAAGGCATCGTCGTCAGTCCCACAGGAGACTGAGAACTTGACCCCGAGGGCCCTGGGAAGGTCTGCAGGAGGCGAGGGACGCGTGGAGGGATCCTCTGGCTTTGGGAGAACAGTGGCCTGAGGGAGACTCAGTGCGGGGACAGAGAAGTAGAATCTGCGGCATCAGTGAGGGCAGGGGCATGTCGCTGGAGTAGGTCACTGACAGAAGGTGGCTCAAAGACGTTCTGGAAGGACTGGCTATCACTGCACACCCGGCGTCCAGGACTGGGCCTGGTACCCGGATGGAATCAGTAAATGTCCAGGAAAGAAAGGGGACAGCGGTGACACTTCAGTGTGTGTGCCGCCGCTCTCCACCCTTCCTTATTGCGGGAGATGAGAGCACACCCCCCATACGGCCAGATGTCCTGCTGCCTGGTTCCTCAGGCTTCCCGAGGGGTCTGCTCTGCCAGGAAGGATTCGGTGACACACTGGGCTGCACGAGAGACAGCACCTGTGCTGGGACAGCGGTGCTGTGCAGCCTGAGAACGGGGCGTGGGAGCGGCTTCCCGACCGGGCAGAACACGCCTGAGAGCACTGGTAGGCCAGGCCCACCTCCTCTTACCTCGACTTACCTGCCCCCACCTCCCCTGCCTGGAGCCTCACCTGGACCCACCCCCCCTCCCCACTCCCCTGCCTGGAGCCTCACCTGGACCCACCCCCACACTCCCACACCTCCTCCCACTGCACCTTCCCCATCATCAGCTCCAGCATGGGCTCACTTCGGGAACCCTAAAATGCTGACACCTGGGTCTCATCCCTGAAACGTTGGTGTCTTTGTACTTGGCTGCAACTTGGACACTGGGATTTTGTGAAGATCCCAGGTGACGTTCCCGGGACACGGGTTAGGAACCACCGCTCTGGGCCCCAGGAAGCCTCCACTCAGAGGCACGGGGTGTCTGCGTGCCTCTCGCCAAGTTACAGGCTAATGTCTTACTGCCCTGACCAGTCCCTGACCCCAGACCAGCTGAGGCTCCGAGCCCCCTCCACAGACACCAGCCCCATCGGCCAGCGCTGCAGAAATGGAGGTCAGCTCCCCGATTCACCACCAAGTCCTGCAGACATGTACGCCCTGCCCAGAGGCCTGGTCCCGATGGTCACCTGTGCGTCCAGACTCCCTTCTTTCCACAGCCGCGGTGGCACCCGGCAAGACGGTCCAGGGCAGGCAGTGGGCGGGCGGCCGGCGACGCCTTGATGGAGGAACTGACCATGACAGGTCGTCAGACAGAATGCTGCTCCCAGAGATTCTGGACCTGTCCCGTGTGGTCTGCGGTCTTCTGCTACGGGGCCCACTAACAGTGCTCACTCAGGTTAGCGAAGGGACTCTGACCCAGCAGTGCTCGAGAAGGAGATCCTGGAAAACAGCTATCAGCTTCCGCTGAAGTGAGCTCTGGCTCGCAAAGCTGTGACAACCGTCCCTAGAGGGCACAGCAGGGACTCGGGGAGGGCCGGGCTCCCACGGGGACGCAGCCGACGCGTAGGTCAACGTGGCTTCGTAGGTCAACGTGGCTTCCGGGAGCCGCGGGCCCGCAGGTGGGCACACGTGCCACGGGCGAGAGATGCTTCTTGACCAAGAAGTAGGAAGCGGAGTCTGGCATCCACCCCGGGCAGAGAGGTCCGGGAGGTCAGCAGGACAGGGATGAACCCTCCTGACACTCCACCCACCACCCTCCAAGGGGTTTCACAACCACAGAGCCCTTCCTGGGCCTGGGCTGCCCACATGGCCCTGGGCTCCCTGTCGGCCGCGCTCCTACGGGGATGCGAAGAGGCAGCCGTCAGCAGGGTTCATCCCGCACCGTTGCTGTGGGCGGGAGGCTTGTTCTCCCGGACCGAGAGGGAGAAGGAGCAGCGGGGAGTGGTGGGGAGAGGCAGGAGGAGAGAGAGGGAAGAGATGAAGATGAAGCAGGCAGAGGCAGAGGAGGGAGAGGGACAGGCGGCGGGCCACGCTGGCCGGACTCACGGCGCAGACCTCGGCCTCCACCGCAACGGGGCCTGGGGCAGCCGAGCCTCCGCAGAGCGCCCCAAGGGCTGTGTCCACCCCACACGCCCGGCAGCTTGGCCTCTAGCTCACGGCATTGCCACGCTGAGCTAAGGTCTTAATCCTGTAAGCACAGAGCGGCCCTCGGGGGATGTGAGAGACGGGCGTCCCTGCACCGTGGGGCGCTCGAGGCCATGGCCCTAGCCCACGGACAGCCATCCCAGACCCACACACAGGGCCCACTTGTAGAGGTGAGGACCAAACGATCATATCCTCGGTTAGCAGACAGCCAACCAAGACAGTAGTTTCCGGCAATGGACAGCTACGTCCAGAAGCTCCAAGAGGAAACGTCTAGAGCAGTCCCTCGTCACCCTAGAGAACACGGAGCTCGCGCCACGAGACAGTCACTGAGAACCAGCTCCAGCGTTACACTTTTTTTTCTTTTGGCCACAGGGGCCATTGACCTCTTCCAGCAGCGCCCACAGTAAGAGCTGCGAGCGGTCTTGAAGGGAGTCCACAGAGCAAACCTCTGCTCCCACAGCCCCAGGGTGCCCAGACCTGCGGGGCCCCCACGAGGGGAGAGACCCAGGTGCAGGCTTCTCCACGGGCAGAGCTCCTATGCACACCTCAGGCCTCCGGCCCCACGGACCCCTTTACATCTGTCTCGGACGAAGGAATTGACAGGTAGATTGAAACGCAAATGACCCAACTGGGGGTTTTAGACCAACACCAAGGACAGCAGTGGGCAGAACCTCCAGGCTACGGGTCTCCCAGCCCTGAAACTCCCCAGGAGGAGTCGGTGCCCGAGGAAGCTACCCTCCTCCTCCGAGGACCCCGCTACTAGTTTGGGCCCCGGGGATGCAGGCAGGACGATCTCGCTCTAACTTAGGAACGATTGAGAATGTGCTGGAGTGTGTGCAGGCTAGCGAGCAGCCCTGAGCCCCATTAACCCCCGACCCCCTGCGCCTACTGCTGCGGGACATCCCGGACGTGCTCCGCCCAGCCCCGCTGGTCCAGAACTACCTGAAATGATTCTGATGAGCCGACAGACCCCAGACGCCCGTGTGGGGAGCCAGCCGTCACGGGACAGCCGACTGCCTACAGGACGTGGATTCCTGGGTTCGATTTCACGAATAAGGAGCCTGCCGGGAGCTGCAGCTTCTACCAGCCCCAGCCTCGTTGAAGGTGACTTTGGTCAACTGCCCCCACGCCCTCCGTCTCAGTTTGCGTCTGTAAATGGAAGGTCTGTGCTATAAACCATTGCGCCCGGACGCTCCATTATTTGCAAAGCCGACGGAAAGGCACAGACAAGAAGAGGGGACGAGTCCTCAGTCGCCGGGAGTTACGCAGCCGTCACTCAATGCAGAGGACGGTCCACGGCCGCCGGCCTTTGGCACAGCCGAGGGGAAGTCAAGGACCTTTGAGGAGGACCAGCACCAACACGCTGTGGCAAGGGTGCCGGGAGACGCGTCGGGGACGGCTGACAGCAGAGCTCGCCGTGATGTGCTCCGCTTCTCCCCAGGAACAGTTAGTCTGCAGAGCACTGCCTGCTCCGACGATGAATATTTAACAAGAAAATATGTCATCAGAACAAGCCCCCACAGCAAACGGATTAATATTAATGGGACAAAAATTGAGCCTCATTTTGAACCCTTGGAGAAGACTGTAAAGGCAGTGGTTATTAGAGAACCCAGCAGTCTCAGAACTGACCTTGACCTGCACAGGGCTCGGCAGGAGTCACCCGAGAAGCAATTAAATATTCAGTGTGGTTCTGGCCTGGGCCGGGGGCTCGGAGCTCCCCACAGCTTGCATTTTAAAACCGATCTACAGAGATGCTGATGGGTCAAGACGAGGCACAGAGGAAGCTCAGAGAAGAGCAGGGAGCCAAGAGGCCAGGGGGTGACCGGATGTTGTCTCAATGCCCAAGGATGGGTTAGGGCCAGATGGAGCAGGAGGCCTGCCCCGAGCTCTCATTTCGCAGGTGAGTCTGAGGACGGAGAAGTCACCGACTTCCTCGTGCCCTGCTGAGGAGCAGCGCCCACATATCTTAACAAGCCTGGACCTTCCAAACGTCTGAGACAGTCCTTGGCATGATGTGGGCGCCAAGTAACTGAGATCCCTCCTCCGAGACCTCTTCCTCTCCTCTGCAGGAGGAAGGCGGGAGTGGAAGGACACGGGGCTCGGTCCTGCAGTGACATCCAGGCGTGGTTCCCAGCGGCACAGGGGTCTGGGCTCTCTGCCCACGCACGGCCAGGGGGACCTGCCGTCTTGAAGCGCCAGTACAAGTATTCTCAGGTAAGGGAAACCTGGCAAACTCGATTCTGTTACACAGCAAATGCTCAGCCATGTACACGTATCTACTCACTTACTTATTCAACAAGTATTTACTGAACAGTTAGCATGGGTAACTTCTGATCTAGGATTCAAAATAGACCAAAGTCCTTTTCCTCATGATACCGGGGGTGGGAGAAAGGGAAGGCACCCTACCCTACGTGGACCGCTCCTTCGAGGGAACTGCACGGACGAGGTGTTCGCTGGGAGACAAAGCGGAGACGGGGCGGTTCTCCAACGGAAAAGAAAGGAATGATGGTTCTCTTTTATGGAAACGAAACAAGAAAGGGGCCTGACAATGAAGGGGTCAGAGCAGAGAGTGTCTGGAACATGTCTCTGAGGAGGAAAGGGAATGAGGTCTCCAGAAAAACGCAGGAGAGCGGGGGAGGGCACGCGACGCGCCGGGCACTGGGGGTTGTGCGCAACGGGTCGATGGTTGAGTGCCACGTCCGAAACGAATGATGTACTACGTGTTGGGAACTGAATTTAGACTTAAAAAGTAGTGGAAAATGTAAGAATTGCACTTAGCTAGATACATAAGAGGTCACTCCTCAGAGAAAGGAGAAATGGGTGAGTGAGAGGGTGATACGGGCACCACGGCTGGACGGACGGACGGACGGACGGATGGACGGATGGGTGCATGGGTGCGTGGGTGGTGCACATTGAAGGGATTAGTGAATATTAACTCATTTTGTGGAACTTCAGACCTTCAGCTTCACCTCTGGTACAGAGCACCCTAAAGGCTCAGGGGTCTACCACCTAGGGAAATTGATCGCATTAGACTAATGAGCACCTTAGCAGCTGACGAGACAAAAGGTCAGGCGCTGCTTCCTGGACACGCACCGATGATGTTATTTGTAAAGGAAAGAATGAGATGCTCTCTTCAGCTGCTGTCCTCTGACTGCTCAGAAATTTATCTTTCCAGGATGCCAATTTAATCATATCACTTCCTTGCATAAAATCCTTCACCGGCTTCCCTTTGCCCTGACGGTGAAATGCAGAATTCCTACTGTGACCCACGAGCTCAGTGTCCCGGCTTCTCTGTGCGGATGACGCGGCTGCCATGGCCAGAAGAACCACTACAGTTTAAAACCCCCGAGACGCCACGTTTCTCACCCAGCCTGGGAGCACTGGGTGGTGCTTCCCGTGCGGGCTGGGCTCACACGTGAATCTGTGTCAGTGGGGCTCAAGCGCGGACCGGCTGGTCTCGGGTGTCTGGGAGGGAGTAGGACAGAGAGACAGATGAGGGACAGAAGGAAAAAGCCCACAGGCCCCTCCTTCCGAGATGGAGGCTCGGAAGGGCTTGTTGCCATGTATAGCGCGAGCCGGACCTGTCCAGATCCAGGGGCGCGGGGGGCACGGGGAAAGTACAAAGCCAAAACAAGAGCCCTGTGGCTCCAGGGAAGGGGACCCGGGGACACGTGTGCCGTCAGCACCGGCTCCTGCGTCTCTGCCTTCTGCCCACCTTCTCTCTCCCTCTCTCCTTCCCACTCAGAGCCGTGGTACCCGCTGCCGGCAATGCTGCTTTCCTACACCCACGCAAGCCCTCAGCCCTGGCCCCGGTTAACCCTCACTCACTCAGACTCGCCGTTCAGGCCACGGAGGGACTGTTGCTTCCACGAGGGTGGGGAGCAGGCCAGGCCCAGCCGAGAGACTTGACGGGACCCTACCTGGCGGTGACCATCACGGCTCCGGAAGGAGAGCAGAGCCTGGGATCCTCATGCCTCCAGATTTTCTGGGCGAAGCCAGGGAACAAAGGGGGTTGGGAAACTCACGTGAGTGGATCGTCTTGTCCTCCTCTGGGCCAGTGTCTCTAAAGAAAACTTGGCGCCTCAGGGGCTGACCTCGCAGTTCCCTACACGGGCTCATGACTCCGCAGTGGACAGGAGCCCTGGGCACGGCGCTGGGGCGGCAGGTACGGGGTCCGGGACGGCAGAGCGGCACACTCCCGTGGCCCCGTGCACTGGAGAGCAGCAGGTGCGTGGAACCAGCCACGGGCCCTGGGGCTCTTCCCACAGGAGGGGAGCTCTTGTCTGATGTCCGGAAAGTTCCGCTGGCTGGATTCCAGGGCCAAGAGCTGTAGCTCTCGAGGAAAGAACATGCTTTCCCTCCCAGGCCTGTCCTGAAACTGTGGTTTAGTCATTGTCTCTCACCTTCTCACTGCCTGACTCCCTACCTTGTGCCCGAGGCTGCTCCTGGCGCAGAGAAAAGCCCGTCGATTTAAACTCAGGGTCGCGGGTGGTGTTCCTCCCATTCCTCCGCGAGAAGCCACTGCGAGAGGCGGACCCTGCAGGCGGACCTCGCCCAGTACCTTCTCCTCGGGTCCCACGGCGGCTCCGTCTCCCGGCGTCTACAGCCCCCCAGGGCACTTGGCAGTTTCCAGTGGGCTGCGACGTCTCCCACATGGACGGAGCCCGCGTGCCCCGTGGGCAGTGTCCACAGCTCCCAGCTCACCTGCGGCACGCTCCTCTGCTCCACTCTGTGTCTCGCTCGGCTCCCCTTACGTGAACCTGTTGTGGGTCCCATTCCTCTGATGGCCACCAAATTGTAAGACTTTTAAAAAAGCAAAAACAGATTCTCTTCAGAGAAACGCTGAGGACTTCTGATCGTGGATTCCTGTCGCGCGCCGCTAGCTGGGCCGTGAAGGGTTCACCTCTCTCTCTCCATCTATGTGAGGCAGCTGTCTAAGCAGAAACCAGGTTATTTTAAATTCCCAGTGTAGGTTTATTTATTTTTGTTTTTATTTCAGTACAGTTTTCATTCTAAAATATTTTCTGATTTTCGGACAGTTGTGAGCGCGGCGGCAGAGCTCCCGACCCCCGCTGGCGCTGGCCTGGCACGTCCGTGTGGTCGGCGGCACACTTAGTGATACGCTGATACGTCGGCTCTTGGATACATTATTTATTCCCATTCCCTTCGTTCTGAACTAGCGTCTTGCTCAAAGTCCCCATCTCGATTCCGCGTCCCGGTTGTCGGATCTCCTCGGGCTCCGTGGGCCGTGGCCGTCTCTCAGCATCTTCGCTTTGTCAGCCTTGGCGGCTCCGGAGAGCACCGGTTGGTGTTCTGCAGACTTGCCCTCCGCTGGGGCCTGTCGGACGCTGTTGTCACAGTTCGACGGAGAAGACAGCGCTCCCCCCGCGGCACGGCCAGGGCGCCCAGTGTCAGCGTGACTCGGCGGGCCAGCTGGCTCTGGCTGTCCGGGCGAGGCGTGCTCGTCAGCCACGACCACTCTGAAGTCCTCCCTTTGCATCCTGTCCTCTTGGGAGGGGCGTCTCCTGCCGTGTCGGCGCGCACGGGGACCAGCGTCCTGCTGCCTCCTCTGCCGCGGAATGTCCACGGCAGCTGGAATTCTGTACGAGACGTGTGTCTGCTCCTCCCATTCACTGACTCGACCCTTCCCTTACGTGCTTCTGAGCCGGCAGGTGGACAGCTCCCACTTCGGGTCATAAACCAGCACTACTTTGGTATTTGGTGGCTCCAGTGGTCCCAGCTTTGACCGTGGTGTTGCTCCTTTAGCTCTTCTGACGGAACCACTGAACAGTAGGTTTTGTTTTCAGGGCTGTTTCCAAGGGCTGCTTTGCTTTCTGGCCCAGCTTGTCTGTTTCCTGCCTCATTCCTAGAATCAGCCCTCTCCACGGAGCTAATCCCTCGGAGATGCCGCTTCTGGGGCCTTGCCAAGACGGGTCTGTGACGGTGGGTAAGATGACCCGTCAGGGGGACAGTCTTCATGTTATCACCTGGACGGTTCTGCCCAGGAGGGCTTCACACCTGATTCTCTCCAGACCTGCGGTTCCCGTCGCCATGACCACGAGGAATGGCCACGGCTGCTCGCCCTCCCGTGGAAGAAGGCTCCGGAACAATTAGCGGCCGGCGAACATGTGCGGGCTGCCCGTCCTCCACTCCCAGACGTAATGCTGGCTTCGTGGAAGAATCTGTGAATCAATGAGCTGATCAGGAATTGCTTAAGATTTTTCAGTGAAACAAAGCTTGTTTTAAGTTATGACTCTGTTATTCACCAGCTCTGAAATTTAATAAATCACACAACCTCTCACATCTACGACTTCCTCATCTCCACAGAGGGGCAGGCACAGCTGTTCCGAAGGTGCTACGAACGGACGACTTGGGCACCGAGGCTCCTGGAAAGGACTTCACATGACAAGATACACAATAAACACCCAGTGTTTTTCTCTGTTTCACACTGAAAATGAGTATTTATTCAACCTCATCAGTGGAAGATAATCAGAAGAGGCCCCTGTCAGAGCGTCCGAGCAGAGCGGGCTGTGTGAGAGGACCTGGGCTTTTGCAGGGGACACGGGGTCTCCCCGGCATCCTGGGCAGGTGTACTGCATCTCAGGAAGGGGGTCACCCTTGGGGAAGCAGCTGGGGCCGGGGGATGCACCCCCCGCCTGTAGGCAGCCCCTGCTGACGGAAGGGGCTTGTGACTTTCTCACCGTGCCACACCCACCCGGGACCCCCGGCTTTGGCGTCCCCGACTTCCCTGTGGCTCGGAAACCTGTCCAACCTTTGCCACTGGACGACAGCACAAAGCCACTTCTACAAAAACCCCTGAGTGAGGAAACAGCACAACCTGCCGAGGTTTATAAATGCCAGGTCTACTTGGCCGTAGGCAAATCTCCTTCCTTCAGGTGAGTCATTCAAGGACAGCCAGAGCCCTTGAAATCAGCCACAGCCCTGCCTCTCTGCAGGGTTTCCACCCAGGCTCAGGGGCTGGAGCACGAGGCGAGGCCAGGAGCCCGCAGGGCAGACGAAGACCAGCTGCCGGAAGGTGACTTAGGAGGCCCCATGCCCTGCCGTGAGCACGCAAGCTGGGGGGAGACACGGAGAGAGCCGTGTGCCATCACCGGGGGGAGGTTGGGGGCCCAGAGCTGGGTTCCAGCAGCCCGAGGTACCACTCTGGAGGGTATGCAGGGGGCCAGCCCTTGCTGAAAAACCGTGCTCCCCAGTTCCATCGGCTAATCTCTCCGGAGCCTCTTTACCTGGGAGGTGGTGACACCACCACCGCCAAAAAGCTGTGATGGGGAAGGAACGGGGCTCATTGTCCCTGGCACAGGGGCTCTTGGTGGGAGCAAGTGTCACCCAGCTTGCGCTTTTGGGCCACGGAGGGGTGTTCACAGGACTCAAGCACCTAGAGCCTGTGGAACTCCCCTGAGGGTCTGGCTCTGTGACCCCTCTCCACCAGCTCCATGCGGTTTCAGCAGGGCCATTGCCGGCAGGCGGGAGCCCTGCACTGTGACCTGGAATCTGACTCTGCCAGGCAGAGAGTCCATGCCACTGTCAGCCCCACTCAGCTCCCAGAAGCAAGGCCACACGTGGGCCTCTGATCCTGCCCCTTGGGAATCAGCCAGCCAGGGAAACACGCAGGGTCTTTCCTGCTGAAAGTCTGTGAGTCTGGGGGCTCCTGGTCCCGAAGCTCCATGGGGCTTCCAGTTCGGCACCTGGAAGCAGAACAGTCTCGGGACACATCTCCACTAGTGAGTGTGCTTGTGTGTGTCTGTGTCACTGTGTGCCCTGTGCGCTTTGTATTTCTATGTTTGTGTGTATTTGTGTTTGCATATTACTTTGCCTGTGTGTGAATGTGTGTGCATGTGTGCATGGTTATTGTGAATGTGTGTGTGTGGTTACTGTGGATGTGTGTGTGTGGTTACTGTGAATGTGTGTGCGTGGCTATTGTGAATGTGTGTGTGTGTGGTTATTGTGAATGTGTGTGTGTGGCTATTGTGAATGTGTGTGTGGTTACTCTGAACGTGTATGTGTGTTGACTGTGAGTGTGTGTGTGTGTGTTGGGCAGCGTGTCGGGGTGGACATCTAACTCTTAGCCACACTTCATGCGGCCCGAGTTGCCACACTAAACTCAGGTGCTTGTGAGCAGCTCGGTTTGCCTCCTTCCGTCCGGAACAAGAAGGGAACAGATGCTCGTCCCGCGTCCCATGCCAAAGCCTCACAGACATGATCTCACGGAAGCATCACAGGATCTCGGAAGACACAGGCTCTGTCACCCACTTAATATTCCTGAAGAGGAAACGGGCTCAGAGATTCAAGCGAGCCCTGGCCGCGAGCCCCGGCATGTCTGCGAGCGAGGCGTGCGTGCAAGGTCTCCAGGAGGTGGCAGATTGATCTGGTGACACGCAGAGGAGGTAAGTGTGCACACGAGGACGGGGAGAGGCAGAAGCCCAGAGATGGAGAAACAAGGGTTTATCGGAGGGAAAGCAGGCACTGAGTCCTCCTGCTCACCTGGAGAATGTCACCATAGAAACGGGAAGTCCTGTGGGTTTTCCTGACACGCCGTGCCCAGAACTAAGTCCCCCGGGGTACTCGTTCGTAGCGCAGGGTCTGGGCTGCACGTTCAAGGAGGAGGGGTGGCAAGCGGGGTGCCGCTGGGCGTCAGGGCAGAAGCGTGGTAGGCAGGTCCCATGCCCGTGCCCAGAGCCAGCAGATGGGGACAGCTGGGACGTGGGTGCGGGACGGGGGGGGCGGGAGGCGGGAGGCGGGAGACCACAAGGCAGGTGGGAGGGCTCGGGATGGGGGTGGAGCCGCATCTCTCTTAGCTCCCGGCATGGGGCTGGTGCAGGGCTGCCCAACACAGTGACCGCTTGACAGCCTCTGATGAACGAGGACAGGGTAAGACACCTCCTACAACATCACACAGAGCGAGGAAAGGACACCCAGGACCCGTCCACATGACTGTCAAGGGCAAGGAGCCAACCTGAAAAGGCTGCGGGCTGCCTAACTCCAGCCACACGGCGTTCTAGAAAAGGCAGAGCCCTGGAGACGGTGGAAGCGCAGTGGCCGCCGGCGGCTGGGGGTGGGGGTGCGGCGCGGAGGACGTCACAGGAGTGACCCTGGTCTGGAGGACAGGCCATAGCACGTCTGTCCCAACCTCAGGGAAAGCCCTCGGGGAAAGTGTGGGCGGAGATCCTAATAACGCATGGACGTTGCAAGTCCCCGGCAGCGCCACATGCTAACGCAGGACGCCCATCCCAGGGGACCTGCGTGGGAGGGGCGGTATGCGGGAACTCCCTGTACTTTGGACTCAATTTCTCTGTAAACTTAAAATGGATCTAAAATTAAATCTCTTGGTTAAAAAATAAAAAATAGACCCAGAATTTGGTTTCTGCTTTTTGGGAAAACGCAGCTTTTTCCTTCTGTTCCCCGGACCACCAGCAGCACGCCCTCCACCGGCACCTCAATGGCGACACGGCTGTCCTCAGACTCAGGGACACGCCCTCGCACGGCACCAAGGCCGGAGGAGGCTGGCTCAGCACACAAGACACCGGTGAGAACCTCTGGCCAGACTTTCCGCAGCTCGGGCCTGCACCTGCTGCAAGGGGCCCCCTCCCACGAGCCACCAGACACCCCCACATCCTGTACCCGGGGTCGCTTGTGTGGACCTGACTCCCCGGCAGCTCCGCCGTGTTTTCTAGAAGCCTGGCTCTCGGCGCCTTAGCGCTGCCTTCACTCCCTCTCCTCCTCTGGTTGCCACACCCGACCCTCCCCGAGGCCCCCTGCGCCCCAGTCTTGAGGGCCCTCCGCCCCCATACCTGGTCCCTGCCCTTCCTCTCACCATTCTCTTTCCCTCGGCCTTTCTGGGGTCGACCAGAGTCCAACACTCAGCGTCCACCTCTCCCGCAGGGGCCCAGAGCGGCTCCTCTCAGGCAAGCGGGCTGGGCTTGCCGCCATCACAGCGTCCCACCACCGTGAGCCCCTGCAGGGCTCGAGATGCCAAGCCGGGTGGGGAGGGACGGTGGATAAGCTTCCCCTGGGGCCATGGCAGGTGCATGGGGCAAGGCGACCGCGGAGCCCTCGCGCCCCCCCGTAGAGCCCACCCACAACCACCACGAGGTCAGCTGCCCGTGGTGGCTGCTGCCGCGTAACAAACGGCCCCAGAACCTGGGACTTAAGAAGTTCTGTTCTATCGTATCTTACGATTCTGGAGGGCTCCTGTGGGCAGTGTGTGGGCTCAGCGTGGCACCCGCAGGCCTTACTGGCCACACACCATTTCTGTCCCCCGCAACGCCGTGCTCTTGCCGTCACGTCCCTGAGTGCTTAGGGTGTCTGCCCATTCCGGCTGGCCGCTGGCTAGGACAACAGTGCCCTCTGACATCCAGGCCCTGCCGTGGCCCGTCCCACTCCATCCCTGGCTCCGGGAGGAGGTTCTCAAGGAGTGTGCCCTGAGGGCAGTGAGAGCCTCCGGGCTTGGTGACAGGTGTGTCTCCGGGCCCTCCTGCAGACCTGGGGCTCCAGCCTCATGTGGAAAGTCCTCTCCGGCACGTCCAGCTCTCCACGCCACCGCCTCCTTCCCCTTCCTCTGTCCTCCGCCAGCTCCGTGCTTCTCTCCACTGCAGGGATGGGCCATCCCGGCAGCCGCCGACCCCTCCCAGGTCCTCCCAGGGCAGCCCCGAGATCTTGCGGGGGCCCCGGCCAGCACACAATCCTTACTCCACGTCCCCCCACCTCCTTGAGCAGATCTCGTCATGGCCCTGGGTCTGGCTCTCCGCAGTCCCCACTTTGTGCTGGATGGGTTCAGCAGCTCCCTGTCCCCCCATCGGCCCACGTGTCCCCAGCTGGACTGTGTTGTCGTTCAAGCGGCACCTGGTCTAGTGCTGATCAGGGGGCCAGGAGGTGCCAGGGCGTAGACCCCGAGCACGTGTTATCTCGCCTGCAAGTGCTGGCCCTCCACAGGGAGGAGACCCTCTTCAGGCCCAGAGGCTCCGGAGAGTCGGGAACTCTGCGTTTCGGAAGCATCAGCCCTTAGCCCACAGCAGGCTCTCCTGGGCAGGGCTGAGCCTTCCGAGGAGCTGGCAGCTCTCGGGACTCCAGCCTCGACTCACCCCCCCGCCCTCCTGCTCCCTCCTGCCGGAGGCCACGCGCTACCAAGGGGAGTGCTTTGTCCTGAGCTGGGGAAGGCCTGCCTCCGGGTCTCCACGACACCCTGTGCTGGAATCTCTGGACACGGGCTGCCCGGGAAGGCGGTGTAGGGCTGGGAGCGTTCCCAGCATGGTGAAGGGGTCCTTGGTCCCTAAATAGGGACCTGAGCATTCCGGGTCCACACACCTTGCTGACTCACACCTCCGGGCACAGCATCTAGATCTGCTCAACCAAAGAAGCAGAAGAACAGACCCTGTGTCCAAACTTGGGCGAAGGACCCCGAGCGCCAGTGAGCGCAGACCCTTCCCTTCCTCCGCGGTTCAGGGCCCACTGGGCTCTTACTCAGTATGTTTCTACTAAATCAACTTAAAACTTGTGTATGAAGATTTACATCATCATAAACACAAAACGATGCCTCTTGCCCTATAAAAAGCAAATGTGGTAAACCAGAGCCGTATCACGGGTTCCACCTGGTGTCCTGGTACCAAGGGTCCGCGCCGGAAGCCGGCAGGGCCGTCCCTGGTTGAAGCAGGGGATGGCAGGTGTCAGAGGGTGGCGGGAGACAGAGCCGACACCCACCGAGACGTCTCCTCACCCGGTCAGACCACCTGGAAAGCACTGCGAAGGCTTTCCTCTTGCTGTCAGGCTCCATATTGTCTCAAGCACACGCCTTTCAGCCCGCGAGACCACCCCGTTGAAGGCCAGGGCACGTCCCCGCCCTTTGGCAGACACTGACGTAGGAGAATAGTGGAGGAATATATTTCCCCATAAAAGTGATTGAACGCCCTTGCTGGCCATGCCTGCCAGGTTAATCACCCCGTGCCGGCATCCGTTTCCTGCTCCCGACAGCGGACGGCGGTTAGAGATTATCCTGGGCGAACCCAGCACAGGCACACAGGAGCTCTGCCTTGTGAGTATCAAGCTCATTTCAAAATAAAAGGTTATAAAAAGAGGGGTGCCTGGGGGGCCGTCATTTAGGCGTCTGCCTTCAGCTCAGGTCATGATCCCGGGGTCATGGGATCGAGCCCCGCATCGGGCTCCCTACTCGGCGGGAAACCTGCTTCTCCCTCTGGCGGTGCCCCGCTCCTGCCCTCTCTGTCTCTCTGTCTCTCTGTCAAATAAATAAATAAAATCTTTTAAAAAGCAGTTATAAAAAGTGGTGCTGGGTGACCGTTAATCCATGCAGGACCCCGGAGGGACGTGGTTTGCAGAGCAGCGCTACCCGAAATCCCACGGCAGGAGGAGCAGCTGGGACCACAGACCCTCGGAGCTGGGAACAGAGCCCAGAACAGGCCCCCGTTCAAACTGAGGCCCCCTTCAAGCCCTGGGGTGGAGATCAGGGCAGGTGGCCCGGGGGCTGAGGGTCCAGTCCACACTGGCCGTGCGCGCAAGCTCCCAGAATGGCACCTTAGCTTCCCAGGATGGAGGGTTGGATCAGAGGCCCGGGTGCCAGAAGACCCCACGCGCCTTTCTTCAGGCAGGCTGTCCTCCCGTTCTGTCTCTGGCTGGTCGTCTGTGAGGGCCCCCAGGACAATCCAAGGACAGATCACCACGGGCCTGGCTCCCCAGCAGGGAAGGAGGGAGGGCTAAGGGTCCCCTCCCCAGGGTCAACCCTCAGAGCTTCTTCCGCAGAAAGCGCACGGAGATCACCCCAGCCACTAAGGCTGCCGGTCCTCCCCGGCCTGCCCACAGTCGGTAATTCCTAGAGAACAGTGACACGTCCAGGAACAGAGTCCCATTCCCGTGGTCCTCTCGGCAACTCCACGTTTCCCTCGTCCTCTGTGTGGACTAGACCACGGGAAGGACGGGGCACTCCTGGGGGAAGCGCTTGGCTCTGGGATCAGAGGAGGAAGCGTGGACCTGCTTCATAAGAGCTGCATGGCTTTGGGCACACCGGAGAGCCTCGATCTCGTCTGTGAATGCCCTAGAGCACTCTCAGTTGCCAGCAGCCGGCACCCGGACGCCAGTACGCCTGAAGAGACGGACGTGCTCATTTCTGTAACCAGAGGCTATGACGGGGCTCGCGACCCTGCAGGAACACACCCCACGGCACTGCCTCCGCTTGGCCTCACGTCACACCCGGCCCCACCTCCGGCTCCCGCTTCTGCACTTAAAGACCCCAGTGGGAAATAGGAGTTTCCCCCTCCTGGTGTCCATGTATCCGTCCCACAGAGACCCGTAATTAGCCATCTTCATGTCATAGTTCATCTGGAGGGCCACCGTCACCAAGAGTACGGGTGCAGTGACTCAGGGGCGTGGATCAAATGACCGTGTGTGGTCGGCACCCGTCGTCTGAGGAGAAAGAGCCCGAGGTCTGCCGAGGGAAGCCACGAGCAAGCCCCAGAGTCCATGAGCGTCTGCACTGAATGAAGCCAGGCATGGGAGAGAGGCAGCTGCCCCCGGGTCTTGTGTGTGGGGACATGTGCGGGTTTGGGCTGGTGGGGGCCAGACTGGGGGCAAGGCCGGACAGAGTGCAGCAGGCACATGGCTCAGGCCTAAGGGAATAAACGCTACCAGGCCGAGTTCTAGGACGCCAGGGCTCGAACGAGAGCAGAAGGCCCGGGTGGGTGAGGAGAGCAGGCTGCAGGGCTGGGTAGCACCAGGGGCCCCGTGCCCGTCTCTCCCTGACGGCCCATGTCGCGGGCTGTAAGGTGCGGGAGAGGCTGTGCCCGGCTCAGAGCCTGCACAGGAGACACGCTCGGTGATCGTGTCTCTCACCTTCCTCTGTGCCCTCAGGAGCACGGTAGGCCTGAGGACACGGGTCTGCGTGGGTCTAGTCCCCTACAGGTGATGGGATCTGGGCTTAAATCGAGCCCATCACCAGGAGCAAATGCGCCACATCTTTGAGAAGCGAGAGCAAAGGACGGTGCATTAACTGTAATTTTCCCAAATTACCCGACAAAACGCGACCATAAAATAGCTTTTCTCGAAGATAATGAAGATGGACAAAACGAAGACCTGGCTTGTGTCATAGCTAATTCCCTGCCTGACGGGACCGAAGCTCGTGTCCAGTAGGACCACTGCATCGCCTGGCCAGGGGGGAGCCCGGCAGGGGCGGCTGTCCGGAAGGCTGCAGCCCTCGATGGGGCCCGACTGCGTTGATCATACATGTGCCGCTCCACACCAAACCAGCGCAGTTGACACAATTTTTAACACGTGGTTCAAAGTCGTACTTGTCGTATGTCCCCAGGCCTGTTCGCTGTGAAGTACCCGACGTCACCAAGGAGAGCAGACGCTCACTTGGAAAACGAGCTGGAACGTCGCCCCCCCGTTCCCCGGCCTGCAGCGCGCTGGCGGTCAGAGCCCGCGCTCTGCGGCTCCGGCGTAAACGGGCTTCCGGGGACGTGGCCGTGACAGCCGCACCGAGGGCCTCACGGACACGCCCTCTTCAGGGCTCGCCCACACTGTCATCTCCCCAGAGAAAGGCTGCGTTCGATGGCAGAGCTGAATTATATCAGCAGTGAACTGAGATGCTGTTGACTCGTCCCGCGGCGCTTCCATGGTTAGGGAGGCAGAATGGTGCGCGGCACAGCCCTGCGACAGACGACATCCCTCCGCGGGGACCGAGCGCCCGGGCCGGGGGTACAGGCCGCTGCCGGCGCCGTCTTGTTTCGTGCTCTGGGCGCAGTGCTCGCCACCTCACCCCCCGCTGCGTGACCTGGCAGGGGTCTTTCCCTCAACTGTAAAGTTAGGGCCCTGCTGGGACGGCCCCCAAGCCCCCTTCCAACCACACCGCCCCATTTCTAACCGAGGAAAGAAGACGCTCCTCGGGGGGCTTGCGGGAAAATCAACCCCGTGAGAAGACTCCCTCACCTGCGGAGGGCACCGGGATGCTCGGTCTTTCGTGACTCAAAGCGTCTGTCACTTTTCCCGTCTCCTGCTGGACGTGTGCAGAGCAGCCTCTGTGTGCGGAGCCCCCAGGCCCTGGGGGCACAGCCGAGCCCCGAGATAAGGGTCTCCAGCCTCTGCAGCCTGCGCTGTGGGTGAGCGCGGGAGAAGGTCAGAGGGCGTGATGGCCAGGAAGCACCGAGTGACCAAGGACCCTGCGCAGCAGCTCAGGGTGACTCAGGCTTATTAGCTCACGGTTCCTGCAGCCCCGAGTCTGGCGTAGCAGAACCGGATTTGCCACCGGGGTGCAGTCCGGCAGCCGCCCCGATGGGGGCCAGGCCACATTCTCGTTGGGAAGCTTGGCTGGGGAGGCATCCGCTCTCACTTCCCCCCGCCCCTCATCTTCGCACAACGTGGTCACTTGAAGCAGGCGACCGAGAGCAAGGTCGTGAGGTCTCACATACCGGAGGGCCGTTGCCCAGCAGCAGCCCAGCGTCTCCGGAACATTCCACGCGTGGAAGCAGACAGGCCCTGCCCAAACGCGGGTCCAGGCTCACGTCAGGACGTGGACACCGGGAGGCGAGGCCACGCACAGCCGCTCGGCCGCAGCAGGCTCTGGGTCCTGTGCAGGACGTGAGGCCCGTGAGGGCGGTGGGGATGCCCGCGCGAGCAGGGAAGGCGCAGTGGACCCCGAGCCCGGGAGGAGGGAGGGACGGATCCCAACACCCGCGGGCGTGCCGGAAAGATGAACCCACGCCGAGGTCTGAGGGAGGAGCTGACCTGGTTCAAGGGCGGCCGATGCCGTCCTGGCCCGAGGGCGGGTCCCCGGGGAGGTGAGACCAGTGTGTTCAAGGGCGGCAGGTGGCCGACCCGGCCGGAAGTCAGGCCTGTGGAAAAGGCATAGATAAGGTCTACACTGGGCCTTAGGACTGACCTCGTCTTTACTGTGAATGAAACACAGGCCCTTGGAAGGCGTCCGACAGTGGAATGACAGATGCACCTTTGTTTCCGGGGGTCCCTGAGTGCTGGCGGAGACGCACTCAGTGGGTGACTCTGAAGCAGGAAGACACGTGAGGACGTGGTTGCCACGGGCTGTCCTGGTGGTGATGGCGGCACTAACCGGGCGGGACTCTTGGCGGCAACAGGGCTTTGCAAGTTGCACCAAGGGGATGTGCAGATGGGTTAGAAGTGGGTTTCCTCAGCAGTGGAGACCCTACACCGCCCTGCGGCCTTGGCCACTGAACCTTCCCCAGCCTCTGCAGGTGCCCACCATGCCTGGACAGTGCCCCAGCCTGCGGGCCACCAGGTCCGGTCCCTCGTGGGCCTCACCCTGCTTCCCCTCTCACGGCTTCCTGAGGAGAGCAGACTCCCTTCACCCTTCATCCTGTGTTCCCCTCCGAGCGTCCGACGGGCACCTCTCAGCTCACGGGTGTCCCTGCCGGGACTGACAGCGCCCAGCACCGGCGCTGCCTCCCGGAACGAGGCCGAGCAGTGGCTCCCGCTCCTCCTGCTCCTCACACGCCGGCTGTCACTGCGCTCGGCTCCGCGGCAAGAGCGGGTGCTCTAAATAGAATCCTGGAGCGTCACACCGGAAAGGTTAATGTTGCCACAAGAGGGGCCAGCAGCTGACCTGAGAGCTAGGCTTAGGTTTTCTGGTTCCCGGCTGGAGGAAACCAGCCTCAAACTGGACTCCAGTGCCAGCCAGAAGGCCAGGTCAGAGGGGCTAGAGGCTGGGGAATTTGATGGAGTGAAACCGAGCCAGGAGAGAGGAGCGGAACGAACGGGTCCAATAGGGCTCTGTCCTCCTACAGGGTCCGCAGGGTCATACGCTTGGAGTGCGTCTGGTACGGACAACACCTGGAAGAATACGCGGACCACTGGGGGAGGGGGTCAGCCGCACGCCGACCTTCTGAGAGCCCCCATGGCAGGGGTCCGACGTGGCGGGTGGACGGCTCTTTCAGCCTCCTTGGGGTGGTGGCCGGCTCTGCCGGCCAGTGGGATCAGGAGGTCTGGTTTGCTCTGAGTCTAGCAGGGTGGGGCCATGGGGGCTGCTCCCCTGAGCACCCTGCCTGGGACTTGCTCTGGGACACTGGTCACCCCCATGGCCCAGGACACCTGCCCTGAGGTTCCTGCGGGCAGATCTCGCTGCTCCAGGGTCTTCACTGGCCTCCCCGGTGGGGGACCCTGGGCACCAGCTGTCCATGGTGAGTCTCATCGTGGGCTTCCTCGAGGCTGTTCCCCAGACCGTCCTGGGGAAATGCCCAGAACACAGGCCCTGGCTCCCGGGTCTGAGAGCGGCGTCTGGGCAGGTGGGGCGGGCCGTCCCCTTACAGGACGTGCGCAGGTCCCTCAGGCAATCGAAGCCAGAAGGGCCCCTGAGAGACTTCTTCTGCCTTCCTCTCCACTATGAGAATGCCAATAGCCAGGCAAGATGATACATTAACCTATTTCTCGCTGAACACGGGTCATTCATCAGGCCCACCATCCCCTTGGCAGGGGCCGCCACAAGAGCTCCTGCAGGGGCCGGCCTGGGGCGGCGGGCGGCTGTGGCCGGGCAAACGCCTTCCCCTCTCTGAGCCGCAGCCCAGCGCTTATGGGCGAGGGATGGACCCTAAGAGCTCTAAGCCCACTGCCTCCGACCAAGTTTTCAATTTCAGGAAAGAATTCTCTGGCATTTCCCATCCTGAGACAAACCCCGGTGGAGAATTTGTGTTTCGTGCAAGTGCATCTCGGTCAGACGGGAAGGTACGGCTCCCTCTCCGGAGCTTTCCACCCGGCCCCTCCGTCCGCGCCCGTGAGGATCGTCAGCTGTGACTGGCCTCCCCTGAGCCGTCAGAGGCCAGGTGCCCCCGTGCCATCACCCACGCAGGGATGGTGAAGCCCCAAAGGGACGAGTATGATGGGGCTGCAGGAAGTCGCGCCCCCTGACAGATAGTGAGGGGACCCCTGCCACACCCTCCCCGCTCAGGGTCCCCATCTGAGTATGTGTGGCTCGTGGCCATCCTGGCAGGGTCCCGCGGTGGTGGGCTTCCGAGGAGAGAGCACAGACCTCTGCCACTGTCTCAGGAAGGCCCACGGCACGTGTGTCCACACGGGCCATCCCAAAGTATGCCCAGGAGCACCAGCCGTTTCCTGGGTCACTCCTCTGGCCCTCGCCAGCCCTGCGTCCGGTGGGGGAGGCTGTGATGCTGGCCTCCCACCTAGGGGGCTGAGGCCTGAGATAGCTCTAGAATGACTCTCCAAGCGTCTACACACAGGACGCAGTCGGGACCCTGCCCTCAAGTCTCCGGGGTTCATCGAGTGCCTGGAGCCTGCCGGCCTGGGGCCAGCCCTCCGCACGCAACCCTTAACAGAACCCGAGAGATTGCATTTGTCTTCATCTTGCTGTTTTACAGATCAGGAAACTGGGGCTTCCGATGGCCGACCCCTCCCCAGACTCTGGGAACTCCGCTGGGATGGCACCTGGAGCGTCTGCCGTGTCCGGTCCGGGGACCTCATCAAGCAGCTGGAACGACCTTTCGGGCCTCACGGTCGTCCCAGCTCCAGACGCCTGCTTGTCCCTGCTGTCCCCTCCAGCAGGCGCCACGGAAGACAGAGTGATCCTATGAGAACAGCCCAGCTCATACCTCCCCTCTGCTCACACCCTGCCCCACGGCCTCACCCACCCCCTCGCACACGCACACCAGCCACCAGCCCACCTCCAAGACCCTGTGCAGCCCTTGCCCGCGCCTGTACCTGCCATGCTTCCCTCGCCCCCAGCCCGAGGGCTCCTCTCCCTCCCTGCTGCCTTTGGATCTGGGGTCGCTCGGAGAGCCCGCTCCCTCCTGCGTGACGGAAAGGGCTGGCCTCCCTCCCGGTTCCTCACCCAGGGCTGTCACCAGGGTGCTGTGGTGCTCAGTGCACACGGCACCGTACGCAGGGCCTAGGCGCGAAGCCTGCCGACACTGGGCACTTGCTAGTTTGTGCAGGAAGCCAGGGCTCAGCCGTGGGGCTCTGGGGACGGGGTCCAGCTGGAGACTGCCCTGGTCTCAGATGGGCGATACCTGGCAAAACGAAGGCCCTCCCCAGTTTAGGAGATGCCCAAAGTGAAGCCAGCCGGGAAGCCCTACAGGAGCATTTGGCTCGGCTATGCCAGTGCCCTCCTGCCAACTCCGAAACCCCACGGGACGCTGCCGGCCAGGGGAAGCCAGCAAGCTCAGGAGACTGCTCACTTGAGGAGGGCACCACGTCCTGTAAGGGGGCAGCCCCTGCTGTCTGCTGTCCTCGCCGCCTCCCTCAACGGGAGCCAGACAGGGAAGGCGTGTCCGGCACAGCAAGAGGAGAGCAGAGTGGGGCCAGCACCAAGCGAGGTGCCCAGCGTGCCAGCACAAGCTGCAGACCTTGTGGGGGGCGGGGAGACAGGAGTCCTGGCTGTTAGGCCGTGATGTCTGGTCCTCAGATTGGAGGGGGTCACCATCCAAGACTAGACACCCAAAACACATGCCCTGCCCTTCCAACCCCCCGTGTCTGCAGGTGCAGACTGAGGGTCTGGAGGTGGGTAGCGGGCTGGAGTCTGGAGGTGAGGTGCAGGCTGAGGGTCCAGGTGGCTGAGGGTGCAGACTGAGGGTCTGGAGGTTTGGGTCTGCAGGTGCGTGCACACGGAGGTCTGCTGAGGCGAAGACGATAGTTTATCTGCTGGAGGGCCTGATAGGCCTTGGTAAAGAATGTAACCTTGAGGGGTGCCTGGGTGGCTCAGTGGGTTGAGCCTCTGTCTTCAGCTCAGGTTATGATCTCAGGGTCCTGGGATCGAGCCCCATATCGGGCTCTCTGCTCAGCAGGGAGCCTGCTTCCCCCCACTCTCTGCCTACTTGTGATCTCTGTCTGTCAAATAAATAAATAAAATCTTAAAAAAAAAAAAAAAAAGAATGTAACCTTGAAAGAAGAGAACTGGTTCAGGAAACTCATTAGCAGCTTCTCTCCCATTTGAGGCAGGCCAGCTGCTGGAACAAACAGAAGACCCCAGTGTCAAACCGGCCCACCGTCCCTGCCGCCAAGCCTCCTGGAGATCACAGCCTCCCTCCAAGGAGCCCTCAGCTCAGGCTCCGTCCGCCTTGAGCCCACAACTTCACACCGCGGTGCTCACATGCACACACAGTGCGGAAAATGGAAAAAAGATCCTGAAGGGTCTCACGGGGGATTTTTATATGGGTCAGACCCAAAGTAGCACCGCTCACCCACAGTGGCCAAAACTCGGTCACCTTGGCCACATCTTCCTGCCCAGGCAGCCAGAAGTGCCGCCCGCCGGTCCCACCATCGGCCCCGCCACCGGCCTGATCAGAGCCTCCCCGACAAGCTCCAGGCGCTCCGTGAAGTGTGCGGTCTCCCGGGGACTTGGGCCCCCTGTCTGCCAGGGACTGCATTAATCTAACAAACTGTAGGGACGCCCCACCCTCTGCTAGGTGTGCCTGTGGATTTCCTGGTCCCTTTACTCTGGCGATCTTCAAAGTGGGCGGAGGCAGGTGGCCTATCCAAGTCTGGGGTGGAGTGGAATTGCCACGGAAGATGACAGACAGGAACCGGCTGCAGCTTCCTGAGGAAGGAGACACAGTAGGGGCTCTCGGGGACAGCATGGCAGGGAGGCACGTGGAGGAGAAGGAATAAGGCCACAGCGTCTATGACACAGACGACCTCTCCGGTGCCCTCCACATTCTCCCACAAATCCCACATTTCTGGGTCTGAGAAATGAGGAAGGGGAGCCGCAAGAGGAGGATGAGGGAGACGTGGCCCTCAGGCCACATGGCTGGCCCCTTCCCCAACCGGCAGCTGTGATGCGAGGGTAGGTCTCTGGGAGCTCGGGGCAGCCCTCCGGGAGGCGTGGACGCAGCCGACGTCCCACAGAACTTCCATGAGGGGCTCCTGCCAAAACCACGTTTTCCAGAGGGAAAGGCATTGCTTCCTCTCCGTCATGGCCAACTCATCTCCAACTGTCCAGGGGCCCTGCCCTTCCACACTGGTCCCACAGCAAAGTGGGGGTTCTATCGTGATGCTTTGGACAAGCATCGTGAGTATTTTGGGGTAGGGGGCACATAAGTCCCATTTGCAAGCAGGTACCCAAGGAGACAGCCCAGGAGTGTGGGCTCCAGAGGCTCTCAGCCTCTAGCAAACGCCCCCGCCCTACAACGCCAATTCCCAGGATGTTCCTGCTTCGCGGGACCAACTGGTCCACGCCGTGAGGCTGCTGGAGGAAGTTCTCAGAGCAGCATTTCCCCCGGAATTTCCCTGGCAACTCATGGGCCCTTTGATGCCTCTGTGTTCCCTGCAGTCCGAGCTCTGGCCTCCCCGCACGGCCATTCTGCTCCCAGCTCCAGTGACGGACAAGAAACCCCCATAGGTGACGGGGGGGCTCACCAGCGGCATCCTGAGGATCCCCCCACGTTCCCAGGGACGCCCAGATCCTCCCGAGCTCTGATGCCCGGTCGGGCTCTCCACAGCCCTGCCTTCAGGACACACCGCCGGTTCCTGCCTGGGGCCCGGCCTCTCCCGGGACAGGCTCCCTCCTGCTCCAGACCCAGCCCGTGGATAAGCACTTTCCCAGGAGAGGGGACCCAGGGTCAAAGGTCCTTCTGGGTGGAGGGTTTCTCTCTGCGGAGCATCTGTGGTGCTGCTTCTGGGACCCGTAGGTGGAGGGCCATTTCCCGACTCGTGGCTTAGCTATGGATGGAACCTCAGTCCAGTTGCAAGCTCTCCTGAGCCTCGGTTTTCCTGTCTGGGAGCAGCTGCGGCAGCAGGAGTTGTGGTAGTGCTTAGCGAGTTAGGAGAGGCACAGGACACCACTTCCGGCCTGGGTTGGGGGGGCTCCTGCCTCTCCTGCCACCCCGCCCCTCCTCCTGGGTGAGCAGCTAGCTCCCGGACTCCCCGCAGCCCAGCACAGACCTCGGGCGCCAGACCTCCACGTCACACACCTGCTGCAGGATGCCGTGCTCTCCGGGGCTCTGTCCACACGGAGTTGCTCGGCCTGGGTCCCGCCCTCCTCTCGTCCGCACCCGGGCCTCAGCCGGGGGGTCCCTCCAGGGTGCCTCCGTCAGGCTGGGAGGTCTGGCTCCAAGCTGCAGCTCGGGCAGGTGCCCATGCCCTCTCCCAGGACGCCCTGCCTCCTGTCCCTGCCCCTCCACCCCCTCACCCCTGCTCCCCTCACAGCGTGCCCACCCTGCACAGGGTCACAACACAGCCCCTGGTGCTGAGGCCCCAGGCTGGGGCTTCTGTCCCCTCCCACAGCAGGGGACAGGGGTCTGAGCTCAGCGGATGTGTGGGTCACGAACGAATGGGAAGGGGCAGGGAATGAGTGGGGGAGACGTGAGCAGGGGGCAAATCTCCGTCTCCAGGAAGGGTGAGAGGATGATGTTCTGGGCCCCTCGAATCTCAGCAAGTGGGCAGGTCACTTTGGGGTGACAGGTCAAGCGGATGCTGGGGGGTTCCTGGGTCTGCCTCCTTCCCACGCGCAGGGCCGGGGATGGGCCCAGACCCACCACGTCAGGCAGCCGTTCTCAGCTTTGGCCACGCGCTGTCATCACCCTCTGGACGCTGGGATCCTACGCAGGGAGCCTGACGTGCTCGGTCCTGGCACAGCCTGGATAACAGGGACTTGGGGGTTTTGGGGTGATTCTAACACATAGTTGAGGCTGAGAACCCCAGTCCCAGGTGAGCTGCCAAGGGCCAGGGTCGCCGGGGGCCATGACAGCCGTGCCTGCGTCTTTCCCACAGTCCCGTGCTCCCTGCAGGCCCCTCTTCCTCGCGTCACGATGTGCAGAGAAGCCCTATGCCCTCACCCCTACGACAAGGATCCAGGACGCTGAGGCCAGGGAGAGCAGGGAGGCACGTCAGGCCGGGACAACGTGGGTGGCCGGAAAGGGGCCGAGGACGGCGGGACTGGGCCTGTGGGCCTCCCCCTGGGCAGCCCCGATTCTCTCCATTAGTTCCGACAGTGAATCTGAGTCTTCCGAGCCTGGCTTCCAGCCACGTCCCAAACACTGGGAATACAGGGTTCTAATTAGCGGCTCTCATTAATCAGGGCTCCAACTGGGCAGAACTGGAGATCGGGGTTCCACTGGGAGAGGAGCGTGGGCTGCAGCGATGCTGGGGGCTCCAGGACGTGGATGGGGACAAGGCCCGGTCCTTGGTCAGAAGCGACAGGACACACAGACTCTGACCTCAAGAGAAACCGCGGAAGCGCACTATAGCAGGCCGGCCGGCCTCAGAACATAATTCTGTTCTTTTCTTTCGCTTCATCGCCCAGAACCTCCCAGCAGCTCCCCGCGGCACGCAGCACTAAGCCCGTGCCCCTGGTTTAATATGGAGCGCCCCTGGTCCAACCTGGGTGACCCACTTTCTCCTCCCAGCTCCCCGCCCCACCCAGTCTCCCTCATCAGGCTCAAATAAACACCTCCCCTCGGCTCGCCCTGCTTCAGTGGGGTAGAGACTGCAGATGCGACCGTGTCTCCCGGTGTCTGACCCGAGCCAGGCCGGGGCCTCCCCTGCCCCGAGTGCGTCCCGGAGCCCCGCTGAGCCCAGCGTCACAGCAGCGTCGGGGACCACATCCGGCCGCGGCCGTTATTGTTTAAAACCGTCTTTTGCCTCCCAGGTTTCACCTGCTCTGAAGACGGGCCCATATTTGACTAGTCCCCCCCCTTCTGTGTATCGAGCACAATCTCCCTAAAAACAACATAAATGAAGTGTATTTAAAAGGTCACTACTGGGGTATCCGGGTGGCTCAGTCGTTAAGCGTCTGACTTGGACTCAGGTCATGAACCCCGGGTCCTGGGATCAAGCTCCGCATCGGGCTCCACTCGGCGGGAAGCCTGCTTCTCCCTCTCCACTCCCCCTGCATAGGTTCCCTCTCTCGCTGTCTCTGTCAAATAAATAAAATCTTTTAAAAAATAAAAAAAGGTTACTATTTTTAAATAACCAAAATTCAGGGATTTACACGTAGGTCTATGTTATCCCAGGGTCTGTCTTATTTTCTGATTTCACAAGGAAGGAAACACTTTCAGGATCCCCTCTGCTCATCTTGAAGGCTGAGTGTGTCCGGGCGGGGCAACGGTCGAGGACCTGGATGTACGACAGAATGGTCATTTTGCCAGTTCTTGCTTAAAAACCACGTCTCCGCAGCACACCACTGTTCGTGACCACGGCTGCTCTGCCCCTGGGGAGGGAGCATCTGGGCATGGACCCGTGTTCCGGGCGTCTCTGCTCCCGGACCGCCCCTGAGGCTGAGAACAGGGTCCCAGAAGCTGACGCCAGACTAAACTGCTTTAGGACTCGAGATAAACTCACACGTGCTCACGTGATGTGTCTCTTTCTCCCACAAGCAGAGGGCAGCCTCAAGTACAGGCTGACGGAAGAGTCTCCTGTGTCTACACGGTGGGAGCTTCTGACTGAGCTCTCGCTGCTGCGGGCCTGCCCCACCCCGGCAGCCAGGTCTGCACGGGACGAAGGGCCCAGCGCACGTGGCTCTTGGCAGAATTACTCGAAGCGAGGCATCATGTGAACGGCGGGGGGGATCGAGACCAGCATCAGCAGTCCCGGCTCTCCTGTTCTCTCCGTCGGAACGGGACAGACTACTTCTCTTCGAATCTCACTTCTCAGTCTGTAAAATGGGTCTGAAGACAACAGGCCACTTCCTCTGTAGACCTGATTCAAATGCCACGGCCTCGTGAGTGAGGCTGCCGAGGGGCCCCTCTGCACTAGGGAGGAGTGGGGGCCGCCAGCAAGGTCCCCCAGCTGCGGCGGGTCCCCAGGGCACTGGCCCTTCTCTTCCACCTCATTCCCAGGAAACCCTGGCTTGGGCCAGCGGCTCGCAGGGGAGGACCCGGACAGAGCCTGGTTTGGGCCAGGAGCCCCCACGAGTGCAGAGCGGGATGCAAGAACAAAGCCGCCACTCTGGGGAGCTCGCTCTGCATCCTGAGGCCGACTTCCTTCTCCACGGCTGGTGGGGAGCTGAGACCCGCTTCCCCTGCCGAAGCCGTGGTTCGCTCATTTCTCCTTCCTGTTCTTCGATGTCTCCACAACGAGAGCAAAAGAAGACATCGCGTGGGAGAGGGTCACTCTGTTCTCCCTTCCACCCTCACTAACCCGACCAGAAGAAAACACCCAAGGCCGAAATGGCCATTCATAGCCCTGAGGCACGTGCGCAGCGCGGCGATGGGGAAGGTTCTGCAAAGCACGGTCGTAGGACTCCTCCTGGATCGCCGCCCCCACCCCGGCTGCGAGGGGGTGGACCAGGGACAGGCCCGCCAAGTGCTCTGTGCTGGCCCACCCGGCTTCTGGGCCCTTCGGTCTCAGGCCAGCTCTTGTCAGACCACACAGCATTTATCCTTCCAACCGCAGGTGACCTCCTGGCTGCAGCCCCTGGAGGACAGGGAGCACGTTCTGTTAATGCAACAGCAGTGAGCAGCAGCGCGTGCCAGACACACGCAGGGTGATGTTGTCACTTGCCCACGGTCCGCACTCCACCGCCCAGGAGCCTGGGAAAAGACGGAGGGGGAGGAAGTAACCTGCCCAGCGGTGCTCAGCCAGGACGCGACCGCGGGAGCCTGAGTCCAGGCAGAATCTTGATGCCGGGTGGCAGCGAGGGCCACCCGGCACCCCCGATCGGGCGCACCGGCAGGCTCTCTGGGGGCCTCTGCAGGGCAGAGAGGTCGGAAGGGTGCTGTAAGGAGCCAACTCGCTCTTTCGTGGGGTTTATTTCCAAGTGCAAGCAGCACCGTCCACTGCGGCCCAGGGGTCCCTGCTGGTCGGACTCCACCTGTGTCTTTGGATCTACCTTCCCAGGCCCGCCCACCTCCGGCTCTGCATCTCCCTTCCGAGGCCCACGCCACCTCCCCACCCCGGGCCCTGCATCTACCTCCCCAGGCCCAGCCCCCCTTCCTTCCTGGTCCAGCCATCTGGAAAGCCTGGGCTCCTTCAGCGCAGCCCGCCCCCTCTCCTCCAACTTCTCACTGGACATCCGCTCCCCAGACCCTCTCCTACCCCCACCGCAGATCTTGTTCACGTTCGAGATTAAGCTTGAACTTCAAAGTCCTTCCCTGAATCCCGCAGACACACTCCTGTGTCACCACGAAGCTCCTCAGGTCCTGTTCCCGCCTGTGCCCGAGGGCTCGGCTGGTCCTGCCGTGGGGCCGCGGGCTGCCGGGGACCCACACTCAGGCCTCGTGTGTCTGAGAACCACGAGAGCCCCCCGAGAGGGTCAGGACAGCACCAGCAATCGAAAGAACGCACCTCCTTCCAGAACCTGTGAGCCGACGCCAGGGTATCATGCTTAGGATCACAGGTTTTTGCAAAATCCTCTTCTTCTTCCTCCATAATTATTGTTTTCTTATTTTACAGAAGCTTTTTATCCTTCTTAAAATAGGTCCGCGTGATATGAAAGAAAACTCTGGGCCCGAGGACGCCCAGGACACACGAGTGCTGCTTTACTTCACGGCAGCTTTCTGAGAGTGTCCGGGGAAACGCCCGGGCTCTGGAAACGGGCCGCGGGGCCTGCCTGCGCCGGGCCGCCCAGGTTTTGTTCTGGGAAACATCCCAAGAGAAGAGGCACAGGAAAGACGGGGAGACGGGAACTGTAAGATCGAAGAACAGGTGTGAGAGCTCTGGAGGAGGTGTGTGAGAGGAGACGGTGAGCCCGGGCGAGGGGCTCCCGTGGCCCCTGAGCTGGCCTGGGTGCGCTCTGGCCGAGCGCTCACCCAGAAGCCAACCAGACACGGGCACACTCCAAGAAGCATCCTGGAAATTGGAGTCTGCCTGTGGACACCGCTCCCCGGGCCTCCTGCCGCCGGGGTCGTGCGGACTGTGGTGGCCTCGCCTTTGTCCCTGCCATTAGCTGAGCCTGGCTCCAGGGAGAGGCCTCCAGACCTGGGTTCCAGACCCACTGGGCACCTCCTGACCAGGTGGGCAAGACACCTAGCCTCCTGCTGCTGCAGCCACTGTGCAGGACCACTGTGGGACTGCGGGCCCTGAGGGACAGAGCTCGCCGCACTAACGGTGCCCTTTACTGCCACGGCGCTGCGGTAGGTCAGAAATGTTGCTGAGAGGTAAAGCCATGTTTTCCAAATTCATTTCCTTATTCGTGTGTGGACACCCACGCCTTGTCATCCAACGTCCACCGGGGTCCTTTGATGGGGACGTGTGACGTGCAGGGGTGTGGCCACGTTATAATGGGGGAGGAGACAGCAGGGTCAGGAATGCGGGAGTGGGGCCCGCGGTGGGGACCCCCGTCTCTGTGGCCTGGGCTCACTCAGCCCCACCGCTCGGCGCCTCCCACGCCCGCCTCCCCGCGGGACTGGGGGCCTCTGTGGCGGACGCCTGTGCCACTTGCCGCTCTGTCTCCCTGGAGGGGTGCTCGGGGCCCGGCGCAGCGCACCCGCACATCAGTGCTGGCCGTATCAGGTACACAGGGGTCCTTGGGCCAAAGTCGCCTTCCTCCTCACACCCTCACGGAACCACCAGCGGGAGACTCAGTCACGGCAGCCGCGTGCTTCGAAGCCCCAGGCGACCAACAGGGTTCTGACCCCCAGCACCCCTCCCCTCCGGCTCCGCAGCAGCCCACAGGTGCACGGAGCTCCAGAGGCACAGCACGTCGCCACCAAGGCCCGGTCCCTCCGCTTCCCACATCCTGCCGCGGTTACACAGTCAGTGCCCTGACGCCGTCCGGTCGCCGACGCACACCGTGCCGCAGGTCCAGACGTTCGTGCTCACGGCTCAGACTTGGCGGGATTCATTAGTCTGGTGGTTCATAGAATCTGCTTGATTTCCGGCTATGCCCTGTCCTGTCCAAGAAGACATGATGATCTGTAACAATCACGCAGTCCACTTGCTTCATGGAAAATAAATTTTTATTGATTTATATTATATTTTATATTATAAAATAAATTTTATAAATTTTATTTATTTCCCGTCGGGCTCCCCCTGATGGCAGCCAGCAAACCTGAGCTCCTCCTCCCCTGTGAGGGTCTGTCTGTCGACAAGCTTGCACGGGACGTGCACGTGGGCGGTCACCTACGATGGCTGCTAGTCAGCAGTGAGTGATGAACGCTTCCTGCGACCAAACATGTTTGAGAGAAACGGAACTTTTAAAAAAGCATCTCTAATGCAGCCCAGATGCAAGTTTCACAGGCCAAGACTCCCTGTTTGGGATGATCCGAAGAGGAACAAGGGGCGAGGCTCCCCCAGACCGTCGGCCCGCAGCACCCCTCCTTGCCGCTGGTGTTGGAGGCCGGCCGGTAGGACGGCGGTGAGGACAACAGCCTCGCTGGGCCACGCACCCTCCTCTCTGCTGCGTTCAGAAGGCCGCCGGTGGCCAGGCGGGGTGACATTCCCCCACCCTGCAGAGAGCCCCTTGGACAACCAGGAAACATCTGATTCGTGTGTTGATTCCTTCATCTGACCATCCAGTCCCTCCTGGTCCAAGCGGGGCCACGAAGCAGCTGGCCAGGACGGAGAGGCTCGTGGGGTGACTGGCGAGCGACGCTCCTAGGGGACACCTGTGTGGAGCAGTTGGGAGGGGCCGAGCCTGGGGTCCCTGGAAGAGGACCCACGGAGAGTGGCTTGAGCTGGCTTGGCCAGGAGGATGCTACCCAGGAGACACTGTGAGATTCCCACAGGGCACGCCAGAGACTGGGAGGTCTGCGGGACGCGGGGTGGAGATGGTCAGGGACCTTCAGCTCCACATCTGGGCAGGTAGGGACAGCAGGCTCCAGGGGCCCCAGGACAGGTGCCCGAGCCGAGGTGGCAGTGGGGGCTGGCTGTAGAGGCCAAGCACAGGGAAGGGGTCGGACACCACAGGTAGAGGCCTAGAGCAGTTCCAGATGGGCAACGGCCTCATCTTCCAGGGGGACCCAACCGTGGCCGGGAAGGCCTAAGGACACTTCCTCAAACCATTTGGCCAGCCTGTCTCTCGTCACCCCAGCTGCTCTGCGCCAAAGCTCTGCTGGTTTCGTCGCCGCGCTGCCCTCAGCTCCTGGCCCCTTCCCCCTTCATCCAGAAGCCACTCCCAGGAGACAGCAAGACCTCCCGCCCTCTGCACACCGGCCGCACTCCTCCTCCCCAGCAGTCCTAAGTGGGCAGTGAGCAACCCATGTCTTGAGGGAAGGAAGGAATGACTACCAGTGGGTGGGCCAGTGGGCCAGGCGCACACCTTTGCAGAAGGGTTCAGGAGCCCCTGTCCAGGCATCCGAGCCTCACGGACACACGGGCGGGCCCTGGAGACAGATGTGGGCATCGGATGCCAAGTCCCCCTCCTCCACATCACCCGGAGCAAGCACCACCTGTGTCTGTCCTCTCTCTATAAAGGAGGCATTAAGTGGGTTGACACCTCCAAATACTTAGAAGAAGAAACCCCTGGAAAGTGTCAGCATCACCACCATCTCTGTCACCTATCCAAACGAACCCAAAGCAGACTCTGAACAGTTCCCAAGTGGCGGAAGAGGTGACTGCCGTCCGGCTACGGCTCCTGGGCTCTGTCCTCTCACACATGCGGCAACCCGTCCCAGCTGGACAGCGCGTCGCTTCCCGGACGTGCTCCAGATGTGCAGCATCCCCGCCGTCATGGACCGTGTGTCCCCAGAGCAGCTCCGCCTCTCCTGCCCTCTCCGGTACAGGGCACGTCTCAGCAGATCGGTGTACCCCTCCCGCCTCGGGGCTCGCACACCGTCCCGCAGGGCGCCTGCCTGTGGCGGCCTCCAAGGGTGGGGGCGGACGGGAGGGAGTGAGGGGTCGACGGCGCTCGCAGGGCAACGCGTGCAGGGATGACGCTTCCCACAGCGAGGTGATGAGCTGCTGTCTTCATTACCGCGGCTCCTGAGGAGCACGCCGCAAATGCCAACAAAAGCGTGTCAGGGCTCGTTCGCCCATTCCTGAGACCTCGGGCGCCCACATCACTGTGTTTCTAAAGCTCTGGGGCCATCGGAACACCAGACTCGGTAACTCAGATCGGGGGCCTCGAGGTAACTCGGAAGCCAAGATGAACTCATTCCATTTTATTAGCATTTCTCAGAAACCTGCCCACGCTGGCAGACGGCACTCGGCCAGCCCACGTGGTCAGGAGGGCAGCCCTCCGGGATCCACACGGGGACTTTGGTTTCTACAGACACGGCCATCCAGACAGGAGAGAACCGCCAAATCCAATTTCTGCCCTGGAGAGCTCTTCCTGGAAGCAGCTCTGGGGGGTTCCCAGCAACACAGGACCTCAGGGAGCCCTCGGGGTTCTTAGGGACACAAGGAGCTCCAGCCCCTCCACCTGCCTGCGCAAACCCGGGTCCACCTCCTCACCCGCTCTCGGTGCCCACAAGCGCTGGGGAAAGCGGGAGCAAATGCAGAAAGGAGGAAAGCTTGTGCCATGGCCCCAAGATGGCCCGACCTTGCTGAGGGTTCCCACCGCGGCGGCGCTGGAAGACTCAAACAGGTGGCAAGGTCCCGCCCCAAGGCTGACCTTTGCTCCTGGCACGCTGTGCACCAGGCCCCGGGAGTCTGCGGCGGGGTGGCAGCGGGACGGACGCGGTGCGGGCCCTGCCGTCACCGGTGGGAACACCGGGCATGAGGACAGGGAGGACAGAGCCCTCGGGGCAGAGTATCGGCTTCGGTGCAGCTGCGTGGAGCCCCATGGGCAGGGCCTGGGCCCCAGTCTGGGAGGAAAGGGTCTGTGGAGACACCAGCCCCGGCCCCCGCCACGGGACATCTGAGGGACTCGGAGATAGGCCTGGGGGTCTTCCAGTCACAGAGCAAAGCGCATAAGGCGGAAAAGCACTGTCGTTCAGCCTGTGCTGTGAACAACGCTCCCGGCCCGGCAGCCAGGGGAGCGGCCTGCACCTGGGACCGGAGAGCGCAGGGCCAGGAGCCCCCCACCCCAGTTGGGCTGGAGTCAGATGCCCAAGGGTTGCACCCGGCAAGGCTGAGGGCAGGGAGGGACGTTGACAATCTTCCAGATTTGGTGAGCGAGTCAAGGGCTTGCAGATGGATTTTGACCGGAGGGCAGCAGGAGGTTTCCAGCTCCCACTCTGAGGGTGCCGAGACAGCCATGGGCGGGGGTGGAGGAACAGGAGGCTGTCCCCAGGGGAGGGGTGCACGGCTCCACACCAGAAGACGGCGGTCGGCTGTCGTCCAGGAGCCAACACAACCTGGGCTTGGGCTCCGTCCTGGCCCTCCCAGGTGACAGGGCCGGGCGTGCTCGGTGCCTGAGGGGATGCCCGTGGCCGTGCGCGGCTGTCAGTCAGCTCCGGCGCAAGTCCTGCTGGCGCCGCAGGAGGCGGGGGCCGGAGACGGGGGGGGGGGGGGGGGGGGGCGGGGTCTGTAAGTGGGGAGGACCCTCCTTGTGTTTTACACAAAACCCACCACCTGTGGCCTCGGCGAGGCTGAGAAGAACCCGTGAGAAGCCGCACCGGGTCAGGAACAGAGAGGAAGGCCGGACTGCGGCAGAGCCGAGAGCAGCGGGGAGAAGCAGGAGCGGGGACGGGGCCGCCCCTCGAGCTCCGCCCCGACGCAGGCCACCCAGGCCGCAGCCTCCTGCTTCCCACCGAAGGCCGAACGGAAGGATTGCAAAGCAAAGTGAGGCCTCGAGAACGCGAGTCGTTTCCACACGAGTCCCAGGAGTCTGCAGTGAGGGTGGGGTGCAGGGCCGGGAATGTCGGCGTGCGCCGGGGGCCACCGTCCGGGCCTTGAGGCGCGCTCCGGAACGTCCCCAGGGCCGGTTTCCTCACCGGAGACAGGACGAGGAGCATCGGGAAGTCCGGATGAAACGCGTGTGAGCGCTCAGCGCGTGGCACGTGGCTGAGACGAACAAGAACCCACTTCCCACGAGTGACTTTTGTTACTGTGATTGTGTGTGTTTCTTCGAGATTTCCGACCGTGGCGAGGAGATGCTTCTCTTCCCCCGACCGCCCTCGGACCTTCAAACCGTTCCTTGTCTCGGACACCGCTTGTGCTAGGGCTTCCGTGACCCAACACCCATCGTGGGGACACCGCTCGCAAGGCACCGCCCCGTGACGAGGCCTCCTGGGGGCGTCTTCGCGGTGGGGAGATCCGTCAGTCGCGTGATCACTGCGAGCTCCAAACGGCTCTGGCACGAGGACAGGGGTCCTCATCACACACGTCCTGGTCGGGGGAGGAGGAGGAACAGCGGGGACTGGGGACTCCGTGATCGCCCGAGGCTCTGTGACTTGCAGCCCGAGCGCCGCTACATCTCCATGACAACCCAGCCTGGCGCGCCGTGATCTCCACTTCCCAGAAGGGAAGCCGAGATGACGCCCAGGAACCTAAGAAGGGTCAGAATTTAGCACAAGACAGACCTGGCCTGTGATTCGGGAAGATCTGCCTGGCTCTCCGCTGAGCTCCTCCTGGTGCAACACGGCCCGCGCTCCTGCGTCTCCCCAGCGAATGCTCCGACGGAGCAGGGGCCGGAACGGCAAACGGGGCCGAGCCGTGGCCTTCCCCGGGGCCGGCATGTGGGAGAGCCACACGCTTCTGCCGGGGGCAGGGACAGCTAAAACTCAGGGCGGGGGTCAGGGAAGCCTCCCTTTAAAAAAAAATAAATATTTTAAGGGAAAAACTCAGTTTCCCTTAAAAAGAAAGTTGTATGGTCCCTGCCATGGGCCCTCGGAAGCACACAAACAGTCCTCACGCAGGATAGCAGTGTTCTCCCAGAGGGGCCGCTGACCAAGAGCGGCCTCCGTGAAGGGGACCAGGGCCCCATGCCCTAGCAGCGTCTGTGCCTGACTCATCTAAGACAACCTTGAAAATGACATCAGTCAAAAGCCCACCCAGGCTGTAGGGGACACCTCTGATCTCATCCCGGGAGCCACAGTACCGGCTGGCAGGGCTGAAGGAGCCCCCACGGCCCCTGAAGCCCCCCGAGGGAGGCTGAGCACACAGCTCGGTGGCCAGGGACACGACCCCAGCACCTCAAAGAGACGGAGAAGTGACCCAGGAAGCAAGGTGCGTGCCTTCACAGAGTCTCGGTGGCGGCTGTGGGCCTGGCCTCCAAGCCACCCGGCGGAAGCCCCCACGTGGTCAGGGGCAGGAGCTCCCACCGCGGCCCCAGCGGCACCAGCCCCCAGCCCCAGCTGTCTCCCGCATCCCGTCCGCGGGAGTCCCAGTGAGGAGTTTTGTTTCCTGCGGGGATGACGTATCCGCCTCCGCGACCCACGATCTCACCCGGGGTGTCAGCTTGCCTCGCTCTGCTGGCCTGGCCGCCGGCATAATCTGTCCAACAGCAATGACCTTATTTAGGTGATAGAATCTTATAACTCAAATAGCCGCGGGATGGCCTATCTGAACACGGCAGATAACGTACTTTCTGTCAACTACACCGTGAACCAGTTTCCCACTTCATTTTTTTTTTTTAGATCAGAAGTAAATGAAAAAGGGGAAGATCTCATAAGATCTTCGCGTCAGCGGTGACCGGGCGCCAGTTCCGCGGGTGGCGGCGTGCGTGGCGGGAGGAGAGCTCCGGCCCCAGCCCCGGGCCTCCCCTCACGCGGAGCAGCCACCCCACAGCTCTTCACCTCCAACCAGATTCCTCCTCCACATTCCCAGTTTGCCCCCGACGCCACACCACCCCCAAAGGCACAGGTGAAAAGAGACGGTGGACAGCACCGCAGGGCCTGGGGGTGAGGGCACCGCCGCCTCCTGACCGGTGGGCTGCCTTCCCGGAGCGTCGGCCGGGAAATCCCAGGGGGCGTGTCTGCATCGGGTGCTCCAGAGCGGGACAGCAGAGCCGCGGCGTCCCGCAGAGCCTCTCCGTCATGATCCCGTGTCAGGACCATGCCCCGCCCCTCCGCAGGACCCCACCCGTGACGCTGCGAGACCCTCGGTCTCTCCTGCCCTCAGCCACCTGCGCCCTGCCCATTGCAGCACAGAACACACGCCTGTCACCTCCGTTTTCCTGCAGAAACGAGATCCATCCCACCTTCCGGGCCAGCGCGAACACCGATCGCCTCATGACCGCAACCCCCCGCTATCCCGCAGAGAGACCCCCTCTGGCCCAGGACCCCGCTGACACCGTTGTCCTGGTGCCCCGCAGTCCTGCCCTTCCACAGCCCGAGACCATGGCGGTCTCACCCCAGTCTGCGCTACCTGCTCTGCGCTCTGGCCCGTGCGCAACCCACCGTCGACGCCCAACAAGAGAAAAGAAATCATTGCAGTGGACGAGCTCAGTGACCTCCCACAACCTCAGTTAGAAGCACTCACTCAGTGTGTGCCGGCGGCGGGGTGAGGGGAGGCAGGAGGAGCCCCGTGGCTCCTTCCAGGGTTCTAGGAGGGAGGGCCCGTGGGAGGGAGACGTGCTCCCTGCAGAGCCTCTGTGGGAGGCACACAGCCCGGGGGCCAGGCTCATCTGATGAGCAGAAATTGGAACCCCCCAGCATAGAGTTTTCATAAAAGCAGGAGCCCCATTTCTAGCCTGGTCTCCATCTCAAAGGCATTAACACACAGTTAGTTCTAATTGGACCCAGGGGTGGGTGTTTAGATGCTCCCCTCGACCTCAGAAGCGGACTGAGCTCTTGCTCCCTGACTCGATGAAACAGTCGAGGAGAAGCTCATTCCTGCAGACAGAGAACGCTCGGCTCCGTGATCATTCAGACGTGATGTGGGCTGAGGCTTGCTTTCCACGAGAAAGGACCAGCAGGCGAGCACTTCCTCCTGGGGGGCACAGTCCGATCTGCTGGCCGCCGGGCCCCTGTTGTCCTTACCAAGGTTTCCTGAATAAGGCAGACTTCTAGAACCCCTGACACGGTCCATCTGGGATTGTCAGGCCTTATCAAGGACCTGTGTTTTGCTGGGGCAGGAGGGAAGGCGGGAATCCATCCTCCACCTCATGCTGGAGATCTGCCGTGAGAGTTGTCACTGCTCCCCGGGAGGGCCCTGGGCATCGCAGCCCCTCAAGTCCACACCCACTGCCTTGCTGGGTCTCCATGGCAACACAGCTAGACAGGAGAGGATTTTTACCCTTGTTTTGTAGATAGGAGCAGGAGGCCGGAGCCAGTCATGTGACTTCCCTAAGGTCGCAGAGCTGGTTCAAAGGCACAGCCAGATCTGGACTCGTCACTCTCCACAGCCACATTCCAGCTTGGGCACTGTTGCCACCGCTCCAAGCCAGGGAGTCGGGGTTCTCAGACCCACTACGCGCCCGCTGGCCGACGTGCGGGTTCGAACTACGGAGATGCTGCACACGGGTGGTGGGCTGCGGAGAAGTGGAATACGAACATTGTTGGCTGGGCACCCCCCGAGCTTACCCAGGAGCCAAAACTCCCACTGCCGAACCCAGGAGCTGGCGCTGCTCCCACAGAAGCTGGAGGGACCCGTCTCCTTCCTTTGGGCAAGCCAGTCAGCACAGGCACGAGGGCCTGGGGGAACCGTGTTTGCAGGCCTGACAACGACCTGGAGCCCATACCAACCGGAGCCTTCCAAGGACGAAGGGAAGAAGGCCTTGTCGGGGTGGCTGGCTGGTGCAACGCAGATGGCCAGAATCTTCTAGATTCCTGTGAAGCCCCGGAGAGCACATACTGGAAATGGGAATGCACTGTCACTTTGGTGATCGTTGACATGCACACCTCAGCTGGGGGCCCTCTGCCCTCCGATCGCCACCATTTGCCGTGGACAGAAGTCAGGCAGAGGCAGCAGGCCGTGGGCACCTCGCTCCCCAGGCCGAGGACGCAGAGCTCAGGCTGGAAAGGCACCTGCTTCGCCTTCCCCTCTGCCACCATGCCGCCTACTAGCCCGGGGGGCTCAGAGATTGTGAACCCCAACACGCACAACGAGGCCCTGGCACGCTCATTATCCAGAAATTACTCATTCCTCCCTTCTCCATATCCATGGAAAACCTGGTGTTCCTTAACCCAAATTAGAACCAACTGTAAGCGTGTGGTTGGCTGGAGGCGCGGTTACCAGGGAAATGCTCATCTTGCGTCTCCGTGAGTGTTTCCTCCGTGCTCGGAGACACACCGGCTCCAGGGTTTCCCTGAGCAGCCACGGACCTGACTGCAGCCTCCAACATTCTCCACCCGAAACACAGAGCTAAGAAGGTCCAGAGGTGAAATTATGTCATTATTTAACAAACATGCACTCTCTGTCACCCCTCTAAGGTGACATCTCCCAGCCCCACCAATTCTGGGCACGACCGTGGCTTTGCTCTGGCCGGCGGGACCCATGCGATGCCAGCAGCCGCCTCCAAGCACAGGTCTGAGCGTGCGGGCGCGCTTTGGCCGGCTTGACGCTGCCCCGCAGGACGGCGCCAGGTCTGCCCACGGCCTGGGGCAGACACGTCGGAACCTACCCCAGGCCCCAGACGACAAGGGCTCCGTGCTGGTGAGCCTCTTGGTCTCAACTGCTTCCCTAGGGAGCGCCGAGTGCACGGCAGAGGCCAATGGGCAGAGGACCAGGTGAACCATCGCGGAGAGCAGAGGTGAGGCGCCCATTCCGGGGTGTGCCCTCCTGCTGGTCACTGACCCACACAGGGATGCCTGGCTGCCCTGAAGATTCTCCCAAAAGTGCCACCGTCTAAACACGATGCAAGTGACGGGCTTGGAATCATCCAGAACTGTGGCAAAGATACTCTGCACTTACTCGACTGAGCTCAAATGCCCCATCTGTAGCCGAGAATCGAAACCAGAGGAGGACCCAGAGGAGGACCCACAGCAGATCTGGCGATTTACAACGGAAGCTTCCAGAACAGGGAAAAAAAATACACAAACGTCAGGATTCCCACTTTTCGGGGCAAGGGAGAGAGTAAGTCATTTAATTTAGAGCAAGTTTATTTCCCAAGGACTTCAGGGCACAACATGTGGTATCTCGATGTTAGCCACGAGGCGAGACTTTACATCATGGTCCATGCTCTAACTTTGAAGAGACAGAAATTATAAAATTACACCAGATGATGTTTTTTAAATATGCTTAAAATAGTTCCTTTCGGTAACTTGGATAATGTATTTGTTCAAAGTACCCTCCTCCTGGCCGACGCTCCAGAAAGGGCATCCCAGTGCGGCAAAGGCTCTTCTCATGAAGTCCTCGAGCCGGACCCTGTCCAACGCCCCTGCTTCTGGGGATGGTGACGGGGAGTTTGCAGGGAGACGTTTAAAGGACTAAGCATGGCTTCTGGTTTTCACTTGGACCTTTCTCCCTCCTTTTTTTCCTCTTTCTCGCTTTAAGGTCACGGTAGTACATGATGGGCGCTTCGCTGCTCCTCTAGCTCGGACCACCCACGTGTCTCTTTTTTTAATATTTTACTTACTTATTTATCTGAGTGGGAGAGAGTGCGCGCGCCAGCACAAGGAGGAGGAGCGGCAGCGGGGGAGGGAGAAGCAGACTTCCGCTGAGCAGAGCCCGATGCGGGACTCGATCCCAGGACTCCGGGATCACGACCTGAGCTGAAGGCAGACGCTTAACCCACTGAGCCCTCCAGGCATCCCCCACTCAGGGGTCTCACCCAGCACTACTGACTCGGTGCAGCAGGTGACTTTGGGGGGGCCGTCCTGTGAATTGTGGGGTGCTTAGCTGCATCCCCGGATGCTCCCACACAATGACCGTAGCATCCCACAGGCTGGAACAACCAGGCACACCTCAAGATGTGGCCAAGGTCCCGGACAGGCAAATCACAACTGGCTGAGAATCAAAATACGTTGAACTCTTGAAGAATTTATCAAGCTGGCTCTATATGTTTTCCAAAGTTTGACCAGTAAAAAACCTGTGTAAGAACACCCAGGACAGGTGGCTAACAGGTTCCTAGACTCTATCACAGCTTGACGTCACTAACCCCTGGAAGGAAGAGCCTGGCCCCTACCCTCAATGGAAAAGCCCCACAGTTGGCCAGCGGCAACTGTGTGTTGGGCGGCGGCCAGTTTGCGGCCCGTGGCCCCGGCAGGGAGATGGCAGCCGTCACCCTTGCTTGGGGGTCATCATCATTCCCCGTGGAGGAAACCAAGATGGCAGGAGCGGGCATCCAGTCAAGAAGGAGCATGTTCTCTCTCCCTTCTGCTGTGTGCCTGTCTGCTCCCTCCTGCCTCATCCAGTGCGCTGCTTGTCACTAGGGGCTGGGCTACTCCGGGGAGGCCAAGGGGACAGCGGTTGCAGCATTTCTGGGCCATTCGGGAGGGACTTGGTGCTTTCCTTCATGTATAGGAGGGCTCGCCTCAAAGGTGTGGTTTCACAGATGCTTAGAACACCCAGCATGGGCTGGCAAGGGGATTATATTGGGATTCTCTCTCCAACAATAAACAAGACTCACCAAAGCCAAAAAAAAAAAAAAAAAAAAAAAAAGGCAATGCATAAAGTATAAAACCAAAAAGCTTGGTGATTATTTCATGTAATAAACATTCTGGTCACTTGCAGTTCTAGGGTTGAGTGAGTACCGCAGCCACGCTCTGAGGGACACAGTGTCTTCTTCCACCTGTGGCGTGTGGCCGGTCCCCCTAGGGCGGCCCTGCTGGAGGGGCAGAAAGTCCGCAGCGGCTCCAGTCCCCGATGTAGAGGGCAGCATCCAGGAAGCAGCACGGGCGCTGGCACCTCGGAACCTTCTTTAACCCTCCGTGAGAGCCTACATGGACGGCTGCCAGTGCTCTGCCCCTCCTGGCCAGATCTCCTTCAGTCCTAAGTCTACAGCCCCCTCTGGCAGAGGGAAGAGAACGGGCTGTGGCCGACTTACAGCGAGACTCACCCCTAGAGCTGGAGAGGAGTCTTTCGGCACCTGAGGACGAAGCCGGCCCACACTTGGACCACGTCAGGGATCTGTAAGCCAGAGAGGACGAGACCGTTCGCCAGGTGGCCGGGATCGACAGACTCGGGAGCAGAGGCCAGCTGCCTTGCTTCACAGAGGCTCCTGCCTCATCCCATTTACACATGCGGATGCTGGTCACCTGGGAGGGCAAGCGACCTTCCCAGGGATTACGCAGCCAGTAGCTGAGCCAGAGCTAAGCTGTGAGCTCGGGTCTGACCAGCTGCAAGTCCCACACCTTTGTCGTCAGCCGGAGTCTGGTCCAGAGCACGGCAGGCACAGCGGCCTGTGGAAATGCACACAGGCACATGTTTTTATTGTGATGATTATGAATTTAATTGAAGATTTATTTCCCAAAAAACCCCCACTAATTAGCAGGTCAAACGCCCATAGATTGTATTGCTTTAGACTGGGATTAGTTTCTAAAACTTAATTTTCAGAACGATATTAGACAAATAGCAGAACTGGTGATACACGGATGTAAGAAAATGGGAAAATCACAGGCAGAGGAAACGCCGGGAGGCCCAGCTCTCCGCGCCGGGACGGAGACCTACCAGGACAGGCAGAAAGACATGACTAAGTAAGCCATTTTCTGAGCTAATTCTCGGTAGGGGAGAACAGAGAATGCATTAATCTATTGACAGACGGATGGGTCCCCTGACCAGGGTCCCCCGGAGAGGGTCTGCCCTCAGGAGATTCACAAGGATGCTGGACACCGAGGGGACCCAGGGAGGAGGAATCAGAGAGAAGCCAACCAGTGGTCCTTTGAGAAAGTGAGTTCTCTGGCCTGTTGCTCAAATGCGACCCTATACATAGGCTGTTGCTCCTGGAGACACAGTCGTGAAGAAAATATCCGGTGCTACTCTCCCTCTGCCTAGAACCGGGTCCCTTCTCTGCAGACACGCCCTGACCTGGGCGTCTTTGTCCACCAGCCCCTTACTCAGTCGTCAGACCCGGGATGTGCTCAGCGGGAGGCTCTGCGTGTCCCTCCCTGCTTCCTCCCTACTCGTGAGCAGTTGGGCTGAGGGTTATCACGCCAACCTACACGGTAACCGTCGGAACACGTCTTCCATGCCACCCAGATGCCCGACCCCAAACATCCTCCAATGTGACTCGGAGGCTCCTTTGTTTACATCACAGGCTTCCAGGCCCGGGGCGGCCTCCCTCCGGTGGGAGCAGATGTGGCCCATCTTCCGGGGGCACTGGGCCGGGGAGTTCTGAGGCACTTTGCCAACCTCCCTCCCCATCGTGGTGAGCGCATCTGGCGAGGGTCTGCGGATCCAGGCTCACATTCCAGGGACCCTGGACGAGGCCCTACGTGAGGCTCGGGTGGGCATGGGATGAAGGGCCGGCGGCTCTGGACTCTCGGATCAGCTCGTGGCTCCGGGTGGACCTGGCCCCTCTGTCAGCGACCAGCCGTATTACATGTCATTGCCCATGATTTTCCTCTGTTGTGTTTTGCCACATAATATGCTGATTGGACTCAAAACAACAGCTGATTTTGGATGAAAACACTCTTGTATTTTCAGATGAAATAATATTAATTTGGACAGTGAGCATCTGATCAGAATTCCTTGTAAATATTTAGATCAAGTGCCTAGGGAAGAAAGAGACCCAGTTAATTGTAATTAATCATGGATAATTCATTACTTACAGTATGCATCTCGGCTGGGCTCCACTGGGCTCAGAATCTTAAAGAGGCGCCGACGCGGAGGTGAGCCTGCCTAGAGTAGGTAGCGTCTCGTCGGGTGCTGTCTGACGATGACAGAGAGATATGCAGGGACAGGCACGTTCCCCTGGCCCCGGCGGAGGGCGAAGGAGAGCCAGCCGTCGCTGTGGGTCGGCTGTGATTCATTTTGAGATGCAGCTCGACGCACAGAGGTGAGCGAAGGACCAGACGGCAGCCGCCGGAATGTCTCCCTCCGATCTCCCCTTTCTGCTGAGTCTTCAGAAGCGCTGCTTAACCCCCAGGACCCCTGCCCTCCCTGCCCACACGAGGAGGCTCTGGGCCGTGGCAGGACTGAGCGTCGTCATCCTTGGTGCAGAGGAGTGTCCTTTGTTAAAGGCAAGAGTGACGGGTCTGAAAAGCATAGTCCCTGGGGGCTGAAGGAAGAGGCCCGCTGAGCGTGGCCGTCCCGTCGCTGAGGGGAGCGGAGGGCAGGCCTGCAGCCTCTCGGGGGGCGGTGCGGGACCGCGGAGGGATGCCGTCACGCTCCACAGGAGACCTGCAACAGTGCGGGGGTCTCCCAGAGAAGTCTCAGCGGAGGAGGCACGGTGTGAAGGGGGACCCTTGGGATCCACGCTGGGGGGCTGGACCTGGAGGACCCCCAGAAACCTCGCCTTCGCCCTCGTCCTCCTTTTCGGCCCGAGCCTCTGGCAAGCTCCGCTCCCTCCAGCCGTCTGGTGTGGAACATCAGCCGCGCGCGTGGGACCCGGCAACAGCCTGCGCCCAGCTCTCCAGAGCTGTCTCCTCTTCCAGGCCACGCACACAGCTGCCCAGCCACTAACACGCAAGCCTCACCGCCGCTCACTCCTAAAAACCCTTCCATCACTCCCAGTCACCTGTAAAAGAAGCCCAGGCCCCCGTTCAGGCTTTCAGAGAAGGTCTGTGACGTCCGAGCCTCCCCCGCTCCGCACTCTGCACGGCACCACCGTGGGCCCCCGGCTGCAGCAGACTGAGTCACGGCCAGGGTCTCACAGGCGCGCACCTGGCATGTGATCGATCTTCCTCACTCGGGACTCAGAGGACAAACTGGCCTGCTCGGTGAAATCTGGCGGCCACTGCCCCGTCGGTCCCAGGGTGGCTCCGTGGTCATTCTCGGGGCGCGCTGGGGGGCAACAAATGTGAGTGGCCGACACGCATGGTCCCAGCGGAGACGGAGCGGCGCATTCCTCTTCTTCCTATTCCTGCTCTCGTCCTGCGAACAAGTGTCCTTCTGTGGCCCCCTTAGTGCCACGGTTCCTCCGTGGATGATTCCAGTATTTGAAATGGCCCCGTTTCGTGCTGGCGTGTCTGCTGGTGCTCCCGAGGGCGGGAGGCCGTGTGCGTCTGTGAGACGATCTCGTGCAGACCTGCTACAGCTACGTGCTGTTGCCGTGAGCTCATGGCCAATCAGTCAACAGCCTGTGATAAACAGACACACGTGAGACCACGTTGAGTGTTTTCTGGTCAATGCAAACGGTGCGAGGGGCGTTTGCTGGGCTCCGTGATGGTCAACGCCGTGTACTGGCTTGGCCGGCCCAGGCTGCCCCAGTGCGGGTTCACCAGTACTGTGGATGGTTCTGGGACGATGTTACTGACTGAGATGGACATTTTGACCCACGGCCTGAGTAAAGCAGATTGCCCTCCCTGGAGTGGGTGGGCCTCATCCTATCCGTGCAAGGCCTGACCCCCAGCAGAAGGGGATTCTCCAGCAGGTGGCTCTCAGACTTGACCTGCAGCATGGGTGTGCCTGGGTCTCCAACCTGAGGGCACACCCTGAAGATTGAGGTTGCACCTCCATAATGTTGTGAGTTAATTCCTTAGAATTAATCTCATTCTGTGTATGTGTGTTGTGGTGTGTGTGCACAGCCCGCTGGCTCCTGAGCCAATCCCGCATCTCCCAGGACCAGTGGTCCTGAGCCTGTGGCAGCTTCATGGACGCAGCGCCCGTGGTGTCCTCGCTAGCGCGGCCCTACCCCTGCTTGCTCCCCGGGCAGTGGTTACGCAGGTCACGGGGCCTGTCCAAGCACACTGCCCCACCTCCCACCTGTGATACTCTCACCGGCCCCCTCGGCTGCCCATCTGGGGCCTCATGGGGCCCGAGGCCTCACCTCCCTGGCAGCCCAGCCCAGAGGAGACACGTGAGTGCTCGCAGAGCTCCCCTTCCACCACACCCGAGTACCATCAGCAGTGGCTGCTTCCGCGGCCTCAGGGCCAGCCCGGCTCCCGCAACACGGGGTCCCTGCCAGGGGTCATGTGCTGCACCGTCAGTCAGAGGGGACGCGGCAGTTTCCAGCTGTGTCAGAGGCGGCTTTAATGGGCACTCGAATGAGACACCCGCTCTGTGTACCCGTTCGTGTGCGGTGAAGGTCACCCCCTCAGACAACCAGTCCCCACACCCTGTCACAGGGTTGGAAATGCCTGCATTGCCTCTTGATTGGGAGGACCTGATGGCCACCGTGAGCACAGATGCTTTCCGGGCCGAGAGCCTCGCGCCGAGGCGGCCTCCCAGGAGCACACGGCTCCTCGCGCTCTCAGGCCCCGAGCGGACGAGGCCCGAGGCAGGCACGGCCCGTGCGCCAGAAGGCGTTGTCAAAGCTGGTGCGCATCTGGGTGAACAGAGCCGAGCTCTACAGACTTCAGGGGTCACCCAGCCCGGGCTCTCGGGCGGCACCCGCTGTGTTTCTCCTCCCGGATGTGTCGGCCGCAGAGCCACGGAGCGGGGGGGCTGGGGAGAAGACCGGAGTCAGTGAGCCGTGAGACCCTCAGGGGCGGGGGAGCGAACCTCAAGGCAACAGGATGTGGTTCACCCGCTCCTTAAAGTCACCATCAGGAACCGTTCCCGCTGTCCCAGAATGCCGCATGATCTGGGGGGAGAAAGGCCGGTGTGGCCGCCACACCCCCAGCTGGCCCGCTGCCCCAGGCACAGCCAGGTTCGTGGAGCTGACAGCACGGTGCGGGGGGCGGCCAGGGCCTCAGCACTCACCCGACCTCTCAAAGTGCAAGCGACACAGCCAACCTGGCGATTCCGTGCGTGTTGTCCTGTTTATCTTCCTGACTCATTCCGTCCTCTGGTGCCAACCCTTATGTCGACACCGAGGACAATTTCACATGGACAATGACACGATCAGACAGTTTAAAAGTCGTGGTGAAAAGGCAGAAAAGTCACCAAACACAGGCTCTCATCCTGGACTGAACGTGTAGCGGCTGAGAATGGATACAAGTAGTTCATCTCCACGCTCAGTTCCCGTCTCTGAAACACACGGGCGCGGGGTTCACTCGGCACAGAGACGGCCTCAGACACCAAAGTATCGTGAAACGCCGCACAGACGTCTGTTCGTGGATGGGAACGGAACAACGTCACCTGCCTGCCGAGACCCAGCACTCAGCGTCCTGCCACACCTGCCGGCTCGTCCCACGGCTGGTCCACGCACAGACCGTCCCCTCCTGCCACATTCTCCATCCTCCTGGGACGGCAGCTGCGGGCACATGGACACCAGCATCTCTCACACGTCTTAAGCCTAACCAGTTCCTGGTCGAAGTAATAATCGTGTTAGGAGGTTGGCATCTTGGTCTTCACTTTCAAGAATTCAGATATCAGATGTTTCTTGCATTTGCGAAGTCTTGCTCAATACATTACTTCCAAGGCTGGACTCTGCAAAATCAAATTTCTAGAACATTCCATTTGTGTGTAACTTTTCCTCTGCCAACTAGCAGACTCCAAATGGAGGTGATGCCTTATGCCCCGGGAGGGGTCTGTGTAGGATGCTTCCCACTAGAAAACACTGGTTTCTGAGTGATATTCTTCAAAAATAATCATAATAACATTCAAGGTCGTTGCTTTGAGAAGCAAATGTCTATTGGTAGAAGAGAAACAGCAGATAGCCTTCAGTGACATGAAAGGGAAACTCACTCTAGCCCTGAGTAGTTGCCGTCGGATGCACACCGTGGGGAGACGGCCGGCAGAGAGCACCTGTCCTCTAGACACTGCACTTTAGGCTAAATCCACCTGCTCCGTGTGCCAAGAACATGACCTTGAAGGTATGATCTGCCAGGAGCCCAGGGGTCCGAGGCCAGAGCGCCAGGGAAGGGTGAGGGGAGCCAGGCGCTTGCCCTGGATTGAGCTGCTGTGGCATCACCTGCGCAGACAGCAGAGCTGCTCAGAGCAGCACAGAGCAGCCGGGCATCGGGGGTGGGGGGCAGGATTCCAGAATCGGCACGTCTGCAGTGCTAGTTGTACCACTGATTAGCTGTACTCTTGGGCAGGTTACCTAACTGTGTGTACACCTGAATTTTCTCCCAGGATTTTTGGAAAGGGTTAAGTCAGTGTAAATACGGATGGTGCTTAGAGAGACTATGCTAGTGTACCTGACAGTAGCTTCATCATAGAAGTTACTGAAACACAGCCCTGCTCCTCTGGTCACTTGGGTTGGGGGGGTGTCACAGCACAACAGAAGAACCGAGTGACTGAGACAGAGATCACGTGCCCACAAACCCAGAATATTTGATACCCAGCCCTTTACTGAAAAAGTTGCTGATTCCTTGAGATGGTTAATCTTATGTGTCAACTTGACTGGGCTGAGTGGACAGATGCGTGGACAGATGCTTATTCTAGATGTTTCTATAAGGGGGTCTTTGGAAGAGATCAATATTCAAGTTGATGGAGTAAATCAGATTGCTTCCTACCCCCAATGTGGGTGGGCCTCGTCCAATCAGCTGAGGAGCTGCATGGAAGAGAAAGACGAACCCTCCCCCAAGTGAGAGAGAATTCTCCAGCAGAGGCCTCTAGACGTCCTCTGTGACTCGGGCCCTCTCTGGGCCCTCGGTCGGCTGGCCCAGCCCGCACACAGGACTTGCAGCCTCCAGAACTGCACGAGCCGGTCCCGGATCTATCTCAGTGGTTTCGTTTCTCTGGAGAAACCTCCCTCGATTTATCATGGCTTCGGTTTCCATTCACAGAGAGGGTCAGGAGGTTGGAATGCAGCCCTGAGATTGTCATGGCGGCTCCACCATCTCAGGACTTCCTGGCCGAAGAGCACGAGGCCCCTGCCACCCTGACGGACAGAATCCTGCATTGGCTGGACTCAAGGACAGAGGAGGGCGGGGCTCCCGGCTGTCCCCACAAGTGACCTAAACACCAAAGGCACGAGGCCCTCCAGGTCCCCACCTGCTCTCTCTCTCTCAGTCTTTGGGGCGAGGAATTAAAACCTGAGGCCTTCACCATTCCTAATCAGTTCGTTCAATTATCACATTAACACTTCCCACTTTTTATAAAAAAAATCTTAGTTTTCATCATTTTTCATGCCATTATGCCAATTAATTGTGTGGCAAAATGCTGAGCCTGGGCTTCAAAGAATAAGGTGCTGCTTTTTGAAGTAGTGTTGTTTGATAATGGAGTCTTCTCAGATTTCAGCATCTGGAAACGGGTTGGAACACAAAATCTTCTGTGTTTACACGGGCATCGCAACAGAGGGCTGTCGTCTAAGCCATCAGATGGGACGCGTGTGCGTCGCCGTGTTCCTAGCTCATATCTGCAATGCCCACTGAGACCTGTGATCATCTCTCTACAGCAATCAGAGTAGTGAGGCCTCACGGGGGTCTCCGCAGAGATCACTTGGCATCGTGGAGTGATGCTGGGAACCCCTTAATGAGCCGGCAGCCGCCAGAGACACCGTTCAGAGCGCAGTGGCCGCTCCGGTCTCACTGAGTAGCAGAGCCTGTGGGGTCTCCAGGTAAGGTCACTCTGTTGCCTTCAACAGGTGGCCCCCAAGGTGACCAGGGCCCCGTCTCCATGGCAGCGGGAGGATGGGGTACGTGTGGGGGGTCCAGCATGGCCCACGCGGATGCCTGCGCTCCGTGAGCTAACACGAGTTCCCACCGTCTCACCTCCTTGCGAGACAGGCTGAGGAACGCGGTCCTGTTGCACCCAGAAAAACACATCATGAATTTGAGGGAACGGCCAGAAACCTCTGCCAGCTTGCTCAGCTGACCCTGGGGAGACAGAAGTCTCCTTGGAACCCAGTCAGAGGTAGGCAGGCACATTTTCATGATGCAGAGGAGCCACCGAACATTCCACAGCCCCACAGCGCAAGTAAATCAACAAGAGTATCCGGCCGACGGGCACATGGAGACTGAGGACATGAATTGAGGGGCTCTGCGGCGCTTCAAGGTGTCACTGCAAACAGTGGTGACACCGAAGCTTTGGGATGGAGTCCGTGCTCGCACCGCTGCCGGCGTGGACCACGGCTTCCCTGCACGACACCGCTGTCCGTGGCCAAGACGGAGGACGGCCCTCCAATGGCTCTTGACCCCAGACCAGCGGCAAGCCCCTGTTCGGGGGCCGGACACGCCGGGCGGTGTCAGGGCAGCGGAGCGCAGATGGAGAGTTGGACGTGGTGGGAGGAAGGGCAGAAGCATGGGGTCCAGAGCCCAGTTTGAATCCCACTTCTGCACACCATTATCCACTCAGCAAGCGTCTGTGGTCAAACGGACGCCGCGGTGCTTCTGAAAGTCAAGTCGAGAGCCCTGCCCCCTTGCGCTTCTGCTGCAGCGGGAGGACAGTGGTGATGAATGAAGCCAGCAAGAAGGTCGGACGACCTTGTCTCACGGAGGAGCCCGGTGTGCGAGCGTGCGTCGTCTCTGCCGGCTGCTGCCCTGCTCCACCCCCTCGCTCCCCTTCGGACGCCCAGCCCTCGCTCCCTCGATCCGGGCACGCTTGCCCCGGGCCCTGGTGCTGGCCAGTCGGAGCCCAGCATCCCTTCATCCGGGGAGCTCCGTTCCAGCACAGCGTGGCCATGCCAGGCCGGAAGGATCCCAGATGGGACCTCTCCGGAGGATGCCGGGGAGAACCGCTCTCCACCAGCTGCTACACGGGCAGCGCGAACCTGCGGCTACGGACAGCCCGGTCCTCGGCACCCGGAGAGCGCTCCTAGCCGGCAGAGAGCAGGCCGGCCACGCGGGGCCCTGCCGGCGCGTCTCTCCGCGTGGCTGCGCCTGACACCGGTCCGTCCCCCGTCCCCACTTACGGGCGCCGTGAGTTCCCATTTTCCTTTAAGCTCCTCTGGGTTGTGGTTCTGTAATTTGTGAGCGAGAAGTTTCTAGTAACCCAGTAAGGGAAGGAGGTGGGCAGACAGTGGAGACAAATGAGAAGCTGCGGTCGGGGCCGGCCTCGGGGAGGGGACGTTCGCTCTGGGTGCACAGAGAATAATGAAACAGCCATATGACGAGCTGGAAAGTTCCAGGAAGGAGCCTGGGAGCAAGGCCAGGAGTTAAGAGAAAGCCTGGGGCCCGGGGAACGGCTAGGGTGCCGCAGTGAGCAGAGACACCAGGAAGCGGGCCGGGATGCCCGCTTCATTCCGGGGGCAGAGCCGTCTCTGCAGGTGGGGGCCTGCGGGGACACAGCTCCTTTATGCCACCGAAGGGTCGCCGTGACCCTTGGGTTCAAACGGGGCTTGGAGGGGCATCTCAGGGCCGCAGAGCCGGTCCCTTTGCGAGACCCGCTTTTATTAAAGTTGCCTGTCCTCGGTTTGCGCTGACGCCCCTCGATGCCTCTGCTGCTTGTCATTGTCCTCTTTCAGGAACTTCACGTCTAATTTAGAAAACAAAATAATAAATATGCACCAAGAGCTTTGCCAAAGTGTGTAATTCACCACTCGGGCAGGAGTTCTCTCTTTACAGGGCTTTAAAACTTTTCTGGGATTGTTCTAAGTTCTTTTGCAATAATAATAATAATAATAAGTTTTAAAAGCTATTTTTAACCAAATGTAAACACCGGTCATTTTACTGGTTCGGAGAGAGTATTTTTAGACAAGTCCCGTGATTAACCCAGAGAAGCATCTCACTGAAGGAGACAGGACAGAGCCTGCGGGGGCGGACCCACACGTACTCCTTAAAAAGGAGGCCACCTGCCCGGCCCGCGTGACCTCCGCTCCCCTGAAACTCCCCCAGAACTGACTAGCGCAAGTCTGCGCCCCGAGGACCACGGGAGAAGCCACGGCAGGAAGCTAAACCCCTCGGGAAAGTGCTACTTTCATAGAAGCCGCATCTGCTCGTGGCAGAAAATCCAGGAAATGCATAAAAAAAGCATAAAGAAGAAAATACAAATTACCCATGACCCCCAGACCCCAAAATAACAATAAGCCTTCTGAGTCTCACCACCTCTGCCTCATGTGGGAGTAAAGGGGCCCTAATAAAAACCCACCGTCACACTAGACAGGGCCACATCCGAGTGTGTCTCCCACGTCTCCTGGGGCAGGGGCCCAGCTCACGGCCGTGCCCCTGCTGGACAGCCCCCCACCCCTCATCCAGGGACGCGAGTCTCGAAGACACTTCTGTGCCAGTGGCCCTGACCGGGACCACAACAGCTGTTGTCCCTCGACAACACTTCCCACATATTTGACCAAGGCAAACACCGTTTCTGGGGCTCCCAACAGTCTGCGGGAGCACTGGACGTGGCCGAGAGTCCCCAGCCAGGTCTCCTGCTCCTGCTGCGCCCCCCCTCCCTGCAGCTGTGCATCAAACGTGACGCCGAGGAAGATTCTGATGGTCGTGCCTTGCAGAGCAGGAGAGCCGTGAACGTGCCCTTGTCCTCCACAACCGCAGAACTGAGGGCCAGTCTGCACCAGTCGAAGCCAGGTGAGCGGGGCCCAGGGGCCTCGTGGACAGACACCTTCCCCACAGTGGAGGGAAGTGATGACCCACACGCAGGACCCTGCACGGAGCGTTAGCACAGCCGCACGGGGGTGGATTTCTAACACATGACAGGTGTGCACAGGGCCCTGGGACCAGCCCCGGGGGTCCACCCCATCCCCTCAGAAAGCAAACACTTGGGCTGTGCTGTCCCTTCGTCCTTCCCCTGGGCCCGCTCCGTGACAGAGCGACGGGGGTGGAGGGGAGATGAAGCCCCTTCCCCAGGGTGTGGCCGGTGGGGCCTGACCTGGGGCACTGGAGCTTCCGTCTGCCCTGCGGGAACACTGGCGTCACGTGCCCGGGAGGGGTTCTCGGGGCCTGAGACGCCCCTCCCCCAGCTCCTTGACAGACATAGTCTAGGACTGAATGTGCCAATGGCCTGTCCACATCGTCCGAGCTCTGGGCTCTGAGTCGTGGGCGGGCGGGACAGCCAGGACCGGACTACACAGGGCGGGGCTGCCACTGGGCCCCCTTCACCCGCCCACAGGGCAGGGGTGGTGACAGTGACCAGCCAGGACCCTGGGGACCTGAGACCCAGGGCCACTCTGGCCCGAAACCGGGGCTTCACTGCCTACCTCTGAGCCTCGCTCTCCCACTCCATGAAACCAGTCATCAGGATTCCAGCGTGACAGGGAGGAGCCCACACGCACGGACCTCGTCTCTTCCTCGAAACCACACTGAAGCCGCAGAGCACGACTGTGAGAGCATAAATCCGCGAGAGAAGGGGGGGCGGAGAGAGGGAATTTCGGGACGGTGCTCCCAGGGGAGGAGGAGGAGAGGGGGAGAAGGAGCCCTTGGCGTGGGGACAGAGACGCCAGCGAGATGGGACACCTGCTCCCAGGAGGCAGCGGACAGGAGGCGCAGGGACAGCGTCTGGGTGTCTGTCCCGAGGAGGAGAAATTCCACCAAGATTTTCCCAGGAATTGCTCCTCGGTCTTGGTTGCTGGTGAGGAAGTGTCTGTCGGTCTGCTCCAGCCCTCCTCGGGACAGACACCCAGACGCCCCCTCCCTACGGGGGAGCTCGCCGGGGAAGCAGGAGGGGGCACTGCACTCGGCGCTCCTGGTCTGCACCTGGAGAGCTGTGCCCCGAGCACCCCGTGCCCCGTTCCGGACTCACAGTGGAGCGACAGGTGGGGTATCTGGGAGGGATAATCAGGCAGTCAGGCTCAGCTCTACTGCTCGTAGGGGAGCCAGGCGTCCAGGGCACCAGCCCGGTGCCTGCTCCCAGGCTGCCCCACGTGGGTGAGGCCCGTGCCCCCTTGCAGACGTGGGCAAGCCGGCCTTACCCATGGTCTTCCTGGAAGCCCCTTTGGCAGATATACCTAAGGGCAAATCCTCCGATTCGGCTGCTGCCAGAGATGAAGGCGGTGTCTGTTTCTATTACTTTCTTACTTGTTTGTTCAGTGCGTTTAGACTCTAAATGGGGAAGAAAGGTGCCTTCACTGGGAACTCCCTCAAATGCCAACAGAAGCAAGAGGCCGCCGTGCAAGGACACATCCTCCCATGACATTTACCAAGTGAGTTAGTGACGGGCAAAGCCTCTCATTACATTGTTTCGACCCAGGACGGAAGGACAGAGAGCCGCCAGCACGGGGAAGCTAAGCACACAGGCCATCCTCGTCACCACGACCCTTTACAAATAACCTCCTGTCTGAGACCGCTGGAAGCGATTTTCTCAAGAGAAAACAAGAGATCCAAACTATGTATTCGGGCCACTTTTGCATAAATAACTCAAGAAAATATGTGGTGTGCGTGTGTACATGAGACGGGAGAAAGGCGTGAAGAGACGGATCCGGTACCGTCCTCCGGCTTACGGCTCGGGGCCCGCACGCCGACCTCACGAGTCTTGTCTTGTGACGGACGGAGAGTCGGGACCATCCCTCGGAGTCGGTGAATCAAGCAACAGAGGCAAAAGTACATTCAGAGATCTGCACGCAAACACCAAGAGAGACAAGCAAATAAAAACCCGACAGTGGCGACACGTGGAAGGGAGGGAGAAAAGCCACCGTCCTCCGGGCTGACAGCAGGGACAGAGGCCTCGGTCACACCAGGGCAGCGAGCGTACTTCCTGCTGAGAGCCGTGCGGCACCCGCTCCTGGGAGAGGCCTCAGAACTGTCAGGATGCAACGTGACAATGGAACAACCCGCCACTCGGTGAACGGACCAAGGACCTGGGGAGACTTCCTTCCAAGGAAGACACGCACATGTCAGGTGAGCAGAAGGGAGGTTTGCGTCACCGGCTGGCGAGGCCGCGCCGCTCTCCCCGGGTCAATAAGCAGAAATCAGGGACCGGCAAGTGTTGGCAAGGACTCCGGACACCTCGGGCCGCTGGTGGGGACATAAGCCTGCCTTGGGAAGCTGCCTGTGGCTCTTCAGACGGGGAAGCATGGTGTTCCCGTGGGACCCAGCAAGCCCGCGCTTTGGCGCACACCCGGCAGAGAGAACATCGTCCTCGTGAGTGAGGGACAGCGTCCCAGGGGTGTCCCCCCACCTCTCCCGGCCCGAGCGCCTGACGCTCGCGGAAACAGACCGACAGACACTCACCCACCAGCAACCAAGACTGAGGAGTCCTTCCTGGGAAAATCTTGGTGGAGTTTCCACCAACAATAAAGCAGATGGAGTTTGAAGAAAGACCGACCCAGGCTTCGGGCTTCAGATGATCACAAACTCAGAGGCATTTTTATGAAACAGCCCAAAACTCTCAAGTAAAGTGAACCCCCATAATTAGGAGGAACAGAGCATGTCATACGGGCCTAAAAACAAAGCTGTCCGCCGGGGAAGGGGCAGCCCCACGGCCGACCCACTGCCGGCCTCGAGCATAAGCAGGGTGTCCTGTGAGAAACACCGCAGGGTGAGTCCAGGGCTGCCGGAGCGGTGGGGGGACGCAGGGTGACCATCCCGACCCCGAGCCTCTGCGTCTCCAGATCACGAGGTTTTGCCTCTCGACGTGACATCTCACGTTCTCGGCTTTTCTTTCCGCTCAAGAAGCTGGTCCTTCATCCTTGGAGACCCCATCCTACGTGGGACACACTCACGTGACTCTCCGCGACACACTTCTGCATGACCTTGAGCCCGAGGCACGAGCAGGACACCCGGGAAAGCACGCAGGCACTGGGACCAGCCAGTCGGAGGGGAGGCCGCACGCGGCTGTGTCCCACGCTCAGACGCCTCGGGGAGGGGGGCTCAGGGCGGGGCGCGGAGGTGCCCCCAGAGTCCGCACTGCCGTCAGAGGAAAGAGGGAGCGCCATCTTGCTGTGGAGCCCACGTGCATTAGAAATCTGGGTGGGAGAAGCATGAGCGCCTGGCTGGGACCCGGCAGGGGCCGCCTCGTGGGCGTGAGAGCTGCTCCATCAGGGGTACCCTTGGGGGGATGGCCAGGCTCCCCACTGGGTTCACCAGCCAGAAGCGGCCAGTTCGGGGGCCAGGGCCAGCAGTGTCTGTCCGCCGCCTCTCTTCTCTCTACCCCAGCCCCTTCCCTGCGGCCGTGATTCACGACCCTGGCACTACCTAAACGCCCGCTGGGCAGACAGCCGACACGCATCCTTGGCTCCTCGTGAGAGGGGCCCTGGTGGGCCCCGGCGGGAGCTCAGGGTGCGCTGACGGCCTCGGAAGGCCTGCATTTCCTAGGGTGTGCGCTGCTCCTCATGCTTTCCAGCCTGGCTCTGCCCTGAGTTTCAGGGGGACCCTGTGGGAGCCAACCAGCATTCAACCCGGGCGCTGGAGGAAGGCTGGGGGTCGCCCGAGGCCCGGCCCTCCTCCCCGGAAGCCCTCTGTGTCAGCCCCAAATGCCCTCGGCTCGCGGTGCGCCTGTGGACAAGCTCCTGAGCCCCTCTGTTTCCTGGGCCTCTTCTGCAGGCAGCCCCGGGCACCGGAGGACACGAGGACAGGGGACAGGCGGACAGGCGTGCGGGGACGGGCACGTGTCGAGCGTGGGGCTGGAACTGGGGCGGCGTCCTTGGGTTTTTCCTTCTAGCCGCGCTGCCTGCAGACAGCAGCGCCCACGCTCCGGGGAGACTGCCGCATCCTGGCCCCTCTCCCTCGTTGCCATGGCAAGAGGAGAGCAGAAAGCCAAGCTTGCACACGCGGCTCGCGGCTCTCCCTCCCCCGGGAGGCTCTCTGCCAGCTCCAGGCGGAGGGGCCTCGGCCCAGGAGCCGGCCGTCCTCTCCCTCGGCTTCTCAGACCCGGCCTGGCCTCACGCCCCTCCTCAGCCCAGCGGGGCCCGTGGAGAGCCGGGCTCCCCTCGCCACCACGGCCCGGCCGTCTCTCTGTGAGAGTGTCGCCCAGGGAAGAGCCCAGCCTGAGTCTAAGGGCGGCCCGAGACAGGGCTGCACAGGTCAGGTGACCTGTAAGGACCGACCGGAGGGGCTGGGAGCACCTGAGCCTCCGGGGAGGGGAGGAGAGGCCGGGATCTGTGGGTTGGGGGTTCCACAGGCCCTCGGTCAATCCCTCACACGTCTGCACTCGTAACACCCAGACAACAGGCCAAGAATAAGGGGCCATATCATCCCCACTTCATGGATAGGTAAACGGAGGCTAGAATTCCTGGTCCAATTCCATCAGTCCAGGAGCACAGTCTCCCAAATGTAGTCTCACCCCCCAAGCGAAGCCTCGTTTGAAGTCCAGGCCTCCAGGCCTCCAAGGCCTCATTGATGGGCTGGGCTGGGCTGTACAGAGCTTCCTGGGGACGGCAGACCCTCGTCCCAGAGCCTGGGCACCCGCCCACGGAAGGAGAAAAGGTCTTTGCCGCTGTGATGAAGGATCCCGACGTGGAGAGATCGTCTCACATTCTCGGGGCAGGCTCTGAGTCCAGCCGCGGCGTCGTTGGAAAAGAGAAGCCAAGAGCCTCAGCACACAGAGGGGAGCCGCGTGAAGAGGGGACAGAGATGGGAGGGGCATGGCCACAAGAGAAGGACTTCCAGGGCCCCCCGAGCCAGGAGAGCAGGAAGGACCCTCCCCTGGAGCCCGCAGAGGGAGCCTGGTGCTGTGGACGCTGGATTTTGACTTCTGTCCTCCAGACGGTGAGAGAAGGGACTTCTGATGATGTCAGCCCCCGCGCTGGGCTGTGGCTGCCGTCCCCGCCCCCACACGGGGCGACGGTGCTGGGCAGACAGGGACTGCGCCCGCGCAGCACGGCAGGGCGTCTGTCCAGCTCTCCCCACGTCCCCCATCAGCCAGCGTGGGCCCTGTGGGATCCCGTTGAGAACATGGCGCTGGGCCCCGGCACACCCCCCCCCAAGCGACCTCACTTTCCGAGTCAGCACGTGGACGTGATCCTCATTCCCTGCGAGGGTGTGAGGTGTGGGGTCACCTGTTCCACGTCCCTCACACCCAGCAGCAATCCCGGGACACAATCGTGGGCGCCCCTCCCCAGCAGACGTCCACCTCCCCACCCACCCCGGTCCGGCGCAGCCTCGCGACGCAGACAGCACCCCTTGGCTGTCTTCTCCCCACCGACCCCCTCAAGTGGAGATCCGGGCATGGCGCCCTCTTCCCTCCAGAGGACTCTCCGTCGTCACCAGGCACTCGGAGCGTTTCCATCTGCCCGACTCCCTCCTTCACTCCCGGGGGACGTGACGCAGGCGGAGGCTTCTGCAGTGTGGGGACCGGACGCTTGCCTGAGGGTCTGACGAAGAACACGGCAGGACCGGTTGTGCCCCAGCCATGGGCCCCAATTCCCCAGGCCCAGAAGACCTCTGGGAGGGGGCGGGGCCCACAGATGGGTCACAACCGGCTCGGTGGCTGGAGAGCAGAGTCAGAGGCCCACAGGGCTTCATAGCCTCCGGCTCTTGGCCCAAGTTTGGGGACAGAGCACGAGGAAGCCAGAGGGAAAGGACCGTCACCACCCAGATGATAGCCCTGGACAGGCAGAAACACACTGGCCAGAGGCCTGAGAGCAAGCAGCTGCCGGGGACTGGGCAGTCCAGCCCGTGCTGTGGGGTACACACTCCTCTCCCTACGGGGCACCAGGCAACATCTGGCAAACACAGTAAAATCTGCTGACGGAGGCCCCGTTACAGTTGGCCTGGTTGGCCAACTCCCGTTACAAATTGCCAGTGGCCGTGAGGCTGGTCAGGGCACTGTGTGGCTGGAGTCTGGACCGAGCCCAGCCGGGGGTGCCGGCCTCGGCCCCCGCTAGCTGCTGTCTTCTGAAAAGGCTGGGAGCCCTGGGAGCCACTGGGCGGCAGCTGGAGGTCCCTGCGGCTGATCAGGGACGGCCGAAGGACGACGCAGGCCTGACCCCAGGTTCACACACAGCTCTTGCCCGCGGCCCCGGACGCCCCCGTGTGCAGCGGAACCCAGGCAGGGGATCCCCACGCGCACCCAGCCCGTGGGAGGAGCGCCGGCTCGAACATGTCCTCCCTCCCTCAAGTGGCCTCAGCCACGGGGGTGCAAAGCAGGAGGCCCCAGACCCCTCTCCCGGAAGAGCGTCAGGGAGCCGCCCCTTCCCTCTCACACTGAGCTCTCCGGGAGCCCAGAGGTGGGCGGCAGACGCCTGCAGGGGCGGCCATAGCAAAGCACCACGCACGGGCCGCTTCAGCACACACTGGTTTCCTCCTATCCTGGAGTCTGGACGTCCAAACCAAGGTGTCCGCAGGGCCGGTGTCTCGGGGGTAGACGCCGCCTTCTCCCCAAGGCCCCACGGGTCGTCCCGCCGTGTATGCGTGTCCTGGCTCCGCTTCTTACAGCAACACCGGGACCGGATTAGGGCCCATCCTGAAGGCCTCATTTTACCTCTGCTGTTTCTTTAAAGATCTTCCGTCCTCATCGCGAGCTGCTGGGGTTTAGGACTTCGGGTAGGAACGTTGTTGCTGGGGACAGGATTCCGCCGTTCACGGTGTCCGAGGTGCCCCCTCAGGACTGACCAGAGGACCTGATCCAGACACGGGGTCCCGGCCCCTCCCGACTGCTCACCTGCTCTCAGGAGGGTGGACACGGATCGCAAGGTCTCTCTCCTCCGCCTTCTAGTAGAGGACAGTGCCTAGTCAGAGAACCCTGCCCGGGTTCTGCGCACACCAGAAAAGGACACCGCGCCCTCCCCCCACACACAAGCCAAGCAGTCTGCGGTACTGGGCCGGTTCTCGCCCACAGCAGGCCGTGCGGGATCCGAATCCTCGCTCTGCCTGTGCGTTCCCGGGGCCCAGTCGACGGGTGGCCTCTGGGCAGGACTTTGTCCCTTCATGCTGCCTCCGCTTCCCTCACGAACTGGGTAGAGCCGTGGCAACGGTGCCCACTGCATACAGACGTCTTCTGCGCGGACACGCGGAGCAGAGCCCGTGCCGGCCGCCGCTGTGAGCCGCAGCCGTGCCCCGATTCTGTTCTCCGGACCCGGCACCTTCACTCTCCTACACTGCTTGTCCATTGAGCTGCTCTATGCTTGTCCCGTTTCCATAAAAAGACAGACCATAGGTCAGCAGTACGCCCTAGAAAAGCTTGGCCTGTGAATTTTTTTGAACCCACATCCCCATCATCCCAGCACACAGGCTCCCTCCACCAGGCAGGAAAGCGGCCCGAGCTCCTCTTTCTCAGATCTGTGAGCACGTGGCAGGTTCACATGCTCACATCTGAGAGCAGGAGCTCTGGGCAGCTGGTCTCCACAGTGTGCGGCTGGCAGGGACGGACGGGAGACAGATGTGTGCCAGGCCCGGCGTGGGACGCCTGTCAAAGCGTCCTCGGCACTCAGCAGCACGGGGAGGCCCATTCCGCACTGCGGCCGGGAAGCCACCCGGACACCCCATCCCGCGTCCCGCCCCAGGGGCCGCTGCTCCTCGCGGCCCGAGTGTTCACTCCGCGGCCTGAGGGCGTGCACATCCCGGTTTGCTGAACTCGTTCCCGTTCCTTAAAATCGCCACCGGTCGATGGAACCCATGACCGCCTGCCAAAATGAGAGGTCATTTTTAAAACTTCAGCTTAAATCTCTAAAGCTGTCTGCTACATTTAGACACACATCTGAGGAGCGCCTGAATTCTCTCTTAGAGCCGCGTCGGCGTGAGTGGGGAGAAGGAGCTGGGAGTCGGCCGGTCCCACGCAGGGAGCACTGAGAGCCGAGCCCACAGGGTACGGGAGCCGGTCCCACCGGCCCCTGTGGGCCCCCGAGCTCCCGCATGGTTTCAGAGGAACATGCAGCCCCGTACCTCGGAGACAACCTTTCAGACATGCTGGAAGGAAGACTGGATGGTTCTGCTTGCGGCGGAAGGGAGGCGTTTTCTTGGCTTTGGGGGCCGGAGTGAAGCGGTGAGCGCAGCGTAGAAGTAGGAGGGGGTCACAGGGGCTGAGCTGCGCAGACAGGGTCTCCAGCGCCGTCCCCCTGCCCCCGGAGCACGCGCCGAAGGAGCCCTCAGTACCGCCGGCCTCCAGGGTGGACGCGGAGAGGCCCGGGAGGAGGGGCGGCGGGGCAGCACCCTGAGGCAGGGAGCCCGGGGCTGGACATCGAGACCTCGGGGAGCCTGCGAAGGTCAACAGCCAGAAAATCCAAGAAGGCAGGAAATAATGTCCAAATACACACGCCAAGGTCAGTTCTCAGGGGCTCACTGAGGGGAGTGAGCAGACATCCCAAAGGCTGGTCAGGGCCCACGGCTCCTTCCGGCCCTTCCTCTGACCCCACTCCCTCCCCCATCTCGTCTGGCTCTGGAGGTGCCACATGTCCCCCGTCCCCAGGGCTGCTCCCTCCTGCTGCGGGGAGGAGACGCCCCACCTGCCCCTCCCCCACAGCGAGGAGCCTGGGCCCGAGTGCGTTTCCTGCGCGCCCTGCGTGGCCCTCTCTCCTCGCTCCGGCTAGGCCACGACACCCACAGCCATCCTGAGCCCTGAGCTCCAGTCCCTGCTCGGGGACACAGGCGTGGCCTCCATGACCTGCAGAGCCTCCCCCCGCTCCAGACCTGTGGGACTGCGGGACTGTGTCTGCTCCCCCCGTGGGACTGTTGGTACCCACCACCACACCTCCGGCTCCCCTGGGATCCAGGGGCTGGGCCCGAGGCTTAAAAGGAGCGGGTGACAAGGAGAGGGAGGAGGGGGAAGGAGGGGCGGGGTGGGGGGAGGCAGGATATAAGAGGGCAGAGGAACGGGAGGGAGGGGAGACGACCCAGCACAGACGAGGGCAGAGCGGTCCCGGCAGGGCCCGAGACGTCCCTCAAGGACAGAGGACGGAGGGGCCGGCTGGAGACTGCCCAGCTCCCTGCCCCCTCCCCCCCAGTGTGCTTGTTCGGGACGCAGCTGCCAGTTCCCACCCAAATCTGTATTCGGGCAGACGCACGTGATGCCGGGGGATTTGTGTGTACTTTACGGTGTGAGAGGCACAAACCCAGGTCAACTTCTGCCGGAAGAGCGAAGGCCCCGTGCCATCCTAGTGGGGAAGAAACTCGAGTTCCAAGAGAGGCAAGACCTGCCCTCAGCCAGAGAGCAGGGCGAGAACCCCGGCTTGCTGGCCCCCCGCTTTGACAGGGAGCTCGTGCCCTGGGAGCTTCCCAGGGAGCTTCACCTGCAGCCCCTCCTGTAGGGCAAGCGGCAGGGAGACAGCTCAGTCCCAGCAGACAGAGCCGGCCACTGGAAAAGAAGTGCCTGTACGGTGGCTCAGCCTGTCCCAGGGGCCCTGAGCCACGCGGGGGGTCACAAGACTCAGCGGCCTCCGGTCCTCCAGAGGTTATTTCCTCCGATTCTGAGTCTGGGACTGGGGAGGGACCGGCCATTCCCTGCATTCCCGAGGCAGGGACTAGGGAATGCCGCATCCCAGAATGAGAAGGAAGCTCCAGGGAGACAGACTGTGGCTCGAACGAAAGCCTGTGTTGGAGGGAAGGGCGGGGCAGCGCGGAGCAGGGCCCAGGCTCGACGCAGAGATAGTTCAGGGCTTCAGACGTGCTCAGGACTCAGGACGATGAAAGCCCAAGGATGGAGAAGCAGGGACCCCTGCAGGAGGGGGGGGTGCGGGGCCGGGCAGCAAGCAGGCTGGAGGGACCTCTGGGTTCCAGCTCTGCGGAGCCCTGCTTCCCAGGACGGCATGCGGGCGGGCTGGTTTGGGACGCAGCCAGGACAAGCTGGGCGGGTGGGTGGTTGCTGGCCGGCTTTGAGGCATCTGTGAGTCCTCCGAGCAGAGAGGCCCAGGGGCCGCCGGAGGTGCCGATCCGGAGCTCCGCAGCAGTCGGGGCAGACACCTACATGGCCCTGGGCGAGGGAGTGCCTGCAGCCCGGGGTGACGCGGAGACCCCTGGGGACGGTGCCCAGGTTGTGAGAGGCCCAGCATGAGAACTGGGAGTCGGAGAAAGAAAGGAGGTCGGGAGGGGTGACCGAGCAGTGCACGGAAGCTGGAAGCCAGAGTCTTTCCCACAAGGACAGAGGGGACACTGGTGCCCGGCAGCACAGGGGTCCGTTAAGACAGCGTGTCCAGTGGTTTGGCCCTGGGGGGCGTCCGAGGCTCCCCACAGCCTGGCTGTGTCAGCCTCTCACAGGACACTCGTAAGGTGCCTCTCCTTCCCCTCATCTCCGGCCCCCTCACAGCGCGGAGAGCTGGACCCACAGCCCAGCAAGCCCAGAGAGTCATCGCCGACGGAACGAGTGGGTCTAGACACTGCCGCCCGCCAAGGCCAGCGATGCTGCAGAAAGGCTCATTGCCCCAGACCTGGGCGGGCCCCTTGGCTCCAGCTGCGCCCAGACACGCAGAGAGTCTGAGCCCGGGGGAGCAGCCCCGGGCCATGGCAGGTGAGCCGCCGCAAGCAGACTTCATGTCAAGGCCAAGGCCGCTGCGGCGGCATGAGACGCCTGCCGGGGCTCTGGAGGGCGGGAGAGGGTTTAAATGCCACCTCCAGCTCTTTCCCTCCCGCCTCAGGAATGCACACGCAAACACACATGCACACACGCGTGTACACACGATCGCCCGTAGACGTGTGTGCCTGCGCATGTGTGCACACGGATGCCATAGCATGGTTTGTGCGCACGCATGGTCTCGGTGTGTTCACACACGTGTGCTTACATGCACACATGTACACACACACCCAGAGTCTCGTGTCCCCCCGGGCCAGGGACCTCCCACCCCCGCCACAGGTCCTCGGTGGTCTGGGAGAACCTTCCGGTTGCCCCTCCCGCCGTCCCTCGGCGCGGCGCCTGCCAGCCCTGACACACGGGGCCTCGCGGCCTCCCTGGCGGACTGCTGCTCTCCTGTCATCTGGTCGAAGAAGCTGACAAGCGTGGGCAGGTCGCCAACTTGGCCCCAACTCCGCTTGGAGGCTGGACTGGCAGATAAATTGGTCCTGGAGCAGGGGGGAGGCGGGGGAAAGCAAGAGGGGGCCCAGAGGGAAGAATTCAAATTCATTTTTCTGCTAAGCCCAGCTCCAGCTCTCCAAGGCTCCCAGCTGTAGCTGGGAAGGTTGACAGGGCGCCAGCCCGGGAGCAGGCAGATGGTGCGGGAGGGGAGTGTGCGCCCGGCAGGAGGGGCAGGGACCCTATCAGAACCGGGATGCAGCAGGAATCCGGAGGAACGGTTTGGCCCGCGACCTCAGAGCATCTCTAGAGGCCTGCTGGTGCGTTCCGGTTCATTCCGGTTCATTCCGGTTCTGTGAGAGCCAGCGGCAGAGTCGGCGGGAGCCCGAGAATCACTGCCCTCCGTGCTTACTGCTGCGCGGGCAAGGACTGCTCCGCAGCTGGGGGCCGCCCTCCCTGGCTCAGTGGGCGCCCCCCGAGCTGCGGCCCCGGACCGATCCGTGGCTGGCACCGGCATGGCCATGTATAACGCAAAGAAGGGACCTGGACATTCCAGAAAGAACGGACTTCAAACCTCTCTCTTTTTTTTTTCTTTTAAATTTTATTTATTTATTTGACAGACAGAGATCACAAGTAGGCAGAGAGGCAGGCAGAGAGAAGGGGGAAGCAGGCTCCCCGCTGAGCAGAGAACCCGATGTGGGTCTCGATCTCAGGACCCTGAGATCACGACCTGAGCTGAAGGCAGAGGCTTAACCCACTGAGCCACCCAGGTGCCCCCAAACCTCTCTTTTTCTGCCAATCCTCTTCCAGGAGAAATTGGGGCTTTAGGATGGATGTGCACGGCGGCTGCCTCACCCCTCAGACTACGGGATAGTGACGTGCACCTGCTTCCCATTCCAGGAGGCGAGGGTGGTCCTTCCCTGCTAACCCTCTGGCTACCTGTCTAAGGCCCAACACAGAAAACAAAGCCCTTGCAGACGTCCCGCTACCACAGGGGGCATCGGGGGACGGGCGCCCGCTGCGAACCAGGACATTGTGCGACGTTCCGTCCGCGGCTGCTCTCCCGGCCCTGGGAGCACCCAGGGCAGAGCTCAGTGGTGAGAGCCGGACGTGGGGGTGCCCTGCTGCGCGCCCTAGTGTCCTGTCTCCTCCACGTGACTTCCTGCCACTGCAGGACGACGGCTGCTTGCCTCAGGGCGGCACAGCCCCGGCGCTCCTCGGGGGACCGCGGCCCGAGCACACCGGCTTCCGGCTTCCAGGCCGGGTTCCCAGACTCCACTTCCATATTCAACCTCTTCGTTTCAGGCCAAGAACCCTGTGGCCTGCCGGGGGCATTTAGAATAAATGGGGCGTCCGCACAGACATTCCACAAACAAGAACAAAACATGCAAATTGGTATAAAAATCCCATGTGTGTGTATGTGTTGCCACATGTGTGGTGGGTGTGCGTGCACACGCGTGTGGAGGAGGTCACTTCCATGTGGGAACACGTGCACGGGTTGGTGCTGAGCTATGGCGAGCACGTTTCCAGGAGGAGCGTGTCCCCCCGTGGCACGTGTGTGTAGGGGCAGAGAGTTCCAGGAGCTTCCCCGACCCTGTGACTCCTGTTTCCAACCCCAAACGCACTCCCAGGATGCGTGGGCTGGGACCCCCCGTGGGAAGAGGGGAGTCTCTGTGGTGTGGGTCTCCTGACCCCTGTGAAGTTATCCGAGTGGCTTCAGAACCAGCACTGTCCATTGAGAAATCCGGTTTGATGTCTGTGGGCAGGAGACACCGTGGGAGACCGGCCTCAGCCCGCGAGTGCGCGGACCACACGGTTCTTACAAACAGCGAGTCAGGGAGTGGAAGCTCGTGCAGAAACACGCGGCACCAGTCGCCTCAGTCCTACACCTCTCACAGACGGAAGGGGCCGGGGCTCCCGGAAGGCCTTTCCAGTTTGCTCGAGCAGCACCATTTGAAACGCGTGTAAGTTCGGGGCTGGAGGGGTTCTCGCAGGACACGGGGTGGCCGTCTGTGCATGTTCCCACTGACGTGCGCTGGGAGAGGCGGGCGAGCCGTGCGGGACACACAGACGGCACCAGCCCAGTCCAAACCGTCCCCAAAGCAGCCACAGGCCTTCCCTCTGGCCTCCGCTTGAGTTCAAAGGCATCAAAGGCTCTTCAACCTATCTAAGCCCTGGAGCCCTTCCTGCCGGCAGCTCTGTCCTAAGAACGAATGTTCTGGGTAGGAAACGTGTTAGCAGCACAGGCCATGTCATGAGTTGAACTGTGTCCCCAAAAGTCATGTTGAAGCCCCAACCCCCAGCACCTGGGAATGTCCCCTGTTTGGGAAATAGGGTCTTTGCAGCCACTCATGTTCCGGTGAGGTCACCAGGCGGTCCTGATCCACCACGACTGGGGTCCCCACAGAAAGGAGAATGCCACGGGAAGACACAGACACGTGGGGAAGGCGGCCATGTGAAGCCCCGGGCAGAGACACCGTGACGCAGCCAAGAGCCCGGGACGACCGCCTGGGGCCACCAGAGGCAGGAAGAGGCAGAGAAGGACTGTCCCCAGAGTGAGGGAGCACAGCCCAGCGGACACCTTGCCTTCTGGGCTCTGCGACGGCCGCCGTAAGCTGCCTGGCCAGTGGGGCTTGGACGTAGTGGCCTGGGACACTAACGGTATTGCACACAAAAGCAGAGTGCGGACAGAAAAGGCAGGAACCACACTTACGGGTCCTGTCGGGAGGCCACACGATCCCGAGTCCACCACAGTGCTGAAAGGGGGCCTGGTACCAACACAGCAACACGGACCCACCGCTGTCTCCAGCGACGGACCCCGCAGAGAGGCCTCAACACCCGCCGCGCGCCGGACGCAGACACGGGGGAGCCCACGGGGGTGTGGCCAGGAGGGCATGCACGAGCCAGCGGGGCCACAGACGGGGGAGCCCACAGGGGAGGGGCGGCCCACTGACATCACGACTTCCCTTCCCTCGGGCTAGGACCTGGCCTCCCAGATTTTAGGGTGAGTCCCTGGACAAGAGGAGTCGGGCCTCCCCTCCTGCCCACCAGGAGCCGGAGGCAGGCAGCTGCGTGTGGGGCGCTGAGCGCTGCAGCCCGGGTTCCGCCGAAACCCCGGCCCCACGTTCAGCCAGTGGGGCTGCAGGCTGAGTGGGCACAGCCTCGCTCTGGGCGTCAGCTTCCTCGGTGGCCCCAACCAACCCCATCTGACCCCATCTGACCCTTACGAGGAGCCCTTAAAGTACGTGAATATGTTCCTTCAATCACAAAACAGTCTGCAACCCCAGCCGCTGTCTTTACGTCTTCCTCACGAAGCAGGAGGCTCCCTGGCGTGTGCTGAGGTTCATGGGGCGGCGCGGGCAGGGTCGGGGTCCCACGGGCGGGGGAGGAGGCCAAGGAGCAGTGGTGCGGCTGCTGTAGCCAAGCCACGCCCACGGTCCCCGGCACAGGAGGGGGACGGAGGGCCTTCCCCGCCCCCGGGCCTGTCCAGGGAAACAAGCAGCTCTGGGCCATGATGACAGGCCCTCTCTGACCCTTACCTCTTGTCCTCACATAAAATGCAACGGGAACCCAGTGTGGAAAGTCGGGAACCCAGGAGGGCGGCTGAGCGTTCCGCCCCTGGGAGGGAGCCTCCAGTTTGCCCACACACGAGGGGTGAGCCCAGCACGCGGTGACGGGGTGAGTGCCGGGTGGACACGTCTGTGTGCTCTCAGACGCACACGGCAGGGGGTGCGCAGTACACAGCGGCTGCACATGTCAAGGCCCCTTCCAGGAGCTCAGCCAGGCCGACCGCGGGGGCTTTGCCCATAGACCATGATCCGGGGGTCCCAGAAGCCCCACTCCTGGCTGGAAGCTCTCAGCAGGGCACAAGCTCCCTTTCCACACGCAGAGCCCCGGCCTGGGTCCCGCTGATGGGAGACTCAAGGGTGTGGTGGTGGCCCCGTTCCCCAGCAGGGAGCAGTGAGAGAGCAGGTGGTGAGGCCCTGGGGTCAGGGACAAAGGGGCAGGACACGATGGAGAAGAGGTGACAGGTGCGGGCTGGGGACAGATGCAGATCCAGCTCCGGGCCCAGGGGAGTGTCCCAGGATGGCGGAGGGGCCCCTCAGTGGGTGGTTTCCCGAGTCCTTCCACTCGCAAGGGCCAGACAGGGCATGAGGAGACAACAGCCACAGCCCGGGCAGAGGCCAGCCCAGGCCTCAGCCGCATGGGGACTGGCCCCTCCCCTGTGCGGAATCCCCCATAGCAGCCTAGGACAGCATGGCCAGGTGTCCCCAGGAGACTGAGCAGACACCAGGTATGGGGAGAGGTGCAGGACCGACCCTTCCACCTACGAACCACGGGGCAGCAGGCCAAAGGCCCCTGCGAGATGCATGACAGGGACAGAGCCGGTCAGTGCAGCAGCATGCCCTGTCTGTCTGTCCACGGCCGTCAGTCGGCTCACTCTGCAGACCGTGCAGGGCGGACGCTTCTCAGCACGACTATATTCTCTCTCCCTGTTCCTTTCTGTGTCTGTCTGCGTCTCTTACATGTGTCCCCCGCAGGCACACACAGGTGCATACAAACACACCTGTGTACCCATGCACACGTGCACGCCTGTGCACGTGCAACACTGCGCACATATTTGTGTGTACCCGCGCGCACACACGGGCGCACACAACACACTGCACATGTACCCGCGCACACACACCGCACACGCACGTGAGCACACACTCTCTGTTGTCGGCTGCAGGTAGTCTGCGTTCCACGGAACCACAGTCCGTGCTCGGGGGAGCCCACGGCCCGGGACCGGGAAAGGAGGCGTCCTCGGCAGAGCTAAGGACAAGGTCACCTACATCTTTTCAAAGCTTCGATCCCTTGTCCTTATTCTGAGTCAGTTTCAAACAGATCCGCCCCCTTATAAAATTCATTGTCTCTCCCTTTCTAGGTAGTGGCAGCAAGACTCTGCGGGAAGAGCCAGCGCCGCCGCTCGGTCTGGGGACGCCCACGCCCACCGGGTCGGGGACGCCCACACCCCCTTCAGAGGAATCAGCTCTGAGGCTTCCCTGCACCCCCTTGCCCAGAACCTTCTCCAAACAGGGCTGTATCGCCTGGCAGGGCGTGTTCCCAGTGAGCCCCGGGTCTCGGGGGCTCTGTGCGGCCGCGTCTCTGTGCCCGCAGAGTACGACTCGGGATCTGGAGCCCATCCTGATCGGACGCCGATGTGCCTGCCTGGGAAGCTCCACACGCCTGGGCTGCGGCTGGCTCCTGGGGGACGGCCAAGGGTGTGAAGCACAGAGGGCAGTGCCCCACCCCCCGCTGCGGGGCCCGGATCGACACGACTGCAGGTGCCCGCCGGAGCTCGGAGTCTAGGCGGCGACCTCTGGCCCCTGGCAGGGTGTGAGGTCGGCAGGCCCACCCCTGCTTCTCGCTGTGGCAATCCTGCCTGTGTGTCCGGCTCTCCATCCGCCACCCGCAAAGGGCTCGCGGGCTCCCGTCTGCCTGGGTCTCAGAAGCCCACCCACAGAAGCTGCTGGGAAGCCTCCTCCAGGGGCGCTCGGCCCTGGGACGCCATCCAAGCTGGTGGCTTCAGCACAGAGCCGCGGGGATGGGAGGGGGCCCAGACAGGCCTGCTGAGCCAAGATAAAGCCGCGGAGCCTCTGTTGTGCCTGAGGAGCTCCTCGCCGATTCCCACAGGGGACAGACAGGGCGGGCCCGGCAGGCCACCACCAGGGACCGTGATGGGCGGGGGGGGTGGTCATGGGCAGTGGGTGGTGGTACAGGTCACCACACACCAGCCTGGGCCGCTCCGGCCTTCTACTCTGTGTCCATAGAGAAGACTGGCAACCTCGAGGGAAGCAGGTCCCGAGGACGGAGGCCCTGGGGGTGAGTCCCCTGGCCAGTTAGTGCCTTCGATGGGTTAGTGGCAGAGCCAGGCCCAGGGCCCAGGGACCAGTCTGTTTCTGCGTGCAGCTGTGTGTGTGCAAGCTCCCCCATGGGGGGATGGCAGTCTGACCTTCTCTGTCCCTGCGAGCCACAAGAAAGGCACTCAGCACCACCACTGGTCCTGGCACGGACTGGTGCTGTTCATCGCAGGCGTGCCCTCCACATACAGGGCTGACCTGGGTATCTCAGCTCTGCACCCCTCTGCTCTGCCCCCAGGCCCACCAGCGCCCTCTGGCCTGACCTGGGTCCAGACCATGGGACGAGCCAGGAGGGCCACAGAGGACAGCTGGAGGTCACCAGGCCCTTCAGTAGCTTCCTCCCCACCGGGCGGTCCTGGGCCTTTGCTCGGTCCTGGCAAGTGTCAGGACGGGTCTGCCCACTCCCAGGTTTCCAGCTCTTGCACACGGAACCCTCGGGCTTGGGCGAGAGACCCCCCAGGCCCAGAGCCACCCCAGGCTCCACCCTCCCCCAGCTGTCCAGGAACACAGCTCATCACTCCGCTCAGGGGCCAGCTTGTGTCACCTCCTATTTGCTGCTGGAACTCTGTCTGATGCACATCTCAGCCCGTCCCCTTTCCATATGGACCGTTTGGACGTCAGGTCCTAGAGGGCTAGAAGGGTTTGCCCAACGTCACAAAGCAGGACAGTGACAAGGCTGTTCCTGTGCCCACCATGATTTGGGGGCTTTGCTTGTGCAAGGGAGACCTGCACCCACTCTGAACATTGCTGAGTGTCCCATGGCTGTGTGTGTGCAAACACACATGCATGTGTATGCTCGTGGGTGTGTGTGCAAGTATGAGCAAGTGTGTGCCTTCTGGGTGTGTGTGTGTGAATGCGTGCATGCTCATGGGTGTGTGCTTTTTAATGAGTGTGCAAATGCACATGTGAGTGTATAGTGTGTTGGTGTGAGTGTGCACATTTGTCTGTGGATGTGCAGGTGCGTGGCTTTGTGGGTTGTGCAAACATGTGTGTCACGTGTAAATGTGCAAATATGTACTTGTGCGGGGTGAGTCCATACACCTGTGTGTATGCGTGTGCTGCACTGGCATGTGTGTGTGCTCACGGGGTGTGTCAGACCCAGATCCCCACCAGCTGAAAAGTGGGAGGCAGCCTCCTTCCTCCCAGTGAGGCGCCTTTATAACCAAGACAGTCATGTCTGTTACCAGATCCCTCGGTTCTCAGCAGAAAGCGTCAGGGTAGAAAGGAGACGTGTCTTTGCCATTGTTTAATGGAACGAACGGACCTGGAGAGCACGCACCAGAGCTTCCCCAGCCCTGGAGTAAGGAACGAGGAGCAGAACCAGGACGCTTCTCGCGGGCGCCCTGCCCTGCCCCGGCGGGAGCTGAGTCTGTGGGCGCCTGGTCTGACGGGCGGGCTCAGGCCTCAGCTCCCTCGGGTGCACAGTGAGGGACAGACCCACGCTCTCCACCTGCTCTTACAGCTCAAAGCCGATTCTAGAACGGACCCAAGCTCACCGACGTGATGGGCTAGAGATGGAACAGAGGCCTCCAGGGTGCCAGCCGAACGCGGTGTCAGCTCACACCACAGTCGGCGCCAGGCTCTGACTTCCAGCACGGCTGTGTCCGAGCACAGATGCCCTGGGGCCCGGCCCCTCCCCTCACCCCACCGAAGCATCAAGCTGCCCCAGGGACTTCGGCAGACACGAGGGCGTCTGGGAAGTATCTCCTGCCTGCCCCACTGTAGAGAAGGTCTCTGGGGGTCGAGAAGTATTCACGCCTGACACGTCGTGCCTGAAACCGAAGCAGGTAACACCGCGGGGCTCACTCGAGGACGGCTCCCTGGCTTCTCGTCCCCCCACAGACAGGTGACCCTGGCCACACCGTGCACACGCCTTGCTCATCCCCGCGGCTCAGCCCGGTGCCCCCAGGAGAAGCTGTGGGGGACAGAAAGAAGCCCAAGGACAGATACAAGGCGAGTCCCCATGGTGACAGTGACGGTGACAGTGACGCAGAGCCCCCGACAGAAACAAGCACCAGAAAGTGAGCTAGAATAAGACCTTCACAGCAAAGCCTTCTCCAAATAAACATCTTCAATGTCCTAAGCTCATGCCATCAATTTCACTTCCTAATTTTAAACACTCAAGCTTGTCTCCCGGAAAGGTGTTTCCATGGCCAGGCGTTTCGATTCGGAGCACGTCTTCCCCAGAAAGCCAGGGCACCCGCCGGGAGGGCTCAGAGGTTCTGGGATCCAGATGCGGGGCAGGACGGCGGAAGCCTCCTCCTCCCTCACTGCCTCCCCTCTGCTCCCCGCTCCTCTCAGCGACACGCATGTTGGCTCAAGACCGTGCTGCGTTAGCGCGACCCGAGGGGCCCGGTGTGGACCCAGGCTGAGGCCGCTGGTGTCCACGCCAGTTCTGCATTTGGACGCTGCCGCCCCGAGCAGGGCCAAGATGCCCTCATCGGCCATAAAGTCCCCGAGGTCATCTCCCGCACACCCGCCCCAGGCTTTCCTCCCCTGGGCTTCCCAGGAGGCCATGCTGGGCTCGGCGCAGGCAGAGGACGCCTGTCTGAGTCCTGCCGCTACCAAGCCCTTCTCCGTGCCCAGCACACCCCAGGCACTTGGCACTGCCCGTGAGTGGACCCTCCCAGCAACAGCTCGAGCTCATTCTGCAGAGGAAGACATGGAGGCGCCGAGGGTCCCAGTAACCAGGTTCCCGAGTCCTGCTTGGATCCCAGGGGCGCACTTGTCCCTGCCACCTCGGGAGGCAGGAGCTCCCCAGGCGAGGCGGAGACGACTCTGGCATGCTTCCCTCCGGAGCCCTGGCAGAAACAGGGGCGCACACAAGCTGAAGCCCCTCCCCCGCCCCTTCCAGGGAAGCCCAAGGGCTCAGGGCTTAGCTGAGCCGCAGAGCACCGGGCCCCGGGTAGGTGGCAATGACTCAGCCAAAGGAAACACGGGGCCGCCGTGGGTGCGCGGACGGCGCGGGAGCAGATAAGAAACAGTAAGGGACCAGATGCCTTTCCTTTGACCACCTTAGCCCTGAGATTTGCTGCTTCTGGACGCGTCCTACCGCGCTAACTTTCCACAGCGGATCACAGGGCGGATTGCGGGGTGGCTCTGAGCACGACAAGGGGCCTCCCTGGACACACTCAGTGCCATTATTTGTCACTGCAAACCTGCTGACCGCTGCCCAGCCAGCGACACTGTGCCCCCACCCCGCGGGCCTCTTCGGGAATTCCCCTTGCCACTGACCGTTCACGGCCCAGGAGAGCAGCGGCTCCCGGAGAGCATTCTCGGTGGGCGAAGCCTCCCCAGTGACCATCCCCCGACCACTGTTCAACAGGGAAAACCTGGAAGCTTCTGACACTCCCAGGAAGTTGGGGACCCTCCCAAGGACGAGCCCAGAGACGCTCCCCCAGGCCAGGCTCCAAGCACAGAGTGGGCCCCAAAGAAGGGTCCGACTCCCAGGACGGTCCCAGGACCCCCCAGCTCTCTGCAGACAACAGAACCTGTGGTCCCTGTGGACAGGAGAATGGATCAGCCCGGTATCCCTGGGGGATCGCCCAGGAGTGGACCCAGGGGCACCTCTGCCTCTGAGCCCAGCCAGCCAGGAGCCTTGCTGTGTAGACGGGGCAGGTCAGATGGGGCCTCTCACCACAGCAAACCCACTCCACACCAGGTCCAGGAGCATGGCTGAGTGGTGTGCACACGCCCCTTCCACATGCCTTTGCACATCCCACTGCTCCCCAGGGTCAGGAGGCACACACACATGCACACACACGTGCACCCGTACTCACTCCCCACAGCAGGTGCACTTTGGCTGGAGGGGGCCGGATCTCGTGCTTTCTTCTTTTGCTTTGGAAGCACCGAGAGCCTCCGGTGCCCACCTCCCCGGCTGCCGACAGCTGCCCGCTCCGTAAAAGGGTCAGTCCGCTCAGGAAAGCTGGGTCTACATGGACTTGGAGCACCAGGGTTGTCTCTGGCTGAAGCTGGGGTGCAGCCAGGGAGGGTGGGGGCTAGAGAGCAGCATGGGAGGGAGGAGGGGCCCCCGGCTGGGAAATCACAAGGGTACTTGAAGGAGATGGGGAGCCAGGAGGGGCCCGGGGACCACCCAGGGCACCGCCCCAGGCAGGGTGCACCAGACATCCCCCATAAGGCTGCCCCTGAAGGACCCCAGGTTGGACATGCTCAGAGCAGGCCAGCCCTGGGGCTTCCACACCAGCTGCTGTGCGAGTCAGCGCCTGCCGCCGGCCCGACTGCTCCGGGCCCAGACCCCTCCCCAGGACACGCCACTGAGCCTGCGCACAGACGCAGGTGCGCGCCCACCCGGCCTCCGCGGGGCCCTCCACACCCTCCCCCCGCACACCCTCCTCCCCACATCCTCCCCAAGGCTCTTCCTTAAGGGTTGCTTGCCGGCTGGCTTTTTTACTTTCTTTATTTGCTTGCTTTTGCTTTTATTTTTAGAGCAGTTCTACATTTAAAAAACCCTGAGATGCAGGAAGGTACCCAGACTCCCCACAGAGCCCTGCCTGACCCGTGCACCTGCTCCCCGCCCTCGGGGAACCCCAGCAGAGGGGACAGAGTCTGCAGGTCACCTGAGGGCCCCCCCGTCGGCGTGCACTGATGGGTTTGAGCAAATGCATGACGAGGAGTCACCCTCACTCTCCATCTCTGTCTCTGCCTCTCCCTCTTCTTTCCTTTTAACTTCTTAGTTCCCTGCTCGACACTGCACTCCACTGCCCCGCCAGCAGTCAGGAGAAACTCCCAGGCCCTTCACGCTCACGCCTCTAGAACCTTCCCAGCCTGCTTTCTCTCCTCTTGCCTTAAAGAAGTTGATTTAATTTATGTCCAAAACTGGTGTGTTTGCAGGTGGGCAGAAGGACAATGTGTTCTTTGTCATTGTTCTGGAACAACAGACACGCACTAGGACGGTCCCAGGTCCCCATGGCTCCCTACGCCATCCATGCGCACCCACGCGAGGCTCACACACCCCAGAGCATCCTGGGGCTCCGGTCAGAGCACACAGTGTCCCAGGCAGCCCTTCTTTCGCCCCGGCTCGCAGCAGAGGGGGAAGTGTCCCCAGTCCCAGGGAGGCCGAAGAATCCAGCTCAGTCGCTGACGTCAGAACCCGGGCCAAGGCTTAACCACAGGGTCCCTCCTCCCGGAGGCTGGAAGGCCCCGGGGCCAACCGTGGAGGCAGCTGTGGAGGGATCCCTGGCCTGCAGGGAGCCCCCAGTGGCCCCGCTCTCCCCACACCTTCCCACGCTGCCCTGGCTTCCTAAGGATGGACAGACAGACAGACGGTGTGCTCCAGGACGGACGGACAGACGCTGTGCTCCTTTGTTAGTGACTGTCGTCTGAACTGCTCACCCTCGTGCTCCGGATAAAATTTCTGAGCCAAACATCTCATCGATGGAAGATCACCCTGAATAACCGTGGGAGCAGGGCCTGACCTCTCGGACCTGGAGAGCAAGAGCCCCTCGGCCTGTCTCTCCCTTCACAGGTGAGCACACTTGCCCCGAACATGAGCCAGCAGCCTGACACCTGCCAAATTCCACCGCACAGCACTCTAGGGTGACTCAGGAGAGACTGAGACTCGGGCTCCTGTAACAGCCCTACGGGGGTCCCACAGCTCGCCCAGCACCCCTGCGCTCTCCCACAACACCCCCGCACCCCTGCTGCGGTCCCCCAGCTATGCAGGAAGTCTCTGTCGTAGTGTAGAAGGAGACCCAGCCAGCGGGCAACCCCTTCTCAGAACAGATGCTCACCTGGGAGTCTGGGGCATGACCTTTCCCCAAGCTTTGCTGGGGGACAAGACCCCTTGCAAAGCTCAGTCCTGCCACAGAACAGTGTCCTGCAGATTCTCTGAATGTTCCTCTACGCTCAGGGCTCTGCCCATTTCCCAGGCTGTGCCTGATGTCCGGCCCCTACCCCCTTTCTAGTCAATTCTGTTCATCCCTCAGAATCAAACACAGGCCCGCCTCGTCCGGACATTCTGGACCCCTCCTTCTCCCCCAGAGTGTGAAGAAGGCCCAGTGGCCTCGGCTGCTTGGGTCACACCTTCCTGGTATTGACGTCATTCACCTGTGGCGGGCCTGGCTTCGGAGCACACCCAGGTTAGCACCGGGGTCAGCGCTCAGGTCAGCGTCCAGGTCAGCGCCCAGGCCAGCACAGTGCAGCCACCAGCAGGGCCGGGGCCCAGGGGCTCCTGGCTAAAGGGGTGCATTATGTCTGCAACACAGCCAGACATCACTCCGTCGTTCTGAGGGGGATCTGGAGACGGGGCCTTTCTGCACAGAATTATGAAGTCTGCGCAGATAAGGATGGGGTCCTGCGTCCCCACTCCCCTCCCCCACCCGTCTGCCCTCAGGCCGTCCTGTCACCGGCAGCCTAAATGTCTGCTAACAGCACTCTGTGATGCCCGCAGGGGACCTGCATTTTCAAGAGACAAGCCTTTGCTCGTCACAAGACTTCATTTCCGAGAGGCGGATTGCCATCATTACCCAGGGTAGCAGAATGTCGTAGGGGCAGCTCCCCCCACCCCCACACTCCCGCCCGTGAGCAGGCCCGTCGCAGCAGGAGTGAAGTTGACCCACTGTGAAGGCTTGGGCCACCTTTCTTAATGGTATTTTTTTTTTTTTTCATTTTAAGCCTGTAATGACCCTAACAGGCCTGCTGTGGGCATTGGTGGGGGTTGACCGTCAGGTCCCTGAAGGGCTCCCCAGACCCTAGGCCCCTCTATGACGGCCATCTCTCCTGGGGATGCATCAGGCTCTCAGATCAATGGGAAACTGCCTCCCGACTGTCCTCGGCTTTTGCTGACCCGCCAGATTACCAGCAATTTCTCTGCAGTACGGACCTGTCCATGTCACTGTCTCCTCCTTCAGAGACGCCCCCACGAGCTCTGCCCCCACCACCGGACCTGCTTCCCAGGCCGCAGGAGCTGAGTTCCCTCCTGTGTTTCGGCCCAGGAAGACGGAGAGGGGGGTCCAGCCAGTGGAGGCGGACGCGGTCATCCTGGGTGGGGAGCGACAAGGGTGGGTGGCCAAGGGGCTGACAGAAAGGAGCACGACGAGGGGCTGAGCAGAGCCGGGAGGGTGGGCGGCCCTCGGCCTGGGCCCAACAACCACCGGCAGCGAATCCGGGCTTCGCACAGAGGTCCCACGTCCTAGTCCGGGCCCTCCTGTGGCTCACTGCACAGCCCTCCCCACCACTGCCCCACAGCCCCTCTGTGGCCACGCTGGCCGCCGACAAGTCTAGAGACTCGCACAGCCACGGGAGAACAAGGATGAGTCCCAGACAGTCTGGGCCCCCGGGCCGGGCCGTGGCCGTGGACTGGGGCTCTCGCAGGACTTCAGGGAGGGGACGGGGTGGGTCTATAGAGGGTGGGGGACAGGCAGCTTGTGGGGCGCCGGGGAAGAGCTGTCGGATGGGGGTGGGGCAGATCTGCGAGGCTTCATGAGAACACGGGGCAAGGGGGCAGCTGTGACCCAAGCGGGGACCCCTGAAGCATGTCCGTCAGCTCTCCCGGGCCACGGCGGCGCCGCGAGACGAGCTGCCCCTACAGTGGTGGCATCCGTGGGCGTGGCTGGCAGCCCACTCAGGAGGTCCGTGGTCAGCTGCGCGGCTCCGAGCCGTGTCTCCTGTCCTCCTGGAACCAGGAGACTAGCTGTGATGAGCTGAGCTGCGCCCCCTCCCAGAGGCTGTGTCGAAGTCCCAATCCCCAGTTTGGGAAATTTGTCCCCTGTTTGGGAAATTCGGTCTTTGCAGAGGATCAGTTTCAGGTGAGGTCACTGAGTCGTCCTGGTCCGCCACGACTGGGGTCCCCACGGGAAGGAGGATGCCGTGTGCAGACAGAGACGCGCGGGGAAGACGGCCGTGTGAGGACCCGGGCAGAGTTGCCGTGACACAGCCGCCAGCCCAGGACGACCGCCTGGGGCCACCAGAGGCAGGAAGAGGCAGAGAAAGGCTGTGCCCAGAGCGAGGGAGCGCAGCCCTGCAGACGCCTGACCTTGGGCTCTGGCCTCCAGAATTGTGAGAAAACCCGCCCCCCTCGCCCCCCCGCCCCCCGCCCCCGTGCTGGTACTCGGTCCCGACAGCCCGGTCTGTTGCATGGCAGAAGAGGAAACAGCTCAAGACTCGGAAGGCACATGGCGTGGGTCCCGAAACCGCTCCTTCCACCCACGTGCCGCTGGGCACAGTCCGGGAGGCGCTCTGCTCCAAGTCTCGGCCTGTAGACGAAGCCAGGACGAGCCACGTTCTCAGCCACGTCTCAGTGGCTCCCTGTGGCCTGCCGGGTGGTGCGCGTGCGAGGCTCTGCACTCCCACTTCTCTCCGCGCACACACACGCACATGCCGCTCCACGGCAAGCGGGGGATGGACGTGACTCCTGTGCCTCCTGGGGCTCAACCCCACCCCAGCCCCTGTTCCCTGGACCCTGGGGTCGCGTGGGTCTGCCCCCCACGGCATGGCCCAAAGGCCACAGGCTGGGCTTCCTGACTTGATATTCCCGGCCCCTCACACGTATCAGGACATCCTAATAAATGGAAAGTGAAACCAGCCTATAGACAAAGGCGAAAGAAACCTTTAGAAAATAAGGAGTTTTCGGGAACATTTAAAATAGGTGCATGGATGGGACAGGTATCTGCAAAGCGGAAGTTCTGCAGGAAGAGAAGACGAGTGAGCCCCAAGGCAGGTGGAGGAGGCTCTGGGACAGATGGACAGAGGAGCCAGGGCAGGGAGGCCTGGGCGCGCCAGCAGTGCAGGAGGCACAGGAGGAGCCCGGCCGACGGCTCCCTCCCTGGAGCCCCGAGCCACACCGTGGGCAGCCGCCTGCAAGCCTTGGCCCCGGCCCCGCGTCACCGGCCTGGCGCACGCCACGTCCACACCCCTGGGAGCTCAGACGAATTAAGCGAGACATTGACCAAAAGCATCGAGGCCACGCATGCCTCGGGGAGACGCTCAGTGGCGGCGGGTTTCCTCCTTGTGGGCCACCTTCCTCCCGACCCGCTGGCTCGCTCCCGTCACCCCGGGGTGGTCTCGGCAGCACACTCCCACGTCCTCGAACTGACCGACTAAGGGACACAGTGCCCTTCCCCTCCTAGGACGCCAGCCCCGGACTGTGGACATCGATGACTTTACCCAGCCTGCCAGCCGCAGTACAGACCCTGCAAAATTATTTTGCCAGACTTTCCGCAGAGGTTGGTGACCTTTTTAACCGGGGGCGATGGCAGTTAGGACAGGCCACAAGATGAGGACTGAGAACACGGAGGTGGCGGCCGGGCTCTGAGGCTCAGACACTGGTTTCCCAGCTGGCCTCCACCATGGCCCCTGTCCCTGGGCGCGGGCGGCAGAGAGCTCGGAAGGCCACGGGATCTCAGAAGTCCACAGGCTACCCTCTGCACAAAGACCCTGTGACGAGGATTCTCAGCACTTCCCACTTGTGCATGAAAAAGCCAATTTCAATTATTTTAGACTTATAATTCACACTATTGCTAATATTACTGTAATTACCTATTGGCACTTTCAATTTCCACGACGCAAACATCAATAAAGCTCTAGAGCCTTCATCTTTAATAAGTGGAAAGCAATTCTTGGGCTATTGTCACTGTTCTGGAGACAAGGGGCAGAGATTCTGGGAGGCCTGACACATTTGGCCCACTCTACCCCACGAGTGTGGGCAGGAGAGGGTGACTCGGTGCCAGGAGGAAGAGGCAGAGGAGGAGGGTTTCAGCCCTGCTCCTGTCGGACCTCAAACCCTCTGGCCTGCAGTTTCCACACCTACAAAGTGAACCCCTTGTGGACGGGCAGCAGACAGAGGCGGCCATGGCCTTGCAGACTGTCAGGTCGTGGGGAGCCGCCAGTGAGCTCCACGGCATTCTGGCCAGTGCACAGTCCCCACGTGCCCCAGCTCTGTGACCGTGCCCAGCACAGTCCAGCGGCCTCCTCTCTCTCAGATCCCCCAGGCTCCCAGGCTCCAGCCTGACCCAAAGGAGAGCCAGCTTTGCCCCTGAAACCAGAGACACCCTCAGGAAAATCTGCATCTTGCCTCTTGGTGTCTGGCCCTGTGGTTCCCTCTGCCCCCATCAAGCTCCCACTCATCCTAAAAACTCAGGTCACTCTCTGCACTTCCGGAAGCCCCAGGTTCAGCGAGGGTCTTCTTTGTTCTAGGTCCCCTGTGCCCATCTCTCCGGGCAGGTGAGTTATGTTGAAAGCCCTTCCCCCGGGACAGTGACCCCCATTGCCAGTGGGGAAGGGGGGTCCTCCTGTCCTTGCTTCCCTGACTCCCTGTGATGACCGCCACAGAGCAAGTACACAGAAACAAATTTTACCCAGTGCCCTTTGGAAACTTCTGGAAGATCTGTGTTTTTTACAACCTTCTGAAATACAGTGTCTTTGTACTCATCAAGAGATTTTAAAACATTCGTATCCTTTGATCAAAGGTGAGAACGTGAGACACAGACTGAGGTCTGAGCTCAAAGCTGACTGGCGTAACCCTTTACCAGGGCATGTGGACCTTCTGTCGCAGGCAGAAAGCCGCTTCATCTTTGCCATTTCTTCCGGGCCTGCTCTCCCGACTGCCCCCCGCCCACTCTCAGGTCCTGAGGTCAACCAGAGGGGAGAGAAAAACCAGTCAAGGGCAATCTCAGACCTGCAGGCTCCCCTGCTATGACTCCTCTCTCCTGAGGAGCGGACGTTCGTCCAGCGAAGATTCTCAAGGGGGCGGAGCAGGAGGACGTCGGGCTCCTGGGGGCACCGAGGACCAGGCTTTGCTTGTGCCACCAAACTGCAAAGAAAGATTTCTTCCCTGGAGACAAAGATGGATGTCCGAACCGGGGCTGCTCACAGTCAGTTACCGTTGGGATAGAATTTGATGTAGTAAACATTGGGGTACAGATGGCCCTTCTTTTCACGACATCTGTATCTTTGGGGTAAATACCCAGGAGTGCAATGGCAGGGTCATAGGGAAGCTCTATTTTTAATTTCTTGAGGAATCTCCACACTGTTCTCCAAAGAGGCTGCACCAACCTGCATTCCCACCAACAGTGGAAGAGGCTTCCCCTTTCTCCACATCCTCTCCAACACATGGTGTTTCCTGTTTTGTTAATTTTGGCCATTCTGACTGGTGTAAGGTGGTATCTCAATGTGGTTTTAATTTGAATCTCCCTGAGGGCTAGTGATGATGAACATTTTTTCATGTGTCTGATAGCCATTTGTATGTCTTCATTGGAGAAGTGTCTGTTCATATCTTCTGCCCATTTTTTCATATGATTGTCTGTTTTGTGTGTGTTGAGTTTGAGGAGTTCCTTATAGATCCTGGATATCAATCTTTTGTCTGTAGTGTCATTTGCAAATATCTTCTCCCATATTTGGGTTGCCTCTTTGTTTTGTTGACTGTTTCCTTTGCTGTGCAGAAGCTTTTGATCTTGATGAAGTCCCAAAAGTTTATTTTCGCTTTTGTTTCCTTTGCCTTTGGAGACATATCTTGAAAGAAGTTGCTGTGGCTGATAGTCACCAAACTGTGGATAGAACCAAGATGCCCTTCAACGGACAAATGGATAAGGAAGATGTGGTCCATATACACTATGGAGTATTATGTCTCCATCAGAAAGGATGAATCCCCAACTTTTGTAGCAACATGGACAGGACTGGAAGACATTATGGGGAGAGAAATAAGTCAAGCAGAGAGAGTCAAGTATCACATGGTTTCACCTATTTGTGGAGCATAACAAATAGCATGGAGGACATGGGGAGTTAGAGAGGAGAAGGGAGTTGGGGGGGAAATTGGAAGGGGAGGTGAACCATGAGAGACTATGGACTCTGAAAAACAATCTGAGGGTTTTGAAGGGGTGGGGGTGGGAGGTTGGGGTACCAGGTGGTGGGTATTATAGAGGGCACAGATTGCATGGAGCACTGGGTGTGTGCAAAAATAATGAATACTGTTATGCTGAAAATAAAAAAAAAAAAAAGAATTTGATGTAGTAGCACCCCATCATTCAAAATGTCACTTTTATAAAAGTGTTTAATGTCTTGGGAGAAATGCTTATGAGGGAATGTGAGCCATAAAAGTAGTATCCAAAACTGTCCATACCATTTGACATAAAAACATTTCTTCATAGGAAAAAACCTCGAGAAAACTGCAGGGAACAGTAATAATAGTGTTTCTCTCCCTGCAGAATGGGAGAGGATGATCGCTCTGCGGCGCGAGCCTGTTTATACTCGCGGTAGCATCCGGTGTGTGAGCATTCCAACCAGAGAGTGCAATTCAGGTCATGGGAAAATTGAACCAAGCTTGGAAACTCAAGCCGCAGCACACAGGGTATTTTCTGGGCCACGCGGGACACTCCTGCCATCACCCTCCGCAGACCTGTAGCTGGTCTCTGGACCCCTGGAAGTTTGGCCCCTGGACCCCTGGAGGCTGGCGGGATCTTCGGCCCCGTGTTGTCCTCCTTCAGGAGGGGGTCCAGGAGCTTCCATGAAAAGGGTTCTGTGTGGCCACGGGGAGCTCTCTGTGAGCACTCAGTCCTCCTTCCTCGGCCGGCAGACGTTCGGGTTCCCCTCCATGGGGAAACCTCACCTTACAGATTTAGGAACAGATCAGATGAGACAAAGGGAGTGAGACTGCAAGGCACTCGGGCCCGGAAACACCATTACCATGGGTGCCGTGGGGCCCATGGGAGCGAAGGCCTGTCCGGTTCTGATCTACCAGAGCCAGAGGGAAGAGGGTCGGCGTACCGGGACATCCCCAGTGCTGCGCGGTGGAGCTTTGGTCCATCTGGGGGTTGGTTTGGTGGTTCGAAGGGAATCCACCGTCTGGCGATGGGAGCTGAGCTGAACCGCCCAAGATGAGGGGGCCGCGTCCCAAGGACGAAGCCCCAGCAGGGGACGGTTCTGCTGGGCTGCCTGGGCCGCCAGTCCTGAGCAGTGCTCACTCTCGGGGTGGGGACGCCGAGGTCCCGTTGCTTGGCCACCATCACCACTGGTATCTGGGGACGTCTGCAGCCCCCGGCGTCAGCCCAGCTCTAAGGGGCACAGATTAGCCTTCTTGAGCCAGAGGCTTCCAGGGTCCCCCCAACCCCACTACCAGCCCCCAGGATCCACGCCCCCAGCCTCCTTCCCGCAGCCTGCAGAGGAGGAAGGTAGGCACAGAGAGGTGAGGTGGCCCGAGCTCGCGCAGGAAGGGGCAGCGTGGGCCAGGCCTGCACACCGCCCACCACCTTCTCCATGACGTCTACCTCTCCGCGGGAGCTCACGCCCCAGCTAGCTCACCCGTGCCCCAGGGGCTTCGCACGCCTCCTGACTGCCACAGCAGCCGCAGGAGGCCGGTGCCGCCGGTCAGGATGTGAACGAGGGCATGTGTGTCTGGTTCAGAGGGTGAAGTCCCTGTCCCACCAAAACTGGGATGCAAGCCAACATCCGGGAAGGGAAGTCCACACTGTGCACGTCCACACCGCGAGAACCCACTGCTGGAAACAAGGATCACCACCAACACGCTCCGCGTGCCACATCCGAGTCAGACGGAAAGAACGCGGCTGTTCGGCCCATGACAGACGTCCTAGAAGAGGCACCACCGCGGGGAGCGGAAAGGGGGTCTGCAGCTGTGGGCGGGGACGGAGCAGGAAGGCCCCGGTCAAATCCGGGCGGTGGGAGTGTCGTCTGTCTTGGTGGAGTGATGGCCGCACACCCGCGGCTCCCTCAGGACTCACACAGCTGACGCTCCGGCCTGGGGCTCAACTCTCAACAAGCCTGGCCTTAAAAGGACCCCGCACAGTCCCGGACGCTGTGGGCGTCTGGGTTCAGGCCCAGCACGCAGTGTCAGAAGAGCAGCCCGGGGAGTAGCTCCCCCCAAGGTCCACACTGAGGGCAAAGCCACGCCGCGAGCTGCAGAGCCGCTGGAGCCTGGCCTGGCCTCAGGGGTCCACTCCTGGCCCCTCCTCGGGCCCCCGGGGGGATGAGCTGGCCGTCCGTCGCCCACTAACACACTGCACAGTCTCCGGACGGCAAAACTGCAAACAGTGAGACCTTTTCCAGCTCACAAGCGCCGGGGCATGTCTGCGGGTCAATAGCAGATGCGTCCAGAGCCCGGCGGGCCTTCCCGAGGAGGGCGCAGACCGATGGGACGTGCGCGCTTCCACACCGACCCCATAGGCATTCTCCCCGCCTGCGCATGGATCAGGACGCGCTTCCACACCGACCCCACCGGCATTCTCCCCGCCTGCGCATGGATCAGGACGGAGTTGGTGGCACGTGGACGTGGCGGAAGGGGAAAGGCACCCCATGGGGGACCAGCTCACATTAGGGGAGGAAGGTCTGCCTATGTCGTGCTGTGCTCCGCTCAGCGCAGGCAGAATCGCCAGGGTCTGACCCCGAGGGTCTCAAGAGCACCAGCCGTGTCTGCTGGCCTCACCCCAGTTCCCGCGGGAGCCTGTGAGCTCTTACTCCACACAGTCCCCGTGCTGCGGGGACGGGCGCCGCCCTGCCCTGTGGAGCGTGCTAACGCCCCACGTCCGGGAGCGGACAGGACACAAGGGACCTGCCACACACACAGACTTACTCCACTTGGTGCGGACGCTCCAGAAGGGACCCCGTGAGCCCCTGACTGCCAGAGGGGACAGAGGACGCTCGGCACAGCAGCCCCCAGTGCCGCCCCTCTCCCCGTGAGTGGGACCATCGGTGCGGCAGGTCCCCTCCTCGTCCATATGTGAATCCTTACCGGAGCCTTCGACACTAATGTCACCCTGGAGGCAACAGAGACGGCAGGAGGCTGTGGGACTGGACCGCCGGGGCTGCGCTGGGACGCAGTGGGACAAGGTTGGTTCAACGGTGGCGTCTGCCCCGAGCCGCCGTGCTGTCCCCAGAGCTGGTGCGCTCCGGCCTGTGCACCTCCCGGCGGCCCAGTCAGCTCTGACTTGCGGCAGAGACCGGGGCTGTCCTCCAACGGCACGTGCTCCAGCCCTGGAGAGGAGCTGCCCGTCAGGGATGGGCGACATGTTGGCACGCCCTGCCACGGAGCCCGGGGGGCCGTCTGGCTAATTCTCGCCGCAGAAGGTGAGAAGGGATAATGTGTAGAGACCCAGGCTGGGCTCCTTTCTCCTTCCCCCTCCACACGTGGGGCCTCCAGAGGCCCTGGGGGCCGGGGGGCAGGGGGAAGGCCACTGGACAGAAGCCTCTGTGCTCTAATCACTCATGACAGAAGACGGCTCCCCCAGCAAGGACACGGGCAGTGGGCTCCAGGTCAGCGGACAATACACGTGTGGGTCTGGGGCTTCCACAGCAGCGGTCCGGACCTCGCGAACCCCTGGTGAACTGAGGCCGGAAGGGGGTAGGCAGCGCGCCAGAGTCCCGCGTGGGCCAGGCTCCCACGGCTCCGCAGAGACCCTCCCGCAGGCCCAGACTCCCTCCGGCCGCACCCCGCCTGCCCACGGGTGAGCCGTCTCCTGCGCGTGGCAGAGACAGAGTCGGGCAGCGCATGCGGTGGGCACTGCAGAGACTGGGACGGTAGGACTCGCATGAGCAGATTCAGCAAACCGCCTACCACGACCGTGGGCCTCCTGATCCGCGGCCGCACGTTGCTGCGTGGACTGGCCGTCTGTGGGCTTCGGCAAATTGGCTTCATTGACTTTTCAACGTGTGGAAGAAACAGGAGGGGACGGGGTGACCACCCTCCAGAGGACCTGCCGCACCCAGGATGGCGCTAAGGTCGCATCTGGATGCCTCGCTCCCGTGCGCTGACTGGAGGGGAGAGGCAGAACGCAGACCCTCTGGTCCACGGGGACCCAGGGCCCCGAGGCCTCCCGTTGCCAGCCTGGGGCTGCCAGAGCCCATCATGCGCACGTGGGCCCGCCGGTCGTGCCCGGGAGGCCTCCCTGGGTGATGCGTGTGCCTCCGGCTCCAGCACTGCCCGGCCCACGCCGCGCCCGGCCCCTGTACGTGGAAGACGGGGTCAGACGGGCTGTCGCGCTCTTGGTTCCTGCAGGAGAACCCCTCCTCCCGCCCTTGCTGCACGGACCCAAACGCTCCACAGACGCTCATATCGTCGTCAGCCTCCTCCAAACGAGTGACCCTTTGCTGACGCCGCACGGCGAGCGAGAGCCCTCGTTTCTGAGGAATGACACCGAAAGGGGGATCGGAGGACCAGCTTCCGCATCGGGGGGCTGAAGTGCACGGCAGGGAGACCCTCTGGCTCGGGGTGACTGTTGGAGTGGCCTTCAGCTTCCAGTTCATCCAAGGAGCAGGGTCTGGTCCCTGCCTGTGGGACAGGGCCCGTGGACATGGGGAAATGGGACCCAAAGGCCCCTCTCCTCGTGTCACCATGCAGGGGCGGCCTGCCCAGCCCGGCCCTCCCTCCTGCCCCCCTGCAGCCCCCCCGGGACACCACCCAGTGCCCCGCGCAGCACCCACCAAGCCTGCAGCTCTCCCTCTGGCACAGCCCCTCACTGCCCTTCCCTGCCTGCTCCGGCCACACCCCCTCTTCTCATGCCTCTGAGGTCAGTCCTGTGCCCCCAGATGCCACCCTGCCCAGCCGGCCAACACACACAGCCCTGTGACAGCCCCCTCGGAAGAGCCCTGTTGTCCAGCTGGGAAGCACATGTGCAGCGACACTTCCCAGGACACTCTCGCGGGAGCAGCCCCCGGAGGCCGGACCAGCCCTGAGAGCGCCTGGCACAGCCGGCCCTTCCTCTTGGCCTCCCAGGGGACCCTGCGTCACCCCCCGGCCACGCGAGGGCTCCTGCCCACGCTGAGCTGCTGTGCCCCCCACCCCCGCCTCCCGGCAGCCTGGAACGTGGATTCTGCGAACTCTGCCTGAATCGTGTTTGATGCACATCCCCGGCTGAGTCATCTCTCCCTGCCACCCTCGCTGGGGCCTCAGCCTTCCGAGGCCGGCATCCTCAGCACCGCTCCGGGAGGCAGGGGCGCTCACACCTCTCTGCTCACCTCCGTCCCCCCACCCCGGGCAGCCGTGTCGCCACGGCCAGTCTGTGCCCTCCCCGGCCTGCAGCAGGTGCAGGCATCTAGGGGCTCATGTGGGGTGGGCAGAGCCGGGCGAGCCCCTCCGCGGGGCCACAGGGTCCTGGCCTGATGGTGGGGTTGGACCTTGGTGCCCCCCGTCCCAAGAAGTGGAGCCTGCGGTGGTTACCCCCCCGTCCCAAGAAGTGGAGCCTGCGGTGGTTACCCCCCCGTCCCAAGAAGTGGAGCCTCCTCAGGGCTTTCCCCTCCCCACCTCCCACACCCTGAGCCGCCCCAGGGCCGGACTCGGTGAGCAACACTGGTTTGCAGGTAAGATTCAAAGCAGATTGTTTCAGGCCCTGGTCTGCGTCCTTAAGCAGCTAAATCTGAGCGTCCACTACGAAGGTCGCCAACGCTGGGCACCTGGCAGGCGCAGCGCTGTTCACTCCGCAGCCGCATGTGCCCGGCACGTAGCGGGGCTCAGCAATGTTTGCCACGTAAAGGAAGAGGTCCGGTGCCGGCTCCGGCTGCGAGGGGCCGTCCCGCTGAGGGGCCGCCGAGTCCGCTGGGCAGGAAGGGGAGAGAGCTGCTGGGAGGAGAGGGAAGGAAGGAGCCAAAGGGACATCAGAAGGACTGAGCACGCACGAGTGCTAATGAGGCACCCAGAGTCATGGACCCCCTGGGCCAGCCATGCGGGACGTCACAGAGTAAGAAACAAAGTTGTCCCAGGGTGTGAGGGGAACACTGTCCAGACGCTCGGATAAGGCAGACTTGACTGAGGACATGGTGATGGGCACAGGACCACGGCAGCCGCGCTGCACAGCCGGGGGAGAGACGGGGCTCAGCCCGAGGGCAGCAGGGGAAGGGGGACTCACAGGCCGGGGGCAGTGTGCGGGCCGGGGACCGACGGTCGAGTGAGTGTTGGCGGTGTCCCTGCTGGCGGCAGGCCGGGTTGTCGGACCTCACCAGGGGCAGGGGAAGCGGGGACGTGGCCAGATCTCAGTGAGGGATTTTGGCTAGACACACGTGGTGGGGTTCCTGCCAGAACCGGGCTCTTGAGGACAGGCCCAAGGATGGGGTTTCGCTGGGCTCAGCAGAGCCTGTCTGGAGTTTGGTCAAGGAGAGGTCAGCCAACAGTCAGGGAGAGCTGGGGGGCGGGGAACCAGGGAAGGGGCTGCGGTGTGAGCACAAAGGAAAAGGCACATGGGCGTCTCTGCAGGGACTCTCTGGGTCCAGAAGTCCAGCATGGTGGCCAGGTGAGGAAGAGAGACACGACACACCATCGACGTCAGGAAGGTGTGAGCCGCCGTGCTGTGCCCGCACCAGGCGGGGATGCCACGCGCCCCCATAACTGACTACCCTGTGGGTGGAGGTGGCAGCCGGCAGGCGCTGGACATGGGAGCCGAAGCAGGGCTCTGCCGGAGGTGCCGGCAGGGGCAGCCCAGGGCAGCGCACCCGGCCCGGCACAGGAGATCCTCATTGGAGAGTCCGTGGGGGAATGAGCTCGCGGGGTCAACCCCCAAAGTAGCTGCGGATCCAGCGAGAGGAGCCGGTGTGACCCCAGGGAAGGTCTAGCGGGCCAAGGACCCGGAGACCAGCTGCCTGTCCTCCCCACGGCCCGGAGGCCTCGGCCGAGTTTCCTTCCCACTGCGGCCATGTGACCCCGAGGTGGGGCAGAAAACAGGTCTCATGTCCTGCAAGGAGTTTCCCCAAACTCGTGTCCTGAGTAAACACCCTGTCTGAGCTCTCTGCCTTATGGTCACTGAAGACCTTGAAAAAAATCCCATAAAAAGTCGCGGCTTTCCTCAGCGAGGGGCCAGGCTGGGGCGTCACCGTGTCCCCGCACGGCAGGCACAGGGCAGACAGGAGGGCGCGGCCCCCATGCACCTGGGCTGCCCCCGAGGGGCCCTCCGCTCTCCCTCCCCAGAGAGAAATGAAAGCCTCCCTCCACCGGCTGCGGCCTGGCCTTCTCTCCGGGTGTTGTCTTCTTTGCCTACCAAGAGCAGCTCAGAAGTCGAGAGCTGATTAGTATTCGAGGCACCAGGACCACCGCAAAGCAGCTCGGGGCCAGCGATTGAAGCCCCTGCTCCCCCAGCCCCACCGGAGCCCCCACACCCCAGTGGGGAGGACGCTCTGGCCGCCGCTCCTGCGGCCTCCTCACAAGCCCGGCCGCACTGCCTGCCCCTCCTCGTGGCCATCAGCAGAGGTGGTGCGGTTCCGGGATCTCCGCGGGATTTCACGGGCCTCCGCGGACACCGCGGGCACCGCATTCGCGCGCCGTGTGTGCGTGGAGCGGGCACACACCTCTCTTCAGCACGGCAACCTAGCGCGCCCCTCAGACGCGCATTAAACACACGATCCACTCTGGGAGGCCCCGCGCTTTCCACGTTGTCGTCTGAAGGACTTGAGTTGCGCACGGATATGGCCCTTCCAGGTTTCCAGAATGGCTGAGGCAGTTCTGGGTGCTCCAGGGGACCGGGGACATGTCTCCAGTGTGCAGGAGGCCACAGCCGGGCAGGGGGTGCCCCTGGGAGGACAACCGCATTCCGGCACCAGGAAGCCAGCCCAGAGAGTCCCCACAACAAATAATGGGACTCGCCCCGAGGAGAAGCAGACTGTGCCTTTGTAGATCCGAGGGGGGCCGGGCACAGTTACCACAACCGGACAGCACCGAGCCCCGAGCTGCGCGGACTCCTGGTAGAAGAGGGTTGCCAGGGAGCAGCCCCAGCCCCCCGAGCCTCCCGAGCCCGCGGGCCTTCCCGCTGCAAGGGTTAAGGCAGCGCTCCGCCCGGCAGGCAGGGGTGCTGGAGCCGCAGCGCGTGACGACTTCAAAGCCGCAGGTGGACACGGAGGCTTTCCCGGGATGATTTAGGCGCATCCTTGCCCGGAGGCGGGCTGCTTCTCAAGGTCGTGTATCTCGGGCTCCGGCTGCTCCCGCCCGGCTGATGGGATTCAGAGTGCTCTGTGCGGGCAGCCGTGCTGAGCGGCTCTCAGCAGGAGGGTCCGGGCAAAGGCCCCCAGAACGCAGCCCCCAGCCGCGGATTTCACAAAGGGCGTCCCCCACACGCCAATCCGCGTTCACTCCCGCTTCCTGGCCGCTCTCCATGACCACAGAGGAGTCGGTTCTGACGCAGGAACCCAGACCGACGTCAGGGCTCGGACCCAGCCCCGGGCGGCTCTCCCTCCCCGGAACCCCCCCACCCCCACTGCCGCCCTGGGAGGCTGCGTCCTCTGCCAGCGCCCGCTCCTGCAGGAAGCCCTTCTCCCACGGAATCTCGCCAGGAGGAACTGTGGGGTCAGGACCTGCCGGGAATTATTCCTTCCCTCAGACCATGACTCGGGACTTATCCCTAGAGGCACACCCCCTGAGACCCCTCGGTCCCTCCATGCAGAGCTGGCATCAGCCTTTACCTCGAGGCCCTGTGGCTGCCACAGAAGCCAAGCTCCTGGGCCCCCAGAGCCCTGGAGTGGATAGAAGGGAACCACAAGCCACCCCAGTGTCTTCCCAGGCCTCTGGCTTCCCCACCCTGGGCCTGGCGGACCGGATCCTTCCCCAGTGACTGCCCTGGCACAGACGTCTGGGCCTTTCTAGAAGCAAGGTTCGGCCCCATCCTTGTCTATGCTGCTGCTGCCGTCCAGCCTGCTCCAGCCGCCTCCCAGCCTGGCCTCCCAGTGCCTCTCGGTCCAGCAGCCCTGGGACGCACTCTCTATGCCAAGGCCCAGCCAGAGGGGGAGGGGTGGCCCAGCGGGGGAGGGAGGTGGGGGGCACCTCCCTCGCTCCGCTGTCCCCACTGCCGGGGCTTCCAGCAAGCACGGCCGGAAGCAAGTATTTCCTTTGGCAAGATTTTCCCATCACCGCTCCATCAGCCAGGCAAGGCCGGCACCAAGGAGGAACACGAAATTGTTCCTTTCATCTGTGGCTCACCTGTTAACCACGGTTTCCTCTCACCTTTTTCTAACACAAAGTGACAACATGTTTTGGGTTAAAATCACTCCTTCTCCCTTTTAAGCAAAAGCTCTAGGTGTGGGGGAGATGCGGGCAGAGGCTGCCAGATCGCTCCGTCCCTGAGTGCCCCACACAGCGCCTGTCCCGGAAATCCATATTTCATGCCAGTCTCTCCCACTCGTGCCAGGGCCGGGTGCTCCCGGGCACCTGCTGCCTGAGCCGCCAAGGGCACTCGCCCCTCCCCCCAGCCAAGAACACGGGCCGTGGTGCCCAGTGCGTTAGGCGGCTTCACGGACCATGTGCAAATGCAGCCTTCTGCCCACTTGCCTGCACCACCGTTGCTAACGGGTGGTAGGGCTGACGACACTCTGCGGGGCTGGCGTCTGTGAGGGCATCGCGCCAAGGAACTAGCCCTGGTGGCAGATCAAACCATCCAGAACTGATCTTCACGTGGGGAGGGAACTTCTGCACGCGGGAGTCAGTCCTTTCCACAAGGTCCTCACGGAACACGGCTGTTGATCTCTCCCTGTGGAAGGGGACGGCCTCCGAGTGCCCCTGGCCGCATTCAGGTGGAGCCGCCGTCTGACAGGGTGGAGGGAGGGCCGGGTCACAGCCAGGAGCCCCTGTGTCTGGGCACCCTGCCATCCGCTCTCCGTGGGACCCGGCGCCCTGTGACGGATGTCCCAGCGCGTCATCTCGCAGGCAGGGCGTACCCCCAGGACCACGCGGGGCTCCCCCTGCTCCCCCCCAGCGCAGCTCCTCGGAGGATTTCATTAGGAAGCACCGATTTTAAATTGTTGGGAAAAAACCCTAAAGTAAGTGCGATTTCTCAGGTGCTTCTCAGCCCTGACAAGGGCGCACGTTCTCTCCCGTACGGCACACGTGAAGTCTCCCTCCCAACATTCAACCTCTGATGATGAAAAACGAACCTCCAGTTATGGGAAGGCAGGAGGTCAGACAGAACACAGGACTCCGACCTCCGTCCGCCCCGCCCGGCGGCCAGTCCCGGACCCCAGTACACACCCCCCGCCGCGGTGCACGCTGCCGCCTTCCTTCAGCACAGGAGGTCACCTGCTCCACCCTCGCGCCACCCACCCCCGCGGCCACCCCAGCCCCGTGGCCACCCGTCTGCACGGTCTCCCACGAGGCAGCCCCTCCCCACTCGAGCCTCTGGCCCGCGCTCTCTCTCTTCATGTCGGTGGGACCAGCCTCTTCCTCCAAGCACCCACCGGGACTCACACTTCTCTCCATCACCAGGTTCCATGACGCAGTGTTTGTGTCTCCAGCTGACCTACCTAGTTTAGTGGGAAACAAGGTAATGTTTGCCCATCTACCTGATTCCCGCTGGGCGTGTGTTCTGTCAGCCGTGGGGCAGAGGGCCGAGCCCCCGTGGTCACAAACTGACACCCAGGACTGGCTCCTTTACCCACTTCTCACTGTGTGCCGCTCCCTCCCCCAAGGACTTGACAGGATTCTTGCCCTGTGTGCTGCAGCCCTCACAAACGATGCAGAAACACCCGCCTTTGGTTTTATTTTTGTATTTTCCCCGCTCGTTCCCCAAGTCAACCACCTGACCCTCTGCTCTTCCCCCTCCAGTGTTTGATTTCTGTCTTTAAATATGCGTCTGTGCACCAAGAACATGCAGACCGGCAGGCCCACTCACGGTTTTAACGACCTTCTAGCTTAGGGCTGCAGACCTTGCTGTTCCTTACGTGGTTCACCAAACGGGGCCTTGCATGTGGACCATGTGGCCGCGGGCTGCCCTGGCCCCCGCAGATGCCGGTGTCCTCTGGCACGCCTCCAGCGCCCCACCTGCCACTGCACTGAGCCACGCACCCTCGGGGGCCAGCATCCTGCAGTACCACGCACCTGCCCCATGCTGTGTGGGGGTCTCCCGGCCACGCGGTACACAAACGTCCTCTGACTGGGTACCCCGGCCCGTCCCAGCCCATCGCCGTGGCAAGCGGGTCTCTCTCCATCCATGTTCACAGCAACTGGATGTATAGACTCTGAACTTCGGGAGTCCGATGGGTGTAGAGCGAGAGGCCCGTGTTGGTCCGAGTGGTCTGTCGCAGATGACACGTGTGTTGGGCGTCTCTTCACGGTCTTTTGGGCACCGGGTCTCTGCCCTTCTGAACTGCCTGTTCATTTTCTCTGCACACTGTTTTTGAGCGTCCTCTGGTTCTCCTTCGTTTGGCGACGTTGACTGCATGTTCTCGATGGTGCTCCCCTGTCAGTTTCAGAAGATGGAGATGCCTCCGACCTGCTCAGGCACATCTGCTCGTCGCACAGCGTCCGCTCGGACACAGAAAGGCGAACTTCAAGGTGCCAAATCCGTGCCGCTTCATCGCGGCTTGTGCCCCTCAAGTACGGCTCACACACCCTGCCCTGCCCACGTGGTAAAGACGCACGCATCTTCTTCAGGTGCCTCCATGGTCTTATCCGTCCCATGTGTGTCTTCGGTCCTTCTAGGGGGACCGTGGTGTGGTCTGAGGCTACAGCCGCACTTGCCTTCTCTCCACAGACCTCTTACAGACTTCCCTCCACGCTCCATGCTGAGGCACGAGGCCACGGTGGCCACACATTTCTGAAGCCTACTTGCTGTGGGTAGGTCTGGTCCTCCAGCAAATGCATAGCTGTCCTTACTACTTTATAGAGTGTCTCAGACAGATTAATCCCCCCTTATTTTTGCCCAAAGGTATCTTATTTATTCCGGACATTTCTTGTCCCATAAATTTAGAAATACTTTGATTTTTTTTTGACATGAAATGAAAGTTTATTAAGTTAAAGTGAGAGCAGAAAGGAAAGGAAAAGCTCTCTAGAGTGAGAGGGGTCCCTGAATGGGTTGCCACTGAGGGTTTCCGGGGCAGCTCCTTTATCGAAAACAAGTTGAGGGAACTTGTGATCTTGAGATTCTTGTGCCATCTTGGTTTGAGCAAGGACTATTCACAACACCCTTAATGACTTACATCTTTCAGGTCTGGTCATTTTCTGTGATTACACCGTGGTGTAGCCCTAACTTCCGGGGCCAGGTGGTCTGGTCCATTCCCTTATCTCTTGTTCACTCTGGCTTAGTTCTTTTGCCTGCCAGGGTTTCAGAGCCTGGTCAGGTACCCTCTACTTCTCCCTGTCTATACCTTAACCCTTGCCTTACTCAATAATATACCACTTGATGGAATGTAAAATAATTTTTAACTACTTTAGAAAACTGGTTATTTCTTACAAAATTTCTTAGAAAGTTATACCTTCTTTTTTTTCTTTTTTTTTTTAATTAATTTTCAGAATAACAGTATTCATTGTTTTTGCACCATATCCAGTGCTCCATGCAATCTGGATCCTCTCCAATACCCACCACCTGGTTCCCCCAACCTCCCATCCCCGCCCCTCCAAACCCCTCAGATTGTTTTTCAGAGTTCATAGTCTCTCATGGTTCACCTCCCCTTCCAATTTCCCTCAACTCCCTTCTCCTCTCCATCTCCCCATGTCCTCCATGCGATTTGTTATGCTCCACAAATAAGTGAAACCATATGATAATGGACTCTCTCTGCTTGACTTATTTCACTCAGCATCATCTCTTCCAGTCCCGTCCATGTTGCTACAAAAGTTGGGTATTCATCCTTACCCCAAAGATACAGATATAGTGAATACTTTGATTTTTAAAATAGTCACACCAGAATTTCATGTTGGAAGAACATCATACCAGTAGACTTACTAGGAGAAAACAGACATCTTCATGCTGCCGAGCTGCCTCCTCCATGAAAATGGTATATATCTTGACTTTTTTGCCCATCTAGTGTCATGTCTCTTGATGGATTTTTAAAAAATATTTTCATAAAGGTCGTGGATGTTTTATATTGTTTGATCATTGGGTGTTGTGCCTGTTATGGTGAATAGAAGCTCACTTTCTGCTTTATTTCCTAGTTGGTCACTGCTGGCTGAAATTGTTCTTATGGATTTCACGTGAGTGGAAATGCTTTAGTCTTCATAAGACACAACGCAGTTGAAAACTCTTGAGCTTGCTTGGACATTGGGACTGAACTTTCTCACACAGACCTATGAAGAGCGATGCTTGCTTTAGGATCCCTGCCCTGCCATGGTGAC